>NC_069500.1:1138412723-1139665223 GCF_027579735.1 Bombina bombina
AGAAACTATTTAGCGTGGGTGTTTTTTTGGTGGTTGTAGATGTGTAACAGATTTTGGGGGTCAAAGTTAGAAAAAGTGTTTTTTTTTTTCATTTTTTCCTCATATTTTATATTTTTTTTATAGTATATTATAAGATATGATGAAAATAATGGTATCTTTAGAAAGTCCATTTAATGGCGAGAAAAACGGTATATAATATGTGTGGGTACAGAAAATGAGTAAGAGGAAAATTACAGCTAAACACAAACACTGCAAAAATGTAAAAATAGCCTTGGTCCCAAACGGACAGAAAATGGAAAAGGGCTGTGGTCATTAAGGGGTTAAGCAACTTTCTAATTTACTCCTATTATCAATTTCTCTTTGCTCTCTTACTATCTTTATTTAAAAAAGTAAGAATGTAAATCTTAGGAGCCAGCCTATTTTTGGTTCAGCACCTGGGTAGAGCTTGCTGATTGATGACTACATTTAGACACCAATCGGCAAGCGCTACCCACTTGCTGAACCAAAAATGGGTCGGCTCCTAAGCTAACATTCTTGCTTTTTCAAATAAATATACCAAGAGAATGAAGAAAATTTGATAATAGGAGTAAATTAGAAAGTTGCTTAACATTACATGCTCTATCTGAATCATGAAAGTTTCATTTTGACTAGACTATCCCTTTAATTAATCTAGATTATGTATACAAATACACCTCTAAAAGGTCACCTGTGGCCATTTCAGTGTCTTGCACATATGCAGCATAATAGAATTATTCAAAATTGTCTTGGATTTCGTGCAAAGATGTAAAAAAAGGTGAGTTCAGGACTTTATCAAGTGCTTTTAGATGTTTAATGCAATAAGGGCAAAATTATCTGAAAGCTTGTAGTAAAGTATCAAGAAAAATTATTGAAATCACCAAGAACTTTTCAGCTCCTTGTAAAAAATGATGGCTTTTTTTCTGGTGAAATGCTTGTGCAATGCCGCCCCCTGCACGGACTTTCTCAAGGGCTTGTGGAAGTAAGGGATCTGTTACTTCTACAAGCCCTTGAGAAAGTTCATCTGTGAACGGAGAAAACACGTAGGGAGGAGCTAACTGCAGAAGCCCGGGTGCTGTCATTTTCAGGACACTCCAGCTGTTGAGCGCCCCTAACTGGGAACCGGAGCCGCGAGTCAGCATTCAGGATATCTACACAATAGAGTACTCACAGAAAGCTGGCCTTTTGCTGATGTGACTATTTTATTTTGTCATCCTCTAAGTGCAATATTGTCTTGCATTATATGTTACCTTTAATAAACAGAAGCTGTGAGTCATGGATGCGCTGTGTTTTTTTCCCCCCTCCTATACATATCTTCGTGAGACCACACACTGGTGTTTTCTCATAAACTGACAGCTACTCTGCACACAGCATAATCTATACGGTGGAGATCAACACAGGATTTCACCAAACCGGCATTTGAAGAGCCAAAAAAATCCCATAAGGAATATAAATTTTGGGACTGAGTTAAGTGCCTATTATATCCAATATTTTGGATTATGACTGTTATCTGACTTTATATTCATCTTTATATTTATCTGGTTTATTCGTCATACACACTACTGGAGTCACTTGCCCAAGCCTCGTCTGGTGATCAAGTTGCGCTCTTTATTTTTCCTTGTGTATCATCCAGTCTTGGAGGCCTATTTATCAAGCCGTCAACCGCAAATACGCTGGAATTCCGCAGCGTAATTGTGGAGAGCCGGATTCCCCTTATTTATCAAAGCCTACAGACCGGCAAAAGTTGAAATTTGTGACGTAACATACAATCCGCCGGTTTCAGTCCGACACAGATCGATGCTTACGTCACTACAGATGTTCTGAATGCAAATTCGGCACTATCTAACTACTTTTGCTAGTTATCAACTTTCTACCAGGTACGCTCGCCACTATTCTGGCCCAGCGTACCTGCTTTTCAATCCGCCAACCCTGGAGGCGGCGGATGCCATAGGAATCAATGGGAGTCTGAAAGCAGTGAAAGCTTATGTTTGCCGCTGCCCGATATCCCATTGATTCCTATGGGAGAATAAAAGTTACGTTTACACCTAACATAACCCCCGAGTCTAAACACCCTTAATCTGCCGCCCCCTACAACGCCGCCACCTACATTATACTTATTAACCCCTAATCTGCCGCCCCGACACCGCTGCCACCTACATTATACTTATTAACCCCTAATCTGCCGCCCCTACACCGCCGCCCCCTACATAAAAGTATTAACCCCTATCCCGCCGCTCCAGGAGCCCACCACAACTAAATAAAGTTATTAACCCCTAAACCCCTGGCTTCCCACATCAGTACCATTTACTAAACCTATTAACCCCTAAACCTAACAACCTGCTAACTGTACATTAAATATTACCTCATCCCTATCTTATAATAAATTTAAACTTGCCTTTAGATTTAAATTAAACTAATAATTAATCTACCCTAACTATTAAACTAAAATTACAATAAACTATATTAAACTAATAATGAACCTACCCTAACTATAATACTAAAATTACATTAAACTACAAATTAAATAAAATATATTATATAGTTAAAAACCTAACCCTACTCAAATAATTTAAATCTACAATTACAAATTACAAAGTTACAAAAAACTAACAACTAAGTTACAAAAAATAACAAACACTAAGTTACAAAAAAATAAACACTAAGTTACACAAAATAAAAAATAAATTATCAAATATTTAAACTAATTACACCTAATCTAAGAGCCCTATCAAAATAAAAAAGCCCCCCCCAAAAAAACAAAAAAACCCTAGCCTACAATAAACTACCAATAGCCCTTAAAAGGGCCTTTTGCGGAGCATTGCCCCAAAGAAATCAGCTCTTTTACCTGTAAATAAAAAATACAAACACCCCCCAACAGTAAAACCCACCGCCCACACAACCAACCCCCCAAATAAAAACCTAATCTAAAAAACCTAAGCTCCCCATTGCCCTGAAAAGGGCATTTGTATGGGCATTGCCGTTAAAAGGGCATTTAGCTCTTTTTTTAAAAGCCCAAACCCTAATCTAAAATAAAAACCCACCCAATAAACCCTTAAAAAAGCCTAACACTAACCCCCGAAGATCCACTTACAGTTTCTGAAGATCCGACATCCATCCTCAACAAAGCGGCAGAAGTCCTCATCGAAGCCGGCAGAAGTCTTCATCCAATATATCACAATAGTCCAGCACACACGGCAAATATGTTGGGTGCACGCTATAGCCAGGCACTGCACAACCCAGCAAGCAATATCCAAAACGAATAGCAGCACTCCAAGAGAATTTTCTCCAAATGTTTTATTTCATTGCCAGGAGTACACAAAAATAGCAACGTTTCGGACTACATGTCCTTCATCATGCCATATATACATCATTTCCTCCTCCTCATTAAATACCCCTTAGGACACACTCACCAAAAAACCTTTCACTTTTAACTCTTTCCACATCAAAGTGGTGGCATTATAACATTAGCATATGTAGGTATCCTAACAATTATTCACCCTAAATATACAAAATAACTACCAGTTCACCTCTATCTAACATAAGAAGGTGAAATGTTGCACAATAATTTGAGGGCAAAATTAATTATTAAAGAAAAAAGTAATACTCAAGCAAGTTAATTTCAAATTCCTTTTTCCTTGTTTCTTTACTTCTTTCTTTGTTTCTTTTTCTCTCTCATAGCACCACAGGAATTCTTAGGGTCTGAGGAACATCTATTTCCATATATAACACTAATCATTCAGACAAAGAGAGAGACAAAAAATATTGTTTGCATTACTGCACTAGTTACTTGCACTGCTGCACAAATGGAGACTGGAAGTAATGACGAGTTGAGTACAACTACGTTTGCTTACACAGATTTGGAGGCTTCAAGGATCACCACTTGGCATTGGGATCCAGAGATTTCCTCAAAGTACTGCCAGTGGAAAAAGCCGGTAGTAACTATGAAAAAAGCCCTTAAAAAAACAAGTTGCTTTTGAACTGCACTCTACCACATTATCTGAATATTACCGGGTGAAAAGAATTCCTCGGGGCCTTCGAATGAGTGCTAGACCTAACCTGATGGTGGATAATGCAGAATATTGCAAAAAATTCGAGCTGATTTTAAATAAATGCTCGTTCGATTTGATGGTGCTCACTGTGGAATGCTTACAAAAAGAACTAGAACAACAGCAATCTGAGGTCAGTTGATTGGAGGCAGAGTTAAAAGCCTCACTTACCATGGAGGAGATCGACAAGTTCCTAGCAGGGGTTAATTCCCAGGTGGCTGAGTTACGAAAGATGCTAGAAGAGAGGAAACAATCTAAATTTCTTCGTGATGAAGAAGATTACTCAACAGATCGAGTCTACCGCTGGAAGTATGACCCACAGAGCAGGTCAGGAGGTGGGACTTCCGGTCCAAGATGGCGACGACAACGGAGACCAAGGAAAGAGGGTATATCCCAAAATACCTTGAGTGAATCGACGGGGGACTCAGATGGAACGGCGGCAAACGACTCCGCCATGGAGGGAAAAAGCACAGACACAGAAACGGGTACAAGGACACGCAGTACCCGTCAAGGCAACAGTCAGGCTCGACGCAAGAAATAGGTAATTTCAGTAAAGATGTGACAGACCAACCGTTACTGGAGGGGAATGACAGACTGGTTATCAATATCTCTGATCAGGTTCTAAAAGAAGATGAACTTTGTGTTCTGGATAAAGGACTTTCATTCTGTCCGCAAAATCAATGTGACTTTTTTGAGCTTGACCAAGATTTATATAAGCTATTTAGAAAAATTAAACTCGTCTTTTTTTGCACTAAAAAGTAAAGAGGGGAATATTGTACCATCTGATAGTGTAAAGATAGATAGTCCGGACTCAAGAGCTTTGTTAAGTCTAAAGAAATTACAACTTAAAACCAAAAAGAAATTTAATCCACAGTACTATCATAAAAGTATAGACACGTTTATCTCACAAGTATACTTGGATGTAAATAAATTGAAGAAGAAAGCTGACGCTCAAGGGTTTAAATACAAACACAGGGTTTCGAATTTCTCCAGAAAGGAGAGAGATAGTTTGTTAAATATTAAGAATAACAAACTATTAATAATTAAATCTGCCGATAAGGGCAGAGCTACTGTGGTACAGAACAAAGGTGACTATGTATCAGAGATATTACGCCAAGTATCAGATAATGATATTTATTTACCCATTGCATATAACCCTGTCTTTGTCATTCAAAAGGAATTAAATAAATGTATTGGTGTTGCTGTTCAAAAAGGCATTATTGGACAAGAAGAAAAGGAATTTTTGATTAACAGACACCGAGACACCCTATTGTGGCAGGTGTGGACAGTGTGTTCTCGGGTGTCTCAGTTTATCTTGATCGAATTTTGAGGAGGTTTGTGGTTGAATCCCAATCATTTATTAGGGATACTGGGGATTTCCTAAATAAATTGGAGGACATTGCTGTACCTCTAAATAAATTTATCCTTTTCAGTATGGATGTTTCCAGCCTCTACACCTCCATCAGTAATGATAGGGGTGTGGGGGCAGTGGAAAAAATAATAACAGATTCAAATTTGTATATGGAAAAATAAAAGAAGAGGCGCCAAATAGTGTGTATCCTCTGAATAAAAAGCAGCACTCCCCAATCTATAGATGCTACTTACAAGATACTGAGCACTTGATAAGTGCCACAAAGTCCTTCTGAACAATTAGCAGCTGTCCAGTAAGCTGATCCAGGCAATCAATCCCTCCGGAATATAACTGAATATGTGAGAGATAAAAACAACAAAGGCACCGCAATAGTGTGTATCAGTGAGTGAGGGTATTGCACACACAACAAGGAAATATACTCACAATGTGTTAAGCACTTGATAAGTGCCACAAGCGCCTTCTGGACTATTTATCAGCTGTCCAGCACACTGACCACTACGGCAAATCCCAGCTGTCACTGTATAACACTTGCAATTCAGCTGTAGATATTCAATCCCACTCCGTAAGTCATACCATATGAGGCAGTGTAAAATAAAGTGTCAGGTAGCAGGAGGTCCAATAATAAAATATATGCCATGATACTACAAGATTAAAATTTATTAAAATCAATTTATCCACAACGCGTTTCCCGGTATCTCAGACCTGATCTCAGACCTGATGAATCTATCTACTAGGAACATCAAGTTTACCCTGGTTCATAGTGAGGAGAGCGTTACTTTTCTAGACACTTTGGTATTTAAGGATAAGGATAGAATCAGGATAGATTTATATAAAAAAAGATACGGACAGAAATGATCTGTTATCAGCAAATAGTGCACATCCTCAGTCTTTAAAGAATTCCCTACTGAAGAGCCAATTTATGCGGGTTCGTCGCATTGTGTCAGAGGACAAATTAAGTGAAATAAGGCTTAGGGAGATGGGAAATCTCTTTTTAAACAGAGGATATGATAAAGAGCTAATTCAAAATGAGATTAATAGGACAATGGAGATGACAAGAGAGAGTTTGCTGAAATCACATACGAAAACCAAAGGGAGAAATGGGGATAAACTTGTGTTTGTCTCTAAATTCAATGTATTGAGCATGCAAATTCAGAAAATAATTTATAAACATTGGTATATTTTAGCAGATTGTAATTCAGACATACCAGAATTCCAGAAAACGCCAATGCCAGCCTATAGGAGAGGGGTTAATCTAAGAGATACTTTGGTTAAGGCAGACATTGGGAGTGTAAGAATTGTTAGGCAGAAGTATATTACCAGTAAGAATATGGGCTGTTACCCATGTCTTTGATGCTCCCATTGTAATAGTATGCTAAAGGGGCCTACTTTTGTACATCCGCAGTCAGGCAAAAAATTCTGGATTAAAGATTTTTTAACATGTAGTACTGATTATGCCATTTACCTCCTTTTACCTGGGTTGATTTATTTAGGAGAGACGACCCGTAGGGTTCGTGATAGGATCAGTGAGCATAAGTCCAACATTAGGAGAAAAGAATTTAAAGTCCCCTGTAGCCATTCATTTTTTAGAGGCCCAACATGGAGTAAGTCAACTTAGGTTCCAAGTTTTGGAACATATTCCCCTTGGTACACGTGGGGGTAATAGGGAACAGCATCTCAAACAAAGAGAGGCATTCTGGATTTTTACTTTAAATTCATTATCACCATGTGGTATGAACAAGGATTATGATTTGTCTGTTTTTCTTTAAAAACTGTTTGAGTAATTTTTTTTGTTCTCAATTTTTTTTGTCTCTCTCTTTGAATGATTAGTGTTATATATGGAAATAGATGTTCCTCAGACCCTAAGAATTCCTGTGGTGCTATGAGAGAGAAAAAGAAACAAAGAAAGAAGTAAAGAAACAAGGAAAAAGGAATTTGAAATTAACTTGCTTGAGTATTACTTTTTTCTTTAATAATTAATTTTGCCCTCATATTATTGTGTAACATTTCACCTTCTTATGGTAGTTAGTTTGTATATTTAGGGTGAATAATTGTTAGGATACCTACATATGCTAATGTTATAATGCCACCACTTTGATGTTGAAAGAGTTACAAGTGAAAGTTTTTTTGGTGGGTGTGTCCTAAGGGGTATTTAATGAGGAGGAGGAACTGATGTATATATGGCATGATGAAGGACATGTTGTCCGAAACGTTGCTATTTTTGTGTACACCTGGAAATGAAATAAAACATTTAAAGAAAATTCTATTGGAGTGCTGCTATTCGTTTTGTTTTAGAAGTCTTCATCCAAGCAGGCCGACGTCTTCATCCAGACAGCATCTTCTATCTTCATCAATCCTGCGTGGAGCGACTCCATCTTCCAGACATCCGACGTGCAGCATCCTCTTCTTACGACGTCTTCTTCCGAATGAAGGTTCCTTTAAATGACGTCATCCAAGATGGCATCCCTTAGATTCCAATTGGCTGATAGATTTCTATTAGCCAATCGGAATTAAGGTTGAAAAAATCCTATTGGCTGTTGCAATCAGCCAATAGGATTGAGCTGTCATCCTATTGACTGATCCAATTAAGGGTTTATTGGGTGGGTTTTAATTTTAGATTAGGGTTTTGGCTTTTGAAAAAGAGCTAAATGCCTTTTTAAGGGCAATGCCCATACAAATGCCCTTTTCAGGGCAATGGGAAGCTTAGGTCTTTTAGATTAGGTTTTTATTTGGGGGGTTGGTTGTGTGGGTGGTGGGTTTTACTGTTGGGGGGGTGTTTGTATTTTTTATTTACAGGTAAAAGAGCTGATTTCTTTGGGGCAATGCCCCACAAAAGACCCTTTTAAGGGCTATTGGTAGTTTATTGTAGGCTAAGGGTTTTTTTTACTTTGGGGGGGCTTTTTATTTTCATAGGGCTCTTAGATTAGGTGTAATTAGTTAAAATATTTGATTATTTATTTTTTATTTTGTGTAACTTAGTGTTTAATTTTTTTTGTAACTTAGTTGTTAGTTTTTTGTAAATTTGTAATTTGTAATAGTAGTTTTAAATAACTTGAGTAGGGTTAGGTTTTTAAATATATAATATAGTTAATTTAATTTGTAGTTTAATGTAATTTTAGTATAACAGTTAGGGTAGGTTAATTATTAGTTTAATATAGTTTAATGTAATTTTAGTATAACAGTTAGGGTAGGTTAATTATTAGTTTAATAAAGTTTAATGTAATTTTAGTATAACAGTTAGGGTAGGTTAATTATTAGTTTAATATAGTTAAATGTAATCTTAGTATAACAGTTAGGGTAGGTTAATTATTAGTTTAATATAGTTAAATGTAATTTTAGTATAATAGGGTAGAATAATTATTAGATGAATATAGTTTAATTTAAATCTAAAGGTAAGTTTAAATTTATTATAAGATAGGGATGAGTTAATATTTAATGTACAGTTAGCTGGTTGTTAGGTTTAGGGGTTAATAGCTTAATTTAGTTTATAGTGATGTGGGGGACTGGCGGTTTAGGGGTTAATAGGTTTAGTAAGTGGTACTGATGTGGGAGGCCAGGGGTTTAGGGGTTAATAACTTTATCTAGTTGCGGTGTGCTCCGGGAGCGGCGTAATGGGGGTTAATACTTTTATGTAGGTGGCGGCGGTGTACGGGGTGGCAGATTAGGGGTTTATAACATAATTTAGGTGGCGGCGGTGTAGGGGGTGGAAGATTAGGGGTTAATAACATAATGTAGGTGGCGGCGGTGTAGGGGGCTCAGGATTAGGGTTTAATAACATAATGTAGGTGGCGGCGGTGTAGGGGGAGGAAGATTAGGGGTTAATAACATAATGTAGGTGACGGTGGGCTCCGGGAGCGGCGGGATAGGGGTTAATACATTTATTTAGTTGCAGGGGGGTCTGGGAGCGGCGGGATAGGGGTTAATACATTTATTAGAGTTGCGGTGGGCTCCGAGAGCGGCGGGATAGGGGTTAATACCTTTATTAAAGTTGCTGCAGGGTCGGGGAGCAGCAGGATCGGGGTTAAACAGTTTAGTATAGTGGCGGTGTTTAGTGACAGTATATAAATAAAGCTGGGAAAAAGCCGAATAGCAGCGAGATCGATGACTGTCAGTTAACAACAGTCCGCTGCTCATCGGCCCGTACTTGGTGCGCAGCTTTTTGACAGCTTTCTTTATAAATATGAAGAGCGTATTCAGGTCCACGGACACGATGTTAGGCAATGTCAGGCGAGGGTATTGGTGCCGTCGAATGCAAGTAAGTTGACAGCTTGATAAGTATGCCTCATTGTGTTTATTTGACTTCCACAATTTTAGGATTAGAATTCTTCCTATCAATATTACTAAATTCAAAAATCTAGTTTTAGATCCAAAACTACTATCATCACATAACAAAATTATACGTTGTAATTTTAATCTGCATTTCACTTTTTCATTTCTGTTTATACTTTGTTTTATTATACAGTATGTGGATCAGCTGAGCTATCCTGTCTTTTTCCCATTTTTGAATTAACGGATTACTTATTTCTTGCCCTTCTTTTTCTGTTAGTTATTTGTATCTATTTGAGATTGTATGTATCCCTTGAGTTTTTTTTCCATGCTCTGATCAGTATCAATTTCCATTCTTATAATCTCCCTGGGTAACTTGGCAATTGGAATATGTGTATTATGCATGTAATATGTATAGACCTGCTATATTTTTTTCCAGATCCAATATCATAAAATGTTTGTGTTCTGTAACCATTCAAACATTATTTTACTTAAACAACTCCAGTTATAATATTCAAAATTAGGTAACTTTAGTCCTCCAAGTTTCTTTAAACAACATAATTTCCATATTCTAATTTTAGATATCTTCCCCTTCCAGATACATTCTCTAAATATTTGATTTAGCATAGTTATATTCTTACGCTTTATCAAAAATGACAAGGTTTGCATTAAATATAAAATTCTAGGTTACATTATAATTTTAACTAAACTAATTAGACTTGTAGTATTAACTGTAAATGTACTCATTTTTTAAATCACCTATTGTTTTTTCTTATACCTTTTTATAATTTAGTTCATAGCAGTCTTTTGATATCTTTATTCCAAGATATTTAATATACTTTTTTACTTCCTGAAAAGGATGTTTTCCTTTTGAATCTTTACCTTTAAAAATCCACATGATCCCAGATTTATGATTGTTTATGTTATATCCTGAAAAGGAACCAACAATTTCTATTAATTGAATAATCTCTGGTATATAATATATAATGCTACTTTTGTTTCATATTCTCCTATCAAGATGCCATCTATTAGTTCTCTTAAAGGTGCAGTCTACACCAAAAAGAGACTTACTTTATTGGAATTTATGGGAATCCTTATCCACTCATGACGCTGTAATACATTATCCTGAGAATCGTAATCTTTTTGCATTTAGTGTACATTGAGTATTAGTGATGTCTCGAATAATTCGCCGGCGAATAGTTCCCAGCGAACATAGCTTGTTCGCGTTCGCCGCGGCGGGTGAACATATGCGATGTTCGATCCGCCCCCTATTCATCATCATTGAGTAAATTTGACCCTGTATCTCACAGTCTGCAGACACATTTCAGCCAATCAGCAGCAGACACTCCCTCCCAGACCCTCCCAGCTCCTGGGCAGCAGCCATTTTAGATTCATTCTGATCCTGCATTCTTAGTGAGAGGAGGGATAGTGTAGCTGCTGCTTATTTTATAGGGAAATTGATAGCTAGGCTAGTGTATTCAGTGTCCACTAAAGTCCTGAAGGACTCATCTGATCTCTGCTGTAAGGACAGCACCCCAAAAAGCCCTTTTTAGGGCTAGAACATCAGTCGTTTTTTTTTTGCCTGTGTAATTTTGACTGTGAAACATCAGTCTGCTAGTGTAATTTAATTGCAGTTACCTGCCTGCAGTGCCACCACTCATATCTGTTGTAACAGTAGTGTAAATTTTGTTAAAAAAAACTTTTTTGACTGTGAAACATCAGTCTGCTAGTGTAATCTATTAGCAGTTGCCTGCCTGCCAGCGTGTGTGCCAGGCCCACTTGCCAACTAGTGCCACCACTCATATCTGTTGTAACAGTATTGTAAATTTTGTAAAAAAAAAACTTTTTTGACTGTGAAACATCAGTCTGCTAGTGTAATCTAATTGCAGTTGCCTGCCTGCCAGCGTGTGTGCCAGGCCCACTTGCTAAGTACCACCACTCATATCTGTTGTAACAGTAGTGTAAATTTAAAAAAACAAAACTTTTTTGACTGTGAAACATCAGTCTGCTAGTGTAATCTAATTGCAGTTGCCTGCCTGCCAGCGTGTGTGCCAGGCCCACTTGCCAACTAGTGCCACCACTCATATCTGTTGTAACAGTAGTGTAAATATTAAAAAAAAAACTTTTCTGACTGTGAAACATCAGTCTTCTAATGTAATCTAATTGCAGTTGCCTGCCTGCCAGTGTGTGTGCCAGGCCCACTTGCTAAGTGCCACCACTCATATCTGTTGTAACAGTAGTGTAAATTTTGTAAAAAAAAAACTTTTTTGACTGTGAAACATCAGTCTGCTAGTGTAATCTAATTGCAGTTGCCTGCCTACCTGCCAGCGTGTGTGCCAGACCCACTTGCCAACTAGTGCCACAACTCATATCTGTTGTAACAGTAGTGTAAATTTTTTAAAAAAAAACTTTTTTGACTGTGAAACATCAGTCTGCTAGTGTAATGTAATTGCAGTTGCCTGCCTGCCAGCGTATGTGCCAGGCCCACTTGCCAACTAGTGCCACCACTCATATCTGTTGTAACAGTATTGTACATTTTTTTTAAAAAAAACTTTTTTGACTGTGAAACATCAGTCTGCTAGTGTAATCTAATTGCAGTTGCCTGCCTGCCAGTGTGTGTGCCAGGCCCACTTGCTAAGTGCCACCACTCATATCTGTTGTAACAGTAGTGTAAATTTAAAAAACAAAAAAAACTTTTTTGACTGTGAAACATCAGTCTGCTAGTGTAATCTAATTGCAGTTGCCTGCCTGCCAGCATGTGTGCCAGGCCCACTTGCCAACAAGTGCCACCACTCATATCTGTTGTAACAGTAGTGTAAATTTAAAAAAAAATTTTTTGGGACTGTGAAACATCAGTCTGCTAGTGTAATCTAATTGCAGTTGCCTGCTTGCCAGCGTGTGTGCCAGCCCCACTTGCCAACTAGTGCCACCACTCATATCTGTTGTAACAGTAGTGTAAATTAAAAAAAAAAAATGTGACTGTGAAACATCAGTCTGCTAGTGTAATCTAATTGCAGTTGCCTGCCAGTGTGTGTGCCAGGCCCACTTGCTAAGTGCCACCACTTATATCTGTTGTAACAGTAGTGTAAATTTTTTTTAAAAAAACTTTATTGACTGTGAAACATCAGTCTGCTAGTGTAATCTAATTGCAGTTGCCTGCCTGCCAGCATGTGTGCCAGGCCCACTTGCCAACTAGTGCCACCACTCATATCTGTTGTAACAGTATTGTAATTTAAAAAAAAAAAAAAACTTTTTTGACTGTGAAACATCAGTCTGCTAGTGTAATCTAATTGCAGTTGCCTGTCTGCCAGCGTGTGTGCCAGGCCCACTTGCCAACTAGTGCCACCACTCATATCTGTTGTAACAGTAGTGTAAATTAAAAAAAAAAACTTTTTTGACTGTGAAACATCAGTCTGCTAGTGTAATCTAATTGCAGTTGCCTGCCTGCCTGCCAGAGTGTGTGCCAGGCCCACTTGCCAACAAATACCACCACTCATATCTGTTGTAACAGTAGTGTACATTTTGAAAAAAAAATTTTTTGACTGTGAAGCATCAGTCTGCTAGTGTAATCTAATTGCAGTTGCCTGCCTGCCTGCCAGCGTGTGTGCCAGGTCGACTTGCCAACTAGTGCCACCACTCATATCTGTTGAAACAGTAGTGTACATTTTGTAAATAAAAACTTTTTTGACTGTGAAACATCAGTCTGCTAGTGTAATCTAATTGCAGTTGCCTGCCTGCCAGCGTGTGTGCCAGGCCCACTTGCTAAGTGCCACCACTCATATCTGTTGTAACAGTAGTGTAAATTTTGTAAAAAAAAACCTTTTTTGACTGTGAAACATCAGTCTGCTAGTGTAATCTAATTGCAGTTGCCTGCCTGCCAGCATGTGTGCCAGGCTCACAGCGTATACTGTGCCCACTTGCCCAGTGCCACCACTCATATCTTGTTTAATAGTAGTGTAAGTGTACATTTTTTAAAAAAAAACTTTTTTGACTGTGAAACATCAGTCTGCTAGTGTAATGTAATTGCAGTTGCCTGCCTGCCAGCGTATGTGCCAGGCCCACTTGCCAACTAGTGCCACCACTCATATCTGTTGTAACAGTATTGTACATTTTTTTTAAAAAAAACTTTTTTGACTGTGAAACATCAGTCTGCTAGTGTAATCTAATTGCAGTTGCCTGCCTGCCAGTGTGTGTGCCAGGCCCACTTGCTAAGTGCCACCACTCATATCTGTTGTAACAGTAGTGTAAATTTAAAAAACAAAAAAAACTTTTTTGACTGTGAAACATCAGTCTGCTAGTGTAATCTAATTGCAGTTGCCTGCCTGCCAGCATGTGTGCCAGGCCCACTTGCCAACAAGTGCCACCACTCATATCTGTTGTAACAGTAGTGTAAATTTAAAAAAAAAATTTTTGGGACTGTGAAACATCAGTCTGCTAGTGTAATCTAATTGCAGTTGCCTGCTTGCCAGCGTGTGTGCCAGCCCCACTTGCCAACTAGTGCCACCACTCATATCTGTTGTAACAGTAGTGTAAATTAAAAAAAAAAATGTGACTGTGAAACATCAGTCTGCTAGTGTAATCTAATTGCAGTTGCCTGCCAGTGTGTGTGCCAGGCCCACTTGCTAAGTGCCACCACTTATATCTGTTGTAACAGTAGTGTAAATTTTTTTTAAAAAAACTTTATTGACTGTGAAACATCAGTCTGCTAGTGTAATCTAATTGCAGTTGCCTGCCTGCCAGCATGTGTGCCAGGCCCACTTGCCAACTAGTGCCACCACTCATATCTGTTGTAACAGTATTGTAATTTTTAAAAAAAAAAAAACTTTTTTGACTGTGAAACATCAGTCTGCTAGTGTAATCTAATTGCAGTTGCCTGTCTGCCAGCGTGTGTGCCAGGCCCACTTGCCAACTAGTGCCACCACTCATATCTGTTGTAACAGTAGTGTAAATTAAAAAAAAAAACTTTTTTGACTGTGAAACATCAGTCTGCTAGTGTAATCTAATTGCAGTTGCCTGCCTGCCTGCCAGAGTGTGTGCCAGGCCCACTTGCCAACAAATACCACCACTCATATCTGTTGTAACAGTAGTGTACATTTTGAAAAAAAATTTTTTTGACTGTGAAGCATCAGTCTGCTAGTGTAATCTAATTGCAGTTGCCTGCCTGCCTGCCAGCGTGTGTGCCAGGTCGACTTGCCAACTAGTGCCACCACTCATATCTGTTGAAACAGTAGTGTACATTTTGTAAATAAAAACTTTTTTGACTGTGAAACATCAGTCTGCTAGTGTAATCTAATTGCAGTTGCCTGCCTGCCAGCGTGTGTGCCAGGCCCACTTGCTAAGTGCCACCACTCATATCTGTTGTAACAGTAGTGTAAATTTTGTAAAAAAAAAACTTTTTTGACTGTGAAACATCAGTCTGCTAGTGTAATCTAATTGCAGTTGCCTGCCTGCCAGCATGTGTGCCAGGCTCACAGCGTATACTGTGCCCACTTGCCCAGTGCCACCACTCATATCTTGTTTAATAGTAGTGTAAGTGTACATTTAAAAAAATAAAAACTTTTTTGACTGTGAAACATCAGTCTGCTTTTTTGTGTCAGGCTCACAGCGTATACTGTGCCCACTTGCCCAGTGCCACCACTCATATTTTGTTTAATAGTAGTGTAAGTGTACATTTAAAAATAATGACAGGCAGAGGCAGGTCACCCCACAGGTGCCGTCGTGGTGTTGTGATTCCCTTTGGCCGTAAAATAATGCCCAGTGTTCAGAGGCCACATCCCATGAACTCGAAAAGTTCTGAGGAGGACATAGTTGACTTTTTAACACAGGACACCCAATCTTCTATAGCTTCCACTCCGAACCTTGACGCACCATCCTCCTCCAGCTTATCTTCGGGCACCTCTCAAGTTACCACCACTCGCCCGCCTGCCGCCACCACAACACTAGCACCACAGCCTCTTCACTTTATGTGTCAGAGGAGTTTTTTACACATCAGTTGGAAGAAATGAGTGATGCGCAACCATCAATGACAGAGGATGTAGATAACAGTGATATGTCTCAGTCAGGCAGCATTACAGACATGGACATATGGTGTGATGATGATGATGATGTTGTACCCGCTGCTGCTTCCTTTGTTGATTTTTCAGATACAAGTGAAGCGATTGATGATGATGATGCATCCGTGGATGTCATGTGGGTGCCCGCTAGAAGAGAAGAAGAAGAGGGGGAAAGTTCAGATGGGGAGACAGAGAGGAGGAGGAGGAGGAGATGAGTTGGAAGCAGGGGGAGGTCATCGCAAGGAGCTAGTGGCACAGTCAGACAGCATGCATCGGCACCCAGGGTCAGCCAGACATCACGCCAATCAACGCATGCTGTTGCCACCACCAGAATACCGTCATCGCAGAGCTCAGCAGTGTGGCATTTTTTTTGTGTGTCTGCCTCTGACAACAGTGATGCCATTTGCAACCTGTGCCAAATGAAACTGAGTCGTGGGAAGTGCAACACCCACCTAGGTACAACTGCTTTGCAAAGGCACATGATCGCACATCACAAACGCCTATGGGATCAACACATGAGTAAAAGCAGCACACAAACTCAAAGCCGCCATCCTCCTCCTGGTCCAGCATCTTCAGCCACGTCAACCACTGCTGTCCTCCTTGCCCCCTCTCAACCATCCGCCACTCCGTCTCTCTTCCGGAGCAGTTCCTGCTCATCTGCCCACAGTCAGGTGTCTGTCAAGGACATGTTTGAGCGTAAGAAGCCAATGTCACAAAGTCACCCCCTTGTCTGGCGTCTGACAGCTGGCTTGTCTGAACTCTTAGCCCACCAGCTTTTACCATGCAAGCTGGTGGAGTCTGAGGCGTTCAAAAAATGTGTAGCTATTGGGTCACCGCAGTGGAAGGTACCCGGCCGAAATTTCTTTTCACAAAAGGCAATCCCCAACCTGTACTCAATTGTGCGAAAGGAAGTAATGGCATGTCTGGCACACAGTGTTGGGGCAAGGGTCCATCTGACCACTGATACCTGGTCTGCAAAGCATGGTCAGGGCAGGTATATCACCTACACTGCGCATTGGGTAAACCTGCTGACGGCTGCCAAGCATGGAATGCGTGGCTCTGCAGAGGAGGAGTTGGTGACACCACCACGACTTGCAGGCAGGCCTGCTGCCACCTCCTGTACTCCTCCTACTCCATCCTCTTCCATAACCTCCTCGGCTGAGTCCTCTTCTGCTGCTGCATCTTGCTCCACATCAACGGCACCCCCCCAGCTCCGCAGGTACTATTCCACATCCCGGATCCGGCAGTGTCACGCCGTCTTGGGGTTGACTTGCCTGAAAGCAGAGAGTCACACCGGACCAGCACTCCTGTCCGCCCTGAATGCACAGGTGGATCAGTGGCTGACTCCGCACCAACTGGAGATCGGCAAAGTGGTTTCTGACAATGGAAGTAATTTGGTGGCGGCATTGAAATTGGGCAAGTTGACCCATGTGCCGTGCATGGCACATGTGTGTAATCTGATCGTACAACGCTTTGTGCATAAGCACCCAGGCTTACAGAACGTCCTGAAGCAGGCTAGGAAGGTGTGTGGCCATTTGAGGCATTCCTACACGGCAATGGCGCACTTTTGCGATATCCAGCGGTGATACAACATGCCAGTGAGGCGCTTGATTTGCGACAGCCCGACACATTAGAATTCAACACTCCTAATGTTCGACCGCCTGCTCCAACAAGAAAAAGCCGTTAACGAGTATTTGTATGAATGGGGTGCTAGGACAGCCTCTGCGGAGCTGGGAATTTTTTTGCCACGTTACTGGGCGCTCATGCGCAATGCCTGAAGGCTCATGCGTCCTTTTGAGGAAGTGACAAACCTAGTCAGTCACACTGAAGGCACCATCAGCGACATCATACCATTTGTTTTCTTCCTGGAGCGTGCCCTGCGAAGAGTGCTGGATCAAGCCGTAGATGAGCGTGAAGAGGAAGAGTTGTGGTCCCCATCACCACCAGAAACTGCCTTATCAGCATTGCTTGCTGGACCTGCGGCAACGCTGGAAGAGGATTGTGAGGAAGAGGAGTCAGAGGAGGAATGTGGCTTTGAGGAGGAGGAGGAAGACCAACCACAACAGGCATCCAAGGGTGCTCGCTGTCACCTATCTGGTACCCGTGGTGTTGTACGTGGCTGGGGGGAAGAAGATACCTTCAGTGACATCACTGAGGACGAGGAACGGGACATGACTAGCTCGGCATCCAACCTTGTGCAAATGGGGTCTTTCATGCTGTCGTGCCTGTTGAGGGACCCTCGTATAAAAAAGCTGAAGGAGAACGACCTGTACTGGGTGTCCACGCTACTAGACCCCCGGTATAAGCATAAAGTGCCAGAAATGTTACCAAATTACAACAAGTCGGAAAGGATGCAGCATTTCCAAAATAAATTAAAAAGTATGCTTTACACAGTATGCTTTACATTAGCCAATAGGATTGAGCTCACATTGGATCAGCCAAAAGGATTGAACTTCAATCCTATTGGCTGATTGCATTAGCCAATAGGATTTATTCTACCTTAATTCCGATTGGCTGATAGAATTCTATCAGCCAATCAGAATCTAAGGGATGCCATCTTGGATGACGTCACTTAAAGGTAACTTCATTCGTCTTTAGTCGTCGGATGAAGAGGATGCTCCGCGTCGGATGTCTTGAAGATGGACCCGCTCCGCGCCGGACAGATGAAGATAGAAGATGCCGTCTGGATGAAGACTTCTGCCCGTATGGAGGACCACTTTGCCCGGCTTGGATGAAGACTTCTCCCAGCTTCGTTGAGGACTTCAGCCCGGCTTGGATGAAGACTTCTCCCGGTAAGTCGATCTTCAGGGAGTTAGTGTTAGGTTTTTTTAAGGGTGTATTGGGTGGGTTTTATTTTAGGTTAGGGTTTGGGCCTGCAAAATAGCTAACTGCCCTTTTAAGGGCAATGCCCATCCAAATGGCCGTTTCAGGGCAATTGGGGAGCTTAGGTTTTTTAGATAGTATTTTATTTGGGGGGTTGGTTGTGTGGGTGGTGGTTTTACTGTTGGAGGGTTGTTTGTATTTTTTTTTTCAGATAAAAGAGCTGATTACTTTGGGGCAATGCCCAGCAAAAGGCCCTTTTAAGGGCTATTGGAAGTTTAGTTTAGGCTAGGGTTTTTTTATTTTGGGGGGCTTTTTTTATTTTGGTAGGGCTATTAGATTAGGTGTAATTAGTTTAAATATCTGTAATTTGTTTTTTATTTTCTGTAATTTAGTGTTTGTTTGTTTTTGTACTTTAGCTAATTTAATTTAATTAATCTAATTGTTGTTAATTTAGTTAATTTATTTAATTATAGTGTAGTGTTAGGTGTTAGTGTAACTTAGGTTAGGTTTTATTTTACAGGTACTTTTGTATTTATTTTAGCTAGGTAGTTATTAAATAGTTAATAACTATTTAATAACTATTCTACCTAGTTAAAATAAATACAAACTTGCCTGTAAAATAAAAATAAATCCTAAGCTAGCTACAATGTAACTATTGGTTATATTGTAGCTAGCTTAGGGTTTATTTTATAGGTAAGTATTTAGTTTTAAATAGGAATAATGCAGTTAATGATAGTAATTTTTAGTTAGATTTATTTTAATTATATTTAAGTTAGTGGGTGTTAGGGTTAGACTTAGATTTAGGGGGTAATAACTTTAATATAGTGGCGGTGACGTTGGGGGCGACAGATTAGGGGTTAATAAATGTAGGTAGGTGTCGTCGATGTTAGGGATGGCAGATTAGGGGTTAATAATATTTAACTAATGTTTGCGAGGCGGGAGTGTGGCGGTTTAGGGGTTAATATGTTTATTATAGTGGCGGCGATGTTGGGGGCGGCAGATTAGGGGTTAATAAGTGTGGGTAGGTTGCGGTGACATTGGGGGTGGCAGATTAGGGGTTAATAAATCTAATGTAGATGTCGGCGAAGTTGGGGGCAGCAGATTAGGGGTTCATAAATATAATGTAAGTGGCGGCGGTGTCCGGAACGGCAGATTAGGGGTTAATAATTTTATTATAGTGTTTGCGATGTGGGAGGGCCTCGGTTTAGGGGTTAATAGGTAGTTTATGGGTGTTAGTGTACTTTTTAGCACTTTAGTTATGAGTTTTATGTTACGGCGTTGTACCATAAAACTCTTAAATACTGACTTTAAAATGCATTAGGACTCTTGACAGGGTAGGGTGTACCGCTCACTTTTTGGCCTCCCAGGACAGACTCGTAATACTGGCGCTATGGAAGTCCCATAGAAAAAAGACTTTACAAAGTTTACGTAAGTAATTTTGCGGTAAGGCCAAAAAAGTGTAAGGGGACTCTAAACCTTCAAGACTCGTAATAGCAGCGGGCGTAAAAAAGCAGCGTTAGGACCTGTTAACGCTGCTTTTTTACCCTAACGCACAACTCGTAATCTAGCCGTAAGTTTTTAAAAGGTTTTATACTGGATTTTTAGATCAGTATCTGTGCATATTCTTCTTTATAGTGGTGTCTATTACATGCAGTTATATGAAAAAAAATTGTGTAGTGTCCTTTTGAATTTCAGGTCAATGCAGACAAAGAATAAATCAGAAAATAAAAACATTGATATCACATTAACAAAAAAATGAAAATATTTTCTGTACCATCTCAAATATTTAATTTAGTTTTATATAATTAATATGCATTAAATGAATAAAAAAAAATACTGTATCTCAATTTAGTAAGAATGCATATCAGAAAAATGTAAAGTTGAGCTCTGCAGTTCACTGCTTTAACACTAGATGCTGCTCATGTTGCTTCGAAATTAAGTCAGGCTACTTCTTCATCTGGAAAACCTACAATGTATTTCTTTGCATTATAATATTTTTTTTACAAAACCTCTTACATTCCTTGTGGTATGCTGTGCACATGTTTATGTGGAATTTTGTGGTTTCGCTCTCATTCCTCTAATGCAAAAGCAATCTCCAACAACATTTTGAATAAAACAAAATAGCTCTTTATTATGTTTCATAGGTTGAAAGGTTAACATGGTTCACTTAAAAGTTTAAATGCCTCCAATGTTTGAAACAGACAAATGTGAAGCTATGACACCATTAAACACAACTGCTTCTTTAAAACGTACATTCATTATTGTTTCCAAAGAATAAATACATTAAAAAATACTAAAGAACATTTAATGAAGCTTTGTTTTTAAATAGTAGCAATAAAAACAAACTGCTTTTTTTCTAGTTGATTTGCTGTACAAGTAAAGTATTATACATACTATTGATATAATTTCTTATTTTTCCCCATAAGATTATTATTTTAGAGTAAGTGATCCCCAATGGCGTAATTCTTCTGTTATTATAATCATTACTTAAAGGGACAGTCTACTTGATTATTATTAACACCTTTACTACCCATTCTCCAGATTTGCAGCACCAACATTGTTATATATATATATAGTTTACAATCTTTAAGTTTGCCTGTTTCTAAGCCCCAGTGTAATACTTTATTTTAATAAATTAACATGTGTTTTATTATACTTTTATTCTAGCCGTAAAGGGACAGTATACACTCTTTTTCATATAACTGCATGTAATAGACACTACTATAAAGAATAAGATGCACAGATACTGATATAAAAATCCAGTATAAAACTGTTTAAAAACTTACTTAGAAGCTGTCAGTTTGGCTCTGTTGAAAAGGTAGCTGGAAAGCCTACTGCAATTGGCAAATAAGACACTCCCCCCCTCCCCCTTCTTTTGCATATGAAAAGACCCTTTACACAAACAGGAGCAAGCTGGAGTAGGAAGCTGACGGTATTCACATAAAACTTTGGGGCTTGGTTAGGAGTCTGAAAATCAGAGCAATGTTATTTAAAAATAAGCAAAACTATACATTTATTTAAAAAAAAAAACTTTATGGGCTATATAAATAGATCATCTACAAAACATTTATGCAAAGAAAAAATGAGTGTATAATGTCCCTTTAACACTTTACTTCAGGTCTCAAGTCACCCTAACTTTTTTAGTGCTCAAACCCAAAACATAACTTTTAACTTGTAATATGTGCAATGTTTAGCGTGTCCAAACTATCCATTGAGAATATAGGGCACGCTAAATGCATGGCAGCCGCGCTAAACATTCAAAACTAAACAAACAATATAAATATATATATATATATATATATATATATATATATATATATATATATATATATATATATATATATATATATATATATATATATATATATACACACACAACTGGCAATCAAAAGTTTGGGGTTACTTAGACATTTCCTTATTTTTCATGAAAACATACATGAAAATAGTTTGAATAGGAAATATAGTCATTGACAAGACTAGAAATAATTCATTTTAAGTGAAATTATAATTGTGTTCTTCAAACTTTGTTTTCGTCATGCAAATGTCAATTGGTTGAGGTAATCTGAAGAGATTTCACTCCATGCTTTCTGAAGCACCTCCCACAAGTTGTATTGGCTTGATTGGCACTTTGTATGTACCATACAGTCAAGCTGCTCCCACAAAAGCTCAGTAGGGTTGAGATTTGGTGACTGTAAAGACAGAATACCAGCTGACTGCTTCTTCCCTAAATAGTTCTTGCATAGTTTGGAGCCGTGATTTAGGTCATTGTCCTGTTGTAGGAGGATTGGCTCCAATCAAGCGCCATCCACAGGATATGGCATAGTGTTGCAAAATGAAGTGATAGCCTTCCTTCTTCAAGGTCCATTTTATTCTGTATAAATTTTCCCCTTTACCACCACCAAATCACCCCATACCATCACATTGCCTCCACCATGCTTGACAGATGGTGTCAAACACTCCTCCAGCATATTTTCATTTAGTCTGCGTCTCACGAATATTCTTCCTTGTGATCCAAACACCTCAAACTTAGATTCATCTGTCCAAAACACTTTTTTTATAATCTTCCTTTCTCCAGTATCTGTGTGCTTTTGCTAATCTAAGGGCCATATTACGAGTTGAGCGCACTTTAGTGCTTTTGCTCATGCACTAACTGCGCTAGAAGTAAACTTTTTGCGCACGCCGGGTTGCACTCGTATTACAAGTTCAAAGAAAAAAGTTATCACTCGCGCATTAACCTGATGCATGCAAAAAGCCAAATTTAGAATATCGTGCGCGCGATAACATATTCCCCCACTCTCGCGCTAATCCGAAATGCATATTCTCAAGTGTGCTATCCCGACATAAAAATATGAAATATTTTTTTCAATGTTATTCATATACAAGAATATATTCTATTTATTAATAAATACATATTTCTACATATATCTGAGGATATTTTGATACAATATAAATCTATACCCATATATCTATATAATTATATAAAGGTATAGATATATACAGTTATATATAGAAATATCTATTTAAAATACAAAGTACATATTTCCCTTTGTGCAGAACATTGGAATGTGACATATTTACAGTAAATACATAGTTAAAACATTTATTAAATATGAATATTGCATATATATGCTTTTATATGTTTTCATCTATTTGACAGCAAAGGGTTCCAATGCACTTCTATATATGTATATATGTGTACATATGTACACATATATAGACATATATACACATACATATACATTTTTAGACATGTATATGTATGTATACTATGTCTATGTAAAAGCCCATTGCCTGCCTTTTTTTCTAACACCTGAGATCTCATTTCTTTGAGCCTTTATAACTTTATTTTAAAATAATTTTTATTAGATGGTGTTGTTATGAGTGCAACTGTACTGTGTAATGTATTTTTATGTGTTTTGTGACACTTTTTAGTTTTGCAAAACAGTTAACCAGAGCTCTGAGGACGCGGTAATTATTCTAGCGTAAATCATGATTATGCTCATGCCTTCAAATTTATTTTTAACTTGTAACACGACCGCAATTTATCTTGCGAGCAAGTAAATGTGAAAATCCGATATCGCTCGCATGCAAATGATAGCTCTCCACTCATAATCTGGCCCTTAATCTTTTCTTTTTATTGGCCAGTCTGATACAGCTTTTTATTTGTAACTCTGCCTAGAAGACCAACATCCCAGAGTCGCCTCTTCACGGTTGACTTGAGACTGGTGTTTTGCGGGTACTATTTAATGAAGCTGCCAGTTGAGGACCTATGAGGCATCTTTTTCTCAAACTAGACACACAAGTGCAGATTTTCAAAATACTAAAACTACTGCTATACTTGTGGATTGACAGACACACTTGCATCCAAATATGATCCAATAAAGATGTAATACAGAGGAGTGCACATTTATAGGGGGAAGAGCAGAAAAGGAGGCAGAGCAGAAAAGGAGGCAGAGGGGCCTTCAGTCCTTTCAAATGGAAGAAGGAAACTGTCTAGCTTGAGCTAAAAATTTTAGCTTAAAAATGGCTGAATCTGTTCTAGGAGTAGACATTGTGAATTATAATAGTAATTTTATTCACTAAAACTATAATTATGTTTGCATATTTTGTCATGAATGTTATTCTTTTAAAAGTAATAAATATATTGAAGTTCTGATAAGATGTACGCAGTTAACTCCAGTCTACAAGAGTAAAAAATGTCATAACAATTATTTCCAAGTAAGGGAGAAATATGTCATAAGAGATTACAGCAGTGTAAAAATAAGACACATTTAGCTCTGGGCTGACATCTGGATATTTTTCTGTAAAACAAAATACATCTAGAAGATTAAACACCAACTAGACATTATTATAAAAGTAAATATTCTAGGAGAACAACATATCAGATAATTAGTAAAATAAGTCAAATCATACAGTGTCTTCATAAATAACACAGAAGAATGTGATTCTAAGGAAGATACAGTATTGGTATGAGTGAAAAATGGGCATGGATACAAAAGGGTGAAGCAAACTTGTGCCCCAAATAAATCCCTGATAAGAACTCATTCTGACTAAGGAGCGCAGTTTTTGTAACCAATTACTAATGCACTAGAAGGGCTTCAGAGAAGGACTTTACAATTAATATGGGGCTTGATTGATTTTAACCAGGGATAGCCAACTGGCAGCCCATGGGTCACCTGCGGCCCTCGGCACTAGTTTTTTTTTCATCCCCTGGGATAAAGCAGAACTAAGAATATTTGCCATAGGTTTTGTGGCCTCAGGAAAAGGCATGTGCTTTTGGGGCTTCTGGTAGATGGGCAAACAAGATAGCCAGAAACAAAAAGAGCCCTTTCGAGGGAGGAACAACAACCGTAACTAAATCTGGCCCTGTTAAGAATATATTTCAAAATATATTACAGTACCTTGTTTGTTTTTTTTAAACAGTTGTTTCACCCTTGTCAGACTTGTGTCGGCTGGTCCTTTTTCACCAGTAAAGTTGGGGTAGTTCTTCCTATCAGACATTAAAAATTAATACAGCATTATCAGCTGTTTATAAAAATGTTTTTCCTGATGTTATTATTTGACTGCTGCTCTTATTTGCATGAGAGGCACTCTGGGCTGGATTAAAAGTGGTACCCTAACTTTTGCGCACAACCGTTATTGTGTTTTTTTACTTTTTGCGCACTACAGAAATAGGGTTTGTATCATAAGTTGTAAGTAAATGTGATCATAAGAGCACAATCGAGATTTACAGGGAAAGCACGACTGAAAACCTTGCGTAAAAGGGTAGTGAGTTAAAAAAAAGTTGCACCAAACATAACATAAATACAGTAAAATAAACTATTAGACTCATATAAACATTAGCTGACAAAAAATAGTCATATAAATATTCAGAAACAATATGTATAAGGGTTGAAAGGTATATGGCCATGTTTTTGAATGCAAAGGGCTTTAATATATAAATGTATGTGTCTAAATAATAATTTAATTGTAATATGTAATAATGTGTTTTACTGTGTATTTACTGTACATATTTCACATTCCTTCACATTCAGGACAAAGTTACTTTTTACTGAAAATGCATATATATATATATATAAATATACAGTGTATATGTGTGTATATATATATAAATATATATATATATATATATATATATATATACCTATACCTGTATATCTATTCCTATAGATATATATTTAACATTAACATTATCATATATATATATATATATATATATATATATATATACACTAAAAATAAAAAAAAATTGTACGTGAAAAGCAAAGAAATTTATATGCCTAACGAGATTCGTGTTTCGCAATTTAGGCCTAATGTGGTGATGGGTTAGTACAAATGAAAATGTAGTTATGTTAAGGTGCGTTATTAAAATATTAAATGTAAAATATTAAAAAATATAAATATTAAAAATTATTATAGATACTGTAAAAAAATCTTGATAGTCATTTGAATATATACATATTTTTTACAGTATTTATAATAATATTTAATTATTATTATTTATATTTTTAAAATTGATTATATGTAATAATTCAATGAAGCCTTAAAATGTTTATAGATATCTCTACCTATATATCTATAGGAATAGTTTTAGTTTAGTTTTAGGATAGATTTTTTAGGGTTTTTTTTCTGGGGGGGGGTACTTTAGTTTTAGGATAGTTTTTTAAGGGGGGATTCTTTTTAGGTTACTTTAGTTTGTATAGGGCTTTTTATTTTAAAGTTTTTATTTTACTGTTAGTAGGGTTTTTTAAGAATAGAGTCCAAACTCATACAAATTCCACCCCCCCAGAACCTCCACACACCATCACCTCAAGCAAAATCAATGTCCCAATAGTTCATGCTCCTGTCTTCCATCCATGTACTAGTGTCAAAAGGTACAGTTATATCTTGCAGAGAGGAAAATGGAAACAAAGTTCCAGTGCATAACAAAGGTAAAACACTAACCATTTGCCAGATATCCTGACCGGGTGGCCTACAGATGCATGATGACAAAGCAAACTTTGTCCTTGTACAAAATCGATATTTTGTACGGGGGAAACTCTGGGAGTCCTCAAAGCTTTGTAGGATGAGTCTTTGCGCTATCATCAGAAAATGATAGATTTCACCCCTATTACAGGAGTTTGCTTTTAAGAGGCTGCTGCAAAACATCACAGGTAAAACAGAGAGAACATCATGAGTACCTCTCTGGTAAACACCTTTCTGGGTACGTTCTCCTTTTGATCTTCAGTCCAGATCAGATAGATGACAAATGGGCAAGGCAAGTACTTGAGCAAAGTCATTTAACAAACATATCAACAATCGTGCAACCATTCAAAGTCATATTCCTCCATTTTTCATTTTTTTTTCTAGTGAGGTGTAGAAGGGATCTCTATAGGGACACCAGCCATGTGGACAGACTTGGTAACAAAGGAGAAAGCACAGTTAATCAGTCCACTAACAAGTGCCATCACAATTACAATTATTACATTTAAAAAAACATTATTTTTCTTTAGAATATATATTACCCAGATTTACTACTAGGAAGGTAGCAAGGGCCCTCCTGTATTGGTGCATCAGTAATCTCATTGCATGCCTTTGAGAATAAATATCTTTAAGGGTTTTAATGATAATTGATCAGCTGAGCTACTTAAATCTCTTTTTCAATTAATTCAAAGGATGTATAGATGATCTCCATCACCGTTCCCTCTCATGTGCACACACCTTTAATGAATCAAGAACACATCCTTTAAAAATGCACACATCAATTTAAGGGGAGCTTTTTTATTATTATTTTTTTTTTAATTTCAACTGTCTTGAGTGGCGAACCGTTTATATATATTTTATTTTTTTCTCCAGTTCTGCTGCAGCTCAGTTTAAATGTAGGGGGACGCTCATACTTAGCGTGCTGAGGTAGGAGTAGCATGCTTTGTTTGAGATTGGTGCATACATCACACAGGCATCTGAAAGGGGAAGTAACTGACTTACAGGACTCCCTGATGGATGTTCTTTAAGGATGTTAGATACGTCTTCCTGTGAGGAAGAATCAGAGAAGTTGCTGGAAGATGACAGGGGTGATGAGTTGGTGGTATCAAGCAGTGGGACTACCCCTTCTCAGCAATTTCTGCATGCTCCACCCAGGGTCAGCAAAGCCAAGTAGCCCTTTGCCAGTTCTACCATCCCCAGTCCCTCTGTGGTCAGTGAAGGTAGAGAGGAACAGGAGAGGCTGCAGAAGGAAGAGAGGAACAGGAGAAACAGGTTGAAGTTGTATATGTTTGTGATGAGGTGCATTACTTACCCATTTAATGCCAAGCAACCCACTGACATGGCCAGGAGGAAGCAAAAAAAAAAAAACACAGGCACTGACATCATTGCAAGAGGTTTTTATGCCATGTGTAATACACATTATACATAGTTGGTGACACCAGTGTGTTTTTCAAGGTGGCATGGTGAGTTAAAAAAGTGTTGCTCAAAATGCCAGCATTGTTGTCTGAATGTATAGGCTATACAGACCTTTTTATACACGTAGTCATTATTTTATGCTAATTGATTATTCCAGCTATGCATTTAGTCTCACACATACTGCTTTATATCAAATTCCAGTGTGTGAGTTCTAAATTAAAATCCACTGGTTGCCAGAGAGCTCACAGTCCAGAAATACAGTAAAGTATCTGTAGATAGAGCAGGAACTTAGCGCGGCATATCACACTCTGGTTGGTGAACACTGTTTTGTTGTAAATGGATTAGGTAGAGATGGACGTTAGGAGGCAGGAAATATAAAAAGCTGAGGCACCAGACTGATTACCCAACCCGTCTTCCTGACTGAGTCAGCACCGACCCTCTGCATGGCCGCAGCAAAAAGAGGAACTGAAGTTATTTATACTTATTTATAGTTACAAGTAGCTTTTTTAATGGTGGATTGTAGCATTATTTAGTGCGGGTCATTTTGGTGGTGGGAAATTTGAAACTGGAGGCTGCATTATAATTTTCATAACCCTCATGCTTTCATGTTAGTCACACTGCAGAGGATGGTGTTGGACATTTATAAGGTAAGTAAGGTTTTGGTTGTAGTTTATGATGGTTGGATGTGACAGAGTTAGGCCTTGAGTGCAGCAGTCAACTAATGTGAAGTACACAGTACAGCTCCCTGGTATAACTCTGTTGAAAGGAACCTCAGCTTTACCTTGTGTGGAGTGTCTCTTCTGTATTAAACAATATTAACTTTGTTAACAGACACATTTCATGTGGATTACAATATTGCATAATATCTTTAAGACAGCTGAGGCTGCATTTGGATAAAAGTGTGTGTATATGAAATATGTTTATACAGAAGCTTTCTTATGTTGTGCTTCCTTTTGACATATACTGTATTTTCTGTGGTTTGGAATCCACCTTTGCATTAGTTGTTTTTTGTGCCTTATTTGGTTACAAAGACTCAAGTATTTATACAATGGCTGTAAAACATATTAACTGCACATATTTTATATGCTGCTTAAATTGCTAACAGAAATCATATTAGTAACAGCTTAGTTATAGCACTTGTATTTTATGTTGATTTTAGTTTTATACAACTATATCTTGTTTCTTTCATGTAATTAGCAAGAGTCCATGAGCTAGTGACGTATGGGATATACATTCCTACCAGGAGGGGCAAAGTTTCCCAAACCTCAAAATGCCTATAAATACACCCCTCACCACACCCACAATTCAGTTTTTACAAACTTTGCCTCCTATGGAGGTGGTGAAGTAAGTTTGTGCTAGATTCTACGTTGATATGCGCTCCGCAGCAAGTTGGAGCCCGGTTTTCCTCTCAGCGTGCAGTGAATGTCAGAGGGATGTGAGGAGAGTATTGCCTATTTGAATGCAGTGATCTCCTTCTACGGGGTCTATTTCATAGGTTCTCTGTTATCGGTCGTAGAGATTCATCTCTTACCTCCCTTTTCAGATCGACGATATACTCTTATTTATATACCATTACCTCTGCTGATTTTCGTTTCAGTACTGGTTTGGCTTTCTACAAACATGTAGATGAGTGTCCTGGGGTAAGTAAATCTTATTTTCTGTGACACTCTAAGCTATGGTTGGGCACTTTATTTATAAAGTTCTAAATATATGTATTCAAACATTTATTTGCCTTGACTCAGGATGTTCAACATTCCTTATTTTCAGACAGTCAGTTTCATATTTGGGATAATGCATTTGAATCAATTTTTTTCTTACCTTAAAATTTGACTCTTTTTTCCCTGTGGGCTGTTAGGCTCGCGGGGGCTGAAAATGCTTCATTTTATTGCGTCATTCTTGGCGCGGACTTTTTTGGCGCAAAAAATCTTTTCTGTTTCCGGCGTCATACGTGTCGCCGGAAGTTGCGTCATTTTTTGACGTCCTTTTGCGCCAAAAATGTCGGCGTTCCGGATGTGGCGTCATTTTTGGCGCCAAAAAGCATTTAGGCGCCAAATAATGTGGGCGTCTTATTTGGCGCCAAAAAATATGGGCGTCGCTTTTGTCTCCACATTATTTCAGTCTCATTTTTTCTTTGCTTCTGGTTACTAGAAGATTGTTTATTGGCATTTTTTCCCATTCCTGAAACTGTCATTTAAGGAATTTGATCAATTTTGCTTTATATGTTGTTTTTTCTCTTACATATTGCAAGATGTCTCACGTCGCATCTGAGTCAGAAGATACTTCAGGAAAATCGCTGTCTAGTGCTGGAACTACCAAAGCTAAGTGTATCTGCTGTAAACTTTTGGTAGCTATTCCTCCGGCTGTTGTTTGTATTAATTGTCATGACAAACTTGTTAAAGCAGATAATATTTCCTTTAGTAATGTACCATTGCCTGTTGCAGTTCCTTCAACATCTAAGGTGCAGAATGTTCCTGATAACATAAGAGATTTTGTTTCTGAATCCATCAAGAAGGCTATGTCTGTTATTTCTCCTTCTAGTAAACATAAAAAATCTTTTAAAACTTCTCTCTCTACAGATGAATTTTTAAATGAACATCATCATTCTGATTCTGATGACTCTTCTGGTTCAGAGGATTCTGTCTCAGAGATTGATGCTGATAAATCTTCATATTTATTTAAAATGGAATTTATTCGTTCTTTACTTAAAGAAGTACTAATTGCTTTAGAAATAGAGGATTCTGGTCCTCTTGATACTAATTCTAAACGTTTAGATAAGGTATTTAAATCTTCTGTGGTTATTCCAGAAGTTTTTCCTGTTCCTAATGCTATTTCTGAAGTAATTTCCAGAGAATGGGATAAATTGGGTAATTCATTTACTCCTTCTAAACGTTTTAAGCAATTATATCCTGTGCCGTCTGACAGATTAGAATTTTGGGACAAAATCCCTAAAGTCGATGGGGCTATTTCTACCCTTGCTAAACGTACTACTATTCCTACGTCGGATGGTACTTCGTTTAAAGATCCTTTAGATAGGAAAATTGAATCCTTTCTAAGAAAAGCTTATCTGTGTTCAGGTAATCTTCTTAGACCTGCTATATCATTGGCTGATGTTGCTGCAGCTTCAACTTTTTGGTTGGAGACTTTAGCGCAACAAGTAACAGATCATGATTCTCATAATATTATTATTCTTCTTCAGCATGCTAATAATTTTATCTGTGATGCCATCTTTGATATTATCAGAGTTGATGTCAGGTTTATGTCTCTAGCTATTCTAGCTAGAAGAGCTTTATGGCTTAAAACTTGGAATGCTGATATGGCTTCTAAATCAACTCTACTTTCCATTTCTTTCCAGGGTAACAAATTATTTTGGAACTCCGTGCAATTTTCAGAGCTCTTCAGTTTTGGCCTCTTCTGAAGAGAGAATCGTTCATTTGTTTTCAGACAGACAATGTCACTACTGTGGCATACATCAATCATCAAGGAGGGACTCACAGTCCTCTGGCTATGAAAGAAGTATCTCGAATTCTGGTTTGGGCTGAATCCAGCTCCTGTCTAATATCTGCGGTTCATATCCCAGGTGTAGACAATTGGGAAGCGGATTATCTCAGTCGCCAAACGTTGCATCCGGGCGAATGGTCTCTTCACCCAGAGGTATTTCTTCAGATTGTTCAAATGTGGGAGCTTCCAGAAATAGATCTGATGGCGTCTCATCTAAACAAGAAACTTCCCAGGTATCTGTCCAGATCCCGGGATCCTCAGGCGGAAGCAGTGGATGCATTATCACTTCCTTGGAAGTATCATCCTGCTTATATCTTTCCGCCTCTAGTTCTTCTTCCAAGAGTAATCTCCAAGATTCTGAAGGAATGCTTGTTTGTTCTGCTGGTAGCTCCGGCATGGCCTCACAGGTTTTGGTATGCGGATCTTGTCCGGATGGCCTCTTGCCATCCGTGGACTTTTCCGCTACGACCAGACCTTCTGTCGCAAGGTCCTTTTTTCCATCAGGATCTCAAATCCTTAAATTTAAAGGTATGGAGATTGAACGCTTGATTCTTGGTCAAAGAGGTTTCTCTGACTTTGTGATTAATACTATGTTACAGGCTCGTAAATCTGTATCCAGAGAGATATATTATAGAGTCTGGAAGACTTATATTTCTTGGTGTCTTTCTCATCATTTTTCTTGGCATTCTTTTAGAATTCCGAGAATTTTACAGTTTCTTCAGGATGGTTTAGATAAAGGTTTATCCGCAAGTTCTTTGAAAGGACAAATCTCTGCTCTTTCTGTTCTTTTTCACAGAAAGATTGCTAATCTTCCTGATATTCATTGTTTTGTACAAGCTTTGGTTCGTATAAAACCTGTCATTAAGTCAATTTCTCCTCCTTGGAGTTTGAATTTGGTTCTGGGGGCTCTTCAAGCTCCTCCTTTTGAACCTATGCATTCATTGGACATTAAATTACTTTCTTGGAAAGTTTTGTTCCTTTTGGCAATCTCTTCTGCCAGAAGAGTTTCTGAATTATCTGCTCTTTCTTGCGAGTCTCCTTTTCTGATTTTTCATCAGGATAAGGCAGTGTTGCGAACTTCTTTTGAATTTTTACCTAAAGTTGTGAATTCTAACAACATTAGTAGAGAAATTGTGGTTCCTTCATTATGTCCTAATCCTAAGAATTCTAAGGAGAAATCATTGCATTCTTTGGATGTTGTTAGAGCTTTGAAATATTATGTTGAAGCTACTAAGTCTTTCCGAAAGACTTCTAGTTTATTTGTTATCTTTTCCGGTTCTAGAAAAGGCCAGAAAGCTTCTGCCATTTCTTTGGCATCTTGGTTGAAATCTTTAATTCATCTTGCCTATGTTGAGTCGGGTAAAACTCCGCCTCAAAGGATTACAGCTCATTCTACTAGGTCAGTTTCTACTTCCTGGGTGTTTAGGAATGAAGCTTCGATTGATCAGATTTGCAAAGCAGCAACTTGGTCCTCTTTGCATACTTTTACTAAATTCTACCATTTTGATGTATTTTCTTCTTCTGAAGCAGTTTTTGGTAGAAAAGTACTTCAGGCAGCGGTTTCAGTTTGAATCTTCTGCTTATGTTTTTCATTAAACTTCATTTTGGGTGTGGATTATTTTCAGCAGGAATTGGCTGTCTTTATTTTATCCCTCCCTCTCTAGTGACTCTTGCGTGGAAAGATCCACATCTTGGGTAATCATTATCCCATACGTCACTAGCTCATGGACTCTTGCTAATTACATGAAAGAAAACATAATTTATGTAAGAACTTACCTGATAAATTCATTTCTTTCATATTAGCAAGAGTCCATGAGGCCCGCCCTTTTTTTGGGGTGGTTATGATTTTTGTATAAAGCACAATTATTCCAATTCCTTATTTTATATGTTTTCGCACTTTTTTATCACCCCACTTCTTGGCTATTCGTTAAACTGAATTGTGGGTGTGGTGAGGGGTGTATTTATAGGCATTTTGAGGTTTGGGAAACTTTGCCCCTCCTGGTAGGAATGTATATCCCATACGTCACTAGCTCATGGACTCTTGCTAATATGAAAGAAATGAATTTATCAGGTAAGTTCTTACATAAATTATGTTTTTCTAGCAAACAGATCTATTTTGAATGTGCATTAGTTAATTTTGTATATATGTTAAAATAGAGTTTATATATTATGTCATAAGATTAAAGATAACTGAATTCCTTGACTTTGAAGTTAAATGGTAATTGTAATTTCACCTTTCTCTGTAAAACTTTTTTGTTCTTAATCTCCTTTCTCAGATCAAATAAATCTAATTGACATTTGTTTGCTACTAACTTCATTTATTCTGTGGATGATTTTGCCTTCTAAAATGACTGGGGAATTTATTTATGCTCAAAATGTTTCTTTTGGCCTGTAAACTATGCAGGACTTGAGTGTAAAAGTTTATATTTGCATTGAACAATTTAGCAGTCACATTTTTTGTAATGATTAATTTAGTCTATTGAAGTGTCAGATTCTTCAGACTTGCTCCATGCACATTAGCATTTCAGACAGAGGTAGCCATCATTTTGTGAGTATTTTTCTCTTTGTTTGGTTTGTACTTCTATGTGTGTATGTATCCTGCCCATTACCCAACCCGTATCCTGCCTAGTACCTGTGTATGGGTGTGTGTGGTATGTGGTGTGTATCCTGCCCAGTACCTGTGTGTGTATCCAGGCACTCCCACAATATGTGGATTTAAATGTATGTTTTTTTAACCAAATCTCCAGTTGATTTATCACTAGGGAAACTGACCAAAGCCCTTTGGTTTAAAGCACTCCACCCTGGGTGTGTTTCAGACAATGTTATTTAACTGTGTGTATATAAAGCCAGGGAGCCTCATTCTATGCAGTCTTGATTTGAGGTATAGTACTGTAATGTTGGAATCCTACTTTGGTATATTAGAATTGTATTATTCAGCCCAGTTAGGCTAATTTTATAGTGTTAGGACCAGTCTATTGTGGGATACCTTGTTAGTGGTGACTGGCTGAGCAGAATATAGCCATATTGTGTGACTAAGATAAGGTATATTACCCCCTTATTTGCAGGTTTTACAGCTTGGGCAGGGAAAGAAACCTTTTATTTGTTTTCCTTGGCAGTTTGTAAAGTTTTGGTTCCTGCATATCGGAATGCTTGGAGCTAGCATATTTTTCAGATTATTAGTTTTTCTGTATATGAACCTTGGCTGAGGTGTCAATTTTTCGCCGATTACATTGGTGAATTATTTGGTATATATTTGTAAATTTACCCAATGTGCATCTCCATAATCCTGTTGATCGTAATAACCTGTTCTTTACTTTTCTGTCTATTTGACCAATGGAGCTTCAATTATATGATGTATACATTATATTGTTATTTTAGCGTTCGATTTATTATTATTATTGTTGTAAATATCCATCATAACCATTTTGATGTTGATAGGATGAACGCACTTTTTTCACACACCCTTTTTGACATTCAGCACCCTCCCATAAACTGATAGTGGACACAGAGCCACATCAAAGCAATATACAAAAACCATATATATATATAGCTAAACACACACCCCATATCTATAAAGTACAGCTTTAGAGAATGGTCTACAAATATAATGATCGTATATACATTTAGAAATTTAGAAGTTTGTTTCAAAGTAAATATCCGGTTATATCGAAACCGGAAGTGACGTCACAAGTCCGATACTGAAAGTGACGTTGCGCTAAACATGGACATGAAATTATTAACCCAAATATTATTGTCAACAATTCTAATCACATATATACTCTGCATTCGTTTATACAATAGAGGTCTAGCAAACTATCTATAGTTACAATGATTCTAAACAAAGTAAGAAATTTGTTAGAGTACAAACATTCTGACACATTGAGTGTTAACCTCATAAATAAACTTTAGATTTTATAGGCAAATAACTGTTTTCTTAAAAACACCCAGAAGACACCAGTACAAACAGGAAGGGGGCGTTACAAATGATTTTGGCGCCCAAACAGACACAATCAATCTCATTTTTATCCTACATAAGCTCCCAGTACACACACAGTGGTATAGTCTTGAGAAAAGCCTGGGAAAAGACGAAACACATTGACATACTACTGGTGAGCCTTATTTCATTATTCCTAAGGAGTTTTAAACCTTATTGCACTATTGTTATGTTTCGTTTTTTACAGATTGAGGATTTTATACATTTTCACATTTCTGGTACCTTCTATGACAATTTTTGGTTGCTTTTAAAGAAAAAGGATTACAGTCTCATTACCTTTTCACACACATTTTTTTAACATTTTTTAGGATTTTTATTGTAATTTTTATCATCTTGTACCAAAAACAACACCGCACATAGTTTTTGTTCACAGTCAATTTGATTCTGAAGACATATCAGGAGAATACTCTTTATTTTTTATCTTTGATTGGTTTTCACATTCGACTTTAACCAACACAGTTTTTGTATTTTTATATTTTTGAATTTTTTGGACTTTATTCACTCATTACTTGGAACTTATTAGAACTCTTATCAATATTTATATTTTATTTACATTTTATTTATATTTGCTTTATTGGTCATCAGGATTAGCAACCAGTGGAGGCTCCTCTGTTTGTGCACATTCGCACGTGAACCCCCAGCCAGATTGAGCAAAAAAAAAAAATAAGCCAAAAAAAAAAGAATATTTGTTTAATAAAATATAATTTTTCAAATAGCCTCCTATGATCCTATCTGAAAAATTAATATTTTATTATCCCCAGCAACTGCCCAGTGCCTAGTATACTGTCTGAGACTCTGTACTGTATTACTGTGTCTGTGCATACTTTACTACTACTAGCCTAGGTCTAGGAGGCAGGAGGGAGGGAGCTAGGACCGGGCGGACAACAGAGCATAGCAGACAGTATTTGGCTCTGCCTGACAGCTGACATCACTAGCTTCTCATCTCACTCCTCCTCTCCCGACCAGGCAGGCTGCTGTGCACACACCTAACCATCGCACGTGTGAACAGAGAGAGCCCCTATCCTGCACAGTGATCCTATTCTTCACTGTGCAGGTGTAGCTCCTCCCAGCCCGGCACTGCTCATAGAGCCTTAATTGCACAGGCTGAAGTGTGCAGTGTTGGGCTTCAGCCTGTGCTCTGCCTCTGCCTCCTCCCACTGCCTTAGCCAGCCTCACTGTGATACACTGTTGCATCCACATGACGGCCCATGAGGCTCCTCCCCCTCAACGGTACAAAAATGTCATTGAGGATATAGCCATTGAGTGGAGAGGAGCTCTGTAAAACAAGGTGTGTTCTCTTGTTGTCTTTATCCTAATTGTTGCTGCTGGTGCTAGCCCATATAGTAATTTCATGTTTAATCCTGAATTAACTCTTCATACACATTGTGACAGCAAGGTCCCTTATATGTACCAGCCACTGGCAATAAAAATGTGCTTTGGTTTTGGAATGTGCAGTTCTTAGCAGATATTTATCCTCCACTGTATGTGGGAATATCTAAGCAGTTATTTTATTTGTGTTATTAACTACAGTATTCAGGAATCAAATCCATGGAATAACAAATTATTCAAGTACTGCTGTTTATAAAAACATTCAAAATGCTTAATAACCACAAGTTACTAGTGCAGCATGTTTACTTGTGCTGGTGGGGTTTCCTTCAATATTTCAAATTACTTTTATCCTAATTTGCAGTGCAATCAGTCTGTAACAGTATTTTGTTATACATGGTCTATGAAAAGTCCCACAGTAAACTAAAGGGTGATATATTTATCTATCTATCTATCTATCTATCTATCTATCTATCTATCTATCTATCTATCTATCTATATATATACACACATATACATATTTATATATGTGGTATGCAGGCATATGAGTGTGTGTGTTGTGTGCATATGTGTTTGTGTGTGTGTTGTGTGCATATGTGGGTGTGTGTGTTGTGTGCATATGTGTGTGTTGTGTGCATATGTGGGTGTGTGTGGTGTGTGTGCATATGTGGGTGTGTGTGCATATGTGGGTGTGTCGTGTGTGGTGTGTGCATATGTGGGCGTGTGTGTTGTGTGCATATGTGGGCGTGTGTGTTGTGTGCATATGTGGGTGTGTGTGTTGTGTGCATATGTGGGTGTGTGTGTTGTGTGCATATGTGGGTGTGTGTGTTGTGTGTATATGTGGGTATGTGTGTTGTGTGTATATGTGGTTGTGTGTGTTGTGTGCATAACACAGGTTAGTTATGTACATACCTCACACACAAACTTTAACAACACACAGTAATACACATAACACACTGCCCTCACCTTGTACAAAAGGATGTGTTAAGGTAACTGGCAGAGTGTGTATGTATGTATGTATGCATGTATATATATATATATATATATATATATATATATATATATATATATGTATGTATATATATATATATATACACACACACATTATAATGGACAGAGCCATCTGAGGGGCGGGGCTAGTTCTCCCCCAGCTTCAAAAATCACCAGCCGCCACTGTTAGCAACACAAACACATGGAATCAACACTACCAAAGAAGATTTCCTTATCAAACATTCCTTACAGATGAGTTCACACAGACTGTTTTATCACATGTAATATTTATGATCACAACCAAGATTGTACCATTGTGTTCTAAACCACGGAGTGGTATATGCTGCAACCACCTCACTAAGTTATATTGTATATTTATTGTATTCTTTTATTTTGTAATCTTGTTTTATCTTGTTTATCATGGATCCTTTTATTCTTTATTGTACTATGTATTGAAGTATGTTTTACTTTTAGTAATTAAAACTCTTTAACGTCATCCAAACTTTTTACCGTATTTATCTCAGCCCTTTATGCTTGTAGTGCTCACTTCCCTATAACTATTTGTACTTCTCCAAGTCCACTAGGGGACTTTTGGAAGAGAGCTCAAGGGGCACCCACTAGCGCTTGATCTACTACACATCATAGAATTTGTCTGTGATTTGTTTTACACAATTACAAAGAGGCGGCCTTCAAGGTCTTAGAAATTATCATATGAGCCATCCTAGGTTTATCTTTCAACTAAGAATACCAAGAGAACAAAGCAAAATTGGTGTTAGAATTAAATTGGAAAGTTGTTTGAAATGACATGCCCTATTTGAAACAAGAAGGTTTTCTTTGGACTTGACTGTCCCATTATATATTGTAGCATCAATGCCAAGCTGTGTTAACAGTAGAACAAATTACACTCCCAATGGGTTCTAAAGAGATAAAGGTAATACAATAATGATTGTCTATTGTTCTCTCCAAGCATTGGTGATTGTTTTAAGAAGAAATATAAAGTAAATAAGCAAGTATATGTACACAATGTGAAAAAGTAATGAGATATGATTATACCTACAAGCTCCATGCATTTGATTAGGTTGTGGCTTCAAAATACAAAATCAGCTATTTAAAATACACAAATAAACTTAAAAAAAAAACAAATCTCATAGTATACTGTCCCTTTAACTATTTGAGATGCTGCTTAAATGTATGTGTTTGTTAAGGCTTCCAGGGAGTTACGTTGTTTTTTTAGTCAGTGCAAGGGTTGCTTCGTCTGCAATGTGTGGCGAGATGAGAATGGAGTAGATTTTCTGAATTCTGTGTGCGTAAGTCCTTACTCTGTATATTGGATACCAAATTGCGCGGCTGTTCTATGTTAATCTATGAGAGAAAAAAATACGGCCGACGGGTGAAATATATGCGCGTAACTTGTATGCTACGCCGTATATGTAATACCAAAAAAACTGGCGGCGCAAGCTTTTGCGGGTGACACCGCATATGTAATGGAGCCCACTTTTTCTAACTTTTACCGCAATACCTGTTACACATCTACAACCACCAAAAAACACCCATGCTAAATAGTTTCTAAATTTTGTCCTGAGTTTAGAAAAAATATGTTTACATGTCCTTTGCTTTTTTGCAAATTATAGGGCAATAAATACAAGTAGCACTTTGCTATTTGCAAACCATTTATTTTTCAAAATTAGCGATAGTTACATTATAACATTGATATCTGTCATGAATCCTTGAACATCCCTTGACATGTATATATTTTTTTAAAATAGACAACCCAAATTATTGAGTATTGATCTAGAGCCATTTTGGTATATTTCATGCCACCATTTTACCGCCAAATGCGATCAAATAAAAAAAATCATTATCAATTTTACAAAATTTTTCACAAACTTTAGGTTTCTCACTGAAATTATTTACAAACAGCTTGTGCAAATATGGCACAAATGGTTGCAAATGCTTCTCTGGGACCCCCTTTGTTCAGAAATAGCAGACATATATGGCTTTGGCATTGCTTTTTGGTAATTAGAAGGCTGCTAAATGCCGCTACGCACCACACTTGTATTATGCCCAGCAGTGAAGGGGTTAACTAGGTAGCTTGTAGGGTTAATTTTAGCTTTAGTGTAGAGATCAGCCTCCCACATGACACATCCCACCCCCTGACTCCCTCAAACAGCAAACTTCCCTCCCCCACCTTACAATTGTCACCGCCATATTAAGTACTGGCAGAAAGTCTGCCAGTACTAAAATAAAAGGCTTTTTTTAATTTTTAATTTTTTAATTTTTTTGTTATATATATATATATATATATATATATATATATATATATATATATATATATATATATATATATATATATATATATATATATATATATATATATATATAAAAAGCAAAAAAGAAGCACTCACTGGATTTTCATCAAAAAGTGACCAGAAATTTAATGTAGTTTGTGACGTTTCGGGACAACAACAGTCCCTTCCTCTGGTCAGAGGAAGGGACTGTTGTTGTCCCGAAACGTCACAAACTACATTAAATTTCTGGTCACTTTTTGATGAAAATCCAGTGAGTGCTTCTTTTTTGCTTTTTTATCATACACCGTACAGCACCCTGGTAGTTGTTGAACGTTGGTGAGAGTGCACATACACCAATTTTTTGCCTATATATATATATAGTAGAAAAGAAAACACGTCTGATGAAGACGTCTGATGAAGGGGAGCATTCCCCGAAACGTTACCGATTAAACCATCTGTTTAAGTTAAGCCCAGAGAGTGCTGTTTTCTTTTCTACTACATTTCACCTACTCTAGCACCCTGGCTCTTGGAAAAGTGTTTGTGAGAGTGCAACTGATTCATCTTTGCTTATATATATATATATATATATATATATATATATATATATATATATATATATATATATATGCTGCAGTTTTGGATCCACCCTTAGCACCCAACCTCCCTGATCCCCCCCCAAACAGCTCTCTAACCCACTCTACCTATTTGCCGCCATCTTTTTGCCAAATTTTATGCTTTTTTGACATAAAAAAAATAAACCCAATTTTTTCTGTAGTGTAGCTGCCCCCCGCAATACCCTATCTTCCTCCCTCTCCCAGATCCCTTTCCCAACATTTATTCCCCCCTTCCTCCTTCCCTCTCCCTCCTGCCTTTAAAGTTATGTAGCGGGCGCGCTCCCGACATCTGCTATGCACTGATGGACCAGGAACAGGAATTACTCCAGCGATGGGCTGCCCACTGGCCTTGTTCGTATCCCTAAAATAACCCACCCACCAACGATCGGCACCATTGCAGGCCGACGCATCGTTGTGCTTAAAAAGGGTATTGCACGATGCCTCAATATTGAGGCATCGCTGCAATACCCTGAAATTGGCTGGAAGCGATCACGATCGCTTCCAGCGCTTGAAACCCCAGAGGAAGTGCCAGGCACGTCCTTGGTCCTTAACGACCACTTTTTGTAGGATGTGCCTGGCACGTCCTTTGTGATTAAGGGGTTAAACAATAACATTTTTCAAGTAGACTATCCCTTTAATGAAGCGTGCTGTTAAAAAATCACTCAAGCGCTAACCCATTACTGCATTAGACCTACAGTGCTAAACTCAAAGGTAGTCGTGAATATTTGTTCTTTTTATTTTTAAATAGATTTATAAACACACACACACACATATATATATATATATATATATATATATATTCACACACAATATAACCCTTTCCATTTAAAAATACATTGTCATATACCTTTTAACATTTAGAAAAAATTGTATTAATATTTATGTAAACGATTTGTATCATGTTGTGTATATATGAGTGTAACACTTTATTTGAATGTATTTATGTTGCGTTTGGTGCACAATTTTTTTACTCTTACACTGGTAGGTCTCCACTCACGCAAACCTGACATAAGCTGATTTTTGTTTGTGCAAACACATTTCCTTTTAACATTTAATATGCACGCAAGTTAGCGCTGGCACTATATTGCTTATCGTGACCCCCACTAGCAATAGCTCACCACTTGTAATCTAGCCCATAGTGCTTTTACATATCTACTGCCTTTAATCCATTTGTTAAATTAAATTAGATCATGAAATTAAGCACCTGCAATATGAGACCTGAGCTCACAACCAAACCCAATCTAGTTAAAAAGCAGATCTATTTTAGCATCATTCTATAAATGTTTCAGCTTGCAACTTTCACATTTTGTATTCAATATAATTTATCCACACCAACTCTTGAGCCAACTACTATTTCTGTATAACTATGTAACTTACTTGATCATAACTGTAAATTGTCTGGTTTTATTGAAGTGATGTTGATGTGCATGCTAATTGCAATGCTAATTTACAGCTGTTTGTTTTTAATATAAACTAGCATTTCATTCAAAAAATTCTAGCTTATTTAGCATTACATGAAAGTAATATGCACCTTACAGAGACGGTCTACTTTAAAATTGTTATTGTTTAAAAAAGATAGATAATCCCTTTATTACACATTCCCCAGTTTTGCATAACCAACACAGTTATATTAATATACTGTTCACCTCTGTGATTACCTTATATCTAAGCCTCTGCAGACTGCTCCTCTATCTCAGTTCTTTTGACAGACTTGCATTTTAGCCAATCAGTGCTGGCTATTAAATAATTCTACGTGAGTGAGCACACTGTTATCTATATGACACATGAGCTATCAGTGTCTGGGAAAAACTGTCAAAATGCACTGGCATAAGAGGCGGTTCAGCATCTTAGAACTCAGTTTATAAACGTACGTAGGTTCAGCTTTTAACAAAAAATACCAAGAGAACAAAGCAAAAATGGATGATAAAAGTAAATTGGAATTTTTTTTTAAAATCACATGCCCTAACTAGGCTGACCATATTGCTGCTTTAAAAAGGGACACATATGAAAAATACATATGTCAGGGCTGTATAAAGAAATGCTTGGAATAATGCTCTGTTGTAAGAACCCTAACATATGTATTTTTCATATGTGTCCCTTTTTAAAGCGGCAATATGGTCATCCTAGCCCTAACTGAATCATGAAAGTTTTATTTTGACTAGACTGTCTATTTAATATGAAGTTGAAAAATCTAACAAATATTATCATATTAAAATAGTTGGCTCTTCTGCTTGAATATTTAAGTATGCACATTTTTTGTATTTAAATCTTGTGAATCTCTCTCTCTCTCTCTCTCTCTCTCTCTCTCAGAAAATGTTAATGCAAGAGTTAAGATTTCACTAAAGCAAAAAAAAAGGGTAGGAAATTTCCAAGTTTATGTTCACAGCTAATGTAAAAAAAGAAGAAAAATGCAGATTTTTAACTTATTGATGAACTACAATTTTTTAAGGGGCCTTGCATGGTGGTGGGGGTAAAATTAAACAAGTAGCAAAATACAAGCATGATATAAAGTATTAAATGGCATTCATAAGTGATTCATGGCTTAAAAAGACAAATAAAGCTTTTTGTGAGTAGACACTCAAAATCAAACTGCAGTTTAATACACATTACTTTAGTTAATTCAGTCTTTCACGAATAAGCATAATAAAAACAAATGCTATTTGGAAAACCTTCGATTCACATTTTAGTACATCATATATCCTAAATACTGGTTGTAAAGATGTTGTATAACTGTTTCTTGGTCTTCAACGACATCCATAAACAATGCAAGGGCATACGTTAATAAGAAACAGTGATTGTTATTCTGCATTAATACATTTTCAAGCAAGTACTTTTGTCCTGCAGGAAGGATAAGTGTTTTTCTAATGTATCATTTGCACTTTAAAATCAAAAGCATTATTGGTCCATGCAAATAAGAAATATCTGAAGGTCAAAGCCTTGAATAGTCTTTGTGCTAGATCATGCTATTTAGAACAATCTGTACAGGATATTGTTTCAGTAAACTTTTCCTTTGTCTATTATAATCAATAATACTGGAATATCTTGAACCTTTCCTTTTTTTTTAATTGAATACTGGGCATTTTTTGATGGGCAGTCTACATTAATTTTCATTGCAATACCTCATAAAATCAGGGATAACAATGTCAAAAGTCATCATAATAAATATATTAACCAAGCTTGCAGATCCAATATGCAGTATTTGTTTCTTAACAAATGCATCCTATAGTTAAACCCATAACAATGTTGTTTTAAATTTATGTGGCTAAAATACAAAGCAAGATTAAGCTAATTAAGAGAAACACATTGCACATACATTAAGCAATGACAAGATTGTGTCTCTTGTCTGAAACACAAATATTGTCACCCAGTATAAAATTGTATCTATACATAAATAAATGAGGCAGAGTTGTGTATAATTATGTCTACAACACTTTCCTAGAGGTGAGTATGGTTGCAAATAAATAAAAAAAACAGGCATGCAGTTTTCACACCTTGTGTAAAAAGGATTTTATAAAAAGTGAACCAGGGCTGATCCACAAAGCTATAGACCAGTAAGCCTGACATCAGTTGTGCAGAAGATACTGGAAGGGATTATATTCAAGAATAAATTAGAGAAAACAAGATTATCAGTTGAAAGCAGCATGGTTTTATGAGCAATAGATACTCACAAGCTAGCCAAATTAGATTCTATGAGGAGGTAACCAAAACTATAGATAAAGGTGAATCAGTTTATGTGATTTTCTTCGATTTTGCAAAGGCTTTTGATACAGTGCTACATGAGAAATATTTGTACAAAATTAAGTGACTGGGAAGAGTGGAAACTGTTAGCTCATAAACAACTGGCTAAAAGACAGGGAGCAACGTGTTTTAGTAAATGGATCATATTCAGATTGGACAAAAGTAATTACTGGGGTCCCCCAAGGATCAGTATTGGGTCCTGTTTGTTTTAAATATTTTTTAATAATAAAAAAAATTATAAAAGCTGTGTAAGGTGATTAGGCCAATGCAGGATGAAATTGCTTTGCAAAAGGATTTACAAAAATCAGAGGAATGGGCTTTAAAATGACAATTGAGATTAAATATTTGTAAATGTAAAGTTCTGAATGTAAAGTTTTGGAATTAAAAATATGTAGGCTATCTATTATTTAAATGGGACTAGACTTAGCAAAACAGAGGAGGAAAAGGATTCAGACGTACTTATAGATAACAAGCTAAAAATGAGTGTGCAATGCAGGGCAGTGGCTTCTAAGGCTAATAAGATACTAGCATGTATTAAAAGAGGCATAGATGCAAGGAAGGAAAGCATAATTCTGTATTTGTATAAATGCCTTATAAGACCTTACCTTGAGTATGGAGTGAAGTTCGGGGGACTAATTTTAAAAAGGGACAATGTAGAATTAGAAAAGATACAGAGAAAAGGCCACAAAACTAATAAGGGGATTGGAGGATTTAAGCTCTGAAGAGAGGTTAACCAAATTGGGTCTGTTTACTCTAGAAAAAAAGCTGCTTGATGTGCTATGATTACTTTATATAAATATATTCAAGGCCCATATACAGAGTTGACGAAAGCTCTGTTTATTCCAAGGCACTTGTTTGTGACAAGAGGTTACAATTTAATGCTAGAAGAAAATAGATTGTTTTTTTCTCCAGCATTGTAAACCTTTTTTTTCTTGGTAAGAGCAATCAAATTGTGTAGAATCTGGCCTAAGGACATAGTGACTGTCAATACCTTAGATATTTGTGGCTAAAAAGTAAATTCAGAGGTATGATTGCTTGTGTTAAATAGGTCATCTTTCTAATTGTTTAATGTAGGTTCAATTGTCGGGTTCTGTCGTGCAAATCAGGTAGTCTCTGTATAGGTTGAACTCAATAAACTTCTTTCTTCTTTCAACCTCATCTACTATGTTACTATGTTTCTGTGTTATTTAACTTAGTTCCTACCACCAGAAGTGTTTTTTTTTCAAAACCTCCCTCTGCACAGAGCAAGGAAGCTGTCTAGGCCTCAGATGAGGTTCTAGTATGCCCCCCCCCAAAAAAATGGAGAAAAAATACCACTATATACACTATGTATTAAAAGTGGAGCGTGATCCGAATAGTGGGTATATATTTGTTCACTTAATTGGTGATACACAACATATGTAGGTAATATATATGGCCAACTGTGATTTCTCCACAGTTCTGGGACATGATTAAAAGTAAGTTATACTAGGGGGCGGAGCCAACTGCTGAGGGAACAAGATGTATTTTTGCTAAGCTCCCAGCTCTAACTTTTTTAAATGAAGGGTTAATGCAATTTTTTACTTTTAAGATGACTAAGACTGATTCCTAGGATGCTTATATGCTATGGAGAAGAGCCTTGGTGATCGATTGGATTTATACATAGATCAGCATGTTTGATAGTACTTAAGCCATGAAGGAAACCTAACGCTGGTATTGTGCGAGGCTCTTGTGGACACAGCATCATGTAACGCTACACATATACAACTGGATGCGTCTTGTGCAGTTCCCCACAATAAAACTGTCGATTTTGGGGCTTACAATGGCGGTTGTGCAGATGAACATATCATCCCTTCTGGGTGTGGCTTTATCAGCTCCCCTCGGCAAGACGACTCAATCTCTAATAGGGATACAACTCCGTACCCCTCACTGGACTGTGTGGGGAGGGAGGAGGATCAGAGCCATCTGGACGAGACGGATACATTAATGCTGCTGAAAATGCAGACCAGCACCTTTTCTTTACAACGTGAGGAGCAAAAGGAAACCGAGGCGACTTTGCGCTGTTAACACAGGGATCTCAACTGAATTCCCTAAGAGCAATGGCACTTGCATTTCTATGGCTATGATTGCCGTTTCATTCCTGGAAATAACAGGGGATGATGATCTCCAATGGAGGTCATATCGTTGTAGGCTTCAGCACCAAAGCGGCATTGGATAGAAGCTCAGATCATTAATAACCCTTCTCATAGTGACAATCTGCACGGGTATGATAGATTATACTGAGTGAGTGTCTGTTACTAGCAGACAAAATCTTTTCAGTCTGGCTATCTCAACATGATGATTTACGGATCTGAGACTTTCAGTTATGTCACAATATGATAGCGATCTTAAGTGGAACAGTTATTGTATCATTGTTTTCATTACCACTTGCTCTTCTAATGCTGGACATTTTTCCTACTTTCAGTAGCTGATCAATGGAGAGATATTTTTTATAGTTAAGCATTGGGTTATGGTTTTCTGTTTAGTGTGAATGTATATAATCGCTGTTCTCTGCATCTCTGAGTTATATTTAAGTTCTGTGGCTCGTACATTTGACTTTCACATTATGGCTAAGCTATCTGTTATTTCAAGTAATGATGAACCCATAGAGATACAGGGTCTAGAGGTAAAACATAAATTGTCTAATGTTTTTTTAAACCACATGTTATTTGAGACACATTATTATTATTATTATACTTTATTTATGAAGCGCCAACATATTCCGCAGCGCTGTCCATGGATACAATTCATTTAAATAAAACAATACAAGACTTGTAAGAGACAGGACAAAATTTACAAACACATACAGGATTGATTGAGGGCCCTATTCCCGTGGGAACTTACAATCTAGAAACTTATATTAAATAGTAGGATAAGGATTCAAAACAAAATATCATGATGGTAGGTGCTATAACCATTTGTTACCACTGGAGGGGAGTCAAAGCTTAACCTAGGCTTTAAACAGACGTTTTATGGGATCCTATTCAATGTGGCAAAGGCATATTATAATTGAGATGTTTCATGATAAGGTAGTGTATGCATTGTACTATAAAGCTTCTTCCATTGATGCAGGGTCCTACTATATATATGCAGACGGATCCTTGTTATGATATAACTCATTTACCTGTATCATTGTATTCGTATGGGCAGTGTGCTGTCTGCGGCCGAGACAGCATGACGTGTCTGTATTATTATACATACATAAGGCCCTATCGCTGTGAACCCACTGTTAAATATAAAGAAGATAGTTGACTATATATGCCTTTTTGCCTGGAAATGATAGCCTATTCGCGTAGGGATTTTGGTTATTTCCTGATGTTCACTGATTGATATCACCCCTTAGCTCACATACTGTATTGCTGATTATATGCACCTTCTCATGTGGTGATGGCAACCTATATGTGCAAGGATCTTAACCCCATGCTATTTGAAAATACAGGAGAGCTAGGGCTCTGCTGATAGGTTAGGTTAAATACCTATACTGCTCAAAGCTTACCCCTAGAAGTTGTTTCTTATAGTAGGGCCCACTGTCTCCTCATTTGATAACCCTCTCATACGTCCAGCTGTATTGTAGTTTGCATCTTTAATTAACCCTATGTTATTAAAAGCCATAAGCGAGACATCACCCTGCTGTTAGGTTGGTCTCCGTCCCCGTCCCTCTCCCCCCATTAAGATTCCAAAGTGCTCCAGGGTTCCCAGTTGCCACTCTTGCGGTTTTCCTCGCAACATACCGCACCTTTCCCCCTATATACACTTAACTACTGTATAAGCTGTTTTGTATTTTGGTATATAATATGTTTAGCCTGATGGTAGATGATACTACTTGCATATTTCTCCACACTTTGCTATATATTGCCGCACATTACAGTTTTTGTTTTTTTTATATATATGCTGCTACATATGCTATACTATTTGAAATATACATTGCTCTGTCTGAAACAATCAGGTATACCTAACTTCTATATCTGCTTTAAAAATATTTGCTTAAACGCCGCCATATATGCTAAACAATTTGATATATGTATTGTTCAGTCTGCAGCAATCAGGTATTCTCCAATATTGCATATGCTTTAACAATATTTGCTTAAGATATTGTGCAAATTGATACATAAAATGTTCGGTATAACAGTTCATATTTCTTGATATTCTGTTATAATCTTGCTGCACATTAGAGCTGTCTTATATGTGGATAAATGTGTTATACAAATTGAAATATCTACTAGTCAGATTGAAACTACCCTACCCTTTAGATATATATTTGTTGATGTGTATTTCCCTTTATTTCAGGTAATTCATTGACCTCAAGCAGTATGTATGTCTCTCTTATATTTTTTGTGTTCTCTGAGGCCACAATTTCTATGTCGAATGATTACTCTGTATTATTTGAAAAACTTAATAAAAATTATTAAAAAAAAAAAAAAAAAAGTAAGTTATACTCAATTGCTAGTGAAAGATTAATTCTTGTTAGCGATTTCAACATTACATTCTGTCCTAAGTTAGACAGATCCTCAACTAAAGAGAAGGGTAAGAATGAAAAAATTGCTCAGTATTTTAAAAATTTTTGCACGGCCTAAAAACATAACGATATCTGGAGAATTAAAAACCCAGAAAGCTATGAATATACATGTGTGTCCAAGACCCATCGTTTATTCTCCAGAATTGATTATATTCTTGTTTCAGAACAGCTCATTTTATTAGATTCAGAACCCAAAATTCATGATATATTGGTCTCGGATCACGCAATAATTTCCATCAAATTTCAATTGATAGAAGCTGAAAAGCGCGTAAATATTTTTTTCACATTTCCACATTTTATGTTAGAGAATACTAAATTTAATACTTGGTTGGCCGGTCAATGGAAAGATTTCCATCATAATAACAGAGGGTATTATGATAAAATTGAAGTATATTGGGAAACGGCAAAAGCGGTTTTGAGGGGAAAGATAAAAGCATATATGTGTAACTGGAAAAGAAAACGGCAAGCTAGGTGTCAGGGTCACAGGCAATGCCTGAAATAAAACAAAATATGGATTGGACCACAGCCACTGAAATAATATTATAATGAGTAGTTGTTGCAGAGTTGTGCAAAGGGCAGTTACAGGGACATTACCCCAAAGTAATGTGTAATAGTCCAACATGCACAATATGCAGTTTGATATGTGAATAGAAGCACACAGGTAGGTAATTGCTGTTGCAGCGTGTGTGGGTAGATTGGAATACAGCAACCTGAAAGTGAGCTTAAACTCAGAGGTGTAGACAATAACACAGTGTTAAGCTGATATTATGCGCAATATAAAAATAGTGAGCATGGCCATAAAAATAATATGAAAAACAGAGTAACCCTTGTGGGTTAAATACCTGGTAGTCTGAGGCAAAAGAGGTTCGGTAGGGCAGTGTTCAGGGGACATCTCGATGCAGCGGTTGTGCTGTGAGAGGAGAGCTGAGAGGCGCCCTGCTTGGCGTGTGACGTCACAGAGGCGGCAGATCCGTAGCGCTGTGAGACTTGCTGACAAGCAATAGAGAGTTGCCGATGCAGGAGATTCAGTAGAGCTGAAGAGCTAAACAGGAAACAGCTTAGCTAGTTGCAGATGAACAATACCAAGCAAGGAAGGAAGTGGAATGCTGGTATTTAAGGTAAAATTGGGAAATTTGTTAAAGGGGCAGTGTGACAAGCAAATACATGACAGGACTCCCCCTCCAAGGAGCAACTCAGGTGCTCAAGAACCAGGACGATCGGGGTTCTGTTGATGGAATCTGGAGACCAATCTAGGGGCCGATATGTTGGATGATGGCTCCCAGGAGTTATGTTCAGAGGAATAACCCTTCCATTTGATCAGGTATTGGAGAATGCCTCTTCGACGTCTGGAGTCTAGGATGTCATCAACTTCATACTCCATATTGGGGTCAATAGAGACCGGGGGTAAGGATTGTCCAGTTAGATGGTTACGTAGATGTTTGTAGGGTTTGAGTAATGACACATGGAACGTAGGGTGTATCTTAAGCGTGGGGGGAAGAGTGAGACGAATAGCATTACAGTTGATGATACGCTGGATAGGAAAAGGACCGATGAACAGAGGTGAAAGTTTCCTTGAGGGTGTACACAATCGAAGGTTTCTGGTGGAGAGCCAGACAAGGTCACCCACAGAGTAAGCTGGTGGAGGAATATGCTTACGATCGTAATATCTCTTTTGCACAAGTTTGGCATCATCAATGGTTTGTTTGATGTTTGCGAAGTTGGTGATAATTGTGGATGTGAGATCAGAGATGTGTGGATGGTCTGGAGTTTTTTCAGGGAGATATTGGAATTTAGGGTGAAACCCATAGTTGGTATAAAAAGGAGTCTGTTTGGTGGTGGAGTGTACAGTATTGTTGAAAACAAATTCTGCGTAATGAAGGTATTGGGACCAAGTGTTTTGTGCGGTATGGCAATAAGAGCGTAAAAACTGCTCTACCCACTGGTTGCTACGCTCTGTTTGTCCGTTAGTCTGTGGATGGTAGGAGGATGACAATCTCTTCTCAATGCAGAATTGTTTACAGAACGCCGACCATAGGGCACTGGTGAATTGTGATCCGCGATCTGTGAGTATTTTAGTGGGTAAACCATGTAGTTTAATTACGTTAGTCATTAACAGGTGTATGGTTTCAGCAGCTGTTGGTAACTTATGATATGGTATCAGATGGAGCATTTTGCTAAATAGGTCCACAACAACAAGAATTGTTGTGTAGTTACCTGATTGAGGTAAGTCGACGATGTAGTCAAGGGCAATGTGCTGCCATGGCTTATCTGGAGTAGGAATAGATAGTAATAGTCCGAAGGGTGGTCTTTTAATTCTCTTTGTAGTAGTACAAGTGTGACAGGAGTTAACGTACATGGCCACATCAGATGTGATGGTAGGCCACCAGTAGGATCTGATTAGTAAATCCTTGGTTTTTGTTAAACCACAATGTCCACCCATAGGTGAGTCGTGGGCAGATTTCAGTAGCTGGTTACGAAGTGATGGTGGGATGTATATCTTTCCCTGGTAGCAATAAAGGTCTTCAGGGTTCTTCAGTAATAGGTTTAATGGTATAGTTGGATCTTTAGTTTGTTCGGTCCGTAGATACGGAGTGGTATCCACTAGGAAGAGGAGTATGTTTTCTTTGGGGATGACAAGTTGAGGGGTAAGTGAGTGATGCTGCGTATCTGGCAAGCGGGATAGAGCATCTGCCTTACCGTTCTTGTTAGCTGGGCGGTAGGTGATGAGGTAATTAAACCTAGAAAAGAAAAGGTTCCAATGAACTTGGCGTGCTGAGAGAGTTCTGGTGGTCTTCAGGTATTGCAGGTTTCGGTGATCGGTATATACTATGGTGGGTGTGGTTGAACCTTCAAGGAGGTGTCTCCAATGTTCGAACGCTGCTTTTATTGCAAGAAGCTCTTTTTCCCCAATGGGGTATTGTCTTTCTGCCTCAGTTAAACTCCTGGAGTAGTATGCGACTGGATGTAAAGGTTGTTGATAGGTATCTCTTTGGGACAGGACTGCACCGAGGGCATAGTCAGATGCGTCCACTTCCAATGTAAAAGGTAAATCTGTGTTGGGATATCTGAGTATAGGAGCTGTAGTGAAACTTTTTTTTAGAAGGTCGAAAGCGTGTTGAGCGGAGGATGTCCAGTTGAATTTAATGTTCTGTTTGGTTAGGTTAGTAAGGGGTTTTGCGAGCATGGAATAGTTCTTGATAAACTTTCTATAGAAATTGGCGAATCCTAGAAAGCTTTGGACTTCTTTCCTAGTGGTAGGAACTGGCCAATTCAAAACTGCCAGTATTTTGTTGTTATCCATACTAATGCCTTTGTCTGATATGATGTATCCCAGGAAAGGAATGCTGTTGGTATGAAAGATACATTTTTCTGCTTTCACGTACAATGAATTACTTTGAAGACGTGCAAGGACTTGGCGAACATGGTTCTTATGTTCTGCTAGTGATTTAGAAAAAATGAGAATGTCGTCCAAATATATTACCACAAAGGAGTCCAATATATCCTTGAAAATATCGTTGATCAGATGCTGAAATGTGGCAGGGGCAATGCAGAGACTGAATGGCATAATGACATATTCGAACAATCCGTAACGTGTTCAGAATGCCGTCAGCCATTCGTCTCCTGCCCGCATTCTGATCAAATTATAAGCTCCGCGGAGATCCAGTTTGGTGAAAATTTTGGATCCCTCTAGACGTTCTATTAATTCGGAGATAAGGGGCAGAGGGTAGCGATTCTTTATAGTAACTTTATTTAGTTGTCTGTAGTCCACAATCGGTCTGAGAGAACCATCCTTGTTTTTCACAAAGAATATTCCTGCAGCCGATGGAGAAGTTGAGGGTCTGATGAACCCTTTTTTCAAGTTATCATCAAGATATGTTCTAAGGTGTTGTAACTCAGGCTTAGACAGTGGGAAAATATGTCCACATGGTATGACTGCTCCAGGCAGTAAATCTATAGGGCAGTCATACGGTCTGTGGGGAGGAAGATTCTCACATTCAGTTTTACTGAAAACATGGGAGAATTCTTCATAGTCTTTAGGAACAGTAGGAATATGACAATCTGTGGGAGGTTGTAGGAGTAAATGGGGAAAGCAAGTGGATTTACAATAATTGGAGTTAAATTGAATTGAAAGAGAGGACCAAGAGATAAACGGATCATGTTGCCGGAGCCACTGTAAGCCTAAAATTAGAGGGAAGTCAGGTGATGTGATTACATCGAATTTAATATATTCTCTATGGTTACAGGGGGTTGACATAAGGATAGGGATGGTTTCATGTAACACAGGACCTGTGGACAAGAGCTCGCCATCAATACCCCTTAAAGGAACAGGACACAATTTTTTTAGCAGGGGTATTTTATTTACTTTACAGAAATTTACATCCAAGTATGAAAGAGAGGCTCCTGAGTCAATAATCCCTTGGACGTTCACTCGTGATTGGTCCCACTGTAAAACAAGAGGTATATTGCAATAATAGCTGCATTTTAGTACAGTATTAATAGAGGAAGAGGGTGTTTTTTGCTTACCCATTTTCTGGCGGGTGAGAATCGTACAGTCTTTTACCCCATGTTCATCTGAGGCACAGTACATGCATAAGTTCTGGGACCTACGTCTTAACTTCTCCTGAGTACTTAGGGGTCCACGTAGAAAAGCAATATCCATAGGTTCTGGTTGGGATTTGGAGTGTGTATTGGATGTAGTTGGAGTGGTTTTTGACCTAAATTGTGGGTCATGGGTAGATTTTTCTTGGTGTCTTTCCCTAAGCCTCCTATCAATGCAAATGCTGAGGTCAATAAGCTGTTCTAGGGTTGGTGGTATTTGGGTGCGTGACAACTCGTCCTTAATGGCCTCTGACAGTCCTAGCCTAAATTGATTTCGGAGGGATAAGTTGTTCCACTGGGTGTCAGGGGCCCACCTCTTGAATTCAGCTATATATTCTTCAACCTCTCTTTTTCTCTGCTTTAGGGACCTCATAGCATTTTCAGCGGTTTGTTGTTTGAAGGGGTCCTCATATATTTGTGCTAAAGCAGAGAAAAAGGAGTCTAGAGAGTTGAGAATGTCATCGTTATGTTCAAGAAAAGTATTCGCCCAGGCCCTGGGCTCTGCTCTTAGATAGGAAATTGTAGTCAATACTTTTACCCTGTCATTGGGGTAAGTAAAAGGCTTAAGGGTAAATAATAAGTAGCAGGAGTTTTTGAATTCCCTAAAAACTTTTCTGTCTCCAGAGAAGGGTTCAGGGGAGCTGATATGGGGTTCTTGTGGAGGGGGTTTCCTATCCACCACTTCCTTAATGTATGTTTTTAGCTTAAGTGTAGTAAGTCCTTCAGTTAGGAGATCTACTTTGTTAGTAAGTGTTTGTATATGTGAGGCCATTTCAGTTGGGTCCATGTTATTAGGGCTTGGTATTTCTGTCAGGGTCACAGGCAATGCCTGAAAATAAAACAAAATATGGATTGGACCACAGCCACTGAAATAATATTATAATGAGTAGTTGTTGCAGAGTTGTGCAAAGGTCAGTTAGAGGGACATTACCCCAAAGTAATGTGTAATAGTCCAACATGCACAATATGCAGTTTGATATGTGAATAGAAGCACACAGGTAGGTAATTGCTGTTGCAGCGTGTGTGGGTAGATTGGAATACAGCAACCTGAAAGTGAGCTTAAACTCAGAGGTGTAGACAATAACACAGTGTTAAGCTGATATTATGCGCAATATAAAAATAGTGAGCATGGCCATAAAAATAATATGAAAAACAGAGTAACCCTTGTGGGTTAAATACCTGGTAGTCTGAGGCAAAAGAGGTTCGGTAGGGCAGTGTTCAGGGGACAGCTCGATGCAGCGGTTGTGCTGTGAGAGGAGAGCTGAGAGGCGCCCTGCTTGGCGTGTGACGTCACAGAGGCGGCAGATCCGTAGCGCTGTGAGACTTGGTGACAAGCAATAGAGAGTTGCCGATGCAGGAGATTCAGTAGAGCTGAAGAGCTAAACAGGAAACAGCTTAGCTAGTTGCAGACGAACAATACCAAGCAAGGAAGGAATGCTGGTATTTAAGGTCAAATTGGGAAATTTGTTAAAGGGGCAGTGTGACAAGCAAATACATGACACTAGGGAACTACAGTTATCTAATCAGCTCAGGAATGCATTTTTACTATATAGAGCGGAGAACTCTAAGTTTAACTGGGATAAATTCTGCCATGCTATAACTGAAAGGGAGTTATTTTTATAGCAAATGTGTTTATAGGAAGATAAGAAAATCAACAATCGATATAAGGGGTATATTGGTTGTTCAGCTAAATATCTAGAAAAAATAACTAAGAATAGGAAGAGTAAAAACGATATAGCAGCAATTAAGGAAGGGGGTTATAGACATACTGATAATGAAAATATCAGGGAGGCGTTTTTCAAATTTTATCAAAATTTATATAAAAAAGTTGATGAAGATATATCTAATAGAACACACAAAATTTCACCTCCCAAGGTTTCAGAAAATGATCTTGAATTAATCAATAAATCATTCTCAATAGATGAGATATGTGAGGCTATTGGTGAATCTAAACTGAATAAGGCGGCGGGCCCAGATTGGCTCCCGGAAGAGTTTTATAAAATTTTAGTAGAAGATATTAAGTATACACTTACTAAACTCTTTAATTTGTATTATATTACTAATATGCCAATATCAAGCTACTTTTCCGCAGCTAATATTACTCTTATTCATAAAAAAGGCAAGGATGCCGAAGAGCCAGCTTCTTATAGGCCGGTCTCTGTTTTAAATGCCGATTATAAAATCCTCACAGCTATTTTAGCGAAAAGGTTAAACAAATTTCTGTATAAAATAATATATCCTGATCAAACGGGTTTCATACAGGGAAGGAATATGTCTGTAAACTTGCATAAAGTGGAAGTCATTTTGGATTATTTTTGGAATACAATCCCTCAACAATTACCTAAAAAAATCCAATAAAAAGAAGATGTTTGACACAGATCTGGGTCAGCTGTCATTAGATGCAGAGAAAGCTTTTGACTCCATTTCTTGGAATCACCTGCTAGATTCTTTATCCCAGTTTGAATTCATTGGTAATTTTGTATGTTTTATTCGGAAACTATATACAAATCCCTATTCCTATCTATTGATTAATAGCAACCCTTCAGCTAGAATTGTATTAGGTCGTGGGATTCGTCTAATGAATCTTAGTAAATTCACCTCTAATGAACTTGAAACAGAAATAATTTCACCATTTTCTCTCAAAGTGATTTTGCATTGTTCAATAGGGAATCTCCCTAGTATTCTAACAAATTTAATAACTTTCAAGAATATTATCATTGCATGGCAGAAGATTTGCTTCAATCTGGGAATAGATTTTAAATGCTCTTCCCTTCTTCCAATATGTGGGAATCCAGAATTTATACCAGGAATCCAACAAGCAGTTTTTAAATCATGATCCCAAAAGGGGTTGATATACTTGCATCAATTGTTCTCTTCTACCGGACACTTACTATCCTTTAATACCCTTATTCACAGGTTCCAAATATCTAGAAATGACTTGTTCGCATATTTTCAGATACGTCATTTTATTGATTCTAAAAGTTGGAAAATTTAGCTACTGTGTTGATGGTCCGAGATCAATCTATCCATTAGGAGATTTTCTGTTGGCAAATGTTATTGTATGATATTTTGCTTTCTAAACAGGGTCAGTTATATTTAAATAAAATTCAAGCTTTCTGGGTATTGCATTTTCCAGCAGTAGACTCTATTAATATTAGACACAGTTTTATGTTAATGAAAAAACTTAGAATTCCCATTGGTTGGAAAGAATCACATGTCAAACTGATTCACAATGTCTATTTCTCTCCCTCTAAATTCGCAAAATTCTTTCCAAATAATGATTATTACTGTCCTAAATGCCATCTAGATAAAGCAGATATTCTACATATATTCTGGAAATGTCGAAAGATATCACAATTATGGTCCAAATTAAATTTTTGGTACAACAAATTTTTTTTCGGATCATTTCACGATTAATGGTAGGTATATATTTTTTTTCTGACGGATTCTGCAATTATTAGACTGAACTACTACCATACCTATTGTACAATGATAATGATAATGCGATATATGATATTGAAGAAGTGGAAGCATACTTCTCCACCTAGTTTTGCTAGTTTTGTGGGTGCCCTTCTACAGCATATTGAGTTTAAGATTCAGAATATTAATTTATTAAATGATAATAAGACTTAGGAATGTTTTGATAAATTGTTACCATTGATCAGAGCTCAAACATTGGGGATCCAAAAACAGTTATTATCTCCATTATTCAACACCAAACCATTTATACAGGGAGTGCAGAATTATTAGGCAAGTTGTATTTTTGAGGATTAATTTTATTATTGAACAACAACCATGTTCTCAATGAACCCAAAAAACTCATTAATATCAAAGCTGAATAGTTTTTGAAGTAGTTTTTAGTTTGGTTTTAGTTATAGCTATTTTAGGGGGATATCTGTGTGTGCAGGTGACTATTACTGTGCATAATTATTAGGCAACTTAACAAAAAACAAATATATACCCATTTCAATTATTTATTTTTACCAGTGAAACCAATATAACATCTCAACATTCACAAATATACATTTCTGACATTCAAAAACAAAACAAAAACAAATCAGTGACCAATATAGCCACCTTTCTTTGCAAGGACACTCAAAAGCCTGCCATCCATGGATTCTGTCAGTGTTTTGATCTGATCACCATCAACATTGCGTGCAGCAGCAACCACAGCCTCCCAGACACTGTTCAGAGAGGTGTACTGTTTTCCCTCCTTGTAAATCTCACATTTGATGATGGACCACAGGTTCTCAATGGGGTTCAGATCAGGTGAACAAGGAGGCCATGTCATTAGATTTTCTTCTTTTATACCCTTTGTTGCCAGCCACGCTGTGGAGTACTTGGACGCGTGTGATGGAGCATTGTCCTGCATGAAAATCATGTTTTTCTTGAAGGATGCAGACTTCTTCCTGTACCACTGCTTGAAGAAGGTGTCTTCCAGAAACTGGCAGTAGGACTGGGAGTTGAGCTTGACTCCATCCTCAACCCAAAAAGGCCCCACAAGCTCATCTTTGATGATACCAGCCCAAACCAGTACTCCACCTCCACCTTGCTGGCGTCTGAGTCGGACTGGAGCTCTCTGCCCTTTACCAATCCAGCCACGGCCCATCCATCTGGCCCATCAAGACTCACTCTCATTTCATCAGTCCATAAAACCTTAGAAAAATCAGTCTTGAGATATTTCTTGGCCCAGTCTTGACGTTTCAGCTTGTGTGTCTTGTTCAGTGGTGGTCGTCTTTCAGCCTTTCTTACCTTAGCCATGTCTCTGAGTATTGCACACCTTGTGCTTTTGGGCACTCCAGTGATGTTGCAGCTCTGAAATATGGCCAAACTGGTGGCAAGTGGCATCTTGGCAGCTGCACGCTTGACTTTTCTCAGTTCATGGGCAGTTATTTTGCGCCTTGGTTTTTCTACACGCTTCTTGCGACCCTGTTGACTATTTTGAATGAAACGCTTGATTGTTCGATGATCACGCTTCAGAAGCTTTGCAATTTTAAGAGTGCTGCATCCCTCTGCAAGACATCTCACTATTTTTGACTTTTCTGAGCCTGTCAAGTCCTTCTTTTGACCCATTTTGCCAAAGGAAAGGAAGTTGACTAATAATTATGCACACCTGATATAGGGTGTTGATGTCATTAGACCACACCCCTTCTCATTACAGAGATGCACATCACCTAATATGCTTAATTGGTAGTAGGCTTTCGAGCCTATACAGCTTGGAGTAAGACAACATGCATAAAGAGGATGATGTGGTCAAAATACTAATTTGCCTAATAATTCTGCACTCACTGTATCAGCTGCTAAAACTGGGCTGTTTCCTTTTTCCTGGATACCAGCTTCATCAGTAATATAATAATTTGAAGACTGTGTTAAAGCGAGTAATGTTATAGAGGGATGGAGTGATTTATTTTTTTTATGTTGTTTTTTTTTTTGTTTGTATATTTTATGTTTTCGGGGGATAAAATAAAAATGTGTATGGTTCACAGGCATTATAGTACCAAAAGATATTGGAATAATATATAAAGGAATTGCCCTGTACTTGCGTTGGAAACTTTGAAATCAGGATAACCTTTCGAATTGAGATTAATTCTTGGAAGACATGTGGTTTACTCTTATTTTTCGGTGGTTTATGTATTTATTTATTGTTTCTGTATTAACATATCATAATTTGTCATCTGTTTTTTGGTCATGAAATATATGTAATTTTTTCTCTTTTGTCCTGTGAACTGGTTTAATAAAAGAATAAAAAAAAAAATACCACTACATACTCATCTGAAGCCTAAACAGATTTTATAAGTTTCCTTTTTCTCCTACTGCCTAACCATATAGTGTGAGGGAAGGTAGCACCAGGTATCACAGTGCTAGGGAATTTTGCAGCGCTATTCAATTAAATGATAATAATAATGTTAAAAACCTTCAATATCTGGACACAGCGCTAATTAAGAAATAAAAGTTCACCAGCAGTTCTTTGTAATACAACTTAACAGTACTGCAAGCTGCTTCATAATTGTGCATTTATTGTATCCAATCTTTCTTTGTAACTCACAAAGTACTAGGAGTAATATGTAAGTATTTTACCCAATATGTATAGATGAGACCATAAAAAAAAAATAAGTGAACAACTTCACAGGACCTCCAAATAGTAATGGGTAACGTGTGCATTGAGGTTATAGGGACACTGAACCCAATATTTTTTTCTTTCGTGATTCAGATAGAGCATGCAATTTTAAGCAACTTTCTAATTTACTCCTAATATCAATATTTCTTTGTTCTCTTGCTATCTTTATTTAAAAAGCAAGAATGTAAGTTTAGATGCCGGCCAATTTTTGGTGAACAACCTGGGTTGTTCTTGCTGATTGGTGGATAAATGTACCCACCAATAAACAAGTGCTATCTAGGGTCCTGAACCAAAAATTGGCTGGATCCTTAGCTTAGATGCCTTCTTTTTCAAATAAAGATAGCAACAGAACGAAGAAAAAATGATAATAGGAGTAAATTAGAAAGTTGCTTAAAATTGCATGCTCTTTCTGAATCAAGAAATATATAATTTGGGTTCAGTGTCCCTTTAAGCTTGCAATTAAAAAATCACTACTGTCATTGATCCCCAAACGTCTAATTTTTGCTGCATAATAAGAACATAAGGCCAGAGACATATTTATTTTGTTGGTGGTCTTTAAAGCTTTAAAAGCCCTCAAAACCTAATTTGAGGATTATGATTTTCTTTCATGATTTAGAAAGAGAATGCAATTTTAAACAGCTTTCTAATTTATTTCTTTTATCTAATTTGCTTCATTTTCTTGATGTACTTTGCTGAAAAGCATATCTAGATAGGTTCAGTAGCTGCAGATTGATTGCTGCACATAGATGCCTCGTGTCATTGGCTCATTCATGTGCATTGCTATTTACTCAACAAAGGATATCTAAAGAATGAAGCAAATAAGATAATAGAAGTAAATTGGAATGTTGTTTAAAATGTCATTCTCTACTTGAATCATGAATATAAAATTTTAGGTTTAGTGTCCCCTTAACATTTATCTTTGTTAAGCTCCCCATTATGCAAATTGCGTAAGTTAATTTGCAGTATGGCAAAAAAAGTGTGCGGGACAGCTGTACCTACAAGACTCGTAATAGCAGCGGTAGTGAAAAAGCAGCGTTGTAACCCATAATGCTGCTTTTTTACTCATAACGCAAAACTCGTAATCTAGCCGTTACCTCTTAATAAAGGTTAAAGGGACAGTATACACTTGTTTTCATATTACTGCATGTAATAGACACTACTATATAGAATAGGATGCACAGATACTGATATAAAAATCCAGTATAAAACTGTTTAAAAACTTACTTAGAAGCTCTCAGTTTAGATCTGTTGAAAAAGTAGCTGGAAAGCCCACTGCAAGTGGGAAATAAGACACTCCCCCCTCCCCCTTCTTTTGCATATGAAAGACCCTTTACACAAACAGGAGCAAGCTGGAGTAGGTATCTAATGGTATTCTCATAACACTTTGGGGCTTGGTTAGGAGTCTGAAAATCAGAGCAATGTTATTTAAAAATAAGCAAAATTATACTTTTTTTTTTTATTTTTTTTAAAAACCCCTTCTTTATGGGCTATATAAATAGATCATCTACAAAACATTTATGCAAAGAAAAAATGAGTATATAATGTCCCTTTAATGGTGATGGGTGTGTGTATGTGTCATTTACTCCTTAATGATAATGGCAAGTTTTCACAAACTCGCATGTGAGTGCTTGTGTCTGCTATTACTGCCTGAGCTCTGTAGCAACCCGAGGGTTGCAGGTTCAATCCCCGGCAAGATCCACTCAGTCTTTCATCCTTCCAAAGTCAATAAAATAAGCAGCGCCTTCAGACCCTTACGGGTGATTAGCCGCACTTTACAAGTACCCAATGCATACATGTCTCTGACTGTGAGTGCAATTCTCCCTAAGTGTGATGCGGGAACCCAGACGTGGACCCGTTGCTCAGTGTGCCTAGAGCGATATGGCTGCACCTCACTGACGAGGCCCACAATAGGCTGAAACGTACGTCTGGGGTTTTGTTTTTTCTCTCGTTCAGAGAGGGATTGCCTGGTATTTCAGGGCTGGACTGTACTGTGAAGTCAGGATCAGACTGATATGCTTCAGAAAAGTTATTCTCTGTGAAAGGCACATGTTGAGCAAAAAGAGGCTGCTTCTTTGGTGGTAACTAGTCATAGAACAAGCTACACAATAGGCCGAAACGTACGTCTGGGGTTTTGCTGTTTCTCTCGTTCAGAGAGGGATTGCCTGGTATTTCGGGGCTGGACTGTACTGTGAAGTTAGGATCAGACTGATATGCTTCAGAAAAGTTATTCTCTGTGAAAGGCACATGTTGAGCAAAAAGAGCCTGCTTCTTGGGTGTTAACTATTATGCTATTGTTCGTTCCCAGGTTGAGCGCTTCTCTTTTTTTATGTACTCAGTCTATTACTATCTGTGAGTGCATATCTCTGTCTATTACTGCCTGTGTGTATAGTATATTTGAAAAATAAACAGCTATTACAGTTCTTTATCAAATTATTTATGTGCAAAAATCTCAAACGGCTAGATTACGAGTCTTGCGTTAGCCTTAAAAAGCAGCATTGAGAGCTCCCAACGCTGCTTTCAAACACCTGCTGGTATTACGAGTCTGGCAGGTACAGGTGTACCGCTCACTTTTTTTCCCCGACTCGAGCATACCGCAAATCCACTTACGTCAATTGCGTATCCTATCTTTTTAATGAGCTTTGCATAACGCCGGTATTACGAGTCTTGGAAAAAGTGAGCGGTACACCCTCTCCTGTCAAGACTGATACCGCATTTAGAAGTCAGGAGTTAAGAGTTTTATGGGCTAACGCTGTAACATAAAACTCTTAACTAAAGTGCTAAAAAGTACACTAACACCCATAAACTACCTATTAACCCCTAAACCGAGGCCCCCCCCACATCGCAAACACTTAAATAAAAATTTTAAGCCCTAATCTGCCGACTGGACATCGCCGCCACGCAAACTTTAGTTACATTTTATTAATCCCTAATCTGCCGTCCCTAACATCGCCGACACCTACCTACATTTATTAACCCCTAATCTGCCGCCCCCAATGTCGCCACAACTATATTAAATTTATTAACCCCAAAATCTAAGTCTAAACCTAACCCTAACACCCCCCTAATTTAAATATAATTTAAATAAATCAAAATAAAATTACTACAATTAAATAAATTATTCCTATTTAAAACTAAATACTTACCTATAAAATAAACCCTAAGCTAGCTACAGTTACATTGTAGCTAGCTTAGGGTTTATTTTTATTTTACAGTCAACTTTGTATTTATTTTAACTAGGTACAATAGTTATTAAATAGTTATTAACTATTTAGTTAAAATATTTACAAATTTACCTGTAAAATAAACCCTAACCTAAGTTACAATTACACCTAGCACTACACTATAATTAAATTAATTACCTAAACTAAGTACAATTAATTACAATTAAATTAAATAAACTAAAGTACGAAAAAAACAAACACTAAATTACAGAAAATAATAAAATAATTAAAAATTTTTAAACTAATTACACCTAATCTAATCCCCCTAATAAAATAAAAAAGCCCCCCAAAATAAAAAAAAATCCCCACCCTATACTAAATTACAAATAGCCCTTAAAAGGGCCTTTTGCGGGGCATTGCCCAAAAGTAATCAGCTCTATTACCTGTAAAAAAAAAAAAGACAATACCCCCCCAACATTACAACCCACCACCCACACACCCAACCCTACTCTAAAACCCACCCAATCCCCCCTTAATAAAACCTAAGACTACCCCCTTGAAGATCACCCTACCTTGAGACGTCTTCACCCAGATGGGCAGAAGTCTTCATCCAGGCGGCATCTTCTATCTTCATCCATCCGGAGCGGGTCCATCTTCAAGCCATCCGACGCGGAGCATCCTCTTCCATCCGACGACTAACACTAAATGATGGTACCTTTAAGTGACATCATCCAAGATGGCGTCCCTTCAATTCCGATTGTCTGATCCAATCAGCCAATAGGATTGAGCTCGCATTCTATTGGCTGATTGGAACAACCAATAGAATGCAAGCTCAATCCTATTGGCTGATTGGATCAGCCAATAGGATTTTTTCTACCTTAATTCTGATCGTCTGATAGAATTCTATCAGCAAATCGGAATTGAAGGGACGCCATCTTGGATGACATCACTTAAAGGTACCGTCATTTAGTGTTAGTCTCGGATGGAAGAGGATGCTCCGCATCGGATGACTTGAAGATGGACCCGCTCCACTCCGGATGGATGAAAATAGAAGATGCCGCCGGGATGAAGACTTTGCCCGTCTGGAGGTCCTCTTCTGCCTGGATCGGATGAAAACTTCTGCCCGTCTGGAGGACCACTTCTGCCCGGTTGGGTGAAGACGTCTCAAGGTAGGGTGATCTTCAAGGGGGTAGTGTTAGGTTTTATTAAGGGGGGATTGGATGGGTTTTAGAGTAGGGTTGGGTGTTTGGGTGGTGGGTTATAATATTGGGGGGGTATTGTCTTTTTTTTTTTTTACAGGTAATAGAGCTCATTACTTTGGTACAATGCCCCGCAAAAGGCCCTTTTAAGGGCTATTTGTAATTTAGTATAGGGTAGGGAATTTTTTTATTTTGGGGGGCTTTTTTATTTTATTAGGGGGATTAGATTAGGTGTAATTAGTCTAAAAAAATAAATGTAATTATTTTATTGTTTTCTGTAATTTTTTCAATTGTATTTAATTGTAGTTAGTTTAGGTAATTAATTTTATTATAGTGTAGTGTTAGGTGTAATTGTAACTTAGGTTAGGGTTTATTTTACAGGTAAATTTGTACTTATTTTAACTAGGTAGCTATTAAATAGTTAATAACTATTTAATAACTATTGTACCTAGTTAAAATAAATACAAAGTTGCCTGTAAAATAAAAATAAATCCTAAAATGGCTACAATGTAACTATTAGTTATATTGTAGCTAGCTTAGGGTTTATTTTATAGGTAAGTATTTAGTTTTAAATAGGAATAATTTATTTAAAGATAGGAATATTTATTTATATTTATTTAAATTATATTTAAGTTAGGGGGTGTTAGCGTTAGACTTAGATTTAGGGGTTAATAACTTTATTATAGTGGCAGCGACGTTGGCGACGGCAGATTAGGGGTTAATAAGTGTAGTTAGGTGGCGGTGACATTGGGGTTGGCAGAGTAGGGGTTAATAAATAAAAAGTAGGTGTCGGCAATGTTGGGGGCAGCAGATTAGGGGTTCATAGGGATAATGTAGGTGGCGGCGGTGTCCGGAGCGGCAGATTAGGGGTTAATAATAAAATGCAGGTGTCAGCGATATCGGGGGCGGCAGATTAGGGGTTAATAAGTGTAAGATTAGGGGTGTTTAGACTCGGGGTTCATGTTAGGGTGTTAGGTGTAAACATAAATGTGTTTCCCCATAGGAATAAATGGGGCTGCGTTAGGAGCTGAACGCTGCTTTTTTGCAGGTGTTAGGTTTTTTTTCAGCCAGCTCTACCCCATTGACTCCTATGGGGAAATCGTGCATAAGCATGTTACACCAGCTCACCGCTAACGTAAGCAGCGCTGGTATTGAGGTGAGATGTGGAGCTAAATTCTGCTCTACGCTCACCTTTTTGCGGCTAACGCCGGGTTTAAAAAAAACCATAATGCCAGTGTTACTTTAGGTGAGCGGTGAGGGAAAACTGTGCCACCATTACCGACAAAAACTCGTAATCTAGGCAATAGACTTTAATAGTGAATTTTGTAAAAAAAATTGTTACAACTTTTCTAAATAATTGTAATAGACCCCTAAATATGTTACAAATACATCCAGTGACATATTGCAATCCTTTAGAAAATCTTACCTGATGACTTTTTTGCAAAGTTCAACTTTAAATTCTATTGGACGTTTTGTAGATACATTTTGGATAATAATTTAAAGGGATTGATATGCATTAAAGAAATAAATATGCATAGCTATGAGAAAAGTATAAATATAATGGCAATTAGTAAAAGATATAAATATATTTTTAGATAATATTAATATATTTGGAAAAAACATTGTAGTAGAAAGAGGACGTATTTAAAGGGATAGGAAAGTCAAAATTAAACTTTCATAATTCAGGATACACCAAACAAATGTAAGACAATTCTATTATTCTTGTTATCTTGGTATCCATTGTGTAAAAGCATATGTACATATCCTTAGCAGCAGCAATGCACTATTAGGAGCTAACTGGTGGTTGACCGCAACACACATTTGTCTCTTGTCATTTGCTCACCAGATTTGTTCAGCTAGGTCCCAGTAGTGCACTGCTGCTTTGAAACTGACCTCTAAATGACAGAGTGACATGCAAGGTCTAGGAGGGGGACTTTAGAATCTGTGAGGGGGGCGCATTTTGGAATTTTGCCCTGGGAGACAGATTTTCTAGAAACGGCCCTGTAAGTGAAAAAGCATCGTTATGCTTCATAACGATGCTTTTTCCCTAACACCGCTATTACAAGTCTTGTCAGAATAGGTGTACCGCACACCTTTTTGGCCGTCACGCAACGTTAGTACCTCACTTTTAAAACAAGTCCTTTTTCAATGGGACTTTCATAGCGCCGGTATTACGAGTTTTGCGGTGAGGCCAAAAAGTGAGCGGTACAGTCTAAAATGACTAGATACGTACCGTTATCTAAAGTCAGCGGACATCGCCACCACTATTAAAATGTATTAACCCTATTCCGCTGCTTCCCGACATTGTCGCCAATATAATAAACCTATTAACCCCTAAACCGCCACCCTCCCGCATCGCAAACACTATTTTAATATTATTAACCCCTAATCTGCCATCCGCCCACACCGCTGCTATAATAAACCTATTAACCACTAAACAGCAAGCCCCCCTACAATGAAAACCTAACACCAACCCCCAACAATCCACTTACAGTTTTCGAAGACCGGACATCCATCCTAATCCCGGCGGCAGAAGTCTTCATCCAAGCGGGCAAAAGTCCTCATCGAAGCCGACAGAAGTCTTCATCCAAGCGGGCAGAAGTCTTCATCCAGACAGCATCTTATATCTTCATCCATCTGGTGCGGAGCGGGTCCATCTTCAAGACATCCAGTGCAGAGCATACTCTTCTTCCGATCGTCACTGAAAAATGAAGTTCCCTTTAAGTGACGTCATCCAAGATGGCGTCCCTTACATTCCGATTGGCTGATAGAATTCTATTAGCCAATAGGAATTAAAGAAGAAAAAATCCTATTGGCTGATCCAATCAGCCAATAAGATTGAGCTTTAATCCTATTGACTGATCCAATCAGCCAATAGGATTGAGCTTGCATTATATTAGCTGATTGGAATAGGACACTTGTCATGCCAATGAAAAATAAATATTCATTTTAGTCTGAAATTTGACAGGGAGATAGAACTAGAAAGTTTTTACTGTATTTTGTGTAGAAGTAAAATAAAGTTCTGTTTGTTCTTTCCTGGTGATTCGCTAATGATCAGTAAGATTCACTATATGGCCCCTATTTATCAATAGATGGATGGGCATTGCCCTTAAAAGGGCATTTAGCTCTATTTCTGCCCAAACCCTAACCTAAAACTAAAACCCACCCAATAAACTTTAAAAAAAAAACTATCACTAACCCCTGAAGATCCACTTACAGTTTTGAAGAGCCGACATCCATCCTCAACGAAGCCGGGAGAAGTCCTCACCGAAGTCAGCAGAAGTGGTCCTCCAGATGGGCAGAAGTCTTCATCCAGACGACATCTTCTATCTTCATCCATCCAGCGTGGAGCGGGTCCATCTTCAAGACATCCGGCATGGAGCATCCTTTTCTTCCGACGACTAAAGACGAATGAAGGTTCCTTTAAATGACCTAATCCAAGATGGCGTCTGATGAATTCCGATTGGCTGATATAATTCTATCAGCCAATCGGAATTAAAGGTGAAAAAATCCTATTGGCTAATTGGATCAGCCAATAGGATTGAGCTTCAATCCTATTGGCTGATTGGATCAGCCAATAGGATTGAGCTTCCATTCTATTGGCTGTTCCAATCAGGCAATAGAATGCAAGCTCAATCCTTTTGGCTGATTGCATCAGCCAATAGCATTTTTTACCTTTAATTCCGATTGGCTGATAGAATTCTATCAGCCAATCGGAATTCAAGGGACGCCATCTTGGATGACGTCATTTAAAGGAACCTTCATTTGTCTTTAGTCATCGGAAGAAGAGGATGCTCCGTGCCGGATGTCTTGAAGATGGATCCGGATGGATGAAGATAGAAGATGCCGTCTGGATGACCCCCAATGTCTCAATCTGATCCTGTCTCAGAAGCTGCTGTAGGAACCATGCTGCCTGAACACAACGTCATAGATTTAATCTGCTGCCCCCAACGTCGCCGCCACTATACTAAATGTATTAACCACTAAACCTAAGTCTAACCCTAACACCCCCTAACTTAAATATAATTCAAATAAATCTAAATACAAATTTCTATCATTACCTAAATTATTCCTATTTAAAACTAAATACTTACCTGTAAAATAAACCCTAAGCTAGCTACAATATAACTAATAGTTACATTGTATCTAGCTTAGGGTTTATTTTTATTTTACAGGCAAGTTTGTATTTATTTTATCTAAGTAGAATAGTTACTAAATAGTTATTAACTATTTAATAACTACCTAGCTAAAAGAAATACAAAGTTACCTGTAAAATAAAACCTAACATGAGTTACACTAACACCTAACATTACACAACAATTAAATAAATTACATAAATTAAATGCAATTACCTAAATTACAACCCCCCACACTAAATTACACAAAATAAAAAACAAATTATCAGATATTTAAACTAATTACACCTAATCTAATAGCCCCCCAAAAGAAAAAAAAGGGCCTTTTGCGGGGCATTGCCCCAAAGTAATCAGCTCTTTTACTTGTAAAAAAAAAATACAAATAACCCCCCAACAGTAAAACCCACCACCCACACAACCAACCCCCCAAATAAAATCCTAACTAAAAAAAACTAAGCTCCCCATTGCCCTGAAAAGGGCATTTGGATGGGCATTGCCCTTAAAAGGGCATTTAGCTCTATTGCTGCCCAAACACTAACCTAAAAATAAAACCCACCCAATAAACCCTTAAAAAACCTAACACTAACTCCTGAAGATCCACTTACAGTTTTGTAGCGCCGACATCAATCCTCAACGAAGCCGGGAGAAGTCCTCAGTGAAGCGGCAAGAAGTCCTCAACCAAGCCGGGAGAAGTCTTCATCCAAGCCAGCAGAAGCGGTCCTCCAGACGGGCAGAAGTCTTCATCCAGACGGCATTTTCTATCTTCATCCATCCGGCGTGAAGCGAGTCCATCTTCAAGACATCTGGCGCAGAGCATCCTCTTCTTTCGACGACTAAAGACTAATGAAGGTTCCTTTAAATGCCAAGCCCCAAAGTTTTATGAGAATCCTGTCAGCTAACTACTCCAGCTTGCTCCTGTTTGTGTAAAGGGTCTTTTCATATGCAAAAGAAGGTGAAGGGGGGACTGTCTTATTTTCCAGGTGCAGTGGGCTTTCCAACTACCTTTTCAACAGAGCTAAACTGAGAGCTTCTAAGTAAGTTTTTAAACAGTTTTATACTGGATTTTTATATCAGTATCTGTGCATCGTATTCTTTATAGTAGTGTCTATTACATGCAGTTATATGAAAATGAGTGTATACTGTCCCTTTAACAGAAAACCTGTTCCTTAGTATGTGGAAACCCAATTTTTATAAAGCACCTTTTTTAATTAGCTCAGTAAAACAAAAATATGTACATATCATTATGTAAAGACCATATATAATTTGTCATATGCATAAAACATCACCTCTTTAGTGACACAGATAAGTGAGATAAGAGACTGCTTTCCTCAGAGTGATTCCTCTCCTTTTTACTTTCAGTTTTAGCTCTAAGTAGTTATCCAGACTTAACACACCCCCACTGTGATCTTGTTGCTCTATTAATATGATTGACATCCAATGCAGCAAGCACTGCCACTTTAACACATTTTTTTAAAGTGCTCCCCACTGCTCCCTAATGCGCCCCCAGGCCACTGCCCGGTCTGCCCACCCCTAGAAATGGCCCTGTTCACTCATAACGCAAAACTCGTAATCTAGCTGAATGTTAAACAATTTCTACATGCAGTAGTTAATAATTTCTATACTTTATTATCTATTAATACCATTTAACATGTTTTTATTTAATCAATTATACCAGGTCATGCAAACACACTTTCAATTAATAAAACTTAAACCAAGCAGTGTGTATATTCTTAGACTAATAATACCCAATATTAAAGGGACATGAAACACAATTTTTCTTTCTTTCGTGATTCAGATAGAGCATGTGATTTTTTTTTTTATGTTTACATTTTTATTAAGGTAGCAGAAAGTCGTGTTATATACAAAGAAAAAGAAAAATCACAATAATTATAAATTACATACATATTTATATAATTAACAGGTGAAAATCATAATTAACCATAAGGTTCTATTACAGAAAAGGCATTCTGTTGTAGGTATCTATCTTCTGTACCTTGTTTTTTAACTTTTTAGTTTTTCCAGGATAAACCTCAATGTGCCTTATGATAAACATGTAATTCATATCAAAGAGAGATAACAATAAACATGGATTTTTTTTTTTTTTTTTTTTTAAGTTTTCAAAGAAGCTTTATTGTGGTTTTTACAGGTTTACAATATTCGAAACAGGATCTAGATTCCCAACAAGCTTTACAGTATATACAAGAGTTAAACAATGTGATACGGTCCTAACTATACAATAAGAAGTCTATCTCTTTATTTTTATGGTTCAATACCAATGTCTTAGAGTTTTTGGCCTCATATACAAAACAAGAAGATAAAGGGAAAAGAGAGCGTCATACCTGGAGTACCTTCCAATTTTATATTTATGGTGTATATAGTGCATATGGGGAGACCTGCATCATTACCATTGCATCATGCTCAGTTGGTAAGTACTTAAAGTGATATGTGCAATGAATGAGATCTACAAGAGTAAGAGAAGAGATAGAGAAGAGAAGAAGGAAAGGAGGGGAGAGAGAGAGAGAAAGAAGAAGAGAAAAAAAAAAAAAAAAAAAAAAAACCCCCGGGGGGGAGAGGGGGAGATAAGGGGGAAAGGGAGCGGCAGAGGTTCTTGGGGTGGCGCCATCTAAATAGTACCCTTCCATGTTGCCATTATCAGCTCGTGTATATCGAGTTTATTTATTTTGAGGAAGTGGTATCTTTCTAGAGAGATTAGTTCCAATACCTCCCTATTCCACTCATCTATTGTGGGGGTTATTTGAGATTTCCATCTTTTGGGTATGAGTTTCTTAGCCCCCGTGATCATTATTAGCAGAAGGGCCATTTTGGCCGGTTCCTTGATTTTGGGGAGAGAACAAAACAGTATGCTTTCAGGTGAGTTTGGTATGTGAATGTGTAGCTTATTTGAAATAGTGTTAAAAATAGTATCCCAGTAGTTTCCTAGCTTGGGACAAGACCACCATATGTGCGATAAGGATCCCTCGCCTCCACAGCCCCTCCAGCAGGAGCTACTTAAGGAGGGGAAGATTTTATGGAGCCTAGCTGGTGTAAGGTACCAGCGGCTCAGGAGTTTAAAATTTGTCTCTTGTATGTTAGCGGAGATTGATGATCGTTTTGTGCGCTCAAAGGCCTTAGTCCAGGCCTCTGCATCTAGTTCATGGGATAATTCTTTATTCCATGCTAATGTGTAAGAGGGTAGCGGTGCTTCCTTGTCATTGGTTACAAGTTTATATAATATGGAAATAAGATGTCTGGGTGGTCTTTGGAGTACGCATAGTCCCTCAAAAATTGTAGGATCTCTCCCTAGATCTTTCCTAGATTTGTGGTGTGATATATAGTGGAGTAGTCTATTATAATTGAGCCATGAGGTGAATATTTCTGTGTGAGTCTCCGCTATTTGGGCATGAGTTTTGAGGCGGTTATTCTCCCTAAGGTAGTACATTGACCCTGTTCTGAGACTGTATGGTTGTTTGATTTGATAACCCTGTTTCCAGTACGGAAGTTCGGGGTTTTCAATAATTGGCGTGAGAGGAGAGTTTCTAGATGAGATGTGAGTACTAGTTGCTATTGTTTTATCCCATTCTGAAAGTGTTTCTGTAGTTATTAGGAATTTAGATATATTTTTTGGTCTGTGTATCATTGGGGTCCAAGCTAAAGTGCCTACATTGTTTAATTTAAATATCTGTCTATCAAGATGTATCCAAGCCTTATCTGTATTATTATGTGACCACTCAACCACTCTTTGTAAGAGTATCGCTCTCCTATATGTCATTAGGTTGGGTAATCCTAGCCCCCCTCGTTCCCTAGGTAGATACATTGTCTTTTTTGGGATTCTTGGTTTAATGTTTGCCCAAATGTATCGTTCTATAATTGATTGTAGTTGTTTTAAATATCCTTCCTGTAGTGGAATTGGTAAAGCTTGTAGAAAATACAGAATTCTGGGGAGGATATTCATCTTAAATATTCCTATCCTCCCTAACCAGGAGATAGGTTTATTTTTCCAGCTCGATAAATCTCTAACAATTTCCTCTTTTAGGGGTATATAGTTGTGTTTAAATAAGTCTTCTATACGTGATGTAAGATGTATCCCTAGATATTTAAGTTTGAGTTTTGCTATGGGAATCGCATATCTTTCTTGGAGGGTAACTATATGTTGCGGAGGGGTATTTATATTCATAAGTTCGGATTTGTTTAGATTGAGAAGGAAATTTGAAACCTTACCATAGGAGTCTAATTCTTTTAAGAGTTCTGGGATGGATGTTTCTGCCTTGGTTAAAGTAAAAAGAACGTCGTCTGCGTATAGAGCTTGTTTAGTCTCTAAGTCCCCTACCCTTATGCCTGTGATTTTGTCATTGAGCCTAATTTTTTGAGCCAATACCTCAATTGAGATAGCAAAGAGCAAGGGCGACAGAGGGCATCCCTGCCTCGTCCCGTTGCTGATGTAAAAAGTGTCAGAGAGTGTCCCGTTCACTCGGACCCTCGCGTTCGGAGCCGAGTAAAGGGCCATGGACATATTTAGGAAGGAGGATGGAATATCCATCTCTTCCATCGCCTTTCGCAGGAAGGGCCAGCCTACCCTGTCGAAGGCCTTTTCTGCATCTGTTGCAAATAATACTATTGGGGTATTGGAAATCTTCGCATAATTAATAATTTGGATTACTTTAGTGATATTATCTCTCGCCTCTCTTCCGGGGATAAATCCTACTTGGTCCCTATCGATCAAATTCGGGAGAATTTTGTTCAATCTATTAGCTAATATTTTGGCCAAAATTTTCATATCTACGTTAATCAAGGATATGGGTCTGAAGTTGCCGGGAGAGGTAGCCTGTTTGCCTGGCTTGGCCAAAACTGTTATATGGGCCTTTAATAGCATTCTAGATAATGTGGGTTCGTCTCTAAGTTTGTTAAACATTTGTAACATGTGACCCGCTAGTACCCCACAACATTCTTTATAGTATGTGGAAGTAAGACCGTCCGGTCCAGGGCTTTTCCCAGAGGGAATATCTTTTATGGCCTGCTGTAGCTCTTCTAATGAGATTTCTGACCCTAGAGAGGCAGCAGACTGTTCATCAACTTTTGGTAGCTGTAGGTTCTGAAAATAATGACTTAGATCCTCTCCTAAAGAGGGTTTTTCTTGAGAGGTATCAACTCCCAGATTGTAAAGTTTGTTATAATATGCCCGGAATGTTTCCGCTATCGTGACACTATCCTTAGCTATCTTTCCTTCTGTGGATCCCAATGAGTGTATGTAAGTAGTCAGTTGCTTCCTTTTCAAGTTTCTCGCTAAAATTTTCCCTGGTTTATTACCACCTTCATAGTAATATTGTTTGAGAAACAGAGCCTTTCTTTGGTAAATCTCATTCAAATGTTGTTTAAGCTGGAGTCTAGCGTCTAGGAGGTCTTTAAGGACTTGATCATTGTTGGGGTTTTGTTTGTGGGTAGCTTCTAGCGTAGTTATTGTTTGTAATAGATTAGAGTGTTTTTCCCTAGCTACTCGGTTAAGTTTGGACTTTTGTTTAATTAGTAAGCCTCTAGTCACTGTTTTGTGTGCTTCCCATTCTAGCTGTCTAGAAGAGGATGAATGAGAGTTTAGGGTGAAATATTCCGAGATTTCTTTTTGTAATGATTCAAGGAAAATCGGATCTTTCAACAGCGAGTCGTCTAGCCTCCAGATTTTGGGAGAAATTGGAATGTCAGGCCAAAGTATTCTGCACGTTACCGGGGCATGATCAGACCAGGTGATAGGGCCAATATTGCAGTCACCCGTGATGGAAAGACCTAGGGGGTCCGTGTATATATGATCGATTCTAGTATAGCTATTGTGTGGATTTGAATAAAAGGTATAATCCTTTTCTAGGGGATGCAAAGTTCTCCATGTGTCATGGAGTGTGAGGCTCTGCAAAATATGTTTAATTATTTTGATTTTTTTAGTAGCAACCTTGGAGGATCCTTTTGAGGAGTCCATGTGAGGCTCAAAGGAAAGATTAAAGTCTCCTGCTAAGAAGACGACACCCTGGGAGTGATCTAGAATGAGGTTGGCAACTTTTCTGAAAAAACCAATTTGGGTCTGATTAGGGGCGTAGATGTTGATTAGGGTTATTAGGTGGCCGTACAAGGAGCCCTTGATCAGTATATGTCTACCTGCTGGATCTTTTTCTACTTGAAGTATTTGAATTGGTAGTGATCTGTGAAATAGGATTCCCACTCCCGCTTTTTTATTTGGCCCAGATGCAAAGTGTGCAACTGGGTATTGTTTATTGTACCATTTAGGTTCTTTACCCTTTTGGAAGTGGGTTTCCTGCAACATTAGGATATGACTATTAAGCTTGTTGAGGTCCCTGAAAGCGATAGATCGCTTCCCTGGGTTGTTTAACCCTTTAGTATTAATAGTGGATATTTGTAAGGAGTGGTCCTGAAATTTGCTGACTTTAGGAGTCATTTTGGATCTGACGCTCTAGCTCGGGGGGAAGGGAAGGGATGGGAAGAAAAAAAAAAAAAAAAAAAAAAAAAAAAAAGGGGGGGGATAGGGATAGATCAGAGAATGAGGAGAGGTTAGGAGAAGATTTAGAAGAAAGATACGAGTTTAAGGAAAAGAGAGAACCAAGGTTATATACTACTTAAGCTTTAGATGAATTGACAAATTTGGAGATGTCTCTATTAAACCTTGGTGGAAGGAGAAGGGAAAGTGACAACCTTGCTGTATGCAAAGTCAATATAGGGGTAGTACTTCCAAGCACAGTAAATAATAACCATAAAGAAATCACTCTCCAAGAGGGAAGCGTCAAATGACTCTTGGCCGGCAGCGGAGGGGGACAAACTAACACAATACCAAGATAATAGGAGGCCAAACAAAAGATGAAAATAAAAAACAATCACACCTTAAAACTGTAACATTTAACTTACATAACGGGTACTTATAATATCACAATAGATCTCTGAAAATGGGGCACGGCTGAGTTAAATGTAGCCAATATTGTCGTTAGGGGTAGAAAAATGAAAATGAGTGAAGGAGGGAGAGGGAGGAAGAGGAGAGGAGTCATGGTATAAGGACATGAGGGGAAGAGAAGAGGAGATAATAGGTGAGGGGTAAGGGAGGAGAGGTAGTAGGGAGGGAGAAAGGTAGGGGAGAAGAAGTATACTAGAGAAGTGGATAAGGTAGGGTTGCTAAAGAGATAAAGAGATCACATGCCATACATTTCTGAAATCTGTTATCACATATCATTTTTAGAATTTGCAGTAAGACATTTATAAACATTAAACAACCAAGAGAAGAAAAAATCAAACAGCGATTTTAACAAGTGACCTAGAGCCTGAGGCCTGAAGGATTTTGACCTAGTATCAGCTATAGCATGGCGTACCTCCAGTCGGTGGACTTAACATTTATATTTTAAGGCTAAGCGGTCGTGATTATTCAGAGAAGAGAAGAGGGGGATGAGAAGGGATCAGAGGGGGGAGGGGGTATGTGGGGAGGGGGGGAGATGAATTGAGCAGGTGAAGACTAGTATAGGTAGAGTGAGTGAGGGGGTAACAGAGAGTAAAAGAGTAGGAGAGAAGATAGAGAAGAAGGAGAGGATTATGAGGGGGGCTGTGGGATAAAGGAGGGTAATATCAGAATCATGAGAAAGGGTGAGAGAGATGGAAAGGGGAAAGAAGAGAGGGAGATAAGGGAGGATTAGGTATGCTATGGGGAAGGGATAACATTAGAAGATCACGAGACAGATAACATAGAAAGCTTTTAACATGGGCATTTCGTTTCTATGACCTGAAATATTTAGACCTTATTCTCATTATGACTTATAACATCTCAATACAGTATGCTTATCTGGTATTTTAGCATCTTGATATAGTGTGTGATTAGAAGGGGGAAGAAGGGTATAGGGAATGAAGGGGGAGAGGGAGGAGATGAGTGAGGGAGTATGAGTGAGGGATAAGGGAGGTGACAGGTTGGAGAAGGGTAATTAGAAGGTAGGAGGAGAGTGGGGAGAGAGTGCATAGGAGGCGGGGGGAAGAGGGAAGGAGGGGGGTATCATAAAGGTGTATGTATCGCCTGTCAAACAATACTCCTAGCTATTATCCCAATAAATTCTAAACATTAGTGTCTAAAACATTTTAGAGAGGTTGGATATTGCAAAGTTCTAGAGGGCTGGTAAATCCAGACAACCCTTTCTTCTTGGGGTAGACAAGAGGACTCAGTGTGTCCCATTGGGTACAAGGGATGACAGGAGTGGAGAATAGTGGTGTATGTCCATTGTTAATGAGTTGGACTTAGAAGAAAGAGAATCACCATTATATATAGTGGCAGTCTAGAGGGCAGTTCAATAATATTACAGTCTCCTAAAATGAAGAATCATAATTACAAGTAATAATACACAGTCTGCAATTTTATCTACTCATCTGTAGATGGTTCAGCCGTGGGTGTAGAGGGTCCTGCTGTGTCTTCCCTCCTTAAGTGGGGGGGTATGTGCTCCCTGTTATCCAAAATATTCAAATCTCTATAGAACAGTTTTGGATCGGTTCCTGGTCTGTAGATAAGTGGTTTGTTATTGTGAATCAAAATAATGGATACTGGGAACCCCCAGCGGTAAGGGATCTTGTGTCTCCTAAGATGTGCAGTGATGTGCGAAAGTTCCCGTCTTTTCTGGAGGGTAACTGGGGATAGGTCAGAAAAGATTTGGATTTCCTCCCCTGCGTGCGATATAGGTTGTTTGGATCTGGCGTTTTTAAGGATGTCCTCCTTGTCCTTGAAACTTAGAAATTTAACTATAATGTCTCTAGGAGGGGCCTTTAAGGGTGGTTTGGGCCTCAGAGCCCTGTGAGCCCTTTCTATTGGTATCTCCTGAGCAAAGGGATCCCCTTTTATTATCTTGAAAAGAGCTTGCAAGTAGCCTTCGATTGCAGGGGGATGTACTGATTCAGAGACCCCCCTAAACCTAAGGTTGTTGCGCCTACATCTATTATCCAAGTCTTCCATTTTGTCTGTCAAGTAAAAGATTTGTTCTGACTGGCTCTTTAAATCCTCTTCTTGTTGCTTAGCCTTTTCTGTAATGGTATCTTGGTATTCTTCCAGCTTCAATACTCTATTGTCTAGAGCGCCCAGGTCCTTTCTTAAATCCCCAAATAAAGATCTCATTTCCATCAGAACTCCCTGAATATCTTCTTTAGAAGATAACTGCTGTATGTCATTTTTTGTAAGATACGGTGTCTGTGGGGTTTCTATCTGTAGCACCTGAGCTGTGGTAGTGGTTTGTTTGTTGGCCATATTCTCGTCAGGGGAATCAGTTTTGGAGTCGACAGGTTTTAAGAATTGGCTTAAGGGGTTAGAGGGCCCAGAGTGTCCTGCTTTGTTTTGTTTTTTGCAAGGCATCCCTCAAGGCTCGAACCTGTATAGGGGATGTCGCTGTAAGAGATCTGGGACTCCCAACTGTTTATCTTCTTCTTGTTATGTCTTTTTTATACCCCCTTTTTTTTTTTTTTTTTTAATAGAGATTGCTTAATCTCGTATTTCTGGTAAGAGGGGATGGTGTGATGTGGTGTGGGGCGATCAAGTTGTGGTCGCGGCTTCCCACGTGGTTATTAGGCCTCAAGCACTATTGTCTTCTTAGATCAGGCACCTAGGCCTTAGGTACTATGATGTTAGGGTGCTTAGGTGTGTAGTGTCCCGGCTCATGCAGTTAGGTTTTGTATAGTACCTCCGGTTATGTTCTGTGCTTAGATAATGGCCCGTGACCCCCTCCGGTGTTAACCGCTCCTGAAGTCTCACCTCTCTGATGCGTGATCGCTGTAGGTCACCGTGGATCCCCTGAGTTGTTGTCGGCCCGCGATCGGGTCCCTTCTGGCGTCTCTGTCTATCGCTCGGTTCGAGCGTGGTTGCAGGCGATGTGTGTTACAGAAGTTTAAGGCCTTTATTTTGGGGCGGCGTGTTCTTCTTTGCCGCGTCGTTCAGATGTATGAAGTTCTTACTCGTCCGTGTTGCTCCAAACTTTTAACTTGTGTCGGTCATCCCCCTTGACCTCTGTCCATGTTAGTTGCAGGTTTTAGGGAGAGTTGTGATGCCAAAAAAGTGATTTTTACTGGCTTGGGAGATGGGAGCCCTTTCAGTGTGCGACCATCTCCCTGCGTGGTCAGGCTCCGCCCCCAACATGGATTTTTTTAAGCAATTCTTACCTCATTCTCTAATGATTCTTACCTCAAACTCTCATGAGATTTAGATAGAGCAGTAGAATCAAATAAAGCATATCATAATTGATAGTCAAAATTTCAGAAACTCATACACTAATTTTTTAATTGTTCTATAATAAACCTCAATGTACCTGTATTTCACTTCTCAAAGAGATAACAATAAACATAGATTTTTAAGAGAAAATGTTTGCCTCATTCATGTTTAAACCAATACTTTGTCGCTAGTTCTGCAAAAGAAGTCCCACACTCTTGGGGTAAGAGTCAATATAAAATAAGGCCATATCTCAGAGCCTTAAAAGAAAAAAAAAAAAAAAAGCAAAAGAGAGGTTTAGACTTTTTGAGTGAAGAGCAATGGGTTTTTCCCTTTTCCTATTTTCTCTGTTTTTCTCATTTCCCCCTCCCCCACTCCCCTCTATATCTTGTAGTTATACCCTCTCCAGGTCCCCCCTCTTCCTCAGGGAAAAAAAAAGGGAAAAATATTACCAAATGTTTAATAGAACGATCTCAGAGTTTCTAAAGGGAAAGATCAGGTAGTCTATATCCTGTTGTGGGAGTATCTTTATAAATGGTGTCCACTTTTAAAAAAATAGGACTATATAATTCAATGGCCCCAATTTATCATGGTCTGTTGGACCTGATCTGACAGTGCGGATCAGGTCCGACAGACCTCGCTGAATACGGCGAGCAATACGCTCACCGTATTCAGCATTGCACCAGCAGCTCACAAGAGACGCCCCCTGCAGACTCGCGGCCAATAGGCCGCTAGCAGGGGGTGTCAATCAACTCGATCGGGTTGATTTCCGGCGATTTCTGTCCGCCTGCTCTGAGCAGGCGGACAGGCTATGGAGCAGCGGTCTTTGTGACCGCTGCTTCATAACTTGTGTTTCTGGTGAGCCTGCAGGCTCGCCAGAAACACGGGGCATCAAGCTCCATTCAGAGCTTTATAAATATGCCCCTCTGAGTTCATGTCAGTGTCCAGTTGCTCCATAGTACATCTTCAAGACATCCAGTGCGGAGCATACTCTTCTTCCGATCGTCACTGAAAAATGAAGTTCCCTTTAAGTGACGTCATCCAAGATGGCGTCCCTTACATTCCGATTGGCTGATAGAATTCTATTAGCCAATAGGAATTAAAGAAGAAAAAATCCTATTGGCTGATCCAATCAGCCAATAGGATTGAGCTTGCATTCTATTAGCTGATTGTAATAGGACACTTGTCATGCCAATGAAAAATAAATATTCATTTTAGTCTGAAATTTGACAGGGAGATAGAACTAGAAAGTTTTTACTGTATTTTGAGTAGAAGTAAAATAAAGTTCTGTTTGTTCTTTCCTGGTGATTTGCTAATGATCAGAAAGATTCACTATATGGCCCCTATTTATCAATAGATGGATGGGCATTGCCCTTAAAAGGGCATTTAGCTCTATTTCTGCCCAAACCCTAACCTAAAACTAAAACCCACCCAATAAACCTTAAAAAAAAACCTATCACTAACCCCTGAAGATCCACTTACAGTTTTGAAGAGCCGACATCCATCCTCAACGAAGCCGGGAGAAGTCCTCACTGAAGTCAGCAGAAGTGGTCCTCCAGATGGGCAGAAGTCTTCATCCAGACGACATTTTCTATCTTCATCAATCCAGCGCGGAGCGGGTCCATCTTCAAGACATCCGGCATGGAGCATCCTTTTCTTCCGACGACTAAAGACGAATGAAGGTTCCTTTAAATGACATAATCCAAGATGGCGTCCGATGAATTCCGATTGGCTGATAGAATTCTATCAGCCAATCGGAATTAAAGGTGAAAAAAATCCTATTGGCTAATTGGATCAGCCAATAGGATTGAGCTTCAATCCTATTGGCTGATTGGATCAGCCAATAGGATTGAGCTTCCATTCTATTGGCTGTTCCAATCAGGCAATAGAATGCAAGCTCAATCCTTTTGGCTGATTGCATCAGCCAATAGCATTTTTTTACCTTTAATTCCGTTTGGCTGATAGAATTCTATCAGCCAATCGGAATTCAAGGGACGCCATCTTGGATGACGTCATTTAAAGGAACCTTCATTTGTCTTTTGTCATCGGAAGAAGAGGATGCTCCGTGCCTGATGTCTTGAAGATGGATCCGGATGGATGAAGATAGAAGATGCCGTCTGGATGACCCCCAATGTCTCAATCTGATCCTGTCTCAGAAGCTGCTGTAGGAACCATGCTGCCTGAACACAACGTCATAGATTTAATCTGCTGCCCCCAACGTCGCCGCCACTATACTAAATGTATTAACCACTAAACCTAAGTCTAACCCTAACACCCCCTAACTTAAATATAATTCAAATAAATCTAAATACAAATTTCTATCATTACCTAAATTATTCCTATTTAAAACTAAATACTTACCTGTAAAATAAACCCTACGCTAGCTACAATATAACTAATAGTTACATTGTATCTGTCTTAGGGTTTATTTTTATTTTACAGGCAAGTTTGTATTTATTTTATCTAAGTAGAATAGTTACTAAATAGTTATTAACTATTTAATAACTACCTAGCTAAAATAAATACAAATTTACCTGTAAAATAAAACCTAACATGAGTTACACTAACACCTAACATTACACAACAATTAAATAAATTACATAAATTAAATGCAATTACCTAAATTACAACCCCCCACACTAAATTACACAAAATAAAAAACAAATTATCAGATATTTAAACTAATTACACCTAATCTAATAGCCCCCCAAAAGAAAAAAAAGGGCCTTTTGCGGGGCATTGCCCCAAAGTAATCAGCTCTTTTACTTGTAAAAAAAAAAATTCAAATAACACCCCAACAGTAAAACCCACCACCCACACAACCAACCCCCCAAATAAAATCCTAACTAAAAAAAACTAAGCTCCCCATTGCCCTGAAAAAGGCATTTGGATGGGCATTGCCCTTAAAAGGGCATTTAGCTCTATTGCTGCCCAAACACTAACCTAAAAATAAAACCCACCCAATAAACCCTTAAAAAACCTAACACTAACCCCTGAAGATCCACTTACAGTTTTGTAGCGCCGACATCAATCCTCAACGAAGCCGGGAGAAGTCCTCAGTGAAGCGGCAAGAAGTCCTCAACCAAGCCGGGAGGAGTCTTCATCCAAGCCGGCAGAAGCGGTCCTCCAGACGGGCAGAAGTCTTCATCCAGACGGCATTTTCTATCTTCATCCATCCGGCGCGAAGCGAGTCCATCTTCAAGACATCCGGCGCAGAGCATCCTCTTCTTTCGACGACTAAAGACTAATGAAGGTTCCTTTAAATGCCAAGCCCCAAAGTTTTATGAGAATCCTGTCAGCTAACTACTCCAGCTTGCTCCTGTTTGTGTAAAGGGTCTTTTCATATGCAAAAGAAGGTGAAGGGGAGACTGTTATATTTTCCAGGTGCAGTGGGCTTTCCAACTACCTTTTCAACAGAGCTAAACTGAGAGCTTCTAAGTAAGTTTTTAAACAGTTTTATACTGGATTTTTATATCAGCATCTGTGCATCGTATTCTTTATAGTAGTGTCTATTACATGCAGTTATATGAAAATGAGTGTATACTGTCCCTTTAACAGAAAACCTGTTCCTTAGTATGTGGAAACCCAATTTTTATAAAGCACCTTTTTTAATTAGCTCAGTAAAACAAAAATATGTACATATCATTATGTAAAGACCATATATAATTTGTCATATGCATAAAACATCACCTCTTTAGTGACACAGATAAGTGAGATAAGAGTCTGCTTTCCTCAGAATGATTCCTCTCCTTTTTACTTTCAGTTTTAGCTCTAAGTAGTTATCCAGACTTAACACACCCCCACTGTGATCTTGTTGCTCTATTAATATGATTGACATCCAATGCAGCAAGCACTGCCACTTTAACACATTTTTTTAAAGTGCTCCCCACTGCTCCCTAATGCGCCCCCAGGCCACTGCCCGGTCTGCCCACCCCTAGAAATGGCCCTGTTCACTCATAACGCAAAACTCGTAATCTAGCTGAATGTTAAACAATTTCTACATGCAGTAGTTAATAATTTCTATACTTTATTATCTATTAATACCATTTAACATGTTTTTATTTAATCAATTATACCAGGTCATGCAAACACACTTTCAATTAATAAAACTTAAACCAAGCAGTGTGTATATTCTTAGACTAATAATACCCAATATTAAAGGGACATGAAACACAATTTTTCTTTCTTTCGTGATTCAGATAGAGCATGTGATTTTTTTTTTTATGTTTACATTTTTATTAAGGTAGCAGAAAGTCGTATTATATACAAAGAAAAAGAAAAATCACAATAATTATACATTACATACATATTTATATAATTAACAGGTGAAAATCATAATTAACCATAAGGTTCTATTACAGAAAAGGCATTCTGTTGTAGGTATCTATCTTCTGTACCTTGTTTTTTAACTTTTTAGTTTTTCCAGGATAAACCTCAATGTGCCTTATGATATACATGTAATTCATATCAAAGAGAGATAACAATAAACATGGATTTTTTTAAGCAATTCTTACCTCATTCTCTAATGATTCTTACCTCAAACTCTCATGAGATTTAGATAGAGCAGTAGAATCAAATAAAGCATATCATAATTGATAGTCAAAATTTCAGAAACTCATACACTAATTTTTTAATTGTTCTATAATAAACCTCAATGTACCTGTATTTCACTTCTCAAAGAGATAACAATAAACATAGATTTTTAAGAGAAAATGTTTGCCTCATTCATGTTTAAACCAATACTTTGTCGCTAGTTCTGCAAAAGAAGTCCCACACTCTTGGGGTAAGAGTCAATACAAAATAAGGCCATATCTCAGAGCCTTAAAAGAAAGAAAAAAAAAAAAGCAAAAGAGAGGTTTAGACTTTTTGAGTGAAGAGCAATGGGTTTTTCCCTTTTCCTATTTTCTCTGTTTTTCTCATTTCCCCCTCCCCCACTCCCCTCTATATCTTTTAGTTATACCCTCTCCAGATCCCCCCCTCTTCCTAAGGGAAAAAAAAGGGAAAAATATTACCAAATGTTTAATAGAACGATCTCAGAGTTTCTAAAGGGAAAGATCAGGTAGTCTATATCCTGTTGTGGGAGTATCTTTATAAATGGTGTCCACTTTTAAAAAAATAGGACTATATCATTCAATGGCCCCAATTTATCATGGTCTGTTGGACCTGATCCGACAGTGTGGATCAGGTCCGACAGACCTCGCTGAATACGGCGAGCAATACGCTCACCGTATTCAGCATTGCACCAGCAGCTCACAAGTGACGCCCCCTGCAGACTCGCGGCCAATAGCCCGCTAGCAGGGGGTGTCAATCAACTCGATCGGGTTGATTTCCGGCGATTTCTGTCCGCCTGCTCTGAGCAGGCAGACAGGCTATGGAGCAGCGGTCTTTGTGACCGCTGCTTCATAACTTGTGTTTCTGGTGAGCCTGCAGGCTCGCCAGAAACACGGGGCATCATCTCCATTCAGAGCTTTATAAATATGCCCCTCTGAGTTTATGTCAGTGTCCAGTTGCTCCATAGTACAATACTTTTTAAGATAATTTTTAATTTCAGTTAGACTTGGAGGCCTTTTATTTTTCCATTTTTTAAGAATTATGTTCTTAGAGGCTGCAATTAATAAATTAATAATTCTGTAATTACCTAAAGCTGGATCTTGGTTCATTAAAAAAATTACATCTTGTAGGGAGATATTCCTCTCCAAAATCTTTATGATTCTTATTATCCAGTGATCAAGTCTAGACCAGAGTTGTCGTATTTTTGGGCACGCCCATATCATATGAATTAGATCTGCTGCCAATAACGCACATTGTGGGCATTTAGTAAACTTTGGGTTGTGCCATTTGTATCCTTTTTCAGGGGTGTAATAAGTACGATAAAGTAGTTTTAAATGAGTCTCTCTCCAGTCTGCCGACACCGTAGTCTGTGTTATTTTATTTATCAAATGTTTTATGAAGCTGCTTCCCGGGATTGAATTGTCCCATTTTGTAGCCATATCTGTTCAATTTAGGTCACCCCTTTGTCCAGCTAAAAGATTATACCAGGGAGATATTGCAAATATACCCTTTTTGGCAATAACTGGCCAACCATCTAAATTCCCCCATGACCAGCTCCTGGAATAGACAGTGGTCTTACTGGAAGTCTCAATGTTCTCTGCTGTGGCCAATAAGGGACAGTTATAAATAGATCACTAGAGTGTGCAGCCAATGGCTGTGTGGAATATAACAGTGTTTTGCACTTCAATTTCTAACAGAAGCTGAAAAGCTCACAATTTAAGAATAGAATTACAGGAAAAGGGAAAAAAGTAAATAATGAAAGACTATTGCAGAGTTTATTTATATATACAATTTTTAATTTTATATTACCATCTCAAAGTGTTTAATGTCCGTTCAAATACATATTACAGCATTTTACAGTATAATACATATACACAACACAGTGTATGCACAAATACAATATACCCACAATACCACAGCTCATATAGGTATATTATTTATATACAGTACTAGCTTGGTTGACACATGTAAATTTTTTGTCATTCAATACTGTCAAAGGGATCATTTACACTACACTTTCATTGCATGTGGCAATGCTGCTTTTCAAATTCCACCATTGCCTCCCACAGAGAAGTATAGTAAAATGCCTATTGGCAAGACTGCCTTCAAACACTAATTTCAGTCCTTTAAAACATTTCTTAGCCAATTGCGATAAAAAAAAGTTGCTATAATCACATTGCTTTTATCATAAGGGTCTTAGTATGAGAACATGGAACAAATGATATGGTAACTGTATTACTGTATTGGATGTTCAAAATAAGAGGCATAGTGATTTTAATTATACAGTTTAAAAAAATAAATAAATATATATATATATATATATATATATATATATATATATATATATATATATATATATATACATACATACTGTATATATAATATATATATATATATATATATATATATATATATATATATATTTGTATATACTGTATATGTATATATATATATATATATATATATATATATATATATATATATATACTGTATATACACACATACATATATATACAGTATATATATATAGACAAACACACATATATACAGTATATATATATATATATATAAAAATATAAAAGAAAACCCTGCACCTGTTTATTGGTGGATGAATTTATCCACCAATCAGCAAAAACAACACAGGTGTTCACCAAAAATGGGCCGGCATCTAAACTTACATTCTTGCTTTTCAAATAAAGATACCAAGAGAATGAAGATCATTTGCTAATAGGAGTAAATTAGAAAGTTGCTTAAAATTGCATGCTCTATCTGAATCACAAAAGAACAAATTTGGGTTCAGTGTCCCTTTAAGTAACAAAATTGCAAATAAATTGCAAGCAGGGTAAAGGTATTTACATACCTGTATAGATAAATGGCGGGTACTTTAAAAAGTATGATTCATCATCGCTTCTTAATTACTACATAATATCATATACAGTATAATATGTTACATCATAAAAGTACATAACAGTGAAAATGAGAAATAAAAAACAATAAAAAATATACAATCCTATAATATAACAGCATTTTATATAACGAGCGAGAGAGAGCGCAAAAGAGAGGGGGAGAGAGCACAAAAGAGAAGGGGGAGAGAGAGTAAAAGAGAGGGGGAGAGAGAGCAAAAGAGAGGGGGGAGAGAGAGCAAAAGAGAGGGGGAGAGAGCAAAAGAGAGGGGGAGGGAGAGAGAGCAAGGGGTGGGACCGCTGTACTGCAAAGGGCTTTAGGACTAGTATACATCATAATGAATGAATAATCTGGATAAGAAATACATAGTAAAGGGGAAGCATACCTACTGAAAAAATAAAAAACATAATAAATAAAATAAATCTACAACACAACCTAATATGTCATAACAAATTAATGACATTATGGTAAGATCTAGAGAAAAGGAAAAAAAAAGGAAAAAAAACAATGAATCACTAGACAATAAATAATAAATAAAAATATAAACATATAGTTATATACTCAAAAGTAAAGTACATCTGTCGGTATGGATGTTGATTGTGGTACCTTCTGTGTATATATCTATTGATAAATGATAGGATGTCATAGGGAAATATAATATCCTTGTATAGGAGGTAGGAGTCCTGACATATATATATGTGTAATAAGCATATGTAGGGTAAGGAGGGGTGGAATATTAGAGACAAACGGGATCGGTACAGAAATCAGTATGATACACCGATTAGTATATTAGTACATTGTAGCAGGTGGAGTATGCTATAGTAGTGTACAGTCAATGACAACAATATATTCAATATTAGATGTATATCATGTCTTTAATTTGTTTAGTTTATTTAATAAATCTAATACTCTTAGCATTATAGGAATAACTGTAACACTGCCCATTATCTATCATACATAGCAGTGTGGCACATATTAGTTTTTTATATTAGAGGAGAGATGATTATCTAATAAATAAATCTACATCTAACCTTTTATTCATCCAATTTGGGAATCAAGTATTCAGTTCTAATATCCAGAATACTTCTCTTCTTGATAATGTATCTAACCTGTTACTTCCTCTAGCTAGACTGCTGCTCCATAACCTATCCGCCTGCTCTGAGGCGGCGGACAGACATCGCCGGAAATCAACCCAATCCAATACGATCGGGTTGATTGACACCCCGCGAATCACAAGAACTGCTGGTGCAATGACAAATGCAGAGAGCGTATGCTGTCGGCATTTATCGATGTGCAGCGGACATGATCCGCAATATCAGATCATGTCCGCTTGCACGTTTTTAAATAGGCCCCATTGTCTAATGCGTTCTTTTAGGGGTCTGGAAGTGATCCCAATGTATTGAAAGAAACAGCACTGGCAGGTGATAAGGTATATGACATATGGGGTTGTGTAATCAATTCTACTTCTAATGTCATAGGTTTTGCCAGTAGCAGTAGATGTAAAGAATTTATTTTTTTGTGCATATATACAACTTTTACAAGGAAAATGTCCACATTTATAAAAACCATTTGTTTGGCTTAGCCAATTTGATGGACCCTTTGTTTTATATGAGAGGTCTTTTCTCATAATATCACCTAGAGAGGGAGCTCTTTTTGCTATATATTTGATATTATTGCCTGGGATAATAGTTTTAAATGTGTCATCCATCTGTAATATGGGTAAGTTTCTTTTTATGAAATTGCAGATATCAAAATATTGTCTACTGAATTTAGTAATAAACATAATATTATTGTCATATGCATGTCTATTCAGCTTATTTTTCTTTTGTTATTAAACAGAGAAGCTCTATCAATTTTAGATATGGTGTCTTTCATCTTAAATAGGGATTCTCTGTTGTAGCCTCTGAGTTGAAATCTCTCAGTCAATTCTCTTGCTTGTTTAAAGTATAATGAAATATTAGAGCAATTTCTACCAATCCTAAAATATTGTCCTTTAGGGATACAGTACCTTTTTTTATGTGAGGCATATGGCAAGAATTTGCATGTAATATCGTATTTTTAACTAGTGGTTTCCTATAGACTGAAGTAATGATTTTATTATAGGTAAGGGCAGTGTCAATGTGTATATCTAAGCAATCTATATGTTTATGATGAGATTGGCTAGTGAATTTTAGATTAAAATTGTTACTGTTGAGATAATCCAAGAATTGTGTTGTTGTGTGAAGACCATCATCTTTCCATATAAGTATGAGGTCGCCTATAAAGCAACCATATAGTTCAATATTTTTAGCAAATGGGCAGTCGTCTGTCAGAATGAGATTAAGTTCGAGCCAGCCCATGTAGATGTTAGCAAAAGCTGGGGTGAATTTAGCCCCCATGGCTGTGCCACTCTTTTGTAGATAGTAATCTCCCTGGCAAACAAAATAATTATGGGAAAGAAGAAATCTTGTTATTGATACTATAAATGCTATAGATTGTTCATCATACTCAGTATGTCTATACAGCATATTTGTAAGGGCTTCTAGTCCCAATTCATGGGGTATGTTAGAATATAGGGCAGTGATATAAATTCTTTTTGCCAAATTACATTTTCCAATTGTTTAATTAAGTGAGAGCTATCCCTAATGTAACCAGGGAGAGCTAATACAATAGGTTGGATTATATGATCCAGCCACTCTTTCACATAGTGATCTATTACTAGCCACTAGGAGTCTACCGGGCAGAGTTGGTTAGTGTTTTGTGAATTTTAGGGGTAATTCTGAAGTATGGTATAGTGAGATCATTCACAATCATATAATCCACTAGGTCTTTATCCATATAGTTGTAATCAATAGCAGTGTCTAGTAAAGATAACAAAAGCTCTTTGAAGGATTGGGTGGGGTTGAAAGGAAGTTTAATATATAATGCTGTGTTATTCAATTGTGTCATAACTTCATTGTGATAGTCTTCCTTATTCATCAGTACTACCGCCCCCCCCCCCCCCCCCCACCTTGTCAGCCTGGGTAATGATAATATCTTGATTATCATTCAATTCTCTTAGGGCTTTTCTCTCAATATATGTTAAATTATCCTTATGTTTGGTGAAATCAGTTTTAATCTTTTTATCAAGCAATGTTAGTTCTTTCTCTATAGTTCTTTGATACATATCTATTATATGATCCCTGGTGTGCATGGGATAGAAATAAGATTTATCTTTGAACAAGAATTTAGTGTCAGGTGTAGAAGCAGAATGTGTGTTAGAGTGTAACATTAATTATATAAGTTGTGTAAGATCTTTAAGTTGTGTATACTGTAATCCCACCAATGGTGGTTTAGCAATATTATGTGATATTGGTGAAACCTCAGTTAGTGTTCCATCTGAAAAAAAGTGCTTTTTCAAAACAATTTTGCGTATAAAACAATTTACATCTAGTATAGTATTAAATAAATCAAAATTAGTAAGTGGAGGAAAACTTAAACCTTTATTTAAAATGTTTATTTGAATATGTGCCTTATTCAAAGTAAAACTAGATTTTTTACTACAACTAATTCTTGTTCTGTCGTCTTATCCTGCTCAGGTATCTGAAGTTGCCTTCTCGGAGTATTCAATCACTAAGTATAGGTGTCAGTGTTATTGTTAACAAAGTTCCAGGTACAGTGGAGGAATAATTGGTGTGATTCATCATCGCTTCTTAATTAATACAGTACATAAAAGTGAAAATGAGAAATAAAAAACAATAAAAAAGATACAATATGCATCATAATGAATGAACAATCTGGATAAGAAATACATAGTAAATGGGAAGCATACCTACTGAAAAAATACAAAATATATTAAATAAAATAAATCTACAACACTACCAAATATGTCATTACAAATTAATGACATAAACAGAACTTTGTCATCTACGTTGTCTGGCAGCTGATTTTTTATTTTGGATTTTTGGATTACTTTGAGTCATGAGTGAGCCAATTTGTCAGCCTCCACCAACAGCCTGACACAGGCTCTTTGTTGGTCCGTGATGGAGACGGCGACTAGTGCAGAGGACGGCGGGCTACCTACCTGGTAACCTCAGCACTGGATGGGACTTTTCCTTTGATTACGCTGCTGTAGCTTTAGTGAGTATCACACACACAAGGGTGCTTTGAGTGACTGTGAGGACAATTTTCAAGCAATACTTTCCAAACTCACCGTTCCTGGAACTTTGTTAACAATAACACTGGCACCTATATCTAGTGATTGAATACTCAGGACGGATCACATTTATGTTACAGGCTGCACATTAGTACTGGCTATATTTAGCGGCTTGTTCTGTCCTACCTCTGTTACGATATATATATATATATACATATACAGGTGTATATATATATATATATATATATATATATATATATATATATATATACACACATACACACACATACACACACACACACACACACACACACACACACACACACATATATATATATATATATATATATATATATATATATATATATATATATATATATATATATATATATATATATACACACACATACTTTTTTATGAGGCACTTAATTCATTTTTACTTCTTCTCTATCCATTATTTTTAAAATTGTGTAGCACAACAGTTCTGCCATAAATCTTTTAACTTGATGACGGGAACAGTTTACAGTCTAGACCTCATAGAAGAACTGTTTGAGCCGTCAATACCTAAAGTCCATGAATACAATGTAATTCACAGTGATTGAAGGCTTAATTAAATAGAGATGTGGCATCTCATTACATTTCCCTGTTCCTCTTATCAAAGTTCAACAGCTTTCCTGAATTATTTTACTTGAACAATCAACCACATCACTTTACGATGAGCTATGAAATATTTCTGTAAGAATCATTAACCAATTATGACCTTAATAAATAAAAGAGAACTCAGTTCTTTTTATAGTTATCAGTCATATTGTTCATATTAGATAAAAAGACCCATACAGCATAAATAATTAATTTTGAATGATTAAGCTTTTGACTATGTTTCTTGAAATGTTTTCTAACTTGAAAAATGAATTGACAAAATTTGGAAAATTCTAAACTTTTTACAGTATGACATCATATTTTGCTATTCAGAGTTTGGATTTTCTGCTACTATTGATAATCTACATGTACTGTATATCTTATTTTTTCATTATATTTATGTTCCAATGTTCTTCACATAAAGATTTTTTTTATTTTATTGTTTATTTATATTTCTATATATACACCTGTATGTACCTGTACCTATATATCTATTCCTAGGTTAGCACACATGAATAATTAGAAATCTTAAAGCATGTTCTTGAAATATTAAATATTAAAAAAATAATAATACTTTGTTAAAAATTATTTTACATACTGTAAAAAAAATCTTAATAATTAATAGCATATATTTACTAAGACAGTTATTGCCATAAATATTGGCACCCCTGTATTTCTGTCAGATAATGCACCACTTCGCCCAGAAAATTGTTGCAATTACAAATGTTTAGGCATTCTCACGTTTATTTCTTTTATTTGTATTGGTATGACACAAAAAAGTGGGGAAAAAAAGCCAAATCTGAAACATTCCACGCAAAACTCCAAAAATGGACTGGACAAAATTATTGGCACCTTCTCAAAATTGTAAGAAATTATTGCATTCAAAGTTTGTGATGCTCCTATTATTTGTAATTAAACTCACCTGTATCAATTAACAGGTGCTGACTGTCAGGGTTTATTTCCCTGTTTTGTTTGCCATGTGCTGCTGGCAGCCATTTTACTCACCTCTCTTTCTGACTATGGTGCATTGTGGGGGATGCTGCTCATTTCATGCACTTCCTTTTATGGCCAGACTGGTGTGCATCATCCATGTGAGACAGGATGCAGTCTCAGAATTGTGATGTCATCACTTATTATTTAAAGGGCCTCTGTTCAGTATGCTTTGCCTTTGCGTTGTCTCAGACCTGTTTGTGAGAGTTCCTGTGTATTACCTGGCTGCCTGATGTCCTTCCTCCTTCCTGATCCCTGGCTGGTTCCTGACTCTGCTGTTTTCCTTGTTGGTGATTCCGGCTTGTCTGACTATTCGCTTTGGCTCCTGACTAGGCTTGTCTGACTACCTGCTCTGGTTTTGACTCCTGGCTTGTTATTTTACTTGTGGACTTTTTATTATTTTTTGCTATTAATAAAGGTGTGAGTATTTTTGCACTTCTCGTCCCAGTCTGATTCCTGGCACCCTGACACTGACAATATATAAATCATACCAGCAACCTCTTAAAATGGTGAAAAACTGACTGAACCTTTGTGTTGTGTGTCTCTGTGTGCCACACTGAGCATGGAGGAGAGAAAGAGCAGCAAAGAATTGTCTAAGGATTTGAGAACAAAAATGGTGGAAATGCATGGACAATCTCAAGGTTACAAGTCCATCTCCAGAGATCTTAATGTTCCTGTGTCCACTGTGCACAACATTGTCAAGAAGTTTACAGCCCATGGCACTGTAGCTAATCTCCCTGGAAGTGAACAAAAGAGAAAAATTGATCAAAGATTGCAACAAAGGATTGTTCGAATGGTGGATAAAGAACTTCTATCAACTTCCAGAAAAAGGCAAGCTGACCTTCAGGCACAGGGTACAAATGTGTCAGTTCACACTATATGTCACCATCTGAAGGAAAAGGGACGCTATGGTAGGAGACCCAGGAGGACCCCACTGCTGACACAGAAACATAAAAAAGCCAGATTGGAGTTTGCCAAAACTTACCTGAGGAAGCCAAAATCCTTTTGGGAGAATGTGTTGTGGACAGACTAAACAAAATTACAGTTTTTTGGTATGTTTTACTGTTTTCAGAAAAAATAATGAGACTTTTAAAGAAAAGAATACAGTTCCAACAGTCAAACATGGTGGAGGTTCACTGATGTTTTGGGGTTGTTTTGTTGCTTCAGGCACTGGATGTCTTGACTGTACATGGCATTATGAAATTTGAAGACTACCAAAGAATTCTGTGGTGCAATGTAGGGCTCAGTGTCAGAAAGTTGAGTCTCCGTCAGAGGTCATGGGTCTTACAGCAAGACAATGACTCAAAGCATACGTCAAAAAGCCCCCAGAAATGGTTTAAGACAAAGCACTGGAGAGTACTGAGCTGGCTTCCAGATCTCAATCCCATAGAGCACCTGTGGAGAGATCTCAAAACAGCAGTTGGGAAAAGGAACCCTTCCAATCTAAGAGGCCTGGAGCAGTTGGCGAAAAAAGAATGGTCCAAAATCCCAGTAGAGAGGTGTAAGAAACTCATTGATGGTTACAGGAAGTGATTGATTTCAGTTATTTTTTTCCAAGGGGTGTGCTACCAAATATTAAATTGAGGGTGCCAATAATTTTTTCCAGTCGATTTTTGGCTTTTTTTTTCTCCACTTTTTTGTGTCATACCAATACAAACAAAAGAAATAAACATGAGAATGCCCAAACATTTGTAATTGCAACAATTTTCTGGGCGAAGTGGTGCATTATCTGACAGAAATGCAGGGGTGCCAATATTTTTGGCCATGACTGTTTGTATATATATATATATATATATATATATATATATATATATATATATATATATATATATACAGTATGTATATATATATATATATATATATATATATACAGTATATATAAAGTATGTATAATTTTTTTAATAATTATTATTATTAATATTTTATAATATTTTATATTTAATATTTCAAAAACTTGCTTTAGGATTACTAATTCTTCATATGCGCTAACCCGACACAGTGTTAGACCTAAAGTGCAAAACACATAGCCCATTACTCAAAATTTTACATTCCTATGTTCTTCACATAAACCAAAAAATATTTTTATTAATAGATATATATTTATATATTACTATATATATCTGGTAATGTTAATGTAAAATATATATCGGTTCTTATATATCTATAGGAATAGATATATAGGTATATATATATATATATATATATATATATATATATATATAAATAACCAGACGTGGACTCCTTGCTCTGTGTGCTTAGAGGAATATGGCTACACCTCACTGACGAGGCCCAATAAAGGCCAAAACTATCATCTGGGGTTGCTGTGTTCCTTGTTCAGAGAGGAATTGCCTGGTATTTCGACACTGAACTGACCGTAATAGGCGGGATCAGACTGATATACTACAGGAAAGTTCTACTGTTTGAAAAGCATTACTGGGCTAAAAAGCTGCACCCAGGTGGTAAATCGCCATAGAACAGGCTAACAATGGTATTGAGCCAGTTGTTCGTTCCTGTGAGTGCACTTCTCTCTGTATGTATTTAGTCTCCCTATGGGAAAAAGAGGCAACCAGACGTGGATTCCTTGCTCAGTGTGCTTAGAGGAATATAGCTACACCTCACTGATGAATCCTAATGAAGCTCAAAATGATCGTCTGGGGGTTGCTGTGTTCCTTGTTTGGAGAGGAATTGCCTGGTATTTCGGTGCTGGACTGACCGTAATAGGTGGGATCAGAATGATATACTACAGGAAAGTTCTACTCTGTGAAAAGCATTATTGGGCTAAAAAGCTGCACCCAGGTGATAAATCACCATAGAACAGGCTAACAATGGTATTGAGCCAGTTGTTCGTTCCTGTGAGTGCACTTTTCTCTCTCTCTCTCTCTTTATATATATAAATATATATATATATATATATATATATAAATATATATTTACAAGTAACATGATGAAGAAGGGAAATACTGTTTTAAACCCTTCGAAACGCGTAAGGAATATTTTAAGATAGGCTGTATCCTCCTGTGTATACTGGATCGAGTGGTGCTTCTAGTTCCCTGGATTGAACTGGATATACTTGGGTTCAGTTGTTCTACTATTTTGAATGCTGTAGATCATTTTTAATATGCTGTATTCATACCTCATTTGTTGAGGACTCTAAATATGAGTGGAAATTCGTATGTTGTGCTTTTAAACTTTATCATTAAACGGTATCACACAATGCTCTGTTTTTTTTCCATTTATATGGTCACCGGAGCTGAGAGTCTTCTGCCTACATAATAAAGCATTGGACCTTGGAGTATCCACACGGAGCCTGGTTATAATATCTGTGACAAAATTCTGCATATGACCAGAGATCTACTACACACCTGATCCATACTACAGGAGGCCTAGCCCATTTGTGAATTCTGCTACATCCTTACCTCATTTGATCGAGGGTTTTAGAAGTAAGTGCACATCCATTAGGGGAGACAGCGATGAAGAACTGCTGATTTTTTTCCATAGTTTTTATATATATATATATATATATATATATATATATATATATATATATATATATAATATCGCATATATATACATTTATTCTGACTTTAATTCATCTGGAACTGTGACACTTACTTGTTATACGAATCTATTTATTTTATTTATTTTAACCTCCCACCCATTTTTTTCTTTTGTTTTCTGTGTTATTGATTTTCTTTTTTAACTGTAGTGCTTAGAGTTACATTATTGGGGGAATACTCCTCTCCTTTCTGGCACCTTTTAATGATATATTATTTTATACTGTATTGATGTATATATACTAGCTGATTTCTTGCGCCATCTCATATTCTTTGTTGTATATTTACAAGTAAAATAACATTTTCATGCATGTGAAGAACAATGCGATGTGAAATATGTACAGTAAATTTGCAGTAAAACACATAAATACAAATGTACACACACATATATATATATATATATATATATATATATATATACGTACAGGGAATGCAAGTTGTATTTTTGAGGATTAATTTTATTATTGAACAACAACCATGTTCTTAATGAACCCAAAAAACTCATTAATATCAAAGCTGAATAGTTTTGGAAGTAGTTTTTAGTTTGTTTTTAGTTATAGCTATTTTAGGGGGATATCTGTGTGTGCAGGTGACTATTACTGTGCATAATTATTAGACAACTTAACAAAAAACAAATATATACCCATTTAAATTATTTATTTTTACCAGTGAAACCAATATAACATCTCAACATTCACAAATATACATTTCTGACATTCAAAAACAAAACAAAAACACATCAGTGACCAATATAGCCACCTTTCTTTGCAAGGACACTCAAAAGCCTTCCATCCATGGATTCTGTCAGTGTTTTGATCTGTTCACCATCAACATTGCGTGCAGCAGCAACCACAGCCTCCCAGACACTGTTCAGAGAGGTGTACTTAGAGGTGTCATTAGATTTTCTTCTTTTATACCCTTTCTTGCCAGCCACGCTGTGGAGTACTTGGACGCGTGTGATGGAGCATTGTCCTGCATGAAAATCATGTTTTTCTTGAAGGATGCAGACTTCTTCCTGTACCACTGCTTGAAGAAGGTGTCTTCCAGAAACTGGCAGTAGGACTGGGAGTTGAGCTTGACTCCATCCTCAACCCGAAAAGGCCCCACAAGCTCATCTTTGATGATACCAGCCCAAACCAGTACTCCACCTCCACCTTGCTGGCGTCTGAGTCGGACTGGAGCTCTCTGCCCTTTACCAATCCAGCCACAGGCCCATCCATCTGGCCCATCAAGACACACTCTCATTTCATCAGTCCATAAAACCTTAGAAAAATCAGTCTTGAGATATTTCTTGGCCCAGTCTTGATGTTTCAGCTTGTGTGTCTTGTTCAGTGGTGGTCGTCTTTCAGCCTTTCTTAACTTGGCCATGTCTCTGAGTATTGCACACGTTGTGCTTTTGGGCACTCCAGAGATGTTGCAGCTCTGAAATATGGCCAAACTGGTGGCAAGTGGCATCTTGGCAGCTGCACGCTTGACTTTTCTCAGTTCATGGGCAGTTATTTTGCGCCTTGGTTTTTCCACACGCTTCTTGCGACCCTGTTGACTATTTTGAATGAAACGCTTGATTGTTCACGCTTCAGAAGCTTTGCAATTTTAAGAGTGCTGCATCCCTCTGCAAGATATCTCCCTATTTTTGACTTTTCTGAGCCTGTCAAGTCCTTCTTTTGACCCATTTTGCCAAAGGAAAGGAAGTTGACTAATAATTATGCACACCTGATATAGGGTGTTGATGTCATTAGACCAAACCCCTTCTCATTACAGAGATGCACATCACCTAATATGCTTAATTGGTAGTAGGCTTTCGAGCCTATACAGCTTGGAGTAAGACAACATGCATAAAGAGGATGATGTGGTCAAAATACTCATTTGCCTAATAATTCTGCACTCCCTGTATATATATGCATACTTGCACATATTTAGACATGTATATGTACGTATATATACAATATAGACTTTTGTAGCCAAACTCCTTGTCATATACCATATACCTTTTAACCCTATAACTTTTTTTATATATTTATATGACTAATTTTTATTAGATAGTGTTTATATGCACGTAACTGTAAATTTCAAAGCATTTATGTTGTGCAATTTTTTTTTACGCACTAACCTTTAGGCAAAGTTTTCAGTCACGTTAACCTGATGAGCGTAAGAGTCATCAAACAAAGCCATGTTGCTTTAATTTTTGCACCAGGAGTGGCATAAAGTCACTCAACAGCAATGTGAAAGACTGATGGAGAGCATGCCAAGACACACAAAAGCTGTGATTGAAAATCAATGTTATTTAACCAAAATATTGATTTCTGAACCCTTGCGAAGTTAAAACATTAGTATTGTGTTGTTTAAAAATGAATATGAAATTGTTTTATTTTTTTCCAATGGCATGGGGAGTCCATGAATCCATTCAATTACTAGTGGGAGTTCAACTCCTGGCCATCAGGTGGAGGCAAATAACACCCCAGCAAAGCCTTAAGTATCCTCCCATTACCCACAATCCCCAGTCATTCTTTGCCTGCATAACATTGTAGGTGATGTGCGAAGAAGGTGTCTGAAGAAATCAAGTTGTTGATCCTTTAATGAGTACTTTTCCCTGCAAGCAAGGATTGAGGTTATGCTGTGTCCATGTAATTCTCTTTAGCAAGAGTAATGGTGACTTTTGGCAGTTGGAAGATGGCAAGGTGGTCTTTGCTTACCTTCCAACATTTTTTGCTACCCCTATATAGAAAACCAGGGTTGGTTACTCTGTTTTTTCTTTATCTACAGGTCTATGTCAGTGAGGATTCTGTCACACCTGTTTGCTATACCTGCCCTACAGCGGATCCACAGGCAAGTGCATTTACCTTCTAGGTTAGAAGGATGCAGCACTTAGGAGTTCCTTGTTTTAAAAAAAAAGTTACTTAGAGAACAAAGTGGATCTTTATGGGACTGAATATCCCTTTTAAAGGTAGGGTATTTATTGGGCAGCAGTTCAGGGCAATGTTCTGTCATGTGAAGGCTTTTTTGTTTTTGGCTATGGGGATTTTTTTGCACAAATGTTACATTTTTTTGTTTGGGAAATATCTCTTTAAGAAAGTTGTTGGACCGCACCTTACTTTTAAATTTGCGATCATGTGACCGCTCAGTTACTTCCTGAGTGTTGAACTGTTTGTTTGTACTGGGTGTTTGGAAGCCAGGATTTTCAAGGAATCAGACGGCTAGATTTAGAGTTTTGTCGGTAACGACCCGCGTAGCTAACGCTGGCTTTTTTCTGGCTGCACACAGAATGGCTGCGTTAGGCTCCAAAAAAGGAGCGTAGAGCATATTTAACGCAACTTCAACTCTCGATACCAGAGTTGCTTACGGGCGCGGCCAGCTTCAAAAACGTGCTCGTGCACGATTCCCCCATAGCAAACAATGGGGCAGTTTGAGCTGAAAAAAAACCTAACACCTGCAAAAAAGCCGCGTTCATCTCCTAACGCAGCCCCATTGTTTGCTATGGGGAAACACTTCCTACGTCTGCACCTAACACTCTAACATGTACCCCGAGTCTAAACACCCCTAACCTTACTTATTAACCCCTAATCTGCCGCCCCCGCTATCGCTGACCCCTGCATATTATTATTAACCCCTAATCTGCCGCTCCGTAAACCGCCGCTACTTACATTATCGATATGTACCCCTAATCTGCTGTCCCTAACACCGCCGACCCCTATATTATATTTATTAACCCCTAATCTGCCCCCCACAACGTCGCCTCCACCTGCCTACACTTATTAACCCCTAATCTGCCGAGTGGACCGCACCGCTATTATAATAAAGTTATTAACCCCTAATCCGCCTCACTAACCCTATAATAAATAGTATTAACCCCTAATCTGCCCTCCCTAACATCGCCGACACCTAACTTCAAACATTAACCCCTAATCTGCCGACTGGAGCTCACCGCTATTCTAATAAATTTATTAACGCCTAAAGCTAAGTCTAACCCTAACACCCCCCTAAGTTAAATATAATTTAAATCTAACTAAATAAATTAACTCTTATTAAATAAATTATTCCTATTTAAAGCTAAATACTTACCTGTAAAATAAATCCTAATATAGCTACAATATAAATTATATTTATATTATAGCTATTTTAGGATTTATATTTATTTTACAGGTAACTTTGTATTTATTTTAACCAGGTACAATAGCTAAAATAGTTAAAATAATTACAAAATTACCTGTAAAATAAATCCTAACCTAAGTTACAATTAAACCTAACACTACACTATCAATAAATTAAGTCATCATCCAAGCGGGAGCTGAAGAGGTCCATGATCCGGCTGAAGTCATCATCCAAGCGGGAGCTGAAGAGGTCCATGATCCGGCTGAAGTCATCATCCAAGCGGGAGCTGAAGAGGTCCATGATCCGGCTGAAGTCTTCTATCAACGGCATCTTCAATCTTCTTTCTTCCGGATCCATCTTGCAGACCTCTGACGCGGAACATCCTGCTGGCCCGACGGACTACCGACGAATGAAGGCTCCTTTAAGGGACGTCATCCAAGATGGCATCCCTCGAATTCCGATTGGCTGATAGGATTCTATCAGTCAATCGGAATTAAGGTAGGAAAATTCTGATTGGCTGATGGAATCAGCCAATCAGAATCAAGTTCAATCCGATTGGCTGATCCGATCAGCCAATCAGATTGAGCTCGCATTCTATTGGCTGTTCCGATCAGCCAATAGAATGCGAGCTCAATCTGATTTGCTGATCGGATTGGCCAATCGGATAGAACTTGTACCTGGTTAAAATAAATACAAAGTTACCTGTAAAATAAATATAAATCCTAAAATAGCTATAATATAATTATAATTTATATTGTAGCTATATTAGGATTTATTTTACAGGTAAGTATTTAGCTTTAAATAGGAATCATTTATTTAATGAGTTAATTAATTTTGTTAGATTTAAATTATATTTAACTTAGGGGGGTGTTAGTGTTAGGGTTAGACTTAGCTTTAGGGGTTAATACATTTATTAGAATAGCGGTGAGCTCCAGTCGGCAGATTAGGGGTTAATGTTTGAAGTTAGGTGTCGGCGATGTTAGGGAGGGCAGATTAGGGGTTAATACTATTTATTATAGGGTTAGTGAGGCGGATTAGGGGTTAATAACTTTATTATAGTAGCAGTGCGATCCGCTCGGCAGATTAGGGGTTAATAAGTGTAGGCAGGTGGAGGCGACGTTGAGGGGGGCAGATTAGGGGTTAATAAATATAATATAGGGGTCGGTGGTGTTAGGGGCAGCAGATTAGGGGTACATAAGTATAACGTAGGTGGCGGTCGGCAGAATAGGGGTTAATTATTGTAGGTAGCTGGCGGCGACGTTGTGGGGGTCAGGTTAGGGGTTAATAAATATAATATAGGGGTCGGCGGTGTTAGGGGCAGCAGATTAGGGGTACATTAGTATAACGTAGGTGGCGGTCGGCAGATTAGGGGTTAAAAAAATTTAATCGAGTGGCGGCGATGTGGGGGGACCTCGGTTTAGGGGTACATAGGTAGTTTATGGGTGTTAGTGTACTTTAGAGCACAGTAGTTAAGAGCTTTATAAACCGGCGTTAGCCCAAAAAGCTCTTAACTACTGACTTTTTTCTGCGGCTGGAGTTTTGTCGTTTCTAACGCTCACTTCAGACACGACTCTAAATACCGGAGTTAGAAAGATCCCATTGAAAAGATAGGATACGCAATTGACGTAAGGGGATCTGCGGTATGGAAAAGTTGCGGCTGAAAAGTGAGCGTTAGACCCTTTCCTGACTGACTCCAAATACCGGCGGTAGCCTAAAACCAGCGTTAGGAGCCTCTAACGCTGGTTTTCACGGCTACCGCCAAACTCCAAATCTAGGCCAGAGTGTTTTTATCAGGTATTTATCAGGTATTTGTAGAGCGCCAACAGATTTAGGATTGTTTTTCCTGCCTGTCGCTTTTCTCTGATGATTGCAGCTTTCTAGGATTTGCAGTTTATACAGGATTGTTTTATCTGCTGGTGTGGATTGGATTCCTGGTTACAGGTTGGGTGAGCCTCTCCCGTGTGGCTGGGGTGTAAAGGTGCAGGTTTAAATAATTATTTATCTATGCTTAGAATTGTATTCTATTTTTTTATATTGAAATTAGAGTATAAGGGAACTAAAGGGCTTTCTTTTATTTACTATAGAAGCTGATCCCAAGCTTTCTCTGTCATTTGATAAATGTATTTATTGTGCTGATTCCCAGTTTGTACCTCCTGTGCAATTTTGTTCCCCTTGCCTTAATAAAGTTTTTATTATCTAAGGATAAGGATTCCTTTTCTGAGTCTTCTTTTTCTCAAGATAATGCTGTTCAGGGGTTGTCTGAGCTTTCTGCTAACATGTCCCAGTCTTGACAGATTTACATGCAGTGCCCTGTGGTTCCTCTCAGTCAGTCTCTGAGAGTGTTTGCCTAAAGATTTGCTGCACATTTGATTTTTGCAGTTTCTGCAGCCCTAAGTGCTTTACCTAGTTCTGGTAAATGGAAGAGGAAATCTAAGAACCTTTCTATGGGTTCTGATTCCTCCAAGACTGATTTGGTTAGTCTTTCTCAGTTATCTAGGGAGGATCATTCCTCTGCAGCTTCTGAGGGCGAGGTCTCTGATTCAGAATCTGCAGTTCCTAGTACAATAGATTCTGAGGCGGTTAATTTTACATTTAAACTGGAGCATCTCTGTTTACTTTTAAAGGAGATTTTAGCTACTTTGGATATTCTGAAACTGTTGCAGAGGCCCCTAAAAAGGCTAATAAACTGAATAGATTTTTTTGATGTAAAGTGAGCTATTTCTCTTGAGGATAGTTCCTCTTTTAGAGACCCTATGGATAAGAAACTGAAAAATGTTTCTTCATCAGGGTTTGCAGCGGCAACCATTTGCTTGTATTGCGACAGTTGCTGGTGCAGCCTCTTATTGGTGCGGCTCTTTTCTAGTTTTCAGAAGAGACTACTATAGAGGAGATCCAGGATAGGATCAAGGCTCTAAAGCTGGCAAATACTTTTATCTGTGATGCCAGTATGCAAGTTGTTAGGCTGGAAACCAGGATTTCGAGTTTTGCGATACTAGTCTGCAGAGCCCTTTGATTAAAAGTTTTGGGCTGTGGATGTGACTTCTAAATCCAAGCTTCTGTCTCTATCTTTTAAGGGTAAGACTTTATTTGGTCCTGGTCTAGCAGAGATCCTTTCCATGGTTACTGAGTTTCTTTACCACATGATAAGAAGAATAGACCCAAGGGTCGTTAGACTTCAAATTTTTGTTCCTTTCGTAACTTCAAGGGACAGAGATCTTCCTCGTCTTCTAAATCTAACCAGCCCTGGATCAAGGATAAGCAATCCAGAAAGCCTTCCACTTAGGCTAAGTCAGCATGAAGGGGCCGTCCCCAATCCAGTTTTAGATCAGGTAGGGGGCAGGCTTTCCTTTTTTTCAGCAAGCTTGGATTTGTGACGTTCCAGATCCTTGACCAGTGGCTTAAACTGCGTTAGGGATTTGTCCTCTCTCTAGTAGTGATTATCCCAGTTCCTCTAGCAGAACAGGGTCAGGGATTTTGTTCAAATCTTTTTGTAGTTCCCAACGAGGAGGGAACTTTTTGACCCATTATAGACTTAAAGTCTTTAAACAAGGTTCTCAAGGCCCCATCCTTCAAAATGGAGACTATTCGTTCTATTCTCCCTCTGCTTCAGGAGGGTCCGTTTATGACCACTATAGACCTAAAGGATGCGTATCTTCATGTGCCTATCCTCATGGAACATTTCAAGTTCCTGAGGTTCGCTTTTTTGGATTGATATTTCCAATTTGTAGCCCTGACTTTCGGCCTCACCCCTGCTCCTCGAATCTTTACGAAGGTTCTAGGGGCTCTTTTTTTTATTTTTTTTTTATTTTTTTATTGAGGTTTTCAAATAATATAATCATGTACATCAAGTGTTAGAAGAAACATACTGCTAACTGTTACATTGCAATAATATCTTATCAATAAAATAAAAAAAACATTAGAACAGTATAAATGCTGCAGCATGTATTAGAGTTAGAACCTCTTTTTTCAAAAGTTAACATTCGGAATAAACAATCTTGTTGAGCTTTAAGGGAAGGATAGGGTCAATGTTATGTTGTTCTACAAGATATACTTATAAGAAAGGGAGTTAGGGTGCGGTATAGGCAAGACAAACTGTGTATTTAACCCTCCTGGTATAGGAGGTTTATTATAATGGGGGGGGGGAGGTGATATTTTGTGGGTGGTAAGCAAATTAGTCATCAAAATTTTTTTTTAAGGGCAAATGGATAATCAGAAGATATATTGGAACGAGCTCGTTAAATGAAGGGCAAATGCTGCACCCTGCATGGGAGAATCTAGAAATCCATGGTAGCAACCCTGACGCCAGTCTAGGGGCTCTTTTAGCTGTGCCCAGATCTCTAGGGATTGCGGTGGCTCCTTACCTGGACAATATCTTGGTCCAGGCACCATCTTTTCAGTTAGCAAAATCCCATACAGATACTCTGTTAGCTATTCTCCACTCTCATGGGAAGAAGGTTAATCTAGGGAAAAGTTCCTTGGTTCCATGTACCAGGGTATGTTTTCTGGGGATAATCTGAGACTCGGTATCTATGAAGATTTTTTTGACTGAGGTCAGAAAAGTCAAGCTTCTGGAGGCCTGTCATTCTCTTAAGTCCTCTGTTCATCCATCAGTAGCTGTATACATGGAAATAATTGGTCTCATGGTGGCATCCATGGACATTATTCCATTTGCCTGCTTCCATCTGAGAACTCTACAGTTATGTATGCTCAATCAATGGAACGGTGTCCACTGGGATCTCTTTCAGATGATAGTTTTAGACTCTAAGACAAGGATGTCTCTGTCTTGGTGGATCTCCCAGAACATTTTGTCTAAGGGCACTTGTTTCCTGAGACCTTCTTGAGAGATTGTTACCACGGATGCCAGCCTGTTAAGCTGGGGAGAAGTTTGGGGGTCTCTAAGAGCTCAGGGACTTTTGGACTCAGGGGGAGTCTGCCCTTCCTATAAATATCCTAGAATTGAGAGCAATTCTCTATGCTCTATCAGTATGGCCTCAACTGAGTTTTAGTCCAGTTTATCAGATTTCAATCGGACAACATCTCTTCGGTGGCGTATACCAACTACCAAGGAGGAACTTGGAGCATGTTAGCTATGAAGGAGGTGACTCACATTCTTCAGTGGGCAGAGTCTCACAATTGTCATCTGTCTGCCATTCATATCCCAGGGGTGGAAAACTGGGAAGTGGATTATTTGAGCAGGCAGACCTTTCATCCAGGGGAATGGGCTCTCCATCCGGAAGTTTTCTTGAAGTTAACTCTCTAGTGGGGAGTTCCGGAGCTGGATCTGATGGCATCTTATCTAAACGCCAAGCTTCCAAGATATAGAGCAATAGCAGTGCCATGGAAATCCGGTCTAATTTATCTGTTTCCTCTGATTGCCCTCCTTTCTCAGGTGATAGCTTGTATCAAACAGGAGCAGGTTTCGGTGATTCAACTAGCTACAGTGTGGCCTCGTAGAACTTTGTTTGCTGACCTAGTGAGGTTGTCTTCATTTCCCCTGTGGAAATTGCCTCTGAGGAAGGATCTCCTACTTCAGGGTTCCTTCCTCCTTTCAAACTTAGTCTCTCTGAAGCTGACTGCTTGGAGATTGAACATTTATTCTTGTCCTGACAAGGTTTTTCTGTGAAGGTTACTGAGACTATGTTTCAGGCTCGTAAGCCTGTTTCTCGCAATATTTATTATAAGGTATGGTGTAGATACCTTCATTGGTGCAGATCTAGGGTTTTTTTGGAGTCAGGTACGAATTCCCCATATTCTGTCTTTTCTTCAGGAGGGCCTGGAGAATGTTTTATCAGTCAGTACCCTAAAGGGTCAGATTTTGGCTCTGTCAATTCTTCTGTAGAAGATGTTCAATCTTGTGTCCAGGCTTTGGTTACAATCAGGTCTATTGCTCCTCCTTGGAGTCTTAATCAGGTTCTTAAAGTTCTGCAGCAAGCTCCATTTGAGCCTATGCATTCTGTTGCTATCAAGTTATTGTCCTGGAAGGTTTTGTTTCTGCTGGCAATTTCCTCTGCCTGTAGAGTTTCGGAGCTTTCAGATCTACAGTGTGATTCTCCTTATCTTATTCTTCATGCGGATAAGGCGGCTCTCTGTTCTAAATTAGGTTTTCTACCTAAGGTGGTCTCGGAACGCAATATCAACCAAGAAATTGTTGTTCCTTCATTTTGTCCTAATCCTTCCTTCAAGAAGGAGCGGTTATTGCACAATCTGGATGTTGTGCATTGATAAGGTTCTTTTTACAGGCTATGAAAGATTTTCATCAATCTTCTGCTCTTTTTGTTGTCTTCTCAGGTAAACGAAGGGATCAGAATGCCTCTTCCTCTACTCTCTCCTTCTGGTTGAGAAGCGTTATTCCGATTGGCTTATGAGACAACTGAACAGCAGCCTCCAGAGTAAATTACGGCTCACTCCACTAGGGCTGTCGCTTCCTCTTGGGCCTTTAAAAATTATGCTTCTGTGGAACATATTTGCAAGGCGGCCACTTGGTCATCATTGCATACATTTTCCAAATTTGATGTTTTGGCCTCAGCTTAGGCTTCTTTTGGGAGGAAAGTTCTTCAAGCTGTGGTGCCTTCTGTTTAGGTTTGCCTGTCTTGTGTATCCCTCCCTTCCATTCTGTGGACTCTAGCTTTGGTATTGGTTCCCACTAGTAATTGAATGGATTCATGGACTCTCTATGCCATTAGAAAGAAAACATAATTTCTACTTACCTGATAAATTATTTTCTTTCATGGCATGGAGAGTTCACAACCCGCCCTTATTTTTAAGACAGCTTTTTGTAATTTTTCTAAACCTCAGGCACCTCTATACCCTTTGTGTCTTCTTCTCTTTCCATAATTCATCGGCTGAATGACTGGGGATTGTAAGTATTTGAAGGATACTTAAGGCTTTGTCTCCACCTAGTGGCCAGGAGTTAAATTCCCACTAGTAATTGAATGGATTTGTGGACTCTCCATGCCAGGAAAAAAAGAATTTATCAGGTAAGTATAAACTATGTTTTGCATTATTTGAGGTCTGAAAACATTATTTTGAACAGTTGTCATTTTCTGCAAATAAATGTTCTAAATGACAATATTTTTATTTGGAATTTGGGAGAAATGTTGTCAGTAGTTTATAGAATAAAACAAAAATGTTAATTTTACTCAAATACATACTTATAAAAAGTAAAACTAGAGAAACTGATCTCTTATTTTTTTTCCAGATGGCTTGCACTCGCTGGTCTTTTACAAAAAACGTGCCTTTAATGTAACGTTTCAGGGACTGTATCCCCTTCCTCAGACAGTGAAACACAAACATTTGTAGAACCCACATCCAATAAACACAAACCCCACCCCTAATTAGAGCAAAAAAACACCAAGTGGTAGTCCTAGCAACATCAATAAACAAAAATATCATCAGATCCTCACATCATAGAAGTGGGAAATAAGTGAACAAAAATATCATCAGATCTTCATAATAGAATATAGGAACGAAAGTGTACATGTATGGTATTGCAACAACATAATGTAAAAGTGAAACTTAAAAACAAGTCAGGGATCACATTCGCATATGTACAATAAGTTAAACACATAGGCAAATAAACAATTGAGCTGCACAACATAGGTTAATTGAATCCCTATGCAGAACGTTCGAAAACATATATACACTAGCACATCAAGTGTACCCAATGTGCAGACTAAGATAAGCAGATTACCTGGAGCTTTTCACCCAAGGAATAGGCAGAGATACGCCACAGAGCTCTCGTGCTGAGAGAGTGTGTCAGATAGGACGTACGTGTGACTTGATCAGGCACGCACTGTCAGCACTTTACTGTTATTTCCTTCCCTCTTGTGCTTTTGCTCTGCCTTTGTCTTTCTATGCTCAACGATTGCTGTGCTCCCCTGCTCTAACGCAACCTCTCTTGTTGTGCTGACATTGGGTGCCTGATCCAGTGGAGCAGCGGGCATGGACTCTGTTTACACAGCTGATTCCCTGCAATGACACACTCTCTCAGCACGAGAACTTTGTGGCATATGTCTGCCTATTCCTTGGGTGTAAAGCTCCAAGTAATCTGTTTATCTCAGTCTGCACATTGGGTACCCTTGATGTGCTAGTGTATATATATGTTTTCAAAGGTTCTGTATAGGGATTCAATTAACCTACGTTGTCCAGCTCAATTGTTTATTTGCCTATGTGTTTAACTTATTGTACATATGCAAATGTGATCCCTGGCTTGTTTTTCTTTATAGTGTTTTAAGGCTTCAAGATCCCACCAATGGCGATGTTCATTTTTTGTCAAGTCCTCTAATTTATTTAACAGTTGTTTAATGTCATTATTATGTTCAGTGGGAGGGCCCGGGATAGACGGTACATTTTTATTATTACCTAACTGTAATCTTTTGTTATTTCTTTCAAGAGTGGACAACATAATGACTTCTAAATAAATCTATGAACCAAACACAAAATAAGCAAAATTCTGCAGCTCCCCTATAACACACTACTCTAAGACTCTTAATATCCTGTTGTACACACTAAGTGTCAACTCTAGGGAGCGCAAATATAGATAAGAGGGATGTGGTTATCCTATATATAACCCACTATCTATAATAAGTGATACATATATGTATGCATACAACCAATATCTGTAAGAAAAAATAATGTAATATACCAATGTTATATATAATTAGGTAAATTGATATGAATAAGAACAATAAGTCCTATTGGCTCTTATCTGTTCAAGATATCAGTCCTTAGATGGACTCCACGGTAGGAGTGTCCTTTTAATGTTGATGTTTCATATGAATCTTTCAGATGATATATCATATATAGTGGTCACACCCAATGTGGAGTCAGCTCCTTGCCAGGTAAACAATCTGGATACAAACTTTTTCTGTGAATGAAATCACAAGACAAAGGCACCTCCTAGTGTGATACAGTTGGTACAGAATGGATAATTTAGATGACAAATGAATACTCACAAATGGAGCAGCACCCAATTGTGCTCAGTCAGACAGACTGGGAATTTGCAGTGCCCAGCTCACTGTCACAGCGTTGGTGCCGGTCTCTCCAATGTACTCAGTGGATAGAATAAGCTCAGACTCTCAAATATGGTTAAAAAAGCTATAAGGAAAATACTTAACAAGCATTGGTATCTTCTTAAGAAAGATCCTATCCTTAAAGGAATACTAGAAGACCAACATAACATTACATATAGGAGAGCTCTGACTATTAAGCAAAAATAGCCCCTAGTAAAATCATGTCTAAAAGAATTTCAAAGATAGGAGTCCCCAATAACAATAGTTACCAACATAAAGGAGCTTTTAGATGTAGAATAAAAAGGTGCAATATGTGTAAATATATCACCCATGGGACCACTAGTGTGACTTCCACCACCTCAGGATATACTTACCAATTAAAAGATAGATTGGATTGTAGTTCTAAGTACATAATATATCTACTCACTTGCTCTTGTGGGGTACAGTATTTAGGTAGGACTACCAGGAAAGTGAGAAGCAGATGGGGTGAACACTTTAGGAATGTCCATAAGGGCAACCTCATACATAGTGTCTCTAGACATCATGTTCAGTGCCATTCTCGTTACAATTGTCAGTTTTGTATTGCCCCTCTGGAAAGGATTCCTTATAAACAGGGTATTAACAGGTTTAAAAGACTATGCCAGAAGGAAACCTACTGAATCTATAAATTTGATACTCTCTTTCCAGCAGGATTAAACGAAAATATAGATATGGCTGCATTCTAATATCTGTATATAATCTGTTACCTTTTCTTTCATGTAATTAGCAAGAGTCCATGAGCTAGTGACGTATGGGATATACATTCCTACCAGGAGGGGCAAAGTTTCCCAAACCTCAAAATGCCTATAAATACACCCCTCACCACACCCACAAATCAGTTTTACAAACTTTGCCTCCCATGGAGGTGGTGAAGTAAGTTTGTGCTAGATTCTACGTTGATATGCGCTTCGCAGCAGACTGGAGCCTGGTTTTCCTCTCAGTGTGCAGTGAATGTCAGAGGGATGTGAGGAGAGTATTGCCTATTTGAATTCAATGATCTCCTTCTACGGGGTCTATTTCATAGGTTCTCTGTTATCGGTCGTAGAGATTCATCTCTTACCTCCCTTTTCAGATCGACGATATACTCTTATATATACCATTACCTCTACTGATTCTCGTTTCAGTACTGGTTTGGCTTTCTACTACATGTAGACGAGTGTCCTGGGGTAAGTAAGTCTTATTTTGTGACACTCTAAGCTATGGTTGGGCACTTTTTTTATAAAGTTCTAAATATATGTGTTTAAACATTTATTTGCCTTGATTCAGGATGTTCAACGTTCCTTATTTCAGACAGTCAGTTTCATATTTGGGATAATGCATATGAATAAACCAATTTTTTCTTAGCTTAAAATTTGACTTTTTTCCTGTGGGCTGTTAGGCTCCCGGGGGGCTGAAAATACTTCATTTTATTGCGTCATTCTTGGCGCGGACTTTTTTGGCGCAAACATTTTCTGTGTCATTTCCGGCGTCGCCGGAAGTTGCGTCATTTTTTGGACGTTTTTGCGCCAAAAGTGACAGCGTTACCGGATGTGGCGTCATTTAGGCGCCAAATAATGTGGGCGTCTTTTTTGGCTCTAAAAAATATGGGCGTCATTATTGTCTCCACATTATTTAAGTCTCATTGTTTATTTGCTTCTGGTTGCTAGAAGCTTGTTCATTGGCATTTTTTCCCATTCCTGAAACTGTCATATAAGGAATTTGATATTTTTGCTTTATATGTTGTTTTTTCTATTACATATTGCAAGATGTCTCAGATTGACCCTGAATCAGAAGCTACTTCTGGAAAATCGCTGCCTGATGCTGGATCTACCAAAGTTAAGTGTATTTGTTGTAAACTTGTGGTAACTGTTTCTCCGGCTGTTGTTTGTGATGAATGTCATGACAAACTTTCTAATGCAGATAATATTTCCTTTAGTAATGTTCCATTACCTGTTGCTGTTCCATCAACATCTAATATTCAGGGTGTTCCTGTTAACATAAGAGATTTTGTTTCTAAATCTATTAAGAAGGCTATGTCTGTTATTCCTCCTTCCAGTAAACGTAAAAAGTCTTTTAAAAATTCTCATGTTTCAGATGACTTTTTAAACGAACATCATCATTCTGATTCTGTTTCTGATACTGATTTTTCTGGTTCAGAAGGTTCTGTTTCAGAGATTGATACTGATAAATCTTCTTATTTATTTAAAATGGAATTTATTCGTTCTTTACTTAAAGAAGTCTTAATTGCATTAGAGATAGAGGAGTCTGGTCCTCTTGATACTAAATCTAAACATTTGAATACGGTTTTTAAACCCCCTGTAGTTATTCCGGAGGTTTTTCCCGTCCCTGATGCTATTTCTGAAGTAATCTCCAGGGAATGGAATAATCTGGGAAATTCATTTACTCCTTCTAAACGGTTTAAGCAATTATATCCTGTGCCATCTGAAAGATTAGAGTTTTGGGACAAAATCCCTAAGGTTGATGCGGCTATCTCTACTCTTGCTAAACGTACTTCTATTCCTACGGCAGATAGTACTTCCTTTAAGGATCCTTTAGATAGGAAAATTGAATCCTTTCTAAGAAAAGCTTACTTATGTTCAGGTAATCTTCTTAGACCTGCTATATCTTTGGCGGATGTTGCTGCAGCTTCAACTTTCTGGTTAGAAGCTTTAGCACAACAAGTAACAGATCATAATACTCATAGCATTGTTAATCTTCTTCAACATGCTAATAACTTTATTTGTGATGCCATCTTTGATATCATTAGGGTTGATGTCAGGTATATGTCTTTAGCTATTTTAGCTAGAAGAGCTTTATGGCTTAATACTTGGAATGCTGATATGTCTTCTAAGTCAACTTTGCTTTCCCTTTCTTTCCAGGGTAATAAATTGTTTGGTTCACAGTTGGATTCTATTATTTCAACTGTTACGGGGGGAAAGGAACTTTTTTACCACAGGATAAAAAATCTAAAGGTAAATTTAGGTCCTCTAATCGTTTTCGTTCCTTTCGTCCTAATAAGGAACGAAAGCCTGATCCTTCCCCTACAGGAACAGTATCAGTTTGGAAACCATCTCCAGTCTGGAATAAATCCAAGCCCTTTAGAAAGCCAAAGCCAGCTCCCAAGTCCACATGAAGGTGCGGCCCTCATTCCAGCCCAGCTGGTAGGGGGCAGATAACGTTTTTTTCAAAGAAATTTGGTTCAATTCGATTCACAATCTTTGGATTCAGAACATTGTTTCTCAAGGGTACAGAATAGGCTTCAAGATAAGGCCTCCTGCAAGAAGATTTTTTCTTTCCCGTGTCCCAATAAATCCAGTGAAGGCTCAAGCATTTCTGAAATGTGTTTCAGATCTAGAGTTGGCTGGAGTAATTGTGCCAGTTCCAGTTCTGGAACAGGGGCTGGGGTTTTACTCAAATCGCTTCATTGTACCAAAGAAGGAGAATTCCTTCAGACCAGTTCTGGATTTAAAAATATTGAATCGTTATGTAAGGATATCAACATTCAAAATGGTAACTATAAGGACTATTCTGCCTTTTGTTCAGCAAGGGCATTATATGTCCACAATAGATTTACAAGATGCATATCTGCATATTCCTATTCATCCAGATAACTATCAGTTTCTGAGATTCTCTTTCCTAGACAAGCATTACCAGTTTGTGGCTCTGCCGTTTGGCCTAGCAACAGCTCCAAGGATTTTTACAAAGGTTCTCGGTGCCCTTCTATCTGTAATCAGAGAACAGGGTATTGTGGTATTTCCTTATTTGGACGATATCTTGGTACTTGCTCAGTCTTCACTTTTAGCAGAATCTCATACGAATCAACTTGTATCGTTTCTTCGAGAACATGGTTGGAGGATCAATTTACCAAAGAGTTTGTTGATTCCTCAGACAAGGGTAACCTTTTTAGGTTTCCAGATAGATTCAGTGTCCATGACTCTGTCGCTGACGGACAAAAGACGCCTGAAATTGGTTAAAGCTTGTCGAAACCTTCAGTCTCAATCATTCCCTTCGGTAGCCTTATGCATGGAAATTCTAGGTCTTATGACTGCTGCATCGGACGCGATCCCCTTTGCTCGTTTTCACATGCGACCTCTTCAGCTCTGTATGCTGAACCAGTGGTGCAGGGACTATACAAAGATATCGCAATTAATATCTTTAAAACCGATTGTACGACACTCTCTGACGTGGTGGACAGACCACCATCGTTTAGTTCAGGGGGCTTCTTTTGTTCTTCCGACCTGGACTGTGATCTCAACAGATGCAAGTCTGACAGGTTGGGGAGCTGTATGGGGGTCTCTGACAGCACAAGGGGTTTGGGAATCTCAGGAGGCGAGATTACCAATCAACATTTTGGAACTCCGTGCGATTTTCAGAGCTCTTCAGTCGTGGCCTCTTCTAAAGAGAGAGTCATTCATTTGTTTTCAGACGGACAATGTCACAACCGTGGCATATGTCAATCATCAAGGAGGGACTCACAGTCCTCTGGCTATGAAATAAGTATCTCAATTACTTGTTTGATCGGAATCCAGCTCCTGTCTAATTTCTGCGGTTCATATCCCAGGTATAGACAATTGGGAAGCGGATTATCTCAGTCGCCAGACGTTACATCCGGGCGACTGGTCTCTTCACCCAGAGGTATTTCTTCAGATTGTTCAAATGTGGGGACTTCCAGAAATAGATCTGATGGCTTCTCATATAAACAAGAAGCTTCCCAGGTATCTGTCCAGATCCAGGGATCCTCAGGCGGAAGCAGTGGATGCATTGTCACTTCCTTGGAAGTATCATCCTGCCTATATCTTTCCGCCTCTAGTTCTTCTTCCAAAAGTGATTTCCAAGATTCTAAAGGAGCGTTCGTCTGTTCTGCTGGTGGCTCCAGCATGGCCTCACAGGTTTTGGTATGTGGATCTTGTCCGGATGGCTACTTGCCAACCGTGGACTCTTCCGTTAAGACCAGACCTTCTATCGCAAGGTCCTTTTTTCCATCAGGATCTCAAATCCTTAAATTTGAAGGTATGGAGATTGAACGCTTGATTCTCAGTCATAGAGGTTTCTATGACTCCGTAATTAATACTATGTTACAGGCTCGTAAATCTGTATCTAGGAAGATATATTATCGAGTCTGGAAGACTTACATTTCTTGGTGTTCTCATCATTTTTCCTTGCATTCTTTTAGAATTCCTAGAATTTTACAGTTTCTTCAGGATGGTTTGGATAAAGGTTTGTCTGCAAGTTCCTTGAAAGGACAAATCTCTGCTCTTTCTGTTCTTTTTCACAGAAAGATTGCTAATCTTCCTGATATTCATTGTTTTGTACAGGCTTTGGTTCGTATAAAACCTGTCTTCAAGCTCCACCGTTTGAACCTATGCATTCGCTGGATATTAAATTACTTTCTTGGAAAGTTTTGTTTCTTTTGGCCATCTCTTCTGCTAGAAGAGTTTCTGAATTATCTGCTCTTTCTTGTGAGTCTCCTTTTCTGATTTTTCATCAGGATAAGGCGGTTTTGTGAACTTCATTTAAATTTTTACCTAAGGTTGTGAATTCTAACAACATTAGTAGAGAAATTTTAGTTCCTTCATTGTGTCCTAATCCTAAGAACTCTAAGGAAAGATCGTTGCATTCTTTGGATGTAGTTAGAGCTTTGAAATATTATGTTGAAGCTTCTAAAGATTTCCGAAAGAATTCTAGTCTGTTTGTTATCTTTTCTGGTTCTAGGAAAGGTCAGAAGGCTTCTGCCATTTCTTTGGCATCGTGGTTAAAGTCTTTGATTCATCATGCTTATGTTGAGTCGGGTAGAACTCCGCCTCAAAGGATTACAGCTCATTCGACTAGGTCAGTCTCTACTTCCTGGGCATTTAGGAATGAAGCTTCGGTTGATCAGATTTGCAAAGCAGCAACTTGGTCTTCTTTGCATACTTTTACTAAATTCTACCATTTTGATGTGTTTTCTTCTTCAGAAGCAGTCTTTGGTAGAAAAGTACTTCAGGCAGCTGTTTCAGTTTGATTCTTCTGCTTATAATTTCAGTTTTTTTCATTATAAGATTAAGACTTTGTTTTGGGTGTGGATTATTTTTCAGCGGAATTGGCTGTCTTTATTTTATCCCTCCCTCTCTAGTGACTCTTGCGTGGAAGATCCACATCTTGGGTATTCATTATCCCATACGTCACTAGCTCATGGACTCTTGCTAATTACATGAAAGAAAACATAATTTATGTAAGAACTTACCTGATAAATTCATTTCTTTCATATTCGCAAGAGTCCATGAGGCCCACCCTTTTTTGTGGTGGTTATGATTTTTTTGTATAAAGCACAATTATTCAAATTCCTTATTTTTTATGCTTTTGCACTTTTTTCTTATCACCCCACTTCTTGGCTATTCGTTAAACTGATTTGTGGGTGTGGCGAGGGGTGTATTTATAGGCATTTTGAGGTTTGGGAAACTTTGCCCCTCCTGGTAGGAATGTATATCCCATACGTCACTAGCTCATGGACTCTTGCTAATATGAAAGAAATGAATTTATCAGGTAAGTTCTTACATAAATTATGTTTTTCATTGTACACCTTGTCATGTGTTTATAATGTCATCATATTTTCAACATGCAACACCAGTAAATATAGGTTACTTCCATACCAGTAGGGATAGGTCATCAGTTCTACCATTAGTATAGATAGGTTTATTATTATTACAGAAGCAATGTCATGTTATGCATAAGTGCCATCATTATAGTTAACATGACACCATCATATATTTTATTAGTTATTAATGTCTTTTTTATCTATATAGGAACCTCATACGATAAACACCATCTTCTTTAACACCATCTATGAGCATCCCCACCATATTTATTGAAGGGATAGTATGTTTAAACTATTACTCATGAATAGCTAGTAGCATAATAGTATAGTCATTCACACAATATGTTAATTTTTAGGGCACATTACTTTTACAATAGATATAGTAATTTCCTTACAACTATAGCCACTCACTTCCAGCTATTTACCCCTCCACTATAATATTATATGACACATTATTTCCACATATCATTCACAGCAGTTCTCTACTTGAATTATATATAAATAGAACTTACAGAGATACCTATGTTAGGTTATTTGTGGCTCCTGGAGTCATAGAGCCACACATATATAGTTTAGAAAAAAATGGAAAATGGAGACACAGAGGCGCCAATATGGCCTAGTAACGTCTGAATAATGATAAAACAATGTGAAATACAATTATACTCACAAAAAAAGAGCACCCAAAGGTGCAAATGACGCAGGCTGAATCAATTAGCAGTGGTCCAGCTCACTGTATGCCCACAAGGGAAACACTCAGATAGAAACCAGCGAGCAGCAACCAGAATTCGTATTCCTGTGAGTGACATAATATCCTTAGCCCAGTACAGTTTAGACATGCAGAATTCACAATTACTGGTGAGACTTACAAAAAACAGCGCACCTCCAGGTGCAATCAAGGCATGCTGGAACTTCACAGTCACCCAGCAGACTGTACTCAGGTGTAGACAGCATCCGTTCACCAGCCACACAAAATAGATCCAAAAGATGATGAAAAGAAAACTCCAGAGTGGAAGCAGCAAGTGTATTAAAAAGCATAAATTTATTAAAAACAAGCAACGCGTTTCTCAACCTCTAAAAGAGCTGTTCCCTCAGGCTATCAGACACATGGATGTTTCACTCAAACGCTTATATCACCTTAGGATATATAGGTGTATTTCATTAATAGACACCTTAAAATGTGTCGGCTTATATAACTATTAGATTACAATCACTAGCATTAAAATAAAAACATAAAAAGCATCATATGCACTCTCCTTTTTTTACACACAACATCATTTTTGCTACACTACATTCACCTTTTCACCTTAGTTTATTTATACATATAAACATCAATAGTTAGATTAAGGGATATTTACCACTAATATTTTTTTCTCACTTTATTTATCACATATAGCTATTTCAAGTCAGATATAATACTTTCTCAAAACGAGTTAGATTTATTTATTAGTAGCGATATATCACTTAATACTCATTAGCACACCACATTTTAGTTATTTAAATTATCATACTTCTCCATCACTTACACAGTTTTAGTAATATATAGGTTGGTTTATATATCAACAAATAAACGTATTAGCATGTTGTCTTTTTTTGCTAACATATTGAAAGACAGTCGTAGGCTCTCCTTATAAGGGGCGTAGATAGTTAGCTCCACTAGAATTATCATATGGCCAAATAGTAATCTGACAGAACGAGCTCTAATAGGAGCCAGTTTGAGCTGAGAGTGACGTTTAAGGAAGTAATTCCGGGTTTTATTATATGTTCTCTGAAGTAGGCTTACAAGAATCGCCTATCGAACAATAAGGTATTTATATAATCGTTTTCTACGGACACTGAGTGTAACACACATCCCAACAGCTCTACTAACCAATACATCCTCTGTTAGATAGCCAAATAATTGCGTTCACATCTAGATTAGTAGCACAACACAGGATCTCCTCTTTAAACTATAAATCCGGAAAATAACGGATATATTCAAAACACTGTTTATTAATGGATCAACTAAGGAATATATATTCCCTTTTTAGCAAACTATACTGACATCATTGTATAGAGCACTTTTTTTCTATGCAATAAATTAACTGATATATGGTGCACATTTATCCAAGTACTAATTGACAGACAGTGATTATACCAGTAAACATGCAGCACATTTATGAGTGGATGAATGCATAGCTGCTAATAATAATAGGATCACCTAGGACTAATGTTTAATACGATTGGGTTCTAAAATAGAGGTAGATAAATCTAGTGACACCGCACGAAGTGTTGACATGATATTCCCATCAAGGTATTTAAAGTTGTGACTGAATGTATGTATTAAGAATGATTGTGTATTAGAGTAGGAAATTATGTCAGACAATCACAGATTGGTTGGCCACTTTCCCATTACTACTAATTGGATTAATTATGCACATACACACCTGGGAGGTGTTTGTTGTATTTAAGCCTGAACTCTCTTTTAGTGAACATAAGCCTGATGAAACAGAGTTCTGAGAAACGCATATCATTCTGTGATTTTAAATATGTCATTTGGTTGACTTCTGTTTTTTATGTATACCATTAAATTGTGAAATTTTTAACCATATTTGAGAGACTGAGCTTATTCTATCCACTGAGGACATTGGAGAGACCTGCACCAACACTGTGACAGTGAGCTGTGACACTCAAAGTTCCCAGTCTGCCTGACTGAGCACAATTGGGTGCTGCTCCATTTGTGAGTATTCATTTGTCATCTAAATTATCCATTCTGTACCAACTGTATCACACTAGGAGGCACCTTTGTCTTGTGATTTCATTCACTGAGAAAGTTTATAAAAAAAAAACTAAGTTTAAACTATAAATTAACCTAACATAACTATTATACTAAAATTAAAATAACTACCAATTAAACAAACTAAATTACACATTAAGAAAAACCTAACACTACTAAAAAAATTTTTTCTAAAATTACAAAAAAAAATTACTAAATTACAAAGAATACCAAACACTAAATTACAAAAAATAACAAACTAAATTATCCAAAATAATAAAAACCCTAGCCTACAATAAACAACTAATAGCCCTTAAAAGGGCCTTTTGTAGGGCATTGCCCTAAAGAAATCAGCTCTTTAACCTGTAAATAAATACAAAGACCCCCGAACAGTAAAAGCCACTACCCAGCCAACCCCCCAAAATAAAAAACCTAACTCTAACAAAAACCTAAGATAGGCATTTAGCTCTTTTAAAAAAGCCCAAATCCTAATCTAAAAAAAAAACCCACCCAAAAAAAGTTAAAAAAAAACCTAACACTAACCCCCGATGATCCACTTACGTTCCGCACATCCAGGCGGCGAGAAGTCTTCATCTAGGCGGCGAGGTCTTCATCCACCCAGGCAGCATCTTCTATCTTCATCCCGGTGGCGCGGAGCGGGTCAATCCTTGAAGACATCCGGCGCGGAACGTCCTCTTCATACGGTCACCGCCGTACACTGATTCTTCAATGCAAGGGAGCCTTTTCAAAATGGGAGAGATGGGATTGGAGATAGGTACTGATAAGTGTAGTAGGGGGAGAGTAGGATCCCAACACTGCCACCATGTTTCTTACCTGTCCTCAGGGTATGGCTAAAGTGGAGACAACTATGTGTGAGAGCAGCAACAGAAACGGTGTATATACTAAAAACAATAAAGGCAATCATTTTGACACTATATTTTTGACACTATGTTTTATTGAGGATCCTGATATTTTAAATCCCCATATGGTTTCCTTTATGTTATACACATATGTGTACACCCACACATATATATATGTATATATAATGTCCAGAAAAAAGAGCACAGGTCTTAGCATATATAACACCAATACTTTATTGCATCTTAAGGTGACGTTTCAGGGATTTTAACCCCATCCTCAGACCATAAAAATGTGTACATACCTTACTCGTTAAATACCCAACATCGGCTTATCCACGCCGCAGAACTGGAAGTCACCCGGTGTCCTGACCGCACAAATGCACATGCCCAGTTCATCGCTATGACTACCGGATGTGACGTAGCTGAAAAACACCATAGTTAAAATCAGTTCAATACAATATGGAGAGTAACATGGAACATCTAACATGTATAGTGATACTGTCTACTAGTTAGCTCGATCAAAACTAAAACCACAATATAAACACTAAATTGTTTTCCAAGTTATAACCGCAGATAGGTATATGCTGAAACAAAAAACTAATTACATTTAATATACAATAGTCCAACAAACCTAAATCAGAACATTCTTACAGTATGCAATGAATCATCAATATTAGCTAGAGAAATAGTACTATGTATAGGTAGTGTGGTACACAGTCCATCAGATGTATCAAATATGTCCCAACAATAAATCAGGTCCTATAAAGAAAACAGTGCCAGTCCAGATGGGTGTTCAACCCCCCCAGGGACCATAGTACCTAGGTTGAAGATCCATACGTGATATCCTGGTAAAGGTTGATCCGGTCCTAAACTATGGGACTACAACCTGGTTACAGACTGCTAAGCCTGGTTGCTACAGATGTGCAGGTTGCACTATGTGCAATGGACTGCTGAATGCTAAGTTTTTCACCCATCCTAGCACCAGTCGTAGGTACACAATCCGACATAGGGTAACCTGCACTATGACATACATTGTTTATTTGTTGCACTGTCCATGTGGGTTACTCTATGTCAAATTAACCTAACATAACTATTATACTAAAATTAAAATAACTACCAATTAAATAAACTAAATTGCACATTAAAAAAACCTAACACTACTAAATAAAAATAATTCTAATATTATAAAAAAATACTAAATTACAAAGAATAACAAGCACTAAATTACAAAAAATAACAAACGAAATGATCCAAAAAAAAAACAAAAAAACCTAGCCTACAATAAACAACTAATAGCCCTTAAAGGGGCATTTTTTTTCTAGGGCATTGCCCTAAAGAAATTAGCTCTTTAACCTGTAAAAAAAATATAAAGATCCCCAACAGTAAAACCCACCACCCAACCAACCCCCCCAAATAAAAAAAACCTAACTCTAACAAAAACCTAAGCTAGGCATTTATCTCTTTTAAAAAAGCCCAAACCCTAATCAAAAAAAAAAAAACAACCCCCAAAAAATAAAAAATAAACTAACACTAACCACCGACGATCCACTTACAGTTTCTGAAGTTCGGACATTCAGGCGGTGAGAAGTCTTCATCTAGGCAGCAAAGTCTTCATCCATCCAGGCGGCGTCTTCTATCTTCAACCTGGCGGCGTCTTCTATCTTCATCCCGGTGGCGTGGAGCGGGTCCATCCTTGAAGATATCCGTCGCTGAATGTCCTCTTCATACGTCACCGCCGTACACTGATTCTTCAATGCAAGGGAGCCTTTTCAAAATGGCATCCCTTGATTTCCTATTGGCTGATTTGATTTTTGAAATTCAAATCAGCTAATAGAATGAGAGCTACTGAAATCCTATTGGCTGTTCAAATTAACCAATAGGATGAGAGCTAATGAAATTGTATTGGCTATTCAAATCCGCCAATAGAGAACACGTGCATGAGCACGTATTCTCAGCCCTTGGATTTTGCGCGGTATGGAGCTCATCACCACCATATCGCACGCACAAGGAGGCTTTTTAGAAACTTGTAATGGCAGCGCTATGGAGGGGGAAATAAAGCAACTTTTGTTGCATTTGTTTTGCACCCTCTATAGTGCAAAACTTGTAATCTAGGTGTATTTGAGGTATGGATTATGCATGTTTGCATGTTATAAATAATATACTGGACTGGTTCCACTGAGAAAAGTGATCTTATGACCAATGCTATTATCATCTTATTAAATAGCTAGGAATAGCTAGGAAAAAAAGTGTTCTGTTCCCCAAGGCTCTGTAAAGATTGTTTATAATATAGAAGTTACAGATATGTGGTCATATGAACAAGAACAATATCAAAATTATCAAAACTCAGAATTGTTAATAGAATGAAAGCATTTCAGTTTTGAAATAAAAAAAAAAACATTTTTCTAATACACATGTATTGGCAAAAAGGAGTCTAGTAAAAGTTATCAATATCAGTAACAGCATTTTCCTTGTACTACTGTGTTCAATTACATCAAATGCTCACATAGCATATATTGCATTGTCAATAAAATGAGTGATAATTTGTTGAAAGGAACCCAAAGGATTTAAAAACAATTAAACAAATAAAGTGAAATTTATAATGATTATCAAAAAAGGTGCAGTGTACCAGGTCATTTAGATATATACTTTATAGTGTTTAAGAGATCTAATTAGAGAATCAATATTTATATCAGAGTTATTTGAAAAAAAAAAAAAATCTAAAATTTCACACATCTGAAAATGCAACTTCAAATCCTCATACAGAGTGAATATGAGACTAGATTTAGGCTCCGATCTGCTATATATTGTTACAGAGATCCCTTCTACCAGACTACCACTATTTTTTAAGGAGCTGAAGCAGAACTCAGAACCACTACTTTGATGAATAACTCATTGAGAATAGCTCTCAGAATAAAAGATTAAAACGACAAAACACAAATGTGATCGTGGACAAGAAAATACAAAGACTGAATAATGTATCTTTAACCTCTCCTCATCACCATTCTCATGATAAAACCACAGTGTGGGGTAAAATGTTTTCTTTCTTTCACGTAATTAGCAAGAGTCCATGAGCTAGTGACGTATGGGATATACATTCCTACCAGGAGGGGCAAAGTTTCCCAAACCTCAAAATGCCTATAAATACACCCTTCACCACACCCACAAATCAGTTTTACAAACTTTGCCTCCTATGGAGGTGGTGAAGTAAGTTTGTGCTAGATTCTACGTTGATATGCGCTCCGCAGCAGGTTGGAGCCCGGTTTTCCTCTCAGCGTGCAGTGAATGTCAGAGGGATGTGAGGAGAGTATTGCCCATTTGAATTCAATGATCTCCTTCTACGGGGTCTATTTCATAGGTTCTCTGTTATCGGTCGTGGAGATTCATCTCTCACCTCCCTTTTCAGATCGACGATATACTCTTATATATACCATTACCTCTACTGATTCTCGTTTCAGTACTGGTTTGGCTTTCTACTACATGTAGATGAGTGTCCTGGGGTAAGTAAGTCTTATTTTTTGTGACACTCTAAGCTATGGTTGGGCATTTTTATGTAACGTTCTAAATATATGTATTCAAACATTTATTTGCCTTGACTCAGGATGTTCAACGTTCCTTATTTTCAGACAGTCAGTTTCATATTTGGGATAATGCATATGAATAAATCAATTTTTTCTTACCTTAAAATTTGACTTTTTTCCCTGTGGGCTGTTAGGCTCGCGGGGGCTGAAAATGCTTCATTTTATTGCGTCATTGTGGCGCGGACTTTTTTGGCGCAACATTTTTTTTCTGTTTCCGGCGTCGCCGGAAGTTGCGTCATTTTTTTGACGTTTTTTTTGCGCCAAAAGTGTTGGCGTTCCGGATGTGGCGTCATTTTTGTCGCTAAAAGCATTTAGGCGCCAAATAATGTGGGCGTCTTTTTTGGAGCTAAAAAATATGGGCGTCACTATTGTCTCCACATTATTTAAGTCTCATTATTTATTGCTTCTGGTTGCTAGAAGCTTGTTCACTGGCATTTTTTCCCATTCCTGAAACTGTCATTTAAGGAATTTGATCAATTTTGCTTTATATGTTGTTTTTTCTATTACATATTGCAAGATGTCCCAGATTGACACTGAGTCAGAAGATACTACTGGAAAATCGCTGTCTGGTGCTGGATCTAGCAAAGCTAAGTGTATCTGCTGTAAACTTTTGGTAGCCGTTCCTCCAGCTGTTGTTTGTATTGAATGTCATGACAAACGTGTTAATGCAGATAATATTTCCTTTAGTAATGTTACATTACCTGTTGCTGTTCCGTCAACATCTAATACTCAGAGTGTTCCTGTTAATATAAGAGATTTTGTTTCTAAATCCATTAAGAAGGCTATGTCTGTTATTCCTCCTTCTAGTAAGCGTAAAAGGTCTTTTAAAACTTCTCATTTTTCAGATGAATTTTTAAATGAACATCATCATTCTGATTCTGATAATGGTTCCTCTGGTTCAGAGGATTCTGGCTCAGAGGTTGATGCTGATAAATCTTCATATTTATTTAAAATTGAATTTATTCGTTCTTTACTTAAAGAAGTCTTAATTGCATTAGAAATAGAGGATTCTGGTCCTCTTGATACTAAATCTAAACGTTTAAATAAGGTTTTTAAATCTCCTGTAGTTATTCCAGAAGTTTTTCCTGTTCCTGATGCTATTTCTGAAGTTATCTCCAGGGAATGGAAGAATTTGGGTAATTCATTTACTCCTTCTAAACGTTTTAAGCAATTATATCCTGTGCCATCTGACAGATTAGAGTTTTGGGACAAAATCCCTAAGGTTGATGGGGCTGTCTCTACTCTCGCTAAGCGTACTACTATTCCTACAGCAGATAGTACTTCCTTTAAGGATCCTTTAGATAGGAAAATTGAATCCTTTCTAAGAAAAGCTTACTTATGTTCAGGTAATCTTCTTAGACCTGCTATATCTTTAGCGGATGTTGCTGCAGCTTCAACCTTTTGGTTAGTAGCTTTAGCGCAACAAGTAACAGATCATAATTCTCATAGCATTGTTAATCTTCTTCAACATGCTAATAACTTTATTTGTGATGCCATCTTTGATATCATTAGAGTTGATGTCAGGTATATGTCTCTAGCTATTTTAGCTAGAAGAGCTTTATGGCTTAAAACTTGGAATGCTGATATGTCTTCCAAGTCAACATTGCTTTCCCTTTCTTTCCAGGGTGATAAATTATTTGGTTCTCAGTTGGATTCTATTATCTCAACTGTTACTGGAGGGAAAGGAACTTTTTTACCACAGGATAAAAAATCTAAAGGTAAATTTAGGTCTACTAATCGTTTTCGTTCCTTTCGTCACAATAAGGAACAAAAGCCTGATCCTTCATCCACAGGAGCGGTATCAGTTTGGAAACCATCTCCAGTTTGGAATAAATCCAAGCCTTTTAGAAAACCAAAGCCAGCTCCCAAGTCCACATGAAGGTGCGGCCCTCATTCCAGCTCAGCTGGTAATGGGCAGATTACGTTTTTTCAAAGAAATTTGGATCAATTCAATTCACAATCTTTGGATTCAGAACATTGTTTCAGAAGGGTACAGAATTGGCTTCAAGATAAGGCCTCCTGCAAAGAGATTTTTTCTTTCCCGTGCCCCAGTAAATCCAGCGAAGGCTCAAGCATTTCTGAAATGTGTTTCAGATCTAGAGTTGGCTGGAGTAATTATGCCAGTTCCAGTTCTGGAACAGGGGCTGGGGTTTTATTCAAATCTCTTCATTGTACCAAAGAAGGAGAATTCCTTCAGACCAGTTCTGGATCTAAAAATATTGAATCGTTATGTAAGGATACCAACATTCAAAATGGTAACTGTAAGGACTATTCTGCCTTTTGTTCAGCAAGGGCATTATATGTACACTATAGATTTACAGGATGCATATCTGCATATTCCGATTCATCCAGATCACTATCAGTTTCTGAGATTCTCTTTCCTAGACAAGCATTACCAGTTTGTGAACACGTTTTCTCTAAAAATAGAGAAGAGAAGAGCGCGGACTCAAATGCAGAGTAACATCAATTTAATAATACACACGACAAATGGCCACTTACAAGATGAAAGTCACGCCGAGACGTGACGAAACGCGTAGAGAACCGCCCACTGCCCACCCACCCTTTGAGCTATTCGTTCCTGTGAAGCCGCCCCAGCTCTAAGTCTGCAGCTACGAGCTTGGAGGTTAAAGAGCAGAGGAACGGTTTTACTCATAGCTATAACGCACACTTAGTTTGCCACTTCACTTGTCACCTGTTATTGTATTGGCTCAGAAACTTTGGTCCACTATTGGCATTAATTTATGAACTTTGCTTGGTGGTAATTCCTCACGGACCAACTCTGACATACCGGAATCTGGCAACACTAAGGAGGAAACAAAGGGACAAGCTTACTCTGACATCTCATCAGTACAGATGAATGCTGGCATGAGACGATAAGTCTATGGTTTTATTATATATATGCTGATTTTATATTTTCATCTTGTAAGTGGCCATTTGTCGTGTGTATTATTAAATTGATGTTACTCTGCATTTGAGTCCGCGCTCTTCTCTTCTCTATTTTTAGAGAAAATGTGTTTGCAACCAAGGTCTGTGGAATCACCTGTTCCAGAGGAGCTGCTGGATCTTTTGCATCATTTCATTTATCAATATATTTTCGGAACAAGTATCAAGAACTGTCCTTGTATCAAAAATAATTTTTTGGACTTTGTGTTGTTGTTTTTTAATTTTGCATAACTATATATACATATATCTGTCAGATATTGCCATTTATTTATAATATATAGTATCTAATCGGTAATTTTGAGATCATTGCGCTGCTTTGGTGTGTGTTTTACACACACCTAAATCTGTATTCTATTACCAGTTTGTGGCTCTGCCGTTTGGCCTAGCAACAGCTCCAAGAATTTTTACAAAGGTTCTCGGTGCCCTTCTGTCTGTAATCAGAGAACAGGGTATTGTGGTATTTCCTTATTTGGACGATATCTTGGTACTTGCTCAGTCTTCACATTTAGCAGAATCTCATACAAATCGACTTGTGTTGTTTCTTCAAGATCATGGTTGGAGGATCAATTTACCAAAAAGTTCATTGATTCCTCATACAAGGGTAACCTTTTTGGGTTTCCAGATAGATTCAGTGTCCATGACTCTGTCTCTGACAGACAAGAGACGTCTAAAATTGATCTCAGCTTGTCGAAACCTTCAGTCACAATCATTCCCTTCGGTAGCCTTATGCATGGAAATTCTAGGTCTTATAACTGCTGCATCGGACGCGATCCCCTTTGCTCATTTTCACATGCGACCTCTTCAGCTCTGTATGCTGAACCAGTGGTGCAGGGATTACACAAAGATATCTCAATTGATATCCTTAAAACCGATTGTACGACACTCTCTGACGTGGTGGACAGATCATCATCATTTAGTTCAGGGGGCTTCTTTTGTTCTTCCGACCTGGACTGTAATTTCAACAGATGCAAGTCTGACAGGTTGGGGAGCTGTTTGGGGGTCTCTGACAGCACAAGGGGTTTGGGAATCTCAGGAGGTGAGATTACCAATCAATATTTTGGAACTCCGTGCAATTTTCAGAGCTCTCCAGTCATGGCCTCTTCTAAAGAGAGAATCGTTCATTTGTTTTCAGACAGACAATGTCACAACTGTGGCATACATCAATCATCAAGGAGGAACTCACAGTCCTCTGGCTATGAAAGAAGTATCTCGAATTCTGGTTTGGGCGGAATCCAGCTCCTGTCTAATTTCTGCGGTTCATATCCCAGGTATAGACAATTGGGAAGCGGATTATCTCAGTCGCCAAACGTTACATCCGGGCGAATGGTCTCTTCACCCAGAGGTATTTCTTCAGATTGTTAAAATGTGGGGACTTCCAGAAATAGATCTGATGGCTTCTCATCTAAACAAGAAACTTCCCAGGTATCTGTCCAGATCCAGGGATCCTCAAGTGGAAGCAGTGGATAAATTGTCACTTCCTTGGAAGTATCATCCTGCCTATATCTTTCCGCCTCTAGTTCTTCTTCCAAGAGTAATCTCCAAGATTCTGAAGGAATGCTCGTTTGTTCTGCTGGGGGCTCCAGCATGGCCTCACAGGTTTTGGTATGCGGATCTTGTCCGAATGGCCTCTTGCCAACCATGGACTCTTCCGTTAAGACCAGACCTTCTGTCACAAGGTCCTTTTTTCCATCAGGATCTCAAATCCTTAAATTTAAAGGTATGGAGATTGAACGCTTGATTCTTAGTCAAAGAGGTTTCTCTGATTCTGTGATTAATACTATGTTACAGGCTCGTAAATCTGTATCTAGGAAGATATATTATCGAGTCTGGAAGACTTCCATTTCTTGGTGTCTTTCTCATCATTTTTCCTTGCATTCTTTTAGAATTCCGAGAATTTTACAGTTTCTTCAGGATGGTTTGGATAAAGGTTTGTCTGCAAGTTCCTTGAAAGGACACATCTCTGCTCTTTCTGTTCTTTTTCACAGAAAGATTGCTAATCTTCCTGATATTCATTGTTTTGTACAAGCTTTGGTTCGTATAAAACCTGTCATTAAGTCAATTTCTCCTCCTTGGAGTTTGAATTTGGTTCTGGGGGCTCTTCAAGCTCCTCCTTTTGAACCTATGCATTCATTGGACATTAAATTACTTTCTTGGAAAGTTTTGTTTCTTTTGGCCATCTCTTCTGCTAGAAGAGTTTCTGAATTATCTGCTCTTTCTTGTGAGTCTCCTTTTCTGATTTTTCATCAGGATAAGGCGGTGTTGCGAACCTCTTTTAAATTTTTACCTAAGGTTGTGAATTCTAGCAACATTAGTAGAGAAATTGTGGTTCCTTCATTGTGTCCTAATCCTAAGAATTCTAAGGAGAGATTATTACATTCTTTGGATGTAGTTAGAGCTTTGAAATATTATGTTGAAGCTACTAAGAATTTCCGAAAGACTTCTAGTCTATTTGTTATCTTTTCTGGTTCTAGGAAAGGTCAGAAGGCCTCTGCCATTTCTTTGGCATCTTGGTTGAAATCTTTAATTCATCATGCTTATGTTGAGTCGGGTAAAACTCCGCCTCAAAGGATTACAGCTCATTCTACTAGGTCAGTTTCTACTTCCTGGGCGTTTAGGAATGAAGCTTCGGTTGATCATATTTGCAAAGCAGCAACTTGGTCTTCTTTGCATACTTTTACTAAATTCTACCATTTTGATGTATTTTCTTCTTCTGAAGCAGTTTTTGGTAGAAAAGTACTTCAGGCAGCTGTTTCAGTTTGATTCTTCTGCTTATAATTTCATTTTTTTTCATTATAAGATTTAAACTTTATTTTGGGTGTGGATTATTTTCAGCGGAATTGGCTGTCTTTATTTTATCCCTCCCTCTCTAGTGACTCTTGCGTGGAAAGATCCACATCTTGGGTAGTCATTATCCCATACGTCACTAGCTCATGGACTCTTGCTAATTACATGAAAGAAAACATAATTTATGTAAGAACTTACCTGATAAATTCATTTCTTTCATATTAGCAAGAGTCCATGAGGCCCACCCTTTTTTTGTGGTGGTTATGATTTTTTTGTATAAAGCACAATTATTCCAATTCCTTATTTTTTATGCTTTCGCACTTTTTTCTTATCACCCCACTTCTTGGCTATGCGTTAAACTGATTTGTGGGTGTGGTGAGGGGTGTATTTATAGGAATTTTGAGGTTTGGGAAACTTTGCCCCTCCTGGTAGGAATGTATATCCCATACGTCACTAGCTCATGGACTCTTGCTAATATGAAAGAAATTAATTTATCAGGTAAGTTCTTACATAAATTATGTTTTTAGTCTGAAAAGCCTTCACAGTATATTTGAACTAATTGTTAAGGCTACTAGGTTTAGAAGAAAACTGTTTTTACACTATACTTAAAAGAAAGTTACAAATACAACTCTGTCAAATCTTTTTTGTTTTTTAGATGGTTATGATTATAGTACAAATAATCCTTTAATATATTTTGATCCTGACAAGTTGGTGAAACATTTATTTAATGATTGCATACATACACCAATCACCTCCCCAGTATTAATCCACTGAAAAGACACAATTTCTACAAATTGTTTTCTTTACATACAAAATAAAATCTCTTATAAACAAAATTTGCATTCAAATGAAAAAGAAAACTCTTTCAAAATAGATGAATAATTTAGACTTGATTATCTGTGAAGCTGAAGGGAGTAGGGTAGTTCTTCAGAACAGTATTGATTACCTTAAAGAAGTGTATAGAATTCTAAACAATGCTGAATATTACAGAATCATGTCAAGTGACACTTGAATGCTATTTAACCTTGTATATTAAATTTGCTTTAAACCATTAGTCTCTAGATTGAAATTCAAGAGAGGCTTATATAGATTTTTTATTTCATCTGCTTGCCGTTCCTTTATATGCGGCAGGAGGTCCAAAGGTGCCTTATCTACTGTAGATATGGAAGAACACTCTATAAGGTGTGGTGTTTCTTTTAAAATTGTTAACTATAACATGTACCTCATAACATGGTATATTTTTATAACATTCTATTTAAACTTAATTCTTAATAATACTCAGACTTTTAAACTTAATTCTTAATAATACTCAGACATTTAAACTATGCATGCAGGGTCACACAGGGGCCAATTTACGCTGTCAGCATTTATTATACACAAGCAGTTCTGGTAATTGCTTGTGCAATGCGCCCCCTGGCAGATTCACAGCCAATCGGCTACTAGCAAAGGGTGTCAATCAACCCGATCGTATGAGATCAGGCGGATTGATGTCTGCCACCTCAGAGGAGGCATACGAGTTAAGGAGCAGCGGTCTTAAGACTGCTGCTACTTAACTCCTGTTTTCCAGCGAGCATGAAGGCTCGCATAGAATCAGGGGTATACGGCTCCATTCAGGCCATGATAAATCAACCCCACAGAGTACTTTTAAAAAAAGGAACTTGCCAAGTGATCCAACAACTTGGATTATGAAACAGTTTATTCAATCACGTGTCCCAGTTTTTTAAAGGTCCTGGGCCTTGTGAGATTCTATAAGAAATCTTACCAATACTATGAAGTCCTTGTCCTTATTCTATAAAGGCAGATTTTACTATAACAAAATTGTTCTGCAAAAATTTGTCATGAAGTTGTACAAGAAAGAAACTATTTAAGGTGCACAGTAGAAACCGTAGTAAACCTACACTGCACAAGCAAAAAATGCAGTAAGATTTATGTAATGGTTAATTCGATTGCATTGGAAATTATTCCTTTTTTTTTTACTTTAGGCCTATTAGTTATAATTTATTTGCATACTGTTGTTGGACATAACTATTTCATTGGCTGTCTTTGAGTGTGTGCTAGCTGGGCTATTCCAATTAGTTTATTACTCAAAGTATATTTGTTTACATTCACTCATTTATTTATAAATATGTAAAGATATTTTTTGCTTTTATGATTATGTGGATAATGTTTATAAGCATTATTACATATGCTTTTATTTACATTCTATTGGATTTAGGGGTTTAAACAAATTGCACACATGTTTATTTAGTTTAGTATTATTTAAACAGGTTAGAACAGGTGTTTTCTGTAAGCCTTTTGAAACAGCTTATTTGTGGCAGAGAACTGCACAACTTGTTTTTCATTTTACAATAAATTGTATACTGTTTAATATCCTCCTGCTTTTATGTGCTGTTGCACTGTGTCTGGATATTCAGTATTGATGTGGGATGGAAACGTGTAAAAAGTTAACAGATATTGTGTGTGTCATTTAACTTGTGCATGTGTAGCAGCCAGAGATGCACCTCACATGTGACTGTTACCATTTATTATCATTCCTGTTGTGTCTGCTGTGTTTAATATGCTATGTGACACCCTTTATGTTTTCTCTTGTTTCATCTTAGAATTATAGTTACAGGTATAAGGTTGGTAAAGCCATGAACAGAAAAGAACTGTTCTGCAGTCACCTAGCTGTTGAAGATAACCAGTGTTTGGAAGATACATTTGGGAGTGGTAACCACACAGCAGGGAATAGTAATGTCCATAGAACAGTGATGCATATGTTTTTGCACAAAATTAAGTTGTCATCAGTGAAATTCCTAAAAGTGAAGAAAACAATATATAAAAACTGATTGTTGTTTAATTGAGAATTGATGTCATACCTGCAAAGCCATAAATTACATACAAAGAGAGAAGCGCTCTACCAGGAACAAACAACAGCTCAGTGGCTGGTTCTATGGCGATTTACCACCCGGAAGCAGCCTCTTTTAGACCAGTGTGCTTTTCACAGAAGAAAACTTTCCTGAAGTATATCAGTCTGATCCCGCCAAGAAAGGTCAGTCCAGCCCCGAAATACCAGGCAATTCTCCTCTAAACAAGGAACATGACAACCCCAGACGATCGTTTCGGCCTCCTATGGGCCTCGTCAGTGAGGTGCAGCCACATTCCTCTAAGCACACTGGGCAAGGAGTCCACGTCTGGTTTCCCCCATCACCCATAGGGAGACTTCCCCAGGGTCATAATAATTTGCATACAAAGAGAGAAGCGCTCTACCAGGAACGAACAACAGCTCAGTGGCTTGTTCTATGGCGATTTACCACCCTGAAGCAGCCTCTTTTAGACCAGTGTGCTTTTCACAGAAGAAAACTTTCCTGAAGTATATCAGTCTGATCCTGCCAAGAAAGGTCAGTCCAGCCCCGAAATACCAGGCAATTCTCCTCTGAACAAGGAACATGACAACCCCAGACGATCGTTTCGGCCTCCTATGGGCCTCGTCAGTGAGGTGCAGCCACATTCCTCTAAGCACACTGGGCAAGGAGTCCACGTCTGGTTTCCCCCATCACCCATAGGGAGACTTCCCCATGGTCATAATAATTTGCATACAAAGAGAGAAGTGCTCTACCAGGAACGAACAACAGCTCAGTGGCTTGTTCTATGGCGATTTACCACCCTGAAGCAGCCTCTTTTAGACCAGTGTGCTTTTCACAGAAGAAAACTTTCCTGAAATATATCAGTCTGATCCTGCCAAGAAAGGTCAGTCCAGCCCCGAAATACCAGGCAATTCTCCTCTGAACAAGGAACATGACAACCCCAGACGATCGTTTCGGCCTCCTATGGGCCTCGTCAGTGAGGTGCAGCCACATTCCTCTAAGCACACTGGGCAAGGAGTCCACGTCTGGTTTCCCCCATCACCCATAGGGAGACTTCCCCATGGTCATAATAATTTGCATACAAAGAGAGAAGTGCTCTACCAGGAACGAACAACAGCTCAGTGGCATGTTCTATGGCGATTTACCACCCAGAAGCAGCCTCTTTTAGACCAGTGTGCTTTTCACAGAAGAAAACTTTCCTGAAGTATATCAGTCTGATCCCGCCAAGTAAGGTCAGTCCAGCCCCGAAATACCAGGCAATTCTCCTCTGAACAAGGAACATGACAACCCCAGACGATCGTTTCGGCCTCCTATGGGCCTCGTCAGTGAGGTGCAGCCACATTCCTCTAAGCACACTGGGCAAGGAGTCCACGTCTGGTTTCCCCCATCACCCATAGGGAGACTTCCCCAGGGTCATAATAATTTGCATACAAAGAGAGAAGCGCTCTACCAGGAACGAACAACAGCTCAGTGGCTTGTTCTATGGCGATTTACCACCCTGAAGCAGCCTCTTTTAGACCAGTGTGCTTTTCACAGAAGAAAACTTTCCTGAAGTATATCAGTCTGATCCTGCCAAGAAAGGTCAGTCCAGCCCCGAAATACCAGGCAATTCTCCTCTGAACAAGGAACATGACAACCCCAGACGATCGTTTCGGCCTCCTATGGGCCTCGTCAGTGAGGTGCAGCCACATTCCTCTAAGCACACTGGGCAAGGAGTCCACGTCTGGTTTCCCCCATCACCCATAGGGAGACTTCCCCATGGTCATAATAATTTGCATACAAAGAGAGAAGTGCTCTACCAGGAACGAACAACAGCTCAGTGGCATGTTCTATGGCGATTTACCACCCAGAAGCAGCCTCTTTTAGACCAGTGTGCTTTTCACAGAAGAAAACTTTCCTGAAGTATATCAGTCTGATCCCGCCAAGTAAGGTCAGTCCAGCCCCGAAATACCAGGCAATTCTCCTCTGAACAAGGAACATGACAACCCCAGACGATCGTTTCGGCCTCCTATGGGCCTCGTCAGTGAGGTGCAGCCACATTCCTCTAAGCACACTGGGCAAGGAGTCCACGTCTGGTTTCCCCCATCACCCATAGGGAGACTTCCCCAGGGTCATAATAATTTGCATACAAAGAGAGAAGCGCTCTACCAGGAACGAACAACAGCTCAGTGGCTTGTTCTATGGAGATTTACCACCCGGAAGCAGCCTCTTTTAGACCAGTGTGCTTTTCACAGAAGAAAACTTTCCTGAAGTATATCAGTCTGATCCCGCCAAGTAAGGTCAGTCCAGCCCCGAAATACCAGGCAATTCTCCTCTGAACAAGGAACATGACAACCCCAGATGATCGTTTCATAATTCTTTTATTAGAAAAATAATCATATATGCATATATACAAAATAAAATCATAATAACAAATGCAAACAAAATATCTCTTGTTACAAAACTGAAATATTGACCCAAATTTTTGTCATCAGAAAAAAAACAAAATGCAAACATTAAACTTAAATAATCACACAAAATAAAATTAAACATATTTCAAATACAGACAAAAACAAACTGGAGGAAAAAAAAAAAAAAAATAATAAATAAATAAATTAAATAATCCAATCCTTCCACTTCTTTGTCTTCCAGATGCCTTCCGAATCTAATTCCCCATATCGCCTCCTATCAAAAGAAAAATACAAAAACAACTTCCCACGGATCATACCCACACAATTACCTACAGTAACTACCTCTTTCTTAAAAATCAAAATATTACGCACATCCCACAAAACCTCCTTCACACAACATGCTAACAACCATATCAATCTTGCTTTCTCCTTTTCCACACCACTTCTACACAAACCATACATCATCATATTAAAAGTAAAAAACTGCACTCCAGTCAAACCCTTAATCATCCTTTTCAAACTTCTCCAAACATCCCTAGCATACTTACAATTCCGAAACAAATGAATAACACTCTCGCTTTGAAAACAACCATCTCTAGGACACACTTCTGAAGCCATTAAACGACGCATTCTCTGAAAATCCCTTGTTGGCAAACACTTATGCACACTCATCCAACTAATATCTTTCTGCCTATTCATCAAATACTTATTACACACATTTTTCCATACCAACACACATTCATTTTCATTCAAACCCCCAATCAACTCAAGACCTTCCTTCTTCTCCAACATTTTCAACACCATTCTGTTTGCACACCACATCTCCCTACTAACATTCTCCAAACCATATTTTTTAATCCAACATTCCACCCTTACATAAAACCACGGAACAGCAAAACATACCGGTTTCTTTCTATCAATCTCAAATAAACCATATCGTCTTAAAACATTTCCACAAGCATACTTTACCATACAACCAGCCATGCTATCCTTATCACTCAGAACCACACACCTACTAACATATTTCACAGCCAAAAATCTCTCCACATTTGGAAAACCCTTACCACCAACATTCTTACTCTTAACAACAACATCTCTTTTCAAATGCTCCATACCAGAACTCCAGAAAAAAGAAAAAAACACTCTCAAAATTCTCCGAAAAATCCTCTCAGGTGGCGGAAAAACTAACGCCAAATATAACATAATAGGGATCAAAACCGATTTAATAACTAACATTTTTCCTTCCAAAGATAAAGTCCTTAAAGACCAAAACTGAAGTTTTATACTCACTTTATCAAAAACATTCTCCCAACTTTCCAAGCCTTTCACATCCACATCAAATTTCACACCCAACACCTCAATTGTACCTTCAGTCACAGGCCATCCACAAGAATCAATCTCCCTATCATTACCAAAAACTTTAACTTTACACTTATTCCAATTAACTCTGAAACCACTTGCCATACAAAAACATTCAACTAAAGTTTTCACCCTCCTCAAACCAGCCTGAGTCTCACATACCACACTCACATCATCCATATACCCAATCACTTTTAAACACCTTCCATTACTACCAGGGACACTCACACCTCTAACTAATTTATCCTTCCTCAAACTAGTTAATAATGGCTCAATGACACATACAAATAACACAGGAGACAAAGGGCATCCTTGACGCACTCCAGATTTAACACAAAATTCCTCAGTCAAAAAACCATTCACCTGAACTTGACTCACAATATCACTATACAAACATTTAAACCATCCAATAATCTTACCAGAAAAACCTAAACGTTCTAAAACATGAAACATAAAATCATGCACTACCCTATCATACGCTTTTTCAAAATCCACAATAGCAACAGCAACAGACCTCATCCTCTCCCTCACATACCACAGTACATCACGTAGTAACAACAAACTTTCAGAAATCTGACGCCCAGGAACAGCACACACTTGCTCTTCACCCACAACCTTACCAATCACTTCACGCATTCTATTTGCCAACACCTTTGCAATAACCTTATAGTCAACATTCAACAACGTAATCGGCCTCCAATTCCTCAAATCTCTCTTATCACCCTTTTTAAATAACAAAACAATCAAACCTTTCCTCATTGAAACAGGCAAAACATTCATTCTAAAAACAAACTTACAAACATCCAACATATCAACCCCAATCAACTTCCAAAAACAAGTATAAAATTCAACAGGCAAACCATCACAACCAGGTACCTTCCCATTCTTAAAACTCCTAACAACCTCTGCAATCTCATCCAAACTTATATCCCTTTCTAACAAATCGTTATCATATTTTTCCAACTTAATCTCAATGTTTTCCAACAACTCATTTTCCAATAAAACATCTCTTGTTTTTTCTTTATACAGCTCACTGTAAAACTCATGAACTTCACGCAAAACACCATCCGTACCATTAACTTCACACTCAACCTTATCAAAAACACTAACAAAACCAGTCTTTCCTTCAAAAGCTTTCTTAAAAAAATATTTACTACAAGATTCATCCTTTTCCATTTTCTCCAATCTTGCCATAAAAACAATTTTCTTTCCTTTTTCATGCATACACTTTTTAATTATCTTTCTTGCTTCAGCAATTTCCTCATGCACATCAATACCACAATTTCTCAATTCATACAAATATAACAACCTCAGATACCATTTATCATACAACTCCCTTTCCATTCTAGCTTTCTCACAGCCTTTCTTAATAAAAAACCTCTTTATTTCCACCTTCAACCATTCCCACCACATAAGCACATTACTAAAATCACATTTTCTTTCACGCCACCTTTCATACATCCAAACAAACTGACGCTTAAAATTCTCATCTTCTAACAAATCCACATTCAGTTTCCAAACACCCTTACCATACTTGATCTTCAAATCACAATTCACCTTACACATCAAAAGGGCATGATCCGTAAAGGGCATCCGCTTTAAAGAAAAATTATCAACACATAAAAATTTAGATAAAAAACAAAAATCAATTCGAGATTTTATCCCACCACTATAACTAAAGAAAGTAAAACCCTCCCCTGAAAAAGAAACAGACCCAAAGGCATCCTTCAAACCGAAAGATTTAAGCAAATCAAGTAAAAACTTCCCTGAGCTATCCACCCTACAATCACTCCCACCCTCTCTGTCCCCATTCTTAATAATACAATTAAAATCCCCAACCAAAAAAGTTGGCTCTCGACCTGGCAGAAAAAACTTTAAAGTTTCAAAATTAAGCAAACGTTCTACCCTATTTGGAGAAGCATATACATTAAACAAACGAAAAACAGTCCCACAAAAACTAAAACTAACCAAAAGTACCCGACCTGGGACAATATGAACTACATTAAGTATAGAAAAACTAAACCCCTTAAACAAAACTCCCACCCCCCCCATTCCTATCAGAAGAACAAGACCATACTTTAGGACCATATTCCCAGTCAGCACATTTAGGATGTTCAGAGAGACCACATTCCTGCAAACAAAAAATATTAGCAGAACATACAGATAATAATTTAAAAATTGCAGCTCTCCTTGCTATAGTTGTCATACACTTGACATTAAGGGAAGAAATGGTCAGAAACATCACAAAAATAAATTAAAGAAAAACAAAAAAAGAAATAACATCAGGACTTCTTCTTTCCTTTCTTTTTCTTAGGACTCAAAGGAGATCCTTTAAATATGCCTCTGTGACGTTCCGACCTCCTAGGCTCCCCCTTGCCAGCCTCATAACCAGTAACTTCAGCAAGTTGGTTCACATCTCTTTTATCTAGATAACCAACAGAAGAGGCATCAGAAAAGTCACCTTTACACTGGCTTGAGTCAGAAGGAACGTCTTTAGTAGAGACAGAAGGAAACTCTGAAATTAAAGAGTCAGCATCACTTGTAGTATCTGGATCTGCACCCTTAACTACTGGAAGATTCAAATCAGGACTCTCCCATCCATCAGAATCCGCATCTATTTTTCGCTTGGAGGCAGATTTTTTCCCTTCAGTGTCCATATCCTCCTCAGAACTAGAGGACACAACAGCAGACCAATCAATGTTCTCCCCTTCACCAAGAACAGCATCAGGAGCAGCATCACAAGATGACTCAGTGAAGGAAAAATTCTCTGTCCCAGGAACAGCAACAGTATCATCCACAGAATTGGGCAACAGGGCTTCAAGAACATCTGAAGCAGCTATCATATTAGATGTAGCAAGATCCACCTCCTGAAGATGAGATTGGGCTTCCTCTACCTTCTCAGCCACAGGAACCACCACAGGAGCATCAGACACCTCTCCGACAGGGACTCCAACTGCAGATTTCTTACACAAAAGAGGTAATATAGAGTTCAATGCCTCATCAGAGACCTCCTCCTCATTCACAGATGGCTCAACTGCAACTGAAGATGTTTTTTTTGCAACATCAGCATAGGAAGGCTTCACTCTATCAAGCCCCTGAAACATCATCAAAGGACACATCCTGCACAGATGACTTGAAGAACCACACAGGTCACAGGTCCGGCGTTTACTACAGTGGGCAACAAGATGATCCTCCTCACCACAATTTCGACATCTGGCACCTGGGCAATTTTCAGCTATGTGACCAAACAGGTTGCAACTACGGCAAAAAAGAGGCATGTCATCATAGTATAGGAAACCTCTATTTCCACCAATGGCAAAAGTCTGTGGAGGGTGTTTCTTTCCACCAATACCTAATTCATCTGGCACAAACCGCACCCAGAACCTGCGCTTTCCATTGAAAGTCCCAAACTGATTCTTCAGCTTGCTACCTCCTTGAACATCATCAAAGTAGCGACAAAGAAACAGACGAATTTCCACATCAGTGACCCAAGGGTTGTACATATGTACTGTCACCGGGATTCTTCTTTCCCTCTGCACACAGGCAACAAATTTCATGCCAACCAACTCTGGAGCAGCAGCCATATCAATAGTCCGTTGATAGCAGGTCTGTAAATAATGCTCATTGGTGAAAGCCACATCAAAAATCCCTCTTGAAGGGAATGACTGAACACAATGCAAGCTTGCTCTTGGCATCTTCAAAACACCCTCCAAAACCACCTGCTGGACATGAGCCAAACCAATCTTCTCTCGAAAGTCCTCAGAAATCAACACCCGAAGTGTATGGGGAACATTTGGCACATTGGTAGCCATATTTGCCCTATTGCCTCTTTAGGCTGGATTTCAGAGTGCCCCCCCAAAAGCAGCATGTGGCTGAAGTCCAGGGACGATGCCACAAGGCCAAGGGGACGGCCCTACTACCCAGTTGCTATACGCCTAAGGAGTAGCCAACCCCCCAATAGCAGCAGGAGCCCAAACCCCAAAGGGAAAGGACTCCAGGCCGAAGGAGCAGGTCTCCAGGCAGCAAACCAAGACCAAGACCAAGTACAGAAAACTGCACTTGATCCAAGCCAAAGGCCCGAGAAGCAACCTCAGCTGATCATTTTGGCCTATTGTGGGCCTCGTCAGTGAGGTGCAGCCACATTCCTCTAAGCACACTGGGCAAGGAGTCCACGTCTGGTTTCCCCCATCACCCATAGGGAGACTTCCCCAGGGTCATAATAATTTGCATACAAAGAGAGAAGTGCTCTACCAGGAATGAACAACAGCTCAGTGGCTTGTTCTATGGCGATTTACCACCCGGAAGCAGCCTCTTTTAGACCAGTGTGCTTTTCACAGAAGAAAACTTTCCTGAAGTATATCAGTCTGATCCCGCCAAGTAAGGTCAGTCCAGCCCCGAAATACCAGGCAATTCTCCTCTGAACAAGGAACATGACAACCCCAGACGATTGTTTCGGCCTCCTATGGGCCTCGTCAGTGAGGTGCAGCCACATTCCTCTAAGCACACTGGGCAAGGAGTCCAAGTCTGGTTTCCCCCATCACCCATAGGGAGACTTCCCCAGGGTCATAATAATTTGCATACAAAGAGAGAAGAGCTCTACCAGGAACGAACAACAGCTCAGTGGCTTGTTCTATGGCGATTTACCACCCGGAAGCAGCCTCGTTTAGACCTTCCCCAGGGTCATAATAATTTGCATACAAGTTTTCTTCTGTGAAAAGCACACTGGTCTAAAAGAGGCTGCTTCCGGGTGGTAAATCGCCATAGAACAAGCCACTGAGCTGTTGTTCGTTCCTGGTAGAGCGCTTCTCTCTTCGTATGCAAATTATTATGACCCTGGGGAAGTCTCCCTATGGGTGATGGGGGAAACCAGACGTGGACTCCTTGCCCAGTGTGCTTAGAGGAATGTGGCTGCACCTCACTGACGAGGCCCATAGGAGGCCGAAACGATCGTCTGGGGTTGTCATGTTCCTTGTTCAGAGGAGAATTGCCTGGTATTTCGGGGCTGGGCTGACCTTACTTGGCAGGATCAGACTGATATACTTCAGGAAAGTTTTCTTCTGTGAAAAGCACACTGGTCTAAAAGAGACTTCTTCCGGGTGGTAAATTGCCATAGAACAAGCCACTGAGCTGTTGTTCGTTCCTGGTAGAGCGCTTCTCTCTTCGTATGCAAATTATTATGACCCTGGGGAAGTCTCCCTATGGGTGATGGGGGAAACCAGACGTGGACTCCTTGCCCAGTGTGCTTAGAGGAATGTGGCTGCACCTCACTGACGAGGCCCATAGGAGGCCGAAACGATCACCTGGGGTTGTCATGTTCCTTGTTCAGAGGAGAATTGCCTGGTATTTCGTGGCTGGACTGACCTTACTTGGCAGGATCAGACTGATATACTTCAGGAAAGTTTTCTTCTGTGAAAAGCACACTGGTCTAAAAGAGGCTGCTTCCGGGTGGTAAATCGCCATAGAACAAGCCACTGAGCTGTTGTTCGTTCCTGGTAGAGCGCTTCTCTCTTTGTATGCAAATTATTATGACCCTGGGGAAGTCTCCCTATGGGTGATGGGGGAAACCAGACGTGGACTCCTTGCCCAGTGTGCTTAGAGGAATGTGGCTGCACCTCACTGACGAGGCCCATAGGAGGCAGAAACGATCGTCTGGGGTTGTCATGTTCCTTGTTCAGAGGAGAATTGCCTGGTATTTCGGGGCTGGACTGACCTTACTTGGCAGGATCAGACTGATATACTTCAGGAAAGTTTTCTTCTGTGAAAAGCACACTGGTCTAAAAGAGGCTGCTTCCGGGTGGTAAATCGCCATAGAACAAGCCACTGAGCTGTTGTTCGTTCCTGGTAGAGCGCTTCTCTCTTCATATGCAAATTATTATGACCCTGGGGAAGTCTCCCTATGGGTAATGGGGGAAACCAGACGTGGACTCCTTGCCCAGTGTGCTTAGAGGAATGTGGCTGCACCTCACTGACAAGGCCCATAGGAGGCCGAAACGATCGTCTGGGGTTGTCATGTTCCTTGTTCAGAGGAGAATTGCCTGGTATTTCGGGGCTGGGCTGACCTTACTTGGCAGGATCAGACTGATATACTTCAGGAAAGTTTTCTTCTGTGAAAAGCACACTGGTCTAAAAGAGACTTCTTCCGGGTGGTAAATCGCCATAGAACAAGCCACTGAGCTGTTGTTCGTTCCTGGTAGAGCGCTTCTCTCTTCGTATGCAAATTATTATGACCCTGGGGAAGTCTCCCTATGGGTGATGGGGGAAACCAGACGTGGACTCCTTGCCCAGTGTGCTTAGAGGAATGTGGCTGCACCTCACTGACGAGGCCCATAGGAGGCCGAAACGATCACCTGGGGTTGTCATGTTCCTTGTTCAGAGGAGAATTGCCTGGTATTTCGTGGCTGGACTGACCTTACTTGGCAGGATCAGACTGATATACTTCAGGAAAGTTTTCTTCTGTGAAAAGCACACTGGTCTAAAAGAGGCTGCTTCCGGGTGGTAAATCGCCATAGAACAAGCCACTGAGCTGTTGTTCGTTCCTGGTAGAGCGCTTCTCTCTTTGTATGCAAATTATTATGACCCTGGGGAAGTCTCCCTATGGGTGATGGGGGAAACCAGACGTGGACTCCTTGCCCAGTGTGCTTAGAGGAATGTGGCTGCACCTCACTGACGAGGCCCATAGGAGGCCGAAACGATCGTCTGGGGTTGTCATGTTCCTTGTTCAGAGGAGAATTGCCTGGTATTTCGGGGCTGGACTGACCTTACTTGGCAGGATCAGACTGATATACTTCAGGAAAGTTTTCTTCTGTGAAAAGCACACTGGTCTAAAAGAGGCTGCTTCCGGGTGGTAAATCGCCATAGAACAAGCCACTGAGCTGTTGTTCGTTCCTGGTAGAGCGCTTCTCTCTTCATATGCAAATTATTATGACCCTGGGGAAGTCTCCCTATGGGTAATGGGGGGAAACCAGACGTGGACTCCTTGCCCAGTGTGCTTAGAGGAATGTGGCTGCACCTCACTGACAAGGCCCATAGGAGGCCGAAACGATCGTCTGGGGTTGTCATGTTCCTTGTTCAGAGGAGAATTGCCTGGTATTTCGGGGCTGGACTGACCTTACTTGGCAGGATCAGACTGATATACTTCAGGAAAGTTTTCTTCTGTGAAAAGCACACTGGTCTAAAAGAGGCTGCTTCCGGGTGGTAAATCGCCATAGAACAAGCCACTGAGCTGTTGTTCGTTCCTGGTAGAGCCCTTCTCTCTTCGTATGCAAATTATTATGACCCTGGGGAAGTCTCCCTATGGGTGATGGGGGAAAACAGACGTGGACTCCTTGCCCAGTGTGCTTAGAGGAATGTGGCTGCACCTCACTGACGAGGCCCATAGGAGGCCGAAACGATCGTCTGGGGTTGTCATGTTCCTTGTTCAGAGGAGAATTGCCTGTTATTTCGGGGCTGGACTGACCTTACTTGGCAGGATCAGACTGATATACTTCAGGAAAGTTTTCTTCTGTGAAAAGCACACTGGTCTAAAAGAGGCTGCTTCCGGGTGGTAAATCGCCATAGAACAAGCCACTGAGCTGTTGTTCGTTCCTGGTAGAGCGCTTCTCTCTTCGTATGCAAATTATTATGACCCTGGGGAAGTCTCCCTATGGGTGATGGGGGAAACCAGACATGAACTCCTTGCCCAGTGTGCTTAGAAGAATGTGGCTGCACCTCACTGACGAGGCCCATAGGAGGCCGAAACGATCGTCTGGGGTTGTCATGTTCCTTGTTCAGAGGAGAATTGCCTGGTATTTCGGGGCTGGACTGACCTTACTTGGCAGGATCAGACTGATATACTTCAGGAAAGTTTTCTTCTGTGAAAAGCACACTGGTCTAAAAGAGGCTGCTTCCGAGTGGTAAATTGCCATAGAACAAGCCACTGAGCTGTTGTTCGTTCCTGGTAGAGCGCTTCTCTCTTCGTATGCAAATTATTATGACCCTGGGGAAGTCTCCCTATGGGTGATGGGGGAAACCAGATGTGGACTCCTTGCCCAGTGTGCTTAGAGGAATGTGGCTGCACCTCACTGACGAGGCCCATAGGAGGCCGAAACGATCATCTGGGGTTGTCATGTTCCTTGTTCAGAGGAGAATTGCCTGGTATTTCGGGGCTGGACTGACCTTACTTGGCAGGATCAGACTGATATACTTCAGGAAAGTTTTCTTCTGTGAAAAGCACACTGGTCTAAAAGAGGCTGCTTCCGGGTGGTAAATCGCCATAGAACAAGCCACTGAGCTGTTGTTCGTTCCTGGTAGAGCGCTTCTCTCTTCGTATGCAAATTATTATGACCCTGGGGAAGTCTCCCTATGGGTGATGGGGGAAACCAGACGTGGACTCCTTGCCCAGTGTGCTTAGAGGAATGTGGCTGCACCTCACTGACGAGGCCCATAGGAGGCCGAAACGATTGCCTGGGGTTGTCATGTTCCTTGTTCAGAGGAGAATTGCCTGGTATTTCGGGGCTGGACTGACCTTACTTGGCAGGATCAGACTGATATACTTCAGGAAAGTTTTCTTCTGTGAAAAGCACACTGGTCTAAAAGAGGCTGCTTCCGGGTGGTAAATCGCCATAGAACAAGCCACTGAGCTGTTGTTCATTCCTGGTAGAGCGCTTCTCTCTTCGTATGCAAATTATTATGACCCTGGGGAAGTCTCCCTATGGGTGATGGGGGAAACCAGATGTTGACTCCTTGCCCAGTGTGCTTAGAGGAATGTGGCTGCACCTCACTGATAAGGCCCATAGGAGGCCGAAACGATCGTCTGGGGTTGTCATGTTCCTTGTTCAGAGGAGAATTGCCTGGTATTTCGGGGCTGGACTGACCTTACTTGGCAGGATCAGACTGATATACTTCAGGAAAGTTTTCTTCTGTGAAAAGCACACTGGTCTAAAAGAGGCTGCTTCCGGTTGGTAAATCGCCATAGAACAAGCCACTGAGCTGTTGTTAGTTCCTGGTAGAGCGCTTCTCTCTTCGTATGCAAATCCATAAATTAGTCTTACTCCAAGCCCAGGAGCAAACATCATAATATATTTAGGGACAGATATCTGCAGAAAATAGAGAGACAGAGATATACTGTTCAGTCTAAGGTCTTGTGGGCTCAACTGCTGAGCAAATGGGAAGCATTGTGGGTATTCGTGGAAAGTTCACAAAGAGTACAGTGGTAGGATATGTGCCAACAATAATATTGCAAGTCATTGTAACAGTCTGGTGCAGAGGTTCTAGAGGATCTCTTGAAATTTTATGTCTCAATGGCAGGATGTGATGATGACTATGTTCTTGGATCTGCAAAGCACTAAATTAAAAAAAAGAGTGCAGCTCTACAAGCAGAGATCCATATTACCTTTCTGTGCTTCAGTAATTGTAGAGCACATTAAATCAAAAAGTCACACAATGTAAGGAGCTTACCCGGGGAGCTCCACTCCTGGTCCAGCCCCTCCAGTCTCGGAGAATGCGGAGAATTATTTCTTTCATCTCGGCTTCCCACATGGAGGGACGCTGAGACTTTTTCTTCTCCTGCCTGCAGCTTCCTCTAGGTAGTAGAAACAAACTAATGGCACTATCTCTGTTGTGGATCAGGAGTTATCCTTAATTAGATTCACCTATCTGCATGTCAAGTTGCAATGCAGAAACAGTAATTGTGAGGGTGACGATGCTGTGTACTTTATACTAAGTTTGGAAAAACACAGATTATCAGTACTAGACTGATGGGAATTTACACTTGAGAAACACTTGTATTCCTTAAAGGCTTATTTGCAGAGCAATGATACTATGACAGAGAAAGAAATGTTAAAATATAACCTTATTACTACGGTTTAAAAATAAAAGACAAACATAGATATTAAAAACACATGTGAGCTATGCTGGTTGGAAGTGTTCAGGAATGAACTAACAGTGAATTATCAGGAAGGTTAATGATATAAATATTGGGGCAGACCTAGGATGTGGATATTAATCCATAGTCAACCAATATATATATATATATATATATATATATAATACAATGCAGGTTAACTCAGACATATGGCCTGTTAGATATGATCAGATATCAATAAACTGCGTGGTGTCATGAAGTTAACAAATTGATTATTAAACAGTGATGCTTACAGTGTCAGGATAGATGCAGCATTCAAATCAAAGAATTAAATGTTATAAGCACACACTACTCAGTTTCCTCTACATCTGCAATTGTAACATGTTTTTAAGTGGTTCAAATGCAATGCCACTGTATTACAAATAAATTATCCAACTGACTCACAGGAGATTAGGTGGATTGTATTGCAAAACACTATTTAAAGCAGTTTAATATTGTGAAAATACATTGTTCTAACGATTCCGTATTAATCAAGTTCCCTTCATAACATCCTATATAAACTGTTAGGACAAAATAACATTTTCAAGTACACAAGGGTGAAATTTAAATTATTAAGTTGTAAATGGACATGCACAAACATCCGCAGCGTGTCCACTACTATTATATATATTTTTTACATGTGACCACAAGATTACCAGCATCTTCTTGCTAATTAGAAAGTCTATTTAGTTTGATAAAGTCTATTTGACCCTTTGATAAAGCCGGTAACGGCGAAACTTGTCAGGGGATAGTGGGGAGGTCTATGGGTGTTTGTAAATAGACTTTTTAATTAGCAAGGAGATGCTGGTAATCTTGGAAAGAAGGGAGCCCCTTTTATTCAAATGGCAACAACCTACCTAGGGCCAGTGGCAAGCTAATTTTTTTCCCTGATTGCAAACACCGCTCATAGTAAACTTTTAGGCAAAGATGTTCAAAACATCAACATCAATGTTAAAAAAAAAGGGGCATGTCCGAGAAATGCTGGAGAGCGGCAATGTCGCTCCCATAGAAGTCAAAGGGAGCTTGATGTCACTGCCCACTTCGCTGTCATCGCCGCTCGTCACTATTCAAAGTGTGTTTATATGGCGTAAACAGTGCGCTCACTAAAACTAAAATTAGTTTCCGTGTAGGCACACTTCAAATATTGCCATGGGGACCTAAGCATAATTAGACCTAAACTAGCTAGCTCACGTGATGTAGTCTTGGCAGCTGATAGCTGGTGAGACAAACATGGCCACTATCACCATCGTAACCTATACTTTGCTGCTTTGAACATATTGATCTTGTGTTGATGTGTCTAAAGCAAAGTGCAGGCTTCTCCTACTAGCACATCTCGCTAACTCCCCCTAAATGCCTATTTCTATATCACACCTAAGCTACATTCCCCCTCCTACGTCTCGCTACCTCCCACCGTCCGCCTACACTTACGTCACAGCTAACCTACACTCCTCCTGCACCGGCCCGCTAACTCCCCCTGACCGCCTACAACTTCGTCATGCCTAACTTACACCCCCGAAATGCCCAGCTAAATCCCTAATACTGCCTACACTCATGTAATGTGTAAACAATACTTCCCCTGGAACACCCATCTAACTAACTACTGTCAAAAAAATTATTAAGTTTAATAAAATATACTATGAGTAATTAACCTTATTATAACTTTATAGCTATGTCACTAAAGTTATCATCAATGTTTAAATAATGTGTCACAGAGATGCGCTAAAATGCCGGCAACACTGGAAAAAGCTGCTCAGCCTATTGCGTCTTCTGGAACTCAGTGCCAGACCAGAACTGAGCCATGGACCACTGCTGGCAGCCTACAGCCGGAGGACCAGCAATACCTGCTCGGCCTCTCTGAGCTTGTGGAACTCATAGCCGGACAGGAATTGAGCCAAAGACCAGTAGCCCAGAAAGGCCAAGAAGGTTTTGACACTCCTCCTGCAATCGGTCTAGGTCTTAATTTCGGTCCGGCACTGAGTTCCAGGAGGTTTTGCCTGTGCAGCCTGCATTTCAGCGCATCTCAGATTTTTTTGAAGTTTTGGAGATATCTTAAAATAAATAATATTTTTATTTTTAAAAAATATTAAGCAAACATTAAATCCAGTTAAAGATATCTACAATAATTTAAACAATATGCATTGTACATGACAAAGCATATTATTTAAACATTAACCTTTAATCTGCCATAAACTAAAACTGACTGTAGAATGTAACTATGGCCCAAAACATAAATATTCAATATTTAAATGATGTATTGTTATGTACAATGCATAATGTTTAAATATTTGCATATTAATTAAAGTCTGATTAATGTTGCTTGTTGTGTTTATTCTTTGTAATTAAAGACAGCATAATTAATATTGTAGATATACATAACTGAATGCTTGTTATTTAAATATATAATTTAATGATACTGACTACTGTAACATAAATATATATTAACATATATATCTATGTTATTCCTAATACAACAACAAGCTTACATTAACACATTTGAATGTATATGCAATATAGTTAAACCATTATGCAATATACATGCATAACTGTTTAAATATTGAATATCAATGCAAGGCCTGACTACATTATATCTACAATCTTTGAAACACAAAGCATGGTCATGTATAATGCATATTAGTTTAAGTATTGGATATATACATTAAAATCATCTTGCTTGATGCATTCATTATTGTAAATAAAAATATATTTTGAAAATAGATATTTAAGTTATAAAAGACAGCCGCATTATAATTAAAGTATCACATAACTGCATGTCTGTTATGCAATGAAACAATTGTAACACTAATGCCTTTTGTAACATGAATATACAGTTTAAAATATATATTTATATTTAAAATAAAAAACAACAAGAAAACATAAATGCATATTAATTTATATACATTAGTAACAAATATTCATCATACATAAGAATGCATAATATTTTAAAAATTGCAGATAAATGCACGATTAACACCTAAGCTGCCCTAACCTAATCACCTAATCAACCCTCTTACAGGTATGAGGGGTGGTTATTAATAACCTGCTGTACACACTATGTGTCAACTCTAGGGAGCGAAAATATAGATAAGGGGGATGTGGTTATCTTATATATAACCCACTATCTATAATAAGTATAGTGATAAATATATGTATGCATACAACCAATAGCTGTAAGACAAATTATGTGGTATACAAATGTTATATATATAATTAGGTATATAGCTATGAATAAGAACAATAAGTCCTATTGACTCTTATCTGTTCAAGATATCAGTCCTTAGATGGATCCCAAGGTGGGAGTGTCCTTTTAATGTTGATGTTTCATATGAATCTTTCAGATGATATATAATATATAGTGGTCACACCCAATGTGGAGTCAGCTCCTTGCCAGGTAAACAATCTGGATACAAACTTTCTCTGGGAACAAATCAAATGATCTGGATACAAACTTCCTCAGTTGATAGAATAAGCTCAGACTCTCAAATATGGTTAAAAATTCCACAATTTAATGGTATACATAAAAAACAGAAGTCAACCAAATGACTCTGATATTTAAAATCACAGAATGCTACGCATTTCTCAGACCTCTGTCTGTTTCATCAGGCTTCTCATGACAGACAGAGGTCTGAGAAATGCGTAGCATTCTGTGATTTTAAATATCCAAGTCATTTGGTTGACTTCTGTTTTTTATGTATACCATTAAATTGTGGAATTTATAACCATATTTGAGAGTCTGAGCTTATTCTATCCACTGAGGACATTGGAGAGACCGGCACCAACAATGAGGGGTGGTTAGGTAATTAAGGCCTAATGAATGGTAATTATAATTAATCACCTAATCAACCCTCATACAGGTATGGGGGTGGTTAGGAGATTTAAACCTAAACCAAATTAAGAACTTAATGGGTTGGGGAAATTTTGGCTTCCCCTTATGATAAAAGGAACAAAGGTGTGGCTATCCTATTTAGTAAACTATTATCATTTCAAGTCTTAGCCCAAGAGTCTGATCCTAATTGGAGATTTCAAATAGCCGAAATTCAAAATAACGATTTTCACCTGTTTATTTGTAATGTTTATGGTCCCAACTCAATTGATACTAAGTTCTGGGAAAACCTATGTTTTAAATTACTTCACTAAGCTGGGAAGCATTTGATTCTAGCAGAAGACTTCAATATGACTTTCTCCCCATTATTGGACAGAGCTAACCCCAAATCCCTTTCTAGGAAGATTAGAAAATCCAAAGTTTTACAAAACATATGCCTTAAACTCTCCTTAAAGGATATCTGGAGACTTCAGAATCCCCATCTCAGGGAATTTACATGTGAGTCCAAATCTTTTAAAACTTTTTCAAGGATTGATTTCTTCCTTACCTCTAATAATATTCTAGGTCTAGATTGCAGGGCAGATATAAAGGAAATAATTATTTCAGACCATGCGATTATCTCCTTAGAAATTAACATCAAAAAGTCTCAATCTCAGAAAAGATCTCATTTTTCTTCCCATATTATTTATTACATAACATTCAATTAAAAAATTGGCTGAAATCTTAGAATATATCAACAAGCCAAAAAATCTTTTGGGAAACAGCAAAAACTGTACTAAGAGGGGAAATAAAAGCGTATTTATGCAAATGGATAAAGAAGAGTAAGATGCGGGATGAACAGCTTTCTAACCAAGAATAGGTATAGAGAACATATCAGCAATCCATCTCAATTAACATGAAATTAATATATTAACGCCAAACTAGAGAGAGATCTATTCTTAAAGCAAAATATGATAATAAATGAGCACAAAAAAAAAGGCGCTTTTTAGCGGTCATGTCAGAGTTTGATATATGTTTGCTAATAAAAGTTAGTTTTGTAGCAGTATTGCAGGAAGCCCAGAGTTTATGGGATAAACAATAAAGTAAGCAATCTTTGCAGTTAATCCAAGAATGTGTCTCATTAAGGATATGTATCCAATAATGAGAAGCTATATATATTGAGTTTGAGATGAATCCTTTTACTGATCCCTGAGATTTTATCAAGTTAGTGACAATTATACATATAGCATACTTGAATGAGAGCTGAATTGTGAAATATGCATAGGTCACTGTGCAGGATTTGTATAAGCAAAACAAGTATAGACAAAAAAGGAATATGCTGCTATAAGCGTATAGGAGTACTTGCGTTTAAGGCAGTGGTTGAGAGGGAGGTTTTATCCCAGTGGTAAGCAATAGTCCGTGACTCCCAGAAGCTGGTATCAGAGCTCTTGAGAAAAGTTTTCAGAGCTGAGTGTTCGAATCTGCCGCTGTAGAGGTTCCGGTTTCCTTACTGGACAGTGGGGCAGAGCTGCGCACACTGAACGCTGGCTGATAGTGATGTCACGAACATAAAATTTTAAGTTTGCGAACGGCGAACGCGAACTTCCGCAAATGTTCGCGAACGGGCGAACCGGGCGATCCGCCATAGACTTCAATAGGCAGGAGAATTTTAAATGGTGAAGAGAAAAAGAGAGCGCCTCATAGTGCAGATATCTTTAGACAGGTAGGAAGATTTAGTATAAACCAAAAGACAGGTACTCACAAGTGGAGTGGCACTTTCCGTTAAAAAAGTGCATGCAGGCAGGCTGACATTCTCAGCAGTCAGCACGCTGACCAAAGCGATAAGGTGCTGGTCTCTCGGTGTCTTACGATCCCAGGACAAAATTCCCAAACTCTCCTTTGTTGGATGCCGTACTCGGTAAGGTGTTTGTTTATTTATTCCAGTTGGAATCGGAACCTCTTAAGCAGTAGTAAACAGTGTGAACTGTTATAAGGCTGAGGTATGCGTCTCTTTGCACAAGAAAATAAAATGAAACTCAATCCAGGCTGAGTAACTGGAAAAAGGGGTTTTATTTTTGGAGCTGATAACGCGTTTCTCGGCCGTTAGCTCCTGGCCGTTTCATCAGATCAAAATATTATTTTGTATTGATCTGATGAAACGGCCAGGAGCTAACGGCCGAGAAACGCGTTATCAGCTCCAAAAATAAAACCCCTTTTTCCAGTTACTCAGCCTGGATTGAGTTTCATTTTATTTTCTTGTGCAAAGAGACGCATACCTCAGCCTTATAACAGTTCACACTGTTTACTACTGCTTAAGAGGTTCCGATTCCAACTGGAATAAATAAACAAACACCTTACCGAGTACGGCATCCAACAAAGGAGAGTTTGGGAATTTTGTCCTGGGATCGTAAGACACCGAGAGACCAGCACCTTATCGCTTTGGTCAGCGTGCTGACTGCTGAGAATGTCAGCCTGCCTGCATGCACTTTTTTAACGGAAAGTGCCACTCCACTTGTGAGTACCTGTCTTTTGGTTTATACTAAATCTTCCTACCTGTCTAGAGATATCTGCACTATGAGGCGCTCTCTTTTTCTCTTCACCATTTAGATTTCTGACTCACCGACAGCACCAAGAGAAGCAGCCTCGCCGCACGGATTTCGCCTGTTTGATTGATTGAACTTTCATAAGACTTTTATCTTATTTTTGGCATCACTGATGGACACTTTTGGGTTTGCATTATTTTATAATTATTAATCACCGTTTTTTTCACCTGACCATTTACCTTTATTTTTATGTTATAAATTGCATCACATCACCAAGTTTTATAAGCACTACCATTACCATTATCAATTCCACTATATTCTATCTCAGAATCACTTACCTGTTTGAGACATAACACAAACACCACCTCAGCGTTGAAACATTTCTGTTTATTTATAACAAAAATTCTGCCACATAGATACACACTTTTTTCCACAGATTTTTTTCCAAATATATTCTTTCAGTACTCAGCAACACATCTTTTCTCTAAGAAATTTTCTATATGGCGCCCCCTATCTATATTCAATAATATATATTTCCAGGAGAATTTTAAAACCCACAGGGACTCTTTCTGGCCACAATAGTGATGGAAAAGTTGTTTCAAGGGGACTAACACCTGGACTGTGGCATGCCGGAGGGGGATCCATGGCAAAACTCCCATGGAAAATTACATAGTTGATGCAGAGTCTGGTTTTAATCCATAAATGGCATAAATCACCTAACATTCCTAAATTGTTTTAAATAACGTGCTTTAAAACATCAGGTATGATGTTGTATCGATCAGGTAGTGTAAGGGTTATGCCCGCTTCACAGTGACAGACCAAATTCCCCGTTTAACGCACCGCAAACAACCGCAAACAGTCCATTTGCACAACCGCAAACTCCCCATTTGCACAAGGTTGGATACCAAGCTAGCCATGTCCCGTTCCTTGTCCTCACTGATGTCATTGAAGGTCTCTTCCTCCACCCAGCCATGTACAACACCAAGGGTCCCCAAAAGGTGACAACAAGCCCTCTGGGACGCCTGCTGTGTTTGGTCTTCCACCTCCTCAAAGCCACCTTCCTCCTCTGACTCCTCTTCTTCAGACTCCTCTCTCTGCATTGCCTCTCTCTGCATTATTATAAGGTGTGTTAAGTAGTACTATTCCTATCAGTTTAATCCCTGTTATGTGCCTTTTTTTTGGTTTGGTTTTTGAAGCCACAGTGCAGCACCAGAGGCCAGAAAAATTAGGCATGTACACATGCCTGAAAAATTAGGTATTGTTGCAGCCGCTGCTGTAGCAGTGGCCAGAAAAATTGATGTTTGTTTCCCAGGCAGAAAGTGCCCTAAAACATTGCGGCTTGAACCCTAGTTGGTCGTAGATAAGTCACGCAAGTCATCCGGCATTCAGAGATAAAATACAGCAGCGTGTGGACCATTTTTAGCCCAAGGCAGCTCATCTCATCAGGCCTTTTTTAGTCGAATGTATCGCCCACTGTCAGTCCCTTCGGGATCCATCCCTCATTCATCTTAATAAAGGCGTTGATTGGCGTGCTGTCTGACTGTGCCACTAGCTACTTGCGACGACCTCCCCCTGCTTCCAACTCGTCTCCTCCTCCTTCTCTCTGTCTCCCCATCTGAACTTTCCACCTGTTCTTCTTCTCTTCTAGCAGGCACCCACGTGACATCCACGGACGCATCGTCATCATCAACCACTTCACTTGTATCTGACAACTCAGCAAAAAAAACAGCAGCGGGTACAACATCATCATCATCACACCGTACGTCCATGAGTGTAATGCTGCCTGACTGAGACATATCCCTGTTATCTACATCCTCTGGCAATAATGGTTGCACATCACTCATTTCTTACAACTGATGTGTAAATACCTCCTCTGACAGATCAAGTGAAGCGGCTGTGGTGCTAGTGTTGGTGGTGGCGGCAGGCGGGCGAGTGGTAACTTGAGAGGTGCCCGAAGCTAAGCTGGAGGAGGATGGTGCGTCAAGGTTCCAAGCGGAAGCTGTAGAAGATTGGGTGTCCTGTAGCCAGTCAACTATGTCCTCAGAACTTTTCGAGTTCAGGGTACGTGGCCTCTGAACACTGGGCATTATTCTAGGGCCAAAGGGAATCACAGCACCACGACCACGACGGCCCCTGCGGGGTGGCCTGCCTCTGCCTGTCATTTTTTTTTCGATTAGTGGTACTATGCGTGCAAGCTACTGTTACAACAGATATGAGTGGCACTGTGCACTGGCAGAAGTTGGCAGAGTAGACGCTGTAGGCCTGACACACACGCTTGCAGACAACTAACTGCTATTCAATCTATTACAGTCAAAAAAAATTTTTTTTTTAAATGTACACTACTGTTACACCAGATATGAGTTTCACTGGTGTGACACTATGCCCTGGCAGGCCCTTAAATGCACACGTGTGAAGGAAACTGACTGCTATTATTTCACAGTCAAAAAAGTGTTGTTTTTTTTAAATGTACACTACTGTTACACCAGATATGAGTTGCAGTGGTATGACACTGTGCCCTGGCAGGCCCTGAAACGCACACGCGTGAAGGAAACTGACTGCTATTATTTCACAGTCAAATTTCTAGTTTTTTTTTTAAATGTACACTACTGTTACACCAGATATGAGTTGCACTGGTGTGACACTGTGCCCTGGCAGGCCCTGAAACGCACACGTGTGAAGGAAACTGACTGCTATTATTTCACAGTCAAAAAAGTGTTGTTTTTTTTTAAATGTACACTACTGTTACACCAGATATGAGTTGCACTGGTGTGACACTGTGCCCTGGCAGGCCCTGAAATGCACATGTGTGAAGGAAACTGACTGCTATTATTTCACAGTCAAAAAAGTGTTGTTTTTTTTAAATGTAATTTATAAAGTGTTGGAATGTTGCAGGGGCATTACAGAGCCCAAAAGGCATTACTCTGTATTTGAATAAACCGTACCTTGTTCTGAACGCCATCTTCCACTCATCCCCTTCCTTCATTCTGATCAGGTTATATGCACCTTTTAAATCTAGTTTGGTGTAGATAGTTGCTCCATTCAGACGTTCTAGAAGTTCGGGAATGAGTGGAAGCGGGTATTGTTTTTTTTTATGGTTATCACATTTAGAGCTCTATAATCTATTATAGGCCTAAGTGTCCTATCCTTGTTCCTAACAAATAATATTCCTCAGGCAGCTAGTGAGGTAGAGTGAACTATAAACCCCTTCTTTAGATTCTCATCTAAGTAATCTCGTAAATAACGAAGTTCATTGTGAGATAGCGGAAAGATTTTCCCAAAAGGAATTTGACTACCTGGTTCAATATCTATGGGGCAGTCATATATTCTATGAGGGGGGAGTGTTTCAGCCTCTTTTTTATTAAAAATATCAGCTAAATCTTGATATTCTGTTGGAATGACTATTTGTTCAGGTTGTTTACTGGATTGTTGTGGAAAACAAGTAGTTGTGCAGTACTGTGATTGATATGTAATGGATTTACTGATCCAATCAATACTAGGATTGTGTTTAACCAACCAGGGGTAACCAAGTATGACAGTGTGAAGTGCTCTGGGTATTATGTCAAATGTGATAAATTCTGTTTGTCCCTTACCTTTACTAACGAGAAGTGGTATGGTATGGTGTGTGATTGGACCATTGTGAATGTAAGATCCGTCAATAACTTTTACCATTAAAGGAGTTTGCGTCAATTTTGGTATTTTATTTCTTTCAACATAGGTAGAATCTATGAACAACCCATATGCTCCAGATTCTATTATGCCTTCAGTCATGGCTTGTTGATGATCCCACTGCAATAATAAAGATACAGTTAGAAGATTCTGATCTTTTAAGGGTGTTAATGCTTTTAGAACAGTAACCTTACCCCTTTTTTTGTCAGTTTAGTATGGGACATGTGGAAACAGGATGTTCCTTACTGGCACAGTACAGGCAAAGGTTTGCTATGCGCCATCTGACCTTCTCTTCCTGATTAAGGGGGCCCCTTATAGCTCCTATCTCCATGGGGGTAGGTCCTGTAACTGATCTTTCTATGTTATAGGGAACAGGTCTTCTCTGATTGGTATCAGTGGTTAGTCTCTCTGCCTTCCTTTCTCTTAGCCGGCGATCTATAGTTATTTATAGCTTAATCAAACCCGCCAGGGTCTCAAGCATCTCTAATCTTGAGAGTTCATCTTTTAAACTTTCAGACAAACCTAGCCTGAACTGGTTCTTGAGACTTATTTGATTCCATTGCGAGTCAGTGGACCACATTTGTAATTCTGTAATGTAGTCCTCTACATTTCGTTTTCCTTGTTTTAAGGACCTTAGTTTAGTTTCTGCATTTAATTGAGTATTAGTGTCCTCATACAATCCTGCCATAGTAGCAAAAAAGTAATCTAGGGAATTTAGTATTGGGTCATTCGTTTAAATAAACCTGTTAGCCCAAGGCTGTGGGCTCTCCAGATAGATATGATATAGTTGCACAGACTTTTATCTTATCTGTATTGTAGGTTCGAAGTTTCATAGAAAACATAAGTAAACAAGCATTTTTAAATCTCTGAAATCAGATCTTTTCCCAGTGAAAAGCATAGGAGAGTTAATATGTGGTTCTGGAGTTTCAGCTGTTTTAGGGTTTACTATGACTTTTATCAAACTCTTAAGTGCTGTGTTTTCAGCCTGCACCTCTGTCAGGCTTCTTGCTAGATAATCAATTTTCTGGTTTAGATTTGCAAATTGTTTGTTGATCTCATTTGGATCCATGGTGGCTTGAATATTATGTTAGAGTTTGATATATATTTGCTAATAAAAGTTAGTTTTGTAGCAGTATTGCAGGAAGCCCAGAGTTTATGGGATAAACAATGGAGTAAGCAATCTTTGCAGTTAATCCAAGAATGTGTCTCATTAAGGATATGTATCCAATAATGAGAAGCTATATATATATACTGAGTCTGAGATGAATCCTTTTACTGATCCCTGAGATTTTATCAAGTTAGTGACAATTATACATATAGCATACTTGAATGAGAGCTGAATTGTGAAATATACATAGGTCACTGTGCAGGATTTGTATAAGCAAAACAAGTATAGATAAAAAAGGAATATGCTGCTATAAGCAGAGTACTTGCGTTTAAAACAGTGGTTGAGAGGGAGATTTTATCCCAGTGGTAAGTGGTAGTCCGTGACTCCCAGAAGCTGGTATCAGAGCTCTTGAGAAAAGTTTGCAGAGCTGAGCATTCAAATCTGCCGCTGTAGAGCTTCCAGTTTCTTTACTGGAGAGCGGGGCGAAGCTGCGCACACTGAATGCTGGCTGACAGTTCAGAGCGGAGTTACAGCTGTAGCGTCTGTGAAGCTGTACACAGAGACTTCCAAGATAAGTCAGGGATCAGAGGAGGTATTGGTCTAAAAGTAGCGTTATGCTAAAAGGTATGAGCTTGTAGTTTCCAGGAGAGAGCAATCCGAAGTAGCTGATTAGCTGAAACAAACTTGATCACTGACTGGAACAAAATATTCAAGCAACAAGGTAGGCAGGAAGTAGCCTTATATAGGCAGGTAAAGGGAGGAGCTATGTTACAGGTCAGTTCAGGAAGTCGGAAAAATATTTAGCCAAGATCTCGCAAAACAGATGTCAGCGGAATTTTATTGCTGCAATTAAGTATAAGAAGGCACGAGTGACAAATATCAATGATATCAAGCAGGCCTTTACAGAATATTCTCAGGGAATCTATTTAGCAGGTTCAATTAAGGAGATAAATAAAGCAGAATTCTGGCGTCCCTTGAATTTACCCCATATTTCTAACTTAGTGCTTCAAAAGCTGAATGAACCGATTTCAATAGCAGAAATATTGAAAGTCATTAAAAACCTGAAACCTAACAAAGCCACAGGCCCTGATGCCCTGCCTGCAGAGTTCTATAAACTACTGACAGATCAAGTTGCCCAGACACTGCTATCTTTATTTAATAGATACTATATGGAAAACAAGATGGACTCTGTATACTTTACTGCTTCTAATATCACCCTAATTCAGAAAAAAGAGAAAGATTCAGAATGCCCTGCGTCTTACAGACCGATATCCCTATAAAATCAAGATTATACAATTTTGACATTTATTATTTCTAACAGACTTAAAAATTACCTACACTCAGTCATTCATCTAGATCAGACCAGCGTTTATGACCAGGAGGACATCGGTCAAGAATCTTTGAAAAGCTATGCTAGTGTTAGATTATTTTCATAATAAATCCATGAGTAAGAAGTCACAATTTAAAATGGATTTGGCATTAATCACAGTTGACGCAGAAAAGGCATTCAATTCTATTTTATGGGACCACTTATTGAAGGGTTCGGATTTGTAGGCCAATTTTTTTACATTTTGTACGACTTATATACAAGGCATCAACCTCCTACATTATTATTAATGGCGACATTTCTGACAAGATCACTCTTAAGAGCGGTACGCAACAAGGGTGTCTGCTATCCCCTCTTTTATTTAATCTTTCTCTTGAACCATTTGCAATTCTCCTGAGGGAAGAACGGAAAGGAATAAGACTGGGGGGAAGAGGATTTAGTCCTATCACTCTATGCAGATGACATTTTGATCTTTTCAATCAATACAGAACAGACCATCCCTCGATTATTACAACTCATTCTCTGGTTATAAAATAAACCTTAGGAAATCTGAACTATTATGGATCAATAAACCTGCCTGTGAGGTTCTTCATCCATTCAAGGTAGTAAATCAAATCAAATATCTAGGTATCAATCTCATCAACAATCCCGCCAGTTGGTATAAACTGAACTTTCCTAAATGCTTCGATGACATTGAGACAAAGTTAAATTATTATATCTGTTACAGAACTTACCGCTACTCCTACCTAAAAAGGACATCATGTCCTTTCAGAAAATGTGCTCAAAATGTATTTGGCAAGGAAAAAACCCCAAGAATTTCTATACACAAACTATCACTACCCAAGATAAAAGGCGGCTTGTCATTTCCCAATATTACACTCTATAATAATGCTACGCTGGGAAAATTAGCTTTTTAATGGATCACAGAGAAGGACTATGTATCCTTTTTCAGCTTGAATCAAAGCTGATTGTCCCATTCTCATTAAAAGCTATAATTCATATACCCTTCTCTAAATTACCTGCAAATATTGCTCAATTCTATACCTTCCAGTATATAATTCTTGCCTGGCAGAAACTCTGTTCCTGACTGATTTTCATAGATCTGGTTTTATGCCCCTACTTGGAAATCCTGAATTTCTCCCAGGACTTTCTTCAGGTCCTCTTACCCTATGGGCATTAAAAGGCCTTAAAACAGTTGGGAATTTTTGTGAGGGTGGAGTCTTAAGGGCGAGATACTTTTCTGCACTATGCACCGAGTTTGATATTCATAAATCAACTTTTTTTGCCTATTTACAGACTCGCCACTGGATTAATACATTAAGACTTGAATCCAGAGATGACCTCTCTCTTAGAGATATAGATAGGTTAATTGAAATATATTTAGCAGGGAACTTTTCCATTTCTAATATATATAATATCTTAAACAATATTCAGAGTGAGAGTCATCTTGAAGTTTTATACTCAAAATGGAACAAACTGCTCCCAAAATTATCAATAGAAAATATCCCCCAAAGTATTCAATTAGTTGAAAAAAACACGAGTTTACCTAAATTGGCGTGAATCACACTTCAAATTAATGAATATGACATATATTACGCCTTCGAGACTCACAAAATGGTCAGACAATGAAGAGATCTGCTCTAGATGCAGGGCTAAAGATGCAGGCATTTTACATTGTTTTTGGAAATACCCTAAAATTAGGCAATTCTGGAGCAAAATCACTTACTGGCTAAATAGGTTACTTGGAATTAAAGTTGAAATTCAACCTATACAGGTTTTTTTTCCTTTTTAGATACTCACCTCTACATCTGTTTTATAGATTTGTAAATACAGTTATTTTGATAGTACGTAATCAGATTTTAAAGAATTGGAAAAATAGATCTGGATTAAAATTCTATGAGTTTTTAAAAATGATGCGGAACCAAATGACGTTAAAACAATTAGGTCTGAGGATCTATAATGAAAAAGAGATTCATTGCTTTTTCCAAAAAAAATGATCTCTTACTATAGAGGTTCAAACCAAGTGGTCTCAGTTTTCAAGAGTTCAGAATGGTTCAAACCACAGATTGATAGAGGTTTTTCCCAGGAGTTTGGCATAGAGGGAGCTAACCCCCCACTCATTTTTTCCTTCTCTCAAATTTAAGTCTTGTTAGAGGATAGTACCTATTGTGTTTAAGTATCAAAAGATGAGGCCATCTTTGTTTTTTTAGCTCTTTTTTGGATAGGGCATTACATGTAGCTATTTTATGTTATTCGCCTTGATGTAAGGTTTTAGGTAATTATCCTCATCCCTATAACCTAAGTATACTGAATTTATAATTTAATCTGATTTTTTTTCTCATGATATGACATCAATAATGTCCTACAATGGCTATTTATGCCATTACATATTTTAGTTTATTAATATTTTTTTTAATGGCACTTTTTCCTTTGGGATTAAGAAATTTTATTGTATTGTGGAAAGTTTTTTTTCTGTTTATTTTTCTTCTTTTGCATCAGTATGTTATTGTATTGAGCTATTAATGTATTATTGCAAAGTTTCAATAAAAATTATTTAAAAAAAAACAAAAAAACCTAAACCACCACCTCCCAACGCAAACTAGAACTACACTTACAACTCAACCCCCTCTAAAGCCCCCACTAAGTTACACAAAAATAAATCTGTTACAGAAAAAAACCCCATAAATTACAGAAAATAAAAAACAAATTATCCAAAATAAAAATTATACCTAACTCTAAACTAATTGCCCCCTAAAATAAAAAGGCCCCCAAAATAAAAAACAACCTAAACCCCAACTCTTAAAAGGGCCAAAATTACAAATCGCCCACTTACATTAAGGAACCCCCCCCCAAACTAAAAAAATCTAAACTAAAAAACCTAGCCTAAAAAATAAAAATAAAATAACAAAGCAAATCCTAAAAAATAAAAAACCCACCCCAAAAAACCATATCTAACCCAAAAACTATTACTCACAGTTGATAAGGAGTCCGGCTCCTCTTAATTTGTTGCAGGCCCATCTTCTTCCAGGCTCCAGGCACCGGGGTCCAATCTTTATGGAGAAAGCAGACTTTGGTGGCCTGTTCCGCCACCTCCGCTATGCAATCTTCATGAATGGTGGGGCCCATCTTCATCCATCCTCCATGACGCCGGGTGCCCATCTTCACGACGGCGGAGGCGGACTTCGGTGGCCTCTTCCACCTCCTCGGCTCTGCAGCTTCTTTTCTTCGGCTATCTTTAGGGTGCCCTCCTCTTCATGCAATCTCCACCGCACACTGAAACCCGGAAGTGCGGAACCCCAATATATAGAGGTAGCCCTTACTTCTGATTGGCTGATTTCAACTGAGTCAATCCCTATTCGCTGATTTGAATCAGCCAAATAGAAATAACATTTTTAAATTGAAATTCTTATTACCCTTTTCTCCACGTCCTCAGAGCTGTGGTTAAATGTTTCCCAAAACCTAAAAGTGTCGCAAAACACATCAGAAATACATTACAAAGTATACTTACACTTATAATAACACCATCTAATAAACAATATTTTTTAAAAAAATTGCACAAAAAAGTTAGAAGGGCTCAAAGATGAGAGGTCTCAGGTGTTAGAAAAAAATGGCAGGGAAAGGGCTTTAACATTGAGATACATACATACACATGTCTAAATATGTGTGTATATATATATATATATATATATATAAATATATATATATGTGTATGTATGTATGTATGTATGTATGTATATATATATATATATATATATATATATATATATATATATATATATATATATATATATATACTGAGCAATGGTCACTGAGGAAGTAATGCATATGAAACATATGAAACATGTTTGACCTATTTTGACCTACTACATGTGTGAAATATGTATGAAGCCGTTTTTGATGGAGCTACAATAAAGTTTGAATTTGCTTTTACATTGGAGAGTTCCTGATTCCTGATTCCTGATACTGTGGATATTGTGGATCACACATTGGCAAACATAATTTTTTGGCAACTTACATTCGGGCATTTGAGTCTGGAGACCGGGTGCAGTGTTCCTGTTGTTAATCTTTATTAAAAAATTAAAAAAAAATTGTGAAATTTTAAAAACACAAATGTATATATTATATACTGTAGTCTATTTAAGTGTGCAATAGCATTATGTCTAAAAAAAATCCCTTAATTAAAAATACTTTATTGCTAAAAAAATGCTAATGATCAACTGAGCCTTCATCGAGTCATAACATTTTTGCTGGTGTTGTGTATATATAGGTGGGTTTATATACAGTATATATATATATATATATATATATATATATATATATATATATATATATATATATATATATATAGAGAGAGAGAGAGAGAGAGAGAGAGAGAGAGAGAGAGAGAGAGAGAGAGAGAGAGAGAGAGAGTGAGAGAGAGAGAGAGAGAGAGAGAGAGAGAGAGAGAACAAACAAAGAATATGCAGTAGATTATATCCGGCACAAACTTATATCCAGCTAATTACTCCTCATACTGTGTCACAAAGAAAGAGACAGACCCAGATTGCGTTCAAAAGAAAAAATATTTATATAACTTGGACCAGATACATCTGACAGTCAGCTTATATTATTCAAAAGCAGGAACTAGGACTAGGTGCTGAAAATGGGGTACCCAAAATCCAATTATCATAGACTAATAATTATTCATGCAATACAAATTAGAATGCAATTTCAATGGCATGTATAGGGTATCACAATAACCACATATTTATTCTCTTCAACGGACTGTAAGCACATATGATTAAAATTTCCCGATCATGTAGTGCAATGACTTTGCTTTAATATCACATAATCCTTAAACTCGTTTTCCCGTAAGAGAGAATAACCAAAATTAGGGAGTCTTAAGTATGTCAGTTTGTCTCACCAAATGTTAGATTTCCTCCTTAAATTCTTAACTCTGGTTACTTTCCTAAAATTGGCTTGCACACTCCACCGGATCCTCGTGCTGCAGTCGGCTTTGATCGCCGTCAACCTTGTTTGTTGGATACTGCACACAGACCCTCCTCCGGCTACGTTACAGAGCTTGGTTTGTGTCAATAACCGGATCCTCGTGCTGCAGTTGGCTCTTGACGCCATCAACCTTATTTGTTGGGCACTGCACACTGATCCTCTGTTAGGATGCAAACAACCTTCCTCATTTGTTGTTATCACAGGTAAGTGTTACCGGGCAGAACAATTTCCAGCGGTTATTGTAACCAATAATTTGCAACAAAGTTCCAAGTTCCAGCGTCAAGTTGCTACTCCCACATTGAGTTTTTAGTGGGTGTAGCCGTTACATTACGCAACGTACGTTTCACCTGTTGTTTGGTATCAGGCTTTCTCAAGCGTCATGATTCTCTGAGGCAAAAGTACTACCTTTTATTCACTATGAAAAGAATAATGACCAATGGTGAAATGGGTAAACGCAGTCTGTCAGATGTATCAATGTTTAACACTCACATTCTATATACAGAAAATATCACAAAGAGTGGGAACATTATTTACCACCTAATTTCATAATGAATCACTGATTACAAATTTCTACTTGTTACTAACTATTTCTTCATACCTTACTTATACTAATTTAAATATTGTAACTATATTGCTCATATTGTTACTAATTTATTTCCTTGTCATATCAGACCTAAATTACGGAAATCTCAAGGATACCACTAATAGAAATACATTCCAAACAGCTAGTGAATAAGTTATAGTAAATCTCCAATAAATTTTAGTCAGCAAGGAATGGTGCATAATTGATCTCCTCATTAAGTCCCATTGGTTGTAATGAATTCATGTTAAAGATCCATTTACACTCTGCTTTCAACAGAAGGTTATCTATGTCACCTCCTCTAGATTTTAAGTTAATCAATTCTAGACCCATCCATCTAAAATCTACATCACTGCTATTATGGCATTCTGCAAAGTGTCTTGCCACCCCACTTGTTTTAATTCTTTCTTTCAAGATGTCCCTGCGATGCTCCTTAACCCTTTCATGCAGCTCTCTATAAGTTTTACCGATATAGAATTTCGGACAAGAGCAGCAAACAAGATAAACAACCCCCTCACTCTTACATGTAATATGTCCCTTGATGTGGAAATTTTTTTCATCATGAATTTTCAAATAATGCATTTACCACAAATGAATGATCAACTTTTGTTCTTTCTTTTACCTAACCAATTTTGTTGTGCACTCCCAGAGGGATTAACAAAATGACTATGGACTAGTTTGTCCTTCAAAGAGGGCGCCTTATACACACAGATACAGTATCTCACAAAATGTGAGTGCACCCCTCACATTTTTGTAAACATTTTATTATATCTTTTCATGTGACAACACTGAAGAAATGACACTTTGCTACAATGTAAAGTAGTGAGTGTACACTGTATAACAGTGTAAATTTGCTGTCCCCTCAAAATAACTCAACACACAGCCATTGATGTCTAAATCATTGCCAACAATAGTGAGTACTGTGTGAAAAGAGCAATATCTGCAAAGCGCAATTAAACGAGGTATGCATATATAAATATATATATATATAATATATATATATATATATATATATATATATATATATATATATACATATACATACATACATATACACTCACAATATAGCTCTTTTCATTCGAATACCTTTTCATATACCATATACCTTTTAACCCTTATATGAATCATTTTTAGCAGATAGTGTATATATTAGTGTAATACTTTATTTTAATGTACTTATGTTTGTTGCAAACTTTTTTTAACCCTTACACTTTATGCTAGGTGTTCACTTTTAACTTGTGATAGGCTTGGAATTTATTGGTTATCACGAACTTTGTTAACAATTGCGCTCCACTTTTAATCTAGCCCTTAATGTTTTAAATGTATTCCAGGATAGTGGCTAAAAAGAGTCCCTAAACCTTCTGTATGAAAAATAGGTTATCCTCTTTAAAGTTAAGAATCTTGTTTCTCTAGGTAACAGATAATTTCATTAGGAGTTGTAACATATCCCATTTCTACAGGGTGAATTTAAGGCTGCTTACTGGCACTAAAATGAGGCAAGAAAGAATCAAAGCTATTGGGTCCTATTTTGTGTGTCTGGTGACTCAAAAGATTAAATAGTGTTCAACTAGAGTGCAGTATTTGATTTCATTGTGATTTTTGATTACAATATCTGTGTAAGTCCATTTATAGATTTTTTTTCAATATAGTATCTCAAGTTACATTGTATAATGGATATGTTGCAAATATAACTTTATTTTATTCTGTAAAACTGATTAATACTATACCCATGTTTAACATTTAAAATCTTTGAATACCGGTATAACATCAGATACGTGCTTGTGTATCATTAAGCTGCTGCAATTTACTGTTCTATCTTCTGAGATATTTTCTGTTAAATCATGCATGCAAACTATAAATAGCATGCAGGCATTCATTAAAAATAGAATAGATGAAGATAATGCTGTACAATGCTGTATTGCATAATTAGCATCCCTTAAATTTAGAAAAGAAAAACATAAAGAACAACCTTAGCATAAAGAGATTTAGGCAAGCAATTAAAGGGAAACTCAATCAAAATTAAACTTTCATTATTCAGATAGAACATACAATTTTAAACAACTTTCCAATTTACTTCCATTAACTAAATGTGCACAGCCTTTTTACATTTAAACTTTTTGAGTCACCATTTCCTACTGAGCATGTGCAAGAATAAGTGTGTATGCATTTGTGAATGGCTGATGGCTGTCACATGGTACGTGTATGCATTTGTGATTGGCTGATGGCTGTCACATGGTACAGGAGGAGTGGAAAAAGACATAACTTTTATAATTGTAAGAAAAAAAAATCTATTCATCTGAAGTTCAGACTAAGGGCTTGATTTATCAAGCACCTTCGGCTGCAAGTTCTCACAAGAACTTGCTCGCCGTAATTTATCAAGCAGCGGTCACCAGACCGCTGCTTCCCTAAGCTCTTCGCCACCTCTAAGGTGGTGAAATTCAATCTCCGCAGTTGAGTCTGACCGAAGAGATTGACAGCTCCTGCCCGTGCGATTTTGATTGGCTGTGCGCGGGCAGGGGGCAGGATTGCACGCGAGCGCAAAATTGCGCTTGTGTGCAACGTTGATTACCTGCGGGTAATTTCGCCCCGTCACAGGCGAGCTGAGACGTACAGGGGCGCGTATACATGCCCCTGTACACCTCAGCTTTGATAAATCTAGCCCTAAGTGCTATTGCATTGTCTTGTTATCTTGCATTTGTTGATTATGCAAATCTACTGTGCTGACTGGTCCTTTAACTGTACAAATGTAAATAAATAATAAAATGGTACATACCTTCAAACGGGATACATTTCCAAGCAAAGAATTCCATTTCCAACAAATAGTATTTTTGTTTTTTTTTCTAAATTAAGTTTTTTTTTTAACACATACATTTTTAGAAATCTGTAATGTCATATTTTAGTATAGGTTATTTCATGTTGAAACTTTTAACTGCCAAACATGCATACTTGTACTTTTATCAAAGGATTTGCTTTGCGGGAAGAATGGAAACTTTGCATTTTGCTTTGTTTTGTAGTTGCAGTTGATGCACATAGGCTTGTATAGATTTTCATTTGTGGTGCAAGGATGCTACATGATCTCTTGGGGTCTATTATTGGTTTTAGGGGTGCTTGAGTAGATATTTTAAGGAGATCACACTTTTGCTGAGATACACAAATGGATGATTGCAGGTACATTGATAGTAATCCATTCATCCAATAGAATGCTAGTTCAATCCTATTGGCTGATTGCATCAGCCAATAGGATTTTTTTCTACCTTAATTCCGATTAATTCCAGCCAATCAGAATTGAAGGGACGCCATATTGGATTACATCATTTAAAGGAACCTTCATTCAGTCGTCGGCCGTCGGATGATGAGGATGCTCTGCGCCGGATGTCTTGAAGATGGACACGCTCCACGCCAGATGGATGAAGATAGAAGATGCCGTCTGGATGAAGACTTTTGCCCGTCTGGAGGACCACTTCTGCCCGGTTGGATGAAGACTTCTGCCCGTCTGGAGGACCACTTCTGCCGGATTCATTGAGGACTTCTGCCTGGTTGGGTGAAGACTTCTCACGGTAGGGTGATCTTCAAGGGGTTAGTGTTAGGTTTTTTTAAGGGGGGATTGGGTGGGTTTTAGAGTAGGGTTGGTTGTGTGGGTGGTGGATTTTAATGTTGGGGGGGTATTTATACTTTTTTTTACAGGTAAAAGAGCTGATTATTTTGGGGCAATGCCCCGCAAAAGGCCCTTTTAAGGGCTATTTGTAATTTAGTGTAGGGTAGGGCTTTTTTTTTATTTTGGGGGGCTTTTTTATTTTGTTGGGGGATTAGAGTAGGTGTAATTAGTTTAAAAATCTTGTAATTTGTTTATTATTTTCTGTAAATTAGTGTTTGTTTTTTTCATACTTTAGATAATTTTATTTAATTGTAATAAATTGTATTTAATTTAGGTAATTAATTTAATTATAGTGTAGTGTTAGGTGTAATCGTAACTTAGGTTAGGTTTTATTTTACAGGTATATTTGTATTTATTTTAACTAGGAAGTTATTAAATAGTTAATAACTATTTAATAACTATTGTACCTAGTTAAAATAAATACAAAGTTGCCTGTAAAATAAAAATAAACCCTAAGCTAGCTACAATGTAACTATTAGTTATTTTGTAGCTAGCTTATGGTTTATTTTATAGGTAAGTATTTATTTTTAAATAGGAATTATTTAGTTAATTGTAGTAATTTTATTTAGATTTATTTAAATTATATTTAAGTTAGGGGGTTTAGGGTTAAGGTTAGACTTAGGTTTAGGGGTTAATAACTTTATTATAGTGGCGGCGACGTTGGGGGCGGCAGATTAGGGGTTAATAAATAAAATGTAGGTGTCAGCGATGTTGGGGGCGGCAGATTAGGGGTTCATAAGTATAATGTAGGTGGCGGCAGTGTCCGCAGCGGCAGATTAGGGTTTAAAGGGACATTATACACTCATTTTTTCTTTGCATAAATGTTTTGTAGATGATCTATTTATATAGCCTATAAAGTTTTTTTTTTTTAAATAAATGTATAGTTTTGCTTATTTTTAAATAACATTGCTCTGATTTTCAGACTCCTAACCAAGCCCCAAAGTTTTATGTGAATACTGTCAGCTACCTTCTCCAGCTTGCTCCTGTTTGTGTAAAGGGTCTTTTCATATGTAAAAGAAGGGGGGGGGGGGGAGTGTCTTATTTGCCACTTGCAGTGGGCTTTCCAGCTACCTTTTCAACAGAGCCAAACTGACAGCTTCTAAGTAAGTTTTTAAACAGTTTTATACTGGATTTTTATATCAGAATCTGTGCATCTTATTCTTTATAGTAGTGTCTATTACATGCAGATATATGAAAATGAGTGTATACTGTCCCTTTAATAATATAATGCAGGTGTCGGCGATGTCGAGGTTGGCAGATTAGGGCTTAATAAGTGTAAGATTAGGGGTGTTTAGACCCAGGGTTCATGTTTGGGTATTAGGTGTAGACATAACTTTTAATTCCTCATAGGAATCAATGGGGCTGCGTTAGGAGCTTTACGCTGCTTTTTTGCAGGTGTTAGTTTTTTTTCAGCCGGCTCTCCCCCATTAATTCATATGGGGAAATTGTGCACAAGCATGTTTTACCTGGTCACCGCTAACGTAAGCAGCGCTGGTATTGAGGTGAGATGTGGAGCAAAATTTTGCTCTTCGCTCACTTTTTTGCGGCTAATGACGGGTTTGTAAAAATCCGTAATACCAGCGCTGTCTCTAAGTGAGCGGTGAGCATAAACTGCTCGTTAGCACCACACAGCTTCTAACGCAAATCTCGTAATCTAGGCGTTAGTCTTTTAATATTTATGAAAAGGTTTTTGTTGATAGGACAGTTAATATGAAATTATTAGTTAGCAACATCAATTAGGCAGCCAAGTTCAACAAATGTAATTCAGATAGGTTGGCAGTTAATATCATTTTTAAAGCCCTTAATCTAATGTAAAGATAGGCATTCACCAAATTAGTAAAGGGGGGAGAGAGAGTTTAAATTGATCATAAAAATAAATATTCTTAGTAGAAATGGACAAGATATAATTACCCTTAATTAGGGTCTGGAAGACTAATAACTAGTGAAATGTGTAAAGCTTTAAGACAGGTGATAAACATATGTTAAACATACAATTTTTCAAATGGTATACTATTTACAGGTATAAAATCATAAATCTGTTCTTAAATGCAGCACTGATTTATGGAAACAAAATAGTAATTTTAGTTGGTTCTGTGTGGATTCAGATGTTATTGTATTAATCATAAACCCTTCATACTGTATATACCGGTATATGCAAGTCCATGTTGGCACCTAAATTATTATCACTACAGTCTACTAATGTTAGTGTGTTGAGCATTGATATTATATTCATTAATGCATCAAGGTACATTGATGTATTATTTATAAGCAAAATTAATCATTCTCTGTTTAACAAATCAACCTATTTTTTTATTTTTTTCATTATAGAATGGAAATACAAAATTGCCCTCTAAATAATATGTCATACTTTTCAGCTTTTGTCAATGTGATAATCATCAAAATTTAACATTATTATTTTTATTTTTTATATGTTTTAAGCATAATTATCACTATCACTACAAATGTTCATACTTTCACATAATATAGATGCCTTGGAAGGTTTTTAACTGTTCAACATGACATACCCTGTATAAGCAGCCTTGCTAAAGCTTTGAGTGACAGACATATTTACCATATATGATAGATTTCCTTTAGAATACCATTAGCAATTTATTAAACAAATTAATGAGAATGTCAAAATAATTGTTCTGTGTACATAAGAACCCAAGACAAAATCATATGGAAAAGTCATGGCTGTCAATCACTAGTGATAAAAAAATGAAATACAGATTGAGCAAGTGTTTTTCTTTACTCAAGATAGGTCGAAAGCTTTAAGACTTTAGTATGTTAGGGAAGGTGCCATGGCTGCTATTTTTAACTCTCACATTACTAGGCAAACTCTTCCTCGGTTTTTGCAAACAATATTCAAATACAATTATTTTTATCTTTACATATACTAGTTCAACATGTAGGCAACATGTAGGCAACATGTAGGTAAATACATATTACACTCTGTCATGAATACCATGTTGCAAAATATTTTCTCTCTCTCAAAAATGCTATTTACAATCCATCAGCCAATCATATCAAATATATATATATAAATGTTTATGTATTTTGAATTACTATAACGTATTATAAAATATATATAAATGATAAGAAATGATAAAATACTATACCATATTATACAATATATTTAAATGATTATGTATTTTGAAATACTATACTGTATTATAAAATATATAAATGATTAGGTATTATAAAATGCTATACAGTATTATAAAATATATATAAATGATTAGGTATTACAAAATAATATACTGTATTATAAAATATATATAAATGATTAGGTATTACAAAATAATATACTGTATTATAAAATATATGTATATGAGATCCAATCAAGAGAGGACATCTCTTGGTGGGGGGCGATCTGAATCTGGTCTGGAACCCAGTGCTAGACAAGAAAAAAAACACAAACCACCCAACTGACCGTAACCTAATTTCACTGTCAATGGCCTTTCGTAGGCTAATGTATCAATTTGGACTGTTTGATGTCTGGAGATGCTTAGCTCCGACCGAACTAGACTACACACACCACTCGGTGCCCCATAATTCATACTCTCGGTTGGATTATCTGCTCTGCGACTCATGGACACTTGACAAATTTGCTGTGTCAAAGATCAGGCCCTGTCCGTGGTCAGACCACGATATGGTTAGTGCCCAACTCTTAGCCTTACAGTCCCCTGACTGTAGGCCGTCCTGGAAACTTCCAGACCAGTGTCTCGCGGAAACAGAGATTCCACTCCTAAATGAAATCATCCTAGATTTCTTAGCACACAATGACACTGGGGATACGAGTCTTGAAATAGTCTGGGCCACCCTTAAAGCGTACCTGAGAGGTCATTTCATAAAGAAAAAGGCCCAATGGAAGGCGGCTCATAAGATTCCCTTATCAAAACTATATTCCGAACTAAGACTCCTAGAGATGGCCAACAAAAAAGCCCCGGACCCCGGGGGGCGGAGCCAACTGCCGACGAAGAAAGACGTCTTATTACAGAACTCCTGAAGCTCGGCTCTAAAAAATCCTATTTATGGAGGTTTAGGAGACTACATAAATTCTTACATCACGCTATAAGGAAGGAGGAAACTCCCATATCCCTCACTTTATTGCTGAAAAGCCTGATCGAGAAAGCTGACTATCATTTTCACAACTTACAATCCGTCATCCTGGATCCGTGTAGCCAAGATGGCGTCTCTTGCCTTCTCAGCTCTGATACCCACATGGTGGACCGGACAGCGGACACACTACCTACTTCACACTTTCCTGAGAGACCACATGAAAGGCCATCCGGTGGCAGATTGACTGATCTCTTTCACAGGAATGCACGGGGTGATCCGTCGCAAACTCGTCCCACTAGCCCGGTCAGCATAGAGGCCGGCGTATCAGGCCCAGTGAATCTCCTTCAGACCTCCGCTACTTGGAACTCACGGCCCATCTTATGCCCTCACCCAAGCCTACAAACACTATCAGAGCCCAGTATCCTTGGGATGCCGGCCGATGCAGAGGGCCTCTGCGAGCACTCAAGGAAGAACGTTTACCTATCATACAGGAAGACCAGACTATCCGGGGAAGACTGCCCAAAAACCCACAACCTCTTCATTGATTGTGAGGAAGACTGGGGACTGCTTGTATATCGGATGCCATCTAAGTATACCTCAGAACTCTATGTTTCTCGGCCGCCACAGTTAGCTCAAGGCAAATCCCCATACAAGACTCTCAGATGGGTTGACACATTTTGCAGTAACATACCGAAAGGCCCTTTTGATCCAGGTGGCCAGTGCTACTGTCTACCGGGCATTGACTAAGAGACATAACGGTTCAGGTCAGATGTTTCCTGCGATCCCCTATCTACATAGAGACTATTCTTACTAATATTATGGCAGAGACAATTCTCCTTGATCTGTAGTGCTATGACGGTGTGACCCGGAGGACTTATGCTTAAACATTTCACTCCTCAAGTTATGTTCTATATATGTGGATATAGAGAGCTCCATTATACCATAACTATAATCACCTCATTTAGTATACAGAACTGTATAGGATCCAACTACAACCTAATAGAAAATTGCATCTTATCGTTTTTTCTACTGTAATGTGCCTGAGATAAAATCACTATCAATATGCTAATTTAAACATGCAAATAATTTATTTAACACCCCTCTGCTAGAATATATTGGCACTTAGATATTAGCCTGTTAAATTGCATACTAAAGAGATATAGGATATATGACGCCAGTGGGGCTGACATTTACATTTCCATGTATTTAACCTAAAATGCTTGCTCTATTTGTTTTGTTCTTTGCAACCCATGATTTCCCATTCCTAGCAAGCAGATCTGCCAGTATTATTGACCTTAATGCTTATTCACTTATAGGCAATTTTTCAGAAAATACCTGATATTATGCTGTTAATTTCATGGGTTATACTTTGTTTTATCTAAATATACTGTTTTCTGGATAATATATGCTTTATAGACACAATAATATACTACAAAGGGTGGTCCATCTAGGATATATCTCAGAAAGCATAGTGATTTTATGTGTATAGCCTATTATTTTGGTGTAGAGAAGTGCTATCTGTATATGCATTATAGAACATAGTTCAGATTTAATTGTGTATATTTCATACATGTTGGTATGCATATAGCCTTTTAGCACTATGCCTCCTATGAACTTTCAGATATGGTTTGGGGTTCCTAGAATTTAAAATTTAGCTGACGTCATCTAGATTATAAGTGGGTACTTAGGTGACTGCTTTAGCATAGCCGTTTAAGAGTATTTTAGGTAGAGTCTCACTAATACCACATATATATTTTGCGGAGTTTACTCTTCTCTAGACACACACTTTTACATCACACCTAGGTGCACTACCAGCTTGTTCTGCCATTTTAGATATGGTCAAAAGCTCCATCATTATACACTACTATCTCTACACTGAGAGAGGCTTGCATTTCTCTCTGCATGTAAAAACTACTTCTAATTCATAGTTAACTTTAAGACAAAGGCTTACCAACTAATATTATAAATACCGTGACTACTATAGCACTAGACTTCATAATGCCCAAGCCTACTATTACCTCTCTTTTGAGCTAAGGCTATATTAGCGCTATCACACAGGTTTAGACCAGGTTTTGATTATATCAGGTAAACTACTTATCTATGTTGGACATTAAATAATACTCATCTGCTCGCATTGGATGTCCAGACTATAATTTTACCCTTACGGCCCTATAAGAGGACTATACAAACCCCTCTTGAATATACTTGAGGGATTCTGTGACAGGCTTTTTCTAGCAGGTCAGTATTAGGTTAGGAGTCACTCTACTATAAATGTTATTATATAGAAGATTCAGAAATGTTATACAACTGTTATGGTTTTACTTATTGTTATCTGTCTTGTCCTCCCTTGCACCTAGAGACTACAGCTACTTGCTTGCAACAGAGCTTTATAATGCATCTACTGCTCCGTGAGAATGCAAGCAAAATGATTAGCGCTTCTTAACTAAATTACGCTTATTTTTTTACTCTTCATATAAGTCAGATGCCCTAACAACCCATAGTCTGTATACCCTTTGTCATGGCCGCCAGTTTATCAAGCAGCCAAACACCATATGATGCGTAGAGAACAGAGGGAAAAAAGGAAAAAAAAAGAAAGATAAAAAAAAAGAAAGAAGGAAGAAAAAAAAAAATTCTTTTTTTTTTTTTTTTTTTTTTTTTTAGAGTTCCCGCCATGTTCACCAAAATACCTGTATATTTATATATGGCTCCGCCCTCCACCCTTTCCCCTATATACATAGCGGTGCTTACCCGCTGAATATCCCCCCCCTCCTTACTATATATGTGTTCTCCTTTGGGAGCTTCTACCGAACTGTACACCTGGCCATTAGTTATTTTGTATAATTGTGGTCCATTGGGCCTAAAACTATGTTACCAACAGGTCGGTCATTTATGCTATGTTATTGAAAAATTCGAGGTTTTATTAGCCTGCTACTATTGTCTTATATAACTGCCGAACTTTCACACTCAATTTTGTTTGTATCTTTTCCTTGTGTCAAAAAGGCGTATTATGTTTTATGTTTATCATACTAAACCTCAATAAAAAAACAATATTTAAAAAAAATAAAAAAAAAAAGCCCCGGACCCCGCTCTTGCCACCCAGGTGGGTGCAATAAGGTCTGAGATCAACAAACGAGAGCTTTTAAAAGTGCAAGCCAACCTATTCAAATTAAAACAAATATACTATAGCAAAGGGAACAAAGCCGATAGGCTTTTGGCTCGCAAACTTCGTAATAGGGCGGTTGCCAGTAGGATCCCGGCCATCAATTCTGTCCGTGGCATGGTCTGCTCTCCTAGGGAGATCGGTCAAGCCTTCTCAGACTATTATGCTGCCCTTTATGATCTAGACAGCGGTTCTAATGACCCACCGGTGAGCGGTGGGGAGTTGGGGCAATTCTTAACCAAGTTGCGTCTACCACAACTGAGTGAGGAGTCTGCTGCAGACCTTGATAGACCATTCACCTTAGAGGAAGTGAAGGCGGCCGTCCTGTCCCTTAAACCTCACAAGGCCCCTGGTCCAGATGGCTTCTCCACCCTCTTCTACAGAACCTTTGTGTCTCTTCTTTCTCCTCTTCTACTCCGACTGTTTAACGATGTGGCTAAAGGAGGCAAGATGTTAAGGGAATTCTTGGAGGCTACTATTATGACCATCCCTAAAGAAGGGAAGGACCCCAAGGAATGCGGGAGCTATAGACCTATTTCCCTTATCAATGTGGACATCAAGATATATTCTAAAGTTCTTGCGACAAGACTAGGGAAACACCTCCCTTCTATAATCCATCTAGACCAAGTCGGATTTGTTCAAGGCAGACAGGGCTCTGACAATACCCGTAGACTGCTGAACATCTTCGCTGAATCACACGATATGGGCTTGCCCCTTCTCACCCTGTCATTAGATGCCGAAAAGGCCTTCGACAGGGTGAGATGGGAATATATGTTTGAGACTCTGAGAACATTTGGGATCCCGCTCTCATTCTGTAGGGCAGTTGAGGCCCTATATACCCTTCCCACAGCGGTGGTCAAGGGGTTAGGTTTTTGCTCCCCTAAGATACACATACGAAATGGAACGAGGCAGGGATGCCCCCTGTCGCCGCTCCTTTTTGCGATGGTTATGGAGCCATTAGCGGAAGCCATTAGGCAGGACACCCAAATCCAGGGTCTGTTACTGCATGATTCAGTACAAAAGGTGGCATTATTCGCTGATGATCTTACACTTTTCATTGCCGAGCCGACCTTATCGCTCCCACCGCTGATGGCTCTTATTGAAAGATTCGGTGTACTCTCTAACTACAAAATAAATGTAGCCAAGACGGAGGCGTTCCCGATTCATCTGGACCATCAAGAACAGAGAACTTTGCGACAGCAATACTCCTTCAAATGGTCTACCAGAGGTATCCGGCACCTTGGGGTCTTCTTGTCTTACGACAAGGAGACGGTCCTCCATGAGAACTACCACACCTTGTTGAAGGCAGTCGACAAACACCTGAGAGCAAAGAAATATGACGAACTCTCCTGGATGGGTAGAATTGCAGCCCTGAAAATGATGCTGCTACCCAAGCTAACGTACATTATGCGATGTATTCCCCTCCCAGTCCCAGATAAACTTCTGAAAAATTTTCAGACCCTTTTTAATAGATATGTCTGGAACAACAAGAAACCCAGAGTCGCGGCCTCAATCTTACAGTCCCCCCTAGATCAGGGAGGGCTGGGATTGCCAAGCGTGAAGATGTACTATGAGGCGGCAATGATCTCTCATGTCTCAGCTTGGGGACGAGACCTCCCTCCCACGAGATGGAGGGACCTGGAACAGGCATCATTGCCTGCCTATATAGATCTATCTGATTTGCTGTGGTTCCCCCCGCATCTTGCTACCGTACACACCATCTCTAACTCAATTGTTAGAGGATGCCAAATGCTATGGTATAAATTACGACACCACACTCAGATCGCCCCCCATCCTTCTCCTATCCAACCTGTACTCCCCATACTTCAGACCCTCCCCAATATGAGACTGAACTGGTGGCGGCAGATCGGAATTTTGACAGTAGGTGACTTTTATGTAGAAGATCGGCTTCTAACGCAAGACGAGATGGTGGCAAACTTTGAGGTCCCGCGGCAATTGGAATTTGAACTTCTAAGATTAAGATCTCTACTAAAAGCCTGGGGGTTCCTGAGAGATGCCCCACGGCCTCTTACGGCTTGGGAAGCTCGATGGAAAACGGGCCTCCAGACCTATAAACCCCTCACGGCACACTATCGATGCCTACTGGTTCCCCCCACAATTCCTAAGACGAGACACATGCTCTCCTGGGAGGCAGAGCTACAAACGGTATACTCCCCTAAGAAATGGACATTGGCCATCGCCAAGACCAAGGCTGCCTTACATTGCACCACGATGTACGAGCTCTACTTTAAAATGCTCACTAGGTGGCATCTGGTCCCAACCAGACTGCAGACCCTCTATCCTAATCACCCCCCCTCCTGTTGGAGAAACTGTGGTGGCATTGGCACCCCACTACACACCTGGTGGACTTGTCCCAACCTAAAGGCACTCTGGGGTAAGACCAGTAAGATCTGTTGCTTGATGGGTCTTCCAGAGATAAAGGACCCCGGAATGGCTCTTCTACACTTGGGTCTAGAGAAAGTGCCTCCGCACCAGAGAACCCTTCTTATATACATACTCACCTCAGTTAAAATGGCAATTGCCAGGAACTGGAAAAAAGTGCACCCTCCAAAATGGCAGAGTGTATTGGAATACCTGAATTATGTCAAGTCCATGGAAGACTTTGTCTACAGAGTCCGGCGCAAGTCGGAAACTTTCTGTCTTGTCTGGGAACCCTGGGAAGCTTACCTACAGAGCCTCAGAGCTAAATCTTAGGATTCCCTGCCCCTTAGTGTCACTGGCCCCTGATACAGGTCCAGGACGGTCTGTCCACCCTTCCCCCCCCCTCCACCCCCCCCCCCTCCACTCAATGAGCCCCTCCCCCCCCCTCCCCCCCCCCTCATCTAATATCCTCCCCCCCCCTCAAAGGGGGCACTTTGGCCCACGATAGCGCAAGGATGACTGAATCTTGATTTCACCCCTTTGGAGCGGTGGCCCTTGTTGGCCCCTCGCATCCACTCAACTGCTTATACAGGCAATACCCACATAACAACCGACTACTAGCGTAATTCCGCTTTTAAAAAGCAGATCAAAAGGCGGAAAAAACGCCAAAACCTTAACCTACCAACTGACAACGACTCTCCTAACCTGTAAACGCTCCTACTCACCCCTCATTTCACCTCCTACTCAGGTATAGTTTGACCCTTAGATCTGTTAGGAATGGAGGTGAAAACCTGGTTATATTATGCAATATCTATGTCATTTCAATGTAATGCGAGATACCATTCTTGTGATTTCTGTGTTTACTTCATATTTGTAACGTTTGAAAGAGTTGTGATAACCTATGCATATAATAAAAAAATATTTAATAAAAAAAAATATATGTATATGTACACTTTGTGTCCCCCACTTTGTGTCAAAGTTATGGACCTGTGTTAGACAATGGTGTTTGATTAACGTTGAAGTGCAATCTATACTTATATACATTGTGGCTGTCTTAACACCTATATGGTATTAGCTTAAGACACATTTCTGTATTGACATTTTCTAGAAGTAATGAATACTCGCAATCAGTACTGATTGACTGTAAATAGTATTATAATTATTTATTGTTTTGTAATCTTTTCTTTGTAAATCGTTTTATATATATTTGTTTTTAATTCTATGTATATTAACACTGTATGTCTTGACACTCCCGTGATGGTATTGGTCATTTGTGTCTGGAGTGCTATTGGATAAGCTGAGCATATAGGTGCTGTTACCTGACTCTCCTGTTAATCTATGATTAAGTGCGCATGGCACAAAACATGTGAGGACACATCCCCTTTTCTCCAGTGCATGAGTTTGTGTGTATTTTTAACATGTTGGAATAAAGCATCATGGTTTTAACGAATACCCTGGTGTGCTGCCTACCTCTTTATTCGATAAAATACTATACCATGTTATACAATATATTTAAATGATTATGTATTATGAAATACTATACTGTATTATAAAATATATAAATGATTAGGTATTATAAAATGCTATACAGTATTATAAAATATATATAAATGATTAGGTGTTATAAAATATACTGTATTATAAAATATATGTATATGATTATGTATTATAAAATACTATACTGTAATATAATATATATATATATATATATATTAGGTATTATAAAATACTAATTCATATTATAAAATATATCTAAATAATTATGTGTTATGAAATACAATACCATATTATACCATTTTATAAAATATAACAGTTTGAGACTCCAAAAGACATTGCAAATCTATGCGTGTAACTATGACTATGTTGTCCTTTATTATTTATCTTAATGTTTCTGAATTCCTAACTTTTTTTATTGAGGTTCAAAAGCAGGTTTACAGACATTATGTACTGCATCAAAAACATGTGTTTAGTTACAAAAGACAAAACTATGTGCAATGACCAAACAGAAATATACAAAGAATCTTGTCTATGCTGCACAGGTAAATATTGTACTCAGAAAATGGTGAACCTCGTATTACTATTATAAATAGCATATAGGCAACATAAACAATTGTAAAGATGCCAAGGGTTCCGAATTACCCTTCTAAATCCTTGGAGCTAACTATAGAAGGCATAGAATGTTTAAAGCAAGAACAAGAGAAACGGCAAAACCGAGAGGGATTGCCTGGTATTTTGGGGCTGTACTGTACTGTTAAGTCAGGATCAGACTGATATGCTACAGGAAGGTTCTTCTCTGTGAAAGGCACATGTTGAGCAAAAAGATTCTGCTTCTTGGGCGGTAACTAGCCATAGAACAAGCTATTATGCTATTGTTCTTTCTCAGGTTGAGCGCTTCTCTCTTTTTATTTATGCAAATTATGACTCTTAGGGAAGTCTCATGGACCCGTTGCTCAGTGTGCCTAGAGAGATATAACTGCACCTCACTGACGAGGCCCACACTAGGCCGAAACGTACGTCTGGGGTTTTGTCGTTTCTCTCGTTCAGAGAGGGATTGCCTGATATTTTGGGGCTGTAATGTTAAGTCAGGATCAGACTGATATGCTGCAGGAAATTCTTCTGAAGGCACATGTTGAGCAAAAATAGGCTACTTCTTGGGTGGCAACTAGTCATAGAACAAGCAATTGTGCTATTGTTCGTTCCAAGGTTGAGCACTTCTCTCTTTTTATTTATGCACTTATATATATATGTCTAGATAGGTGTACATATCTATGTTTTGTATGTATTGGGTACTTGTAAAGCGCGGCTAATCTCTATGGTAGGAGAAGCAAAATGAAGAAGAAGCAATGCTCCATTCATCCACTGCTTCAATCGTCTATGCTGCTGCATTAAATAAATCAATTACAAAAATAATTGTATATTGACATAAAAAAGAAAAGTGTGCTTTTTAAATGTCACCACCTTAATGAAAAGAAAATATAATGTAGAAAAATAGTTTAGACTCTTATATCCACATACATATCTATGTTTATTGAGTTAACAATCATGCAGTCACATACACAAGAGGCTACATTAAAAACACTCAACCATACCTATGCTTTAGAGCCTTTAATATATGTCTATATAATTATCAGTGAGAGGGGGATAGAGGATATTAAATAAAACCACAATTTGCAAGATTCCAAGTATACTAAGATCGTTTAATCTGGGATCTGCAATTAAAATTAGCAATAATTGTGCAAATTGCGCTAGGAAGATGGAACCTCCCTTCCCATTTCAATCCCTCCCAGGAGTCATTAGGTAAATATTTAGCACAAAAGAAATATGAGCTAGGTTGGCAAGCTAAAAAGAGAGACAACACTCTCCTACTGATCCGCTGACACGCGTTTCACTTAATACTTATTAACGCATGAGGCAGTTATTTAGTTGTCATTGTGGTTTTACTCTCACTACTAATCTCTATGGTAGAAGATGCAAATGTAGTAGAAGCAATGCTCCATTCATCCACTGCTTCAGTCTTCTATGCTGCTACATTAAATAAAACAAGTAACATGTTTTGCTATTATTATTATTATTATTATTATTAATAATAATAATACTAGGCAAGGGCTTAATGTGGCATTTGTTTGCAAAGCCAGATCTTTGTTTGTTGCACTTCCCTACTTATATATCCGGTGCTGACAATAGCTGAATGCAGCTGCCTGTGGCCATATTTAGCATTCATTCAGTAAACGAAAACCGAATTACACATTTTCACCAGTATCTTATTAATACTACTACTAATAATATTAATAATACAACAACTCAACAGACTCACCTTGCTAAAATTCAAACAAATCTTCTTTGTAAAATATCTGGAATTTCTGTTATGGTATAGTTATCACTATCCTCTGATTTACTAGAATGTATTTACTCTGTATTACAATTGATATAATTTGTTTTGGAAATAAGGTTAGTACTTTTGTATTTTGTTTTTATGTCAAACAGTAGATGCTTATTCTGAATTTTAACAGAAAACTTAAATACATGTATATGTTGAAATTGTAATCCCAAAATGTGCTTGTGAAATTCAAATTTACAGTGCAAATTAACCTAAAAAAATGCATGTCAAGATGTTCGACTGTCGATGTTTGATTCTTAACACCTAATTTAATCTATTGTACAATACCTTCCCAAATATATTTCTACTGTTTAAATCACTTCCTTGAGATAAAAATTATTATCTACCTTAGATATTTATATAGATTTCATAATTATTTATAGGGAACAATTAGGCTTGAATTTATTTTTTAACAAATGTAGCTCTAATTGTATTTTTACTGTTCTTTTTAAACCTGAAAATTCAGTTGAATTAATTCTTGAAGGTGCTAAGTTGTTATTTCATGTAAATATATTTTGTTCAGAAGGGAGAGCATAAAAATACAAAATAAACCACAAACATTTGAGAAACTCTGTAGCTTTGCTGTCTATTATTTATGAACTGTAGCAAGTTGATCAAACTTTATAAACTTTACTTTTTTAACAAGCTGAAGAAAAATGCTGGCTCATTTGCAAATGATAAAATGTTGAGACATTTGTTGAACTTCATGGAAGGCAAAGGAATCCAATAAATTATTTAATTGCATTGATATATTGTAGTAAAGCCTCTAGGTGCAACACAGGCATAACCAGCTAACAGCCTTCATTAGTTTGGTTGAACAGTTAAAGGGACACTATTTCAAACCATATAGATAAAACTAATCAAACAGATATTAAACAGACACTGTACCCCAACTTTTTCAGCCATCCATATGAAAATCAACATGTTGATTTTTTTTTGTGCATGCATGAAAACATGTGAAGTAAAGTACGTTTCAAGGGACAGTGTATTGCAAAATTTGTATTAAATGTATGATACATTACTCCTTTAGCTTTATTTGGGAATATGCAATAGCTGCGTTTGCTAGTTGAAATCACAGCCCATTAAAGGGCCAGGTTTTGAGTGTAGCAGTATTTATTTCTCCCGTTTACACAATAACTCCTCTAGAAGTAAGTTTTTTGCACGTGTCTTGTAGCGCTCGTATTACAAGTTGAAAGTAAAAAGTTTTCACTTGCGAGCTAAACCAATGCGCATAAAAAGCCAGTTAGAATATCGCAATCACATTAATCCCCATAGAAGTCAATGAAACAAAAAAGTGGGAAAAACTAACACCCTACTCACAGTCAAACATGTTTGCATATTCTCAAGTGCGCTAACCTGACATGAACATAATGGGGCCGATTTATCAACCCTCTGTCGGACATGATCCAATCAGCGAATCATGTCCGACAGACATCGCTGAATGTGGAGAGCTCTGGTGAACTGCTGGTGCAATGCCGCCCCCCTTGCAGATTCTGGGCCAATCGGCCGCTAGCAGGGGATGTCAATCAACCCGATCATATTGGATCAGGTTGATTTCCGGCGATGTCTGTCTGCCGCCTTAGACCACTGCTTCATAACTGCTGTTTCTGGTGAGCCTGAAGGCTCGCCAGAAACATGGGCCTTCAAGCTCCATACGGAGCTTGATAAATAGGCCCCAATGAATATTTCACATTCAAGTGTTCTTCACATAGCAGAATTTGTTCTATTTATTTTAAATACCAATTTCTACATATATCTGATGGTAATTTGGTACCATTTAATTTGCTGTTTCTTTTGAGATGTGACTGCAAATCCACCCTGACTGTTCTTGGTATACACCCAGGTGGTAAATCACCATAGAACAGGCTAACAATAGTATTGAGCCAGTTGTTCGTTCCTGTAAGTGTGCTTCTCTCTGTGTGTATTTAGTCTCCCTATGGGAAAAAGGGGAAACCAGACGTGGACTCCTTGCTCAGTGTGCTTAGAGGAATATGGCTACACCTCACTGACGAGGCCCAATGAAGGCCGAAACGATCGTCTGAGGTTGCTGTGTTCCTTGTTCAGAGAAGAATTGCCTGGTATTTCGGCACTGGACTGACCGTAATAGGCGGGATCAGACTGATATACTACAGGAAATTTCTTCTCTGTGAAAAGCATTACTGGGCTAAAAGAAGCTGCACCCAGGTGGTAAATCGCCATAGAACAGGCTAACAATAGTATTGAGCCAGTTGTTCGTTCCTGTGAGTGTGCTTCTCTGTGTGTGTGTGTATATATATATATATATTATAATATATATACAGTATATATATATATATATATATATATATATACACAAAACACAGGAATTGACCACACTCACAGACTGGACTGGGTACACATCCTAAGCCACAGCAAACTCCACAGCCCTATGTTGTGTTGATAATGTTTGTAATGCTTCCCTGCTCTGGGGTTAACTGCCTGGGTTGCTGGGAACTTTGCAGCTTTCTGCAGTGTTCAGGGCTGTGGAGTTTGCTGTGGCTTAGGATGTGTACTCAGTCCAGTCTGTGAGTGTGGTCCATTCCTGTGTTTTGTTTTTACATAGGGGAGGTTACAAAAAACTGTGTCACCCTGGGAGGTTCCCAGTTGCTTTGTTTGGAAGTATGCATTGTGTGGGTGCTGGTTTAGGGTCCCAGAAAGGGGGAGACCTTGTTGTGGTCCTGGACTTGATCCTTTTGCGCCAAATGTAACTGACTTTCCCCAGTTTTGCTTTAAAACATTACTGTAAATCTGCTGGCGAGTGCCAGGTTTTCAATGTGTTGTGTTGATAATGTTTGTAATGCTTCCCTGTGGACCTGTTACCCAAGCTGCTCTGGGGTTAACTGCCTGGGTTGCTAGGAACTTTGCAGCTGTCTGCAGTGTTCAGGGCTGTGGAGTTTGCTGTGGCTTAGGATGTGTACCTAGTTCAGTCTGTGAGTGTGGTCCATTCCTGTGTTTTGTATTTACATAGGGGAAGTTACAAAAGCCTGTGTCACCCTGGGAGGGTCCCAGTTGCTTTGTTTGGAAGTATGCATTGTGTGGGTGCTGGTTTAGGGTCCCAGGAAGGGGGAGAACTTGTCGTGGTCCTTGGCTTGATTCTTTGGCACCAAATGTAACTGACTTCCCGCAGTTCTGCTTTTAAACATTACTGTGAATCTGCTGGCGAGTGCCAGGTTTTCTGTGTGTTGTATATATATATGCATACACACACACACACATTATATATATATATATATATATATATATATATATATATATATATATATATATATATATATATATATATATATATATATATATATAGAGAGAGAGAGAGAGAGAGAGAGAGAGAGAGAGAGAGAGAGAGAGAGAGAGAGCGAAATGAATCCTCCCACCAACTACAACCACGCAAGTAAAGAAAATGATATTCTCCAAAAAATAGTGCACTCTCAGGAATTTTTCAAAAGCAAGGTCAACTTTATTAGATGATGTTTCAGGGAACTCAAGTCCCTTTCTTCAGATCAAAAAAAGGTGAACAAATGTGATACACACTTCCACATTATATAGTGACAGCCTAACAAACACATACCTCTCAATTCTACCAAAAATTGTGCCAAACAGTGGTTGGAACACATCCCTGCGTTCCACCCAGCCCCAACCGGAAGTGCACAGACTCTCCACTTTCGGTTTCGCTTTACTTGCACCCAGGTGGCTGTAGTTGGTGGGGGGATTTGTTTTTTCTCTGCATATCTTTACACGTATCCTCTTTGCTCCCTTCCAACACAAAACTGGTGAGACCCCTATTAATATATATCATGCTTTACTTAGATTAAAGAAACGTGAAATTGATTTAGCCCTGTATGGCAGCTATTTTTCAGAATACCATCATAACAGTCATATCCCTAGAGGGTTTAGGATTAAAAATATACCCACTATTGGGAGAGATAATCCTGAATTCAGGAAGAAATGGTGTTTTATCTTTAAGTGCTTGCTAGACTTGGTACTTTTAGTGATTGAGGAGGTGACCACATTATTGGCTAAGGTGAGGATAGAGATTCATACATTCATGACGCACAAGAAAATTGGCTTAATAAGATCAATCAACAAATTGAAAAATATTACAATGATCTTGTCATTTTCAAGAGTAGAAAACTTAAAACAGTTAACAGTGATTATTCTCAAGGAAGTGTCTATAGGTGGCTAAATAACACTCAGGAAGGTATTCCTAGAAGAAGACAATGGACTAGATGAGTTAGATTTGACACAGTAGATACTAGTGTGGCTGAATCATCAGACGCAGATAGGGACAATGACCGTCAAACTGGACTGACCACATCTACACCTAGTACCACTCAGAATATCCATACACAGTCTTATAGAGGACAACGTGGGCAGGGTAATTTGTTAGGGGTTATGACCAGGTCCCAAGGGGGTGGCACTATAGACTCCACATCAGGAGGGCGGGGCAAACACTACAGACCCCCACGCAGGGGCCATTAGAGGTTATTGTGATCAATCTTAGTTCACATGTACTCACTACACCTGAGACACAACTACTAAATAAGGGCCTCTCCTTTGTTCCGAGTAGCTCCATATCTGAGTTGGATCTAAAATTGGATGTACATAGGTTTCATAGAAATCAAAACATTAAGGAATTATTTCAGGAACAGATCACTAGATTGGATGATACCCAACGAGAATTAAGTATTTTTAAAAAGCCTGAAGAAATGGTACTGGTTACTGAGAAATGTGTTGCTGTATTTTTGTGTTAATAAACACTTGTTTTTATGCAACTTGCTACTTTGGATTTCTTTTGCTTCTAATCTTCTAACACCTGGAGGTGGGAACAGTGAGGTGGATCTCCAAGGGTTACGATTCCATTAACCATTGCCAAGGGAGTGAGACCTGGTTCCTGTGAGCTTAAGAGGAGAGTTTTACCGGACAACTAGAAGGTTTCGGTCTGCCCAGCCTGCACCACATCTTGGTGCTTCACAAAACGTGAGTGTATCAGAGTGTATCAGAGTCTGAATTATATTTCTGACATTTCACACAGAATTATGCTATGTGGTGCCTTCTCTATTTTCTCATAGAATAACTCGATGTGGATGGCCTTATACCTTGAGGAGAGCTGCCTTTCTACACTTTTGTAGCACAAAACATATTGGATATCCATTGGACTTTTATTTATTTTAACATTTAAGCATATGTTATATTTGTGGTAATTAGTGATGTTGCGAACATAAAAATTTGGGTTCGCGAAAGGCGAACGCGAACTTCCACAACTGTTCGCGAACGGGCGAACCGGGCGAACCGCCATAGACATCAATAGTCAGGCGAATTTTAAAACCCACAGGGACTCTTTCTGGCCACAATAGTGATGGAAAAGTTGTTTCAAGGGTACTAACACCTGGACTGTGGCATGCCGGAGGGGGATCCATGGCAAAACTCCCATGGAAAATTACATAGTTGATGCAGAGTCTGGTTTTAATCCATAAAGGGCATAAATCACCTAACATTCCTAAATTGTTTGGAATAACGTGCTTTAAAACATTAGGTATGATGTTGTATCGATCAGGTAGTGTAAGGGTTACGCCCGCTTCACAGTGACAGACCAAACTCCCCATTTAACGCACCGCAAACAACCGCAAACAGTCCATTTGCACAACCGCAAACTCCCCATTTGCACAAGGTTGGATACCAAGCTAGCCATGTCCCGTTCCTTGTCCTCACTAATGTCATTGAAGGTCTCTTCCTCCACCCAGCCACGTACAACACTAAGGGTCCCCGAAAGGTAACAACAAGCCGTCTGGGACGCCTGCTGTGTTTGGTCTTCCACCTCCTCAAAGCCACCTTCCTCCTCTGACTCCTCTTCTTCAGACTCCTCTCTCTGCATTGCCTCTCTCTGTATTATTATAAGGTGTGTTAAGTAGTACTATTCCTATCAGTTTAATCCCTGTTATGTCCCCTATCAGGGGACGTGTATATGGCATCGATTTTAGGAACCGGGAGATGGAAAAACATGCTTGGTCTGTCCTCCTACTTCAAATTTGGGGCACTGCACATGCAATCTAATGTGCCACCAGATAGGAGTGGTGTGTTAAGTAGTACTATTCTTATCAGTTTAATCCCTGTTACGTCCCCTATCAGGGGGCGTGTATATGGCATTGATTTTAGGAACCGGGAGATGGAAAAAGATGCTTGGTCAGTCCTCCTACTTCAAATTTGGGGCACTGCGCGTGCAATCTAATGTGCCACCAGATAGGAGTTGTCTGTTAAGTAGTATTATTCTTATTAGTTTAATCCCTGTTATGTCCCCTATCAGTGTTTTTTTTTTTTAAATGTACATTACTTTTACACCAGATATGAGTTGCACTCGAGTGACACTGTGCCCTGGCAGGCAGGCACTGAAACGCACACGTGTGAAGGAAACTGACTGCTATTATTTCACAGTCAAAAAAGTGTTTTTTTTTTTTAAATGTACACTATTGTTACACCAGATATGAGTTGCACTGGGGTGACACTGTGCCCTGGCAGGCACTGAAACGCACATGTGTGAAGGAAACTGACTGCTATTATTTAACACAGTCAAAAAAGTGTGTGTTTTTTTTAAATGTACACTACTGTTACACCAGATATGAGTTGCACTGGAGTGACACTGTGCCCTGGCAGGCAGGCCCTGAAACGCACACGTGTGAAGGAAACTGACTGCTATTATTTAACACAGTCAAAAAAGTGTTTTTTTTTTAAAATGTACACTACTGTTACACCAGATATGAGTTGCACTGGGGTGACACTGTGCCCTGGCAGGCACTGAAACGCACACGTGTGAAGGAAACTGACTGCTATTATTTAACACAGTCAAAAAGTGTTGTTTTTTTTAAATGTACACTACTGTTACACCAGATATGAGTTGCACTGGGGTGACACTGTGCCCTGGCAGGCACTGAAACGCACACGTGTGAAGGAAACTGACTGCTATTATTTCACAGTCAAAAAAGTGTTTTTTTTTTTAAATGTACACTACTGTTACACCAGATATGAGTTGCACTGGGGTGACACTGTACCCTGGCAGGCAGGCCCTGAAACGCACACGTGTGAAGGAAACTGACTGCTATTATTTAACACAGTCAAAAAAGTGTTGTTTTTTTTAAATGTACACTACTGTTACACCAGATATGAGTTGCACTGGAGTGACACTGTGCCCTGGCAGGCAGGCACTGAAACGCACACGTGTGAAGGAAACTGACTGCTATTATTTAACACTGTCAAAAAAGTGTTGTTTTTTTTTTATGTACACTACTGTTACACCAGATATGAGTTGCACTGGGGTGACACTGTGCCCTGGCAGGCACTGAAACGCACACGTGTGAAGGAAACTGACTGCTATTATTTAACACAGTCAAAAAAGTGTTGTTTTTTTAAATGTACACTACTGTTACACCAGATATGAGTTGCACTGGGGTGACACTGTGCCCTGGCAGGCACTGAAACGAATATGTGTGAAGGAAACTGACTGCTATTATTTAACACAGTCAAAAAGTGTTGTTTTTTTTAAATGTACACTACTGTAACACCAGATATGAGTTGCACTGGGGTGACACTGTGCCCTGGCAGGCACTGAAACGCACACGTGTGAAGGAAACTGACTGCTATTATTTCACAGTCAAAAAAGTGTTTTTTTTTTTTTTTTAAATGTACACTACTGTTACACCAGATATGAGTTGCACTGGGGTGACACTGTGCCCTGGCAGGCACTGAAACGCACACATGTGAAGGAAACTGACTGCTATTATTTAATACAGTCAAAAAAGTGTTGTTTTTTTTAAAATGTACACTACTGTTACACCAGATATGAGTTGCACTGGGGTGACACTGTGCCCTGGCAGGCACTGAAACGCACACGTGTGAAGGAAACTGACTGCTATTATTTAACACTGTCAAAAAGTGTTGTTTTTTTTAAAATGTACACTACTGTTACACCAGATATGAGTTGCACTGGGGTGACACTGTGCCCTGGCAGGCACTGAAACGCACATGTGTGAAGGAAACTGACTGCTATTATTTAACACAGTCAAAAAAGTGTTGTTTTTTTTAAATGTACACTACTGTTACACCAGATATGAGTTGCACTGGGGTGACACTGTGCCCTGGCAGGCACTGAAACGCACACGTGTGAAGAAAACTGACTGCTATTATTTAACACTGTCAAAAAAGTGTTGTTTTTTTAAATGTACACTACTGTTACACCAGATATGAGTGGTGGCACTGGGCAAGTGGGCACAGTATACGCTGTGAGCCTGAGACACGCGCTGGCAGGCAGGCAACTGCAATTAGATTACACAGAAAAAAAAAGCAGACTGATGTTCTAGCCCTAAAAATGGTTTTTTGGGTGCTGTCCTTACAGCAGAGATCAGATGAGTCCTTCAGGACTGTAGTGGACACTGAATACAATAGCCTAGCTATTGATTTCCCTATTAAATCAGCAGCAGCTACACTGTCCCTCCTCTCACTAAGAATGCAGCTTCCGAATGAATCTAAAATGGATGCTGTCCAGGAGGTAGGAGGGTCTGGGAGGGAGGGTCTGCTGCTGATTGGCTGGAATGTGTCTGCTGACTGTGAGGTACAGGGTCAAAGTTTGACTCAATGATGACAAATAAGGGGCGGATCGAACATCGCATATGTTCGCCCGTCGCGGCGAACGAGAACAATGGCGAATGGCTATACCCCAGGCATTACTGAAGGGCTCTTCGGATCAACCAGGGGCACGGCACTGTGCAGAGACACTCAGTGGCATCAATCAGATATACTCTGATTGACCATGTGCCAAAACCGGACCGTGGTGGAGACCGGGATAAACTCCTACTCTCTAGAGAAGCCCAGTATATCTACAGGTTGGAGACTTTTTCCCCAGGAAGATTGAATTCTCCACCAGATTTCAAGGGGTTAATATAATCTGACACATACCTGGGGTGCGGATATCTAGTGTGGTGCGATATAATGATAGTGTGCCGGCAAGATCTTGGGATGCGGTCAGTTCGCTAGGGTTATCATATGAGGACCCTGAGCCAGTGGAGAGGATCCACTGGTGGGGAACTCAGAAGTGCCCACAATGTCTACAATTCATTGTCACCCACATAGCAGATGATACCAATTTTGCTGAAATCTGGGAGGTATGCCATATAGAAGGGGGTAGAAGAGGTTGGCCTTATCCCTTCTCCCCCTCTATGGATGTTTCTAAAGGAACATTGTGCCATTTTGGATGGAACTTACAACTCCGCGTCGGATGGATGAAGATTGAAGATGCTGTCTGGATGAAGACTTCTGCCCGTCTGGAGGACTACTTCGCTTGACTTGGATGAAGACTTCTACCGGCTTCGTTGAGGACTTCAGCCCAGTTGGATGAAGACTTCTGCCGCTTCCTTGAGGATGGATGTCTGGTCTTCAGAACTGTAAGTTGATCTTCAGGGGGTTAGTGTTAGGTTTTTTTAAGGGTGTATTGGGTGGGTTTTATTTTTAGGTTAGGGTTTGGGCCTGCAATAGAGCTAACTGCCCTTTTAAGGGCAATTCCCATCCAAATGCTCTTTTCAGGGCAATGGGGGGCTTTGTTTTTTTTAGTTAGTATTTTATTTGGGGGGTTGGTTGTGTGGGTGGTGGGTTTTACTGTTGGGGGGGTTGTTTGTATTTTTTTTTTAAACTGAATTTATTGGAAAATGAAAGATTGCAAGTTACAATATGGGAGACACAGCTCCCTCTTGAAATGACATAGTCAATGAGGTTTTACAAATTAATAGTAGGTAAACATGAAACAAACAAAAATACCCTCTTTCTGCTTTCAAAAGCATGACATGAATTATACATGAGGGTGAGAAGTTAGATAGAGTGGTAAAAGGTGTTAGGGGAGTTGGGGAGGGGGGAGAAAGAGTAAAGAAAGTTGCTCAATTATTTAACTCAGCTCGTATCACATCTACCCGATTGAATGTAAACTATTCTGGGATATTATAGCTTTGTGGTTTCCGGTTTGTGGGATGTATGTTTAAGGTAATGTTCCCATGTGGCTAACATTTCTGTGTATACGTCCATCTTAATATTAATATAGTAGTATTCCTCCAGCACCAGGAACTCCGAAACCTTATGGGTCCACATTTCCAGAGTTGGGGCCATCTTGCTTTTCCAATTCTTTGCTATTAAGAATTTTATACTATTTGTTAATACTTTAAATAGTTGTTTATGAGGTTTATGCTTAATTTTGGGCGGCTTACACAACAACCAAATCAATGGGTCTAGAAGAAATTGGATTTCTAAAATTAATTCTATTTCTGTTATGATGTCTCCAAAAGGTTTGGACTGAGTTGCACCACCACCACATGAGCCATGCTGCTGCCTCTATGGCCACTTCTCCAGCACTGATCAGATCTGTGTGTGTATAAGTGGTGGATTTTCTTAGGTGTTGGGTACCATCGATGTAAAATTTTTAGGTTAATTTCGACCATGGACAGTGAAATTTACATTTTCATAATGTTCTGGCAGATGTTTGTGCATGTTTGAGGGAGGATTATGATTCCCAGGTCATCGTCCCAGCTCTCAAAATACTGTGGAACATAGCCCGGAGGTTTTATGGTTAGGATTTTGTATATCAGTGATAGGGTATGGGTAATTGGTGGTGTACGTGTACATAGGGATTCGAAATTTGTTAAAGGTCTGACCATATTTCTTTATTGTTCATGTTGCAAGATAAACCTGTGAACCCTGTGATAGTTGAACCAATTATGAAAATAAGAGTAACCTCTGTCTAAAAGATCTGTCTGGGGGAGAATTTGTTCCCCTGAGGACAACATATGAATCAATAAATCTCGGATATTTTTATCTTTACTGCTTATTTTAATATTGTGTCCTATTGCGAATTGGAGATTTTCTATAAGAGATGTAAGGGGGGATGGTTTTGATGAGATCATTATAGATTTGGATAGAATTTGATCCCATACCATGAATCCATGAATTTTTCTGTTGTCAGCGGGGAACTATTAGCTAATTTGTGTGTCAACGTCTCCGAACTCCAACAAAGTCGCCCCAGGTGTAGGGTGTCTGAGTTCGAATGTTCTAACTGGACCCATCTTTTGTGGTTATAATGTATATGCCAGTCAACGATTCTTTGTAAAAAGATTACTTGTCTGTAAAAGAATATATTAGAGATACCTAAGCCTCCCTGTAGCCTAGGTGTTTGCATAATGTTAGCGTTGATTGTGGGTAGTTTTCTGTTCCACACAAAATGACTGAATGCCTTTTGTATGCTTGGGATGTATTTCTTGGGCAATGGAATTGGTAGTTATTGTAAGATATATAGCAGTCTGGGAAATATATTAATTTTAAGGACATTTATTTTGCCCGACCATGATAGCATTTTTGATAGCCATGAGGAGAGGTCTCTAATAATAGTCTTTCTGATCAATTCGTAATTCTTTGTAAAAGTTTCTTCCATAGTTATTATCAGGTCTATGCCCAGATAGTGAAGTGTGTGCTTGCACCAAGTGAAAGGTGTCATTTTTTTTAACTCTAAGAAGGGGTTGTCATCTAAGTTAATATTGAGCAGAGTTGATTTTAAAATTAGATAAAGAGTGGAATAGCTGAAATTCTTGTAACAGTGGTGGGATCGATGACTCTTGTTTAGTAAGGGAGAACAATATGTCATCTGCGAAAAGTGAAAGGACATAAGTTTGCGAGCCTACTTCTATACCTTTAATGTTGGGACTTTGCCTTATTCTGGTTGCAATGGTTTCGATAAAGCACGCGAATAGGAGAGGGGAAAGGGGACACCCTTGGCGTGTACCGTTGGATATTTTGAAGGGAGCTGAAAAAGGTTCCATTTATCAGTAATTTAGCTGTGGGTTGAGAATAGAGGGCAAACTATTTTTTGGAGAAAATATATATATATATATATATATATATATATATATACACACACATATACATACATATATACACACATACACACACACACACACACACACAGAGAGAGAGAGAAGCACACTCACAGGAACAAACAACCGGCACAATACCATTGTTAGCTTGTTCTATGGTGATGCAGCTTCTTTTAGCCCAGTAATGCTTTTCACAGAGTAGAACTTTCCTGTAGCATATCAGTCTGATCACACCTATTAAGGTCAGTCCAACTCCGAAATACCAGGCAATTCCTTTCTGAACAAGGAACATAGCAACCCCAGATGATCGTTTCGGCCTTCATTGGGCCTTGTCAGTGAGGTGTAGCCATATTCCTCTAAGCACACTGCTTTTGTAATATTGGCTGATTTGAACAGCCAATAGGATTTCAGTAGATCTCATCCTATTGGCTGTTTTGAATTAGAAGAATCAAATCAGCCAATAGGAATGCAAGGTACGCCATTTTGAAACATCTACCTTGCATTCAACTTCAGTGTGCGGCAGTGACTATATGAAGAGGACGCTCCGCGCAGGATGTCTTTGCCGTCCAGGATAGCACCGCTCCGCGCCGCCGGGATGAAGATAGAAGATGTCCCCGAGGTGGATGAAGGTGTCGCCACCCAGATGAAGACTACTTGACGCCTGGATGAAAATGGATGTCCGGACCTCAGGAACCGTGAGTAGATTTTCTGGGGTTAGTGTTATTTTTTATTTTTTTGGGGTGTTTTTTTTTTAGATTAGGTCTTTGGGCACTTGTAAAAGGGCAGTAAAAAGAGCTGTATGAGCTTTTAGGGGAATGCCCATACAAATGCCAATTTAGGGGCAATGGGTAGTTTAGGATTTTTTTAGAGTTTTTTTATTTTTATTTTGGTGGGTTGAATGGGTGGGGGGGTTTACATTTAGGTGGGTACATAGTAATTTTTAAGGTAAAAGAACTTTTTAACTTAGGGCAATGCCATACAAAAGGCCCTTTTAATGGCTATTGGTAGTTTATTGTAGGTTAGGGGGTGTTTTTTTATTTTGGGGGGCTTTTTATTTTTATAGGGCTATTAGATTAGGTGTAATTGTTTTTACTTTTGATAATTACGTTTATTAATTTTCTTATTTAGTGTTGATTATTTTTTTTTAACTTTAGATTTTTTATTTTTTTTCCGTAGTGTTAGGATTTTTTAAATATGTAAAAAAAAATTTTAAATTGGTAGTTTTTTTATATTATTAGAATTGTTATGTTAGGTTAATATTTTTTTTTTATTCCACAGGTAAGTTTTTATTTATTTTAAGATAGTTATATTGTAATTTTAATTTAAATTTAGGGGGGTGTTAGGTTTAAGGGTTAATAGTTTAATTTAGTGTTTTGCAATGTGGGGGGGGCTGCGGTTTAGGTGTTAATAGGTTTAGTTTAGTAGTTACAATGTGGGGGATGGAGGTTTAGGGGTTAATAGGTTTAGTTTATTAGTTGCAATGTGGGGGTCTGGAGGTTTAGGGGTTAATACTTTATTATTGTGCTTTGCGATGTTGGGTGCCGGCAGTTTAGGGGATAATACTTTATTATAGTGTCAGCGATGTTGGGGAGCAGCCATTTAGGGGTTAATAGGTTTATATAGTGTCGGTGATGTCGGGGAATGGCAGATTAGGGGTTAATACGTTTATTTCATTTTCACGATGTGGGTGGGCAGCAGATTAGGGGTTAATAGGTGTAATATAGTGTTTGCGATGCGGGAGGTGGCAGATAAGGGGTTAATAGGTACTTTAATGGTGTTAGTGTACTTTGTAACATTTTTGTTATAAGTTTTGTGAAACATTTTTGTTTGCAAAATCCATAACTACTGCTCTCAGATGGCGGTATGGATCGTGTCGGTATAGACAGTAACGCAAGCATTTTAGCCAGACCGTACAACCTGTAATACGGGCGCAATGAAAATCCTGCACTCAAATGTCATTTTCTTGAGTGCGGAAGGGAATGTTGCGTTATAGGCTAAAATGCTTGAGGTATAGCTATACTGCCGCGACTCATAATATGCGTTACTGGCCATTCCATGCGCAATGGCCAATTTTTCAGCGGTATAGCCGTACCGCAAAACTCGTATTATAGCCGACTAAAAGTTACTATAGCAATAGCCCTTAGAAGGGTTTTTTGTAGGGCATTGCCCTAAAGTGACTTAGCTCTTTTTCACATAAAAACTACAACCCCTTTCTACAATAAAAGTAATCCCCCACCCCCAAAAATAAAGCCTAATCTAAAAAAAACCTTAACTAAAAATAACCTTATCCAAAAAAAATTGCCCTGAAGAGAGGGCATTTGGTAAGGCAGTGCCCTGAAGTAATTATAGCTCTGTTGTTGCAGACCCAAAAAATAAAAACCTATTCTAAAAAAAAAGGTTGCCTTGAAAAGAGCATTTGGTAGGGCATTGCCCTAAAGTGATTTAAGCACTTTAAAATTAAATCCCTGTACTAAAAAACTAACAGCGAAAAACAAACCCTAAGCTTAAAAATAAAAAAGCCCACCCCAATAAAATCCTAATACTACTCTCCAAAGTTTTCATTTACTAACTTGACTCCGGCTCCTATGTGTTCTCCAACTGCAGTACTCCACTTCATGGTGGGACCCATCTTTTTCCTGGCAGTGGTGGGGGCCCATCTGCATGGAGGAGGTCCTCTTCTATTTTCATCCTGGTGTGGTGGTCCATCTTCATCCATCTTATGCTGCCGGTACACTGGGGAAGTCTTTATCTATCTTGCACCCGGTGCATCTTCTTATCTTCTTTTCTTGTTATCTTCTGATCTTCTGTCCACAACATCCTCTTCATGTGGTCACTTGTCGCACACTGAATTTTGAATGTGAGGTACACCCTTATATAGGAGTACCATTGCATTCCTATTGGCTGAATTTTCAAATCCAAATCAGCTAATAGAAATAAAGCACTTTCGATCATTCGGGCAATAGAGAGAGACACACTGAAAATGAACATTTTACTACCAATCTCACCCCCATTGTAATGTCTTTAGCTGCTTCTAGTTTACGTATAATTTATTTAGCCAATACTAAAGTACAGAACTTGTAGTATAGGTTGTCATACAACAGGCAAAAGTAGCTATTTAAAATTACAAAATAAAAGTAAAGGATTTCAAATCTAGCAGGTTACACTGATCCTTGTGAAAACATTAAAGGGTAGACAATTTTTCAATCAAAAAAGTGGATTACAGCCGCACTGAAAAGGCATCAGGGAGAAGGGCTGATTAAAACAGAAAATTTATTGAAACAATTTAAAATCAGGTACGTGGCAGACAATTTTTCAATACACTGTCCATTTATATTGAAACTATAACTAATTCAGTACTTCAATAATTCAATACTGTTTCAGTTGTGCACTTCCTACTAATGCATATTTGCTGATACGCACTCCCTGTTAAAGCTCATGGTTAATAGTAACTACCTGCTAATGTGCACATCTGACACTGGTAAATTCATTTACATTGAACATGCTTTTAACTTATTGATTTATTTTTTCAGGCAAAAAATTCTGCATTGTATTATGGATGACAGAAAAGTTTTGAGTGCAGTGTATAAACTGACAATGGAATTTTAATTGGTTATAAAGTAATTAAAAGACCAACTGGGTTATCTCAGTAAAATTAGGTTTTTTTTTTTAATATGCATGAAGTTGACACATGAATGGGCAATAATACGCTTCACTAATGTGCTATTGCATTCTCTTATTGCACAACCGCTTGACAAAGTGTTGTGTGGGTTAAACACATCATCTCATCATCTCATCATCTCATCTCCTTAGAGGAAGTGTCTTACCAATTCTGAAATGAAAATAACCAATGATTAGTGGCTATGTACATATTCCACCCCTGATTGGCTTAGCTCAACCTTTTTTTTTTTTAAATAATTTTTTTATTGAAGTTTAACACATAGATTTACAAGCAAACATCGCCCTGGGGCAAAAATTACACCAGTGTAAATAATACATTGTCTGTAGGTTGACATTTTTGGAAATAGAAAAACAAGATATACATGTACTAATATACTTACATATCAAATCGTAAGCTGGAAAATAGACAATAAGTTCGGGCGAAATGGAATACAACTTCATTTTATGTTATCTGTTTAATATATGCTCTCCACAGTACTAAAGAAAATAATCAATAAAGCATCCAGGTCAGAGAAATCAGGCTGTGGAGAGTTGGCTTATGTATCAGCCACTTTTGGGCTGAGATATCTAGGGGGGGGGGGGGATATTCAGCGGGTAAGCACCGCTATACGTATAGGAAAGAGGGAGGGGGGGCGGAGGTTTATATAAGAATGCAAAGTTTAAGGTTTAAAGTATGAGCTGTGAGATTAGAAATGTCCAAGGAGGGGGAGTCCCAGGGCTGACTAGGGATTATAAAATCTAATAAATAGCGAATTAGGGTATTCCCTGTCATTAAGCTTCTCCTTTATTGGTATGATTGTATCAATAGTGTTGAAGGGAAGTTAGCCAAAATAGGGGCATTATTAGGACGTAGAACGATTTTAACCCTGTATAAGCTGCAAGCCAGGAGGTTGTGAGATTAAGTTGGTCTTGACCATAGAACGGGGTAGATGGAATGTACCTCTATTGGCTTACTTTACATAGACAGGGGGAGTATACACGCTGTCAGGACCTAATAGAAGCTCTTTATTTTTTTTTATTTTATTTTTTTATAGAAGCTGTACTTGTACCACAGGCCCTAATAGTAAATAGGTTAATAATTAACAGCAATAAGAAGGGGTGGTTGCATCTGTCTAAATAACCCGTGTGGGACACAGAACAAACCTGGGCGTGACACCTTGTTTATATTATACACTTAAATACTCATACACACATAGTAGGTGATAAATATACCTTGCATATAGTTGTTAGAATATTAGTATAGAGACTAAACAGTAAGCTGCATGACACAGGAAGGTATAAGTAAGGCGTATTAAGGTAAAAACTATTTAAGTAATGCACAGATTTTTAGAGTACTAAATATTATATCTAATGTAGAGAGCTGTACTCGTAACACAGGCCTTAATAGTAAATAGGTTAACATATAACAGCAATAAGAGGGGGTGATTTCATCTGTATGAACACCCGGTGTGGGACACCGAACAAATCTGGGCATGACACCTGGATTATATTATACACTCAAATACTCATACATACATAGTAGGTGATAAATATACCTTGCATATAGTTGTTACAATATTAGCATAGAGACTAAACAGTAAGCTGCATGACACAGGAAGATATAAGTAAGGTGTATTAAGGCAGATTCTAAACTTCATGCAGGTGAGATAATATTGTAACTATTAGTAGTGAGCAGATGGGAATAGTTATAGGCAAGATATGTCACTGTGGAGTCTAAGCTGCCAACAGATGTGCTAAACATGCAGACTTAAACAGTGAGCAGACAGGTACTTAAAACTTGAGAACAGGTCACACAATCAGAAGTTACTATGAGGACTTTTAAGGAGCCTAGGTAGATTGATCTTCTGTTAATCAGCATAATAGCTAGAGCGAATAAAAATGTTAAACATGTTATATAGCCTACATCTCAAGTGTCTAATTTATGCCTCATATCATAACCTTAACAAGGTCTGGGAAGGCAGCTTTTCTAAAATATATGAGGTAATATAGGCTAGCATATCATTACACAGGCCTGACACTTTGTACATGTGAGACGGTATTGTCAAAAGAGAGACTATGACTACAATATAGGATTTCTGCAATAGTTAGCCTCTCAGTCAAAATCTATAAGCAATGTGTGTTATGAGCTAGCAGTGAGAGTCTATGACACTAGACCTTTAGGTTATATGTTAAATAGTAAATGCAGGATAAATAAGGGCCATTGTTTCATTGAGAGACCTCTTTTTAAATACTAGAGAGATGTAGAAAGGGCTCAATAATACTATGATCAAAGCTTAATGTAAGAGACTGCTCAGTCCCAAAGTTCAGACTGTAAGGTCGTCAAAGATGTCTGTGGAGCATTGTAATGTGCATAGTAAGTATAGAGGCTCTGTCTCTGAGATGCATAACAATAAATTCCAACTGAGTAAATATATGGGAACCTTAAAGCGTTTAACAAAAACACAAACAGGAATTGAGATGAATGAACAGAACTCATAAAAAAAAAAAAAAGAGAAAGAGCTGATAAATATATCTTTGAATACAAAGCACATAATGAACTAGGCAATAATCTGGCTCGCTGTAAAGTCCTGGAAATGATATAGATATATAGTTACTTAGAATAAAGACTAATGTCCCAAAATGTACATGGTGTATTGATCCATAGCGTATCTAACCGCTAGTCTATCATCCAGCTGGAGTCTGATATAATTTACCCCACTCCAGATCTCTTATGATTCATATGTCCCCACACACTGGGTGTAGCACGAAAAAATATTGTCATGCATACTGTTACCTTAAAACACAAAGCATATAAACTTCAGTAATACAATAAATTTATATATCTCATTAAGCAAAATCTAGTTGGCTTATATAAGTGTCCCTCAACTGGAGGCAATGAAAACTTGAGCAGAGTACATGAAAAAAACTGCTGGATAATATGGGGGCAGCAGAAAAGGCAAACATATAGCATCGTAGGGTCTCTAAATCCTGGGGGAATGTGCCACATGTTCTCTCACAGTCCGTGTAGAGGGGTTAAAACAGCGAGAGTATTGAGAGCTGAGCAGGGTAAAGTGCAGACATATTCAGTTGATTCACTTTTAAGTGGTTTACGGCCATATTCTTAGGCTCTCTAAAGAACCATCATTTAGGCTATCATTGGGAAAATCTGCTGCCAATTGTGGTAGATGGATAGTTATGCGGCTAAGTACAAGTAAACGTGATTCACACTCCAGCCCAACATCACACTTGATAAGTATTTACCCCACTCCAGTTTTGTGATCTGAAGACCTATATAAAAAGATCCATATATCATGCTGCAATACAGGGTAGTTCTTGCCCGGAGCGAGTATCGCGTAAGGCGCGGCGGGACACAAAGGCAGAGAGCTGTTTAATTGTTCAGAGAGATCAATGATGCTGGGGAAAGGTTTAGCGAGGCATATTGTTCTCCAAGATTCTGGAGTGAAGTATTTGATGTGGGGACCTAATCGCGCTTTGGATCCACCTTGCGCAGCTTTCTTTTGCTCTATCTTCTGTAGTACTGGAGCTATTAAGAGCAGCGTATTCCTCTCAGCTCCCGGCTCAGCTGTCTCTTTTGATTCGGCCCCCGTGTCTGTAGAGGGGCTTCCATAGGTGCTAGAGGGGATCTGAATCGCTTGCAGCAGACCTCGCCCTCCGGTTGGCCCAAATTTCTGCGTCTGCAGCGCCTCCAAGCATGCCGCGCTCCACTGCTCCGATTTAGTAAAGGCCGGTGAGATCTGCCAGGTACTGACCTGTGGAGCCATTCCTGGCTGTTCTTTTATTCGGGCACTCAAGGTCTCGGTGTCTGTTGCACACACGTCTGCATGATCTTTAGATAGAGCCTCACCTGTCAGAGTAGTATGGTGAGATGGGGCCATCGCAGCTCTCAATTCAGCTACGAGATCCTGCTGATGGTAATCCATAGTGTGCAGCAAGGCATGTAATGCAGAGAGGATTTGTTGCTTCATTATAATGCTGTGGAGGGGAATTGTAGTAATATTTCTTCATCCACCAAGATGCTGCGTAGGTAGTTTGAAATATGGCGGCGGAAGCTTAGCCGCGATCCCAGCTAACTAGTAGGCCTCTGTGTTGGTATTGTACCAATGACACGCTACCTGGATCACAAACCTCACAATCTGTGATCTAAGGTGTAACAGGCATTCAGCAGATAGATATGTGGAGTCTTAGGTTGCCATAAAATAGCTTTTTAGTAGATCAAGTTTGAGGAGCTCTGAGAAAGTATGTCCTGAAGCTTCGGCAGTTGGCTCCGCCCCCTAGCTCAACCTTTTAATCAACACACCAGTAGTGCATTTCTGATTCAGAGTTAACAATGCATTGAAGAGTTAAGCACATACGGCTAGATTACGAGTTTTGCGTTATGAGTGAAAAAGCCTCATAACGCTGCTTTTTCACTACCGCTGCTATTATGAGTCTTGTAGGTACAGCTGTACAGAACACTTTTTTGGCCGTCACACAAAGTAACTACCGCACTTTTTAAAAAGTCCTTTTTCAATGGGACTCCCATAGCGCCGGTATTATGAGTTTACCTGTCTGGCCAAAAAGTGAGCGGTACAGCCCATAACTACAAGATCCGTACCGTAAACTGAAAGTCAGTAGTTATGGGTTTTACGTTACAAAGCAGTAGCATAAAACTCATAACTAAACTGTGACAAAGTACACTAACACCCATAAACTACCTATTAACTCCTAAACCGAGGCCCTCCCGCATCGCAAACACTAAAATAAACTTATTAACCCCTAATCTGCCGCTCTGGACATCGCCGCCACTATAATAGACATATTAACCGCTAAACCACCGCACTCCTGCATCATAAACACTAGTTAAATATTATTAACCCCTAATCTGCTGCCCCCAATGTCGCCGCCACCTACATACACTTATTAATCCCTAATCTGCTGTCCCTAACAGCGCCGCAACCTACATTACTGTTCTTAACCCCTAATCTGCTGCCCAAAAAATCGCCGCCACCTAACTACACTTATTAACCCCTAATCTGCTGTCCCCAATGTCACTGCCACTATACTTAAGTTATTAACCCCTAAACCTCTGGCCTCCCACATCACTAACACTAAATAAATATATTAACCCCTAAACCTAACCCTAGGTCTAACCCTTACCCTAACACCCCTAACTTTAATATAATTAAAATAAATCTAAATACAAATTAATATTATTACCTAAATAATACCTATTTAAGACTAAATACTTACCTGTAAAATAAACCCTAAGATAGCTACAATATAACTAATAGTTACATTGTAGCTATCTTAGTTTTTATTTTTATTTCACAGGCAAGTTTGTATTTATTTTAACTAGGTAGACTAGTTAGTAAATAGTTATTAACTATTTACTATATACCTAGTTAAAATTAAGTATTTAGTCTTAAATAGGTATTATTTAGGTAATAATAGTAATTTGTATTTAGATTTATTTTAATTATATTAAAGTTAGGGGTGTTAGGGTTAGACTTAGGTTTAGGGGTTAATATATTTATTTAGTGTTAATGATGAGGGAGGCCAGAGGTTTAGGGGTTAATAATTTTAGTATAGTAGCAGCGACATTGGGGGCAGCAGATTAGTGTAGGTAGGTGTCGGCGATGTTGGGGGAGTCAGATTAGGGGTTAATATGTGTCGGTGGGTGGCGGCAACATTGTGGGCGGCAGATTTGAGGTTAATAAGTGTAGGTAGGTGTCTGCGATGTTGGGGGCGGCAGTTTATGGGTGAATAAGTGTAAGGTAGGTGTCGGCGATGTCGGGGTGGCATATTAGGGGTTAATAAGTGTAGGTGGGTGGCGGCGACATTGGGGTGGCAGATAAAGGGGTTAATAAGTGTAGGTGGGTGTCGGCGATGTCAGGGATGGCAGATTAGGGGTTAATAAGTGTAATGTAGGTGTCGACGATGTCGGGGGCGGCAGATTAGGGGTGTTTAGACTCAGGGTTTATGTTAGGGTGTTAGGTTTAAACATACATTTTCTTTCCCCATAGGAATCAATGGGGCTGCGTTACAGAGCTTTACGCTCCATTATTGCTGGTGTTAGGCTTTTTTTTAGCCGGCTCTCCCCATTGATGTTTAGGGGGAAATCGTGCACGAGCACGTAAAAGCAGCTCAAAGCAGTGCTGGTATTTGTGTGCCGTATGGAGCTCAATGCTGCCATATTGCCCACAAACGCCGTTTTTTTGCAAACCCGTAATAGCAGCGCTATTAAAGGTGAGCGGTGGAAATAACTTTGAAGAAACAGAGCAGAAAAAAAGGGGCGCCTCCTAGTGTAGCCAATTTTTATAAAAGGAATAATGCAAAAGTAAGCATACTCACAATGTGTGAAGGCAGAGATAATGCCTAAGTGAACGTTCTGGGAACTTCACAGTGTCCCAGCTAACTGTGCACTTTGCTGAGGGCTGCTCCTCCCAAACGCAGAAAGGATATCTGTAATCTGGAAATCAAGAGAGAAAACAAGAGGGCGACCCCTAGTGCAAATCAATGTGGAACCAGTGATGAATATCTGTTGCAGCTTGCGAATGGATACTCACAGAAAGTATTGCACCCTATAGTGCAAATGAAGCATACTAGGAATAATATGGTGTCCTAGTGCACAAATCCGCCCAAAAGCACTGTCGTGATGAGAGGTGAACTTCAAATATATCAGGTTGATGAAAAAACAGAGAACTCCAGTATCGATAAAAAAGTTTAATTAAAAAAATACACAGATCTACAATGACATCTGTAGTAAAATTGCAACGCGTTTCTAAGCGCTAACCACGCTTTTTCCTCAGGCAAATGATCATTTGCCTGAGGAAAAAGCGTGGTTAGCGCTTCTCTGTTTTTTCATCAACCTGATATATTTGAAGTTCACCTCTCATCACGACAGTGCTTTTGGGCGGATTTGTGCACTAGGACACCATATTATTCCTAGTATGCTTCATTTGCACTATAGGGTGCAATACTTTCTGTGAGTATCCATTCGCAAGCTGCAACAGATATTCATCACTGGTTCCACATTGATTTGCACTAGGGGTCGCCCTCTTGTTTTCTCTCTTGATTTCCAGATTACAGGTGGAAATAACTTGCAAGTTATTACCGAGCCACTCATAACGCAAAACTCGTAATCTGGCCGATAGTTCTCTGCAAACAATCGTGGAAAAATAAACTGTGTTTTATTAGAGCATTTTATATCCTTTACCTCCATATAATGAAGGTTCTTTATGTATTCCCATACATTTTGAAAATAAAACTACAGAATTCACTTTATTAAGATAAAACTACTGAAACAGATATTTACATGGGTTATCTCTTGTTAATACTATCTGACCTCTTACTGTTGAAAACAATAGCCAAAGCTATACTATAACAATGACATAAATAAAAATTGCAATATTGAATGATAAGGGGTGTTTCCTTCTGCCCTGTAATCTGTGTCCTTAAATCCTAAAAATAATATTTCTATGTTTCTCCCAATCACTTTCATTCTCATGGAATTATCATTTGGGTATTTCTCTGCCTGGTCAGCTTACATGAGCAAATAAATGCATTAATATAATTCTAGGGCATCTTTATATAAGCACTTTATAACCTATTTTTATTAATGTTCAGCTACAGCAATTGAGTTCCATTAGTTTGTAGATTACAAGAAAGTACTATTATGAAGAGAATTTCTTGTGATTATATGGCTTTGTGGTATATGAATTTTGCAGTTGCAGTTACATAAACTTGTGGTTTGGCTATAAATTGATATATGCTGAATGAGGTGCATTAAAACAAGTACTTTAGGTTTTGTAAATTATGAAACATGAATAAAAAATTTTTTTAGTATTTTTTACTTCATAGTTTTTCTTTGATGTTAGAAAATGAACTTTAATAGCATCCACTGGAGACATATTCTAGGGAACAAATGTGGGAAATGTTAGTAATAAAATATAGTATATGTTTAACGGCTGGTAAAAGAGCTGATTACTTTGTAATTTAGAATAGGGTAGGGCATTTTATTATTTTGGGGGGCTTTTTTTATTTTATTAGGGGGCTTAGATTAGGTGTAATTAGTTTAAATTTCTTGTAAAAAAATTTTATTTTCTGTAATTCAGTGGGGTTTTTTGTATTATAGATTAGTTTATTTAATTGTATTTTAGTTTAGCTAATCGTAGGTAATTTATTTAATTAATTTATTGTTAGTGTAGTGTTAGGTATATTTGTAACTTAGGTTAGGATTTATTTTACAGATAATTTTGAAATAATTGTAACTAGGTAGCTATTAAATAGTTATTAACTATTTAATAGCTATTGTACCTAGTTAAAATAAATACAAAGTTGCCTGTAAAATAAATATAAATCCTAAAATAGCTAAAATGTAACTATTAGTTATATTGTAGCTTTATTAGGGTTTATTTTATAGGTAAGTATTTAGTTTTAAATAGGATTAATTTATTTAATGATAGTAAATTTATTTTGTTTAATTTAAATTATATTTAAGTTATGGGGGGGTTAGGGTTAGATTTAGGTTTAGGGGTTAATAACTTTATTATAGTAGCGGCGACGTTGGGGGCAGGAGATTAGGGGTTAATAATTGTAGGTAGGTGGCGGCGATGTAGGTGGCGAAGATTAGGGGTTAATACAATTTATATATAGTGTTTGCGAGGCGGGAGTGCGGCGGTTTAGGGGTTAATACATTTATTATAGTTGCGGCAGGGTCCGGTCGGCAGATTAGGGGTTAATAAGTGTAGGTAGGTGGCGGCGACGTTGGGGGGGCAGATTAGGGGGTAATAAATATAATATAGGTGTCGGCGATGTTAGGGGCAGCAGATTAGGGGTTAATAGTTTAACGCAGGTGTCAGCGATAGCGGGGGCGGCAGATTAGGGGTTAATAAGTGTAAGGTTAGGGATGTTTAAACTCGGGGTTCATGTTAGGGTGTTAGGTGTAGACTTAAAGAGGGTTTCCCCATAGGAAACAATGGGGCTGCATTAGGAGCTGAATGCTGCTTTTTTGCAGGTGTTAGGTTTTTTTTTCAGCCAGCTCAGCTCCATTGTTTCCTATGGGGATATTGTGCACGAGCACGTTTTTCCAGCTTACCGCTACCGTAAGCAGCGCTGGTATTGAGGGTTGAAGTGGAGTTAAATTATGCTCAACGCTCCCTTTTCTGAGGCTAAAGCAGCCATTCAGACAACTCTAAACACCAGCGTTGTCTTAAGGGTGCGTTGGGAAAAAAAGGAGCGTTAGCACCGCGGGTCTTTACCGACAAAACTCTAAATCTAGGTGAAACTTTTTTAATATACTGTAAGTTTTGCTTTTCCTTGCTAGATTTGGTAACTTCATTTGACATGGGTCAGAAGTTATGTATATAAAGCTCTCTGTTATAAATTCTTCCTATACAGATAAACCATTACAGCACTGGTACATAGAGTGTTATTACAATGTTATTACAATGTGATGCTCACTTGAGAAGTAAAACACTGTGTATATATTAGTAATGATGATCCCCTCTGTGGATAACAATATGGTCAAATATATTATTTAGTCCTGCCTCTTTCAATACATAAGGGAGTAAATCAGTAAGTCAAATACATTACTTATTTTAGGATAAAGGTCTTTTTTCATGTATACTTGATTAGCCATTCATGACATCACAAGAAATGGGTGTGATGTCTAATAGAAAGTAAATAAAAGGCTGCAATTTGGGCGGTGCCTCCACTTTTGACAAAGCCAGTAGGCGAAACATGTTAAGGGAGGAATGACAGGATTGTTGGGTGTCCTGTAGTTTTAATTTTGCACTAGTCCAAGTGCTATTTCTTATGTATTAATCAACTATGGGGAAAGTGGTATTTCCTTAGGAGATCTGTTGTTCGGGCTTATCCGATGCTAGCTAATTTAAGATACTTATGTAGCACATACCTGTAATTTCAGCACAAATTATTACTGCCCTAGGGCAAGCTTTGTGCTACTCATATTTCTTTTACTAACCTCTTGTGGTGGTTGCCCACAGTACAAATTACAAGCATATGATATGATATTTAACAGCTAACAATAAGTATTTTTAGTGGCAACACTTGACAAACCTGGTGTAAACTGTACTGTATAGTGCTTAGATACATGGCAGTGTACTGAGTACAATCCATATAAACAAGTTTAATTTACGTATATACAGGTTAAACGTTGAGCTTAATTTACAGTGGCTTCTGTATTCCTTAACTTGTGGAACACTGTGACCTTAGGGCATATAGACATTCCTTATTTATTTGCACGTTTAATACTAAGTGTATGCAATTCACAGTGGAGGTGAAAGTCCTCTCTATACTAGTTTTGCTGTTTGGGAGTTTCTGAAACCAGCTGATTTAGGTTACTGCTGTAATAAATAAATCGCATATCCTGCACATACGTGCCTGGTGGCGAGTTTTAGTGTTAAGCCCACGGGCACACTAACAAGTAATTTGTATAAGCCTCCTCGTATTACACTCCTTTGTAGGTTGATGAAAAAGTATGTAACTTTATAATATTAATCAATAGCAACCGATACAAGGTTAGTTGCGAGTCATTGGTTACACTGTATCTTAACATTTAAATACACGGTAATTCCTGTGGTTTCATTTATACACACGCTCCATTATAGATATTGGGCTGTACAAATGACAGCGGAGATATAGCTCTAATCTGTAGAGCAACTAATATTTTAATTGTGACCCACAGGCACACTAACAAATAATTTGTATATATAAGTGCAAACTACACGTAACTTACAAGGTATCAATACCTAGCCATACTAATACTGTTGCAGTACTCTATCACAGAGTACATATGAGTACAATTTATTTTAGTATCAACATAACTCTTAGGTATACAATTTATGAGTACACACTGAATAGTGGCCCCTAACAGGTTGGCCTCAATTTTGCAGGGATGTTAGCCAACAGCAGATTACAAACATACCTTTACCATGAAAGTTTACCACAAATCCTCTTTAGGTTGGAGTTACTATCCATGATATCAATTCAGGATAAGAATTCGTAACTATCCAACATTTTCACTACATTAGTTTGAAAACCACTTTTACTTGTGTGTAACTAGTGATGTCGCGAACCTAAAAATTTTGGTTCGCGAACGGCGGACTCGAACTTCCACAACTGTTCGCGAACAGGCGAACCGGGCGAACCGCCACTGACTTCAAAAGGCAGACGAACTTTAAAACCAACAGGGAATCTTTCTGGCCACAATAGTGATGGAAACGTTGTTTCAAGGGGACTAACACCTGGACTGTGGCATGCCGGAGGGGGATCCATGGCAAAACTCCCATTGAAAATTACATAGTTGATGCAGAGTCTGGTTTTAAGCCATAAAGGGCATAAATCACCTAACATTCCTAAATTGTTTGGAATAACGTGCTTTAAAACATCAGGTATGATGTTGTATTGATCAGGTAGTGTAAGGGTTACGCCCGCTTCACAGTGACAGACCAAACTCCCCGTTTAAAGGTACAGTCTACACCAGAATTGTTATTGTTTTAAAAGATAGATAATCCCTTTATTACTCATTTCCCAGTTTTGCATAACTAACACATTTATAATAATATACTTTTAACCTCTGTGATTATCTTGTATCTAAGTCTCTGCAAACTGCCCCTTTTTTCAGTTCTTTTGACAGACTTGCAGTCTAGCCAATCAGTGCCTGCTCCCAGATATCTTCTCGTGCACGAGCACAGTGTTATCTATATGAAATACGTGAACTAACACCCTCTAGTGGTGAAAAACTGTTAAAATGCAATCTGAAAGAGGTGGGCTTCAAGGTCTAAGAAATTAGCATATGAACCTCTAGGTTAAGCTTTCAACTAAGAATACCAAGAGAACAAAGCAAAATTGGTGATAAAAGTAAATTGGAAAATTGTTTAAAATTACATGCTCTATCTGAAACCTGAAAGTTTATTTTGGCCTAGACTGTCCCTTTAACGCACCGCAAACAACCGCAAACAGTCCATTTGCACAACCGCAAACTCCCCATTTGCACAAGGTTGGATACCAAGCTAGCAATGTCCCATTCCTTGTCCTCACTGATGTCATTGAAGGTCTCTTCCTCCACCCAGCCACGTACAACACCAAGGGTCCCCGAAAGGTGACAACAAGCCCCCTGGGACGCCTGCTGTGTTTGGTCTTCCACCTCCTCAAAGCAACCTTCCTCCTCTGACTCCTCTTCTTCAAACTCCTCTCTCTGCGTTGCCTCTCTCTGAGTTATTATAATGTGTGTTAAGTAGTAATATTCCTATCAGTTTAATCCCTGTGGTGTCCCCTATCAGGGTACGTGTATATAGCATGGATTTTAGGAACCAGGAGATGGAAAAAGATGTTTGGTCGGTCCGGCCACGAGATAGATAGATTTGATAGATAGATCAATAGATACATTTGATAGATTCGATAGATAGATAGATAAATAGATAGATATGATAGATAGATAATTTCCCAGACAGAGAATTACAAGACGTGCGGTCTGGGACCCATGGTAAGATTCCCAGAGGCAGTTGCGGCGCCAGGGGACGTGTATATGGCATGGATTTTAAGAACCGGGAGATGGAAAAAGATGCTTGGTCGATCCTCCTACTTCAAATTTGGGGCACTGTGCGTGCAATCTACTGTGCCACTGGATATGAGTGGTGTGTTAAGTAGTACTATTCTTATCAGTTTAATACCTGTTACGTCCCCTATCAGGGTACGTGTATATGGCATGGATTTTAGGAACCGGGAGATGGAAAAAGATGCTTGGTCGGTCCGGCCACGAGATAGATTTGATAGATAGATACATAGATTAGATAGATAGATCAATAGATACATTTGATAGATTCGATAGATAGATTTGATAGATAAATAGATAGATTTGATAGATAATTTCCCAGACAGAGAATTACAAGACGTGCAGTCTGGGAGCCATAGTAAGGTTCCCAGAGGCAGTTGCGGTGCCAGGGGACGTGTATATGGCATGGATTTTAGGAACCGGGAGATGGAAAAAGATGCTTTGTCAGTCCTCCCTCCTACTTCAAATGTTGGGGCACTGCGCATGCAATCTAATGTGCCACCAGATAGGAGTGGTGTGTTAAGTAGTACTATTCCTATCACTTTAATCCCTGTTACGTGCCTTTTTTTGTTTTGTTTTTTGAAGCTACAGTGCAGCACCAGAGGCCAGAAAAATTTGGCATGTACACATGCCTAGAAAAATTGAAGTTTGTTTCCCTGGCAGAAAGTGCCCTAAAACATTGCGTCTTGAACCCTAGTTGGTGGCGGATAAGTCACGCAAGTCATCCGGCATTCGAAGATAAAATACAGCAGCTTGTGGACCATTTATAGCCCAAGGCAGATCATCTCATTAGGCCTTTTTTACTCTAATGTATCGCCCAATGTCAGTCCCTTTTGGATCTATCCCTCATTCATCTTAATAAAGGTGAGGTAATCTAGACTTTTTTGACCTAGGCAACTTCTCTGACAATACCTCCTGCTGCACTAAAGGTCCTTTCTGACAGGACACTTGAAGCGGGGCAGCCAGAAGTTCTAGTGCAAATTGGGATAGCTCAGGCCACAGGTCAAGCCTGCACACCCAGTAGTCAAGGGGTTCATCGCTCCTCAGAGTGTCGAGATCTGCAGTTACGGCGAGATAGTCTGCTACCTGTCGGTCGAGTCGTTTTCTGAGGGTGGACCCCGAAGGGCTGTGGCGATGCATAGGAGTTAAAAAGCTTTGCATGTCCTCCTTCAATAACAAGTCTGTAAAGCGTCCTGTCCTTGCCGGCGTAGTCGTTGGAGTTGGAGGATTACTTTCACCTCTTCCCCTGCTAGATTCCCGTTGTGCTGTGACATCACCCTTATACGCTGTGTAAAGCATACTTTTTAATTTATTTTGGAACTGCTGCATCCTTTCCGACTTTTTGGAATTTGGTAACATTTCAGGCACTTTATGCTTATACCGGGGGTCTAGTAGCGTGGACACCCAGTACAGGTCCTTCTCCTTCAGCTTTTTTGTACAAGGGTCACTCAACAGGCACGACAGCATGAAAGACCCCATTTGCACAAGGTTGGATGCCGAGCTACTCATGTCCCGCTCCTCGTCCTCAGTGATCTCACTGAAGGTATCTTCTTCCCCCCAGCCACGTACAACACCACGGGTACCAGATAGGTGACAATGAGCACCCTGGGATGCCTGTTGTGGTTGGTCTTCCTCCTCCTCCTCCTCCTCCTCCTCAAAGCCACATTCCTCCTCTGACTCATCTTCCTCACAATCCTCTTCCAGCGTTGCCGCTGGTCCAGCAAGCGATGCTGATAAGGCTGTTTCTGGTGGTGATGGTGACCACAACTCTTCCTCTTCATGCTCATCTACGGCCTGATCCAGCACTCTTCGCAGGGCACGCTCCAGGAAGAAAACAAATGGTATGATGTCGCTGATGGTGCCTTTGGTGCGACTGACTAGGTTTGTCACCTCCTCAAAAGGACGCATGAGCCTACAGGCATTGCGCATGAGCATACAGTAACATGGCAAAAAAATCCCCAGCTCCCCAGAGGCTGTCCTAGCACCCCGGTCATACAAATACTCGTTAACGGCTTTTTCTTGTTGGAGCAGGTGGTCGAACATTAGGAGTGTTGAATTCCAACGTGTCGGGCTGTCACAAATCAAGCACCTCACTGGCATGTTGTTTCGCCGCTGGATATCTACAAAATTCGCCATGGCCGTGTAGGAACGCCTGAAATGGCCACACACCTTCCTGGCCTGCTTAGGGACGTCCTGTAAGCCTGGGTACTTATGCACAAAGCGTTGTACGATCAGATTACACACATGTGCCATGCACGGCACATGTGTCAACTTGCCCAATTTCAATGCTGCCAACAAATTACTTCCGTTGTCAGAAACCACTTTGCCGATCTCCAGTTGGTGCGGAGTCAGCCACTAATCCACCTGTGCGTTCAGGGCGGACAGAAGTGCTGTTCCAGTGGGACTCTCTGCTTTCAGGCAAGTCAACCCCAAGACGGCGTGACACTGCCATATCCGGGTTGTGGAATAGTACCTGGGGAGCTGGGGGAGTGCCGTTGATGTGGAGCAAGACGCAGCAGCAGAAGAGGACTCAGCCGAGGAAGAGGTTATGGAAGAGGATGGAGTAGGAGGAGTAGAGGAGGTGGCAGCAGGCCTGCCTGCAAGTCGTGGTGGTGTCACCAACTCCTCTGCAGAGCCACGCATTCCCTGCTTGGCAGCCGTCAGCAGGTTTACCCAATGCGCAGTGTAGGTGATATACCTGCCCTGACCATGCTTTGCAGACCAGCTATCAGTGGTCAGATGGACCCTTGCCCCAACACTGTGTGCCAGACATGCCATTACTTCCTTTTGCACAATCGAGTACAGGTTGGGGATTGCCTTTTGTGCAAAGAAAGTTCAGCCGGGTACCTTCCACTGCGGTGTCCCAATAGCTACAAATTTTTTGAACGCCTCAGACTCCACCAGCTTGTATGGTAAAAGCTGGCGGGCTAAGAGTTCAGAAAAGCCAGGGGTCAGATGCCGGGCAAGGGGGTGACTTTGAGAAATTGGCTTCTTACGCTCAAACATGTCCTTGACAGACACCTGACTGTGGGCAGATGATCAGGAACTGCTCTGGAAGAGAGACGGAGTGGCGGATGGTTGAGAGGGGGCAAGGAGGACAGCAGTGGTTGACGTGGCTGAAGATGCTGGACTAGGAGGAGGATGGCGGCTTTGAGTTTGTGTGCTGCTTGTACTCATGTGTTCATCCCATCGGCATTTGTGATGTGAGATCATGTGCCTTCGCAAAGCAGTTGTACCTAGGTAGGTGTTGGACTTCCCACGACTCAGTTTCTTTTGGCACAGGTTACAAATGGCATCGCTGTTGTCAGAGGCAGACACACAAAAAAAAATGCCACACTGCTGAGCTTTGCGATGACGGCATTCTGGTGGTGGCAACAGCATGCGTTGATTGGCGTGCTGTCTGGCTGACCCTGGGTGCCGATGCATGCTGTCTGACTGTGCCACTAGCTCCTTGCGATGACCTCCCCCTGCTTCCAACTCGTCTCCTCCTCCTCCTCTCTGTCTCACCATCTGAACTTTCCCCCTTTTCTTCACTTCTAGCGGGCACCCACATGACATCCACGGACGCATCATCATCAACCGCTTCACTTGTATCTGACAAATCAACAAAGGAAGCAGCAGCGGGTACATCATCATCATCACACCGTACGTCCATGTCTGTAATGCTGCCTGACTGAGACATATCACTGTTATCTACATCCTCTGTCAATGATGGTTACGCATCACTCATTTCTTCAAACTTATGTGTCAATAACTCCTCTGACAGATCAAGTGAAGCGGCTGTGGTGCTAGTGTTGGTGGTGGCAGCAGGCGGGCGAGTGGTCACTTGAGAGGTGCTTGTAGCTAAGCTGGAGGTGGATGGTGCATTAAGGTTCCGAGCGGAAGCTGTAGAAGATTGGGTGTCCTGTGTTAGCCAGTCAACTAGTCCTCCTCAGAACTTTTTGCGTTCATGGTACGTGGCCTCTGAACACTAGGCATTATTGTAGGGTCAAAGGGAATCACAGCACCATGACCACGACGGCACCTGCGGGGTGGCCTGCCTCTGCCTGTCATTTTTTTTAAATGTACACTGGGTGGCACTGGGCAAGTGGGCACAGTATACGCTGCGAGTCTGACACAAAAAAGCAGACTGATGTTTCACAATCCAAAAAGTTTTTTTTGTTTTTAAATGTACACTTACACTACTATTAAACAAGATATGAGTGGTGGCACTGGGCAAGTGGGCACAGTATACGCTGTGAGCCTGACACAAAAAAGCAGACTGATGTTTCACAGTCCAAAAAGTTTTTATTTTTTTAAATGTACACTTACACTACTATTAAACAAGATATGAGTGGTGGCACTGGGCAAGTGGGCACAGTATATGCTATGAGCCTGGCACACACGCTGGCAAGCAGGTAACTGCAATTAGATTACACAAGCAGACTGATGTTTCACAGTCAAAAAAGTTTTTTTTTTACAAAATTTACACTACTGTTACAACAGATATGAGTGGAGGCACTAGTTGGCAAGTGGGCCTGGCGCACACGCTGGCAGGCAGGCAACTGCAATTAGATTACACTAGCAGACTGATGTTTCAAAGTAAAAAAGGTTTTTTGTTTTTTTTAAATTTACACTACTGTTACAACAGTTATGAGTGGTGGCACTAGTTGGCACTTGGCAAGTGGGCCTGGCACACACGCTAGCAGGCAGGCAACTGTAATTAGATTACACTAGCAGACTGATGTTTCACAGTCAAAAAAGTTTTTTTTTTTAATTTACACTACTGTTACCACCGATATGAGTGGTGGCACTAGTTGGCAAGTGAGCCTGGCACACACTCTGGCAGGCAGGCAACTGCAATTAGATTACACTAGCAGACTGATGTTTCACAGGCAAAAAAGTTTTTTTAAAAAATTTACACTACTGTTACAACAGATATGAGTGGTGGCACTAGTTGGCAAGTGGGCCTGGCACACACGCTGGCAGGCAGGCAGGCAACTGCAATTAGATTACACTAGCAGACTGATGTTTCACAGTCAAAAAAGTTTTTTTTTTAAATTTACACTACTGTTACAACATATATGAGTGGTGGCACTAGTTGGCAAGTGGGCCAGGCACACATGCTGGCAGGCAGGCAACTGCAATCCCAGCCCTGGAGAAATGCCTATTTTGTAAGGGCATTTGACCCCAGAGCAGGGCTAGTGGACAGGGAACAGTTAGAGGTTGGATTGGAGGGGGCGGGCACATTAGAAGGCATAAAGGAGCCAGTGAGCAGGAAGTAGGCTCATCTTCTATCCGGACCTGATGGTGAGAGGAAGCTTCCTTTCACTTATATCAAGCCCGGACAGAACGTGAGGGTACTTACCGCTCACATTGCAGACTTCCAGGACCTGTTCACTGCTGCTGCAGCTGCTGCCAGGGAGAGAGGCCCTCAGTGGTTACTGGCACAGCTGCAGGCAGCAGGGGTCTTACCTAGTGGAGCCGGGTCCCAGGAGCAGCCAGCAGAGATGGGACCGTCCCCCAGGCCTAGACCGGTGCGGCGATCGCAGCTGCCGGAGCGCCTCAGTCCTGAGGCGGGCCCAAGAAGAGGACGTGCTGCCGGAGCAGTTGGGAGAGGAAGCAGAGGGCGTTCGGCCAGAAGGAGCGGCCCGCAGAGGCGAGACCTACAGCAGCAGTCGGTGTGGGAAGAGGACGGTGGTCACGTGGGTGTTGTGATGCACCAGGCCCGATCCAGGCAGGAGGTGACAGCATCGGATGCGCCAGCAGGTAAGCCACTGAGTTATCGAAGGATGTGCAGTGTGGCGGTAGAAACGGCCGAAAATGTGTGGGGGGCCTGGAACAGGGGGGATGCGCTGGTAGCCCCGGTTAAAGGTTTTTAAAGGGGAATATATATTTAGATAGGTGGGGGCATAAAACGGCCAGGGGAGAAGGGCAGATGGCAGTACAAGGGGCCAAAATGAGGCCGTAGAGGGGGCCCAGATGAGGCCGGAGAGGGTAAAGTGGGCCCAAATGAGGCATTAAAAACAAGGGGGTCTGAATGAGCCCGTTAAAGGGAGGCCCAAATGAGGCCGTTAAGTGGGGGCCCAAATGAGGCCGGTTTAGGAATGCAAAAGGGGCCTGAATGAAGCCAGATGCAGAGGCCCAGATCAGGCCATTAGAGAAAAGGGGGGCCCAAATGAGGCCAGGGAGACAGAGGTTATGGTGGCACGTGGGGGATTAAAGTAAGGAGCAGCGGAGGCCCAAGGGGTAGCGTTAGCTGTGAGGGGGGGCAATAAAGTGGGAATTAGTAGGCCTGGGCAGGGAATAGTGCAAATGAGGCAGTTGGTAGGCCCAAGATGGGGGTTAGAGGGTATGTGGATAGAGAAGGGGACTAAGTAGAGGTGTGGGGTTGTGAAGGGGTATATATATACATTTAGGGTAGGGGGGGTCCAAGTAGGGAGGACTCGGGGGGAGGGATGAATCAACCTTTTAGGAGGGTTGGAATTGGGAAATGAGGAGAAAGGGGGGAGAGGTCCTTTCGGGGAAAAAGAGGGGAGCTGTGAGGGGTGGAAGAGGTTTTGTTTGAGTCATAACTGCCCTCCTTCTTTTCTATACTAGTGCTGCTTGCTTCTACCCCGGAAGGATGTTGCAGGACAGAGCCCGGCGGGACCCCAGAGAGGGACGGGGATTCCCTAGTAATAGAGGATATCCCTAGCGATTTTGATGGAGACGGTCTTCAGGAGTTGGAGGTCCAGGAGCATGTTACGGCTGGCCAGGTGGGGGAACTTGACTACTTGGCGCAGTTATTAGGGTCTTTATCTCCTCCTAGGGGGTTTGGGGATAGGGGGAGGGGTAGGAGCAACTCCAGTGGCACGCGAGGGATTCGGGATGATAACTTTGGTATGCCTTTGCAGGTGGGGAGTATGCAGAGGAGGGAACACTCCCCCAGCATTCGCAGGGAGAGAGGTCAGAGACAAGGAAGGTCACGATCCCCAATGAGGAGCAGAAACAGCAGGGATAGGAGGTGTTCACCAACGTGGGCGAGGATTGAGAGGACGGACAGAGACAGGAGTGGCGAAAGGAGGAGAGAGGCAAGGCCCAGGAGGAGATCGCTGGAAAGGCGGAGGGAGTCACCGACAAGGGAGAGGAGACGGTTGAGCAGGCTGGGAGCTACAAGGGAGTCAGGAGCTGAGACGGTGCACAGGACTCCAGCAGAGGCGCCAAGAGGTAGGAGTTCAACTATTCCTCAGAGTGGGCAGGTGAATGAGATGCAGAATGTGTTATTGCAAGGTTTAAACAACTTAATTACTAGGGTAGAGCAGTCATATGGGAGCGGAAGTCAGGGGAGCCCGGCAGGGGCATGGAGAGAGGGGGCCACAGGAGTGGGTGGAGTGGGGGTTGGGAACCCGATGATCGGGCCCCAGGTGGGGATCCCTTCAACAGGGGCGGAGCAGGCACCCATATCGCCCCAAGGTGGGGAAGCAGCTGGTGTTGTGGCTGGAACGTCGGGTGCAATGAGGAGTACGGGGGCTGTAACCATCACCTTGCGGAGACTGTGCTTATGCTCTATAGGCCCCTTGGGGCTGCATTTGGCGGCAGAGGTAAAGGACAAGATATGGAAGAGGGAGTTTCTAGAGTCATTTTCCCTCCTCCCCATAGATCAGTTTGTGGAAGTGAAGGAGGATTCAAAAGGGGAACAAGGTAAAAAGGAGGAGGAGAGAAAAAAACGGTACCGTAAAATTTCGAAGACGTTTGCGAATTGGACCAGGGCATTCTGTATCCTGGCTAGCGTGATTACTCAGAAATTTCCTGAGCAGGGCTCTGCCCTATTCTGTTATTTTGATGAGGTCTCCTCCGCCTACCGTACCTACGGAGGGATGGCGTGGTGGAGATATGATGAACAGTTTCGTCAGAGAATAGCGGTCCGCCCTGACATGAGGTGGGACGACAGGGACATGGGGATTTGGCTGGAGATTATGACTCCATTACGCGGGGGCTAGTCCTTTCGGGCTGCAGGTAGTGGCCATCTGGGAACGCCCCCTTGGCTAAAAAAGTACGCTGAGGTGAGGGGCAAACGGGGTGATGCCGAGTTGCTCTTAACGGGTTTCAGCTCGGGTTTCCTCATCCCCTTTCAGGACGTGAAAGATGGAAGGATGGCAGGGAATTTGAAATCAGCCAGGGAATTTCCGGGGGTGGTGCAGGAGAAATTGGGGAAGGAGGTTGCACTGGGTCGAATGGCGGGCCCCTTTGTGGTTCGCCCGCTACCAAATTTGAGGCTGTCCCCCCTTGGGGTGGTCCCCAAGAAGGTCCCGGGGCAATACCGCATGATACACCACTTGTCGTACCCGAAAGGTTTTTCGGTAAACGATGGGATCGACCCAGCCATGGTGGCAGTCCTTTACGCATCCTTTGATGATGCGGTAACCTTGGTTCGTCAGGCGGGCCGGGTGGCCCTCCTCTCCAAAGTTGATGTGGAAGCAGCTTTCAGATTGCTTCCGTTTCACCCGACATGCCACCATTTGCTGGGTTGTGCATTTGAAGGAAAGTTTTTTGTTGATTTATGTTTGCCAATGGGGTGTTCGATCTCATGCTCCTACTTTGAAAAATTCAGCTGTTTCGTGGAGTGGGTCATGAAGCGATCGTGGGGGTTGAAGTCCATGGTTCATTACTTGGACGACTTCCTTTTTGTAGGCCCTGTGGGCAGTGATTCATGCCAGCGGTTGATGGACTCCTTTGGAGAGATTGCAAAAGAGTTTGGGATCCCGGTGGCGGGTGATAAGTCCGAGGGCCCTTGTGTGGCACTGAGTTTCTTGGGAATACACATTGATGCGGTTAAGATGGAGTGTAGTTTGTCGGAGGACAAGGTGGTCGATTTACGCGGTGTGTTACAAAAAGCTTTGGGGAAGAGGAAGTTGACGCTGAGAGAGATGCAGTCCCTGCTGGGAAAATTTTACTTTGCCTGTCGAATTATCCCGGTGGGTAGGGTATTCTGTAGGAGATTGTCTTTGGCCACAGTGGGGGTCCAGGAGGCGTCCCACCACATTAGTTTGACAAAGGCATTGAGGGACGATTTGGGGATATGGCTGAGATTCCTTGCTGAGTTTAACGGACGGTCGCTGATTCAACAGGTGGGATGGGATGATCCTGATGTACATCTATTCACGGATGCTTCGGGGGCTCATGGGTTTGGAGTATACTTGGGGGGTAAGTGGTGTGCAGATGCATGGCCACAGGAGTGGCGGGTAGGGAAATTGATTAAGAACTTGGTGTTCTTAGAATTGTTCCCGTTGTTGGTGTCTTTGACTATTTGGCCAGAGCTCCTGAGGGACAGAAAAGTTCTTTTTCATTCAGACAACATGCGAGTAGTAGCAGCTGTCAACTCATTGTCAGCATCCTCCCCCCGGTTGTGAGTCTCCTCTGTTTGTTTGTGCTAGAATGCATGAGATGTAATGTACTTTTCAAGGCTGTATATGTCCCCGGGAGGTCCAATGGGATAGCTGATTCTCTTTCCCATTTTCAGTGGGACAGGTTCCGGGAGCTGGCTCCGTTGGCAGAGGTGGAAGGGAAGCGGTGCCCGGGCAGCTTATGGAAGGTGGACTTCTTGGCTTGATGAGGATGGTACGGGGGGCCTTGGTGGGGTCCACGTGGAGGGCCTATGCTCAGGTATGGAGAGAATGGTGTGTGGTGCTAAGAAGGGCTGGGGGGGGCCTTCACGGCCCAGAGCTGGTTGCAAGTGCTCTTGAGGTGGATGTCGGAATTGGGTGCCCAAGGGGTATCAAGGGCCATGGTGAAGCGTAGGCTAGCAGCACTCGCATTCCTTTGCCAGTTTTTGGGGTGGGAGGATGTTACCAAGGGTTTTGTGGTCCGAATGGCCGCCAGGGGCTTGTGTAGGGGAAGTAGAGTCCCGGACTCTAGGAGACCGGTTATTTTTGCGTTATTACAGAGGGTGGTGGGAGCCCTAGATACAGTATGCTCGGATGCATATGAGGTGGTTCTGTTTTGGGTTGCATATGTGATAGCCTTTTTCGCAGCCTTTTGGGTCTCCGAGGTGGTGGGGGCGAACAGGAGAGATGGAGGGGGGATCCAGAGATGTGATGTTTGGATCCAAGAGGGGGAGCTTTTCATATGGCTAAGGAGGTCAAAAACTGACCAGGGAGGACAAGGGAGAGCTATAAGCCTCAAGGCAATTGGGGGTACATGTTGCCCAATTGAGACCGTGGCAGCATTTTTGCGGGTATGGCGGCAGGGCGACGGCCCGTTGCTGGTACACTTGAACGGGGACTCGTGGTCACGTTTTCAGTTTATAGCAGTCTTTAGGAAAGTGCTAGGACAACTGTGGTTACCGGAACTTGATTTTGGGTCCCATTCTTTTAGAATAGGGGCAGCTACAGAAGCGAGAATGTTGGGGATGTCGGATGCAAGGATTAAAAGGATTGGGAGGTGGGCTTCTGACAGTTTTAGATCCTATGTACAGAGAGACTTAATACTGTAAGTTAATTGGGGATGTTTTTGTTCTTCTTTTCTTGTCTTATGGTTAGGTATTCGGGAGTGCTGGATTATTGGCCATTCCTACATTTATTGGGCTAGACGAGCGGCAATGGTAAAAGACGATGGAGGCCAGCTGGGTTTGGAGGACAGTGCGGTGAGGATACGTTGGTTGGGGTTTCGGGGTTTGAGGTGGGACCAGGTGATTGTGAAAGTAGTGGAATTTGCAAGGTTGTACGGCCCGCCTGGGCTGTTGGTGATCCATGCGGGGGGAAATGATTTGGGCTCCATCTCTCAGAAAGATTTGCTGGATGGAATAAAGAGGGATTTGTTAAGGTTATGGGACTTGTTCCCAGAGCTCATGGTGGTGTGGTCCGAGATAGAACCTCGGCTGAATTGGCAGGCAGCGTGGGATGCTCAGAGGTTGGAAGTTTCCAGGAGAAAAATCAATAGAATTTTGAGCAATTTTGTAGAGAAAAAAGGGGGGGTGTCAATACAACACGTGGAATTTGAAGGAGAGGCTGGGGCATGTTTTTTCCTGAGAGATGGAGTCCATTTGAATGAGGTGGGGCTGCATTTGTTCAATTTTAATTTGAAAGAAGGGGTAAAAAAGGCCTTGGGTAGTGGCGGGGTCCGGCTGTAAGCCGTCCTTGTGGCAGATGGGGCTTGCCTTTGGTGGTCTGTGGAGTTTGCTGGGGTACCTCCTGCCATGCAGGAGAGGTATATATTACGGTTCCTGATGGAGACCTTTGGAGGGAAGTACAATGGATTAATGGGCAAGCCCCGAGGAGGGGGGGATTGTTTATGTTAAAGTTATCATGGGAGTTATTTACCTGTGTTTGTTTACATGTTAATAGAATTTGTTACTAAAACAAGCTGCTGCCTTTTTACACCATTTGGTGTTGTGTGTTTCATTACTTAGAATAACGTAGTCCCGAATAAAGGGGTCATCCCAGCCCTGGAGAAATGCCTATTTTGTAAGGGCATTTGACCCCAGAGCAGGGCTAGTAGACAGGGAACAGTTAGAGGTTGGATTGGAGGGGCGGGCACATTAGAAGGCATAAAGGAGCCAGTGAGCAGGAAGTAGGCTCACCTTCTATCCGGACCTGATGGTGAGAGGAAGCTCCCTCCCTCCCTCCCTAAATTTATGGTTGAGGAGGTTAATCCTGCCATGCAGGAGAGGTATATATTACAGTTCCTGATGGGGACCTTCGGAGGGAAGTACAATAGATTAATCGGCAAGCCCCAAGGAGGGGGGGATTGTTTATGTTAAAGTTATCATGTGTTTGTTTATATGTTAATAGAATTTGCTAATAAAACAATCTGCAACCTTTTTACCCCATTTGGTGTTGTGTGTTTCATTACTTAGAATAACATAGTCCCGAATAAAGGGGTCATTAGATTACACTAGCAGACTGATGTTTCACAGTCAAAAAAAAGTTTTTTTAAAAAAAATTTACACTACTGTTACAACAGATATGAGTGGTGGCACTAGTTGGCAAGTGGGCCTGGCACACACGCTGGCAGGCAGGCAACTGCTATTAGATTACACTAGCTGACTGATGTTTCACAGTCAAAAAAGTTTTTTTTTTAAATTTACACTAATGTTATGAGTGGTGGCACTGCAGGCAGGCAACTGCAATTAAATTACACTAGCAGACTGATGTTTCACAGTCAAAATTACACAGGCAAAAAAAAAAAAAGACTGATGTTCTAGCCCTAAAAAGGGCTTTTTGGGGTGCTGTCCTTACAGCAGAGATCAGATGAGTCCTTTAGGACTGTAGTGGACACTGAATACACTAGCCTAGCTATCAATTTCCCTATAAAATCAGCAGCAGCTACACTATCCCTCCTCTCACTAAGAATGCAGGATCAGAATGAATCTAAAATGGCTGCTGTCCAGGAGCTGGGAGGGTCTGCGAGGGAGTGTCTGCTGTGATTGGCTGAAATGTGTCTGCAGACTGTGAGATACAGGGTCAAAGTTTGCTCAATGATGACGAATAGGGGGCGGATCGAACATCGCATATGTTCGCCTGCCGCTGCGAACACGAACAAGCTATGTTCGACGGGAACTATTCGCCGGCGAACAATTCACGACATCACTATGTGTAACCCTTTTTTTATTGTGTGTAACCCTTTTTAAATAAAACTTATAAAGTTGATATATTTTAAAACCTATATACACTAAGCCCATACGTATGAGGGCAGAGTGCTTTTCTGGTTCTTGTATATGTTTCTCTCTGATACTCAGCACCTATACACAATTACATAGTATAACTACATATTAGATTATATTCTATAGATTTAAATAAAGTGTTCCCTTAAAGTAATAAGAGTGGTGCCATTGCTCATCTCTCAAATTTTGCAGAAAGCTACATATAGATGACCGTGGCTGAAAACAGGTTCAGGCAAATAGATGCCAACTCTATCTAAAGTTTGACCTTGAGACTTGTTCATAATTATAGCGAATGCCGATTTAACAGGAAATTGTTGTCTTCGTAATATAAAAGGAAGTTCTGTATTACTTGGGGCTAAGTCTATTCGAGTAATAAAGACATTTTGCCCTTCAGCTGTACCTGTTAGTACTTGAGCAATGATTAAGTTTTGCTGCAAAGCTTTCACAACCAATCTGGTGCCGTTACAGAGACCTCTCTTAGTATTAAGGTTGCGCAAAAGCATAATAATACTGCCAATTTTGAGATTGAGTTTATGAACTGGCATTCCAGAAGGAGCCAATTCATTTAAAAACTGGGTAATTATCCCTGTCTTGCTGTGAATTATCATCAATTGAATCAGTGCTTAAATAGACGTTTCACCTTCTAACAAACTAAGAACTTCTTCATTGATCTTTTCAACATCACTATTTTTGGACATAAAATTGCCATTTTGGCAATCTTAAAAGCATATGAATCTTTTAACTGTTCACCAAAAATCTCCTTTACAATGGAGTATTTGCAGATCATTTGAGATGGAATTTCAAAGATATCTTCATGAAAACCATGCTCGTTTGTGAGTATTCCATCTCCAAGCTTTAGAAGTCAAGAGCTAAACTCAGAATCAACAGATTTTACATTATTTGTCTGCTTCAAAAGCTTAAACTTATGCCAGAGTGGATTGAATTTTATGCTGGCTTCAACTATAGCTGATCTACTTCCATGTACAACAACAGGAAGAGTTTGTCTGAAATCACCTCCGAGCAGAATTGTTTTTCCTCCAAAAGGTTTGTTGTTATTCATCAGCTCTTGAAGGAGTTTGTTGACGCATCTGAGTGCATCACTTGAAGACATGGTAGATTCATCCCAAATAATAATCTTTGCTGTACGAATCATTTGCGCATCATTAGAGATTTGCCTCATGGAAGAGGTTGAAGTGCCCAACAAAGGAACTGGTAACTTAAACTGTGAGTGGTATGTCCGTCCACCTTCAAGAAAATTTGCCGCAATCTCTGTTGAAGCAACTGGTAATGATACCTCACTGTTTCCTCTAAATGTCCTCAACAAAGTCTTGTATAGGTAGGTTTTACCACTACCACCAGGACCATCAAGGAAATAACACTTTTGTGGTTTTGACAGTCTGGTGTGTGTCCAGGGTGTCTTGAAAAGTCTTCAAAAGAGTTTCTCTTTGTACTTTTCAAAAAGCTCTTTAGCATTTAGTGGAGACGCTAAAGCGCAAATGTGAGCAAAAAGCTCTCTAAGGAGTTGAGGCATCATTTCACTTGCAGCTTCATGCAGAGTTAAGTCCCATGATTTATCATCTACAAAAAGACAGTGTTTTTGAGCTGCTTCTTTAAAAGTGTAAAATGTAACTCCATCAACTGTTCAAATATCTTCAAAAGAAGTTTCTCCTTTAACATGGAGTAAAAGTAATCTTTTTTTTTTTATTTTAAACGGTTTTTATTGAGGCAATCAAGAAAGGTTACATAAAAAAAAAAAAAAGGAAAGGCAGGTAAAAACCTTTACAACATAGTCATTACAGAATATCCTGGATATAAGGTTAAGATTGAGATTTAAATCTTAAAGAATTAAATGTGGTAGTAATAAACTTTGAGTGGACTTAGAGTCGCTTTACATCTCCAGGAGTTGCAGAATAAAAAAGGCTACCTGTACATAAATGCTTTGCCTACTTTTTATAAATTAAATAAATAACAGTAAAACATAATTATTCAACCATATAATGTAAAACGTACAACTCAGAGTTGATTAGGGTAAGATTATCTAACATCTAATCAGGGGTATGATTATTGGGAGTCTGTATGAAGTAATAAGCTATGGGACAAACACAGGTGAGATGAAGAGGGAGTTTGCACCATGAGAGACCTTACATTGGGCTGATCAGGTATGTGGTTGTATATATGTATGTGTTTGTGTCAAGATAGTGGGATACAATACTGGTGCCGTAGGGGAGGAGGAGGTGGGGGGGATAGTTTTATCAGGGTCAGAGTTCTATGAGCTTTTATGCTAGTCTGGGAAAAGTATGAGCCACTGGTGCCAAATTCTAGTGTGCATTTCTGTCTTATCTAGTACCCGGAAGGAGTATTGTTCCATCAGTCTGATGTGTCTGGTGGTAGATATGATTTGCGCGAAGGAGGGGGTACTTTTGCTTCTCCATGTCCTGGCTATAGTCAGTTTAACTGCCATGAAAAGGTATATCGTAAGGGCCTCTGTAGGGTTGTCCAGTGTGGGGACTGGCATGTGCAGAAGGGCAACTTCCGGTAGGTAAGGAGGGTAAATACCTAGGCGGTTAAGCGTGTCGTATGATTTTTTTCCACAGGGGCTGAATTTTTGAACATGACCACCAGATGTGTATTTGCCGCAAGCACAGAGGAGATTGTGCGTTATATGTTTTGTGCAGGTGGACTGGGACTAGGTGCCATCTGACTAAAATTTCATAATGTAGTTCCCATAAAGTAGCGCAGTGAAGTAATTGTCTAGTTCTCTGTATCCTGCTCTGCCATATGTCTATGTCCACAAGGAATCCTATTTCTTTCTCCCAGGTGACATGTTGTGGAATTTTGAGGGAAGGTTTTGTGTTGGTCAAAAGGGTGTAATGTAGGGATAGTGGGTGTTTGATGATATGTGCGTTAGTCCATGTCTGCTCCCAGATGGTGGGTGGCCGGAGGGCCTTTGTCGGGTATCCCCAGGAGCGAAGTAAGGAGCTAATCCGGTAGGCTTCAAATTGTAATTTCGGGGGTATGTTGAATTTGGCGCAGAGCTGCGGGTGAGAGAGCCAAGTTCCCGAGTCGTAGAAGTCTGTGACTGATTTGATTTTCAGGGCCCGCCATTTGTCAAAGTGTGTCTCAGGTAGTATAAATAAAGCTGCTGACAAAGAGAGGGAGGGTGATGGGTGAGGTGATATGTTGGGGTCATGTCGGATAGAGTCCCAAAGTTTTAAAGCGTCATGAAGTGTGGGGTGTAGAGGTCCTAGCTTATGTCGGTGATGTGAGGGAATCCATAAGAGATCTGCAAGGGTGAGGTTAGGTGGTAATGTTGAAGATTCCACTAGGAACCAGCCAAAAGTATTCGCTTTAATATTATTCCAGTCTAGTATGTGTGAGAGTCTGGAGGCGTTGAAGTAGGTGAAGAGGTTAGGGAGAGCGAGTCCCCCTTGTGTGTAAGGTCATTCTAGGGTGTGTCTGGCAGTCCTAGGCTGTCTGCCTTTCCAAATATAACTAGTGATTAGCCCTTGGAGCTTGTTCAATACAGGTCTTGGGATGTTGTATGGGATGCTGCAGAACAGATAAGTGATTTTGGGGAGAAAGGACATCTTAACGGCCACAATTCTCCCCGACCAAGAAATTTCTCTGTATTCCCATGTGTCTAGTAGTCTATGGAACTCCGTAAGTCGCTCTGTGAAATTTTTGTATATGGTTAAAGTGGGATCTGGAGTCAGGTGTACACCCAATATCTTTACTGAATCAGTTCTCCAGTTAAATTGGTATTGGTCTTGCAGGGCTTTAAGTGTCTGAGGTGGGATATTTACTGAGAGAGCTTCTGTCTTATCTATGTTTAACTTATAGAAGCTTAAGGAGCTGAATGTCTCGATGATCCTGAAAACTGCTGGAATAGAATCTATTGGGGAAGACAAGAATAGGGTGATGTCATCTGCGTAGAGCGAGATTTTGTGTGTATAATTACTAGTTTCCAGACCCTTCACCAGGGGGTCCTTCCTGATTGCCTGCGCTAAGGGCTCTATGGCTGTGGCAAAGAGTAATGGGGAAAGGGGGCAGCCCTGCCTAGTGCCATTGGTGATGGTAAATGTGTCTGATTGGAAACCTGTGCTTCTTATTCGGGCAGTGGGGTGAGAGTAAAGAGCTTGAATGGCTCTGATGAAGGGAGCTGGAAACTTGAAAGTCTCTAATGTCTCCCATAAATAACTCCAACGCACCCTATCAAAAGCCTTTTTTTTTTTTTTTGCAACACAAGATACAAATCTTTAATAGTTCTATTATAATGTCACGCACTAGCACACAATCAATGTGCATTGTTGGGATTCTAAATACTTTTTTTTTTTTAAACATTTTTATTGGTTTATATATAGAAGTTACACAATGCGTTTTACACGTTGTACTTAATCTGGGCATATATAAAGTGTTACAGAGGCATTGGTATACATATTCTTAGTTTGTCCTCCATCCGCAATGTTAGTATTGAAATGTCATACTGGAGGAGGAGATTCAATTATAGACAAACAGCCCTAAACGTTAACCTTTCTTACTCTAAATGAAAGAATAACCAATCTAAGAAAATTAACTCAAAATGGACATACACATAAATACATATAAAAAGAAAAAACTCTACAAGAAAAATAAGATAAAAATAATAAAAATAAAGAATACCTGTCAGCCGCTTATGATATCTTATTTACCTTTGTGAAGAAATAGTTAGTGATAATTATAGCATTTACCCTCATCACGTATCCCCTCCTGGGTAGTTAATCAGGTTACGCTACTTCTTATCAGACTCTTTTAGGCTCCACCGGAAAGCAAATGGCAAGATATCAAGGGGGTGGGGTTGGATGGGGGGTGTGGAAAGGGGGATTAGGAAGACGGTGGTATGTCATTAGTCTACTGTTTGGGTCCTGGGTTGGGAGGTTGTGTTCCCAGGGGTAGGGTTGGCGTTTCTCTCATTGTCTTCCCACAGGAATTTTATATCAGCTAGTATGTGTGCTTTCCCCCTTTTGGTGGACCCGTAGCCTTCTAAGAGTAGGAGGTCTGTAACTTTATCCGTCCAGTTTTGTAATGTCGGCATGTATGGGGTCTTCCAGTGAAATGCAATAAGTGCCTTGGCACCTGTCAGGCCCATTTGGAGTATAGTAAGTCTCAGTTTGCATGTTAGTTTCGGTAGGTCATTCAACAGTGCAATTCTAGGTGTGAGAGAAAGGTCAGTCCCCAAAAGTGGTTTTAGGTAACTCTCCACAGAAGTCCACAAGGACAGAACCTTAGGGCAGCTCCACCACATGTGGATATATGTTCCTTTGGCTTCGCATCCCCTCCAGCATTTCCCTGAAGCGTTAGGGTAGATAGATTGCAGCCTCAACGGGGTGAGGTACCAACGTGATAAGACCTTAAAATTGAGTTCCAATGACTGAGGGGAGGTCGAAGCTTTCTTTGTTCGTAAGAAAATATGTAGCCATTCCTCTGTTTGCATGTCAGTGTGTAGGTCTGAATGCCAATGATGCGTGTATGAGGGGAGCTGATGAGATTGGTCACCCTGAATCATTCTTTTGGCTAATGACAGTGAATGCTTTAATGGCCCTTTTGTGGTACACAAACTCTCAAATGGGGTGAGCTCCCTCAAATAATCCTGCTTGTATGGGGATGTTTGAACAAAGTGAGCCAGTTGAGAGTATTTTAGCCAACCCGTGTAGCTTCCTCCCATTACGTCGGTTAAGTCTTCTCTCTTTTTAAGCCTCCCTTGTGAAACGAAGTCTCTCAATGGGGTAGTATAGTCCCAGCCTGTCAATCTCTTGTTACCCTTGTCCAGTCCTCCAATCAGTTCAGTGTTTCTAGGGATTGGGAATAATGGAGAGCGAGAGCTCGAGATGTATTTTTTCTGTTTAGTGATCAGGTCCCATGTGTCAAAAACTCTACGGTGTATCGCTAACTCGGTGCACTGTGGGGGTCTAAGGTCTTTGGGAACCCAGCAAAGAGCTCCTACATTCGGAGTCTTTAGGATATTGGAGTCTATTGCCACCCAGGCCTTGACTTCCGTGGATCTATGCCAGTCCATCACTCTTTGTAGAGTAATAGCATCTAAGTATGCCGCTAAACATGGAAGGCCCAACCCCCCTGTCTTGTGGTCTATATAAGTTATCCCTGTTCACTCTGGGTTTAAGTTTCCCCCAGACAAAGAGGTTAATGAGTTTCTGCACGTGTGCAATGTACCACTTTGGTACTGGGATCGGGAGGGTCTGGCATATGTATAAGACCCTGGGCAAGACTGTCATTTTGATACATTGGATTCTCCCCCAACAGGTAATTGGTTTAGCTATCCATGAGTTGAAATCTGTCTGCAGTTTGCGTGATAGTGCCAAGTAGTTCTCATCAAAAAGTCGTGTGGTGTTAGGGGAGATGTGAACGCCCAGGTATTTTAAGGATGTCGTCTGAAGTTTTAACGGGCAAATGTTACTTATAGAGTGGAAGACTGAATTGGGAAGCGTCACATTTAGGATTTCTGATTTATGTTTGTTAACTAAGAAGTTACAGAATTTGCTGAAAATATCTATTTGTTTCAATACCTCTGGGATGCTAGAGAGTGGGTCTGTGAGGGAGAATAAAACGTCGTCTGCATACATGGCGATCTTAAAGCTATGTGGACCAATAGGGATTCCTTTAATATCTCTATTCTGCCTAATGTGTGCTGCCAAGACCTCCATGGTAAGGATGAATAGTGTGGGAGATAGGGGGCAGCCCTGCCGCGTCCCGTTACTGATAACAAAGGGTTCTGACAACATTCCATTTGCTTTAACTCTAGCCGAGGGTTGGGTATATAAGCTAAATATACGTTGTATCATTTTAGGGCCAAATACTTGTGACTGTAGAGTTATTTTGAGGAAGTTCCAATTAATACGATCAAAAGCCTTCTCGGCGTCAGTCCCCATAAGGACTGTGGGTATATTATGGAGTTTGGCGTAAGAGGTCAGGGTTATTGCTCTAATGGTATTGTCCCTAGCTTCCCTCCCAGGGACAAAGCCCACTTGGTCAGTGTGTATAAGGGATTGAAGTATACAGTTAATCCTCGTGGCCAGTATCTTGCCCAGGATCTTAACATCTGTATTTAAGAGGGATATCGGTCTGTAACTACCTGGGTCTGTGAGGTCTTTATCTGGTTTGGGGATGACCGAGATGTGCGCCAGTAGCATTTCTCGAGAGAGCACCAGGTTATCATCTAAGGCGTGGAATACGTGTACTAAGTGTGGAGCCAAGATGTCTCTGAAAGCTTTATAATACGCGTTAGTAAAGCCGTCTGGACCTGGGCACTTTCCTGAAGGTAAATCTCTAATAGCCTTAACCACTTCTAAAAGTGAGATTGGTGCTTCTAAAGTTTCTTTTTGTGTGTTGTCTAGTGTTAGGTGTCTTCCCAGGGGGGTAAGTGTCAGGTCAGGCCGAAGCCACGGGGCCAGTGTACCACCTGAGGCATATGTAGATTACCTGATAAGGGCCCCTTAGAATGACTCAGACCACGCAGCATTATGATCGAAAGCCAATTCTGTTTATTGCACAGTGCAAGCCTTTCTTATAGTGACATACAGGGTTAAGGGGATGACACGTTAGGACCGTGTCATCTTACACAGTTATACAGAGAGAAAATACAAGGAAAAGCTGGAATATGAGTTTCTCATAACAATACTTACAGAGTCATAACAGGCTACCATCTGCGGAGACAGCAAGGTTTCTGAACCATCTTGTTTACATTATCTTATTCTATCTTATTCTGGGCGTAGGGCCAGGGTACATTGACAAGGCCGAACAGCTAAGGAAACTATCATAATATGCACATAGTTCTCACTACATAATAACCCAGTATAATAAAGTTTACTCATTACAAAAATGGCTACTAGGAACAAGATGGCTGCGAGGAACAAGATGGCTGCCATCAGGTTCATATTACCCCTAACATCTAGGGTCGGGAGATCTGCTTTATTTATATAGTCTTGCATGTCTTGTAGGTGTTCTGGTGTCTTTTCACACTCTAGATTGTATAGCTTGGAGTAGAATTTGCTAAAATAATCTGCTATGTGTTTACTGTCGTACAAATGTTGATTGCCGGTTGTAACCAACTTGTCTACTTGGGACCTGGCAGTCTGGGCTTTCAACAGTTTTGCTAGTAAAGGGCCTGATCTATTTCCTTCATAGGCGTACAGTCTCCTAATAGCAAGGGCTTTTCTTTGTGCTTCTTTCACTAAGATATTATTAAGGTCTTGTCTGGCCTTAGTCAACTGTAAGTATGTCATAGAGTCAGAAGGATTGTTTTTGTGTTGAAGCTCCAAGGTCTCTAGTTGATCTGACAAGTCGTGTAGTGTCGTGTTATATGTTTTCTTCCTATATGCCGAATGCTTGATGCACTCCGCTCTTAACACCTCCTTGTGAGCTTCCCATACACATCTAGGTTCCATGTCTGGCGTTGCGTTTATTTGAAAATATTCTGTCATAGATTTGGCTAAGGCCTCTTTTATGAGGGGGTCATGTAAAAGCGAATTATCCATCCTCCACATGTAGGGGGTGATGGGGTGGCTGGGCCAGTTCAAATCAATGCTGATCTGAGAATGATCTGACCATGCGGTCGATTGAATATTAGAGTCTGTGGCCAAGGCTAAGTGATTTCTATCGATAAAAAGGTAATCTATCCTCGTATAGACTGTCCAAGGATGAGAGTAAAAAGTGTAGTTTCTTTGGGAGCTGTGTTGTATGCGCCAGATATCCACTAATCCCAACTGTGTTAGGCATTTGTAAATCACATTCGGGAGTCGGGCGTGAGCGTGAGGTTTCCCTGAGGAGGAGTCCAGGGTGGGGTCTAAGGTGGCGTTAAGGTCTCCACCTGAAATTAGAGTCCCTTTCTTGTTGTCGTTTACTAACTTATGTACCTGCTTAAAAAAAATTAACTTTGTTGTTGTTGGGAGCGTATATGTTTACTAAGGTTGTGAGGTTGTTGAATAGCATGCCTGTCAGTATAAGGATTCTACCTTCATCATATGTAACCCTGCTCAGGAGTTTAAAGTGTATGTTTTTGTGCATCAGGATTCCCACTCCGTTCTTTTTTTTGTCTTGCAAGGAGTTGAAGTGAGTTTCTTGAATAAAAATAATCGAATCTCTGTGTTTGGAAAAGCACTTCAATGCTATTGAGCGTTTTGTGGGTGAATTCAGTCCCCTGACATTTTGTGATATTACTGTCAGAGTATTGTCGGTCATCTTGAATGTGTCTTATGTGTTGTAAAGCTCTTACCCGTTGTAAATGCTCAGGGAAGGTAGAAATCAGAGCGTCAACCTGTTGGTTACCAGATGTGTCGGGGAGGATGGGGGAGGATGAGGTTGAGTAGCGTAATCTTTCTCTTGTAAGTGAAGCGGAGCTGACAGGTATAAAATAAAAAACAAACAAAAATTTAACGTGGTTCAAAAAATACAAACAGTTATAAACATTTGTCATACATTTCAACAACAATCCTACCAGAAACAAGCTCATGCCTGTACTAGGTAATGACTAAGGGCAAAACTCAGGTAGGAGCAGCGGTGAGGAGGGAAACAAGGAAGACACAGGGAAAGAAGCGTAGGAGAGATAGGGTAGAGAGGGAAAGGGAGAAAAGAAGCTGAGAGAGGGTAGAGGAGCGGCTGGCCAAAGGAAAAGAATTGAGATGAAGCGTGGAAAAGGGGAGGTCTGAGAGACAGCAGGAAATGGCCAGCTCAATCTCTGAGGCGGGTTCCCCAGCACAGTTGTGTGGAGAGGTGGCATCTAAGCAGTAAACATTTTGGCAAAACTAGGTGAACTTAGAACATGTTCATTGCATCAGAGTCCTATTATAAATATACGCTTGAACTTTGTTATCTATTAAACTAAACATTACAACTGTAGACCTATTTTATATAAACCTGCAACACAGTCAACTGAGTGATTCGCCATGGGCTGGCGTGCTAGGCATCGAGTCCTCTAAAGATAGAGATCAAATTACAGCTGCAAATTGGCAAAAAAGTTAAGTTCTGTGGCAACTAAACATCACTTCAAGTAACGTTCTCTTCTTCCCCATCTCCAGACAGGGAGCTGGGGGGTGCATTCTTCCTTTTCTTAGGAATCGTTGTCCATTCTGGGCGTTGTGGTCTTGGAGGGGGGTTGGTGTTATTCCTTTTCCCCGGGTCTGGGTTTTTGAGTGATGGAAGTGAGGGTTGCGGTATCCCCAGTTGGTTGCAAAAACTTTCTAAGTCTTCTGGATCTCTATAAGTAAAGACCTTGTCCTCTTTTGTTACCTTGATAGCGAAAGGAAATCCCCATCTGTATGGTATATCAAGGTCCATTAAGTGCAGAGTCAAATAACGCGCTTCCTTGCGCTTCGCCAACGTGAGATTGCTGAGGTCTGCATATACTTGTATGCTGTCTTCACCGAAAATGATCGGCGATTTCTTTCGTGCAGCTTGCAAGATTCTCTCTTTATCTGTGAATTTGTGACAGCACAGGACAATGTCTCTGGGTGGAGCAGTGTTGGAGGGTCGTGCTCTCAGTGCCCGGTGGGCTCTATCTAGCAATATAGTTTCACCAGCACTTAAATCCAATAAATATTTAAACAGGTTTTGGAGGTAAGAGGCTATCTGGGCCTGGTGTATTTGTTCCGGGACCCCTCTGATTCGGAGGTTCTGACGTCTCCCTCAGTTATCGAGGTCCTCCATTTGGGTCTGTAGTTGGACTATTGCTGTATTCTGATATGCAATGGCCGTTTCCATGTTGTCTGAGGTCTTGGCTGTTTCCTCTACTTGTTCTTCTAACAGCATTACTCTATTCCCTAGGGCTGTAATTTCTTTTTTAACCCCAGCTAGACCTTCTTTGATAGCTTGGTTAACTTGCGACATAAAAAAAGTGAGGTCTTTTTTAGTGGGAAGATTGTTTAAGTCTGCTTTGGTGAGAGGGGTATTTTGGATATCATCCCCAAGGGAGTTGTCCTCTGAGGTATCCGTAATGTCCCCTGGTGTCATGTTCAGGTTAGACAGGGTCGATCCCTCGGGGTTTAAAAAAGGCATTTAATTTCGTGGCTGCAGACATGGTTTGTTTATTCAGCTTGTCAGCTTTTTGTTTGCTGCGAGAAGTCATGGCGTTGCTCCAATCTGCAGTGTGTGTGATTTATGCAGAGACTCGGTGCCTGGGGGCTAACTGATCACAGCTTAATGGAGAGTCTCTTTAGGGCATTCCCTTTCTGGCTATTTAGTGTCCTAGGCCTTGTTTGCTTTAGTAAAGTGTGGTCTCATATGAAAGGGGGTGGTCGTGACGCAAGCCTCCTTGTATGTTCCCCCACATCAAAGTGCTCCACGCTGCTAAACCCCATAAGAAAAATACTTGCGGTAATCTAGGAAGATTGCGGTGTCTATAGTCGCTGGTTTCCCCGTTGCGCTAAGAGGTTTCACTCAGTGTTTTGCTGAGCAGTGCTCCAGACAGCTGCATCACCAGGCTCCGGTATGTCGGCCCCTGACTAGGCCGCAAATCTACACTTCCGTGTCGCGCTTCGGAATGGGGATTTTAATAGCGTGATGGTCAGGCGGTTAATGCCACCTCATATCAGTGTGTGGGTTGTTTGTTTCTGCCTGGGTAACCCGCCGCCGATATTATGAGCTCCGGAGCTTCTCACTTATGCGGCCATGTTCTTCTGCGGCCGGCTCCGCCCCCCTTTTTGCATATATTTTGATGTCTAGATTGAGGAGAGAAATGGGTCTGTAACTGCCACGATGCTCTGAATTTTTCCCTGGCTTAAGAATGCTGAAAATTACTGCCTCAAGAAACTCAGCTGTGAATGAGCCTTTTTGCATGACTTCCTGAAAGGTTCTGCAAAGTAGAGGAGCTAGTAAGGCTTGATAGACGTTGTAGAAGCGGGCTGTATAGCCATCTGGGCCTGGGGACTTCCCTAGTTTTAGTGATTTAATGACACTAATGACCTCTTGTGGTGTGATCTGGGCTATCAACGAGGGGGTGAGGGTTGGGTCTAAGGTAGGCAGATGAAGGTTTGCTAGGAAGGTGGATGTGTCAGTAGGGGGGAGGAAAAGTTTAGCTTGGTCTGATTCAATGTTGTATAGTGACTGATAGAAGTCTTTAAAGGCTTTACCTATATCTCCCGGGGAAGAGAGGGGTTGACCATGTGCGTTTCTAATGGTTAGTATCCTGGATTGCGCTGAACGGTGACATAATTTTTTGGCTAATAGGGACGTGGCTTTGTTACCAAAATGATAATACAGTTTTTTGAACCTCTCTAGGGTGTCATGTGTTCTTTGTAGCCCAGCATCCTGTAGTTGTTTATTTACCTCTTGAAGTTTGTCGTTAGTGGTGACTGAGTATGACTTGGTTAGCTGTTCTTTCAGCCGTCTAGCTTGGGCGACTAGAGTGGAAAGGTTGGTTCCTCTCTGCTGTCTAAAGTCAGTCTCTAAGTCTATTAAGTGTCCTCTTAAAACAGCCTTTAGCGTAGCCCATAGGTTTTCATTGGATGTTTGGAGGTCATCATTTATTTCTAGGAAGTTAGTGATTATCTCTTGTATTGCTACTTTGGTAGGAGGGTTTGTGAGTAGGTAATCTCTCAGTCTCCAAGATGGGCCCGAAGGTGGGGAGGGGCGAGCGTCTAACGTCATTTGTAGGGCGTCATGGTCTGACCATGATATTTGGTCTATTTTGACATGAGAGACTTTTTCTAATAGTCTAGCAGGTATAAAGAAGTAATCGATTCAAGTGTGCGATTTATGAGGGGGGAGTAGAAGGTGTAGTCTTTACCCTGCGGATGGAGAGATCTCCATACATCATATAAATCATATTGGCAGATAAGGGATCTGAATGCTTTGGAAAGGGAAGAGACCAATCTGTCTATTGAGGAGATTTTAGGGCCTAATCTATCTATATGGTGGTCCCATACAAGGTTGAAGTCGCCTCCTAGGATTAATTCTCCTTGTCTTACCTCTGATAGTAAGTGTAGAGTCTTGGTGAGAAAGCGTAGTTGCCTATTATTTGGGGAGTATAGGTTTGCAATAGTGATCAGTTTGGAGTTGATTTCGCATTCGATTATGATATATCTGGCCTGGGTGTCAATCTCGGTGTCAATGGGCTTAAACTTTACATCTTTATTAATGAGTATGGCTACTCCTCTGGACTTTGATGCAAAGGAAGCTTCTAAGACTATTGGGAATTTTTTGGTTGTGTGGGGGATTTGTGGAGTGGGTGTCCAATGGGTTTCCTGTAGTAGGGCGATGTTTACATTATTTTTATGCATTTTGTTGGCGAGTTAAGGCCTTTGACATTCAGTGAGACAACATGAAGGGGCTCCATGGTCAGTGTAGGGAAATGGGGGGGTAATGAGGGAGAGGGGTGTGTAGTTGTGCCTTCGGGTTTGTAGTAAGGTGGTCTCTGGGTGTATTTCCAGGAGTGTTCCGTTAGTTAGTAACTTTGACTGAGTTGTAGGTAATAAAGTAAGTAAGAAGAGGAGAAAGAGTGCAGCGGGCAAGAGACGCTTGGATTAGGAAAGTGGGTAAAGAACCCGTGAGTAACTATCCCGTACCTGGGGGGGGGAACGGAGCTACTGAATGTAATTATAGGTGTCCTTAACGGACCAAGTGAGGTTTTAGCGATAGGCGCTGAGGTGTGTTACTGGGGTGTCGGGGTCATAACACCCTCCAGGGTCTATTTATGTAAGTGTGCTTAGGCATTAAGAGTCTTGTTTAGTTGTGCAAGTCTGTGGTGTATTAGCCTTATTAAAGGGTGCTAGGGGTCTACAGATCTAAAAGTGAATTTTCTGAGAGGTAGGACATTTGTAAGAGCTGTTGGGGAAGATTACTGTATTCTCTGTAAGGTGTGCATAAATTCTAGTGTCTTTCTACTGTGGGATCAGGGTAGTGTATCTGCTATCTGGGTGTGATGGTCTTTGTGGTATGGTGTGGTAGTAGTGCTAGGTAAAAAGATGCGAGAGTGGAGAACATTTTGCAAAATAAGTTTGATGCAACAAGGTGATTATACATGAGTATGAAAACAAACCACAATTTGCAATCTGTTAGTAAGAGAAATGAGAACATGTTAACCTTATATCTATACATTGCTATGAAATCATCAACTTTTTAAGATAACAGGTCTAGGTTAGCACAAACAGGCACAAATAAAGTAATTTACAGAACATTTCTATTTTGAAGCCCAGGGGCTAAAGCTAAGTTAACATTAAGGCCTTGTGGGACCTTCCTCAGATAGGCTGAGGTCAGGATAGCCAGGTTATTTGGAATAACATTTTAGTCAGCTGTGAGATAAACAAAATGAGAAAAAAAAAAAAAAGAATGCTTTAAATAAGATAACAGAATGTGTACAGTTTTTTCATGGGAATAAGTTCACCTGCTAGCCCCCTGGCCGGGCGTAGGATCCTGAGGTATCTCTTTAGGGTTTGATAGCGGATCCAAAGGATTTGTCCGGCCAGGACCAAACAGACGGTCAGAGTAGAAGTATGATTTCCAAGTCGAAGAGAGAGATAAATGGGAAAAGGTACCAGAAAATACCTGGCTAGGTAGGGGGGTGTATTGAGATTGTGCCAGATGAAGGCATAGGCCTCCTAGATCCTGTCAGGCTGTAGAGTGGTGGTAGATTTGAGAATGAGAGCTGTAAGGGAGTAAGATAAGTACCCGTGTGTGAGCTCAGTTTTCTCTTAAGTGTTTCTGTTCTTCTCAAGTGACATTGTTTCGGGTGATTTGGATACCTGGTGAGCTACCTGGTGAGCAAGGGCGCTGTCTCCAGACTGGTGCAGATGGATTGAGAGGTTCCGGATTTTCATCTAGAGTGCTGTTTGTTTTTTGAAGTGGGTTGAGTTCTAGGTTGAGAAGGAGTTTCATGCCCTGTTCAGGAGTAGAGATCGTGTAAGCTCTGTCTTGATGCTGTAGGAAAATTTTCACAGGAAATCCCCATCTGTATTTGATGTTATGTTGCCGTAAAACTCGTGTAAACTGTTTGAAGGATCTTCTCTTTGCCAGAGTGTGTTGGGATAGGTCTGGGAAGATCTGCAGGTTCTGGTATGGTTCTTTCAGAGACTTGTTAGCAAATGAGGCTCTGAGTATTTTTTCCTTGGCCATATAATAGTGAAGTCTCAAGATAACATCCCTTGGGGTGTCCGATGTAGAGTTCCGTGGCCGTGTGGCTCTGTGTGCTCTGTCCATAATTAGCTCTTGTGGTTGAATTGTGTCTAGTATCTCTTTGAAGAGTCCTTGTAGATACCCTGAAAGGTCAGATGAGGTGACCGATTCCGGTATCCCTCTGATTCTCAGATTATTACGGCGTGTCCTGTCTTCGAGATCTGCTAGCTTGCCATCCAGATCCGAGATCTGTAGCGCCAGGTTTTGAGAATAGTCGAGCAGGTTAGAATGGTCTAGAGATAGATCTTTATGCTTCTTTTCCAGATTCTCAGTGCGCTCACTCACTGCAGACATATCACACTTTAGTTCTGTTACTGATTGTCTAAGTTCCTGGCGGAGGGAATTGTAATGTGTGTTCATTTTGTCTGAAAGGGTCTGGATTGTATCCAGGAAAGTTGACTGTGAGAGGGAGGGACTCTCTCTGCGAGAGTTATCTAACTTAGGTGGTCTTAGAAGTGAAGTTGTGGAATCTCTAGAATCATCTTCTGAGTTTTCAACATCAGAGGGAATTTTGCTGTGGAAATGGTCTGTTAGGGTTCTCTTAGGATTTTTTTTGGGACTTTTGCTTTTTCCTCATTATGTTTGCCATGTTGAGTCGGAGGTGTAGAAACCCTATCACTCTGTCTGAGTGAATGTAATAGCAAGATCTCCAATGCTATAATTGCCTGGAGGGTAAGAATTCCCTAACCCCAGATGAGGTGACTTTAGCCTTGCATTATGTTACCGGCACAGCCTCACTGAATTATAGGGTAAAATAGTTATGTCTTAGTACCTGATTGCGACCCCCTCCCAGGGGAGTGCCCCCTATTAGGCGAAGTGGGGAAGGGGGTATGACCCGCTGTCACTAATGGCAGCGGGAAAGGAGGGGAGGGTGTCTTGACTTAGTGGGTTATTGGTTCTAGTCAGGTAAATTTAGGGATGATAGAGCGCTCTCTGCCTTTTTCCTCTGTCACGTGTGTTTTGTAATGTTTATGGGTTTTCAGCTTTATTAGGAGATCTAGGTGCTTTTACTCTCCTGAGTCTTCTGTCTTAGGGATTAGTGGTGTTACAACAGTCCAGTGTTTTATGTACTGTACTCTGTGATCATTTGGGGTTTTCACCCTCCCTCTTCCTCTCTGCTGCTCAAGAATAAAAAGGAGATAGAAAAAAGAAGATAATAAAAAACAGATGTTGCTTTACTGTACTTTACTATGCCTCACTGACTCTGCTTCAGCCTGGTTGTGTTTGGGGGTTAATGCTTCTATTGATGAGAGGCAAGTTCTCCTCTTCTCCTTTTCTTCCCCTCCCCTCACCCTCAGTGATATCCACTTGTCCCTTTTCCTTTTACTGGTCTTTCCTCTTTTCTCTTACTTCTCTCTTTTTCCTTCCCTCTCCTTTAATGTTTTCCTCTCTCTCTCCTAGTCTCACACTCGCTTTTCTTGTCCCCTTCCTCCCTTCTTAATCTATGGGGGCTAAATTGGCTACGTGGGTGTGAGCCTGATAGACACTATACAAATCACTGGAGAATGGGAGGTCAGCCGGGGAGAGACTCACTCGCTCACTGTTTAGTTTTCTTGTGAGGGCTGTGATCTCCGGTCAGGCAGTGAGGAGGGATCTGTGGTGCCTGTGTGACAGGGCCTGAAAATGGCGGATCTTCGCGCCAAAAAAAAAAAGAAAAAGGAGGAAGCTTCAGGCAGTATTAGTGGCCCCAGTGAACCCGTCTGTAAGTCTAGCGTAAGTCTTTTTAAGAGTATTTGGCAGGTCTGGGAGGGCTTTAAATCACTATTTACAGTGGTGGGTCAGGGTATCTGTTACCTTGATTGGTGCTTACACTAGCGCAAGTTCTGAGCGGGTCTTCACTTTGCCGCCGCAGTTGCCCGGTGTCTGTGAGCCCCGACCCTCCAGAAAGCAACACAGATGCTGTCTTTAGGCTTCCTGGTGTTACACTGAAGTAGTGGGATCCGGCTTGTGTGCACTGGCTGCAGTGTTTCCGTGGTGCTGTGAATTCCACAGCTCTCTAGTCTCTTTTTTCTGTTGGTAGCTGTAAAAGAGGTTTTCTCATATAATAGTTACCCCTCTGCTTCTTGTGTGATTTTCTGGGGTTATGGGGTCAGTTTGGTGGCAACCTAGGTAGTATCTAATTATTTTTTTAGTAGTATATGAGAGGAGCTCTTAATGGAAGCGTCTCCTCAGCTAGACGGTTAGCTCCGCCCCAGTAAAAGTAATCTTAAACAAAATCTCTCAACATCTTTAGTTAAGTTTACAGAGTACATGCGACCAATAGTGTTATTTGTACTATCTTGTACTCTTTTTTTTTTTCATTTTGTTGTCTTTTGATGAAAAACAAAATGCTGAGGAATATCTGTATACAGAAATGCATGAGCTGACAAATCTTCTTGGTTTAACTTAAACCAAGCAGTCAAAGTTGTGCTTCTTGATTGTGAATTTTCTACAGCAGTTTCAATATTATCTTCAGTAAAATGTACTGATTTTTCTTCATGAAGGTGAACTTGTAATCACACGATAGTATGCGATTGATGGTGCATATGGAAACCAAAAAGCCACCATGCTGCTTTTGGAGCACTGACATATCGAGAATCCATAAAGGAAGTTATCTCATCATGAAGAAGAGTTTCATGTTCTTTAATTGCTATATTAGCTCAGTCATGCCCTTTATAAATATATTTGAATATGTACTTTTTATGGAAGCACAACCTTCTATGTTAATATGGCAGTTGTATTTTAATGTCAAATATGGGTTGTATGGTAGAACCCAAGTGTTATTAATTGTTTTTCCATTTATTTCAATAAAAACAGGGTTTTTTTTAAATCTCTTGTAGCGTGGATACCCATCTACATTTATCAAAGTTTCTTCCTGGAAGGATTTTTGAAATTGGTTAGAGCAAATACCATCAACCATACATGGAGATCTTAGATTATGATCCCCACAGGGCCCATGTATCATGTGCTTGGTTACAATTGCATGTAACCGGGGATGGACTTGAATGCCTGATATTTCTGCAGAAATAAAGCTATCAATACTTCAGCATATGTGTAGGCTTATCTTCTGCAGATAAAATAAGCAAAATATGTGCGTGAGGTAATTCACATTTTTTAAATTCAGTAAACATGAATTTTGGCAGCTGGCTTACCCAAAACATGTTTATTTGTGATGTCAACAAGAAGTTCTTGAAATTTTAAATGAAAAACTCTGGCCACTAAATCAGGGTGATATTCAACTGCTTGACCTTTCAGATTAACAACAATTTCAGACCATTTCGGGTTACATGTCATGGTTATGAAAAAATCAGGCTTCCCATACTTTCTAACAATAGCCATGGCATCTTCGTAATTCTGTACCATATTTCTTGGACTACCTTGTAATGAAGATGGAAGTAAAACTGCTTGGCCTGGAAGTAAGCCCTGTTCTGCAGCTACACTTTGATGATGGTCCATGAGACCTGTATACATTTCAACCCTCAATTTTGACTGATTTTGTCTAACATAGTTTAAACCATCTGTTTTAACATATGCATCTACAAAGTACTGCTGGGTCAATTTGACAGCCGAACGGAAGCATGTACCCATAAAATTGCATTTGTGAGACCATTTCTCTTGGCTTTACTAAGGATTGAGATCTTATATTTCTTACAGTAGAAAGGTTGTAATTAAGTTTCATTTTAGGTGACCAACTTTGGTCCCCAAAAGGGAACAGAAGTGGAAACAACATTGGCTCCAAATTTGGATCTAAAAAACAAAAGCAAAAAAGAGGCTCTGCATGTGTGTATCAGTAGCATAAATTCACAGGAAAGGACAGCTAAGTGCAGGGTACTCACATATGTCTTCGGCACTCAATTGTGCCAATAGATGCAGGCTGGATCTTTAACAGCAGCCCAGCTCACTGGGTTTTTGCACAACGGGCTCCAAATCTTCATATGTTAATGATACATGTAAGGAGGGGGACAAAAATACAAGCACCACATGTGTGTATCAATAAAGTAAAGAATGTATATGATATACAAACAAATGCAGGATACTCACAAAGGTGGCGGCACCCAAATGTGCCGAGTGGTGCAGGCTGGCCCTTTAACAGCAGCCCAGCTCACTATGCTCAAACTGAGCAATGGAAAACCTTCTTTAATGTCTCTGGATAAGAGAAAGAGGAGCCAGGTAGTGTAGACTTAAAAAGATCCACACAGAGTTGGTAAAAAATCTTACAGTATTTATTTAAAAAAAGCTTAGAACAGCAAGATAAAAAAAAAAGATAAAAACACAAAGAATACCATATGTGTGTGTAGACCACAAACTTGAGGGATAATGCAATGCGTTTCTCAGCTCTGGGGCCGTTTAATAAGGCATATCTGACTAGTTCTAAATTCATCCTTAAATAGGGCTATGCTGAGGGAACCCCTCCCCCAGTACAAAATTGTAAGGACCAATCACAGCTCTCTCTGTGTTGGGATTGCTTCACCTAAAGTCTATTCGTTACCATATAATCATTATATGTATTACAGACCCTTTCACATAGAGTTAAAAGAGTGCTTGCTATATAAATCCATGAATGCAAGTTTGAATGTAAAGTTACCTTCAATCACAAATAAATCCCTCTAAAGCTGACACCAACCGCTATGTGTCTATCAAAAATCCTAATATCCCACCCCGTTATATAAATTGAGACATTATTGGCAGTCTATCTAGATGCTTATCAAAATATCATAGAAGCAACATATAGTTGAGTACTTACTGTGAAGAAAATTGTAACATTGTTAGATAGTTGCAATGTCTAACGGCTAGATTTAGAGTTTTGTCTGTAAGGACCCGCGTAGCTAGCGCCGGCTTTTTTCTGGATGCACCATAAAAATAACTTTGGTATTGAGAGTCCACATAAAGGCTGCGTTAGGCTCCAAAAAAGGAGCGTAGAGCATATTTAATGCAGCTTCAACTCTCGATACCAGAGTTGCTTACGGACGCGGCCAGCCTCAAAAACGTGCTCGTGCACGATTCCCCCATAGGAAACAATGGGGCTGTTTGAGCTGAAAAAAAACCTAACACCTGCAAAAAAGCCGCGTTCAGCTCCTAACGCAGCCCCATTGTTTGCTATGGGGAAACACTTCCTACGTCTGCACCTAACACCCTAACATGTACCCCGAGTCTAAACACCCCTAGCCTTACACTTATTAACCATTAATCTGCCGCCCCCGCTATCGCTGACCCCTGCATATTATTTTTAACCCCTAATCTGCCGCTCCGTAAACCGCCGCTACTTACATTATCCTTATGTACCCCTAATCTGCTGCCCCTAACAGTAATAGTACCCCTATACTAATAGTACCCCTATATTATATTTATTAACCTCTAATCTGCCCCCCACAACGTCGCCTCCACCTGCCTACACTTATTAACCCCTAATCTGCCGAGCGGATCGCACCGCTATCATAATAAAGTTATTAACCCCTAATCCACCTCACTAACCCTATAATAAATAGTATTAACCCCTAATCTGCCCTCCCTAATATCGCTGACACCTAACTTCAATTATTAACCCCTAATCTGCCGACCGGAGCTCACCGCTATTCTAATAAATGTATTAACCCCTAAAGCTAAGTCTAGCCCTAACACTAACACCCCCTAACTTAAATATAATTTAAATATAACGATATTAATTAACTCTTATTTAATAAATTATTCCTATTTAAAGCTAAATACTTACCTGTAAAATAAATCCTAATATAGCTACAATATAAATTATAATTATATTATAGCTATTTTAGGATTAATATTTATTTTACAGGTAACTTTGTATTTATTTTAACCAGGTACAATAGCTATTAAATAGTTAAGAACTATTTAATAGCTAAAATAGTTAAAATAATTACAAAATTACCTGTAAAATAAATCCTAACCTAAGTTACAATTAAACCTAACACTATACTATCATTAAATTAATTAAATAAAATACCTACAATTACCTACAATTAAACCTAACACTACACTATCAATACATTAATTAAATACAATACCTACAAATAACTACAATGAAATAAACTAACTAAAGTACAAAAAATAAAAAAGAACTAAGTTACAAAAAATAAAAAAATATTTACAAACATAAGAAAAATATTACAACAATTTTAAACTAATTACACCTACTCTAAGCCCCCTAATAAAATAACAAAGACCCCCAAAATAAAAAATGCCCTACCCTATTCTAAATTACTAAAGTTCAAAGCTCTTTTACCTAACCAGCCCTGAACAGGGCCCTTTGCGGGGCATGCCCCAAGAAGTTCAGCTCTTTTGCCTGTAAAAAAAAACACATAAAATACCCCCCCCCAACATTACAACCCACCACCCACATACCCCTAATCTAACCCAAACCCCCCTTAAATAAACCTAACACTAAGCCCCTGAAGATCATCCTCCCTTGTCTTCACCTCACCGGGTATCACCGATCGGTCCTGGCTCCAAAATCTTCATCCAACCCAAGCGGGGGCTGGCGATCCATCATCCGGTGGCTGAAGAGGTCCAGAAGAGGCTCCAAAGTCTTCATCCTATCCGGGAAGAAGAGTAGATCCGGACCGGCAACCATCATCTTCCAAGCGGCATCTTCTATCTTCATCCGATGAGGACCGGCTCCATCCTGAAGACCTCCACCGCGGACCCATCTTCATCCGGCGACGTCCAACTGAAGAATGACGGTTCCTTTAAGGGACGTCATCCAAGATGGCGTCCCTCGAATTCCGATTGGCTGATAGGATTCTATCAGCCAATCGGATTAAGGTAGGAATATTCTGATTGGCTGATGGAATCAGCCAATCAGAATCAAGATCAATCCGATTGGCTGATCCAATCAGCCAATCAGATTGAGCTCGCATTCTATTGGCTGATCGGAACAGCCAATAGAATGCGAGCTCAATCTGATTGGCTGATTGGATCAGCCAATCGGATTGATCTTGATTCTGATTGGCTGATTCCATCAGCCAATCAGAATATTCCTACCTAATTTAGTGTAGTGTTAGGTTTAATTGTAGGTAATTGTAGGTATTTTATTTAATTAATTTAATGATAGTATAGTGTTAGGTTTAATTGTAACTTAGGTTAGGATTTATTTTACAGGTAATTTTGTAATTATTTTAACTATTTTAGCTATTAAATAGTTCTTAACTATTTAATAGCTATTGTACCTGGTTAAAATAAATACAAAGTTACCTGTAAAATAAATATTAATCCTAAAATAGCTATAATATAATTATAATTTATATTGTAGATATTTTAGGATTTATTTTACAGGTAAGTATTTAGCTTTAAATAGGAATAATTTATTTAATAAGAGTTAATTAATTTCGTTATATTTAAATTATATTTAAGTTAGGGGGGTGTTAGTTTTAGGGTTAGACTTAGCTTTAGGGGTTAATACATTTATTAGAATAGCGGTGAGCTCCGGTCGGCAGATTAGGGGTTAATAATTGAAGTTAGGTGTCGGCGATGTTAAGGAGGGCAGATTAGGGGTTAATACTATTTATTATAGGGTTATTGAGGCGGATTAGGGGTTAATAACTTTATTATAGTAGCGGTGCGGTCCGCTCGGCAGATTAGGGGTTAATAAGTGTAGGCAGGTGGAGGCGACGTTGAGGGGGGCAGATTAGGGGTTAATAAATATAATATAGGGGTCGGCGGTGTTAGGGGCAGCAGATTAGGGGTACAAAAGGATAGCGTAGGTGGCGGTCGGCAGAATAGGGGTTAAAAAAATGTAATCGAGTGGCGGCGATGTGGGGGGGCCTCGGTTTAGGGGTACATAGGTAGTTTATGGGTGTTAGTGTACTTTAGAGTACAGTAGTTAAGAGCTTTATGAACCGGCGTTAGCCCAGAAAGCTCTTAACTACAGAGTTTTTTCCTGCGGCTGGAGTTTTGTCGTTAGATGTCTAACGCTCACTTCAGACACGACTCTAAATACCGGAGTTAGAAAAATCCTATTGAAAAGATAGGATACGCAATTGACCTAAGGGGATCTGCGGTATGAAAAAGTCGCGGCTGAAAAGTGAGCGTTAGACCCTTTTTTGAGTGACTCCAAATACCGGAGGTATCCTAAAACCAGCGTTAGGAGCCTCTAACGCTGGTTTTCACGGCTACCGCCAAACTCCAAATCTAGGCCCTAGTGTGCTTAGCGCTGTTCATTACAGATCGTGTCCATGGAAGTGGGCATGGATAAGATTGTGTCACGTTAGCTTAGAGCCAATAATGTCCTTCTATGATGTCTCTGGCCAAAGGATTGTTTAAAGCCATAAAAAAACTCAACTCAGTCATTAGTTCAGGGTTGCAATTTGCATTTTCATTAATCATAAGGCTCTCTTGTACAGCCTCATCAGGATCAAGAAAATATAGTTTTGGTTATCCTCATTGGAAGGATGAAGTGATTCAGTTCTGTGATAAATTTGTCCATTAATTCTAAAGCAGTAAGGCCCATAACCGGGAGGAGGAGCAATATTCGCACCCATTGAAGCAAATGCTAAAGAAATATTATTTAAAGATCTAATGTTTTTGTGAAAGTTTTTTAATGTTTATGTTTTATGAGTTCCTTTTATTAGGATTTGTATTAAAGGGGTGACTTTAATAGGTTCAATAATTATTTTTCCTTTGCTGCAGCATTGACTGAATAGTTTGTCTGATGGCTTTTGGAAAATGTAGTGCATCACAGTTGATGCATATAACATTTAGCTCTCCACAGTTATGATGATCAAATGAATCACCATATCTCTCAATTGCAGCAATGTGTTAAGTATGTATTGCAAAATATGTACAATGGTGTTTTATGTTCCCTTTCTGTATTGCTTATGCTGTGCTGTTTATTTTGTTTGAGATACTACATTTTGTGCACGTTTTATTCTATTAGTAAGTGCATTTCTTTGTTGTTCTTGATGTCTCTGATTTTCTGTCATATTTGCTCTCTCTTTTCTGATCTGCATTTGCTTCCGTAAATGAGCCCTTTCTTCATCAGTCAAATTATTGTTTCTTTTTTTAAGTCACTAATTTCGCCTGATTTTTGCTTCAGGTTGTTCTTCTAAAGAAAACTTTCGTTTAGGGGGCATATTTTTTAAATTAAAAGGGACATAAAACCCCATTTTTTTCTTTTATGATTCAGAGAGAAGATATAATTTTAAACAACTTTCCAATTTACTTCGGTTATCAAATTTTCTTAGTTTTCTTGTTATCCTTTGTTGAAAAGCAGTAAAGTAAGCTTATGAGTGTGCATGTGTCTGCAGCTCTATATGGCAGCCGTTTTTCAACAATAGTAGTGTAATCTATATATATCTCTTACAGCGCTAACCCAAATGTGTGTCTATAGCTCCTTGTGAAAATAGGGTACCAGCTACCCTAAATATAGATTATACAAGTAAAGATACAAAGAGCGCCTCCTATAGAGGCAACGACACCTATTATATAAAATATAATATATATATATATATATATATATATATATATATATATATATAAATGATATTAAAATTATTTAATAAACTTAAAAATAATACAGTTAATATAGTGGATCCACTAACAATGACAATATTACAATGTGATTAAAAATGTAAATGACACAAAATGAAATGAAATGAAATTGTCATGCATGAATAGACAGTTATTTGAATGTTATGTCCTCTAATATGCAAGTTTAAATAGATCCTCCTTACAGTGATGCAACCCAGAGCAAATCAATTCCTATAATGTTGTGTAGATAGTGTCAAATCCTTATATCCTTAAAATTGGTGATGAAAAATGTGAAAAAAATTGTGGAAAAATAAGTGTTAATCCAATCTCATGTTTAAAAAATGAAAAATGAAAAAATATAAAAAAATTGCAAAAATTAGATGATGAAAAAAGTGATTAAAAATACAAAAAATACTTAATGATGGGTTGTGTAGAACAAAGTGAAAAAACTATGTTAAAAAATGGGTTGAATTAACCCCTACTTGGGTTAAAAAACAAGCAAATATCTCCTAGGATGTGATATTTATGTGAAGTGGAGAAAAATGTAGAAAAATGTAGAGAAGATCCTGTTTTTCAAAGACTTATCCCTTCAGTGATGTAACCTGTAATAAAACAAATATAGCATAGTGCAATACTGCTAAAAAAACTTAGTCAGTAATTAAAAAGAAGCTTACAATATATGTCAACGCGTTTCGGCCCTAATAGATGGGCCTTTATCAAGACTATAGATGGTTTATGATGGTAGCTTCTTTTATAGTTATCAATTACCAATCTGTGTCAGTGTTAGTTTGGCGCCAAAAAATGACCTCCTATTTCCTGTTCCTGTTAACCCGGAAGTGCTATCATGTTTATTATTTCTATTAATATAGATCATTTCCAATTATTACAATAGTTCTTGTATATTGGTTAATTGCAAATAGCTTCCTTTGAATCTATAAATGCTGAATTCAATTGTGTACATTAAAATTTATTTAAAATCGGCAAACCGGAAGTGACATTATGTTATATTTATGTCAACATCCGGTTTCGCCGTTTTCTACACTTTGTTCATATGGCCATGTGTTATTTAGTACCTTATAAGGAATATACTTCCCCCAGTCTGTAATAGATGTATGTTGCCTTAGATTAGTATACACATATGCCCGATGGTCTATGGGTATCCCTCTTTCCAAATCTGCGAACCGGAAGTGATGTAACAGTGTATAACATCTACTTCCGGTGTCGCTGTTGTGACCTATCAAGGCATAATGCTACCACAATCTGGGCAACTGTCTACCGTGTTCTAGTACTTCTGCCCAGTATCATATATATACCATCTTAAATGGCTAAACAGATGCCTATCTATCATAGGTTCTGAATCTTAACCGGCAAACCGGAAGTGACGTTATCAGGTCTAAAGTGACCTCCGGTTTTTGCCTCCATGTCACAGAATTTGCTTTTGTTTTAGTTTGAGGTTACCCTAATTAAGATTTAATTGTGACTGACTGGATACAATGTATGGAGAAATAGACACCTTGTATTATAATTGTTACATTATGTAAAACATATGGAAGCAAGGAATATCTCACACAATGTAATACATGCAACAATATGCAAATGTATAAATAATCTTAATAAAATCAGGCAATGATTAAATATATAGAATAATTAAAATCCATAGATTATTAAAATCCCAAATTTAAAATAATATATCAATATTCATATATGCATGTAAGAAGCCAAATAATACAATTGCTTATAAAAAATAATTAACAAAAAAATGATTAAAAAAATCATATATAAAAAATTAATATATAAAAAAATCCATATATAGAAATCCATATATATAAAAAAAATTCATATATAAAAAAAACCTTGGATAGAAGATCTTCACTACCATGAGGCATTTTAAATAATCTTTAAAATCAATATCATAGTATACCTATATCTAAGAAAAATATAAACCTTGTTAAAAAATTCATTAGTAATCACATAAGAAATGGCTTAGAGGAGTTACGATAAAATTGATAATATAATTGACCTGTCTCAAGGTGGCTATTAATATAGAGGACCAAGGATATGTAAAGAAGATATAAGAATATGTAAAAATATATATAAGAATATATGTAGAAATTGGATGGATCAATAATTGTGATGGAATAATGGATAAATTACGTTTGTCTTCCTTAGATACCTAGAATACCTAGAATAGCTGTTTTTAATACTCTAGTAACATGCTATATAGGCATATAAGTCTTCGGACCATTTGACCACTCATTATTGTTGGATATAAGTGGTTTGTAAATTATCACTCTACAATAAAAAATCAGATATATCAGATGAACCCTTTTCTTGATTATAATTAAATATCACCTAGAAAAACAGATAGGGTTGTTAAACTTTAATGTTATAGTACCAAGAAGGTATGGTTATAAACTAAATCTCTGTGAATGGGGATACTATTTGTTGTTCATGGGAATTCGACTCGCTAACTTCCTTGTATTGTTTGTGTTTATTTAAATTACCGGTTCATTATACGTATTCTGAATCTTTAGTCAAAAATATTTGATCCCTTCTTCTGTATTTTAGTTGTATTGTATACATCTAACTCTGTGCTAGTATGAACATACATGCAGCCTATAGAATGGGAAATCTGTGTTGTACATTAATAATTATCTCAGATTCAGAAGGTGTGATAAATCTTCCTTGTTATTGAGGCCCCTGGGATATAGGCAATCCAAATCAAAGATCCATTTCGATTCGGCGGTTAATAATTTTCTTTCATAATTTCCCCCTCTCTAATTGGCCATGACTAAGGGCTCCATGTACTAAGCCGTCAATTCATCCATCATTTTAGACGCGGCTAAACTCGCCGTTACTCGCCGCAGGCGAAATGGTGTCCGCTGTTGCTATGTACTAATAATCTCACAATAAATAGACACGTCTAGCCCGCCACGAGCAGTGGCGGAATATTGATAAATTTGACGCCTCGCTCGCCGCGACTAAGCTGATGTACTTAACTTTCAGTTGAATTGTCTGGCCAATTGTTAACACGTGACATGTAAGGTGTCATGAACGTCATAGTAGTCGCGGGAATAGAATTTTGCTCCTATAAATGTACAACTTTTCTAAACAACTTTATTATTGTTCCAAAACTTTTGGAGAGTAATTACAGAGCGCTCTTTTTTGTGATGTTTATTTACAAATTCGATATGGCTTCATCTGGATCTGAAACCGCTTCAAAATCCAAGAATCCTCACTTTTCTCATCAGCAAAACGTCGTTTTGATTGACATGATTATTGACTCTTATGATTATTTGTTTGGATGTCGTGTCAAACAGACAAATTTTTCTAGGAGGAAGCAGATCTGGCAAAGGATCAGCAATGCTGTTAGTGCCCAGGGTCCAGGAAAAAAGGATGTCGATCAGCTGAAGAAGCATTACAACAACATTAAACGTTTCGCCAAAGCTAAATTGGACAGAGAAAAAAATTTGGCACGTGCTACCGGAGGTGGACCAGCATATGTGGCAGACCTCAATGATTATGAGCAGAAGCTTGTTCAGCGTCTGGGACCAGAGATCATCACTGGCATAACGGATGATTGTGACAGTGATTTAAGAGGTAAATGTACAACATAATTGACGCAATTTTTTTTTTTAAATTATGATAGCTCATTGTCTCCAATATATATTTCTTTAAAATAACATTATCTGACTTCTTACGCTTCAGTATCTGAATCTATATAGGCCATTTAGGCCCCAAATACTGCCTTTTATATATGTCTAGACTGGCGTCTACAGTGACTTTCCTATTGTTTTGTACCTTGCCCGCCACCTAAAAGGTGGCAAGGCAAAAATAACGAGGTGGGGGCGGAGATTGACGCGAGCGGACAAATAGATTTTTTAGTACATTCTTTTTTGGCGAGTTGGTGGTCAAATGTGTCTAATTACAGTGAGAAATGGAGAGGTAGCGAGGTTTGGCGGATAAGTACGCTCGCAATTTTAAAAATGCGAGTTTTAACATAATTGACGGCTTTGTACATATCAGTTTGCGAGTTTTGACGCGAGATTTGTTGCGGGTAGCTCGCTGACGGCTTAGTGCATGGAGCCCTAATTGTATGCCTATGTAACTTAAATCTCTTTGTCTTCCTTGATGTTGATACGTGAAATGCAGATATTGTGCTGTATCTACATTTTTGTGTTTAATATTTAGCAGATGTTCTTTTATCTTGTCTCTCAGAGGTCATGGAAGTTTGCCCTACATATTTTAGGCCACAGCTACACTGTATCACATAGATTACCTCCTTGTTTGTACATCTTATTGTATCTTTAATTTCATACTTCACTTTCAAGTTATGTGAAATAAAGCTTCGTGTCTTTCTCCCTCTTTTACATGCTTTGCAATTTATGCATGGAAAAAAACCTTTTAGGTTTTTACCAAAAATGTCTTTTTCATTTGGTTTGTGAGTCTTAGGAACACTAGGGGACAATATACTTTTCAAGGTGTTCACTTTCCTATAAATGAATGTAGGTTTAGATGATAATTTTTCTCCTATTATGTCATCATCTTTTAGGAGCGGCCAGTGTTTACGAATTATTCTTTCTATTAGATATCTGTTTTCGCTGTATCCTGTGATGAATGGACCAGTGAGTGTATCTTTCTCACTATTTTCAAAGCCCATCTTTTTTTTGTTCTTATATGTTAATAAATCTCTCCTGTCTTTGTTTCGGACAACCTGGACAGAAATATAGAGGAAGTCTGAAACAGACAGGAGAGATTTATTAACATATAAGAACAAAAAAAAGATGGGCTTTGAAAATAGTCGGAAATATACACTCACTGTTCCATTCATCACAGGATACAGCGAAAACAGATATCTAATAGAAAGAATAATTCGTAAACACTGGCCACTCCTAAAAGATGATGACATAATAGGAGAAAAATTATCATCTAGACCTACATTCATTTATAGGAAAGTGAACAACTTGAAAAGTATATTGTCCCCTAGTATTCCTAAGACTCACAAACCAAATAAAAAAGACATTTTTGGTAGAAACCTAAAAGTTTTTTTTCCATGCATAAATTGCAAAGCATGTAAAAGAGGGAGAAAGACACAAAGCTTTATTTCACATAACTCGAAAGTGAAGTACGAAATTAAAGATACAATAAGATGTACAAACAAGGGGGTAATCTATGTGATACAGTCAGTGTAGCTGTGGCCTACAATATGTAGGGCAAACTTCCAGTCCTCTGAGAGATAGAATAAAAGAACATCTGCTAAAAATTAAACACAAAAATGTAGATACACCACTATATCGGCATTTCACGTATCAACATCAGGGAAGACAAAGAGATTTAAGTTACATAGGCATACAATTAGTCATGGCCAATTGGAGAGGGGAAAATTATGAAAGAAAATTATTAACCGCCAAATCGAAATGGATCTTTGATTTGGATTGCCTATATCCCAGGGGCCTCAATAACAAGGAAGATTTATCACACCTTCTGAATCTGAGATAATTATTAATGTACAACACAGATGTCCCATTCTATAGGCTGCATGTATGTTCATACTAGCACAGAGTTAGATGTATACAATACAACTAAAATACAGAAGAAGGGATCAAATATTTTTGACTAAAGATTCAGAATACGTATAATGAACCGGTAATTTAAATAAACACAAACAATACAAGGAAGTTAGCGAGTCGAATTCCCATGAACAACAAATAGTATCCCCATTCACAGAGATTTAGTTTATAACCATACCTTCTTGGTACTATAACATTAAAGTTTAACAACCCTATCTGTTTTTCTAGGTGATATTTAATTATAATCAAGAAAAGGGTTCATCTGATATATCTGATTTTTTATTGTAGAGTGATAATTTACAAACCACTTATATCCAACAATAATGAGTGGTCAAATGGTCCGAAGACTTATATGCCTATATAGCATGTTACTAGAGTATTAAAAACAGTTATTCTAGGTATTCTATGTATCTAAGGAAGACAAACGTAATTTATCCATTATTCCATCACAATTATTGATCCATCCAATTTCTACATATATTCTTATATATATTTTTACATATTCTTATATCTTCTTTACATATCCTTGGTCCTCTATATTAATAACCACCTTGAGACAGGTCAATTCTATTATCAATTTTATCATAACTCCTCTAAGCCATTTCTTATGTGATTACTAATGAATTTTGTAACAAGGTTTATATTTTTCTTAGACATAGATATACTATGATATTGATTTGAAAGATTATTTAAAATACCTCATGGTAGTGAAGATCTTCTATCTAAGTTTTTTTTTATATATGGATTTTTTTTTATATATGGATTTTTATATATGAATTTTTTATATATGAATTTTTTATATATGAATTTTTTTATCATTTTTTTGTTAATTATTTTTTTATAAGCAATTGTATTATTTGGCTTCTTACATGCATATATGAATATTGATATATTATTATTTTAAATTTGGGATTTTAATAATCTATGGATTTTAATTATTCTATATAATTAATCATTGCCTGATTTTATTAAGATTATTTATACATTTGCATATTGTTGCATGTATTACATTGTGTGAGATTTTCCTTGCTTCCATATGTTTTACATAATATAACAATTATAATACAAGGTGTATATTTCTCCATACATTGTATCCAGTCAGTCACAATTAAATCTTAATTAGGGTAACCTCAAACTAAAACGAAAGCAAATTCTGTGACATGGAGGCAAAAACCGGAGGTCACTTTAGACCTGATAACGTCACTTCCGGTTTGCCGGTTAAGATTCAGAACCTATGATAGATAGGCATATGTTTAGCCATTTAAGATGGTATATATATGACACTGGGCAGAAGTATTAGAACACGGTAGACAGTTGCCCAGATTGCGGTAGCATTATGCCTTGATCGGGCACAACGGCGAAACCGGAAGTAGATGTTATACATTGTTACATCACTTCCAGTTCGCCGATTTGGAAAGAGGGATACCCATAGACCATCGGGCATATGTGTATACTAATCTAAGGCAACATACATCTATTACAGACTGGGGGAAGTATATTCCTTATCAGGTACTAAATAACACATGGCCATATGAACAAAGTGTAGAAAACGGCGAAACCGGATGTTGACATAAATATAACATAATGTCACTTCCGGTTTGCCGATTTTAAATACATTTTAATGTACACAATTGAATTAAGCATTTATAGATTCAAAGGAAGCTATTTGCAATTAACCAATATACAAGAACTATTGTAATAATTGGAAATGATCTATATTAATAGAAATAATAAACATGATAGCACTTCCGGGTTAACAGGAACAGGAAATAGGAGGTTATTTTTTGGCGCCAAACTAACACTGACACAGATTGGTCAGTGATAACTATAAAATAAGCTACCATCATAAACCATCCATAGTCTTGATAAAGGCCCATCTATTAGGGGCCGAAACGTGTTGACATATATGGAAAGCTTCTTTTTAATTACTGACTAAGTTTTTTTCAGCAGTATTGCACTATGCTATATTTGTTTTATTACAGGTTACATCACTGAAGTGATAAGTCTTTGAAAAACATGATCTTCACTACATTTTTCTACATTTTTCTCCACTTCCCATAAGTATCACATCTTAGGAGATATTTGCTTGTTTTTTTAACCCAAGTAGGGGTTATTTCAACCCATTTTTTAACATAGTTTTTTCACATTCAGAACCCATCGTTAAGTATTTTTTGTATTTTTTATTTTTTTGTATTTTTTATCACTTTTTTCATCATCTAATTTTTGCAATTTTTTTTTTTTTTTGATTTTTTAACTATGAGATTGGATTAACACTTATTTTTCCACAATTTTTTTCACATTTTTCATCACCAATTTTAAGGATATAAGGATTTGACACTATCTACACAACATTATAGGAATTGATTTGCTCTGGATTTGCATCACTGTAAGGAGGATCTATTTAAACTTGCATATTGGAGGACATAACATTCAAATGACTGTCTATTCATGCATGACAATTTCATTTCATTTCATTTTGTGTCATTGACATTTTTAATCACATTGTAATATTGTCATTTTTAGTGGATCCACTATATTAACTGTATTATTTTTAAGTTTATTAAATAATTTTAATATCATTTATATATATATATATATATATATATATATATTATATTTTATATAATAGGTGTCGTTGCCTCTATAGGAGGCGCTCTTTGTATCTTTACTCATTTTTCAACAATGTTATACATTAGCAGGAGCACTAGATGGCAGCACTATTTCCTGTCATGTAGTGCTTCAAGCATGTGCATGCTACCTACCTAGCTATCCCTTCAATAATGAATAACATAAGAACAAAGCCAATTTGATAATAGAAGCAAATTGGAAACTTTTTAAAAATTGTATTCTGTTTCTGAATAATGAAAGACATTTTTTGGGTTTAATGTCCCTTTAAGCTACAGATGTAGCGACACCCTATTTGGACGGACTGCTGTCCTAAATATATCCAAAATATTGTATATATATATATAATATCAAAAACAGAAGAAAGGTAATAAGGATAAGTGAGCCTTATAAAAAGATAGGGGATTCAGCACTCTCCACACATAAAGGGCCTCAGCAAAATATTATGCCAATAGGAGTACATGATGTTACAAGTAACAAGTGTGGTAACCTGATGCAAGCAAGAGACAGAAACTTGAAAAACCAGCATGTGTTCAAAGCACTAAAAATTTATTAAAGAACAAAATAATAATGACAATGAAATATGAATAATAAAATATAAAAAACAATAAATTAAATAATCAATTGAGACGTCTCATGGGGAGTATAGCAAAAATATCAATATAGGTTGGCTTATATAAACGGCTTCAATGTAGAGAAATTACAACACCTCAATAAGAGGACAGCCCCAAAAATATATTAAAGGGATACGCTGTCATGAAAGTAACAATGAGGATCCATGTAATTAACCCATACCTGAAGCAATGAGCAATGTGATATAAGCAACCAATGAAAGCAGCTATATATACACGCAAAACTTAAGTTGGTAGTGAAAAAATTGCAGTAATCCAATATACCCAAAGCCAGACACAACACCACAAACAGCGGACAGTCCCAAATAAAAAGGGTAGAAACTGTCTTGATATATAATGAGGATCTATGTGTGTGTTTAAAAGGTATAGCGTAACAGTGAATAAAGTGAGTTATAAACAAGACACAGTTCACAAATGATGATAACAAGCAGGTTTATTGTAAATTCTTTAGACCCCTCATTACAGAGAACTTGGTAATCAGTCCATCCAGGTGACTGAGAAAACAATGTCCAGGCATCCACTTTTAAATGCGGTAGGAAACATCACATTCCTCTGCCAATTTGGACAAACGAACCAAAAGAACTCACAGTCTCAGATTGATTTAGATGACGAAATAGCTGCTGCTCCACAATGTGCACATCGATAATTGCGTGCACCCAGGCTCCAACAAAACCAGCTTTGTTATGAAGTTAAAGCGTGTAGAATGGCGGATCCCACAGGGTAGGCGTCTCATCAAGAAAAACAGCTGTTGCCACTGCCTAATATAAAAATAGTGCAATTGAAAGCATGTGAAATATAAGAGAAGATGCTGAAAGACGGAAACGTCCCTCTGGTCAGAAATTCTGCAGACAAAAAGGAAACATCCAAAAAAATCTAATCTTGGGTATGTAACAATATGTACATTAAAAAAAATAATAATAATAGGCTCTTAGTTCAAAAAGAACTAAACATTGAAAAAAATAAGGTAAAAAAAGCCAAAAAAACAAATTTAAGGAACGTGGAATTGAACCTCGGACTTTGAGATCAAAATAATATTCTACCTAACGTATTAGACCACTAGCCTATACGTAATATTAGCCTTATGCTGTGGAAATCCCAGAGTAATAATCATTAAGAGTAATTATCCTGTAACAAAGATTAATCTCCAGGCAAATGTTCAGAGGCCGGGGTAAGGATCCAATCAGTAAATTTTCAGGAACGATCCATAATTATTAATTTGCAGAGAGCCAAATTGCTCCAAAAAAGGCAGCCAATCAAGGCTGGCCGTGTTTAAGCTTCAAGGAACATCAAGTTGGTGTCTGGCCCTAAGGCTATTCCACACGATTCGAAAATTCTATTCCTAACGTCCCTTATCAAACAAAACAAAAAACAAAAAACAGACTCAATTAAACTGTCAAAAGTAAACCAAAGAAATAAAGTTATTATATCAACAAATAAATAGCTCCCTAATTCAAGTAGTGAAGACATGCAAGTAGTGATGTGAGTTTAGAGAAATATAAAGATAAAAATATAAACATACAGAAGTCCTCATATTCTGAATGCAAGACATTCCTATCTAATAACATTTGTAGGGTGGATTCAAACCCTCAACATGAATAGAAAGGGAAAAGAAAGATTTGAACCTGAATGGCTCCCATTCAGTGTGTCTTAGACCACTCAGCTACCTTAAAGATTTACCACATATGGTGGAAATCTCAAAGTAATCAACTTTAAGGATAACAAAACATAAGTATCCAGACTAACAGCAAAGAACCTGTTAAGGATCTAAAACTGTGAGTAAAAAAAGCCCTAACTCAACATTTGAAGTAAGTGTATCTTTTTAAGAAAAAAGCCATTAAAGGCTAAATTAATTTATACTCAAAATTAGAAAGTATAGGCGGCCCCAACAAAGAAGCCACCAATATTTTATGCCAAGGACTGAGTCCACACAGTTTCTATAACCAATTTTTAAACTCTCTCCAAACTCACAAACCATAAGCATGAACAATTTACCTAAAGTAAATCAATATGGATAGAATTGTTTAATCAAATTATAAGAAGGGAGCAAACTCAAGTTTTTCATTCATACCGAGAGGTGCACACGTCTGTAAACGATAAATCCAACCAGTTTCTTTTTGGAGGAGACATTTATCCTGGTCTCCTCCTCTCTTGTGTGTTAAACCAATATCAATGCCAATGAATTTAAGCAACTCAAAATGAGTCATGATAAATTTAAAAATGCTGTGCAACACTGATGTTCTCTTTATTGTTTTTAACATCATCACGATGTTCTCTTACTCTGTTGAGGAGTTGTCGTTTTGTCTTTCCTACGTAAAACATAGGACAAGGACAGAATAATAAATAGACAACTCCAAAAGCTTGGCAATTTATTGGGTAATTAATACGATAGGTTTTACCTCCGGTTGAAAAACGTTCAGTTCTGACTATATATCTACAAGAAATACACTTGCCACAAGGAAAACTCCCTTTATGTGACTGATGCATTGTTAGCCAGTTTTGTTTTTTTTTTTTTTACAAAATGGCTTTTTACCAAACAATCTTTAATACTCATGGCTTTCCTGGCAGTCAAAAGTGGACGATCTCCTACCTTAGCTGCCAATTTTTTATCAGCTAGTAAAAAGTGCCAATTTTTCTCCAAAATGTATCGAATTTTGTCCCAATGACAATTATATTGTGTGATAAATCTGAGATTAGATTGTTCAACAGATTTTTCATTCTTAGAAAATAAAATATCTTCTCTTTTTAATTTCCTTACCCGACTGAGTGAGCTAGCGATTAATCTCTTGGAATAACCACGTGAAAGGAATCTCAGTTTGGAGATATCTACCTTGCTTTTTAATTGGAATATCCAAAAAAGACAATTTTGAAGAATCAGCCTCATAGGTCAGAAAAATATTATAGTTATTTTGATTCAAAGTTTTTACAAAAAATTCCAAACTTGTAAGGTCCCCTTTCCATAGCATAAAGACATCGTCCACATAGCGTAGCCAAAGTTGGACGGATTTTTCAACAATGTCATTATGGGTACCAAAAACTTCAGATAACTCCCAAATGCCTAAATGAAGGCAGGCATATGTGGGGGCACAAGTAGCCCCCATGGCTGTACCACGTATCTGTTTAAAGAATTTACAATAAAAACAGAAAACATTGTTTTCAAGAACAAATTTCAAGAGTGAAAGTACAAAATAAGTATGCTTATTGAGGGAAGGACCACGAGTCTCAAGAAAAGACCTACAAGCCTCAATGCCTACATGATGAGGTATTGAGGAATATAGGCCTTCAACATCCAAAGAAAGCAAAATAACATCATCATCAATAATCAAATTGTTAATCTTCTGCAAAAGGTCTGAGGTATCCCTAACGTAAGTAGGTAAAGTAGGAAGAAACAGTTTTAGAAAAAAGTCTACAAAGTTGCCTACATTTTCTGTAACTCCACCAATGCCAGAAACGATCGGGCAACCTGGTGATCTTTTCTTATCCTTGTGCAATTTAGTAAGGCAATAAAAAGTAGGTAAAGTGGGATGGTGTGGAAACAAATAGTCAAATTCTTTTTTTGAGATCAAACCTTAAAACTTTGCATCATTTAGCAAGAAAAGCAATTTAGTTTGTGTTTCATCTAGAGGGTTATATCTCAAACGTATTTATTGATCTTTATTGTTGAGCTGTCTCATCACTTCCTTAAGATAAAAATCTTCATCTAGTAAGACCAAATTTCCCCCTTTGTCAGCTGCCTTAATAACAATATTGGGAGCATTCTTTAACTCAAAAAGAGCCTGTGTCTCCACTTTATTTAAATTATCAGATACAATACCTGAAAAGACAATTTGTTCTATATCCTGCTCAACAGCATTGACAAAAAATTGTACTGCAGGGGCCAGGGATAAAGCTGGCATACATTTGGACTTAGGCCTAAAAGGTGTCTGTGGTTTTTCAGTCTCAACACGATCAATTAAAGGGATATGAATTTCTGATAACGGAATATCAGACTCGTTCTCTTCTAAAAGGGTCACAAGGCTTTGTACGGCCAAGTCATCTTGCTTTTTCTCATCCTCTGATTGCATCTTCACTGCTACCCAGAAATACGGGACTAACACATAACGGCCTCATTAGCGGTATATAACAGGGAGAAGCTGTAGCCGCGAATTTACCTCTGAAGAAGAAGGGAACGAACCAAAAGCCCTTTGAAATGTGTAAGGTTTATTATCGTTTGAGAAAATTTTATTTTTGAGGCTGATGGCCTCTCTATGAGAAGGAAAGTTTTTTTACGTGGCAAGGACATTATTAACAATTTCTGGTGTGGTACTTTGTATATATATTTGAAGACGCAGAGAAATTGTTATTTTTAAACGTTCTAAGGATACCTCATTGTATTGAGGTTGAAAAGTGTGAGTTTAAATAACTATGGCCTATGTTGTATGTGCATTATAATAAAAGGGTATACCACTAACAGCCATTTTGGTTTTATGTTTTTTGCTGCTATAACTTTGAATGGAGGGAGACTGCCTTATGAGGAGAATATTGGAAGTTTCTGCCTGCCGTGTGATCTAAACATCAAAACCACTACAATCTCCTATCCATACTCTGAGAGTGCCTGTTACTTACCTCATATGTGATTGAGTTTGAATCAAGTAAGTGTGCATCCAATAGGGGGAGACAGAATATATCCCTATCGTTTGGCACAAGATACCAAGATACAAGGAATAATTTTGCACATACTTATATATAGAATTCATTGTATTTTATTTTTTTGTATATATATTTATTATCATCTATATTTTTATGATATTTATGCATTTATAAATAGGATGTTTTTAAAGAGTGTATTTATTATGTATGCTTAAACACAATTGTTTACAATATCTATGCACTTTGTGTTTTAACTTACAGGTTGATAATAATATATTAACTGGGAATTGCAGGATTTTATTCAATTGTTTTTTGTAAAATAGATATTATGTCATATATATATATATATATATATATATATATATATATATACATATATATATATATATATATATATAATATAAATATATCTGTAATATAACTAAACTATAAACACCCTATTTCGACAAACTTTTTTTGTTTCAAGTATAGCTTTTAAAAATAAATATTAGCAGGCTTTTGTATAGCTTTAAAACAAGCTTTTGAGTTAAAATGGCTAATATTACTAAAATAGTACAAACAACAGACAATGTTTCGCTTTTGATGGCTTTGAGCTCAGCAACAACTATCCTAACAGACTGTTTTTTGCCGACTGCATCAGATACATTTTTATATTTCTGCGCGACGGAGCAGCATAGTTTGCCGTGAGCGACACACATGACTTGCTGCGAGCGAGATGTGAGGCTTTCCAAGAGTGTGCATCGTTTGATTGACACTAAGGGCACTATATTTCTATTTAGTATGGCCGGTATTCTGTATAAAACTACAATACATCAAAACCTCCAATATGACGTCACTTCCGGTGATTCCATCCATCTTACTGGTTGTGCATCATATCACTCACAGACACACAGACCAATCAGATGGGCACTATAATAGCCTATTTCACTATCTATTACACGGAATAGAAGTTCGGAAGTTGTGATCGGCAACACATTATTTATAAAGTATCAATGCATAGTGAATGTATAAATAATGTACACACTGACACTGAAATAATAAGCAGTTGTATAAATCATGTACTAACTGACACTGTATGCCTGCACTTTTTATCGTAAAATTCTACATACACTTAATTTCGGTACATACAGCTAACTGCTAAATTATGTCAGTATGTACATTATTTATACAATACAACTGCTTGTTATTGTAGTGTCAGTGTCTACATTACATATACAGAGAAATAGTATCCACAGCATCAATTTAGGTAAAAATTGCTATGAGGGTGGCAGTAACCCTTTCTTCACGGGCATCAAACAGAACAAATACTTGCCTAAAGGTACTAACAGGTGCTGTACTCATTCACTATTTTTGTACATTACATATACAGTCACTATGCATTGTGACTGTATAAATAATGTGTAGGCTTAGCCGACAACAAAACCGCAACTGAGCCGCTTCACTATAAAATTCCCAAAACTTTAAAACCCATAATTCCGCCATCAACCAAAAAACTCAAAAAATAACAAAATTAATAACCCCTAATCTGACAATCACCCATATCCCAATCTACCTAATAAAATAATTGACCACTAAACCGCAAACACACCCACATTTCCACCCCCCCAAAACCGCAATTAATAATTTAATGATTTACCCCTTATCGGACAACCCCCCACATCGCAATCTAACTATTATAATTATTAACCTCTAAACCGCCAACCACAAAGATCATATTTTATTTTATAAAGTGATTAACCCCTAAACCGATATTTAGATAACACACAAAAAATGAATTAACCTATAAAATACTAAACCGCCAAGCCCACACAATGCAAAAATGTAATTTAAACAATTAACCTCTAAACCACCAACACCCACCCATAATGCAAAGATTTAAAATTAGTCTAATATCTAACCCCCTAACCTAACACCCCCATAAGTTAACCCATAGGTAAAGTTAAAATTACAAACCTAAATTAGTTACAAAAATTCCTAACATTACAAAAAAAATAAAAAAAATCCTAACATTACAGATAATTTTAAGATATTAAAATTACAGAAAAATAAAAAATCTAAGATTACAAAAATAAAAAAAGCTAACAATACAGAAAAAAACAACATTATCCAAAATAAAATACAATTATTCCTAATCTAATACCCCCTTAAAAAAGCCACCCCAAAATAAAACCCTAATCTAACAATAAACTACCAATAGCCCTTAAAAGGGCCTTTTGTAGGGCATTGCCCTGAGTTAAACAGCTCTTTTACATTAAAAAACTACAAAGCCCCCCTAACAATAAACCCCCACACCTAACTAACCCCCCAAAATAAAAAAAATCCTAATTCTAAAAAAACCTAAGCTACCCATTGCCCCTAAAGGGGCATTTGTATGGGCATTGCCCTTAAAAGAGCAATCAGCTCTTTTGCACCCCTATAAAAAAAAGCCCTAATCTAAAAAAACACCCCAAAAATATGGAAAAAAAACCCTAAGTCTATCCCCGAAATAGGAACTCACAGTTTCTGAAGTATGGCGGTAAAGAACTTCTTCCAGGTGGATCCATGTTTTTCCAGCGTGGGGACATCTATCTTCATCCTGGAGCGACGGAACCGCAGAGGCGGCCGTGGAGAGGAGGCTGGAGCGAAGCTGAGGTAGCCGCGGAGCAGGAATGGCGGCTGTACAGACATCCATCATGGAGGATTCTCTTCATACGGTCTCTGCCATACACTGAAGATTGAATTCAAGATACCCCATTTATAGGGGTACCTTGAATTCCTATTGGCTGAAATTTTGAAATCAGCCAATAGGATGAGAGCTACTAAAAATCCTAATGATTGATTTCAACAGCCAATAGGATTTCAGTAGCTCTCATCCTATTGGTTGCATTCCCATTGGCTGACATTTTGAAATCAACCAATACGATGAGAGCTACTGAATTCCTTAATTTAGGGGGTGTTAGGTTAGGGGGCTTAGTGATTAGTTAAAATATTTGCATTGCGGGGGGATTGCGGTTCAGGGGTTAATAGTTTAATTAGGTAGTTGGTGTTGTAGGTTTTGGTAGATTAGGGGTTAATATTGTAACTTATTTAGTTGGCGTTGTGGGGGTTTGGTGGTTTACGGGTTAGGTAGTTTTTGTTGTGGTGGTTTGGCGGTTTAATGGTTAGGTTTTTTGTTAATACTTCGTGGTTGTGGGAGTTTGATGGTTTAAGGGTTAGGTAGTTTCTGTTGTGGTGGTTTGGCGGTTTAAGGGTTAGATTTATTTGTTAATACTTTGTGCGGGCGGTTAGTATTTTTTTTTTCTTAATACTTGTGGTTAGTTTTTTTGTTGTTGTTAATACTTTGTGCGGGCGGTTCATTTTATTTATTTTTATACATTGTGCAGGTGGTTAGATTTTCTTTCCGTAATGCTCCGTTTGCCTATGCTGCATCCAGGTGGATTCCAAAAATGGCAGGGTGGTGAAAAAATCCACCTTCTTTTGGATGCGTAAGCAGCCAACATTCCTTTGAGGTTACAAATGCGATTATAGTATAGATAAGCTGTGGGATTTAATACATGCAAGAGTCAAATCCCCATATGCGTTCAACCCTGGATAATTTGAGTTATGTATTGATGTGGACAATCTTTTGCTCTTTGCAGATGGAAGTTTGCTAATCTCAGGAACGATTCAGTTAGAAACTACAGAATAAGATGTTTCCTTATTGGAATACCTTATTAAGGGCCAGATTGCAAGTGATGGGTGGATATTACAAGTTGAAAGTAAATGCGTTCGCTCGAGTGCAAACTAATTTAGGGTATGTCGAGTGAAGAAGACCTAGCGTAAAGTGTAAGAGTTAAAAAATGTGCACCAAATACCCCATACATTAAAATAAAGTGTTATACTCATATAACTATATGATAAAAAATATTCATATAAATATTAATATAAAAGGGTTAAATGTATATGGTATGGAAAGGTATTTTAATGGAAAGGACTATAATCAATATATATATATATATATATATATATATATATATATGTCTAAATATGTGTATGATTGTATATATCTGCATAAATATGTATATACATGTATATTTATGTATGTGTGTGTGTGTGTGTATATATATATATTTTGATTAATTATAAAAAACAACAGAGGCTAACACTGATTAAACAAATGCAAGACTTACAAATTGAACTAAAACAGGTACAAACAGACCCTGAATTTGGTCTTTATGATACTCAATTTAAAGAAAATATGCAGAAATTTCGGAGAGAATTATGGGAATTTAAGGCACAAAAAATTAACAGAGATAAAATGGACTATGATACTGAAAATGTTTACTCATGATCCCAAAAAGGATCAGTCTCTGTTAGCAACAATAAGAGTAGAAAACTCAGATATAAAAAATCCAAACAGAATAAAAAGGTAACTTTTAGTGATACAGAGTATGACTACGATACATCAGACAGTGATTCCGCAGGATACACACATGATGCTTCAGAACAGTTATCAGTACTCAATACACCTATTGTTCCCCAATTAGCATTGTCAAAAAACGGATCAGGCCCACCTCACTCAATTCTAAAACCGTTACATCCAAAAGAACACGTAGAGGGGGCCAAAACAGATACCGTCGTAGACACAGAAAAAACAAAACGATACCCACAGAGAGTAAGGAGGAAACAAACACACAGATATCTGCAAAAGAAGTGATTAATTTATCAAACTATAATCTTAGTCATGAGGAAGAGAGGGTATTGTCACGAGGACTTAGTTTCTCTCCGTCCTGTCATTTCAATCTGTTTCAGACCATTTTAGATTTAAACAAATTTGTGAGATTGCTCACCCTTAAAAAACACTTTCTAAAAGATGAGTCTGAGACAGAGTTATTATCGGACGGGGAAAACAATGTTTCTCATAAACAACCTATCAACGACTCTGGGAGTGGTTTGACATTTCAAGACAAATGCTGTATACAGGACATGGAAGATTTACAATTGTTAGATACTGATGGTATTAGACATGGTCCGTCTGTACAAGATATAAATATATCTAGATTAAAAAATAAAAGTACCTTTTATCCAGTACAAACGAGAGGTAATTCGTTGGATATTTTTCAACAAACCATTGAAAACCAACTTATTAAACTTGACAGTGATTTAAAAAATCCTCCCTCCACTACTACAGACAGTACCAAACATTCCAATAAAAATTTCACTGTATCCGACAATAAAGCATTGAAACAATTAACTTCAAATAAAAATCTTGTATTTCGAGAGTCCGATAAGGGTGGAAACCTAGTAGTCCTAAATAGGCAAGATTATGTCCTGGAAGCCTCCCGTCAATTATCAGATCGCAATACATATTGTACTTTGGCCACCAATCCTACGGCAGCATACAAGAGTTTATTGAGGGAAATAGTGAAATACGGCATGGACAATGGTATCATTTCGGCCAATATGTCAGAATATCTGATTCCTGAGTGGCCGGTAACTGCCGTGTTTCACTATTTCCCCAAAATACATAAAGATCCCCTAAATCCCCCAGGGCGCCCCATTGTAGCGGGGATAGGGTCCCTTAACGAACCACTATCTGAATTAGTGGACATATATTTGCAGCCTCTAGTTCTAGCACTACCAAGCTATATTCAAGATACCACATCTTTCATTCGACAAATACAAGAGATTTCATGGAAATCTAGCTATACTCTTATGTCCATGGACGTTTCTTCATTATATACGTCAATACCTCACGATAAAGGTTTGGAGGCATTAGAGTTTTTTCTAAGATATAGATCTAATTATGATGAGGCCACGATATCCTTTTTGTTGCAAGCCACGGAATACTTGCTGACTCACAACTTTTTTCTTTTCGAAGGACGTTTCTATCTCCAAAGATGTGGAACGGCCATGGGTGCCAAGTTTGCGCCATCTTACGCCAACCTATTTTTAGGTTGGTGGGAGCTCTTCCACATCTTTGGAGATACAAACCCTTTTAGGCAATCTATTATTTACTACGGTCGCTACATAGACGACCTGGTATTTATCTGGGATTGAGATAATGAGTCTATTCACTCTTTTCATCAATATGTGTCAAGTAACAGGTTAAATCTCATTTTTACAATAGAATCCAGTGCAGATTCTTTAAATTTTTTGGATGTGACCATTAGACCAATAGATGAAGAAATTCAGGTTGAACTATACCGTAAGCCCACGTCGGGTAACAGTATCCTCAAATATGACTCTTGCCATCCATCACATCTCCTTGCCTCCATCCCCAAAAGCCAACTCATTCGGGTGAAACGGAACTGTACTGATCCGAAAACCTATGAAGAGCATGCTGCAGACACCGTGAAGCGATTAAAATCACGAGGCTATCCAAAAAATATTTTGACTCAAGCAAAAATTGAAATAGATAAGGTCCCCAGGTCAGAACTTCTGACTTATAAAAAAGATAGAAGGGGCACAAGGGAGAGTAATGAGAAACCTTTTACCTCCGTACCTATTTTTGCTACACCATACAGTATGGAGTATGGAAAGATTTGTAAAATAATTAAAAAGAGTCTTCCAATACTGGAGAGTGACGAAAAATTAAATAGAGTCCTGGAGGGAGGTTGCAAATTTGTGTCACGTAAAGCAAAGACTCTGAGAAACATATTATCGCCCTCTATGCTACCCAGAGTTGTAAATGATACATGGTTACAAAAACGTAAGGGGTGTTACAAATGTAATGCCTCACGATGCAAAACATGCTCCCATATAGTTCAGGGTAACACCTGCAGATCAGAAGCACTAGGCAAGACAAGTGATATAAGATATTTCATAAACTGCAATAGTACACACGTAATTTATCTATTGACTTGTCAGGGATGTAATATTCAATATGTGGGACGTACTAAACGGTCCTTGAAGGACCGGGTCATGGAACATCTTAGGTCCATAGAGGACCCTGACTCAAGGACGCCCATTGCCAAACATTTTAGAAATTTTCACAATTCTGACAAATCTTTGTTGAAAGTACAGGGCATAGACTTTATACCAATACATCCCCGGGGTGGAGATAGGGAAAAGAAACTTGATGAAAGAGAGGTTTTTTGGATTCTGCATTTAAAAACTAGGGTACCTACGGGTTTGAATTCCAGAATGGATGTAAATATGTTTATTCAACGTTGACCAATCGACTATAATGTATTATTAAGGGAAAAGGAGTGTTCTTATATGCATAATACTATTTAATTAATGTATTATGAACCCCTTTGTCTCTAAGTATGATTTACATTACAATGAGGATTAGGTCTTGATGTCCAGTTTAGATATATACCTATACTTTAACTTGGGTTTATCACATTTCTTGTTTTATAGCATTAATATTTCATTATTATTTTATGCAAAGAAAACCAACAGTATATATGGTCTATATTAAATTGTGACACTGTGAATTAAATATATATTGCAATGTATACATATATGCTCACATTTTTGTAATAGGTACCACATAGAGAGGCTATATAGGTTAGAATTTTTTGTTTGTGACAGGAACTTCAGGGGTTAATGAGATGTGTTTTAATTGATGTTATGTCATTGGACAGAAATCTGTATATTAAGAGCACCTACACCACCTGTTCTCTATCAGTGAACAAGTGCCCCAGAGGCATGAAACGCGTATGATGTCACAGGAGGTGTTGTTCCCCCTGTTCCAGTTCATGTTTTGTTTTTACCATGTTGCTGTATGAGGATCTTGCTTTTATTTTTTACTAAATAAAGACTGGCTTTTTACCTATCCCTGGTGTGCCGAGGAGTTTCCTTGTTCTTCTCTATATATATATATAGATATATATATATACGAAAGTTCATGGGGATTTGCACTCTCACCTCTTAAGATACGAGCCAGGGTGACAGGAGCAGTAATATCCAATTCCAAGTAATAGATCCGCACTCGCTGGACTTTCAAAAAACAATAGTTTATGGTCTGATGAAGGGGACAGTTTGCTCCCCGAAATGTCACTGTACAAAATAAGCTATTGTTTTTTGAAGTCCAGCGAGTGCGGATCTATTACTTGGAATTATATATATATATATATATATATATATATATATATATATATATATATAAAGGTAGAGGCAGGTGCACTCTCACAAACTTTAGCTAGGGTGCTAAATGAAATTTCAAATATAAACAGAAGAAAACAGCCCTCGCTGGGCTTGACAGCAAAAAGTTGTCCTTTATTCAAGTGACGTTTCAGGGCATACACCCCTTCATCAGACCGTCTGATGAAGGGATGAATGCCCCGAAATGTCACTTGAATAAAGGACATCTTTTGCTGTCAAGCCCAGTGAGTTTTGTTTTCTTTTGTTTATATATATATATATATATATATTTATATATATATATATATATAAATATAAATATATATATATATATATATATATATATATATATATATAGCAGCTATATAGATGGAGGGCACTCACAGGACTTTATATAATATGTATTCTTTATTCATGCTATCAATTTCACATATTAAAGATTCTGAGGAAGGGGTCAGTTTGAACCTTGAAACGTCAATTAAAGTTAAGTTGCCTTTTTTGGTTAACCCACAAGTAAGAAGTCCTGTGAGTGCTTTCTTTCATTGGATATATTTGGTACATGTTAGCACCCAGGCGGATGTCACAGTAGGCTGGATTTACTATATGAGGGATTATATATATATATCCTGCATGCGCAGTTTGCTCAATGCAGGCAAATATTTGCTGTTATGCAAGCGAATGCTGTTTAAGGGGTGGACTTTCGAGCCAATGGTAGTATAAAGTCTGATACACACCCCTCAACCAATACATCTGATGAGGCCCCGACACTCAGCCCTATGTGGGAGGGGAGAAACGCGTCTTGATTGAGCATGCACAGGAGGTGAACAGCTGAGAACCAGCCAGCGAAATTTGAATCCGAATAGCAACACTGAAGCGTACATGGCGGTAAGCAAGCGAAGAGGCCAGAAACAAACAAATAATTTTTCAGATTGATCCGACTGGGAAGCAGGTACAGCTGAAATTATTTCTTGATAAGGCTTGAAAGTCTTGCGGTTTACAGCCTGGTCTGTCCTGCCATGGTACATTGTGCGTTGTCTATTAAAGAGATTTGAGTTAATTATGGAGCCAGTCATATGCACGGAATGATATAATACAGCAGTAATGATGTTGCCACATTGTACAGATATCTGAAGGAATCATACAGACCAGAGCGTGTTTTTGACACTAATGTGCCTGGACTTTTGAACTTTCCTTAATAATTAGTACAACTGCAATTTTGGGGCCCCGTGAAAAATTATATGGACTATATGGAAGTTAACATATGAGATAATGTTCATATTTTTACGGTCTCAAACATCATAGCTGATAAATATTGTAATTGTTGCAATTTGACTTGCAAGCCGGCCGGCCTGTTCTAATATTTATGTAATTCACTTGGTTTTAGTTGCACATTTTTAGGAATAGGGTGGAGAGTAGACGGCCTGTTTGAACTGTTTGAGCTTTATGGTAATAAAAGCTTTTGCTTAACTTTGTGAAGCCTGTGTCCCATTTTGATTGACTTAGATATATGTTCAATCCTTCCTTTTTTAGCTGTATTTCATATATATATATATATATATATATATATATATATATATATATATATATATATATATATATATATATATATATATATATATATGTATGTATATATATCTATATAAAGAAAAAAATATATATAAATATATATATTATATATTTTTCTATATATGTCTTTATAAATATATATATATATATATATATATATATATATATATATATAAATGTCTATATAGAGAGAATGTGCTCCAGAAAATATCTTAGTGTTCTGAAAAAGCAAGGGCAAAATACAGGCACACAATTATATGTGTGTGTCACAGGGGTTCATCAGGGCATAGTGAGTCCTCACTGGACTTCCTCTTTTAAAGGTACACCTGAGCAATCACAGGTGAACCTCCCATATAATGGTGATTCTTCTCTTAAAGCTGTATTCACCACAATAGCCCTTAAAGAGGTTTAAAGTGTTATATGGGAGGTTCACCTGTGATTGCTCAGGTGTACCTTTAAAAGAGGAAGTCCAGTGAGGACTCACTATGCCCTGATGAACCCCTGTGACACACACTTGCTGCAGGGGTGAAACGGTCGTTGGCTGTGCTGTGTTTTAAACTTCAGGAGAAAAGTCGACAAAGCTCCTGAAATCTATATGATATATGTGGTAAAGCAAAGGTGAAAAAGTGATTGTAACTTTACAAGTCTGGACATTTGTAAAACATATTGCTATGCTTGGAGCGCTGATAAGAGAGCACCTTCTTTACACTGTGAAATACTAGCCTGGGAAATGGAAAGTCTGTGTTGAGAGGAGTATCTGAAGTGCACACAAGAAGCGTGAGTTTAAACTCCATCTATGGAACGTTCATAGAAGTGAGGACTGTGATTTATTTGTGGCAGCTTTTTGGCTATATAATACGCTAAGGTACATCTTGGTAATTGGTATCGCCTGCTAAACTAGTGGAAGCCTGGTTCTTTCATTGGTAATTGGTATCGCCTGCTAAATGAGTGGAAGCCTGGTTCTTTCATTGGTGGCCAAGTGCATATACGGCGGAGACCTTTAGGAAGCAACTCCGATCCATACAACCTATTGCAGACCGATGACGGTCACATCGTCCCTCCTCCAGTGGCGTCACATGCTAAGATATTGTTATACTGACAGTGCATCTTTGCTGGAAGTAGTGGAAGAAAACGCCAAAGATAAGTGCTTGTTTGTTTATATCTCACAATTCATGACCAAGGTAGCAGCAGGAATTGCTGCGGTCTGTATCACGCCAACTGTTTAAAACTCTCTGTAACTAGCTATCGGGCTAACTCTGGAAAAAGACTTATATAATGTGTTCCTATGTTCAAAGGCATGTTAGGTAGTCTTTCCTTTATGTATGCATGTATATATGCTATTTAAAGTGCAGAGGTTTGTCTCAGATATTTAACTTTGATGTATTGAACCGTATTATTTACCCAGGTTCTTGTAGCATACGTATGCTTAGGCAATTTTTGTCCTATTCTTTTGTTCTTTATCCTTTGTTCTTTACCATGTATACTGTGGTGTTTGTATAAATATTTTGTACACTTTATATCGTGTGGCTAAGCTTTCAACAATGATCCACTAATGTGATGTGGGAAAATAAACGATTTTGAATTTTAATATTTTTTGGTCTCTGTGCCTGTATTTTGCCCTTGCTTTTTCAGAACACTAAGATATGTTCTGGAGCACATTCTCTCTATATAGACATTTTTATATTTATTATTAAGGGTGGCACCAGGGATATATATTCAGCAATATTTTCTACTCTCTCACATTTTTTATTATATATATATATATATGTATATATATATATATATACAGTATATATATATATATATATATATATATATATATATATATATATATATATATATATATATATATATATATGGCTCACAATTTCAAGTCTTAAGCTACTAACCAGGACACAATGTTAGTCACCACTTCTAATCTTTGCAACACCACACCCACTACTTCACCCCCTCTTTGTATATGTTTAGCCATTGTAATAATGTTTTTATTTTATACCATAGCAAATTAAATAATGCTACATACAGTAATAAATTAACAAAAATAATTTTATAGCAGTAAGAAAATCCACTAGTGGTTCTGGGGAAGACAACAACTGTATAGAAAAAGGAAGTTGTTGAATTAAGAGAATACAGAGAGTGCTGACAGTCATGGAAGGTATAATAATTATAATCTCTCCCTTCAGTCTTTTACCTATCTTTCTCGACTCCCTCTTCAAACACTTTTTACCCTCTCCCTTCTCTCTCAGGCCATAGCTTATCTTTACAATCTTTCTACAATCAATCTTTCTGTCCCCTCTCTTACATCTCTTCACTCTTTTTTTTTCTCCACAAAACCGCTGCTTCTTACACGCTTCACCACCTCTGACGTGTTGAAGAGAAATCACTGAGAGCTCACTTGCTCTTGGTGATTGACAGTCGTGCAAGTTTGTATGCGGTGAAGGCATATGGACAGCTTCTAAAGTTTAGAAGCTGTCCACACGCCTTTTTTTTTTTTAAATGCCAGGAGTAAGGTATCAGATATCAAGAGTCAGGTATAAGGCATTAGGTAAAATTTGAGAGATGAGCAATGGCGCCACTCTTGTTACTCTGAGGGAAGCTTGCCCTAGGGCAGTAATAATTTGTGCTGAAATTACAGGTATGTGCTACATAAGTACCTTAAATTCCGATTATCCTAGTATTTGAAGGTATAATCTAGATTTTATTAAAGACACAGAGACGAGTATTTTTATGCATTACTCTTTCTTTACTACTCAATGCAGCCTTTTAAAGAACAAACATATATAAGATAAATAACATACACATAATAAGAAGATAACATAAGCTTATTATAGTGAGAAAAAACAGCCAATCAGCACAGAGAATAGCCTATAAACAGAGCACCCTATTAACATTCTTCCTCTTTCTAATTGATGCTCAAAAGGAATAAAATATTAAACATCATGAGAAAACCAAAAAGTCCGAAACAACAGAGGGTGATAAACGCCAACTTCTTGTAGAACTGATGGAAGGAACTCCATGGAATGTTGAATTTGATAGAAGGCAACGTAGATGTCCAGGGTTCAGTGGATGAAAGTTGAGACTTCTGAATTGAAGGGAAGAATCCAGAAGATGAGAAAGGATTGGAATCACATGGATACTGTTAAAAAACAAAAGAATTAGTAACACATAATGATGGCTATCAGGGTGGGAAGAAACACCATTATCTATGTGAGGAGGGAAAATACTCGTCTCTGTGTCTTTAATAAAATCTAGATTATACCTTCAAATACTAGGATAATCGGAATTTTATTACAAGACCAGAGACTCCTATTTTTATGCAAGTTTAAAGTAATTAGGAGAATAAATTAAGCGAGGCATGTTGAATGGGTCTGAAATAAAAATGTTTGAAAATGGAATCAGAAGACCAGTCTGCAGCATTTAAAATCTGTTGGAGAGGAGCCGCTTTTAAAAAGGCTTTTGAAGCAGTGGAACCTCTGACAGAATGAGCTGTGAAAGAAATGTTGATACCAGCCTCTTTCATGACCCATTTAACCCACCTAGCGATAGAGGTAGAAGTGATAGGAGCATGGGGAGGGACAAAAGAAATAAGCAGTTGATTATGGTTAGTTTTCCTAAAAATCAAAGTTCTAGATTCATATGACTTTAAGCATTCAACCACACACAAAGAAGGTTCGGAAGGAAGGTAAGGGTAGAAGATGGAAGTAGATAAAGTTTTTGTTCTGCGAGTAAGAAAAAGGTGACTCCTTCAGGGGAGAAGCGTTTAGAGTTCCAATCCAAGGCTTTTACATCAGATACCCTTCTGAAAGAAATAAGGCATAGAAGGGTAGCGAGTTTAGCGGAAAGTTGTTTTAGAGACAGCAAGTTATTATCTGGCCAGGATTTGAAAAGAGAGAAAATTAGGTCTACATCCCAGAAAAATTCGTGTTTGGGAACAGGAGGACGTTTTAATCTAATGGCTTTAAGAACTCTACAGACTAAAGGATGTTTACCGACAGGCGAGTTATTGATTAAATTATGTCTGGATGAGATAGCAGATCTATGGACATTAATTGTTCTGTAGGCTAGACCTGAGTCAAAAAGGTGAGACAGATAATTAATGATTTCGGTTAAATCCGAAGAAACGGGATCCAAATCCCTTCGCAAGCACCAGCTAGACCATTTTGACCATGCGGCAAAATAACATCTGCGGGTACCTGGAGCCCAAGAGTCTTGAATGAGGGATCTAGCTCCCTCCGAAAGGCCTCGGAGAGACTAGGGTCCCCTGATATTGTCCAGGCTATCAGAAGAAGAGAGCCTTGGAGAATTAAACTGTGAAATTCCCCCTCCGGATTGACTAATAGGTGAGGAAGCGGAGGAAAAAGAATTGGAAGATTGATGGACATCTCCAGGAGGGAGGGATACCAAGATTGGGTTGGCCAAAGGGGAGTCACTATGGTTAGGCAAAGGAGATCCCTGCGGACTGTTGAAATTGTCCTCGGGATCATTGAGAATGGAGGGAAAGCATAAGCTTTCTTGGAAGGCCATGGTTGGAGGAAGGCATCTATGGCCGCAGCTTCCGGATCTGGACGCCAGCTGAAGTATGGGTAAATCTGAAAATTGGTCCTGGACGCAAAAAGGTCCAAACAAAAGGGACCTCTGAGTGATTGAAGGAACAAAAACATTTTCCTGTCTAATCTCCAATCGCTCGAATCTGTCTAAACAAAGGTGAATAAATTCCTTGGTTATGTTGGACAAATTCCTTGATTTGGTGCCTCCCAAACGATTGAGATATCGTACTGCTGAAATATTGTCCATGCGAAGGAGAATAGAAACTGGAGAAGAAAATTTGGCAAAACTTTTGACTGCAAACGAGCCAGCCAATAATTCCAAACAATTGATATGGAAACGTTTCTCCTCCAATGTCCTTTTGCCACCGGTGATGGAAGGACCGCAGCGTGCACCCCAGCCTGAAAGACTGGCGTCTGATTCTATAATGAAATCTGGAGTTCTGCCAAAGATGGCTCTCCCATTCCAGGCTTCTAGATGAGAAAGCCACCAAGATAGTTCTTCTTTGGCTTCTAGAGACAAAGGAATCAAATGAGAATAGGAAAAACCTTTCCTCAAATGAAGAATCTTTCATCTCTGAAGTTCTCGGTAATGTAATGGGGCAGGAAAAATAGCCTGAATAGAGGATGATAGTAACCCTACTATTCTGGCTATAGTTCTGATAGGGACTAAATCTTTGGATAAAGTTTTGGTAATTTCTTTCTTGATATTCTTTACTTTGTCTGAAGGAAGACTCAGAGTAGAGAGTATCGAATTGATTTTGAAGCCTAAGAAAATCAAAGACTTTGTAGGGAAAAGAACTGATTTCTGTTTGTTCACAATAAAACCTAAGGCTTCTAGTAAGGAAATTGTGGTAGATAGATGATTCTGAAGGGAATAAAAATCTTGGTCCATAATCAAAATATCGTCTAAATAAATTATCAGACGAATTCCTCGGAGTCTCAACCAGGCCACTACTGGTTTCAGTAGCTTGGTGAAAATCCAAGGAGCAGAGGACAGGCCAAAGGGAAGGCAAGTGAAATTCCAAAGCTGGTCTTCCCAACGGAATGTCAAGAATTTCCAATGTTCTTGGGCGATTGGGACGGTTAGATAGGCGTCTGTGAGATCCAATCGAACCAACCAATCGTTTCCTCTTAAGCATTCTCTTAATAAGTGAATTCCCTCCATTTTGAAATGATGATATACTACAAAGGTATTTAACGTTTTTAGGTTTATGACTGGCCTGTACTGATTGTTTTTCTTTTTTACCAAAAACAGATTGCTTAGGTAATAATCTTGTGGTTGAGAAACTGGAAGAATTGCTTTTTTGGAAAAGAGAGAAGAAATTTCTTTCTTGACCAAAAGAGAGTCTTCTTGAGAGAACTGAATTGGATGGGGAAGACAGACTTGAATTGGGGGAGATATGAATTCTATGAGAATACCTGACACAGCTTGTAAGACCCAAGGATCTGAAGTAATTGAGGCCCAATTTTGAGTAAACAGGGCGAGTCTGCCTCCAATTTTTTCTGGGAAAGAAAGGACATGGGGAGGAAATAAAGAACTTACCTGGAGCTTGTCTAGCTCTGGCTCTGGTCCTAAAACCTCTCTGAATCCAGGGGCGACCTCTTGTCGGGAAAAAGGAGGAAGTAGATGGTTCAGAATAACCTCTTTGGAATTGTGTTTGAAACTGATGTTGGTACTGTGATTGTTGGGGGTAGTAATGAGACCTGGATAAGAAGGATTGGCGGCCGGGAAAGCGGCCTCTGCCTCTCCCGGCCCTGTCAGAAAAACCCTGGTTAGGGTAGAACATTTTCTTTACGGATGTCTTTACTTTGTTTAAATTAGAGAAAGTATTGACGTATTGGCTTAGGTCTTTTAAGTATGAGTCTCCAAACAAAAGACCCTTGTTGTCTGAAGCGATATTGCTTGAGGAAAAATCGGAAATTTTTGGATCTATTTTCCTCAAGATGTTGTGTCTTCTTTCTCCAGACATTGCACAATTTGTATTCCCAATAGAACAAATAAGTCTTTGTACCCATTCCCTGACCACATAGGGATCCAAAGGGCAATTTTTTGCTACGCCTTGTTCAGATAATTCGAATAATTTAGTGAGGGGACCAACCGAATCTAAAAGTTTGTCTTGGCAAATTTTCCAGGATCTATCTACTCCTTTTTTCAGTTTATATCCTGGGGAACCAATACATTTTAAAATTTTGGGGTCAACTTCAGGTGTGATGGAAGCATTCTTTGGTAACAGGGGACGAGGACATTCTGCCTTCATTTTGTTACGGGTTTGCTTTTTTAGGGGTTTATGTAATTGATGGTCAATGAATTTAGCTAAATCAAGGGGGGGACACCACTCGGCGGACCGGGGATGGTGTAAGTCGTCTGGTTTAAACCTAGGGTTACCCAAACAATCTAAAAAGTCCTCTTCGTCCTCGCTGTATTCATAAGATTTTTTGGCTTTCTTTTTTGTTTTTTTAGCGGCCGGGGAGCCATCGGAATTATCCGATTCATTGAAATTGTCTGAGTTAATATCAGTGTATTCGTCACCATCTGAATCTTCAGATTCTGAAGATGGATTATCAGAAATATTTTTTGACTTAAATTTTAATTTTTTGCATACATGAGTATCCCCTGTTTGGTTATCCTCAGGGTGCAGGGTTCTACTAACAGCGGTTTTTCTTCCTTTGCTGTGAGGAATATTAGGCTCAGCTAAAAGTTGGCGAGACTTTTCAATAAGTTTTTTGCTTGCTTTATAGGCAATAGATGGGTTCTTTCTTTTTAAAGATATTTTTCTTTGTTTCTCTCCCATCAAAGAGGTCATTTTGTTAAATAAATTATCCATAGAGGAATCTATCATAGATTGTACAGTATGTAAGGTTAAGGGAGGTGATTTAGATTGGGTTTCAGACATTGCTTATAATGTTTTAGCAAAAAACAATGTGAGGAAAAATTAAATATTAAATTGATTCAATAAAAAATCTCCCTTATAGGAAAAACTATATAAATAACTTAATATATATTATTTAAAAGAGTCTGTCTAAACAGTCTATTGAAAAATATATATAGTTGAGGTAAAAAAAATGTTGTCTTAATAACCTAAACTAAAACGTTTGACAACAGGTTTTGAAGGAAAATATGTAATGTGTAAATATGCCAGAAGATGGCAACATAGGCTGTAATAAAACACTTTGTAATTAATATATCAGGACCGAGTGAAACAGAGACAAAGTTACCACTCGGTTAGTAAGTGAGGCGTCAGCGGTAATGGGCGGGAAGGGGATGGCCCACAAAATGGCGGACGCACTGCAGGAGAACAAACCATGCAGGAGGGGGGAAAATCGTAACAGAAAGTAACAGGAAAACGGAACGATATAAAACGAATGAAAGGTGTCAGCAGGTACTAATACATAAATATAAGGTAGAAAAAGACAAGTTGAAAAAACGTTATAGAAAAAACGGAAAATAGAAACATTGGGATTAGAACAAAAAGGTTGATATAGCAACAAGAAAGATTAAAAAGTTAACAGAAACAAGGCTAAAGTAAGATAAAATATATATATATAAATACAATAATAATAATAAAACGTTTTTATTTTTTAGACTGCACTACTTATCTGAGTGAGCAGCAAAAAGAAAGAGGAAGAATGTTAATTGGGTGCTCTGTTTATAGGCTATTCTCTGTGCTGATTGGCTGTTTTTTCTCACTATAATAATCTTATGTTATCTTCTTATTATGTGTATGTTATTTATCTTATATATGTTTGTTCTTTAAAAGGCTGCATTGAGTAGTAAAGAAAGAGTAATGCATAAAAATAGGAGTCTCTGGTCTTGTAATAAAATTAAATATTATCGGATAAGCCCGAACAATAGATCTCCTAAGGAGATACCACTTTTCCCATAGTTGATTAATACATAAGAAATACCACTTAGACTAGTGCAAAATTAAAACTACAGGACACCCAACAATCCTGTCATTCCTTTAATCTGTGGAGCAACCAATATTCTAATTGTGATCCACAGGCACACTAACGAGTAATTTGAGTAATTAGGTATCAATACCTAGCCATACTACTACTGTTGCAATACTCTATCACAGAGTACATATGGGTACAATTTATTTTAGTATCCATATAATACTCAGTGAGGTATACAATATATTAGTACACACCTCAACTGAATAGTGGCTCCTAATAGATTTGGCCCCATTTTGCAGGGATGTTAGCCCACAGCAGATTACAAACATACCTTTACCATTAAGATTTACCACAAATCCTCTTTAGGTGGGAGTTACTATCCATGATATCGATTCAGGATAAGAATTTGTAACTATCCACCTTTTTCACTACATTAGTTTGAAAACCACTTTTATTTGCTGCAACTGTTTTTATGATGTGTAACCCTTTTTAAATACAACTAATAAAGTTGATAAAACCTATATACACTAAGCCCATACGTATGAGGGTAGAGTGTTTTTCAGGTTAGTTTCCTGTCCAGCTCTCTTGCTGGAATTGTTCTTGTATAAGGCATCAGGTGTCAGTTGTCAGACACAAATATCAGGTGTCAGGTGTTAGATAGGTTTCAGGTGTCATGTGTCAGAGATGAGTCAGGTTTCCTTGTGCCATTCCTGACACTTGATGGATGATACTTGACTCCTGATGCTTGACATATACACAATAGATAAGTGTTTTTCAACCAGTGTGCAGTGGCACACTAGTGTGCCGTGAGAGATCCTCAGGTGTGCCGAGGCAGACTGACAACAGTGCGGGGGTGTCCCTCTTTCAAATTTTGAAATATTGGGAGGTATGTGACAGGCTCATCAGGCATCCTTTACAACCATGACATTGATATTCATTCACAGACAATCATTATGATTGTTTGTGAATGAATGTCAATATGTCATGTATAGTTTGTAGGAGGCATGGCATAGACTACAAAGTGTGATTTTGTAAAATTTTGGGATGGTGGTGTGCCACAGGATTTTTTAATGTAAAAAAGTGTGCCACGGCAAAAAAAAGTTGCAAATCACTGCAATAGATTACTTTATGAGTTTGCCCTTCTTGCATGTAAATTGGTACAAAAATTCGCAAGCACTGAAAAAAATAAAATACACTTTTATTGCAATACTTAAAAAAATCACATTTACCGGACATAGTGGGGAGTGTAGGCAGCAATGGAGCTCACATGACTTCTGATTGCTCATCCTGTTGCCTGACATCTTATGTATGAGGTAGTATAAAGTCTGGGAGATGGAATTATGGAGTTTCAGTGGATGGCTGATGACGTTTTATTTTTTATTTTTAAAGAGCAATGCTATTTCAAGTATTTATATTCTAAAAAGAATGGTGTTAACATTGTTTTTAAGGGATATAGTATATGATGGTGTATATATATTTATATATATATATATATGTGTGTGTGTGTGTGTATCTTTGTGTGTATATATGTATGTATGTGGTGCACATACATATGAACACATACACACACATTAATACATACAGCTATACACACACATCTATCTATCTATCTATCTATCTATCTATCTATCTGTCTGTCTATCGTCTATACACACTCATGGGCATCCACAGGGGGGGGGGGGGGGCATTTGCCTTCCCATGGATTTTCCTCCCCACCTGGAGTACAAACTGCAAAAAAAAAAAAAAAAAAAAATTAAAGGGATAGAAATACCAAAAATGTTATGGTTTAAAAATATAGATACTCCCTTTATTTACCATTCTCTAGTTTTGCATAACCAACACCAATATACTTTTTACTTCTGTAATTACCTTGTATCTAAGCTTCTGCTGACTGCCTCCTTATTTCAGATCTCTTGACAGACTTGCATTTCAGGCAATTAGTGCTGACTCTTAAATAACTTTCAGCTAGATTACGAGTTTTGCGTTATGAGGGGTGCGGCTCTAACTTGTACGTTAATGTCACCGCTCACTTACCTACAGCGCTGGTATTACAGGTTTTCATAAACCCGGCGTTAACAGGCAAGAAGTAAGCGTAGAGCAAAATTGTGCTCCATACCGCACTCCAATACCAGCGCTGCTTAACACCTGCAAAAAAGCAGTGTAAAGCTCCGTAACGCAGCCCCATTGATTCCTATGGGGAAACTAAATTTATGTTTACACCTAACACCCTAACATGAACACAGAATCTAAACACCCCTAATCTTACACTTATTAACCCCTAATCTGCCGCCGCCGACATCGCTGAACCTACATTATATTTATTAACCCCTAATCTGCCGCTCCGGACATCGCCAACACCTACATTATACTTATTAACCCCTAATCTGCTGCACCCAACATCGCCGACACTTACATAATGTTATTAACCCCTAATCTGCCACCCCCGACATTGTCAACACCTACATTATACTTATTAACCCCTAATCTGCTGCCCCCAACATCGCCGACACCTACATAATGTTATTAACCCCTAATCTCCCGCCCCCAATGTCGCCGCAACCTACCTACACTTATAAACCCCTAATCTGCTGCCACCAACGTCGCCGCCACTACAAATTATCAGATATTTAAACTAATTACACCTAATCTAATAGCCCTATCAAAATAAAAAAGCCCCCCCAAAATAAAAAAACCCTAGTCTAAACTAAACTACCAATTGCTCTTAAAAGGGCCTTTTGCTGGGCATTGCCCCAAAGAAATAATCTCTTTTACCTGTAAAATACAAACAACCCCTCCAACAGTAAAACCCACCACCCACACAACCGACCCCCCAAATAAAATCCTAACTAAAAAAACCTAAGCTCCCCATTGCTCTGAAAAGGGCATTTGGATGGGCATTTAGTTCTATTGCTGCCCAAACTCCAACCTAAAAATAAAACCCACTCAATAAACCCTTAAAAAAACCTAACACTAACCCCTAAAGATCCACTTACAGTTTTGAAGACCGGACATCCATCCTCAACGAAGCCGGGAGAAGTCCTCAACGAAGCGGCAAGAAGTCCTCAACGAAGCCGGGAGAAGTCTTCATCCAAGCCGGCAGAAGAGGTCCTCCAGACGGCAGAAGTCTTCATCCAGACAGCATCTTCTATCTTCATCCATCCGGCACGGAGCGGGTCCATCTTCAAGACATCTGGCATGGAGCATCCTCTTCTTTCAACGAAGAATGAAGGTTCCTTTAAATGACTTCATCCAAGATGGCGTCCCTTGAATTCCGATTGGCTGATAGAATTCTATCAGCCAATCGAAATTAAAGGTGAAAAATTCCTATTGGCTGATGCAATCCAATCAGCCAATAGGATTGAGCTCTTATTCTATTGGCTGTTCCAATCATTCAATAGAATGCAAGCTCAATCCTACAGGTAAAAGAGCTGATTTATTTGGGGCAATGCCCCACAAAAGACCCTTTTAAGGGCTATTGGTAGTTTAGTTTAGGCTAGGGTTTTTTTTATTTTGGGTGGGCTTTTTTATTTTGATAGGGCTTTTAGATTAGGTGTAATTAGTTTAAATAGCTGATCATTTGTTTTTTATTTTGTTTAATTTAGTGGGGTTTTTTTTTGCAATTTAGGTAATTGTATTTAATTTATGTCATTTATTTAATTGTTGTGTAATGTTAGGTGTTAGTGTTACTCAGGTTAGGTTTTATTTTACAGGTAAATTTGTATTTATTTTAGCTAGGTAGTTAGTAAATAGTTAATAACTATTTAGTAACTATTCTACCTAGTTAAAATAAATGTAAACTTGCCTGTAAAATAAAAATAAACCCTAAGCTAGCTACAATGTAACTATTAGTTATATTGTAGCTATCTTAGGGTTTATTTTATAGGTAAGTATTTAGTTTTAAATCAGAATTATTTAGAATGATAGTAATTTTTTTTTTTTTATTTTTTTTTTTTGGTTTTCAAAAGAGCTTTATTGAATAAAAAAGAGCAGTTTAATGTACAAACTTGGCTCTGGTTACAATATGAGCCTTTCAACGATCAGGTATACAGATTTAATGGAGTATATGTGTTGGCATTTAAGCATTATGTATTTCCAAGTATTAGTTATGTCCTTAGCTTTGAGTGTATCCAGACCATGTCACCCCTTTTCGCCCAATGTCTGATGGATCGGCCATTTTGGGCCTTAGTTCCAGTGTCTTTAAACATAAGATAAGTGGGCGTTACAGGGGTGCACAACTTTTCTCAATACATAGACTTTGTTAAAAAAAAAAAAAAAAAAAAAAAGAAACTTCCTACATTTTAATTTCTCGTATGAGTTGTAGCTTAGCATAAAGAAAGTTAAGGGTAACGTGGGAAAGGGTAGTAGGGGGGGGGAGGGGGGTACTAGTCATAGCCATTTAGGTGCAGGGTATACCCCCGGGTGTCCAAACCCGCCATTCAGACGGATGTTAGTTGTCTGCGTCCACAAGTCTCTGTTTCTAGGTTAGTATTAATTGTGTGGTAAGCTAAGTCAGAAGAGCAGCATCCTCGAATCGCCTGTCGTCTACCTATTGACTTTGTGTTCATTCCACCTCATTGTCATGTATTCGTGGGTGTCAATTTTCCCAATTTTAAGAAAGTGATACCTTTCCATAACAAGCTGATGCTCTACCTGTTGTTTCCATGTTTCTACATCTGGCACTTCGGAGGATTTTCATTTTAGAGGTATAAGTGTCTTGGCGCTATTAAGCATGATGAGTAGTAGTGTTTGTTTTATTTCATCTTTCAGTGTCGGTAAATTGTGAAATAGCAGTATACTTGGGTTCCCTAGTATTTTTGTGTCTTATGTCTTGTTAATATGTCTGATAACGTCTTCCCAAAAGGTTCCCAGTCTGCTACAGCCCCACCATATGTGATATATGTCAGCTACTTCACCACAGCCCCTCCAGCAGCGATCACTGGCCTGTTTGTATAATTTTTTAATTCTTGCTGGTGTAAGGTACCAACGTGACAGATATTTAAAGTTTTTTTCTTGGATTTTGGCTGACACAGATGCCTTTTTGTGGTAACGGAAGACCCTCATCCAGTCTGTATGTTCCAATTCTATGTGCAATTCTTTCTGCCACTTGTGTTAAAAGTATTTTATACAATGTAGAAATGGTGTGACGGGGGTAGTGTGTAGAGGTGCACATAGTTTCGAAAGGCGTTAGTTGTCTTGTTATGTCTCTCTTCATTTTGTGCATGTTTATGAAATGCGATATCTGTGAGTGTAAAAACCATATTAGTGGGGTATCTCCTAGAACATCCGCGAGTTCTTCGCGGGTGCCCACTTTGTTTCCTGTCATTACACTTCTGAGTGTATATTCGTTTAATTGGGGGGTTTCCCTCATAGCTGGTTTGACCTGTAGCAGGAAGGGCATATCAGGATTGAATAAAAGTGGTGTCAGAGGTGCGGGTCTAGTGGAAATATGTGTGCTTGTATTAACTAGTGCGTCCCAATGCTGGAAAAGTTCGTCCAGCAGTGGATACTTTTTGATTGCGTTTGGCCTATGTTTCGCCTGTAGCCATGCTAGCCATCCCACATTTTTAGTCTGAAGTATTTCCCTATCTATTTGGACCCATTGTTTATGATCTGCGTTGTGGCTCCAGTCTATTATCCTCTGTATTAACGTTGCTGTTCTGTATGATTTTATATCTGGTAGTCCTAAACCCCCCCTATCTCTAGTCATGTATAAAGTTTTCCTAGGGATTCTTGGTTTAATCCCATTCCATATAAACTTGTCTATGTTGGATTGCAGTTGGGGGATGAAGTCTTTTGGTAATGTGATTGGTAGTGTTTGTAGGAAGTATAGTATGCGAGGGAGTATATTCATTTTTATAACCTGTATCCTGCCTATCCATGATATATGTTTGTTTTTCCAGCTCGAGAGGTCATTTATGATCTCCCGGAGCAGGAGGTGGTAATTTGCTGTGAATAATTCCTGTGGGTTGCGCTTGAGGTAAATTCCTAGATATTTGATTTGTGTCGGTTGGAATTTGATGGGGCATGTGGCTCTTAATTCGTTTATGATATGTGTTGGGACATTAATGTTTAGTAGTTCTGATTTGTACACATTCAGGTGAAAATTTGATAGTTTGCCATAATCTTCCAAAATTTTTAGCAGGGTAGGTAGGGACCTTTCTATGTCAGTCAGGGTGAGTAGTATATCGTTGGCATACATAGCCAACTTGTATTCATTCTTGCCTATGGTTATCCCTTTGATATCATTGTTTGACCTGATTGTGCTTGCGAGTGCCTCTATAGATAGAGCAAATAGTATGGGTGAGAGTGGGCATCCCTGTCTCGTGCCATTTTTAATTTTGAAGGGATCTGAGAGGACCGAATTAGCCTTAACTTTAGCTGTTGGGTTAGTGTAGAGTGAAAAGACTTTATCTATGAAGTTACTCCTCATGTTCATTTTTTGTAGGGTGGTCCTGAGAAAATCCCAGTCCACCCTATCAAAAGCCTTCTCGGCATCTGTTGATACCAAGGCAAGTTCCTGATGTGTGTTTTGGGCTAGGGAGATTAACTGTATTATTTTGAGAGTGTTATCTCTCGCCTCTCTGCCGGGAATAAAACCCACCTGGTCAGGAGCTATCAACTGAGAGAGGAGAGGATTCAACCTGTTCGCCAGTATTCTGGCGTATATCTTTATGTCAGTGTTCAAAAGGGATATTGGTCTAAAATTTCCTGGGGTGTTCGGTATTTTGCCAGGTTTTGGTAGTACTGTTATGTGGGCTTCAAGCATCGAGGTTGGAAATCCATTTGTGGCTTCTAGGGAGTTAAACAGTTGCATCAATTTAGGGGCTAAGAGTTGGACATATTTCTTATAGTATTTGGTACTGAACCCGTCGGGTCCCGGGCTCTTCCCGGATGGTAAGGATTTTATTGCTGTCTTAATTTCTGTTAGATTAATTGGGGAGTCTAATAATTCCGATTGGTCATCAGTTATCGTGGGTAGGTTTACTTTAGCAAGGTATTCATTAATTGCTTGTCTTTTGTTATGCTGTGTTTTAGTGTCCTCATTGTTTTGAGATATATTATATAAGGAAGAATAGTAGGTGTGGAATTCCCCTACTACAGAGGTGCTGTCGCATTTGATTTGCCCTGTCATAGATTTTATTCTATGGATGTGGGTTTATGATAGTAATTTTTATTTAGATTTATTTTAATTCTATTTAAGTTACGGGGTGTTAGGGTTAAGGTTAGACTTAGGTTTAGGGGTTAATAAATTTAGTATAGTGGCGGCGACGTTGGGGGCGGCAGAATAGGGGTTAATAAATGTAGGTTGGTGGCGGCGATGTTAGGGACAGCAGATTAAGGGTTAATAATATTTAACTAGTGTTTACGAGGCGGGAGTGCGGCGGTTTAGGGGTTAATATGTTCATTATAGTGGTCGGCGATGTCGAAAGCGGCAGATTAGGGGTTAATAATTTTATTTTAGCGTTTGTGATGCGGGAGGGCCTCGGTTTAGGTGTTAATAGGTAGTTTATGGGTTTTAGTGTACTTTTTAGCACTTTAATTATGAGTTTTATGCTACAGCTTTGTAGCGTAAAACTCATAACTACTGACTTTGGAATGCGCTACGAATCTTGCGGGATAGGCTGTACCGCTCACTTTTTGGCCTCCAAAAAAAGCTTGTAATACCGTCGATATGGAAGTCCCATTGAAAAAACATTTTACGCAAATTGCGTAAGATAATTTGCAGTACGGCCAAAAAAGTGTGCGGGGCAACTGTACCTACAAGACTCGTAATAGCAGTGGTAGTGAACAATCAGCGTTATAACCCATAACGCTGCTATTTTACTCATAACGCAAAACTCGTAATCTAGCCGTTTATGTGCATGAGCACAGTGTTATCTATATGAAACACATGAACTAACGCCCTCTAGCTGTGAAAAACTTTCAAATATATTCAGATGAGAGGCGGCTTTCAAGGGCTTAGAAATTAGCATATGAGCCTACCTAGGTTTAGCTTTTAACTAAGAAAAACAAGAAAACAAATCAAATATGATAATAAAAGTAAATTAACAGTTGTTTAAAATTGTATCCACTATCAGAAATACACTGAACAAGAATGGTACACATAGAAGGGCACAACAAAGTAAATGACTCATGTCTTAAAAATAAAAGTTGCACGTCTCAAGTTTTCCCCATACCAAATTGGGGCAAGATTACAAGTCATGCGGTAAATCAGTTGTGAAAACACTGCGACAATTATGGCCTTTTTGCATTTAAGGTTGGGCAGCTATTACAAGTTGCAAAATAATTTATTTTGCGCACGCGTTAAGTCACGTAATGCAAACCGCAAAATTGTGTGAGCATTCACATATTCCCCATAGAAGTCAATGGAGAAGACAAATAGAAAACCCCCTACAAAAATCCTGATATGTGTTGCAAATCCCATTACGTATTCTCCTCAAAGTGTACATGAAAATGCGAATATTTCATATAGAGAAAAAAATGTTCGCAACGGAATATGTTCTATTTATTAATAAATAAATATTTCTCTATATATGTGATGGTATTTGAACTGCTATATCTATTTATTGTGAGATATGTATATAAATATACTGTGTATATGTGTAGATATATTGAGATCTATATATGCGAATATCGCATTAAAAATCCATCTGAGATATTGTTTAATGTGCATAAGATTGTAATGTAAAATATTTTCATTATCTCCATAGTTAAACATATCTGTATACATATAAAGGCATGTTTCTCTAGGTATGTGTATGTATGTCTATGTAAAATCCCTGCGCCAGCTTTTCTTTTAACACCTGAGATCTCTTATCTTTGAGCCCTTATAACTTTTGTGTGCAACATTTTTTTAAATACTTTTTATTAGACAGTGTTAATAGAGTGTTAGTGTACTTTGTAATGTATTTTTGAAGTGTTTTGTGAAACTTTTATGTTGCCAAAAACTGTTAAAGAGACAGTCAAGTCCAAAAAAACTTTCATGATTTAAATAGGGCATGCAATTTTAAACAACTTCCCAATTTACTTTTATCACCAACTTTGCTTTGTTCTCTTGGTATTCTTAGTTGAAAGCTATATGCTAATTTCTTAGACCTTGAAGACTGCCTCTAATCTGAATACATTTTGACCACTAGAGGGCATTAGTTCACATGTTTCATATAGATAACATTGAGCTCATGCACGTAAAGTGACCTAGGAGTGAACACTGATTGGCTAAACTGCATGTCTGTCAAAAGAACTGAAATAAGGGGGCAGTCAGCAGAGGCTTAGATACAAGATAATTACAGAGGTAAAACGTGTATTATTATAACTGTGTTGGATATGCAAAACTGGGGAATGGGTAATAAAGGGATTATCTTTCTTTTTAAACAACAAAAATTCTGGTGTTGACTGTCCCTTTAACTACAGATCTTTGAGTGTGGAAAGGATTGTTGCGTAATAGGTGAATGCGCGTGCACAATCGCGATTTTGTAATACCTGCTCAATGGAAATTGATTGTGGAAAGAGCACATTGCGCACAGAAAACTCATAACACGCTACTTGTAATCTTGTCCTTGATGTTCCCCAACACTTCTAGGAAAATGTGCTGTGGCCAAATGAGACAAAAGTTGTATTTTTTGGCAAAAATGTACAGCAATATGTGTGCAGGAAAATGGCACTGCACAATAACACCAAAACCTTATCCCAACTGTAAGAATCACGGTTTGGGGCTGCATTACTGCCTCAGGGAATGGACAATTGAGGGAACAATGAATTTCAAAATTGTATCAAAACATTTTACAGGTGAATATCAGTGCAGCTGTCAATGACCTCCAGCTATTGTTAGGAGTTTCTAACATTTCTTTAAGAAAAGCACCTAATATAAAATCTAAAGTAACTAGAAGTTTTACATGTAATAAAATTTGATTAAATGTGGTTGTGAATTGCGCCCTACAAATAAAAAATAGTTAAAAATTTAGATTTAAAGACTTTGACGAAAGACCCCGAAGGACTATAAAAATGCAAAGATATAATTAAGAAGTCTTCTTGAAAAAGTCATAGGATAACAGTAAAACCTATGTTGATGATTAAAGCTGCAGTTGGGCTGGTCACGAAGAAGAACAAAACTGAACCAGTGGTTTGAAAGAAAACGGTACACTTAGTTACCTTGGTAGCATTAATATAATGTACTATTATAGCAGTTAAGGCTCACAATATATAATATTGTTTAACATTTGCAGTTTTTTTTTTAATGTTTTTATGTTATTGTCAGGGTAAACGTACCTCTTGTTCTGGTTATAGTGAAACCTGATGTTCAGAGGTAATGGAGAGTTTTTTTGTTTTTTTTACATATACCAAGACAGAGCACGTCAGGATCAAACCAGGAGTCTGTTCAATCAGCAACAGAATAGTCAAGGGCAAGGCAATATAGAAATTCAGATAGCCAAGCCAGGGGTCAATGCCAGTAATCAGAACCAATCAGCAAACACAGCAGACAAGGGCAAGGCAATAGAGCAGTCCAGATAGCCAAGCCAAGGATCCAATGACAAAACAGCAAATACAAAATGCAAGGAAACACAGACACAAAGTTCAGCAATGTCCAAGCACTTAATAAAATGAGTTAAGGGTCTTTAAAGGGAATGATTCCTCCTTTGTGAGTGGTTCAGCAGGATAAGATTCAATACAAAGTATAGATCCTTTGGTAATAAGTACACCTGTATATTTATTAGCTTTCAGTACCTACAGTACCTTTTGCCACATAGGTTTCTTTCAGCATGTTGCTGTGCTTTAGCCCTCAATCCTGGGGACTGGATTAATAGAAACACAGGCAGAGCTACAGCAGATGACAGAGAGGTCGACCTTCAGAGTGAGGTATCGGACCTCTGGACAAACTGCACAAGTTGGACAAGATACAGATATCACACAAGGCAGGGCATTCCGAACCAACCATTGTTCAGCACAGGTTACAACAGTTAAAATGATTCTCTTTATGAACGGGTTTTGGTAATACCATGACAATTATTGTAAAATAAACAGAAGGTAAATGAAGAGCTCCTGCTCTGATGTGGTTGATTCTCTGCTAGTACCTAGAGCTGTTGAAGCTCTGCATTATGTGAGCAGCTTTCCATTCAGCTATGGGAATGATTTGTATGGTTTACACTATGGTGCTTTCTTCTACTTTCTAAGGATACTGCTGTGGATTATAATAATAAATTATGTAGCTACTTTGAGAACATTGGAATTTTTAAATATGTATTATTTTTTGGTGCACAGAATTATATTAACATTTTTTATTCACTCATACTTTGTATCAGTTTGTGTTATAACATTCTGTATAGCGATAATTATATTTTTTAGTTTTAACTACAAAGGTTTAATTTTTTTTTTATATGTGTATATATTATATGGAAAAAAATAATAAAATATATATATATACTAGGCGATAAGCCTGCCCAGAGGGCAGTCTATGTTTAAAAAAAAATACAAACCCCAGAGGTAGTATTACAAAAAATAAAAAATGTAAAATTACAGAAAAAAATAAACAAAGCTATCCAAAATAAAAAATGTAAACCTAAACTAATACCCCTATAAAAATAACCCCCCAAAATAAAAACACCCCCTAATCTAAACTAAACTACCAAATAGCCCAAAAAAGGGCCTTTTGTAGGGTATTGCCCTAAGTTAAACAGCTCTTTTACCTTAAAAAATTACCAATTACCCCCTACAGTAAAACCACCCACACAACTACTCCCCCCCCAAAAAAAAAAAAAGTTTAAAAAAACCTAAACTACTCATTGCCCCTAAAGGGGCATTTGTATGGGCTGTACTCTCAAAAGGGCAATCAGCTCTTTTACAAACAGCTCTTTTGCACTCATAACATTTTTTTTTCCTAATTTTAGTAGCTCTCATCCTATTGGCTGATTTTAAAAATTGCAGTCAATAGGAATGCAAGATACCCCAATATAAATGGGGTACCTTGCATTCAATCTTCAGTGTGCCGCGACAACCGCATGAGAGTAACCTTCACGCCGGTCCTGCTCCTTGACGGCCTGTCCTGCTCCGAGATCGCCGGTCCTTCTCCAGAGTCTTCTCCGCTCCGTGAACACCTCCGCTCCACACCACCTTCGCTCTGGATGAAGATAGAAGATGTCCCCTTGCTGGATGAAGACCTTCACTGCCTGGAAGAAAACCTTCGCCACTGGACTTCAGGAACTGTGAGTACCTATTTCGGGGGTTAGACTTAGGTTTTTTTTTATTTTTTGGGGTGTTTTTTTTTTATTTTCATAGGGGTATTAGATTAGGTTTATTTTTATTTTTTTATCATTTTGTTTTTTTTTTTCTGTAATTTTAGACTTTTATTTTGTGTAATTTAATCTTAGGTTTTATTTTTAAATTAATGTTAGGATTTTTTATTTTAATTTTAATTTAGTATTTTTTATTTGATGTAATTGGGGTTAATTTATGGGGTGTTAGGTTAGCGGGCTTAGTAATTAATTAGGATTTTTATTATTTTGAGCGGGCGGTTGTGTTTTTTGCTATTTCGTGCAGGCGGTTATGTGTTTTTTTGTAAATATTTTGTGCGGGCGTTTGCTTTTTTATTCCATAATGCTTTGTTTGCCTACCCGGCAACCAGGTGGATTCTTTTGGCTGCACGCGTAGACAACATGGACGTGTAATTACACCTAATCTAAGAGCCCTATTAATATAAAAAAGCCCCCCCCCCCAAAATAAAAAAAAAACCTAGCCTAAACTAAACTATCAATAGCCCTTAAAAGGGCCTTTTGCTGGGCATTGCCCAAATAGATCAGCTCTTTTACCTGAAAAATAAATACAAACAACCCCCCAACAGTAAAACCCACCACCCACACAACCAACCCCCCAAATAAAACCCTAACTAAAAAAACCTAAGTTCCCCATTGCCCTGAAAAGGGCATTTGGATGGGCATTGCCCTTAAAAGGGCATTTAGCTCTATTGCTGCCCAAAGCCCTAACCTAATAATAAAACCCACCCAATACATCCTTAAAAAATCTTAACACTAACCCCCAAAGATTCACTTACCGGGAGAAGTCTTCTTCCAAACGGCAATATGTCCCCAACGAAGCCAGCAGAAGTGGTCCTCCAGACAAGCAGAAGTGGTCCTCCAGACGGGCAGAAGTCTTCATCCAGATGGCATCTTCTATCTTCATCCTTCCAACGGGGAGCGGCTCCATCTTCAAGACATCCGGCACGGAGCATCCTCTTCAATCGATGGCTTCTTCAGAATGAAGGCACCTTTAAGTGATGTCATCCAAGATGGCGTCCCTTAGAGTCTGATTTTTTCTACCTTAATTTCAATTGGCTGAGAGAATTCTATCAGCCAATCGGAATCTAAGGGACGCCATCTTGGATGGCATCACTTAAAGGTACATTCATTCCAAAGAAGCCGTCAATTGAAGAAGATGCTCGGCGCCGGATGTCTTGAAGATGGAGCCGCTCCGCGTTGGAAGGATGAAAATAGAAGATGCCGTCTGGATGAAGACTTCTGCCCGTCTGGAGGACCACTTCTGCCCGTCTGGAGGACCACTACTGCCAGCTTCGTTGAGGACATCTTGCCGCTTGGATGAAGACTTCTCCCGGTAAGTGAATCCAAATGCACTTTTTCAGGGCAATGGGGAGCTTAAGTTTTTTTAGTTAGGGTTTTATTTGGGGGGTTGGTTGTGTGGGTGGTGGGTTTTACTGTTGGGGGGGTTGTTTGTATTTCTTTTTCAGGTAAAAGAGCTAATTTCTTTGGGGCAATGCCCCGCAAATGGCCCTTTTAAAGGTTATTGATAGTTTAGTTTAGGCTAGGGTTTTTTTTATTTTTGGGGGGCTTTTTTATTTTGATAGGGCTCTTAGATTAGGTGTAATTAGTTTAAATATCTTGTAATTTGTTTTTTATTTTCTGTAATTTAGTGGGTTTTTTTTTGTAATTTAGCTAATTGTATTTAATTGTATTTAATTTAGGTAAGTTATTTAATTGTAGTGTAGTGTTAGGTGTTAGTGTAACTTAGGTTAGGTTTTTATTTTACAGGTAAATTTGTATTTATTTTAGTTAGGAAGTTATTAAATAGTTAATAACTATTTAGTAACTATTCTACCTAGTTAAAATAAATACAAACTTGCCTGTAAAAGAAAAATAAACCTTAAGCTAGCTACAATGTAACTATTAGTTATATTGTAGCTAGCTTAGGGTTTATTTTATAGGTAAGTATTTAGTTTTAAATAGGAATAATTTAGTTAATGATAGTAATTTTATTTATATTTATTTAAATTATATTTAAGTTAGGGGGTGTTAGGGTTAGACTTAGGTTTAAAGGGTTAATACATTTAGAATAGTGGCGGCAACGTTGGGGGTGGCAGATTAGGGGTTAATAAGTATAATGTAAGTGGCGGCGATGTTAGGGGTGGCAGATTAGGGGTTAATGATATTTAACTAGTGTTTGCGAGGCGGGAGTGCAGCGTTTAGGGGTTAATATGTTTATTCTAGTGGCTGCGATGTTGGGAGCGGCATATTAGGGGTTAATAATTTTAATTTAGTGTTTGCGATGCAGGAGGGCCTCGGTTTAGGGGTTAATAGGTATTTTATGGGTGTTAGTGTACTTTTTAGCACTTTAGTTATGAGTTTTTATGCTACAGCTTAACTACTGACTTTAAAATGCGTTAGGAATCTTGTCGGTAGAGGCTGTACCGCTCACTTTTTGGCCTCCCAGGACAAACTCGTAATACCGGAGCTATGGAAGTCCCATATAAAAAAGCCTTTACGAAATTTACGTAAGTAGGTTTGCGGTAAAGCCAAAAAAGTTTGCGGTACACCTATACCTGCAAGACTCCTAATAGTATCGGGCGTAAAAAAGCAGCGTTAGGACCTGTTAACGCTGCTTTTTTACCTTAACGCACAACTCGTAATCTAGCCATTTGTGTGGTAAAAAGAAGATCCAATTTTATACTTCAGTTTGCTTTTCTGTGATATTCTGGAATTTTGCCATTATCTAGCATGTTTACACTGTGATTTCTTGAACTGAGGAGAATATTTAAATGTTTGTGGCTGCAAAGGCCCCCCCCCCCCTTTTTTAGTCCTGGGATAAAAAAGGAGATGGTTCATATATGTAAAGATTCAGACATTTGCTACCTCCCTGATATTTTACCTTTTAATCCTTTATTCAAAGACATTTCCTGTTTAAAGTTTATACTATAGCCTTAAATATATACCTATTCACATTAAATTATATAAAAAAATGTTTTAATGTGTATTGACTACATCTGCAGAATTAAACTGAAAAAATGTGTTTTAACATCTACATATTTGTGACATAAAAGTCCAAACACTCCTATAAAATAATGTACTACTTTATGCATTCTTCTCATTATAAAAGTTATTTTTATTTACAGGTTTTATATAACAGAAAAACGAACCTTTAATACAAGTAACTTGTTAGCATTTTTGTATAAAATGACCTTGTTTTCATCTACAGCATTTTGTTTACAATAAATGTCTTCAGAAAGGCATTCCAATAACTGCTGATGCAATGGCTCAGTATGTTCATCTATACATTATTAATGAATAAAGTCTGGCACCTTCAATACACTATGTTCCATATTAGTGGTAGCAGATGTGAAGCACAACAGAGAGGTAGAAGAACTATTTAATGCATAAAATGAATATTGTAATGACATTTTTTATAATAACACTTAATGGAAATATATTAATACCCTATACCTATATGTGTAGATATCAGTAAGTTTAATATTTTCCATCTTACACATGATACATATATACTAATATATAATCAGTGAGGGGCAAATAAGGGGGGAATAAGGGGAAAATGAAGGGTGAGTGTTAAAAAAAGATTAGACTCAGCAACAGATAAGGAGCCATAAGTAATGCAGTTTAAAGGGCAAAAAACATCTTAAAGAACCAGTAAACCCACCAAATAATGTGCAGAATTATATAACATTAGCCTAGCGCCAGCTTCATACAACAAAGTATTTCAGAAATATTTACTTATGAAAACTAATTTTACAGATTGCCGTTCCTTTCTCTACTGAGCGGGTCTGTTTCTTTCCTAAGCGCATCTGGGCAAGCTGTCTAGTCACAGCCGGCCCAATTGTCCCATTCAACTAAATGTAGCTCACTCCCGCTCTGGTCTGGTAGCAGGAGCGAGCTACAATTAGTTTAATGGCGCGATCGGGCCGGCTATGACTAGACAGCATACCCAGATGCGCTTAGGAAAGAAACAGCCCAGCTCAGTAGAGCAAGGAGCGGCAGTCTGTAAAATTAGTTTTCGTAGGTAAATATTTCTGAAATACTTAGTTGTATAAAGTTAGCGCTAGGCTAATGTTGTAAACTTCTGCACTATGTGCAGAATTATCTAACATTATTTGGAGGGTTTACTGGCCCTTTTACATTTTTCTATAAAATGTTTAGTTATGAGAACACTGTTATATATCTGTGCCTAATTGGATTTAACTGATAACAACTGCAAAGCAGAGTACTTTATACTAACTTTACAACAGTGGCTAACCTTGCTGTCTGCAGACTAAAGCCCAGATTGGCTCCTCCAAATAAGGCAAATGGAGGGTGGAGTTTGTCTATTGAAAAATAATTGCAGTAAAAACAGTGGTTTCACACTAGGGATTATACATAAAACGGTCTGCAGATAGTGTAAAGCTAAAATGAACAGAAAATGTAAAAGGACATAAAATAAGTTGGGATAGCGACAAAATATAATAATGATTACTTTACCTGTAAATTTATGTTGCAGTGCCTCACCATTAACCCTTTCTTTTAAGTTTCAGCTCCAACTACCCCCCCCACACACACACACACAAACACAATGCCTTCTATGGCTGCATCTATATCCACATTTGATTTGGTAGAATGCAGACTTTAACACTTATTATCTGCTGGAGCTTGATGCCCTATGTTTCTGGCGAGCCTTCAGGACATAACCTGTCCGCCTGCTCTGAAGCGGCGGATAGACATCGCTGAAAATCATCCCGATCCAATACGATCAGGTTGATTGACACCCCCTGCTAGTGCCCGATTGGCCGCAAATCTGCAGGGGGCGGTATTGCACCAGCAGTTCACCAGAACTGCTGGTGCAATGATAAATGCAGAGAGCGTATGCTGTCTGCATTTATCGATGTGCAGTGGACATGATCTGCAATATCGGATCATTCCGCTTACATCATGATAAATAGGCCCCATAATGCAAGTCACTAACGTCTTACCCTCTTACAAACATACATGTACTCAGAGTATGATCTTCTTGTAGATCTCATTCAAAATTACATAACAGAACTTCTTGTCAGGAAGGCAAAGCACAATAAAGTCAGAACAATATTTTTGACACTGAATAATATACAGTATAACTGAGAGTGAATCAAAATTATTGGCATTTTTATAAATATACAGATATTTTAAGAGTTTTGCTTATAGTTTAAGGGCTAGATTACAATTTAGTGCTCGCATGTTAACATCGCTAGATGGAGGCTTTTTGCTCATCAGGATTTGCTTGTATTATGAGTTGAAAGTAAAAAGTTTACGCTTGAGTGAAAACCTGGAGGAGAACTTTGAATATTTAGTTAGCGCATTCTCCCAAACATTTCAATAGAGTGTGAAAACTGCAGAAACAAAAACCATACATATTTATTCGCTAACTCAATCACATTTATTCAAGTCTGCTAACCCGACATGAAATATAAATATTTCACAATCCAATGTTCTTTGCATAGAAGAAAATATTCTATTTATTCTTAAATATATATATAAAATTAGTTTGGTAAAATATATATCTATACCTATATAGAAAGTTCCAAATAATTTGGGCACTCACAGGTCTTGATAAAGATCTATACTTCTGTTCAATACTATGCATACTTTTTGACTCCAACAGAAACCTTTTTCAAGACACTAATGTGTTCCCCAAGACTGCCTAGCAAACAATGTTACACTTGCTACCTATATACCAATAACCCCACCCCTTTTTTTGGGATGACATACACCTGTCAATAATCACATTTGCAAACCGGAACAAAATAAAACAATAAAAAAGAATGAGACTGGATTATTAATTTCCTTTGCACTCACATTACATATAATATTGTTTTTTTAGCAATGGGTTTTTCACTTAGATATTTCATAACTTATTATTACTGTATCATTAAATTCTTTATAATAATGAGAACTTTCTATTCTTCCCACACCTTATTTGTGTGATTTGCTGTTTTAATGTTAAGCCGCTGAATCTACAGCCTGTGTTTACTATTACTTCCCCTTCTGATTTGGTGGATAGTGGTTAAATGGAATCGTTACTATAGTTACCTAGTGTGAACATATATTAAATGTCAGACAGGTCCTCTCATTTTAATTGATTGATTACTTTAAGGTATAAGAAATACTGCTATCATAGTTCAGCAATGTCACCCTCCATGGGAGCTCCCACAACACATTTTTATTGCCAGGATCAGCACTTGATGCACATATCACTAGTAGTTTTGATCAGCCCCTAGGGACATAACCAAGAAAACCCCAATTTTAAGCACAACCATGGTGTCTTTTCGTATGGGGAACCAAGGTACACTTTGTGGGGTGTGATTAAAAATGCACCACTAGTTCTCTAATAGAAAATGAAAAAATCCTGATAGGAATTGATTCCCTTGGGAATTAGTGTGTCAAGCCAATATATCCATCTGCTTTCTCTCCTTAGCAGCCCTACTTTTCTATTATCACCTCTGTAGAGGTGGAATCAAATCAATGAGCATTGTCTTCAGCATCGATATGCTATACCTGTACTCAAAAAAATGGTATGCCTTTCTGAGTGTCCCTCCAAGGCTATCCAAATGGCACTTTTTAATTCACTAACCTCTCATGGAAGGAGGTAATGGTCTTCCCAACATAATATATCTCACATTGGAGAATTATAATGTTTACAACAAAATCCAAGGTACATGTCAAGCAATGCTTTATCCTGTACGTCCTGTGTGTATGCAGATGCCGAAAGGATGCTCCAGTCAAAAGGGTATAACATGTTAACACTATCTAGTGCTTCCTGAATGTCCCCTGTACTGTATTCATACTGAAGAAACTTGATTATCATCTGGTCCAATTGTCTAAGAGTGTTGTTCTTGTCCGTGTTATTTTTTATTACTCTGAGAAACTTTGACCTCATGATGCCTTTTTTGAGGAATATCGGGTGAAAGTTCCTAGCCTGTAGCATAGAATTGGGGTCAGTAGGCTTAGAATATAATGTAGTATGGAGTTTAACCTGCTCATGTATTGGTTCTTTTATATATATATATATATATATATATATATATATATATATATATATATATATATATATATATATATATATAAAAATAAATATATATATATATACATACATACCTAAATCTAAGAAATATGTCCTATCCCTGTCATACTCCAATTTCAGTGTCTGGCGCCACTCTAGAAGTTGTACCTCTGTTCCCCCCCAGACCACAAAAAGGTCATCTAAATATTGCATGTATAATAAAATAGCTGGGTTCTCCATGTTGAATACACACTGTTCCTCTACCCAAGCCATAAACAGATTGACATAGAATGGGGCCAAAATAGACCTAATCACTGTGCCAATCTGCTGTCGATTTATTTTATTTTCAAAGGAAAAATAACCAACAGTGTCCAACAGTTCCATTCTATAAATTCTATAGGGGATAATACTCAATGTCAGTCTGTAGAAATTATCTAACAGCCTCCACACCAATATCATGAGGGATGATGGTGTAGAAGCTCTTGACATCTATTTTCACCAACAACACTTCCCTAGGATACATATTAGCTTCATTTTTTTTTTTTTCAACTAGAGTCCAATAAGAAGGCCTGTGTTTTTCTCACCACTTTCTATAGGAAGAAATTAGCATGTTGTGCCATGGGCTCATAAAGGGAACCTAAGGCCGATTCTATTGGCCGATCTGGGGGTTCATGAATATTTTTATGGATCTTAGGGACAGTATCAAGAATTTTGATAGGGTCTCATCTATATAATACATTTGTATTGCCCTTTCCAATACACTATCCAGTTCTTGTTTGTATGTCTCCACAGATTATAGGTTAACAAACAATATGTTTCTTTGTTAATAAACTGTGACAATAACTCTTTCCTATAATACTTTAGGTCCATAACAACAATGGCCCCAACCTTGTCCACAGGGCGAATTATAATGCTGTCATCAGCACTCTCATAGGTCGGTGTATTACATGTGCAGTGTGCAATGGTAAAAGTGCAGACGTTTTAGCACAGTTTACCTATATAGATTTTGATTGACTTGAAAGAGGTCTGCATTTAAACTGAAGGGACCTGTCTGACATTTAATACATGCTCACACTAGGTAACTATAGTAACAATTCCATGTGACCATTATTCACCCAATCAGAAGGGGAAGTAATAGTAAACACAGGCTGTAGATTCCGTGGCTTAACATTGTAACAGCAAATTATGCAAAGAGGGTGTGGGAAGAAAATCAAGTGCTCATTCTGATGAGAAATTTAATGATACAGCGATAGTGAGTATGTTATGAAATATCTAAGTGAAAAACCCATTGCTAAAAAACTGTATTATATATTACAGTATATGTGTGCAAAGGAAATTTACAATCTAGTTTGAATCTATTAGGCCAAATAGGTGGTTGCATAATTCCTCACTTAAACAGGGGCCTCACAGTCGGCTAGATTTGGAGTTTTGTCGGTAACGACCCGAAAAACTAACGCCGGCTTTTTTCTGGCCGCACCATAAAAATAACTCTGGTATTGAGAGTCCACAGAATGGCTGCGTTAGGCTCCAAAAAAGGAGCGTAGAGCATTTTTAACGCAGCTTCAACTCTCGATACCAGAGTTGCTTACGGACGCGGCCAGCCTCAAAAACGTGCTCGTGCACGATTCCCCCATAGGAAACAATGGAGCTGTTTGAGCTGAAAAAAAACCAAACACCTGCAAAAAAGCCGCGTTCAGCTCCTAACGCAGCCCCATTGTTTGCTATGCGGTAACCCTTCCTACGTCTGCACTTAACACCCTAACATGTACCCCGAGTCTGAACACCCCTAACCTTACACTTATTAACCCCTAATCTGCCGCCCCCGCTATCGCTGACCCCTGCATATTATTATTAACCCCTAATCTGCCGCTCCGTACACCCCCGCCACCTACATTATCCCTATGTACCCCTAATCTGCTTCCCTAACATCGCCGACCCCTATATTATATTTATTAACCCTTAATCTGCCCCCCACAACGTCGCCTCCACCTGCCTACACTTATTAACCCCTAATCTGCCGAGCGGACCTGAGCGCTACTATAATAAAGTTATTAACCCCTAATCCGCCTCACTAACCCTATAATAAATAGTATTAACCCCTAATCTGCCCTCCCTAACATCGCCGACAACTAACTTCAATTATTAACCCCTAATCTGCCGACCGGAGCTCACCGCTATTCTAATAAATGTATTAACCCCTAAAGCTAAGTCTAACCCTAACACCCCCCTAAATTAAATATAATTTAAATCTAATGAAATTAATTAACTCTTATTAAATAAATTATTCCTATTTAAAGCTAAATACTTACCTGTAAAATAAATCCTAATATAACTACAATATAAATTATAATTATATTATAGCTATTTTAGGATTAATATTTATTTTACAGGTAACTTTGTATTTATTTTAACCAGGTACAATAGCTATTAAATAGTTAAGAACTATTTAATAGCTAAAAGAGTTAAAATAATTACAAATTTACCTTTAAAATAAATCCTAACCTAAGTTACAATTAAACCTAACACTATACTATCAATAAATTAATTAAATAAACTACCTACAATTACCTACAATTAACCTAACACTACACTATCAATAAATGAATTAAATACAATACCTACAAATAAATACAATTAAATAAACTAACTAAAGTACAAAAAATAAAAAAGAACTAAGTTACAAAAAATAAAAAAATATTTACAAACATAAGAAAGATATTACAACAATTTTAAACTAATTACACCTACTCTAAGCCCCCTAATAAAATAACAAAGCCCCCCAAAATAAAAAAATGCCCTACCCTATTCTAAATAACTAAAGTTCAAAGCTCTTTTACCTTACCAGCCCTGAACAGGGCCTTTTGCGGGGCATGCCCCAAGAAGTTCAGCTCTTTTGCCTGTAAAAAAAACATACAATACCCAAGCCCCCCAACATTACAACCCACCACCCATATACCCCTAATCTAACCCAAACCCCCCTTAAATAAACCTAACACTAAGCCCCTGAAGATCTGCCTACCTTGTCTTCACCTCACCGGGTTCAACGATCTGTCCAGAAGAGCTCCTCCGATGTCCTGATCCAAGCCCAAGCGGGGGGCTGAAGAGGTCCATGATCTGGCTGAAGTCTTCATCCAAGCGGGAGCTGAAGAGGTCCATGATCCGGATGAAGTCTTCATCCAAGCGGGAGCTGAAGAGGTCCATGATCCGGATGAAGTCTTCTATCAACGGCATCTTCAATCTTCTTTCTTCCGGATCCATCTTGCAGATCTCCGACGCGGAACATCCTGCTGGCCCGACGGACTAACGACGAATGACGGTTCCTTTAAGGGACGTCATCCAAGATGGCGTCCCTTGAATTCCGATTGGCTGATAGGATTCTATCAGCCAATCGGAATTAAGGTAGGAAAATTCTGATTGGCTGATGGAATCAGATTCAAGTTCAATCCGATTGGCTGATTCAATCAGCCAATCAGATTGAGCTCGCAATCTATTGGCTGTTCCGATCAGCCAATAGAATGCGAGCTCAATCTGATTGGCTGATTGGATCAGCCAATCGGATTGAACTTGATTCTGATTGGCTGATTCCATCAGCCAATCAGAATATTCCTACCTTAATTCAGATTGGCTGATAGAATCCTATCAGCCAATCGGAATTCGAGGGACGCCATCTTGGATGACGTCCCTTAAAGGAACCGTCATTCGTCGTTAGTCGGTCGGGCCAGCAGGATGTTCCGCGTCGGAGGTCTGCAAGATGGATCCGGAAGAAAGAAGATTGAAGATGCCGTTGATAGAAGACTTCATCCGGATCATGGACCTCTTCAGCTCCCGCTTGGATGAAGACTTCATCCGGATCATGGACCTCTTCAGCTCCCGCTTGGATGAAGACTTCAGCCGGATCGTGGACCTCTTCAGCCCCCCGCTTGGGCTTGGATCAGGACATCGGAGGAGCTCTTCTGGACAGATCGTTGAACCCGGTGAGGTGAAGACAAGGTAGGAAGATCTTCAGGGGCTTAGTGTTAGGTTTATTTAAGGGGGGTTTGGGTTAGATTAGGGGTATATGGGTGGTGGGTTGTAATGTTGGGGGGCTTGGGTATTGTATGTTTTTTTTACAGGCAAAAGAGCTGAACTTCTTGGGGCATGCCCCGCAAAGGGCCCTGTTCAGGGCTGGTAAGGTAAAAGAGCTTTGAACTTTAGTTATTTAGAATAGGGTAGGGCATTTTTTTATTTTGGGGGGCTTTGTTATTTTATTAGGGGGCTTAGAGTAGGTGTAATTAGTTTAAAATTGTTGTAATATGTTTCTTATGTTTGTAAATATTTTTTTATTTTTTGTAACTTAGTTCTTTTTTATTTTTTGTACTTTAGCTAGTTTATTTAATTGTATTTATTTGTAGCAATTGTATTTAATTAATTTATTGATAGTGTAGTGTTAGGTTAATTGTAGGTAATTGTAGGTAGTTTATTTAATTAATTTATTGATAGTATAGTGTTAGGTTTAATTGTAACTTAGGTTAGGATTTCTTTTACAGGTAAATTTGTAATTATTTTAACTATTTTAGCTATTAAATAGTTCTTAACTATTTAATAGCTATTGTACCTGGTTAAAATAAATACAAAGTTACCTGTAAAATAAATATTAATCCTAAAATAGCTATAATATAATTATAATTTATATTGTAGCTATATTAGGGTTTATTTTACAGGTAAGTATTTAGCTTTAAATAGGAATAATTTATTTAATAAGAGTTAATTTATTTTGTTAGATTAAAATTATATTTAATTTAGGGGGGTGTTAGTGTTAGGGTTAGACTTAGCTTTAGGGGTTAATACATTTATTAGAATAGCGGTGAGCTCCGGTCGGCAGATTAGGGGTTAATAATTGAAGTTAGGTGTCGGCGATGTTAGGGAGGGCAGATTAGGGGTTAATACTATTTATTATAGGGTTAGTGAGGCGGATTAGGGGTTAATAACTTTATTATAGTAGCGCTCAGGTCCGGTCGGCAGATTAGGGGTTAATAAGTGTAGGCAGGTGGAGGCGACGTTGAGGGGGGCAGATTAGGGGTTAATAAATATAATATAGGGGTCGGCGGTGTTAGGGGCAGCAGATTAGGGGTACATAAGGATAACGTAGGTGGCGGTGCTTTGCGGTCGGCAGATTAGGGGTTAATAAGTGTAGGTAGGTGGAGGCGACGTTGTGGGGGGGCAGGTTAGGGGTTAATAAATATAATACAGGGGCCGGAGGTGTTAGGGGCAGCAGATTAGGGGTACATAAGGATAACGTAGGTGGCGGTCGGCAGATTAGTGGTTAAAAAAAATTATTCGAGTGTCGGCGATGTGGGGGGACCTCGGTTTAGGGGTACATAGGTAGTTTATGGGTGTTAGTGTACTTTAGAGTACAGTAGTTAAGAGCTTTATAAACCGGCGTTAGCCCAGAAAGCTCTTAACTACAGAGTTTTTTCCTGCGGCTGGAGTTTTGTCGTTAGATGTCTAACGCTCACTTCAGAAATGACTCTAAATACCGGAGTTAGAAAGATCCCATTGAAAAGATAGGATACGCAATTGACGTAAGGGGATCTGCGGTATGGAAAAGTCGCGGATGAAAAGTGAGCGTTAGACCCTATTTTGAGTGACTCCAAATACCGGCGGTAGCCTAAAACCAGCGTTAGGAGCCTCTAACGCTTTTTTTCACGGCTAACGCCAAACTCCAAATCTAGGTCAGTGTGTCTCTAACTTCATATGGGGATTTTTTTTTTATGTTCAGCATGTTTTTTTGTTGTGCTTAGTGCAACTTTTTTCAGCTAAAACCCTTCTTTACACAAGTTTTGAATGTAAAAAGTTTGAGTATAAAATGAGATTGTGTTCAAGCGATTGCATTTACTTTCAACTTGTAATATGAGTGTGTTAGCATGGCCACAAGATTGCTATATCTCACCTGTGCTAATGTTACTGCTCTACCTTTAACCTACCTTTAGGCCTAAGATCGTTTAGCTGAATTTTCTCATTAAAAATATTAAATGAATGAGGTGGAGCTAGTCACGAGTGAGAGTAGACGTGTCTCTGTCGAGCTCTCACAGATTTAGTCCTAAAACGATTGTTTTTAGGAGTGATTCAGCACCTTTTTCAACACAAATAGACTCAGAATAAGACTCACGCACCAAGGGGATTAATGACTGTAGCGTTATCGAAATTTTAACACAACTAGACCAACCACGGCTTTAATTGGCCTACCCGGCAATGCATATTGAAGCTCTGATGCAACATAACCAGTAGGGGCATCTGAATCCCAGCTCCAACTGCAGATGCTCTGCAGACTGCAATATCGCACCTCCCATACACCATATTACACTCACCAAGATAGAGTCTGGTGTCCTGCTGCAAAGTTCAGCACAGTATCATGTGCCTTTCAAAGAGTCAGAAGTGGTAGCGAGGCAGAAGACGGATGATGGGGCGCCATCTTGAAACCACCAACTACGCAGCTTAAATTCATGCATAGGCATGAATAAGATTTATTCATAGCGGTGCTTCCTACACAACCTCAGCAGGTCCTGCCGGTCCATCGGACCAGTGTTTATCGTAACATACATTTAGCACAAATCACCAACTCAGATTGAACCAACATCGCCTCAATAAAGTACTTAGCAAGAACAATCTAGACTCCTCACCTAGAACTTTGATGATCTAATAAGGCAAAACAGTGGCTATTCTCACCGATATATTATACCTGCCTCAATCTCATGGTGCACCAGTGGCACTGACATTGAGATGCACACAGAAAAACCCTTCACAAGTCACCTCCCCTACAACTAGGTATATTGGTATTCTTCACCAATACTACATATAATGTCTCCTTTTTAGTTGCTGAGGATGAAAATGTGAACACTGTAAGTTGCAGAGTAGGCAGAGATATCTTCCCTGGATTATTGTGTTAGATTTATATAAAGCCTCCTTACAAGCTGACTAGGCCCTCTGCATTAGATAACATTACATACTGCAATGAAAGGCAAAATGCACTCAGTGGAAGACTGCCTTTCTAAGTCCCAGGCAAAGAAAAAACCTACTACGTCTGAAACTGCAGTAAGCATGAAGCCTGAAGATCAGGAATCCAGTACAGAAACAGCAATCACTGATCAACCACTACCTGTTCCAAGTGACTTTATTAAGCAGATAAAATAAATATTCCAAATGGAATTAAAGTCAGCAATCAAAGAATTAAGAAGCAACATCTTAGAAATTGGAAACAGAACTTCAGAGCTAAAGGACAAAGTCGACGAAATAGTAGAAGTACTGCCTGACATAAACAACATGCTCCAATAACAAAATGCAAAAATCCTACAACTTGAAAACCAACTAGAATACCTTCGAAAACAGATCACAAAGATCCAACGTCCGGCTTCGAAATCTCCCATAATCATATGAGAAGCTTAATGAGGTTTTAAGAGAACTCCTACATAAACTACTACTAAATGTGGATGACACATTCTATCTAGTAGACAGAATCTACAGAGCGTTAAACAAACCACTAACTCCGATGTCATCATCAAGTTCCACTATTACACAACGAAGGAACTACTACTACAGGAAACAAGAAAAGTCCAACACGTAGAGTTTAACTCCAGTTTCTCCCCTATCACTTTAAGGAGAAGATGGGAACTTAAACCCATAATGGCCATCTTGTTGAAAGCACAACAAGATAGATGGGCCTTTCCTTTTAAGCTAGTGTTTATTGCCAATAAAAGCACATACTCCTGCACCAACCTGGAAGAAGGACTTGAACTTATGCAAAGGCTCAATCTCCAAGGAACAGAGGACAGCAAACTGAAGCTACTTCCTCAGAGATTACCTCAAAACCAGAACAAAATCTCCAGAGACACCTTTACAGTGAAATCCACTCATTTTGTTTAGTTAACATGTTATAACTATGGTTAAGGTTTTTGACTGATTGTTTGGTTAACTGCCTACCTTAAACGGAAGTACCCCACTAAAGTAGGGAACTGGTTGATATATGCTAAACCTATACTGGTGTTGAAACTTACCTTAAAATAGCTACTGGTAAAAAAATTATAGATATTTAGAATCTTTCAAAATAAGATCTAACAGTTCAATTGATTGTTCTGATAGACAAGATGTACCTATAAGTCCTGCTTTCAACCACACAATTTCCTAGGTTATATCCAATACTTGTAGTCTGATCAAACTGTTTATTACCATAAAGTTTTTTTTTGTTTAAATGTTGCAGTTAGAAATGAAACTTTTTTCATATTGAAGGGCTATGACCCTAAAACTCCTAGGAAGAAGTACATACTTCATTTTAATAGAGCAATACTCGAGATAAGAGAAATATGTCTTCTAGCTACACCTAACCTAAGTTTTATACTAATAGGATAAGCTCCTAGGTACCAAGTTATCCAAGTTACATTTACCACCCACTAATAGAGAGATAACCAAAACCAAAAGAACATGACTTATTGCTATACTTAACCCTAGTAGACATACTATTACAAGTAAAATTACTATAAGCTTGAGTCAGATCCATCAGAACACTATGGGGCCTATCTATCAAGCTCCGTATGGAGCTTGAAGCCCCGTGCTGGTGAGCCTTCAGACTTGCCAGAAACACAAGTTATGGAGTAGCTGTCTAGGAGTATAACCTGTCCGCCTGCTCTAAGGAGGTGAACAGACATAACCGCAATTCAACCCAATCAAATATGATCGGGTTGATTGACACCCGCTGATAGTGCCCGCGAATTGCAACGTTGCACCAGCAGTTCACAAGAGCTGCTGGTGCAATGTTGAATGTGGAGAGCGTATTGCTCTCCGCATTCAGCGAGGTCTGTCAGACATGATACGCAATGTCGGATCATGTCCGACAGGTCTTTCATAAATTGGCCTCTATATCCCTAAGAGGCTCTTACCTAAGACTGTTAGAATAGAGAAATGACAGGGATAAAATTATATTGTTTACATGTTATACGCTACATAGGCCTTATTTCCATGGCTTATACTATTTTCTAAGAATTAACTTCTCTAGAAAATTGTTTCAGTATATAACCCTTTGTTAAGGAGAGTACCATAACTAGTTACAACTGACCACAGAAGTGGAAATAAATTTCTTAACCAATTTAAGCTCACAATAGAGAGGTTGTTCTCGATAGTTTTGACCCCTGTTCTTTTTTATAAACTGAAAGTTAATATTTAACAGACATCTATAGTGAAGAGGATAAAGGCCTAAGCTCTGCTTGGTCTGCAACAATCTGAAACTATGTAATTGTTATTTTGTTCACATGGTAAAATCAGTGAAGTTCAATTCAATGTTTAAGTATCACACTCCTATACTAATGTTTCTCATTATTGCTCTTTTTTTCCCCAATATACTCTCTTTCTTCCAAACCCTTTTCTCTCTTTCCTTGGTCACCCATTGATTTTCTGACATATTATTGCATACACAGTGTGGGCACAGGCAGTATTCATTGTGTCTCGAGAAGGAAAGGCGTACCCTGCATAGGGATGTATACATCTTAACTATAAGTAATCTGTTTGCCATTCCCATAACAAAAACAACTATCCATATAAGTAATGATGTCATTTAAGATTATATCTCACAATTTCAGAGGGTTACATACACACACAAAGAGGAAAAAATCAATTATAGACTATAAAGCCCATAAGGCGCACATTATAATGTTGCAGGAGACTCATTTTACTTCATAACAAAGACTGAAATACTGGGTCAGAGCCTTCCTGACCCAATACCATGCCACAAGTAAAAAGAAAAAAGGAGGGGTATCTATTATTTTGCATTCGGCCCTTAACTTTCAAGAAGAAGAAGTCATTAAAGACTCTGAGACGGGTACTAGCAAACATTAATGCCCCTAATTAAAATCAGGCAAATTTCCTGGCTAACATTAGCAAATGATTAACCACATGGAAACAATACAAAATAATTCTAGCTGGTAACTTCAATTTAACACTAAACAATAAAATTGATTGATCCCCTATGCCGAAAACACCTTCTAAAAAAATACTAAGCTATTTGTTAATGGATCATAACCTGCTGGATAGTTTGAGAACAATTATTAGAGGAGTCAGGATCTACATTTACTATTCTGCAGCTCACAACTCGCACTCAAGGATCGATTATATCCTAATTAGCCAGATCCTTTGCCCATTGGTAACTGACATGACCATCACCCAAAGTTCATGGTCAGAACATGCAATGGTGGAAACTTCCCTGAAAGGAGTTTTTGACCCCTCCAGAACTAGATCTTGGGCTTTGGACCCTATCTTTACTTAGAAGTGAAGTGGTGTGCCAATGACTAACGACACATATAAAAAATTCTGGAAAGATAATATTAATTCCACTACTAACCCATTATTTTTTTGGGCGCCTTTAAGGCATACATGATAGGTATCTTAATTCAGGATAAAGCTGCAACCACTAAAGCAAGAGATACCTTAATCCAACAAAAAAACTAGAGCCTGAAGAAATACATATAAAACACACTCAGAGCTGATCTCCTAACACTGCAAACAAACAAACTAAAAAAATAAGTAAATAGATTATTAGAAGAAGAAGCTCTGTCTTCATCTATGCTAATAAACCAGATCGTATGTTAGCTAAGAAAATAAAAAAAAACATAACCAAAACCTCTCCTATACCTCAGCTTCAAAACTCTGATGAAACGGTAACTAATAACCTCTTAAAAATTGCAAACACTTTTGCAGACTTTTATCAAAAATTATACCACCTAAAACAAGACCAGACAAAGGACCGAGCCTCTCAAATTAACTCTTTCCTATAAGACTGTGATCTTCCCAAATTAAATGCAGAAGAGATGGAAAACCTAAATTCCCCCATAAGTACCCAAGAAATTGCCCTTACTATCAAACAAATTAAAATATCCAAAGCCCCAGGCCCAGATGGCTTTTCAGGCTGTTTGTATAAAAAGTTCTCTATAGAATTAATACCCCAGCTAACATCATCTTTTAACCATATACTACAAGGAGGAGAAATCCCACCAGAACTATTAGCGGCAAGAATTAGTGTTGTCCCTAAACCAGGCAAGAATAAGTTTCATTGTAAAAACTACAGACCTATTTCCATAATTAACCATGATCTAAAGTTATTTACTAAAATACTAACATCCAGACTGAACCCATATAAGGTATGACAAAATTGGTCTCCAGCGATCAAGTAGGATTCATTAAAGAAGAAGTCCCAGATAACATTAGAAACATTATAGATTTAATTGACTTTACCACAAGTGGGAAAGTGCCTTCTCTGTTTCTATCCCTAGACGCAGAGAAGGCATTTGACAGAGTACTATGGGATTATATGTTTAAACCTTTGAGCCACTTCGGGATTGAGGGTAATTTTTTTAAAGCTATACGAACAATTTACATGAGTCCAACAGCATACCTAAAGATAGTGGGATACCAATCGCAACGAATACAAATACATAATGGAACTAGGCAGGGATGTCCGCTCTCCCCCTCCTATCTGCACTGTGTATAGAGCCGTTAGCGACAAGTATCAGAAAAAAATCAAGTTATCTCAGGTATACAAGTAGGCAATACTGTACACAAACTCTCCTTATTCGCTGATGATGTCATATTAACTATTACAAAGCCTATGCTCTCCCTTCCACCCCTATATGAGCTTTTATCGAAATTTGGAGTACTATGGGGATATAAAATAAATAACACTAAGTGTGAAGCATTAGAAATACACATACCCAAAGATACAAAAAAAAACTACTGGAGATTAATTTTCATTTTAAATGGGAATCAGAAGCAAAAAAAATATTTGGGTGTATATATCCCTAAACACCTTGACAGACTATACAAACTTAATTATGTTCCCATGTATTCCTTCCTTATAAAAGAAATGAAAAAATGGTCGTCTTTCAAGATCTAATTTTATGGAAAAATAGTAATCATTAAGATGGCCATGCTACCTATTTTACTGTATCTCTTCAGGTCCCTACCCATAGGGATTCAGAAAACTGACCTACAAGATCTAAAGAAACTCCTAAGCTTCATATGGTCCTATAAACTTGCAAGAATAAACAAGAAAACTATGTTACGAAACAGAAAATTGGGTGGGTTGGGAGTCCCTGACCTCCTAGCGTATTTTCCCGCTGCTAGAATAGCTTAAACTGCCTTATGGAGTCAAACAGACAAAAAATTGGCCTGGGTTCAGCTAGAAGATGATATGATAGACTTGGTACTAATTTACCAGTTATTGTGGATCCCTAAGAAGGAAAGGAAGCAATAATGGCTAAAATACATCTCAATAGCACACTTTATTAAACTCTGGGACAAGCTAAACCAAAACTTTATTTTTAGTACCGAAAAATTCCAGGGACACTTCTCTCATAACTAAATCAACCACATTCAGAGATAACATTAAAGACATATGGGCTAATAAAAGCCTTTACCGCATAGCAAACACACTTAAGAGAAATAAACTCCTCACATATGAACAATACAGAGAAACTCCACCAATTTTCCCAAATTCATGGTTTCATTACCTGCAACTAACTTCATGTTCAAATGCAATCAGAAACCCCCATACACAGACTGCTGACACCTTTTTTGAGACTCTTTGTGTTTCTCCCACAAGATTAAAAGAAGCTATTTCATGTCTGTACAATGTTTTAAACACTGAGACTCCCTCAAACAAATTTAAATATATTCAAAAATGGGAAGATGAAGGGCAATTCTCAAAAGACAGCAAAGACTGGGCAGACACCCTCAATAGAGGTTTATCCTGCTCCAATAGTGCAAATTTAAAGGAAAATTATATTAAGGTGGCATACAGGTGGTACCTATATCCAAGCAGATTTAGACACACATCCACAAATTATGAAATACCATGCTCATACAACTGCTATAGAGGATGCCCAGAAGAGGGGACTTACACACATGTGGTGGACTTGTCCCAAAATAAATTGGGTCTGGGAGTCAACCAGCAATTTACTGAGCATGATTTACAATATCCAAATTAAACTCACCAAGGAACAAGCTCTATTAAATTTCCCAATAGATGGTTTAACAAAATCCTCAATGAAACTAATAGGGATAATATGCACAGCTGTTAAAACCCTTATTGTAAAACATTGGAAAACTATGATCCCACACTTCCTATTAGTACTGAACAAAATTAGATATTACCACCAAATGGCGAATATCGCCTCAACTCTCCTAGACAATAGGTCAGAAAATATCAAATTCTGGGAAGATTGGATAATTTGGGAAGACTCAGAAAGACTCCAAAACAGACCCAGTCTATTGAGAACCACATTGACTTAAATTCACTTTTCTTTTACAGGAGTCCACGGGTGACCACCCTACTCTATTTTTTTCCAACCTCATCTTTTCCTTTCCTCACTCTATGCTTTTTCCCATTTTTCTGTGTATTTCTTCTTTTCCCTATTTTTTCAGGGTGTTTTATTTAACAGCTAATAGATTTAATTGCAACAAAGGATGACAACACAGACAAGATGACATTTTATTTTCTTTATTTACAAACTATTAAATGTATACATTGTAATGGCGAGAAATATCGTAGGTACTTGATAGCACACATCTTGTCACATTTGTTGCTGCTGTTGTGTGGAGGAGGAGTTGGTGAGAGACTTCTTCTTCCTCTACTTTTTCCTGCCCTTTGGGTTTGATGATGGTGTTATGAGAAACCTATGTAAAACTTTACATCCAATGTTGTTGTTCATGTATAATTGTATCAGCTGAAGAAACAAATTTCAATAAAAATATTTAAACAAAAATATAAAATGAATGTGTAATGTTTATCTCAATGTAAGCTTTTCTATTCTATACTTTAAAAAGCAAACTGTAAATATCACAGATATTATTCTTAATTTTAAATCTGAAACAGATAAAATACTCTTTTATAAAATGATAGTCCACATCCTTGAAAAGCAATTCTCTATCATAAACCACAATTAAACCACAGTTGATAAGAGTCATTTGGATTCTATGTTCCATAGATAGAACATATTTGAAATTAAATAAAGTAATGGGTAAATGATCAGATTTCTAATTTAGTGGTTAAAAAAAATCAACAACGAAACCTATAACTAAATGTGAACAGATTAAACTGAAAGTAAATGTTAGCCCTGAATAGAAATACATAGCAGTTAAAGGGACACTGAACCCAATTTTTTTCTTTCATGATTCAGATAGTGCATGACATTTTAAACAACTTTCTAATTTACTCCTATTATCAATTTTTATTCATTCTCTTACTATGTTTATTTTAAAAGCAGGAATCTTAGCGCTTGCTTATTGGAGGCTTACATTTACCCACCAATAAGCAAGCAAAACCCAGGTTCTCAACCAAAAATGGGCCTGCTCCTATGCATCACATTCCTGCTTTTAAAATAAAGATATCATGAGAACATAGAAAAATTGATAAAAGGAGTAAATAGTATATGTTCCTGTTTGCTAGCTGCAGCACTACTGACATCCTGACATTCTGTGTTCCTGTTTGCTAGCTGCAGCACTACTCACATACTGATATTCTGTGTTTCTGATTGCCAGCTGCAGCACTACTCACATACTGGCATTCTGTGTTCCTGATTGCCAGCTGCAGCAATACTCACATACTGGCATTCTGTGTTCCTGATTGCCAGCTGCAGCACTACTCATATACTGGCATTCTGTGTTCCTGATTGCAAGCTGCAGCAATACTACCATACTGGCACTCTGTGTTCCTGATTGCCAGCTGCAGCACTACTCACATACTGGCATTCTGTGTTCCTGATTGCAAGCTGCAGCAATACTCACATACTGGCACTCTGTGTTCCTGTTTGCCAGCTGCAGCAATACTCACATACTGGCACTCTGTGTTCCTGATTGCCAGCTGCAGCACTACTCACATACTGGCATTCTGTATTCCTGTTTGCTAGCTCCTACACTACTGAAATCCTGGCATTCTGTATTCCTGATTGCCAGCTGCAGCACTACTCACATACTGGCATTCTGTGTTCCTGTTTGCTAGCTCCTACACTACTGAAATCCTGGCATTCTGTATTCCTGATTGCCAGCTGCAGCACTACTCACATACTGGCATTCTGTATTCCTGTTTGCTAGCTCCTACACTACTGAAATCCTGGCATTCTGTATTCCTGATTGCCAGCTGCAGCACTACTCACATACTGGCATTCTGTGTTCCTGTTTGCTAGCTCCTACACTACTGAAATCCTGGCATTCTGTATTCCTGATTGCCAGCTGCAGCCCCACTCACATACTGGCATTCTGTGTTCCTGTTTGCCAGCTGCAGCCCCACTCACATACTGGCATTCTGTGTTCCTGTTTGCCAGCTGCAGCACTACTCACATACTGGCATTCTGTGTTCCTGTTTTCCAGCTCCCGCACTACTCACATACTGGCATTCTGTGTTCCTGTTTGCCAGCTGCAGCACTACTCACATACTGGCATTCTGTGTTCCTGTTTGCCAGCTGCAGCATTACTCACATACTGGCATTCTGTGTTCCTGTTTTCCAGCTCCCGCACTACTCACATACTGACATTCTGTGATCCTGTTTTCCAGCTCCCGCACTACTCACATACTGGCATTCTGTGTTCCTGTTTGCCAGCTGCAGCACTACTCACATACTGGCATTCTGTGTTCCTGTTTGCCAGCTGCAGCCCCACTCACATACTGGCATTCTGTGTTCCTGTTTGCCAGCTGCAGCATTACTCACATACTGGCATTCTGTGTTCCTGTTTTCCAGCTCCCGCACTACTCACATACTGACATTCTGTGTTCCTGTTTTCCAGCTCCCGCACTACTCACATACTGACATTCTGTGTTCCTGTTTTCAAGCTCCCGCACTACTCACATACTGGCATTCTGTGTTCCTGTTTTCCAGCTCCCGCACTACTCACATACTGGCATTCTGTGTTCCTGTTTGCCAGCTGCAGCACTACTCACATACTGGCATTCTGTGTTCCTGTTTGCCAGCTGCAGCACTACTCACATACTGGCATTCTGTGTTCCTGTTTTCCAGCTCCCGCACTACTCACATACTGACATTCTGTGTTCCTGTTTGCTAGCTGCAGCCCCACTCACATACTGGCATTCTGTGTTCCTGTTTGCCAGCTGCAGCACTACTCACATACTGGCATTCTGTGTTCCTGTTTGCCAGCTGCAGCACTACTCACATACTGGCATTCTGTGTTCCTGTTTGCTAGTTGCAGCCCCACTCACATACTGGCATTCTGTGTTCCTGTTTGCCAGCTGCAGCACTACTCACATACTGGCATTCTGTGTTCCTGTTTGCTAGCTGCAGCCCCACTCACATACTGGCATTCTGTGTTCCTGTTTGCTAGCTGCAGCACTACTCACATACTGGCATTCTGTGTTCCTGTTTGCCAGCTGCAGCACTACTCACATACTGGCATTCTGTTTTCCTGTTTGCTAGCTGCAGCCCCATTCACATACTGGCATTCTGTGTTCCTGTTTGCCAGCTGCAGCACTACTCACATACTGGCATTCTGTGTTCCTGTTTGCTAGCTGCAGCCCCACTCACATACTGGCATTCTGTGTTCCTGTTTGCCAGCTGCAGCACTACTCACATACTGGCATTCTGTGTTCCTGTTTGCTAGCTGCAGCCCCACTCACATACTGGCATTCTGTGTTCCTGTTTGCTAGCTGCAGCACTACTCACATACTGGCATTCTGTGTTCCTGTTTTCTAGCTGCAGCACTACTCACATACTGGCATTCTGTGTTCCTGTTTGCTAGCTGCAGCACTACTCACATACTGGCATTCTGTGTTGTTGTTTGCCAGCTGCAGCACTACTCACATACTGGCATTCTGTGTTCCTGTTTGCTAGCTGCAGCCCCACTCACATACTGGCATTCTGTGTTCCTGTTTGCCAGCTGCAGCACTACTCACATACTGGCATTCTGTGTTCCTGTTTGCTAGCTGCAGCACTACTCACATACTGGCATTCTGTTTTGTTGTTTGCCAGCTGCAGCACTACTCACATACTGGCATTCTGTGTTGTTGTTTGCCAGCTGCAGCACTACTCACATACTGGCATTCTGTGTTCCTGTTTGCCAGCTGCAGCACTACTCACATACTGGCATTCTGTGTTGTTTTTTGCCAGCTGCAGCACTACTCACATACTGGCATTCTGTGTTCCTGTTTGCCAGCTGCAGCACTACTCACATACTGGCACTCTGTGTTCCTGATTGCTAGCTGCAGCACTACTTACATACTGGCATTCTGTGTTCCTGTTTGCCAGCTGCAGCACTACTCACATACTGGCACTCTGTGTTCCTGATTGCTAGCTGCAGCACTACTCACATACTGGCATTTTGTGTTCCTGATTGCCAGTTGCAGCACTACTCACATACTGGCATTCTGTATTCCTGTTTGCCAGCTGCAGCACTACTAATATACTGGCATTCTGTGTTCCTCTTTGCCAGCTGCAGCACTACTCACATACTGGCATTCTGTGTTCCTGATTGCCAGCTGCAGCACTACTCAAATACTGGCATTCTGTGTTCCTGATTGCCAGCTGCAGCACTACTCACATACTTTCATTCTGTGTTCCTGTTTGCTAGCTGCAGCCCCACTCACATACTGGCATTCTGTGTTCCTGTTTGCTAGCTGCAGCACTACTCACATACTGGCATTCTGTGTTCCTGTTTGCTAGCTGCAGCACTACTCACATACTGGCATTCTGTGTTCCTATTTGCTAGCTGCAGCACTACTCACATACTGGCATTCTGTGTTGTTGTTTGCCAGCTGCAGCACTACTCACATACTGGCATTCTGTGTTCCTGTTTGCTAGCTGCAGCCCCACTCACATACTGGCATTCTGTGTTGTTGTTTGCCAGCTGCAGCACTACTCACATACTGACATTCTGTGTTGTTGTTTGCCAGCTGCAGCACTACTCACATACTGGCACTCTGTGTTCCTGATTGCTAGCTGCAGCACTACTCACATACTGGCATTTTGTGTTCCTGATTGCCAGTTGCAGCACTACTCACATACTGGCATTCTGTGTTGTTGTTTGCCAGCTGCAGCACTACTCACATACTGGCATTCTGTGTTGTTGTTTGCCAGCTGCAGCACTACTCACATACTGGCATTCTGTGTTCCTGTTTGCCAGCTGCAGCACTACTCACATACTGGCATTCTGTGTTGTTTTTTGCCAGCTGCAGCACTACTTACATACTGGCATTCTGTGTTCCTGTTTGCCAGCTGCAGCACTACTCACATACTGGCACTCTGTGTTCCTGATTGCTAGCTGCAGCACTACTCACATACTGGCATTTTGTGTTCCTGATTGCCAGTTGCAGCACTACTCACATACTGGCATTCTGTATTCCTGTTTGCCAGCTGCAGCACTACTAATATACTGGCATTCTGTGTTCCTGTTTGCCAGCTGCAGCACTACTCACATACTGGCATTCTGTGTTCCTGATTGCCAGCTGCAGCACTACTCAAATACTGGCATTCTGTGTTCCTGATTGCCAGCTGCAGCACTACTTGCATACTGGCATTCTGTGTTCCTGTTTGCTAGCTGCAGCCCCACTCACATACTGGCATTCTGTGTTGTTGTTTGCCAGCTGCAGCACTACTCACATACTGGCCTTCTGTGTTCCTGTTTGCCAGCTGCAGCCCCACTCACATACTGGCATTCTGTGTTCCTGTTTTCCAGCTGCAGCACTACTCACATACTGGCCTTCTGTGTTCCTGTTTGCCAGCTGCAGCACTACTCACATACTGGCCTTCTGTGTTCCTGTTTGCCAGCTGCAGCACTACTGACATCCTGGCATTCTGTGTTGTTGTTTGCTAGCTGCAGCACTACTCACATACTGGCATTCTGTGTTGTTGTTTGCCAGCTGCAGCACTACTTACATACTGGCATTCTGTGTTGTTGTTTGCTAGCTGCAGCACTACTTACATACTGGCATTCTGAGTTGTTGTTTGCTAGCTGCAGCACTACTTACATACTGGCATTCTGTGTTGTTGTTTGCTAGCTGCAGCACTACTCACATACTGGCATTCTGTGTTCCTGTTTGCTAGCTGCAGCCCCACTCACATACTGGCATTCTGTGTTCCTGTTTGCCAGCTGCAGCACTACTCACATACTGGCATTCTGTGTTCCTGTTTGCTAGCTGCAGCCCCACTCACATACTGGCATTCTGTGTTCCTGTTTGCTAGCTGCAGCACTACTCACATACTGGCATTCTGTGTTCCTGTTTGCTAGCTGCAGCCCCATTCCCATACTGGCATTCTGTGTTCCTGTTTGCCAGCTGCAGCACTACTCACATACTGGCATTCTGTGTTCCTGTTTGCTAGCTGCAGCCCCACTCACATACTGGCATTCTGTGTTCCTGTTTGCCAGCTGCAGCACTACTCACATACTGGCATTCTGTGTTCCTGTTTGCTAGCTGCAGCCCCACTCACATACTGGCATTCTGTGTTCCTGTTTGCTAGCTGCAGCACTACTCACATACTGGCATTCTGTGTTCCTGTTTGCTAGCTGCAGCACTACTCACATACTGGCATTCTGTGTTCCTGTTTGCTAGATGCAGCCCCACTCACATACTGGCATTCTGTGTTCCTGTTTGCCAGCTGCAGCACTACTCACATACTGGCATTCTGTGTTCCTGTTTGCTAGCTGCAGCACTACTCACATACTGGCATTCTGTGTTCCTGTTTGCCAGCTGCAGCACTACTCACATACTGGCATTCTGTGTTGTTGTTTGCCAGCTGCAGCACTACTCACATACTGGCACTCTGTGTTCCTGATTGCTAGCTGCAGCACTACTCACATACTGGCATTTTGTGTTCCTGATTGCCAGTTGCAGCACTACTCACATACTGGCATTCTGTATTCCTGTTTGCCAGCTGCAGCACTACTAATATACTGGCATCCTGTGTTCCTGTTTGCCAGCTGCAGCACTACTCACATACTGGCATTCTGTGTTCCTGATTGCCAGCTGCAGCACTACTCAAATACTGGCATTCTGTGTTCCTGATTGCCAGCTGCAGCACTACTTGCATACTGGCATTCTGTGTTCCTGTTTGCTAGCTGCAGCCCCGCTCACATACTGGCATTCTGTGTTGTTGTTTGCCAGCTGCAGCACTACTCACATACTGGCATTCTGTGTTCCTGTTTGCTAGATGCAGCCCCACTCACATACTGGCATTCTGTGTTCCTGTTTGCCAGCTGCAGCACTACTCACATACTGGCATTCTGTGTTCCTGTTTGCTAGCTGCAGCACTACTCACATACTGGCATTCTGTGTTCCTGTTTGCTAGCTGCAGCACTACTCACATACTGGCATTCTGTGTTGTTGTTTGCCAGCTGCAGCACTACTCACATACTGGCACTCTGTGTTCCTGATTGCCAGCTGCAGCACTACTCACATACTGGCATTCTGTGTTCCTGTTTGCTAGATGCAGCCCCACTCACATACTGGCATTCTGTGTTCCTGTTTGCCAGCTGCAGAAGTACTCACATACTGGCATTCTGTGATCCTGTTTGCCAGCTGTAGCACTACTCACATACTGGCATTCTGTGTTGTTTTTTGCCAGCTGCAGCACTACTTACATACTGGCATTCTGTGTTCCTGTTTGCCAGCTGCAGCACTACTCACATACTGGCACTCTGTGTTCCTGATTGCTAGCTGCAGCACTACTCACATACTGGCATTTTGTGTTCCTGATTGCCAGTTGCAGCACTACTCACATACTGGCATTCTGTATTCCTGTTTGCCAGCTGCAGCACTACTAATATACTGGCATTCTGTGTTCCTGATTGCCAGCTGCAGCACTACTCAAATACTGGCATTCTGTGTTCCTGATTGCCAGCTGCAGCACTACTTGCATACTGGCATTCTGTGTTCCTGTTTGCTAGCTGCAGCCCCGCTCACATACTGGCATTCTGTGTTGTTGTTTGCCAGCTGCAGCACTACTCACATACTGGCATTCTGTGTTCCTGTTTGCTAGATGCAGCCCCACTCACATACTGGCATTCTGTGTTCCTGTTTGCCAGCTGCAGCACTACTCACATACTGGCATTCTGTGTTCCTGTTTGCTAGCTGCAGCACTACTCACATACTGGCATTCTGTGTTCCTGTTTGCTAGCTGCAGCACTACTCACATACTGGCATTCTGTGTTGTTGTTTGCCAGCTGCAGCACTACTCACATACTGGCACTCTGTGTTCCTGATTGCCAGCTGCAGCACTACTCACATACTGGCATTCTGTGTTCCTGTTTGCTAGTTGCAGCCCCACTCACATACTGGCATTCTGTGTTCCTGTTTGCCAGCTGCAGAAGTACTCACATACTGGCATTCTGTGATCCTGTTTGCCAGCTGTAGCACTACTCACATACTGGCATTCTGTGTTGTTTTTTGCCAGCTGCAGCACTACTTACATACTGGCATTCTGTGTTCCTGTTTGCCAGCTGCAGCACTACTCACATACTGGCACTCTGTGTTCCTGATTGCTAGCTGCAGCACTACTCACATACTGGCATTTTGTGTTCCTGATTGCCAGTTGCAGCACTAATCACATACTGGCATTCTGTATTCCTGTTTGCCAGCTGCAGCACTACTAATATACTGGCATTCTGTGTTCCTGTTTGCCAGCTGCAGCACTACTCACATACTGGCATTCTGTGTTCCTGATTGCCAGCTGCAGCACTACTCAAATACTGGCATTCTGTGTTCCTGATTGCCAGCTGCAGCACTACTTGCATACTGGCATTCTGTGTTCCTGTTTGCTAGCTGCAGCCCCACTCACATACTGGCATTCTGTGTTGTTGTTTGCCAGCTGCAGCACTACTCACATACTGGCCTTCTGTGTTCCTGTTTGCCAGCTGCAGCCCCACTCACATACTGGCATTCTGTGTTCCTGTTTTCCAGCTGCAGCACTACTCACATACTGGCCTTCTGTGTTCCTGTTTGCCAGCTGCAGCACTACTCACATACTGGCCTTCTGTGTTCCTGTTTGCCAGCTGCAGCACTACTGACATCCTGGCATTCTGTGTTGTTGTTTGCTAGCTGCAGCACTACTCACATACTGGCATTCTGTGTTGTTGTTTGCCAGCTGCAGCACTACTTACATACTGGCATTCTGTGTTGTTGTTTGCTAGCTGCAGCACTACTTACATACTGGCATTCTGTGTTGTTGTTTGCTAGCTGCAGCACTACTTACATACTGGCATTCTGTTTGTTGTTTGCTAGCTGCAGCACTACTTACATACTGGCATTCTGTGTTGTTGTTTGCTAGCTGCAGCACTACTTACATTCTGGCATTCTGTGTTGTTGTTTGCTAGCTGCAGCACTACTCACATACTGGCCTTCTGTGTTCCTGTTTGCCAGCTGCAGCACTACTGACATCCTGGCATTCTGTGTTGTTGTTTGCTAGCTGCAGCACTACTCACATACTGGCATTCTGTGTTGTTGTTTGCCAGCTGCAGCACTACTTACATACTGGCATTCTGTGTTGTTGTTTGCTAGCTGCAGCACTACTTACATACTGGCATTCTGAGTTGTTGTTTGCTAGCTGCAGCACTACTTACATACTGGCATTCTGTGTTGTTGTTTGCTAGCTGCAGCACTACTCACATACTGGCATTCTGTGTTCCTGTTTGCTAGCTGCAGCCCCACTCACATACTGGCATTCTGTGTTCCTGTTTGCCAGCTGCAGCACTACTCACATACTGGCATTCTGTGTTCCTGTTTGCTAGCTGCAGCCCCACTCACATACTGGCATTCTGTGTTCCTGTTTGCTAGCTGCAGCACTACTCACATACTGGCATTCTGTGTTCCTGTTTGCTAGCTGCAGCCCCATTCACATACTGGCATTCTGTGTTCCTGTTTGCCAGCTGCAGCACTACTCACATACTGGCATTCTGTGTTCCTGTTTGCTAGCTGCAGCCCCACTCACATACTGGCATTCTGTGTTCCTGTTTGCCAGCTGCAGCACTACTCACATACTGGCATTCTGTGTTCCTGTTTGCTAGCTGCAGCCCCACTCACATACTGGCATTCTGTGTTCCTGTTTGCTAGCTGCAGCACTACTCACATACTGGCATTCTGTGTTCCTGTTTGCTAGCTGCAGCACTACTCACATACTGGCATTCTGTGTTCCTGTTTGCTAGCTGCAGCCCCACTCACATACTGGCATTCTGTGTTCCTGTTTGCCAGCTGCAGCACTACTCACATACTGGCATTCTGTGTTCCTGTTTGCTAGCTGCAGCACTACTCACATACTGGCATTCTGTGTTCCTGTTTGCCAGCTGCAGCACTACTCACATACTGGCATTCTGTGTTGTTGTTTGCCAGCTGCAGCACTACTCACATACTGGCACTCTGTGTTCCTGATTGCTAGCTGCAGCACTACTCACATACTGGCATTTTGTGTTCCTGATTGCCAGTTGCAGCACTACTCACATACTGGCATTCTGTATTCCTGTTTGCCAGCTGCAGCACTACTAATATACTGGCATCCTGTGTTCCTGTTTGCCAGCTGCAGCACTACTCACATACTGGCATTCTGTGTTCCTGATTGCCAGCTGCAGCACTACTCAAATACTGGCATTCTGTGTTCCTGATTGCCAGCTGCAGCACTACTTGCATACTGGCATTCTGTGTTCCTGTTTGCTAGCTGCAGCCCCGCTCACATACTGGCATTCTGTGTTGTTGTTTGCCAGCTGCAGCACTACTCACATACTGGCATTCTGTGTTCCTGTTTGCTAGATGCAGCCCCACTCACATACTGGCATTCTGTGTTCCTGTTTGCCAGCTGCAGCACTACTCACATACTGGCATTCTGTGTTCCTGTTTGCTAGCTGCAGCACTACTCACATACTGGCATTCTGTGTTCCTGTTTGCTAGCTGCAGCACTACTCACATACTGGCATTCTGTGTTGTTGTTTGCCAGCTGCAGCACTACTCACATACTGGCACTCTGTGTTCCTGATTGCCAGCTGCAGCACTACTCACATACTGGCATTCTGTGTTCCTGTTTGCTAGATGCAGCCCCACTCACATACTGGCATTCTGTGTTCCTGTTTGCCAGCTGCAGAAGTACTCACATACTGGCATTCTGTGATCCTGTTTGCCAGCTGTAGCACTACTCACATACTGGCATTCTGTGTTGTTTTTTGCCAGCTGCAGCACTACTTACATACTGGCATTCTGTGTTCCTGTTTGCCAGCTGCAGCACTACTCACATACTGGCACTCTGTGTTCCTGATTGCTAGCTGCAGCACTACTCACATACTGGCATTTTGTGTTCCTGATTGCCAGTTGCAGCACTACTCACATACTGGCATTCTGTATTCCTGTTTGCCAGCTGCAGCACTACTAATATACTGGCATTCTGTGTTCCTGTTTGCCAGCTGCAGCACTACTCACATACTGGCATTCTGTGTTCCTGATTGCCAGCTGCAGCACTACTCAAATACTGGCATTCTGTGTTCCTGATTGCCAGCTGCAGCACTACTTGCATACTGGCATTCTGTGTTCCTGTTTGCTAGCTGCAGCCCCACTCACATACTGGCATTCTGTGTTGTTGTTTGCCAGCTGCAGCACTACTCACATACTGGCCTTCTGTGTTCCTGTTTGCCAGCTGCAGCCCCACTCACATACTGGCATTCTGTGTTCCTGTTTTCCAGCTGCAGCACTACTCACATACTGGCCTTCTGTGTTCCTGTTTGCCAGCTGCAGCACTACTCACATACTGGCCTTCTGTGTTCCTGTTTGCCAGCTGCAGCACTACTGACATCCTGGCATTCTGTGTTGTTGTTTGCTAGCTGCAGCACTACTCACATACTGGCATTCTGTGTTGTTGTTTGCCAGCTGCAGCACTACTTACATACTGGCATTCTGTGTTGTTGTTTGCTAGCTGCAGCACTACTTACATACTGGCATTCTGTGTTGTTGTTTGCTAGCTGCAGCACTACTTACATACTGGCATTCTGTTTGTTGTTTGCTAGCTGCAGCACTACTTACATACTGGCATTCTGTGTTGTTGTTTGCTAGCTGCAGCACTACTTACATTCTGGCATTCTGTGTTGTTGTTTGCTAGCTGCAGCACTACTTACATACTGGCATTCTGTGTTGTTGTTTGCTAGCTGCAGCCCCACTCACATACTGGCATTCTGTGTTCCTGTTTGCCAGCTGCAGCACTACTCACATACTGGCATTCTGTGTTCCTGTTTGGTAGCTCCTGCACTACTCACATACTGGCATTCTGTGTTCCTGTTTGCTAGCTGCAGCCCCACTCACATACTGGCATTATGTGTTCCTGTTTGCTAGCTGCAGCACTACTCACATACTGGCATTATGTGTTCCTGTTTGCCAGCTGCAGCACTACTCACATACTGGCATTCTGTGTTCCTGTTTGCTAGCTGCAGCAATACTCACATACTGGAATTCTGTGTTGTTGTTTGCCAGCTGCAGCACTACTCACATACTGGCATTCTGTGTTCCTGTTTGCTAGCTGCAGCCCCACATACTGGCATTCTGTGTTCCTTTTTGCCAGCTGCAGCACTACTCACATACTGGCATTCTGCGTTCCTGTTTGCTAGCTGCAGCACTGCTCACATACTGGCATTCTGTGTTGTTGTTTGCCAGCTGCAGCACTACTCACATACTGGAATTCTGTGTTGTTGTTTGCAAGCTGCAGCACTACTCACATATTGGCATTCTGTGTTCCTGTTTGCTAGCTGCAGCACTACTCACATACTGGCATTCTGTGTTCCTGTTTGCCAGCTGCAGCACTACTCACATACTGGCATTCTGTGTTCCTGTTTGCCAGCTGCAGCACTACTCACATACTGGCATTCTGTGTTGTTGTTTGCCAGCTGCAGCACTACTCACATACTGGCATTCTGTGTTCCTGTTTGCCAGCTGCAGCACTACTCACATACTGGCACTCTGTGTTCCTGATTGCTAGCTGTAGCACTACTCACATACTGGCATTCTGTGTTCCTGATTGCCAGCTGCAGCACTACTCACATACTGGCATTCTGTATTCCTGTTTGCCAGCTGCAGCACTACTAATATACTGGCATTCTGTGTTCCTGTTTGCCAGCTGCAGCACTACTCACATACTGGCATTCTGTGTTCCTGATTGCCAGCTGCAGCACTACTCAAATACTGGCATTCTGTGTTCCTGATTGCCAGCTGCAACACTACTTACATACTGGCATTCTGTTTTCCTGTTTGCTAGCTGCAGCTTCACTCACATACTGGCATTCTGTGTTGTTGTTTGCCAGCTGCAGCACTACTCACATACTGGCCTTCTGTGTTCCTGTTAGCCAGCTGCAGCCCCACTCACATACTGGCATTCTGTGTTCCTGTTTGCCAGCTGCAGCACTACTTACATACTGGCATTCTGTGTTGTTGTTTGCTAGCTGCAGCACTACTTACATACTGGCATTCTGTGTTGTTGTTTGCTAGCTGCAGCACTACTTACATACTGGCATTCTGTTTGTTGTTTGCTAGCTGCAGCACTACTTACATACTGGCATTCTGTGTTGTTGTTTGCTAGCTGCAGCACTACTTACATTCTGGCATTCTGTGTTGTTGTTTGCTAGCTGCAGCACTACTTACATACTGGCATTCTGTGTTGTTGTTTGCTAGCTGCAGCCCCACTCACATACTGGCATTCTGTGTTCCTGTTTGCCAGCTGCAGCACTACTCACATACTGGCATTCTGTGTTCCTGTTTGGTAGCTCCTGCACTACTCACATACTGGCATTCTGTGTTCCTGTTTGCTAGCTGCAGCCCCACTCACATACTGGCATTATGTGTTCCTGTTTGCTAGCTGCAGCACTACTCACATACTGGCATTATGTGTTCCTGTTTGCCAGCTGCAGCACTACTCACATACTGGCATTCTGTGTTCCTGTTTGCTAGCTGCAGCAATACTCACATACTGGAATTCTGTGTTGTTGTTTGCCAGCTGCAGCACTACTCACATACTGGCATTCTGTGTTCCTGTTTGCTAGCTGCAGCCCCACATACTGGCATTCTGTGTTCCTTTTTGCCAGCTGCAGCACTACTCACATACTGGCATTCTGCGTTCCTGTTTGCTAGCTGCAGCACTGCTCACATACTGGCATTCTGTGTTGTTGTTTGCCAGCTGCAGCACTACTCACATACTGGAATTCTGTGTTGTTGTTTGCAAGCTGCAGCACTACTCACATATTGGCATTCTGTGTTCCTGTTTGCTAGCTGCAGCACTACTCACATACTGGCATTCTGTGTTCCTGTTTGCCAGCTGCAGCACTACTCACATACTGGCATTCTGTGTTCCTGTTTGCCAGCTGCAGCACTACTCACATACTGGCATTCTGTGTTGTTGTTTGCCAGCTGCAGCACTACTCACATACTGGCATTCTGTGTTCCTGTTTGCCAGCTGCAGCACTACTCACATACTGGCACTCTGTGTTCCTGATTGCTAGCTGTAGCACTACTCACATACTGGCATTCTGTGTTCCTGATTGCCAGCTGCAGCACTACTCATATACTGGCATTCTGTATTCCTGTTTGCCAGCTGCAGCACTACTCACATACTGGCATTCTGTGTTCCTGTTTGCTAGCTGCAGCAATACTCACATACTGGAATTCTGTGTTGTTGTTTGCCAGCTGCAGCACTACTCACATACTGGCATTCTGTGTTCCTGTTTGCTAGCTGCAGCCCCACATACTGGCATTCTGTGTTCCTTTTTGCCAGCTGCAGCACTACTCACATACTGGCATTCTGCGTTCCTGTTTGCTAGCTGCAGCACTGCTCACATACTGGCATTCTGTGTTGTTGTTTGCCAGCTGCAGCACTACTCACATACTGGAATTCTGTGTTGTTGTTTGCAAGCTGCAGCACTACTCACATATTGGCATTCTGTGTTCCTGTTTGCTAGCTGCAGCACTACTCACATACTGGCATTCTGTGTTCCTGTTTGCCAGCTGCAGCACTACTCACATACTGGCATTCTGTGTTCCTGTTTGCCAGCTGCAGCACTACTCACATACTGGCATTCTGTGTTGTTGTTTGCCAGCTGCAGCACTACTCACATACTGGCATTCTGTGTTCCTGTTTGCCAGCTGCAGCACTACTCACATACTGGCACTCTGTGTTCCTGATTGCTAGCTGTAGCACTACTCACATACTGGCATTCTGTGTTCCTGATTGCCAGCTGCAGCACTACTCATATACTGGCATTCTGTATTCCTGTTTGCCAGCTGCAGCACTACTAATATACTGGCATTCTGTGTTCCTGTTTGCCAGCTGCAGCACTACTCACATACTGGCATTCTGTGTTCCTGATTGCCAGCTGCAGCACTACTCAAATACTGGCATTCTGTGTTCCTGATTGCCAGCTGCAACACTACTTACATACTGGCATTCTGTTTTCCTGTTTGCTAGCTGCAGCTTCACTCACATACTGGCATTCTGTGTTGTTGTTTGCCAGCTGCAGCACTACTCACATACTGGCCTTCTGTGTTCCTGTTAGCCAGCTGCAGCCCCACTCACATACTGGCATTCTGTGTTCCTGTTTGCCAGCTGCAGCACTACTCACATACTGGCATTCTGTGTTCCTGATTGCCAGCTGCAGCACTACTCACATACTGGCATTCTGTGTTCCTGATTGCCAGCTGCAGCACTACTCACATACTGGCCTTCTGTGTTCCTGTTTGCCAGCTGCAGCACTACTCACATACTGGCCTTCTGTGTTCCTGTTTGCCAGCTGCAGCACTACTGACATCCTGGCATTCTGTGTTGTTGTTTGCTAGCTGCAGCACTACTCACATACTGGCATTCTGTGTTGTTGTTTGCCAGCTGCAGCACTACTCACATACTGGCATTCTGTGTTGTTGTTTGCCAGCTGCAGCACTACTCACATACTGGCATTCTGTGTTGTTGTTTGCCAGCTGCAGCACTACTCACATACTGGCATTCTGTGTTGTTGTTTGCTAGCTGCAGCACTACTTACATACTGGCATTCTGTGTTATTGTTTGCCAGCTGCAGCACTACTCACATACTGGCATTCTGTGTTGTTGTTTGCTAGCTGCAGCACTACTTACATACTGGCATTCTGTGTTATTGTTTGCCAGCTGCAGCACTACTCACATACTGGCATTCTGTGTTCCTGTTTGCCAGCTGCAGCACTACTCACATACTGGCATTCTGTGTTCCTGTTTGCCAGCTGCATCACTAGTCATATACTGGCATTCTGTGTTCCTGTTTGCCAGCTGCATCACTAGTCATATACTGGCATTCTGTGTTCCTGTTTGCCAGCTGCAGCACTAGTCATATACTGGCATTCTGTGTTTTTGTTTGCCAGCTGCAGCACTACTAACATACTGGCATTCTGTGTTGTTGTTTGCCAGCTGCAGCACTACTAACATACTGGCATTCTGTGTTCCTGTTTGCCAGCTGCAGCACTACTCACATACTTGCCTTCTGTGTTCCTGTTTGCCAGCTGCAGCACTACTCACATACTGGCACTCTGTGTTCCTGTTTGCCAGCTGCAGCACTAGTCATATACTGGCATTCTGTGTTGTTGTTTGCCAGCTGCAGCGCTACTAACATATTGGCATTCTTTGTTGTTGTTTGCCAGCTTCATACACACATTAGATAATTCATTTTTTTGCTTTTTTATGTCCCTTTAACTAAATAAATAATAGAAGACATGAGCATTCAGATTCTGACAAATGTAAGAAATCACTAATTTGGTAAATTCTTTGGCTTCATTAGAAAATGCAAAACGAGCAACCGCTTTAATGAATAAATGAACAAACACATCATGTGAAACAAAAATTGAAGTGATTAGTTCTTGCTGCTAAAAATGTTACCTTAAAGGTGAGTAAGGCTTCCCTGCAGAAAAATAAGACTTTTTTGAAGGTGGGAAATGCTATTTGGCAGGCAGGCTCAAAATTTACATATTTACACTGCTGAATAGGGATCCAGCAAATGTCCTTGTCAATTGATTGATTCCTGTGTCAGACAATAAGTTTTTAAGTTTCAATTTTTTGGGGGGCTTTTATTAACCCATTTAAAAAAAAATGTTGATGCTGGCTTTTAGCAGTAGCACTAACTACAACTTTATATTTATGTAAGTTTAAACTGCTGTCCAGCTTCTCCTCTGCTTGGGGATGTCCCCCATTGGAAATAAGGGGTTCTCATTCTGTTAATTAATAGGTAATGTAGTTTCCTCTCAACTGAAAATCCTCTAAACTAATCTTAGAGGTCCCAAAATATATTTTTATAAAGAATGATTCATCTGAAAAACACAGTTTAATAGATTATAGTTTTTGAGAAAGAAAATGTGGCTATAATATAACCCACTTATGTATCAACATTATAGCAATTTATTATTTCATACCACAATAAATATATTCTTGTTTGCTTGTCGCTCAGTTATTTGTTCTTTTCATCATTGATAATATTAAACCACCATTTCTGTCTGTTCTAATATCTTTACTGTGTAATGCCATCAAAGAAAAGCAAGTCATGACAGGAAAACTATAATGAAAGCTGCTAATATATTCTGGCTTTCAGAATCCACTTAAATAAGTCAGACTTTAGCTGTTAATGAAAGTAACTGTAGTGGAAAATATAATACGATGATGACGATTATAGACAGGATGAAGGATGGCTCTTAAATTAGGTGTGCTTTAAACACACAAAAACACAATTTAGGAAATTTGTAACAATGTTCTCATTTTGCTATTGCATTCAGAATGACTTTCTGATTTTGCTTTGACATTATTACATTTTTTTTATGTGTTGTTACGTTTAAGGAATTGTAGCACAGAAAAATTAATCCAAAAATGATCCGTCTTACTCTTTTGTTTTACTTCACTGGATACATATTTGGTAAGAGGAGACTAAGTTACTTAAAGGGAAAGTAAACTCAAAATGCAATTAGCTATAAGGGGCTTGATGATTAGTAGAGCACAATCGATATTGCATAAACTTATTGTGCCAGTATTGTGTTAAGTGTTACACTCAAGCAATATCCAAAATACTGCTGTAAAAGAAAAACACAAAGAACTTAGTGCACCCTCAGTTTAGTGCTCAAGTGATATCTAACATAAATTTTACTGCACAACTCTATAGAAGTCTATTATATGAGGGATTTAGCACACACTGCTATAAAAACATACAGATGTTAGCGTCCCCTAGACTGTTGCTTGAGAAATAAATTAAAGGGACACTGAACCCAATTTTTTTCTTTTGTAATTCAGAAAGAGCATGCAATTTTAAGCAAATTTCTAATTTACTCCTATTATCAATTTTTCTTCATTCTCTTGCTATCATTATTTGAAAAAGAAGGCATCTAAGCTTTTTTTTTTTGGTTTCAGTACTCTGGACAGCACTTTTTTATTGGTGGATGAATTCATTCACCAATCAGCAAGGACAACCCAGGTTGTTCACCAAAAATGGGCCGGCATCTAAACTTACATTCTTGCATTTCAAATAAAGATACCAAAAGAATGAAGAAAATTTGATAATAGGAGCAAATTAGAAAGTTGCTTAAAATTTCATGCTTTATCTGAATCCCGAAAGAAAATTTTTGGGTACAGTGTCCCTTTAATAGAAAGCACAATTTGTTACATTCTAGTGATGTTAATGCACAATAACACTAATATTTTTGCTCCCCACTCAAGGGGGTAGATTTATGAAATGTTGGACAGATATGATTTGCTGTGGCGGACATGCCAACCCAGCATCGCTAAATGCCGATAGCAAACGCTGTCGGCATTTATCATTGCACAAGCATTTCTAGTGAAATGCTTGTGCAACGCCGCCCCTTGCACGTTAGTCGCTAGTAGGGGGTGTCAATCATTGCAATCATATCTGATCGGGATGATTGCTGTTCGCCACCTCAAAGGTGGCAGATGAGTTATGGAGCAGCGGTCTTACAACTGCTTTTGTTTCCAGCAAGCATGAAGGCTCACGCAGAAACAGCTGCCTCCGCAGCATAATAAATCTATCCCAAAATGTTTAAGGTGAGCTTGTTCCACTGTCTCCATAGAAGTTGGAGAGCTTCCATTATATTTTATAATTACATTTCACTGAACCTGCAACATTCTAGAGAGTGACAACTTTTTTTTTTATAATGGTTTATTGAACAATGCTCTGGGAATTAACACAATATACAGAAAAAAAGAAGATAAAACAAAAAACATTCAACAAGTGTTAAACACGTCATTACAAAATGCATAGACACAAATCATATCCCACATTTGTCTTACTATCATCCTTATAAAATTAAAGGGACATAATACTCATATGCGAAATCACTTGAAACTGATGCAGTATAACTGTAAAAAGCTGACAGGAAAATATCTCCTGAGCATCTCTATGTAAAAAAGGAAGATATTTTACCTCACAACTTCCTCAGCTCAGCAGAGTAAGTTCTGTGTAAAAAGTTATACTCAGCTGCAGGTTAAAAAAAAAAACATGAAGAAATGAACAGCAGCCAATCAGCATCAGCAGTGCTGAGGTCATGAACTCTTTTACTGTGATCTCTTGAGATTTCACTTAACTTTCATGAGATTTCATAGCAAACTTCCTTTAAACTGAATAGGGAAATAAGATGAGAGTGCACGTAAGCTCGCCCCTTCCGCTGTCCCGGGACAGACATACTGATATGCTGCTTAGAAGTCCTTTACAATGGGATGTGGCTACTGGGAAACTTTTGAGGTAAAATATCTTTCTTTTTTACATAGAGATGTTCAGGTGATATTTTCTAGTCAGTGTTTTACAGCTATGCTGTATCACTTTCAAGTGTTTAAACATTTGGGTATTATGGCCCTTTAATATCTTTTCTTCCTGAATATAAATTTTAAAAAAAAATCTTACTTCCAAAGCATTGATTTTTTTTTTTTTTTTTTTTTTTTTTATAATAATATAAAGAAAAAGAGAGTGACAACTTAGATCAGTTTACAAGTTTATTTACACATGGCAACTGGCCACAACAAAAGACACTGGGAACATGAGTTCTTCCATGTTTTTTTCTATGAACTAAAAACAAATATTGTTGGATGCACAAAACTCGATAATGTGATATTGAGATACATATACTGTATGTGCAATCATGTGTAACTTTAAATGAAAAATCACATCTAGAAAGATATAACAAAATACATACAATTCTATACCAAATACACATCAACTTAGTTTATATAATATATATATATATATATATATATATATATATATATATATATATACAGTATATATATATATATATATATATATATATATATATATATATATATATATATGTAACATCTATAACAGTCTGTGATGTGTCTTATGATAATAAATCAGAATAAGGCTTCAGAATAACTTGAATAAATTTATATATTCCCTTAATATAAATTGTTTTTATGTGTCACAGGAACAACCTTGCAGATAGGTTATTTCCCTGGTTGTCTTTGTGACTTAATATGGCCTTACTACTATCGGCTGTATTCAGTTTTATGGCAGAGTACAGTTAGACAATCGTAGGCAAGTAATAGCAAAAGTTCATACCTTGTCTGCTCTAGAACTAATAGAAGTTACCGGAATTAGTGCAGAGGGAAATCATTCTTGACGGAGCTTGTCCGCAAATACCCGGTTTCAGCTACAGAGACACGCTGGAGACTGGAGGCGGCGGTAGCTGATGACGTCACCGCAGCTGCTGTTAGCTGTGAGGGATTGCCGGGAGCGGAGTTCAGCGGTTCTCAGCTGAGTTGAAAACTGGAACTGTGAATGGAACAAGTTTCAGGTAAGAGCTGCAGAAGCAAAAGGTACTTCTTTGGCAAAGGCTAGTCGAGTGTTGCTGCAAGGAACAACTTCAATAATCCAGCAACAGGAATAGGCAGGCTGTGAGTCTTATAGGGAGGAGGAGGAGGATCCTTAAAGAGACAGTGTAAAGTAATTGAATTCCTTACAGAGCCCCCCGCCAAGGAAACCACAGCGAGGTTTCAAGGACGTGGTCTGTCCGGGTGTCTCAGATGGAACTGGGAAACCAATCTGGGAGCAGAGAGATTAGAGACGGGTTCCCACGAATCCTCCTCTGGACCATAACCCAACCAACGGACCAAGTAGAACAATTGACCCCGGACAAGTCAGGAGTCTAAGATACTGTGCACATGAAATTCCTCTTGGTCACTCAAAGCAGATGATTGCGGAAGATGAGTAAGTGGAGGTACATCCGAAAGACATGGCTTCACTAGAGATATATGGAATGTAGGGTGCACCTTCAGGGAAGGCGGTAGATCTAAAGTGACAGTGAGTGGGTTCGAGATGCAGGAGATGACAAATGGTCCAATATAAGTACGACCCAATTTCCTACAAGGGTAATATAATTTTAAGTTCTTAGTGGACAACCAAACCCTCTGACCAACTGAATAACGAGGTCCCGTTCTATGTCTCAAGTTGTAGTACTTGCTTTGAGTAGCTTGAGCATCCAAGATGTGAGCTTTTACAGATGTAAAAATTTGAGAGATGTCATTCATGGTATCATTCACCAGGGGACACGGTGTTTCTGTTTTAGGTAGGAGATCCGATCGCGGATGCAATCCGTAATTAACAAAGAAAGGAGTAAAACCTGTGGAGGATTTACATGATTATTGTGAGCGAACTCAGCTAGATGAAGATATGTCGCCCAGGTGTGATGCTCCTGAGAGCAATAACAGCGTAAATACTGCTCAATGCTTTGATTCACCCTCTCCGTTTGTCCATTGGACTGTGGGTGGAAAGAAGTCGTGAGGCACTGTTCAATGTGAAGGGATTTACAGAGATTTCTCCAGAACCTGGAAGTGAACTGTGTCCCACGATCACTTATAACAGACTTGGGTATACCATGTAAACATATTATTTCTCTGAGGAACAAGTCAGAAGTATGTTTAGAAGTGGGTAAGGCAGTAGTGGGAATAAAATGAGCCATTTTGGAAAACAGGTCTGTTACAACAAAAATAGTATTGAAGCCGTTAGACCTAGGGAGGTCAACAATAAAGTCCATGGAGATTTTCTCCCATGGTCTGTTAGGCACTGAAATGGGTTGTAAGAATCTGAATGGTCGTTGTTTTGCGTGTTTGGAAGTAGCACACGTAACACAGTCGGACACGTATGTTTGTACAGTTTTTCTGAGACCAGGCCAACAGTAGGAATGAAGGAGTAGTTCAGTAGTCTTTTCCGTGCCCATATGTCCTGCCAGTGGTGAGTCATGGACCTGTTGTAAAACGACTTGGCGATGTTCAGGGGGAATATATAGTTTGTCTTCTTTGTAGTATAATCCATCTGGCTTTAAGGTAAGATCTTCTAATGGAATCTCAGTATTAGCAAGTTGGTCTGCTTTGAATTGAGTAGTAAGTAACCCAATGAAACGGTCTTGAGGGATGACCGTGGATGGAGGATTTTCTGGAGTATCTCTGATAGGCATTCGGGACAAAGCATCCGCTTTACCATTCTTTTCTCCAGGCCTATAAGAGATGTTATAGCGAAATCTTGAGAAGTACAGACTCCAACGCAGTTGCCTGGAAGAGAGAGTCCTGTTTGATTGAAGGTACTGCAAATTCTTGTGGTCAGTGAATATAATTATGGGATGTACAGCACCCTCCAGGAGATGTCGCCAGTGGTCGAATTAACTTTTAATCGCCAGCAGCTCCTTCTCCCCCACAGGGTAGTTCATCTCTGCCGGTTGTAGAACCCTGGAGAAGTAGGCCACTGGATGAAGAGGTTCTTTACAAGAAGGTCTTTGGGAGAGGATAGCTCCTATGGCATATTCCGAAGCGTCGACTTCCAGGACAAACTGATGGTGCAGATTTGGAAATCTTAGTATGGGTTCAGAAGAGAACTTCTGTTTCAGGAAAACAAATGCATCTTGAGCTTGTGGTGTCCAGTAAAATTTATTATGCAATTTAGTTAGATCTGTGAGAGGTTTGCTGATGTTAGCGAATCCTGGGACAAACTTCCTATAAAAGTTAGAGAACCCCAGGAAGCGCTGTACATCCTTCTTAGAGGTGGGCGTAGGCCACTCAAGTATTGCTTGAACCTTTTTAGTATCCATTGATATACCTTGTTCATTGATGTGGTATCCTAAAAAGGTGATATTTTTTGTATCAAATGTACACTTTTCAGGTTTTGCATACAATTTGTTGTGCCTTAACCTGAGTAAAACTTCCTTGACATGAAGTCTGTGTTGGATCAAATCAGAGGAGTAGATCAGAATGTCATCAAGATAGACTATGACATAAACATCCAGTATGTCCCTGAAAATGTCATTAATGAAACATTGAAATGTAGCTGGGGCATTACACAAACCGAATGTCATTACAGTATATTCATAAAGACCATATCTAGTCCTAAATGCTGTAAGCCACTCATCCCCAGCTCTTATTCTGATTAGATTGTAGGCTCCTCTGAGATCCAACTTAGGGAAAAACGAGGATCCTCGTAATCTTTCTATTAATTCTGGGATCAATGGGAGAGGGTATCTGTTTTTTCTAGTGCGTTTGTTCAACTCTCTGTAATCTATTATAGGTCTAAGAGTACCATCCTTATTGGTAACAAAAAACATACCAGCACCCGCAGGGGATGTACTAGGTCTTATGAATCCTTTTTTGAGGTTCTCATCAATATAGACTTTTAAATGTTCTAATTCAGGTTTAGAGAGTGGGTAGAGATGGCCAAAAGGTATCGATACCCCTGGTAGCAGATCTATGGGGCAATCATAGGCCCTGTGAGGTGGAAGAGATTCTGCTTCAGTCTTATCGAACACATCTCTAAATTCATGGTATTCTAAGGGTATGTTGTTGTCAATGTTAGTTACAGAGAGAAGAATAGAATCATTAGATGGATGTTTTTCCTCTGGGTGATCAGGAAATGTAATAGTTAAGTGTGCCCAATCAAGAGGTCTGTGTGAACTTAACCATTTTATACCAAGAATTACACTGAACATAGGAGAAGAGATAACATCCAAAGAAATAAGTTCAGAGTTGTGATTGGCTGTATGAAGGTGTAGGGGTATAGTTTGGTGTGTGAGAGGACCACTAGATAATATACTACCATCAATGACTTTTACTGAGACAGGAGTTTGCTTTGCAATCACAGGTATTTTATTAAGTTTCACAAATTTCATGTCAATGAAGTTTCCGCAGGATCCGGTGTCAATTAGAGCCATCGTCTGGATCTTGCAGGATTCCCACTGTAATAAGACAGGAATTGTGAGATATGAGGTAGAAACTAACTTAGAGAAAAAATTGAGTTGAAATTGTGGTTTCTTACCAATCTTTTGTTTTGCCAGTTGGGGGCAATCTTTCACCTCATGTTTAGGAGATGCACAATATAAACAGAGGTTTAGATTCTTCCTTCTGGTCTTTTCCTGCATAGATAGAGGTCCCTTAATGAACCCAATCTCCATGGGCTGTGGCAGGTCCTTTGTAGCAGTGGTAGGTGACATAGGTAATCTCTTTGTAACGCCCAATCTCTCACAACGTCTCTCTCTGAGACGCTTATCTATGGAGATAGAGACTGTGTAGAATTCCTCCAGGGTCTCAGGTACCCCTATACGTGATATCTCATCCTTGAGCTCTTCACTTAAACCTAAACGAAATTGATTTTTAAGTGATATTTCGTTCCACATAGCATCTCTTGCAAATATTTTGAATTGAGTGATGTATGTTTCAACTGGGTTTTTGTTCTGTTTCAAAGCACGCAAGTTATTTTCTGATGATATCTGTTTGTAGGGATCATCATATAGTGTTGACATCTCAGAGAAAAAAGCTTCCAATGAACCCAAAATAGGGTCCTCTTTCTCAAAGAAAGCATCCGCCCATGCCCTGGGCTCTCCTCTAAGGTAAGAGATTACCGTTAACACTCTGGTTCTCTCAGTAGCATAGGTCTTAGGTTTTAATTGGAACATGAGCAAGCAGGAATTCCTGAATTCCCTGAACTGTGCTCTATTACCAGAGAACCTTTCAGGAGTTGATACAGCAGGTTCAGGTGTGTGCTCTGTTGTATTAGGTTTGGCTGCTAAAGTTTCTCTGAGACAGGCTTTTAGAGCCTGATTCTCAACTTGTAATTCACTAAATGAATTGGCTAGGAGATCAACCCTGTCAGACAGGCTTTTTAAATGATCTGCCATAGTGTTAGGTTCCATATTTAAGTATATGTGAAAGTATCAAGACGGAAAAATGTTAATTTTAATAAAATGTTGGTTCTGTGCAGATCCTTTTTCTGGCTGGATTATTATGTAACATCTATAACAGTCTGTGATGTGTCTTATGATAATAAATCAGAATAAGGCTTCAGAATAACTTGAATAAATTTATATATTCCCTTAATATAAATTGTTTTTATGTGTCACAGGAACAACCTTGCAGATAGGTTATTTCCCTGGTTGTCTCTGTGACTTAATATGGCCTTACTACTATCGGCTGTATTCAGATTTATGGCAGAGTACAGTTAGACAATCGTAGGCAAGTAATAGCAAAAGTTCATACCTTGTCCAATCTAGAACTAATAGAAGTTACCGGAATTAGTGCAGAGGGAAATCTTTCTTGACGGAGCTTGTCCGCAAATATCCGGTTTCAGCTACAGAGACACGCTGGAGACTGGAGGCGGCGGTAGCTGATGACGTCACTGCAGCTGCTGTTAGCTGTGAGGGATTGCCGGGAGCGGAGTTCAGCGGTTCTCAGCTGAGTTGAAAACTGGAACTGTGAATGGAACAAGTTTCAGGTTAGAGCTGCAGAAGCAAAAGGTACTTCTTTGGCAAAGGCTAGTCGAGTGTTGCTGCAAGGAACAACTTCAATAATCCAGCAACAGGAATACGCAGGCTGTGAGTCTTATAGGGAGGAGGAGGAGGATCCTTAAAGAGACAGTGTAAAGTAATTGAATTCCTTACAATATATATATATATATATATATACAGTATATATATATATATACATATATGCAGTATATATATATATATATATATATATATATATATATATACATATATGCAGTATATATATATAATACAGTGTGGAAAATAAACAAATGATAACGTGTAATAAAAAGAAAAAAACAAAAAGGCAAAAAGATAAAAATTCTCCAACCGGAAAGCATATATGCTTATGCAAAATGAAATGTGAAAATTCCCAAATTCATCATAGGGAATACTCAAACTCTTCACAAAGTAACGGAAGCTCACTCCTTCCAACATTTGATGGTAAGTCAAGCAAGACAAATCTGGAAAATGGTAAAAGAAAAAGGCACCACAATAGTGCAATATCAGTGTGATCGGATAAATACACACTCAGATAACATCATACTCACAGAGTATCAGGCACTTGAGAAGTGTAACATATGCCTCCTGGAGCTTTTAAAAGCCATCCAGATAACTCTATCTTCGGCAATCAACTCAGTAAGCTGGAAACCTTCAATGGCTCTGCAGGTCACTGATAACAGCCTCTTTAATGTTAATAATGCTCTAATGGGAAAATATCAACTAGGCTCTTCTAATTTAAGCCCAACGTATGATATAAGGTTCAGGTTAAGTATAACACAAAGCATTTCTTGGTCGTCAATGACCGTTTCTTCCAATGTATACACTACATATAAAAAACACGACTTATAAACCCAAATTTGAAGGTTCCCCTACGTAATAATACTGTTAGCGCTCCTGACAAGGTGTAAACTGGGCTGACGTGAACCAATACAAATTTTGATAGAGCGTTACACTCCCACTACTGAGATCTATCAATTGAAGTATAATAATATTGCAGTTTAGAGTAACAAAAAGCCACAAATTTACCTAATTAAAAAGAAAAAACAAACAAACATTATTTTTTTAAAATGTATATTGGGAACCTTCGCACATGCCTCTTAAATGCACATTTAAAAGAACCATCTGATCTGGCATATAAACCCCTTAGCTGTTGTGTAATTAATAATAATGGTAAGATACACAAAATATTCAATAAATATCCTAATATATCAACAGTTGACAATGATAATGACAATACCGACAATGTGAAAAGAATTTGCCAAAATCTATAAAAAAACACTGTTAAACAAAATACAGAAATACAAAAAATTACAAAATAAACTATGATACTGATTTACATGGAACCACCAAAATTTAATGTAAAATTGATTAAATGGTTATTAAGACATACAAATATTTACAAAAAGTGTATATATATAAAACATATATTCAATTAAACGCTACCAAAAAAAAAATATATTCAAAAACATATTGAATGCTGCTATATCGGTGTGTTCCTTTAAGCCAAAGGGATTGATGGTCTTTAATTTCCAGATCCAAAAAGTTTCTCTTTGTCTCAAATGAACAAATCTATTTCTACCCCATTTTGGAATAACAGGCTCTATTGGAAAAATGCTGAAAATATCTGATTGACCACTATGGCAACGAGCCCCATGTATGGGTACACTATGGTTTATTATTGTTTTTTTGAGGTTCCTAGTGTGTTCACCCCATCTTTTTTTCAGTGGTCTTGAGTTCCTACCTACATATTGAATGCCACATTTGCATTCAAGCAGGTAGACCACAAAGTCACAGGTAAAATGCAATTTGATTTCAAATTGTTCCTTAGTTGAAAAAGAGCTAAAGTATGACCTATTGCCATATGTATAGGCATGTAAAACACAGTTATGTCTATTGCATTTATAGAAACCTGGTTTCCCGATATACATTTTTAAATAATAATGTTTGTTTGTTTTTTCTTTTTAATTAGGTAAATATGTGGCTTTTTGTTACTCTAAACTGCAACATTCTGATACTTCAATTGATAGATCTCAATAGTGGGAGTGTAACACTCTATCATACTTGTATTGGTTCACTTCAGCCCAATCAGTTTACACCTTGTCAAGAATGCTGAGAGTATTGTAACGTAGGGGAACCTTCGAGCATGAGCACTTGGTTTTACTAGATGCCGAATTAGGGTTTATAAATCATGTTTTTTATATGTAGTGTATACACCTGAAGAAACGGTCATTGACGGCTGAAAAACGCGTTGTGTTATACTTACAGGGAGTGCAGAATTATTAGGCAAGTTGTATTTTTGAGGATTAATTGTATTATTGAACAACAACCATGTTCTCAATGAACCCAAAAAACTCATTAATATCAAAGCTGAATAGTTTTGGAAGTAGTTTTTAGTTTGTTTTTAGTTATAGCTATTTTAGGGGGATATCTGTGTGTGCAGGTGACTATTACTGTGCATAATTATTAGGCAACTTAACAAAAAACAAATATATACCCATTTCAATTATTTATTTTTACCAGTGAAACCAATATAACATCTCAACATTCACAAATATACATTTCTGACATTCAAAAACAAAACAAAAACAAATCAGTGACCAATATAGCCACCTTTCTTTGCAAGGACACTCAAAAGCCTGCCATCCATGGATTCTGTCAGTGTTTTGATCTGTTCACCATCAACATTGCGTGCAGCAGCAACCACAGCCTCCCAGACACTGTTCAGAGAGGTGTACTGTTTTCCCTCCTTGTAAATCTCACATTTGATGATGGACCACAGGTTCTCAATGGGGTTCAGATCAGGTGAACAAGGAGGCCATGTCATTAGATTTTCTTCTTTTATACCCTTTCTTGCCAGCCACGCTGTGGAGTACTTGGACGCGTGTGATAGAGCATTGTCCTGCATGAAAATCATGTTTTTCTTGAAGGATGCAGACTTCTTCCTGTACCACTGCTTGAAGAAGGTGTCTTCCAGAAACTGGCAGTAGGACTGGGAGTTGAGCTTGACTCCATCCTCAACCCGAAAAGGCCCCACAAGCTAATCTTTGATGATACCAGCCCAAACCAGTACTCCACCTCCACCTTGCTGGCGTCTGAGTCGGACTGGAGCTCTCTGCCCTTTACCAATCCAGTCACGGGCCCATCCATCTGGCCCATCAAGACTCACTCTCATTTCATCAGTCCATAAAACCTTAGAAAAATCAGTCTTGAGATATTTCTTGGCCCAGTCTTGACGTTTCAGCTTGTGTGTCTTGTTCAGTGGTGGTCGTCTTTCAGCCTTTCTTACCTTGGCCATGTCTCTGAGTATTGCACACCTTGTGCTTTTGGGCACTCCAGTGATGTTGCAGCTCTGAAATATGGCCAAACTGGTGGCAAGTGGCATCTTGGCAGCTGCACGCTTGACTTTTCTCAGTTCATGGGCAGTTATTTTGCGCCTTGGTTTTTCCACACGTTTCTTGCGACCCTGTTGACTATTTTGAATGAAACGCTTGATTGTTCGATGATCACACTTCAGAAGCTTTGCAATTTTAAGAGTGCTGCATCCCTCTGCAAGATATCTCACTATTTTTTACTTTTCTGAGCCTGTCAAGTCCTTCTTTTGACCCATTTTGCCAAAGGAAAGGAAGTTGCCTAATAATTATGCACACCTGATATAGGGTGTTGATGTCATTAGACCACACCCCTTCTCATTACAGAGATGCACATCACCTAATATGCTTAATTGGTAGTAGGCTTTCGAGCCTATACAGCTTGGAGCAAGACAACATGCATAAAGAGGATGATGTGGTCAAAATACTCATTTGCCTAATAATTCTGCACTCCCTGTATTGTTTTATTAAAATCTATATTTTATATTATGATGACTTTTTTATCATGACTTTTTACCCATTTCATATCTCACTTGAATAGAGTAAATTATTTGTGAACCTTATATCATACGTTGGGCTTAAATTAGAAGTGCCTAGTTGATATTAGAGCATTATTAACATCAAGGAGGCTGTTACCAGTGACCTGCAGAGCCATTGAAGGTTTCCAGCTGACCGAGTTGATTGTCGAAGGGAGAGCTATCTGGGCGGCTTTTAAAAGTTCCAGGAGGCATATGTTGCACCTCTCAAGTGCCTGATACTCTGTAAGTATGATGTTATCTGCATGTGTGTTTATTCGATCACACTGATATTGCACTATTGTGGCGTCTTCTTTTACCATTTTCTAGATTTGTCTTGCTTGACTTACCATCAAGTGTTGGAAGGAGTGAGGTGCCGCTACTTTGTGAAGAGTTTGAGTATTCCCTACTATCAATTTGGGACTTTTCACAGTTCATATTGCATAAGTATATGCTTTCCGGTTGGAGAATGTTTATCTCTTTGCCTTTTTGCTTTTTGCTTTTTCTTACACTTTATCATTTGTTTATTTTCTGCACTGTATTATATATATTTTTTATATACACTAAGTTGATGTGTATTTGGTATGGAATTGTATGTAATTTTGCTACATCATTCTAGATGTGATTCTTCATTTAAGTGAATTTGATACATATTTTTTTTTTTTAACATTTAACACAATTTTTTTTTTTAATCAGATTACATGTCTGCAAAAGGAGGTACCCTGTGTCCACAGTCTGTGAGATGGTTTGACCCCCTATTACTGTATATAGTGACACTGTTTAACCCACCAGTACTGTATATAGTGAGTCAGTGACACAGTCTGTAATCTGCCGTTTAGATGGCTGGCCTGAGTACTTTATAAATTGACCACAGTAGTCTGTGACATGGTCCAGCCCCCCCCCGTACTGTATATAGTGGTACTGAAGAGTGACACTGATTAACCCCTCCTCCCATGCTGTAGTAACAAGATCTGTAATTTTCTGGTTCCACAAACATACACACACACACACATATATGCATAAATACACACACAGTCACATACATACATACACACATACACACACACACATACATGCATAAAAACACACACAGTCACATACATACATACACACACACACACAAACACCAATGGGTAAAACAGAAAGACTAACCCCTGTAGTCAGAGACACTAGTGAAGAATCATGTCACACTCACATGATATCAGTGCAGGCAGTGGCAGGTCAACGTTTTTCATTAAAAAAAAATCTTTATGTTTTAAGCTGGGCCCCCACCCTTGGGGGCCCAGTCGCAATTGCGACCTCTGCGCCCCCTGTAGTTTTTTCCCTGCAACAATATTTGTTTTTAGTTCATTGATTGTTGGTTTTGGTTGGATAGTGGCTTTATATCGAATTTATTTTTCACAAGAACACAGTATAATAGTGTTTTGTACACAAGATTCCGTTTATTAGTTCAACTGTAGATACACTGTAGATCCACTGTGATATTTTGCACTAGTATATATTTTAATAGTGTTTTGTACACAGGACACCGTTTATTGGTTTCACAGTAGATCATACATATTTTTCCAATGCAGAGCAAAGAACAAAGAATCACTAATCTTCAAACACTTAGTAATCATGATAATTACATAGATATGGTATCTGACACTATCAATAAATTATCTATGACACAGCTATCTCACAAATTAGAAGATGCTTTAAAAAGGGAGCACAGGCATTGGTGGGACATCGATACTCTAAAGAAATATTAAGAAAGAGGACTTACACCTAGAGGTTTAAGAATTTTTAAACAATTTTTTTTTAAACAGGATGATGATTTAACCTCTAAATAGCAAACTATTCTCACTGAATGCTAATTGAGACTGATCAATTTATTAATCAAATATAGAGAAACTCTGCTTAATACAACTGAAGTAGAAATTGAAGAGTTACAGAGGGTTTTATTTAAATTTGAACATAATGCGGATTATTGTAAACATAATATGGAGGTACAAGAGAAAACTGATATTTTCCAAAAGAAATTAACTAAGGTTAAAAAAACTAGCTAGAGATGAGAAAGATTATTTAGATGACACTATTTACAATTTGACACTAAACCTAGTGGGGACATTATTAATGTTGATGAATCTGATGGTAACTCAGTAGCCAATCAATGGGTTAAAGTAGAATACTAAAAACCTAAAGATAAGAGAAAAAATCTCATTAACAACAGACAACGGACTTATTCTCCTAGCCCAAATAGGCAATATTTCCATAGACAGAAACCATTCTCCCCGGGCCCAAATAGACATTTTCAAAATCATTCTTGGGTTAGAAATGAGCATTATTATAATGATCAGCAGTATCATCCAAATAGAACTAAAAACTAAGGCCACCGTTCAAATTATAATAAAACAAATGAGAGTGGCTGTGACTTCAGCTTTAGTACCAATCCTAGATATCCTAATAACCATAGAGGCCAGGGTTTCAACCACAAGAATTATTATAATAACTATGATAATTATAATAATCAACAGGTTTATAACAAACCACAGGTTTTTCAGTTGAATTGAAACTACACAAATCAGACATCACATCCAAGACATGTACCCATACGTTTAAAACAATTAGAAATGGATTCTATCAGGCAGTGTTTCCTAACGGTGGTCCTCAAGTACCCCCAACAGGCCTGGTTTTTATTATAGCTGAACCAGTGCACAGGTGAAGTAATCAGCTGATCAGTAACCAACCTGCACTCATCCATCAGCTGATTATTTCACCTCTGCTCTAGTTCAGCTATAATAAAAACCAGGACTGTTGGGGGTACTTGAGTACCGTGGTTAGGAAACACTGCTATAAGGGAAGAGGTAATTGCACCAACTAAAAAAAGATCTTACGCAAACGTGGTAGCCGAGGGAGAGCCAAGCCAGCCAAAAAGGAGAAATTTAAGAGATTGAGAGAGGGTATATTAAATCTATTTAGTCATAAACTCACAAATGAGGAGGTTGTGTCTTGAATAGAGGCCTTTAATTCTGTCCATCTAATAACCATAACCTTTTTGAACTGTTTGTTTATCTGGACAGGTTTGTATGCAAATTATCCATACAAAAGATATTTTTGTGATAAAAAAATTACACAATACAGGTCATCTACCTATTCTTACAGATAATATGGTAGAGGGACCACAATCTGAAATACTCTTTTCTGAACCTGACACTTTATGTGATGGCCTTTTTGACAACTATGTATATTCTGACCTAGCACCAAAATCTAATTGCAATCCCCTGTCACGAGTTATATTATCCAATTATTTCAAAATGTAGTTTTGGAAGAATTCGGGCGACTACCAGTTGGTGCAACTAAAAAAATCTAATTTAAACATATATGAGTTAAAGACTCTATCTAGATTGGCTGCTAATAAAAATTTAGTAATCAGGTAAGCTGACAAGGGAGGTGGAGTAGTACTTCAAGATTTAGGTGACTATTTAAAGAAGCTAATAGGATCCTTTTAGACTCTAATTACTATATGAAATTAACTTTTAATCCCACTTAACAATTTCTCACCAGTATAATTAAGATGGTGGATGCTGGTTTCTTGGAAGATATACTCACTAAAAAAGAGAGAGATTTCCTGATACCCATTACACCTAATCTTGCATACTACTACCACTTCCCTAAGATACATAAATCAATGTCTGATCCCCCGGGTAGACCCATCCTTTCGGGATAGGGAATCTAACATGCAATCTGTCTGAATATGTTGATCAGTTTTTAAAGAAGTTGGTAATTGCCTTACAGTCCTATATTAAAGGCACACCAGATCTTATTTTAAAATTGTCAGCTATAAACAAATCTCAACAAGAGCTTTTGTGGCTGGCCTGTGATGTATCATTATTATACTCAAATATATCACACAAATTGGGTTTGGAGGCCATTGATAATTTCTTAAAAAGGAATATATATGCCAGAAAAACAGAGGATTATTTTATAGGATGCTATATCATTTGTGCTGCGACACAATTATTTTGTTTTTCAGAGACATTTTTTTCAGAGATCAAGGAAACGGCCATGGCGACCAGATTTGCCCCAAGTTTTGCAAATTTGTTATATGATTATATGTTTTATATATATACTTTTTGTAAATATTTATTATTTTTTGCAAATATATATATATATATATATATATATATATATATAATATTTTTTATATATATTTTTAATATTCTTTAGTTCTTTTGGCACACTTTTGGTATTTTCATTTTTTTATATTTGTATTTCTTTGTCTACATCATATATATATATATATATATATATATATATATATATATATATATATATATATATATATATATATATATATATATATATATATGCATTCTTTTATGGTCTTTTAATAACCATCTTATCGATTTGTTCTACATGGCATTTTGGTGGTTCCATGTAAATCAGTATCGTAGTTCCTTTGTATTTTTTGTATTTCTGTATTTTGTTTAACAGTGTTTTTTATAGATATTGGCACATTCTTTTCACATTGGCGGTTCTGTCATTATCGTTGTCATTTGTTTATATCTTAGAATATTTATTTAATATTTTGTGTATCTTACAATTGTTATTCATTACACATCAGCTAAGGGGTTTTATATGCCAGATCAGATGGTTCTTTTAAATGTACATTTAAGAGGCATGTGTGAAGGTTCCCGATATACATTTTAAAATAATAATGTTCATTTTTCTTTTTAATTAGGTATATTTGTGGCTTTTTGTTACTCTAAACTGCAACATTCTGATACTTCAATTGATAGATCTCAATATTGGGAGTGTAATGCTCTATCACACCTTGTAATGGTTCACTTCAGCCCATCAGTTTATACCTTGTCAGGAACGCTGACAGTATTGTTAAGTAGGGGAACCTTTGCTCATGCGCACTTGGTTTTACTAGACGCCCAATTAGGGTTTATAAGTTGTTTTTTTATATGTAGTGTATACACCTGAAGAAACGGTCATTGGTGACCGAGAAACGCATTGTGATATACTTGTTGCTTTTATTAAAGTCTATATTTTATATTACGACTTTTTTATCACGACTTTTTACCCATTTCATATCTCACTTGAATAGAGTGAATTATTTCTGAACTTTATATCATATGTTGGGCTTAAATTAGAAGAGCCTAGTTGATATTTTCCCATTAGAGCATTATTAATATCAAGGAGGCTGTTACCAGTGACCTGCAGAGCCATTGACGTTTTTCAGTTGACCGAGTTGATTGCTGAAGGGAGAGCTATCTGGACAGATTTTTAAAGTTCCAGGAGGCATATTTTGTACTTCTAAAGTGCCTGATACTCTGTGAGTATGATGTTATCTGCGTGTGTGTTTATCCGATCACACTGATATTGCAATATTGTGGCGCAATGTTGTGCAATAAGGAGACAGTGAGCCGTTCCGCTGCTCTCCATTGATTGCGCAACCTGGATGCTGAATATGTTCTTAGCTCACTATGAGCCAAGCGCCACCCAGTGGTGGCTCACCGGGCCCCATACTCGCTCCAATAGAGGCAGTTCTCAAAACCGCCTCTATGATGGAGCTAAATTTACAGCTAATCAATCTTGGGTGACACGGCTGAGTGACATCACATTTGGCGCATTGGCGGGAACTAGACAGCAGTAACAAGAGGGAACTGCTGCTGTGCCATAGACGAGCCAGGGGCAACATGAGATAGCTCAGTCTGTCACACTGTCAGTGTCACACTCAGAGTGAGCCACTCAGCCGCAAGGAGTATCCGGCAACTGTCTGTGTCATGAGCTGACTGTCTTGCCTTCTTATTTACACTGAGTGAGTAGTAGTAATTACGGTACCGGGTGCTAGAGTGAGGACTTCTTCACTGAGGAGTTGGACCATGTATTTTTTCTATGTTTTACTAGGCAGACGATTAGCTGGTTTTTCAGCTGCACAAATCTGCAGGTGTGATCACTTTGTTACTGTTCAGCTGTTGGGGCTTGTAACATGAGCTGGCAGACTAGTTTCAGCTTCCCCTCTCTAGCTTTCCCTGCTCTTTCGATTGGCTGACCTTTAACCTATTGAGGTCTTCCTTGTAGCAGTGGAATGTGTGTACATCGACATCCGATCAGACAGTGACTTCCCTGCTCCAGGTCGCTCTGTTTTTTCTAAATACTCTGTGCTAGCTGTGGCTATGTGGGCTGGGAAGAACTAGGCAGCTTTGCAGCCTTGGTACTGAGTGCAGAGGAAAGAGTAATGACAGTGAGAGAACAGCAGAGATTTAGTAGAGGAAAAAGAAACCTTGAAAGGATCAGACTGATAGTTTCACTCAGTTTTCCTTTGTCTGCTGTGTCTCTGCTTTCCTCTCACTACTTTCCCCTCTGCAGCTAAAGCTGCCTAGTGATTCCAGCACACACAGGTTTCACAGAGCAGCAGGCTAGACAACATACTGAAGTTTTAACTTTAAAAGGCACAACGATTGAACCCACTCCCACTAAAAAGAGTATGTAAGGTGTATTATGAAAGTAATATTTCACTGTATGCTGGTTAATCTTTTCCAAGAACAAGGTAACATTTGTGTAGAACCCTGGCAGTAAAAACAGGCACCAAATCATAAAACGAAATGATTCTTAGTAGAATTATGTTAAGGGTATACTTTACTAATAGTGATTTTGTCAGGGTTTTTTCCCTGTTGTGTTTGCCATGTGCTGCTGGCAGCCATTTTACTCACCTCTCTTCCTGACTATGGTGCATTGTGGGGGATTCTGCTCAATTCCTGCACTTCCTTTTATGGCCAGACTGGTGTGCATCATCCATGTGAGACAGGATGCAGTCTCAGAATTGTGATGTCATCACTTATTATTTAAAGGGCCTCTGTTCAGTATGCTTTGCCTTTGCGTTGTCTCAGACCTGTTTGTGAGAGTTCCTGTGTATTACCTGGCTGCCTTACGTCCTTCCTGGTTCCTGATCCCTGGCTTGTTCCTGACTCTGCTGTTTTCCTTGTTTCTGATTCCGGCTCGTCTGACTATTCGCTTTGGCTCCTGACTCAGCTCATCTGACTACCAGCTCTGGTTTTGATTCCTGGCTTGTTATTTGACTTGTGGACTTTTTATTATTTTTTGCTATTAATAAAGGTGTGATTATTTTTGCACTTCTCGTCTCAGTCTGATTCCTGGCACCCTGACATTACGCAAAGGCCATGAATCCTGATGGTGCTAATAATCCACTTTTACCTGCCATCATTTCCAGGATGGATGTACAGGATCACCGCTTGGATCAATTTGCACTAGCCCTGCAAACCCTGCTGACTCGCACTGCACATTTGGACCAAAGTGTCCCACAAGTTATGGCTGCTCCTGTTTCCGCTGCTGCCCCTATGCCTACCAGGAGCATGTCAGGTTCTGCACCTCTACCTCAGCGATATGGAGGCAATCCTATTCAGTGCAGAGGGTTTTTGAACCAGGTGGGCATTTACTTTGAGGTTCAAATGAATGTATATCTATCAGCGCCACAATAATACCATACAAGCTATATATGATATAGGCGGAGTCTCCCAACCAGACTCCAAAGTTAAAAGTAAAAAGAAATGCCAAGATACAGCGCTACACTACCCTCAGATGAGGGTTGAGTTGCTAAAGATGGTGTCCACGACTAGGAATGTGTATACATAAAGGTTGATATATAATATTGTATTACACAAAGAATATATATAAAACCATGTGAAAAAAAGTACTTAAAAGGTAAAAGATTGAAAAATTAAAAAAAATATATATAGGATGCAATATTAAAATGTATTAAACAGACATTTTATTAACATAAACTGATAGTTAAAAATACAGTTAAAAATAGGTTCAACAATCTAATGGATTGTCCCATACAATGTCCAAGAAGTTATGTCCTATGTAACATACAAGTGGTTAAGTCCACCAGTCTTGAGAAAGGTCCCTGAGAACCGAAACGCGTTGGCTATACACTGGTATTGCAGCTCAGAATATATCTGGTGAGTAGAATACTGTTGTTGCCATTCTAAAGTGATTTTATTGCACTATGTCTATTTTCTGTACACTTTTTTAGGTACAGGAGGATATCCCATTACATTTGATAACCTTTTAAGAAGAGGAACATCAACCCAGCACTTTATACACTCACATTTTGGAGTACTTGGAATTATATACACATTTTTTGGAGCTATTTGGACTTTACTTATTTCACCAGGATTTTGAATCCTTTTTTATGACACATTTTTTATGACACATTTTTTATCACACCCTTTTATTTAAACACATTTTTATACACACTTTTTAGGTGTACACCTCACGATATTCATTCACTATCACATATAATATATACCTTCCATATGGGTTGCTGATCACAACTCATATATATTTTTTATATATTTTTATTCAGTTTTCATCTTTTCACAAATTATTTTTAATATTTTATATTTTTTACATTTTTTCACCTTTTTGATTTTTACACCAACTTTGGACACATTATCATTTTTTTGGACACTATTGTTTGGATATTAACTTTGAACATTTGCTTTGGACATTTTGGTATGGGACTTAACCACTTGTATGTTACATAGGACATAACTTCTTGGACATTGTATGGGACAATCCTTTAGATTGTTGAACCTATTTTTAACTGTATTTTTAACTATCAGTTTATGTTAATAAAATGTCTGTTTAATACATTTTAATATTGCATCCTATATATATATTTTTTAATTTTTCAATCTTTTACCTTTTAAGTACTTTTTTCACATGGTTTTATATATATTCTTTGTGTAATACAATATTATATATCAACCTTTATGTATACACATTCCTAGTCGTGGACACCATCTTTAGCAACTCAACCCTCATCTGAGGGTAGTGTAGCGCTGTATCTTGGCATTTCTTTTTACTCTTGGGCATTTACTTTGAGATGTTACCTCAGGCGTTTCCCTCTGACAGAGCTAAGGTGGGATTTCTCATCTCATTACTCTCTGACACAGCTCTTGTCTGGGCTAATCCCTTGTGGGAGACTAATAAACCTGTCATTTTAAATTACCCTGAGGGTATTTGATTTTCCGGCTCGCTTCTCCTCTGCTGCTAAACGACTCATGTCCATTTAGCAAGGTACAAGATCTGTTGCTCAGTATGCTATTGAGTTCCGTAAGCTTGCCGCAGAGGTAGGTTGGAACAATGAAGCCCTTGTTGCCGTCTTCTTTCATGGGCTCTCTGATGCGATTAAAGACGAATGCCAGAGATTTACCAGAGGATCTCGAGTCATTAGTGTCTTTTTTGATCCTAATTGAAATCAGACTCAGAGAGAGGCCCTCTTTGAAGAAGTGATTGCGGAAGCCTCCTGTTCCAGTGTCTCCTACCCATGCCTCCTGGTCCCAAGTCACCAGGTACTGCTGAGCCGAAGCAGCTGGGATTCATGCGTCTCTCCATGGTGGAGAGGGCCTTTAGGAGGAGGGAGGGGCTCTGCCTCTATTGTGGGTTACAGGGCCACCTTTTGAAGTCTTGTCCTACACGGCCGGGAAACGCTCACACCTAAGGTTCTGTTGGGGCAGACCTTGGGTGGTTTATCCTCGTCCCCGGAACCGCTTAAGGAGAAACCTTTGGTCACGTTTGTCCTTTCCTGGGTGGACTCCTCCATAGTCACCCAGGCTCTTGTTGACTCCGGTGCTGCGGGCTATTTCATTGACAGTGCTTTTGTATCAAAGCACTCCATTCCTGTTTTGTCTCGGTCCATTCTGCTTGCTATTGAGGCCATTGATGGCAGGCCCCTTCAGCCCACACTCGTTACTCACGAAACTGCTCCGTTGTCCATGGCTGTTGGGGCTCTCCATTTTGAAACCCTCCAGTTCCAGGTGATAAACTCTCTGCATTTTCAGGTTGTTCTGGGTTATCCCTGGCTCGGAAAGCACAATCCCAGTCTCGACTAGTGCAGGTCCAAAATTTTGTCGTGGTCCCCGCAATGTATTTCCACTTGTCTTCGGAAACCAGTTAAAGTCTTGTGCACTTCTTCGGTTTCTCAATTGCCAGAGGAGTACCGAGAGTTCCTAAATGTGTTTGACAAGGTGCGTGCCGGTACGTTGCCTCCTCACCAGTCTTACGATTGTGCCATAGACCGGCAACCATTCCTCCTCGGGGCCGGGTGTACCCTCTGTCTGTTGCAGAGAATTGTGCTATGGAGGAGTATGTTGCCGATGCTCTGTCGCGGGGATCATCCGCTAATCCTGCTCTCCTGCAGGGGCTGGCTTCTTCTTTGTGAAGAAAAAGGGTGGCGAGTTAAGACCATGTATCGATTATAGGGGTCTTAATCATCTTACCATTAAGAATGCTTATCCTATTCCGCTTATTACGGAATTCTTTGACCGCCTCAAGGGAGCTGCGGTCTTTACTAAACTTGATTTGAGAGGAGCGTACAATCTCGTTAGGATTAAGGATGGCCACGAATGGAAAACAGCATTTAGCACCAGGAGCGGGCATTATGAGTATCTTGTAATGCCCTTTGGCCTATGTAATGCTCCTGCTGTTTTTCAGGAATTTATTAATGATGTCCTACGAGATATGTTGCAACAGTGTGTTGTGGTGTACTTAAACAACATCCTCATACACGCACCCACACTTGAGGCTCATCGTTCTGATGTTACACGGGTTCTTCAGAGACTACGTGAGAATGGCCTGTTTTGTAAACTTGAGAAATGTGAGTTCCATCAGACTCAAGTAACCTTCCTAGGTTATGTCATCTCTGTTGCAGGGTTCTCCATGGATCCTGACAAGTTACCTGCAGTACTGCAGTGGCCTCGCCCAGTTGGTTTTCGGTCTATTCAACGTTTTTTGGGGTTCGCCAATTACTATAGAAAGTTTATTAAAAACTTTTCTTCCTTGGTCAAACCTATCACAGACATGACCCGTAAAGAGAATGATCCACTCCATTGGTCACCTACTGCCATTAAGGCCTTTAATAGTCTTAAGACTGCCTTTGCTACCGCTCCAGTTCTGGCTCATCCTAACCCTGTCCTGCCTTTCATTCTTGAGGTCGATGCGTCTGAGACTGGAGTAGGTGCCCCCTTGTCTCAACGTCCTACACCTGACGGTTTCTTGCATCCGTGTGGTTTCTTCTCTAAGAAATTGTCTTGGCAACAGGGAATTACTGGCCATAATTTTGGCACTTAAGGAATGGAGGCATCTTCTCGAGGGTACTAGCGTGCCAGTGCTCATTCTTACTGACCACAATAATTTAACTAATCTATCTAAAGCAAAATGCTTGTCACCTCGACAGGCCAGATGGGCGCTATTTTTGTCTCGGTTTAATTATGTGGTCTCCTACCTGCCTGGTAGTAAGAATGTTAGGGCTGATGCCCTCTCTTGACAATTTTCACCTCTGTCCAAGGAGGAGTCTGTACCTACTCCTGTTATACCTCCTGACCAAATTTTGGCTACCATACATACTAATTTGACTTCTCCTTTTGGGGAGGAGATCCTGGCTGCACAAACCAATGCACCTCCTGAGAAAACTTGTGGTAAGTGTTTTGTTCCTGAGAATCTTCAAACTAAACTTTTGCACACTTACCACTATCCTAAAGCCGCAGGTCACCCAGGCAAGAACCAAATGATTTGGTCTGTCACTTGACAATTCTGGTGGCCAGGTCTTCGTTCTGATGTTGCTTTTTAGGGAGTCAGCCTGCGACTGCCCTGCACACAGTCCACAGTGCACTTACCAGCAACTTACTATACTGATATGTGGCGGCCCAATCCGGCCCTCTGCAGCTGCCGCCTTGTATAAATTGTGCTGTCTGCCTAATGAGCCTGTCAGTCTGCCTCTGCGATGGCGGCACACCTGACAATCTCTCATGGCACACTAGTGTGCCGCGGCACAGTAGTTGAAAATTACTGGCATACGCTGTCAGCATTTAACATCGCACAAGCATTTCTAGTGAAATGCTTGTGCAATGCTGCCCCCTGCAGATACGTGGCCGCTACTTACAACCGCTGCTTCTTAACTTATGTTTCTGGTGAATGGAATGTACACTGAGCGCCAACTACATAGGACCCTTAGCTCTAATATATTGACCCCTAGCGGTCAAAAATGTAAGGAGAATCAGAAGAAATAATATCAAAGCGCCAAACAACAATGGCAGGGTCAGGATGGTATACTTTGAATGTTAATCAAGTATAAAAATGTGAAACAATGTGACAATTTTAAAACACTTTATTATAATAAACAATTTAAAACAATATAAGAATATAAAACAATGTTGGTTTAAAACATGTTACATTTAAAACAAATAATCAAGGATCCGAGATTTTACAAAGGATGACAAAAATACAAAGGATGACGAAAATACAATACAATATTGATGATTAAAATGTCGGCCTGTGTCGTGGTACAGCAGTAAATATGATGTCTGAAAAATGGAGGTGTTTACTTAGTGTTGAAAGGTGTATTCCTAGTAGATGTATATACGATAAATATGTAGGATGGTGATAAATAAGTTTGAAGAATAAAAATAATGTGAACTTTACAAATAAACAATGTTGAAAAACTGTTCAAAAAAAGAATAAACAGAGAACAGTGTCAACAGAAAAAAAAAATTTCTGAATGTTTCCCAACAGGAAGTCCAAACTGTGTTCGTTAAAATGTCAATAAAAAGTGAATCAGCAGTTTCCAAAAATAGTGAAAATGTATCCAGTGAAGTGTACAAAAATGAAAAATGTATCCGGTGAAAAAACGATTATGAAACCAAAAAGCAAAAAGCAAGTGGTTGAAAAGTGGTAAAAAAGAAGAAAGTCTGTTCAAATTTGTGTTGGTTAGTCACACAATCCAAACGAAAGTTAAATGTGGGGGTAGGAGTTTTCTCCAAAGTTGAGGGAACTATTGTGTCTTCAGAAATAGATATAACTTGTTTGCAGATGAAAATCCTTCTGCCAAAAAGAAAAATAACAATAGTGTAGATGGTTTTTTTAAAATTAGTATTATCAGAATATCACTCACCAGTCGACGCGTTTCGGTCATCCACTGACCTTTATCAAGACTGGTTTTTTAGTGTTGTTGGGGTCTTTATATACCTTATTTTGTGATTCTTCAATTATCGTGTGTACCGGAAGTGCACCTTGCCACTTCCGGTTTCGCGTGACTCAAATTATCCCTATATTTTTTGATTACAGTGTGCCCATTGTAGGTTTTTATTTTCTATCTACATATTTGTTTTGCTTTTACCTGTCTAGTCACTTATCCATTTCTTGTATATATATGCTTCGATATATTGGTCTTGAACTTATAGACCTGTCTGATTGGTTGGGTGGGGGGCGGGCTTTAGGGTTTGGATATGCTATTATCCCAGGTGGTGTTATTGGTAACCAGGGTGACTGGACGCTAACCAGTTTCATGAATGTCTGAAGCGTCCATACTCCTTAGCGATTGGTTCAATTAAGGGTGTGTAAGATTCTAAAGTTTTCTATTGGTTGCTGGTTATTTTGAGAGAGATCAAGATACTGCGTTTTCTTTAGTGCCGATGGACATATATAAAACTTGTGATTTGTTATGTGAATATTTGGAAAAAACTTTGGTTATACTTCGTATTACTTACGATATGTACAATACAATTTACATCGCTTATATCACTTTAAAAGTACGCTTAACTTGATTTTACCTAATCGTTACATATGGTCCACTTGTTATAAAGAAAGGGTCAGTTTTCCGAAACATTGCAGTTTTATAAAATTATATAAAAATATGAAAATAGACCCTTTACAATGCTCCTTGTGTATTAAGATCAGATTTAAGCTGATCTTTTGACCAAATTTGTCGATGGTTGAATCACATTTAATCCTAATTTCTTACTGATTCTCCAAACTATATTGAAAATATTTACAAACTTTTAAAGACTACTTATTGTTGTGGTTTAGGGGTGCTATATATCACTTTTTGTAAGTCTTAACATATTTGTTGTTTCTGATATTTATTTGACATGAAAGGTGGTGGAACTAATCTGCATAGATTTGTTATAATTTTGGTGATAGGGTTGGGTAATTTATAACTTTCAAGAATGAGTAAAATATGTTAATTTCGAATGGTTAATCCATACAAACTTTCCTTAGTGAACTAAACTTTTGTTTGCGCCTAAAAATATAAATAAAAATGAAAATAAAAATAGAAGTTATTCTATGTGAAGGATAATTTTATTATTTGTATATTTATTTCTAGTGGACCCAGGTAAGTCTGATTTGTCTCTGTGACCTCTAGTTAGCTTTTTGTTGCTATAAATATATTCCCTCCTAAGTCAAGGGCAGGATTCTTATAGGTAGTGTTTACTTTCGGATTGTATTCTTGTTCTTATAACTTGTAGGGTAACGGGTTGTCTGTTGTTGCAACAGATGTCTTTTGGACTCGGGTGCAGCTTGCCCCCTAGGGTCACTATTTCAGTGTGAATTACTATTAATAATTTCACATCTCTATGAGAGAGGAGATGCAGAGGGAGAGAGTTTATTTGCACAGCTTTTGTTAGATTTGATTTTTGGCAAATCTAGTTGGATTGATTTTTGGCAGATCAAAATTTCAAAAGGATATATATATATATATATATATATATATATATATATATATATATATATATATATATATATTGTAATGGGATGGTCTCACCTGTTCCTCAAATCTTCAATCAAAAATTGGAAAGCTTAATTCTGTTCATGTCCTTTGTTTTTCAAGGGGCGGCTATGGTTGGCAAAAAGTAAGTGTTTTTTTAATTTCGCTTTAGTTCAGATTTAATAAGTGGGACAGATCTTCTTTATTGTTTAGTCCTCTCGGGAAAAGGCAATCCAGACGAAATATCCATTTTGATTCTTCTGTGAGTAGTCTTTTCTCTTGATTGCCTCCTCTCCAGTCTTTTGGTACTTTTTGTATTCCCATGTATTTCAGTGTTCTAATATCTCCGAGATGTTTTTCGGAGAAGTGTTTATACAATGCGGTCTCTTTATTGAGTTTCTCAATAAAAAACCTGCTGTGTATTGAGAAACTCAATAAAGAGACCGCATTGTATAAACACTTCTCCGAAAAACATCTCGGAGATATTAGAACACTGAAATACATGGGAATACAAAAAGTACCAAAAGACTGGAGAGGAGGCAATCAAGAGAAAAGACTACTCACAGAAGAATCAAAATGGATATTTCGTCTGGATTGCCTTTTCCCGAGAGGACTAAACAATAAAGAAGATCTGTCCCACTTATTAAATCTGAACTAAAGCGAAATTAAAAAAACACTTACTTTTTGCCAACCATAGCCGCCCCTTGAAAAACAAAGGACATGAACAGAATTAAGCTTTCCAATTTTTGATTGAAGATTTGAGGAACAGGTGAGACCATCCCATTACAATATATATATATATATATATATATATATATATATATATATATATATATATATATATATATATATATATATATATATATATATATATATATATATATATATATATCCTTTTGAAATTTTGATCTGCCAAAAATCAATCCAACTAGATTTGCCAAAAATCAAATCTAACAAAAGCTGTGCAAATAAACTCTCTCCCTCTGCATCTCCTCTCTCATAGAGATGTGAAATTATTAATAGTAATTCACACTGAAATAGTGACCCTAGGGGGCAAGCTGCACCCGAGTCCAAAAGACATCTGTTGCAACAACAGACAACCCGTTACCCTACAAGTTATAAGAACAAGAATACAATCCGAAAGTAAACACTACCTATAAGAATCCTGCCCTTGACTTAGGAGGGAATATATTTATAGCAACAAAAAGCTAACTAGAGGTCACAGAGACAAATCAGACTTACCTGGGTCCACTAGAAATAAATATACAAATAATAAAATTATCCTTCACATAGAATAACTTCTATTTTTATTTTCATTTTTATTTATATTTTTAGGCGCAAACAAAAGTTTAGTTCACTAAGGAAAGTTTGTATGGATTAACCATTCGAAATTAACATATTTTACTCATTCTTGAAAGTTATAAATTACCCAACCCTATCACCAAAATTATAACAAATCTATGCAGATTAGTTCCACCACCTTTCATGTCAAATAAATATCAGAAACAACAAATATGTTAAGACTTACAAAAAGTGATATATAGCACCCCTAAACCACAACAATAAGTAGTCTTTAAAAGTTTGTAAATATTTTCAATATAGTTTGGAGAATCAGTAAGAAATTAGGATTAAATGTGATTCAACCATCGACAAATTTGGTCAAAAGATCAGCTTAAATCTGATCTTAATACACAAGGAGCATTGTAAAGGGTCTATTTTCATATTTTTATATAATTTTATAAAACTGCAATGTTTCGGAAAACTGACCCTTTCTTTATAACAAGTGGACCATATGTAACGATTAGGTAAAATCAAGTTAAGCATACTTTTAAAGTGATATAAGCGATGTAAATTGTATTGTACATATCGTAAGTAATACGAAGTATAACCAAAGTTTTTTCCAAATATTCACATAACAAATCACAAGTTTTATATATGTCCATCGGCACTAAAGAAAACGCAGTATCTTGATCTCTCTCAAAATAACCAGCAACCAATAGAAAACTTTAGAATCTTACACACCCTTAATTGAACCAATCGCTAAGGAGTATGGACGCTTCAGACATTCATGAAACTGGTTAGCGTCCAGTCACCCTGGTTACCAATAACACCACCTGGGATAATAGCATATCCAAACCCTAAAGCCCGCCCCCCACCCAACCAATCAGACAGGTCTATAAGTTCAAGACCAATATATCGAAGCATATATATACAAGAAATGGATAAGTGACTAGACAGGTAAAAGCAAAACAAATATGTAGATAGAAAATAAAAACCTACAATGGGCACACTGTAATCAAAAAATATAGGGATAATTTGAGTCACGCGAAACCGGAAGTGGCAAGGTGCACTTCCGGTACACACGATAATTGAAGAATCACAAAATAAGGTATATAAAGACCCCAACAACACTAAAAAACCAGTCTTGATAAAGGTCAGTGGATGACCGAAACGCGTCGACTGGTGAGTGATATTCTGATAATACTAATTTTAAAAAAACCATCTACACTATTGTTATTTTTCTTTTTGGCAGAAGGATTTTCATCTGCAAACAAGTTATATCTATTTCTGAAGACACAATAGTTCCCTCAACTTTGGAGAAAACTCCTACCCCCACATTTAACTTTCGTTTGGATTGTGTGACTAACCAACACAAATTTGAACAGACTTTCTTCTTTTTTACCACTTTTTAACCACTTGCTTTTTGCTTTTTGGTTTCATAATCGTTTTTTCACCGGATACATTTTTCATTTTTGTACACTTCACTGGATACATTTTCACTATTTTTGGAAACTGCTGATTCACTTTTTATTGACATTTTAACGAACACAGTTTGGACTTCCTTTTGGGAAACATTCAGAAAATTTTTTTCTGTTGACACTGTTCTCTGTTTATTCTTTTTTTGAACAGTTTTTCAACATTGTTTATTTGTAAAGTTCACATTATTTTTATTCTTCAAACTTATTTATCACCATCCTACATATTTATCGTATATACATCTACTAGGAATACACCTTTCAACACTAAGTAAACACCTCCATTTTTCAGACATCATATTTACTGCTGTACCACGACACAGGCCGACATTTTAATCATAAATATTGTATTGTATTTTCGTCATCCTTTGTATTTTTGTCATCCTTTGTAAAATCTCGGATCCTTGATTATTTGTTTTAAATGTAACATGTTTTAAACCAACATTGTTTTATATTCTTATATTGTTTTAAATTGTTTATTATAATAAAGTGTCTTAAAATTGTCACATTGTTTCACATTTTTATACTTGATTAACATTCAAAGTATACCATCCTGACCCTGCCATTGTTGTTTGGCGCTTTGATATTATTTCTTCTGATTCTCCTTATGTTTCTGGTGAGCCTGACAGATTGCATGGAAACTGCTGCATTCACAGCATGTTAAATCGGCCCCATAATGTCCAATTTTACATGGATAAATTTGAATAATGATTTCAGCATACTTATGTTGAATCAATATTTAAATGAAACCCTTAATAAAAAGGTAACCAGATCTCTGGTTAATTTTATAAATGTCCCCCAATCAGTGGTGTATTTAGGTTTTGTGCTTCCCTAGGAACTCAAAATTTTACTGCCCCCTATTGCCTCCCCCCTCTAAGGTTTTAGGTCTTTTTTAGCCATGATATTCTTTTGTGGGTAGTAAAGTGAAGTTTTTTATGGCATTTCCAAAATAAATGTTCTCACACACACAGTCACAGACACATACACACACTGAGTTATATACATACATACACACACGCACACACACGAACGCACGCACACACACCTATCTATTGCTGCAATATACAAATTAAAAACAAACATAGATTTCTTGAAACAATACTTCACCAAACACAATACTAAGGGGCATATTTATCAAAGCAATTCGACCTGTAATTGCGGGCAAAATAACGCATACACACCAATCGCCATATTTATGAAAGCAATCTGCACCTATAATTGTGCAAATCGGAAAGAAACTTCTTCACACACCACTTGCATTCATCTAGGCGTATGGTTGCGCTCCAGAGCAGTGATGTGCTGTCATAGGAGGCAGGTGAGGCAGTGCCTCACCTGTCCTATCTGTGTAATTACACCTTATTTAATTAATAATAATAATTAAAAAAAAATTAATAATTTTTTTGTGTGGATATTTTTGGGTGACCCCCCTACCCCCCACCCCCATTAATTGTGCGTGTCACTAATTAATTATTGATTTAAATAAAATCCTAATCAAATACATACACATTGCGCAACTAGGCAGAGGCTGTGAGCCCTACCGTTGCGCAATGTGTATGTATTTGTTTGTATGGGCCTGCAGAGAGTGAGACTGCCACCCAGTGGCTGCTGGCAAAAGTCTCCTTTTCCTCTTCGCGGCCCATACCGCTCCTAATGGAGGCTGGTCTATACCAGCTTCTGGAGCCCTGCCTGCCCCATCAGCCAATCAGCGCCGCGGTCCCAGGGGTGGGACATACTGGTGTGGCAGGCGGGAGACTGAGGTGCGACATGACGTCATCAAGGCGGGCGGCGGCAGGCGCACTTGCAGAGGGAGACTGAGATGCGCTGCGGCGCACACTGTCACATGTTATTGCTCACTGAGACACACTGGCCTCCACCCGTGACTACTGCAGCAGCCCTGAGTCAGCCACGCACGGCCACCGGGTCCTTCAGCAGGAGTGAGACTGGCGTGGACGTGAGTCGACTCAACTGTCAGTGATGACCAGGACCAGGTCAGTGAGAGGCTGAGCTGCTGCAGCTGCAGCTGCCATGATGTACTTCCCCCCGGGGCCCGGCAATCCAGCAGCATAATGACCCAGAACACCAGCCCCTAAATAACTGGACAGTGATCCATACTGACCAGGTGAGATTAGATTATTAAGAAATACACTGTAAGTAATTTTTGGACTTTAGCAATTTTCTTTCATTATTTGGCATAGTCATGTTTTTCATAATGACATCACATCAATACTTTAATATGAGACAGTTATTTAGGGGCTGGTGTTCTTTCTGGGTCATGCTGGATTGCCGGGCCCCGGGGGGAAGTACAGCAGGACCCAGAAAGAACACCAGCCCCTAAATAACTGTCTCATATTAAAATATTGATGTTATGTCATTATGAAAAACATGACTATGCCAAGTCATTTTGGTTCTCCAGCAGCCATGGGATTACTAGAAATAAAGGGAGAGCCCAGGCAGGCTTATTGAGAAAATATGGCTACAGCTGTGTATCAAGGGTGGTGGTGATTATACTGCACGGTCATCACCTCTTGGGTTGAGGGCTCAATCATGACCAAGTTCATATTTAATAAGACAGAGAGTGCCTAGAGGATTGCTCTTTTTTTTGGTATGGCTTCCAAATCTTTGCTTGCCTTGTAATATCCATAGTATTTTTTTATTTAATTAGCAAGAAAAACAAAGGGGCTCTTTGAGAATCCCCTGTAACTATTTATTGTCAAGCTATTTGTTTTTCTTGCTAATTAAATAAAAAAATACTATGGATATTACAAGGCAGGCAGAGATTTGTAAGGCATACCAAAAAAAGAGAAATCGTCTAGGCACTCTGTCTTATTAAATATGAACTTGGTCATGACATGAACCCTCAGCCCAAGAGGTGATGACTGTGCATAGTGCAAATTATGCTGTCAAGATGGGTGACATAATCACATACAAACACACTTGTTTGGATAATATTTTTTTTTTCTCTTGGAATTCCTATCTGGACTGTGTTTATGTCTATATATAGTTACATACATACATACATGAGAACACACACATGCTCCACAAAAAAACAACAAACCGGAAAGTGTTTAGGCTTTTTTTATTAAAAATATATTAATTGTTCATTTTCTACAGCTGGGATATATTCAGCAGATAATATGAGTTTATACAAATTCTATTGGACTTGAGTCTTTATTAAAAGTGGCCAAAAGTATACTTGTTTTCTATTTCTTTTTTTTTTCAAAGTCATATACTGTCTTAAATATTGAACTTTTTTAACTGAGTTTAGATAATTTAAGACTAGAATATTTTTACAACTAAGTTGATCTTCACCTACACAATTTCTGCTCTATTGGCATACTGAGAGGAAGTTCAGGCAGCAGTTGATATATATATATATATATATATATATATATATATATATATATATATATATATATATATATATATATATATATATATATAGATATATTCCAAATATCTTTTACCTAAATGCTGTTTTAAAGGTTGTGCTGTATTCCCACTGGGAAAATGTGATTTTTCATTTTGAATGATTAGTATTCCTTTATGAACCACAATACAAATTAACAGCAGTTTATAATAGTGCTTTGAAGGGTCCAATAAAATAATAGAAACAAGGGGTTGACATGAAATAAAAACTATTAAAATGATTTTGCACTGTTTCCTCCATTTCAGTGTGTTCATAATGTGATCCATTTTACCTGATGGATTAGATTAAAATGGAAATGGCTGTTTTTTTCTGTTGAAACCACAACCTGTACTTCAAAATTCCAAAATGCACATTTCTATTTTACTTGTATTATTATGTACTGCATTATTTTGGTATCCTTTGTTGAAGAGCATACCTAAGTGGGATGTGCACGTGTGTTTCTTGAGCACCGTATTGCAGCAGCTGTGTTGGCAGTATTGATAACTTGTTCTTTGTGTAAAATTTGTATGGTAAATTATTTCTATTTTTACAATACAGTAGTGAGTAGAGAAGAGATTGTGTATCATTCGAATTGCTTAGTAACTGGTACTGTGCCCCAGAATTGTGTGAGTGGTTATGTGAGCAGAGTGCGTGTGTGTGTGTGTGTGTGTCAGTGAGCAGAGTATGTGTGCTTTATTCTCCAGGTAATCAACACATTTCAGATGAACTAGTGCTTTAGTTTCTCAACCATGGTCCTCAAGTACCCTCAACAGGCCAGGTTTTCATTAAAGCTGAACCAGTGCACAGGTGAAGTAATCAGCTGATCAGTAACACAGTGGTTGCTAACTTGCTCTCACCCATCAGCTGACTACTTCACCTGTTCACTTGTTCAGCTATAATTAAAACCTGCCCTGTTGGGGGTACTTGCGGCCCGCGGTATATGTGTTTCTTGAGCGTATCGTATCTAGACCCTCACCAGCCTCTAACTTCACCACACGTCACTGCTCCTGAGTGCACCAATATACATTATTAATAGGCGTAATTTCACAGCCCGACCTACAAATACGCCCAGTTTCTTATTTATCATTGCTTTGCACCGATAGGGAACTGAAATGTCTCCTTAAATTGTATTTTCTATATTTTGCAATACAGACTGAGGCAAACACTATTATCATACATGCTTTTACATCTTGTGATGCAGTACTTTCTTCTTTTAACTCATTTTTCAAAGGCTCGTCGCCAAGAAGAGACTGGTATTGCCAGAAATTTGCGCTTCCACAGGCGCATACGGGTACCAAGAATTTTATATATATATATCGATATATTGATAAATTAATTTTTTCGATCTTAAATTACCAACATATGGCAAAAACAGCCCGGAAACATTATATAATATAAATATGTGCAAAATAGAAACCTAAAAATCGATTTTTTAAATATTCAAGACATGGCAGCATAAATATTTATAGGGATGTACTGTGATTAATAGGGAGTTAATGCTTTTTCCGACAGGCGAAATGTATCATTACTACACTACAGTATTTATGTGTTAATATGTGTATAATCACATACATAAATATTTACAATCTGCTGCCCATCACTGCGCGACTTACCCCCTTCACTGCACTAGTTCTCATATCGTCTCTCACAGCATGAGAACGAGGCTTCCATTGGAGCCTATGGAAGCATGCTCTATTGAATGCATTGCTTGCTAGCAATACGAACTCAAGGTCACGTTTGCATTGCACTGCACTGCAAATACGAGCACACAATTGCATGTGCTGGTATTACGAGTGGAGTGCAAATATCTCGCTTGCGTAAGCGCAATTTTGCGCTCCACTTGTAATCTGGCCCAATTAGGATCAGCTGATCGGAACAGCCAATAGAATGCGAGCTCAACTTGATTCTGATTGGCTGATTCCATCAGCCAATCAGAATTTTCCTACCTTAATTCCGATTGGCTGATAGAATCCTATCAGCCAATCGGAATTCGAGGGACGCCATCTTGGATGACGTCCCTTAAAGGAACCGTCATTCTTCAGTTGGACGTCGTCGGAAGAAGATTGGTCCGCTCTGGAGGTCTTCACGATGGAGCCGTTCCTCATCGGATGAAAATTTATTGATAGTGTAGTGTTAGGTTTAATTGTAACTTAGGTTAGGATTTATTTTACAGGTAAATTTGTAATTATTTTAACTATTTTAGCTATTAAATAGTTCTTAACTATTTAATAGCTATTGTACCTAGTTAAAATAAATACAAAGTTACCTGTAAAATAAATATAAATCCTAAAATAGCTATAATATAATTATAATTTATATTGTAGCTATATTAGGGTTTATTTTACAGGTAAGTATTTAGCTTTAAATAGGAATCATTTATTTAATAAGAGTTAATTTATTTTGTTAGATTTAAATTATATTTAATTTAAGTGTTAGACTTAGCTTTAGGGGTTAATCCATTTATTACAGTAGCGGTGAGATTAGGTCGGCAGATTAGGGGTTAATAATTGAAGTTAGATGTCGGCGATGTTAGGGAGGGCAGATTAGGGGTTAATACTATTTATTATAGGGTTATTGAGACGGGAGTGAGTCGGATTAGGGGTTAATAACTTTATTATAGTAGCGGTGCGGTCCGCTCGGCAGATTAGGGGTTAATAAGTGTAGGCAGGTGGAGGCGATGTTGAGGGGGGCAGATTAGGGGTTAATAAATATAATATAGAGGTCGGCGATGTTAGGGCAGCAGATTAGGGGTACATAGGGATAATATAGGTAGCGGCGGTTTACGGAGCGGCAGATTAGGGGTTAATTATTGTAGGTAGCTGGCGGCGACGTTGTGGGGGGCAGGTTAGGGGTTAATAAATATAATATAGGGGTCGGCGGTGTTAGGGGCAGCAGATTAGGGGTACATAAGTATAACGTAGGTGGCGGTCGGCAGATTAGGGGTTAAAAAAATGTAATCGAGTGGCGGCGATGTGGGGGGACCTCGGTTTAGTGGTACATAGGTAGTTTATGGGTGTTAGTGTACTTTAGAGCACAGTAGTTAAGAGCTTTATAAACCGGCGTTAGCCCAGAAAGCTCTTAACTACTGACTTTTTTCTGCGGCTGGAGTTTTGTCGTTAGATTTCTAACGCTCACTTCAGACACGACTCTAAATACCGGAGTTAGAAAGATCCCATTGAAAAGATAGGATACGCAATTGACGTAAAGGGATCTGCGGTATGGAAAAGTCGCTGCTGGAAAGTGAGCGTTAGACCCTTTCCTGACTGACTCCAAATACCGGCGGTAGCCTAAAACCAGCGTTAGGAGCCTCTAACGCTGGTTTTCACGGCTACCGCAAAACTCTAAATCTAGGCCTTAGATAGCTATAATGTAATTATTAATTATATTGTAGCTATCTTAGGGTTTATTTTACAGGTAAGTATTTAGTTTTAAATAGGAATAATTTATTTAAGTATAGTGTCGTGTTAGGTGTAATTGTTACTTAGGTTAGTTTTTATTTTACAGGTAAATATCTCTTTATTTTAGCTAGGTAAGCTATTAAATAGTTAATAACTATTTAATAGCTATTGTACCTAGTTAAAATAAATTGAAAGTTACCTGTGAAATAAAAATAAATCCTAAGATAGCTACAATATAATTATTATTTATATTGTAGCTATATTAGGGTTTATTTTAAAGGTAAGTATTTAGTTTTAAATAGGATTAATTTAGTTCATAATAGAAATATTATTTAGATTTATTTAATTAATATTTAAGTTAGGGGGGGTGTTAGTGTTAGACTTAGGTTTAGGGGTTAATAATTTTATTACAGTGGCGGCGGTGTAGTGGGGGGCAGGATAGGGGTTAAGAAATTTATTATAGGTGGCGACGGTGTAGGGGGGGGCAGGATAGGGGTTAATAAATTTAATATAGGTTGCGGCGGGGTCAGGGAGCGGCAGTTTAGGGGTTAAACTATTTATTTAGTTGCCGCGAGGTGCGGGATCAGCAGGATAGGGATTAATAACTTTATTATAGAGGGCGACGGTATAGGGGGGGGCAGATAGGGGTTACTAGGTATAATGTAGGTGGCAGCGGTGTCCGGGAGCGGCGGTTTAGGGGTTAATACATTTATAAGAGTTGTGGCGGGGTCTAGGAGCGGCGGTTTAGGGGTTAGTAACTTTATTGAGTTGCGGGAGGCTCCGGGGGCGCCGGTATAGGGGGTAGAACAGTATAGTATAGTGTGGGGCTTAGTGACAGGCTAGCAAGAAAGCTGTAAAAAAGCCGAAGAGCAGCAAGATCGGATGAGTGATAACTCTCACAGTCCGCTGCTCATCGCCCCGTACTTGGTGCGCGGCTTTTTGACAGCTTTTTTGATAACTTAGGCGAATTTTTGCAGGTCCGCGGCGACAATGTGAGGCGAGCTTAGGCGGGCGTATTGGGCCAGCGAAGGCAGGAAAAGTAGACACGTTGATAACTAGGCCCTATAGACACATGAATACACATATACTTATACACATGAATACACATATAGACACATGAATACACATATAGACACATGAATACACATATAGACACATGAATACACATTAAGACACATGAATAAACATATATGCACATCTATATATACACACCACCATCAAAAAAGATTATAAATCTCTGAAAGCTCAGATGATGGTTAGCATTTTTAGCAATAAAGTATTTTTTAATTGAGGTATGTACACTGTTTTATTTATACATAATGCTATTGTGCACTTAATAGACTACAGTATAGTGTAAAAATAACCTTTATATTATTTATTAGTGTACAGCTTGCCATATGTTTGCTTCACTGGAGCAGCCGCTTCTGGGATTATATGTTTGTGGCAAGTGTGAGCATATTGTCTCTTTAGAAACTTGTATTGGGGATCTGGAGGAACGAATTGCAACACTACATGAAATTCAGACACTTGAAAGGGAAATGGATAGGACTGAGCTGGTTGTTAATGGTTCCAGCAGTGGGAATGGGGAGGATGATTCAGATGAGGAGACTCCAGGATGTAGCTGGGTCACAGTTAGAGGGCGAAGTAAAGGTAAGCAGAAGAGACAGGCCAGTTCTGAGCTGGTACACCCCAATAGATTTGCTGAATTAAGTGAAGATGTTGGGGATATCAGTTCAGGGGTGGCAGTGTCAGATAGGGCTGTGTTGCCTAGTATAGTGAACAGTCCTTTAGCTGTGGAAGAGGAGCATACTATGGTGGGCAGTCCTTCAGTCATGGAAGAGGGGCATACAAGTCAGGGCCAGAGGCAGATGTTGGTGGTAGGAGACTTTGGCCTAGATTTGGAGTTTGGCATTAGCCGTGAAAACCAGCGTTAGAGGCTCCTAACGCTGGTTTTAGGCTACCGCCGGTATTTGGAGTCACTCAAAATAGGGTCTAACGCTCACTTTTCAGCCGCGACTTTTCCATACCACAGATCCCCTTACGTAAATTGCGTATCCTATCTTTTCAATGGGATCTTTCTAACTCTGGTATTTAGAGTCGTGTTTGAAGTGAGCGTTAGACATCTAACGACAAAACTCCAGCCGCAGGAAAAAAGTCAGTAGTTAAGAGCTTTCTGGGCTAACGCCGGTTTATAAAGCTCTTAACTACTGTGCTCTAAAGTACACTAACACCCATAAACTACCTATGTAGCCCTAAACCGAGGTCCCCCCACATCGCCGACACTCGAATAAATTTTTTTAACCCCTAATCTGCCGACTGCCACCTATGTTATCCTTATGTACCCCTAATCTGCTGCCCCTAACACCGCCGACCCCTGTATTATATTTATTAACCCCTAACCTGCCCCCCACAACGTCGCCTCCACCTACCTACACTTATTAACCCCTAATCTGCCGACCGCAAAGCGCCGCCACCTACGTTATCCTTATGTACCCCTAATCTGCTGCCCCTAACACCGCCGACCCCTATATTATATTTATTAACCCCTAATCTGCCCCCCACAATGTCGCCTCCACCTGCCTACACTTATTAACCCCTAATCTGCCGACCGGACCTCACCGCTATTCTAATAAATGTATTAACCCCTAAAGCTAAGTCTAAACCTAACACTAACACCCCCCTAAGTTAAATATAATTTTAATCTAACGAAATTAATTAACTCTTAGTAAATAAATTATTCCTATTTAAAGATAAATACTTACCTGTAAAATAATTCCTAATATAGCTACAATATAAATTATAATTATATTATAGCTATTTTAGGATTAATATTTATTTTACAGGTAACTTTGTATTTATTTTAACCAGGTACAATAGCTATTAAATAGTTAAGAACTATTTAATAGCTAAAATAGTTAAAATAATTACAAATTTACCTGTAAAAGAAATCCTAACCTAAGTTACAATTAAACCTAACACTACACTATCAATAAATTAATTAAATAAACTACCTACAATTACCTACAATTAACCTAACACTACACTATCAATAAATTAATTAAATACAATTCCTACAAATAACAACAATTAAATAAACTAGCTAAAGTTCAAAAAATAAAAAAGAACTAAGTTACAAAAAATAAAAAAATATTTACAAACATAAGAAAAATATTACAACAATTTTAAACTAATTACACCTACTCTAAGCCCCCTAATAAAATAACAAAGCCCCCCAAAATAAAAAATTGCCCTACCCTATTCTAAATAACTAAAGTTCAAAGCTCTTTTACCTTACCAGCCCTGAACAGGGCCCTTTGCGGGGCATGCCCCAAGAAGTTCAGCTCTTTTGCCTGTAAAAAAAACCATACAATACCCAAGCCCCCCAACATTACAACCCACCACCCACATACCCCTAATCTAACCCAAACCCCCCTTAAATAAACCTAACACTAAGCCCCTGAAGATCTTCCTACCTTGTCTTCACCTCACCGGGTTCAACGATCTGTCCAGAAGAGCTCCTCCGATGTCCTGATCCAAGCCCAAGCGGGGGGCTGAAGAGGTCCATGATCCGGCCGAAGTCTTCATCCAAGCGGGAGCTGAAGAGGTCCATGATCCGGATGAAGTCTTCATCCAAGCGGGAGCTGAAGAGGTCCATGATCCGGATGAAGTCTTCTATCAACGGCATCTTCAATCTTCTTTCTTCCGGATCCATCTTGCAGACCTCCGACGCGGAACATCCTCTTCTCCCGACGCCTATTAGCCGAATGACGGTTCCTTTAAGGGACGTCATCCAAGATGGCGTCCCTCGAATTCCGATTGGCTGATAGGATTCTATCAGTCAATCGGAATTAAGGTAGGAATATTCTGATTGGCTGATGGAATCAGCCAATCAGAATCAAGTTCAATCCGATTGGCTGATCCAATCAGCCAATCAGATTGAGCTCGCATTCTATTGGCTGATTGGAACAGCCAATAGAATGCGAGCTCAATCTGATTGGCTGATTGGATCAGCCAATCGGATTGAACTTGATTCTGATTGGCTGATTCCATCAGCCAATCAGAATATTCCTACCTTAATTCCGATTGGCTGATAGAATCCTATCAGCCAATCGGAATTCGAGGGACGCCATCTTGGATGACGTCCCTTAAAGGAACCGTCATTCGGCTAATAGGCGTCGGGAGAAGAGGATGTTCCGCGTCGGAGGTCTGCAAGATGGATCCGGAAGAAAGAAGATTGAAGATGCCGTTGATAGAAGACTTCATCCGGATCATGGACCTCTTCAGCTCCCGCTTAGATGAAGACTTCAGCCGGATCATGGACCTCTTCAGCCCCCCACTTGGGCTTGGATCAGGACATCGGAGGAGCTCTTCTGGACAGATCGTTGAACCCGGTGAGGTGAAGACAAGGTAGGAAGATCTTCAGGGGCTTAGTGTTAGGTTTATTTAAGGGGGGTTTGGGTTAGATTAGGGGTATGTGGGTGGTGGGTTGTAATGTTGGGGGGCTTGGGTATTGTATGTTTTTTTTTACAGGCAAAAGAGCTGAACTTCTTGGGGCATGCCCCGCAAAGGGCCTTGTTCAGGGCTGGTAAGGTAAAAGAGCTTTGAACTTTAGTCATTTAGAATAGGGTAGGGCATTTTTTTATTTTGGGGGGCTTTGTTATTTTATTAGAGGGCTTAGAGTAGGTGTAATTAGTTTAAAATTGTTGTAATATTTTTCTTATGTTTGTAAATATTTTTTTATTTTTTGTAACTTAGTTCTTTTTTATTTTTTGTACTTTAGCTAGTTTATTTAATTGCTGTTATTTGTAGGAATTGTATTTAATTAATTTATTGATAGTGTAGTGTTAGGTTAATTGTAGGTAATTGTAGGTAGTTTATTTAATTAATTTATTGATAGTGTAGTGTTAGGTTTAATTGTAACTTAGGTTAGGATTTCTTTTACAGGTAAATTTGTAATTATTTTAACTATTTTAGCTATTAAATAGTTCTTAACTATTTAATAGCTATTGTACCTGGTTAAAATAAATACAAAGTTACCTGTAAAATAAATATTAATCCTAAAATAGCTATAATATAATTATAATTTATATTGTAGCTATATTAGGATTTATTTTACAGGTAAGTATTTATCTTTAAATAGGAATAATTTATTTAATAAGAGTTAATTTATTTCGTTAGATGTAAATTATATTTAACTTAGGGGGGTGTTAGTGTTAGGGTTAGACTTAGCTTTAGGGGTTAATACATTTATTAGAATAGCGGTGAGCTCCAGTCGGCAGATTAGGGGTTAATAATTGAAGTTAGGTGTTGGCGATGTTAGGGAGGGCAGATTAGGGGTTAATACAATTTATTATAGGGTTAGTGAGGCAGATTAGGGGTTAATAACTTTATTATACATACAAAGAGAGAAGCGCTCTACCAGGAACTAACAACAGCTCAGTGGCTTGTTCTATGGCGATTTACCACCCGGAAGCAGCCTCTTTTAGACCAGTGTGCTTTTCACAGAAGAAAACTTTTCTGAAGTATATCAGTCTGATCCCGCCAAGTAAGGTCAGTCCAGCCCCGAAATACCAGGCAATTCTCCTCTGAACAAGGAACATGACAACCCCAGACGATCGTTTCGGCCTCCTATGGGCCTCGTCAGTGAGGTGCAGCCACATTCCTCTAAGCACACTGGGCAAGGAGTCCACGTCTGGTTTCCCCCATCACCCATAGGGAGACTTCCCCAGGGTCATAATAATTTGCATACAAAGAGAGAAGCGCTCTACCAGGAACGAACAACAGCTCAGTGGCTTGTTCTATGGCGATTTACCACCCGGAAGCAGCCTCTTTTAGACCAGTGTGCTTTGGGTCACCCTAAGAGTAATGGGGAAACCAGACGTGGACTCCATGCACACTTGCCCTTAGAGAGATACAACTGCACCTCACTGACGAGGCCCATAGGAGGCCGAAACGATCGTCTGGGGTTGTTGCTTCCCTTGTTCAGAGAAGAATTGCCTGGTATTTCGGCGCTGGACTGTCATTGGGCAGGGTCAGACTGATATGCTTCAGGATATTTTTTCTCTGTGAAGGGGCATAGTGTGCAAAAAGAACGTGCACCCTGAGGAATTTAATAAAAATGAACATGCATGGAAGTTATTCCAGCTTCTGTTCTATCTCATGGAGTGCTGTTCTCTCTCTTTCGATTTTTATGCAAATTATTCTTGGGTCACCCTAAGAGTAATGGGGAAACCAGACGTGGACTCCATGCACACTTGCCCTTAGAGAGATACAACTGCACCTCACTGACGAGGCCCATAGGAGGCCGAAACGATCGTCTGGGGTTGTTGCTTCCCTTGTTCAGAGAAGAATTGCCTGGTATTTCGGCGCTGGACTGTCATTGGGCAGGGTCAGACTGATATGCTTCAGGATATTTTTTCTCTGTGAAGGGGCATAGTGTGCAAAAAGAACGTGCACCCTGAGGAATTTAATAAAAATGAACATGCATGGAAGTTATTCCAGCTTCTGTTCTATCTCATGGAGTGCTGTTCTCTCTCTTTCGATTTTTATGCAAATTATTCTTGGGTCACCCTAAGAGTAATGGGGAAACCAGACGTGGACTCCATGCACACTTGCCCTTAGAGAGATACAACTGCACCTCACTGACGAGGCCCATAGGAGGCCGAAACGATCGTCTGGGGTTGTTGCTTCCCTTGTTCAGAGAAGAATTGCCTGGTATTTCGGCGCTGGACTGTCATTGGGCAGGGTCAGACTGATATGCTTCAGGATATTTTTTCTCTGTGAAGGGGCATAGTGTGCAAAAAGAACGTGCACCCTGAGGAATTTAATAAAAATGAACATGCATGGAAGTTATTCCAGCTTCTGTTCTATCTCATGGAGTGCTGTTCTCTCTCTTTCGATTTTTATGCAAATTATTCTTGGGTCACCCTAAGAGTAATGGGGAAACCAGACGTGGACTCCATGCACACTTGCCCTTAGAGAGATACAACTGCACCTCACTGACGAGGCCCATAGGAGGCCGAAACGATCGTCTGGGGTTGTTGCTTCCCTTGTTCAGAGAAGAATTGCCTGGTATTTCGGCGCTGGACTGTCATTGGGCAGGGTCAGACTGATATGCTTCAGGATATTTTTTCTCTGTGAAGGGGCATAGTGTGCAAAAAGAACGTGCACCCTGAGGAATTTAATAAAAATGAACATGCATGGAAGTTATTCCAGCTTCTGTTCTATCTCATGGAGTGCTGTTCTCTCTCTTTCAATAACTTTATTATAGTAGCGCTCAGGTCCGGTCAGCAGATTAGGGGTTAATAAGTGTAGGCAGGTGGAGGCGACGTTGTGGGGGGCAGATTAGGGGTTAATAAATATAATATAGGGGTTGGCGATGTTAGGGCAGCAGATTAGGGGTACATAGGGATAATGTAAGTAGCGGCGGTTTACGGAGCGGCAAATTAGGGGTTAATAATAATATGCAGGGGTCAGCGATAGAGGGGGCGGCAGATTAGGGGTTAATAAGTGTAAGGTTAGGGGTGTTTAGACTCTGGGTACATGTTAGAGTGTTAGGTGGAGACGTAGGAAGTGTTTCCGCATAGCAAACAATGGGGCTGCGTTAGAAGCTGAACGCGGCTTTTTTGCAGGTGTTAGGTTTTTTTTCAGCTCAAACAGCCCCATTGTTTCCTATGGGAGAATCGTGCACTAGCACGTTTTTGAGGCTGGCCACTTGCGTAAGCAACTCTGGTATCGAGAGTTGAAGCTGCGTTAAAAATGCTCTACGCTCCTTTTTTGGAGCCTAACGCAGCCTTTATGTGGACTCTCAATACCAGAGTTATTTTTATGGTGCGGCCAGAAAAAAGCCGGCGTTAGTTTTTCGGGTCGTTACCGACAAAACTCCAAATCTAGCCGTCTATTATTAGGAAGGTTGATAGGGTAATTTGTCATCCAGACCCTTTACATAGAACAGTTTGCTGTCTTCCAGGGGCTCGTGTTAGGCATATTGTGGAACGTATTGATAGATTGTTAGAGGGATGTGGGTCTGATCCTGCGGTCAAGGTGCATATTGGTACTAATGAAGGAATCGGTGGGAGATGGAGAGTCCTAAAAAATGACTTCAGGGAGTTAGGTAGCAAGCTTAAAGCAAGGACCTCCAAAGTAATATTTTCTGAGATATTACCAGTGCCGTGTATTAACTCAGTAAGGCAGAAGGAGTTAAGGTCTGTTAATTCATGGCTAAAAACATGGTGTAAAAATGAGGGGTTTGACTTTTTAGAACACTGGGCTGATTTTTCACTAGGGTACAATTTGTACAGTAAGGATGGATTGCACCTGAATGACATGGGTGCAGGTGTGTTGGGGGAAAGGATGGTAGCACGTTTAGAGAACCTTTTAAACTAGGCAAAGGGGGGGAGGGTCAGTTAGAACACAATAAAACAGAGAGATCAGTCTGTGTATATGTCACTCCCTTAATATCTCAAGGAAGGGATGACTTAAGAAATGTCACATTAGAAAGTATAGAGGAAAGCACACCAAGTAGCAGCAGAAAGCACATGAAAATTAAATGTATGACAACAAATGCAAGAAGCATGACAGGTAAAATGGGGGAGCTGACGCTCTTAGTTGCAGAAGAGGACAACGATGTTATCAGTATAACTGAAACTTAGTGGGATGATTCACATGACTGGGCAGTTAACTTAGAGGGGTATACATTATTTAGGAGGGACAGGAATAATAAAAGGGGTGGAGGAATGTATATGTATGTATATTAAACCTAACCTTAAACCTACAATAAGGGAAGATATTTATAATACAAGTGACAATGTAGATACCTTGTGGGTTGAAATAAAGAGTGGGGGGAAAAATCCTAAAAACATATTACTAGGAACATGCTACAAGCCTCCCAACATTAGTGACCTGGAGGAAACTCAACTACTTATCCAAATAGGTAAGGCTGCTAATAACAGTGCTGTAATTATGGGAGATTTTAACTATCCTGATATAAACTGGGCCAATGAAACTAGTAATTCAGCTAAGGGGGATAGATTTTTAAATGTTCTCAGGGATAACTTCTTGTCACAATTAATAGAGGAGCCAACTAGGAGTAAAGCTATATTGGATTTAGTGCTATCAAACAATACAGATATAATATCAAACATAGTAGTTAAAGAACATTTGGGTAACAGTGATCATAACATGTTCACATTTGAAATATCTTTTCATATGAAGTGTTTTAAAGGCTTAACTAAGACTTTTAATTTCAAGAAAGCAAAATTCAACGATTTAAGGAAATCAATAATATAAATCGGGACAATGTATTTTCTAATAAAAATACAGAGGATAAATGGATAATATTTAAAAATGTGTTAAATAAATATACATATCAACACATACCATATGGTTATAAAAATAAAAATAAAAAAACAAAGCCGTTATGGCTAAATAAAAATGTGTTAAGAGAAATTAGGAAAAAACGTAGGGCATTTAAATTATTAAAAGAAAATAGTACAGACTCAGCATACAATATTTATAAGGAATGTAACAAAGCATACAAAAAAAGCAATCAAATTAGCAAAAATTGAAAATGAAAAATTAATTGCCAAGGATTCTAAGTCTAACCCTAAAAGGTTCTTTAAGTACATAAATAGCAAAAAATCTAAGAAGGATAATATAGGTACATTAAAATGCGTGGAGGGTAGCATGATAAATAATGACAGGGAGAAGGCTGATGTACTAAACCAGTTTTTTTCTTCAGTATACACAAGAGAGGAACCATTGAATGATACTGTGGAACAGAATAGAACATGCCAGTCCATACCACTAACTGGGTTTTGTTTAGAGGATATCAGGAAAAAAATGGAAAATATTAAGGTAAATAAAACTCCAGGCCCAGATGGAATACACCCAAGGGTGTTAAGGGAACTTAGCACTGTTATAGACAAACCTTTACTCTTAATTTTTCAAGACTCATTATCCTCAGGCATGGTACCCCAGGATTGGCGTAAAGCTGATGTAGTGCCACTCTTCAAAAAGGGAAGCAGGGATGATCCAGGAAGCTATAGACCAGTTAGACTGACATCAATAGTGGGGAAGATATTTGAAGGGATTATAAGGGATTATATTGATGAGCATATTCGTGTAAACAAGATTATGAGTTCTAATCAGCATGGCTTTAGGAGAAATAGATCATGTCAAACTAATCTAATTAGATTCTACGAGGAAGTAAGTAAAAATATAGATAAAGGGGAATCAGTTGATGTGATATACTTAGATTTTGCAAAGGCATTTGATACAGTGCCACACGAGAGATTGATGCACAAAATTACTGGGAATAGCTGAAAATGTTAGCTCATGGATAAATAACTGGATAAAAGATAGGGAGCAACGAGTAGTAGTAAATGGATCATACTCAGATTGGACAAAAGTAATCAGTGGCGTCCCCCAGGGATCAGTACTGGGCCCTGTTCTTTTTAATATTTTTATAAATGACTTGGAGCAAGGATTAAATAGTGACATCTCTATTTTTGCAGATGATACTAAGTTAAGTAAGGTCATTAGGTCAGAGCAGGACGAACTCTCTTTACTAAGGGATTTGCTAAAATTAGAACTATGGGCAAGTGAATGGAAAATGAGATTTAATACGGAAAAATGCAAGGTTCTACATTTTGGAAGTAAAAATAAGCAGGCTACATATTTTTTAAATGGGACAAGACTTAGCCAAACACAGGAGGAAAGGGATTTGGGAGTAGTAATAGATAACAAGCTAAAGATGGGTGCACAATGCAGGGCAGCGGCTTCAAAGGCTAATAAGATACTAGCATGTATTAAAAGAGGCATTGATTCAAGGGAGGAAAGCATAATTCTGTCATTATATAAAGCCCTGGTAAGACCTCACCTTGAGTTTGGAGTGCAGTTCTGGGGACCGATTGCTAAAAAAGATATTGCAGAACTAGAAAAAGTTCAGAGAAGGGCCACAAAGCTAATAAGGGGATTGGAGAAATTAACCTATGAGGAGAGGCTAGCCAAACTGGGTCTGTTTTCTTTAGAAAAAAAGGCGCTTGAGAGGTGACATGATTACTTTATATAAATATAGTCAAGGCCCATATACAGAGATGGCAAAAGATCTGTTTATTCCAAGAAAATTGTTTCTGACAAGAGGTCATAATTTAAGGTTGGAGGAAAGGAGATTTAATCTCCTGCAACTGAAGCGTTTTTTCACTGTAAGAGCAATACAATTGTGGAACTCATTACCAAAGGAGGTAGTGAATGCCAATACCATAGATACATTTAAAAATAGTCTGGATAAATTTCTGTATATAAACAAAATTCATGGATATGATTGCTAGTATTAAATGGGTCACATTTTAATGGGGTTATTTAAGCTTAACTGGAGCTTTTTGAAAGTATTTTAGATTTGTATAGGTTGAACTCGATGGACTTCAGTCTTTTTTCAACCTTATCTACTGTTACTATGTTACTATGTTACTTACTATGTACAGATATTAAATGGACAATACACTTTTTGCATTTTAGTACAATTTGAATTTGTCCCATGCTCCCTAGGGAGGACATAAAGCAAATTCTGTAGCTATGTTTTCTCAAAATTCTGCAAATTGCCTAAACCAGCTATTGATTTGTAGCTTTTTGAGAGAAAATAATTTTTGAAAAGCAATGTGTTTAATTATATTTTTATTTATAATTAAAATATTGGACAGAAAGAAATATTTATGAATAACGAGAACATGGGGTAGATTTACCATTGTGCAGATGGACATGATCCACTGCAGTGATCATGTTCGCCGCACATTAATAAATGCCGACAGGATATGCTGTCTGCATTTATCATTGCACAAGCAGTTCTGGTGAACTGCTTGTGCAATGCCGCCCCCTGCTAGCAGGGGGTGTCAAGCAACCCGATCGTATACGATCGGGCTGATTGCTGTACACTGCCTCCGAGGAGGCGTACGAGTTAAGGAGCAGCGGTCTTAAGACCGCTGCTTCTTAACTCCTGTTTCTGGCAAGCCTGAAGGCTCACGCGGAAACAGAGGCATTGGGACCGATACGGAGCCCCCATGAATCTAAAGAATTGGAGTATGATTCATAAATGTATGGCCATAAACTTGTTAAATCTAAATTAGATTAAAAAATATATAAATCTAAATTCAAACCTCTTGTAACAAATAAAACCTAATGTGATTCCTCTTTATGTAAAAGCTTAAACCTTTCATACTAATTGGTATGTTTGGTGACTGCAATGTATACTATAACAGAAATATGACATTTGTTATAATTCACCCTTGTATATGTGTGATTTTCCTCCTTCATCTATTATATTTAAAATGTTAATTAAAGGGCCATTATACACTCATTTTTTCTTTGCATAAATGTTTTGTAGATAATCTATTTATATAGCCCATAAAGTTTTTTTTTTTAAATTAATGTATAGTTTTGCTTATTTTTAAATAACATTGCTCTGATTTTCAGACTCCTAACCAAGCCCCAAAGTTTTATGTGAATACGCTCGACTACCTACTCCAGCTTGCTCCTGTTTGTGTAAAGGGTCTTTTCATATGCAAAAGAAGGGGGAGGGGGGGAGTGTCTTATTTGCCACTTGCAGTGGGCTTTCCAGCTACCTTTTCAACAGAGCCAAACTGGCAGCTTCTAAGTAAGTTTTTAAATGGTTTTATACTGGATTTTTATATAAGTATCTGTGCATATTATTCTTTATAGTAGTGTCTATTACATGCAGTTATATGAAAATGAGTGTATACTGTCCCTTTAACTTTTATTGTAAGTGTATGTTTAATAACCCCTATTGACAAATAATTACTAAATATGTCATATGCTACTAAAAATCAGTGGCGGAACTACCATTGATGCAGCAGATACTGTGGCACCAGGGCCCAAGTACTAGGGAGGCCATAGTAGCCAGTCTATACATAGACAATTTATACAATTCTAATGCAAGGGAGACATTTATTTGTTCAGTTTGCATATCCATCTTATCTATCTATCTATCTATCTATCTATCTATCTATCTACTCAAAATCATTTTACAGAGCAGCATGTACTGTATATATATATATATATATATATATATATATATATATATATATATATATATATATATATATATATGTTACTACTAAGTTAACATTGGGGGGCCCTCTCTTGAGTAGGATCTACTGACTAAAATGAGAGTGGAGGGCCCTCTAGTGGGCCTGTAACATCACTAAGGGATTACCAACTTGAAGTCTGGAGATTGTGTTTGTTTGTTACATTGTTGCAGGAGAGGAGGCGGTGTTTTGTTCTTACCTTTATAGGGTCCTGCAGCAGAGTATCCGGCCTCTTTTTGGTTCCAGACTTCAAGAGGAAAGTTTCTGTGTCCCTGAAGGAAGTTTTGCTGATGGATAGATCCAGGAGGAAATCTCTACCACCCAAAAGATATAGAGAGGTTGTGGAGATGTCATCCAGGAAGAGAGGACCTGCAAGACAAGCAGAGGAGCATGGGTTTGATGAAATTGTTCCCCCCACCCCTCCCAAAAGGCCTACCCAGAGGAGTTTCAATAAGGGGAAAGGACAGGCTAATAAGGGGAAAGGTGGTGCAGGGAAAAAAGGGGGTGGCTCTGTAGGGCCCAGGGATGTGTCCCTTTCTCAGCCGGGGTGTATGGGCGGTGTGGAGGCCCAGGTCGGCACTAGTGGGGGGCGGGAGGCCCCTGGGGAGAGGTGTGAGGCGGGCAGGGGTCCAGCTGTCACCGGAGGGTGTGAACAGGCTGGGGCTTTGCCTGCATTGCCACCGGCAGCCATGGCGGCGGTGCTAGCCCTGGCCCAATCACTGGCTTCTGTGATGCCTGAGGCTCAAGGGCAGGGCGGGAGCGCGGCCCTGGCTGGCGGTGGGGTTGTGGCGAGTGGGGCAGGTGGGTCAGGGACCACGAGGCCCCACATGGCAGAGTGCGCAGCAGGCCCGTCCCTCTCGGATGGCGGGTCGCGCGAGATGTTCTCCTCCAGCTCATCGGAGGAGGAGGAGTGCGGCCGCCATCTTGGAGGGAGGGTCAGAGGTCCGGAGGACACCGCCCGCGACCGGAGCGGCCCAGGTAACTTGGGGAGGCTCCCGGTCGCGGGCGGGGCGGCAGAGGGCAGCGCACAGCGGAGGCGGCAGGACTTACCGGTCGTCATTAGGGCGGCTGGGGCGGCAGGATCTCAGCAGCGCGGCGAGGAGGCGAGGCCTAGTACAAGCGCGCATGCGCACACGAGTACTGATGGGCCTGTAGTGTGGGCGCAGGAGCGCCAAGGACTGGTGGAGGCTGGCTGGAGGTGTGAGTCTGTGGGGTTGAGAGCTGTGGGGCCTACGCAGACGGCGCAGGCAGACATGAGTCGCGGAGGTACAGGCGCGCAGGCGCAAGGGAGGCACAGAGCTAGCGGTCATGTGAGAGTGTCTGGAGCTGGAAGGGGCATGAATATGAGCAGCAACACTGTGAGAGTCATGGAAGCCAGCAGTGGCAGGAGTATGGGGGATGTCACTGGGGGCAGAGGGAGGACACATGCGGGGATAACGCATGTCAGTGCACATGGGTCACAGTGTGTTACGGTTGGTGAGGATGTGTATGGGTGTATGGTGCCTGGGAATATGAGGCTTGGTGGTGACAGGCCAGGAGTTGCGGGGGGTAGGCCTGAGGCACCGCAGACTGCACTGGGGCAAGAGGCAATGATACAGAGAGCTGTGGAGATTGCGCTGCGTGAGATGGCCAGGCAGCAGGCCCCTCAAGGGTTTAGTGCTCATGCCCAGGAGGGGCCTGGGCAAGAACAGTTGATTAGAAGGGCTGTGGTTGCAGCTCTGGGGATGGACGCTGGGGGGGATCTCAGGGTGGAGGGGAGGAATCGCTCTTTTGACGCTCCACCCGTTGCCCAGAGTACTCCCCAAGTTAATTTGTCTCCCCAGGTATCGAGTAGGAATACTTCCACAATGGCAGCAGAAGCATCCAGTGCGCTAGTGGTGGCAGGACAGTGCACAGAGCAAAGAGAGCAGGCCGGATCTTCGTCCCAGGCAACCATCGAAGCAGACCGCTCGGGAAGTTGTGAGTACTATGCACCACACACACTGCACGCTGACACAGGGTCCTCATCTAGTGTTTCAGGTTCAGATAGTGGGGAGGACCTGGGGCTGGTTGGAAAGGGTCAGCGTAGAATGTTTCGTTGGATCAAGAAGATGGCGGCAGGGCAGGCGAAGGAGAGGGACAGGACGCCAGGACCCGCTGAAGGGGTCCAAGGGCCCGCAGGGCCTGGGGGTGCCCCCCCTGGGGCCGCGGTGCCTCGTAAGGTGGCGGCTCAGGGAGACACGTACCCGTGTTTGGTGCATTCCCTGTACGGGCACCTCAAGGCGAAAACAGTGAAGAAAATACAGGAGGGTCGTTACGTTAATGTCTTTGACCTCTCACTGGACGCGTTTAGGGCGAAAGAAAGGGCCCAAGATGGGGCAGGGCCCAAAAAAGTGCGCAGGCCTGAAACATACGAGGAGTGGCTGAAATGCTTCCGAGTGCTGGCAGCGTGTTATGTGGATAGGTGGCCACTGCAGGGCCACAACCTTTTTAAGTACCAGGATACTATTGAGGATATCCATGGCAGGTTTAAAGAGGGTGCTTGGAGGGAATATGACATGGCCTTCAGGAGGAAGATGGTGGGCAACCACCTACTTCATTTCGGCACTCAGGACATGCACCTGTGGTCGAAGCTGGGGTTGGAAGGGGGCCCCACCCCCCCTACGCTGGCGCGGCTGGGATCGCCGAGGCAGAGTGCGAGGGTAGGTCGGCGCGGGCGAGAGTGCTGGAAATTCCAGGACAAGCAGTGCGACAGAGGGAGCAGTTGCTCCTTTCGCCACATCTGCCGATATTGTGGAGGACCGCATGCGGGGGTTGATTGCAGCAAACGCAGGGACACGGGGCAATCGAAGCCAGCGCCAAAAGCTGGAGCTGTGGTCAAGGGCCCCAACCCCGCTTAAGCTGGCCCCTATGCTTCCCTGGCTGGCCCGTTATCCAGACAGGGGGGCAGCGGAACTGCTCCGGGGTGGCCTGGAGTGGGGCTTCGAGATACCGGTTACAAGGATGGTGCGTGGGTCTGGGGTACACAAAAATTTAAAGACGGCTTACGAATTCCCACACGTGGTGAGGGAGAAATTGGCAAAGGAAGTCGCATTGGGTAGGGTGTCTGGCCCATTTGCGGAATCTCCCATCGAGAACCTGGTGGTTTCGCCATTGGGGGTGGTGCCAAAAAAGGAGCCGGGGAAATTCAGGTTGATTCATCACCTGTCTTTCCCGAAAGGCGGGTCAGTCAATGATGCGATCGACCCGGAAATCAGCTCGGTGCATTATCAGTCTTTTGATAATGCTCTGGAGGTGGTTAGGGAGTGTGGCTCGGGGGCATTGATGGCAAAGCTCGATATTGAGTCGGCATTCAGACTGCTGCCCCTTCACCCCTCAGCGTTTAGGCTCATGGGGATGAGGTTCGAAGGGTCCTATTATGTGGACAGGTGCCTACCAATGGGGTGTTCCTTGTCCTGCTCACTATTTGAGTGTTTTAGTTCCTTTCTGCACTGGGTGGTCTGGTCGGCGTCGGGGGGTGGGGCGATCGCCCATTACCTCGACGACTTCCTTCTGGTGGGGAGAGCGGGTTACGCGGATTGCGAACAGCTGATGAGAACCATGAAGGATGTAATGGCCAGTTTCGGGGTGCCCCTGGCGGACGAAAAGACGCAGGGCCCCTGCACATGTATCACGTTTCTGGGGATAGAAATTGACACAGTGCGTGCGGTCTGTAGATTGCCCGGCGACAAGGTGCAGCGAATGCTGCAGGCGGTCCGAGCAATTATGGAACGCGATAGGGTGCCTATCAAGGAGGTGCAATCATTGCTAGGCCTCCTGAACTTTGCTGGGCGCGTGATCCCGATGGGTCGGGTCTTCAATCGCCGATTGGAGGGCCAGTTGAAAGGCCCTCCAGGTCAGGCGAAATGGGCGCGCGTTACGATAGAGGTGAAGGAGGACTTGGAAGTCTGGGCCAGATTCTTAGTCGACTTCAACGGGGTGTGCCTCTGGAGGCACCCACCAGTCTCCAATCAGGCACTTCACCTCTTCACGGATGCAGCGGGGGGCTTCGGGTACGGAGCCTACCTGGATGGGGAATGGAGCGCCGCTCCATGGCCCAGGGATTGGATAGAGGCCGGATACGTCAGGAATTTGACGTTTTTGGAGCTGTTCCCCATAGTGGTAGCTGTAGAAATATGGGGTGCGCGGTTATCAAATAGGTCAGTGGTGTTTTGGACAGACAATCTAAGCGTGGTGTACGCCATTAATAGGTTGTCGGCGGCTTCACCTCATGTGGTGAGCTATCTGAGGCACCTGGTGTTGCGCTGTTTGCAGCTCAACATCTCTTTCACCGCCAAACACGTCCCGGGAGTGCAGAATGTTATCGCTGACGCACTCTCTCGATTCAACTGGGGGCAGTTTAGGAGAGCAGCGCCCAGGGCGGCTAAGGAGGGTCTAACGTGCCCTTCTTTTCTTTGGCAGCTGGCGAAGGCTGGGAAGGCATCCTCGGGCTAGTTAAGACATCACTGGCTCCGAAGACATGGGCTACCTACCTGGGCCACTGGAACAGATGGGTGACTTTCTGTCGGCAGAGGGAGGTTCAGGTACAAGGGGCCTCGAGGGTGCAAGTGTTGGGTTGGTTGGCTCAGTTGAAAGGGGAAGGCATTAGCAGGGCTGGAGCAGTTGGTAGGCTGGCAGCGGTGTCTTTCTTTAACCAGGCTTTGGGTTTTGTCGACCACTCCAGGGCTTTCCTAGTAAGGAAAGTGCTGAAGGGATGGGGGAGAACTGCTCCCCGCGTGAAGGATAAAAGGGAACCGATTACAGCGGACAGGCTAGAGCAGTTGGCTCGGTGCCTGCAAGACGTATGCAAGTCTGACTACGAGACGTTGCTGTTTAGAACCGCTTTTGCGTTGGCATTTGCGGGTGCCCTTCGGGTGAGCGAACTGGTCTCCTCGTCGAAGACGGAGGGGTCCGGTGGGGTATTGGTGGAGCACGTTCGATTAGCACAAGGGGGTGTGCTATTGTACGTTCCTAGGTCCAAAACCGACCAGGAGGGCAAAGGCACATGGCTGCCTCTCGCGCGCCATGAGGTAGCAATATGCTGCCCTGTGCGTTGCGTAGAGGAGTTTGCGAAACTCCGTCCAGGACAAGGCCCGCAATTTCTCGTGCACGAGGATGGGTCCGCATTGTCCAAATTTCAGTTTAGGAGAGTTCTCGCTAAGACGGCTGAGTTGGCGGGCTTGGACCCGAAGAGAATAGCAGCCCATTCCTTTCGGATAGGCGCTGCAACTAGCGCAGCGGAGAAAGGGGAATCATCGGCGGAGATTAAGCGCTTGGGAAGATGGAAGTCGGCCCAATTTAAGGCATATATTAGGCCCACACCAGGTCCGCATTGCTAGGATAGGTGGCGGCCTGGTGGCTTTGAGCGTTATGCGAGTTAGCTTCTGCGCGACACCCGGTGGGTTGGTGGGTGCGTGTGTGGGACAGGGCTGCTGATGGATTTCAGAAGGTGAGTGGGCGGTTGTTGCGGGGCTAGGGCGCTAGCCCAGGTTTAATTTGGTGTCGTCTGTTTTACCAGGTACAGTGGGAAGTTCACCACCGGTGCGAGTGTGGATAGTGGGACACTCATTTATCCACTGGGCGTCCATCAGGGCATTGCGGATGCCGGAAGGGCGACAACTTGGATTCCGAACGTCCAGGGCAAACTTCCGGTGGTTGGGACGCAGGGGTCTTGTGTGGGACGATTTACCAGCCTTGTTGCAGGATGCACATAGGAGGTGGGGGCAGCCGAATGTCATTGTGCTGCATTTGGGGGGTAATGACTTGGGTGCATTACCGGCCCTGGACCTTATTAAAAGGATGACAGCGGATATTAAATGGGTGCACACATGGTTGAAAGAGGTCAAAATAGGTTGGTCAAATGTGGTTGCTCGGCTGCATTGGCGACACATTGTGACCCAGAAAGCAGCCTATAACGTGCGGAAGAAGGTCAATAGAGAGTTGGGAAGAGCGGTCACGGCCTTGGGGGGCTTCGTGATTAGACACGATGGGATAACGGCCGACAAGAAGGACCTATTTCGCCCTGATGGGGTCCATCTGACTGATGTCGGGTTGGACATGTTTCTGTCAGATATTAAGAGCACTTTGTTGAGGGTATTATAGTTAAAAAAAAAAAAAAAAAAAAAAACAGCTGATTGTTGTTGTTCATTTGGTTATTTGTTACTGTTGACATGTTATTTTATTGTAGGTGCCTGTCGGTTAAGTGGCGGCAAGAGAATGCCTGGCTCTTGTGGCGGGTGGTCAGGGCCCTGGGGAGCGGGCACGGAGAGAGAAGAGTGCCGGTCTAATTAAAGGGGGGGGTTACGCCCGCCAGGCGCCGGCCTGGGGGTCCTCTCCCTGGCGAACAAGACCGAACACCTCTAAACCATCACAGCTCTCTCTCAGTGCCATTGGGCGTGACAGCCGGGTGTCACGTTGCAGGCATCGAAAGGGGCCTTGACCATCTGACTAAAGGGGCTAGGTTAGGGTGAGATGCCGCCAACGTTTTGTTGTTAACGAACTTGTTGCCAAGTTTGGTATTAAGTAAAATGCCTAAGGCAAATTCGAATAACGCTTTAGGCATTAGTTATTCGTTTATTTTAATAAACGCGACCGTGACCGGTCTTTTCCTCCCAACTTGGTGTGCTGTCTTATTATTTCATGTTAGGCTACACTACGTAGGACGTAATAGGGGGTTTAGACCTTATGAGAGTGGAGGGCCCTCTAGTGGGCCTGTAACATCACTAAGGGATTACCAACTTGAAGTCTGGAGATTGTGTTTGTTTGTTACATTGTTGCAGGAGAGGAGGCGGTGTTTTGTTCTTACCTTTATAGGGTCCTGCAGCAGAGTATCCGGCCTCTTTTTGGTTCCAGACTTCAAGAGGAAAGTTTCCCGCCCACCCGTCCCCGGAGTAGCAGTGGATTGGCGGCGATGCGGCTTGTAGGGTGAGCTAACCCGGCAGGGGTAGGTTTATTTGAGCTAGCCTTATGTAAGACCGGGTTCTTAATTTAGTCACCCACCTCTATCAATAGGGTTGTACGATTCGATTGCGAGAGGTCACCGTACTGGGTTGGGTTGATGCCCAGTTAGGCGGGTGGTCAGGGCCCTGGGGAGCGGGCACGGAGAGAGAAGAGTGCCGGTCTAATTAAAGGGGGGGGTTACGCCCGCCAGGCGCCGGCCTGGGGGTCCTCTCCCTGGCGAACAAGACCGAACACCTCTAAACCATCACAGCTCTCTCTCAGTGCCATTGGGCGTGACAGCCGGGTGTCACGTTGCAGGCATCGAAAGGGGCCTTGACCATCTGACTAAAGGGGCTAGGTTAGGGTGAGATGCCGCCAACGTTTTGTTGTTAACGAACTTGTTGCCAAGTTTGGTATTAAGTAAAATGCCTAAGGCAAATTCGAATAACGCTTTAGGCATTAGTTATTCGTTTATTTTAATAAACGCGACCGTGACCGGTCTTTTCCTCCCAACTTGGTGTGCTGTCTTATTATTTCATGTTAGGCTACACTACGTAGGACGTAATAGGGGGTTTAGACCTTATAATTGTTTTACTTTTATTATATTCATTAATCACTCTATTTATATTATATTCATTAGATATATTATATTCATTAGACACTCTAGCAGACACACAAAGAAACACATTCAGACACAGACACCCAAACAGAAACTCAGCACTTGTTTACATTGACCTGACAAGTAATGAGGTAAACTACAGTTTTGTGAAAAAAAGAAGATTTAGAAAACAAAATATGCAGTTCTGATTATCTTTTTGTAAAGGAAGATGCCAACTAAATGATGACAACAGCATGCAGTGGCTGAAAGGAAGGGCCCTGAACTGCCTAAACAATATTTTAAAGGTTAAATTGTGGATTGGTGACTTCCAGCAAGGTCTTATTAGTCTCAAAGTCTGTATAAAGATGTGAATAATCAGTAGTAAGGTCAAAATGTCCTAAAAAGGAACAGACAATGGACACACACAAACACATAACAAACTCAAACTTGCACATACACCCAAGAAAACACAGACAGAGACAGCCTCAGAAAACACAAAGACATACACATACACATACACAGAGACACCCACATAAAACACACAGAGATACACACACATAGAGGCAACCACATAAAACACAGAAAGACATACATACACACACTCTCACTGAGACATCCACAGAAAACACACAAATACATACACACACCCTTACAGTGACACCCACAGAAACACAGACATACATACATACACACCCACCCTCACAGAGGCATCCAGAGAAAATACACAAAAACAAACATACACACACCCTCACAGAGACACCCATAGAAAAAGCTCAAAGACATATGTACACACCCTCACAGACATCCACAGAAAATGCACAAAGACATACACACCTACCCTCACAGAGAGACCCACAGAAAAAAAATACATACACACTCATAGAGACACAAACCAAAGCACAAAGACATAAACACAGACACCCACAGAAACACTCACAGGAGGAAACATTTATGCACCTTGCATCCCCTAAATCAACAGTGTGTGACATGCATGATAAAAAAAAATTCAGAAATTAAGAGATCACTTTTTAAAGAATCATATTTGTAAATGTGCAAACAAAAATAATTCTGGGAATTCAAAATTGTACATTAATGATCTGGGTAGATGGCTAGATGAAGAAAAGTTGACATATGTTTTTTTTTATTTTTCCCCATTTTCCCAAACCAAGAGCACCACTTCAAATATAGTGTACAAATGTTCCCATCTGTCAGCTGTACTTATGGATTTTGAAAATGCTGTACTTTATATGGTCTTGGTGGAACCATAAGCTGTGGTACTCATACCATTAGATCTGGTTAAATGCAGGATTTAGGCTTGTTGGTATGTATTTCAAAATTAAGTCAGCTGTAGTGTAAATTGAACAGTTTTAAGTTAACCTGTCTCATTTTAAACACTGAGCAATCTTAGTCTGATAGTATAACATGTTATGCAGATGTAAAAATCTTAGATAAAATACCTACTTGCATCTGGAAAGTCCTTGCATAAAGGGGCAGTAAACAGTAAACTGGAATGTAATATATATATATATATATATATATATATATATATATATATATATATATATATATATATATATATATAAAAATAAAAGAATGCATATCTGCCAAAAGGGCACCTATCATTTGTGTATTGAGGAGGAAACATTTCTGCATTGTTTTAAATATAGAATTTCTACAGCATTGTCAAATAATCATAAATACACTGCTGCTAAAAAAAATGTGTTTTTATGGACCCCTGGCCCCACCATACACCTACTACCACACGGAAGTTACAATCCAAAATCGCACAAAGAAATAAAAAACATTCACTAAGTAAGTCCTACCTCCTTTGCAAAAAAAAAGATCTGCCGTCTGACTCAGGCACACACTGTACAAACAAAGTGCCAAGTCTGTCTCACACTGTGCATAGTGGTTTAGTGCACACTCAGAAATCCTAATACTTTACTTCTTGTAATAACATTTACCATGCTCAATTAGCACTCTGCTGTAGAACCCACTGGTGGCTGCCAAAATTGTTTTGTTTTTTTTTAGTTCTTGCCTCATGGGGCCCCCCTGGCCCATTGGGCCCCTGACAGGAGTCACCCCTGTCACCCCCTGATGGCGGCCCTGTATATGCTTCATATTTTCGTCTCACTTAATGAATTAGCTAGCTCCCAGTATTACACTGCTATATCTTCAACAAAGGATACAAAAAGAATGAAGCAAATTTGATAACAGATTTAAAATGGAAAGATGTTTAAAATTGTAATCTCTATCTGAATCATGAAAAAAAAAGTTTGGCTTCATGTCCCTTTAATTTTTTTATTTTGTGACACGCAATTTATTGCTCGATATCACTGTTTATTTCACTTAAGTCATTGGTGAGCCCTAGAAACGTAGAAATAACAATTACAAAAGTGCATCAAGTATGTCCAAAGAATCTAGTGGGAGGATCTACAGAAAAAAAAGTAAGTTCCCACCGGAATAGGGCCCTCAATTCCTCCTGTATTTGTTTGATAAATTATGTCCTCCTACAAATATTGTATCATTGCGTGGCCGGACTGTTATCCGACTGACGCTTGTCCGACGGACATTTGTCCGACGGACAATATTCCGAAAGACATTTATCCGGCTGCTGGGTGAGAATGAAGCTTAAAATTCATGGTTTTATAACATTTTTAATAGTGGACTGACAAAAGACAATTAAATCAACTTATATATAACATTTATAACATTTTTAATAGTGGACTGACAAAAGACAATTAAATCAACTTATATATAACATATTAATTATAATATATAATATTATAATTATAATAATTATATGATGTGTTAAAAGTACATCGTGAGGGTAGGGACCCATGGATAGGTTCCCAGAGGCGGTTGCGGCGCCCGAGTCACTGATTGTAACAGAAAATTTTGGATCGTATCTGCCCTCGGCCGAATGTATCTTGATTTATTTAAGTAAATCTTATATATTATGTGCTATTGCCTTTAAAAAGTCTAATCTTGAGTATTGACTGTATTTTTCTAAAACTTTCATTATCCTGTTGTTTATGATTTAATATTTTTTTTTTGGTTTTCTCAGTTCAACTCCAGAATCAATTTTTTCAATTGTTAACTCCCATTCTGCTTGTTCTTTTCTTATTTTTGAAACTAGTCTGCAAATGCTTGGGTGGGTTATAGACATTCGTTGGTCAAATACTCTGTGCCATCCTTCTAGAGAGTTGTTTGTTCTAGGTAACCCTAGTTTTGTTCTTTCAAAAGTGTTCCACATCGTAATATCGAAAGTAGGTTTTCTTCTTGTACCTTGTTGTAGTTCGCCAATCCAGGTTTTTTCAAAATAATTTAAAAATTCAGATAAAATGTTACTGTTTTGTTTTTCTATTGATTTTACAAAGTCATTAAATGTTTCAACTCCACTGGCACAAATGCTAATGCTTCTAAGCATTTTATGATCAGAGCATTTTTTTCATTATTATACCATATTTTTAAGCCCAAAGATTGTATTTTTCTCCACAGGAATTGGGAAAAATGGAAAAAGCATCCATAAATTATTGTATTTTGTAAAAAAATTGTTATGCAATTTATTGCTGCTCTTTCAAAATCTACTGTAATTGATATAGGATTGATATCTGGATTTTTTTCTTTTATAATACTAAAAATTAAATTATAAGTTTCCTGATTTTTATTTTTTGATATGCAGTATACTAATGGTATGGTATGGTTATCTTCTATTAAAACATGTATTGTATACAACTGAAAGCCTAAAGGAGCTGAGTCAAATGTTCCGTCACAGAGCCAGTGTTGTTTTTTTGAAAGAAGATCTACATTTTTTTTAGTAGACAGAATGATTAAATTTTCACTTTCGTACATGATGAAATCTTCTCCTCTGGTTGTTTTTCTTAAATCATCATTTAAAATGTTTCCATTTGGTGTTGTTCGATGTCGACGTACCATTCTGGCAAGAATTTCTTTTTTAGGTAGAGCTCCTGCTGCTTCAAGGGGGAAATTAGATATGCAATTTTGTATTATGCTTGATGTTACTTCTTCTGAATTTTTAGCAACTTCTTTTATTTTTTCAATTGTTTTCATAGATAAAATTCTTGCTGCATTAGGTGGATGTGAATGATTTGATGCATCTTTTTCAATTATATCATTAATGGTTTTTAGCCTTCCTCCACAAAAACCTTTTTTTTCACATCTCCAATATGTTACATTTCTTTTTTTTTGTCTACAATGTATGCATAACCTTCATATAACATTTTTCTTCCTCCTTTACACGTCTTTATGAACTCCATTTTTTTAATTTGATGTTTATTTTAAATTTATTTATTTATGTGTTTGTGTTGTTTTTTTACCTCAGTAGCCACAATACAGGGAGTGCAGAATTATTAGGCAAATGAGTATTTTGACCACATCATCCTCTTTATGCATGTTGTCTTACTCCAAGCTGTATAGGCTCGAAAGCCTACTACCAATTAAGCATATTAGGTGATGTGCATCTCTGTAATGAGAAGGGGTGTGGTCTAATGACATCAACACCCTATATCAGGTGTGCATAATTATTAGGCAACTTCCTTTCCTTTGGCAAAATGGGTCAAAAGAAGGACTTGACAGGCTCAGAAAAGTCAAAAATAGTGAGATATCTTGCAGAGGGATGCAGCACTCTTAAAATTGCAAAGCTTCTGAAGCGTGATCATTGAACAATCAAGCGCTTCATTCAAAATAGTCAACAGGGTCGCAAGAAGCGTGTGGAAAAACCAAGGCACAAAATAACTGCCCATGAACTGAGAAAAGTCAAGCGTGCAGCTGCCAAGATGCCACTTGCCACCAGTTTGGCCATATTTCAGAGCTGCAACATCACTGGAGTGCCCAAAAGCACAAGGTGTGCAATACTCAGAGACATGGCCAAGGTAAGAAAGGCTGAAAGACGACCACCACTGAACAAGACACACAAGCTGAAACGTCAAGACTGGGCCAAGAAATATCTCAAGACTGATTTTTCTAAGGTTTTATGGACTGATAAAATGAGAGTGAGTCTTGATGGGCCAGATGGATGGGCCCGTGGCTGGATTGGTAAAGGGCAGAGAGCTCCAGTCCGACTCAGACGCCAGCAAGGTGGAGGTGGAGTACTGGTTTGGGCTGGTATCATCAAAGATGAGCTTGTGGGGCCTTTTCGGGTTGAGGATGGAGTCAAGCTCAACTCCCAGTCCTACTTCCAGTTTCTGGAAGACACCTTCTTCAAGCAGTGGTACAGGAAGAAGTCTGCATCCTTCAAGAAAAACATGATTTTCATGCAGGGCAATGCTCCATCACATGCATCCAAGTACTCCACAGCGTGGCTGGCAAGAAAGGGTATAAAAGAAGAAAATCTAATGACATGGCCTCCTTGTTCACCTGATCTGAACCCCATTGAGAACCTGTGGTCCATCATCAAATGTGAGATTTACAAGGAGGGTAAACAGTACACCTCTCTGAACAGTGTCTGGGAGGCTGTGGTTGCTGCTGCACACAATGTTGATGGTGAACAGATCAAAACACTGACAGAATCCATGGATGGCAGGCTTTTGAGTGTCCTTGCAAAGAAAGGTGGCTATATTGGTCACTGATTTGTTTTTGTTTTGTTTTTGAATGTCAGAAATGTATATTTGTGAATGTTGAGATGTTATATTGGTTTCACTGGTAAAAATAAATAATTGAAATGGGTATATATTTGTTTTTTGTTAAGTTGCCTAATAATTATGCACAGTAATAGTCACTTGCACACACAGATATCCCCCTAAAATAGCTATAACTAAAAACAGACTAAAAACTACTTCCAAAACTATTCAGCTTTGATATTAATGAGTGTTTTGGGATCATTGAGAACATGGTTGTTGTTCAATAATAAAATTAATCCTCAAAAATACAACTTGCCTAATAATTCTGCACTCCCTTTATATACAGTATTTAAATTCTCCACTTTTTTACTGATGACAATTACGCAATTACGTGATTGCGTGATTGTGCTGTTCGGCGTGCAGTCGGAAGCAGTGTATCTCGGACATATGTCTGACGGACAAATGTGCTTCGGCATTTTGTCCGTCGGAATTTTGTCCGAGCACCGTATCATTGTTGTACTCATCATTTCTACCTATGGACAGTGCTGTAGAATTTTGTTGGTGCTTTATAAATAACGTATAATAATAATAATTTTAGTGCTGACACAATAAAAGTTAGTTTGTTCTCCGCTGAATATGATATGTTTTGGGCTGATAAAATATGTTTTCAAGCTGCAGGCTGTGTATATATTACCATAAATGAAAACTATTGTAAAAGAATAATAAATCAGATAATAAGCTTTGTTCTTTGGTTATTTGATTCTGAGTACATAAGTAGTACAGATTGTTAATATTTAAGTAAAATGCGATGTGCTCTCCTTTAATGTCACAGAAATTAGTTACATTACAATTAATACCTGTACATTAAGCTCTCACCAGTATTTTCTAAAGTATTAAATTAAAGCTATGTCCTATCCAAGTCTTTAGAAAATATAATGTTCAAAGAGAACACAGTGTCCTTCTGCAGTTTTGTTTTCAACAATATCTACTGCTGCTTACTTTGTCCTTGTGCTTTATCTAAGACACATGAATCAGCAGGTGCTAATTCTTTTAACTTTTAGATCTTTTGCTGTTGTGGAACTCCAGGGGCTCATTATATTTTGTCTTTAGACTTTTAAAAATCTCTCTTATGAATTCTAAAGGTTGGGTTGCTGTTTTGCCCAGGTTGTATTTAGATAAATTAGACGAGTGAGCTTAACAATTAACTGAAGTCTAAAGAAGAATAACATGAAATATAGATGAGTACTTGAAAAAAAGAAATAGAACTAATATTTACACTATATTTATAGAAACATTAATTTTATAGGCAAACAACAACCAAAAGTACCATCAAGTTTGCCAATATACTTATCTAAATTATAAACAATATATTTGTTTGAATTTGTATGCATATAGTAGCTTATATTATTATTATATGCATATAATAGCTTATTCAATTTATAAGCCCATATCAATGTTGCTTAAAGTATAATTCTCTTTATTTATGGCCTTTTTTGTTAAAATTTAATAAAATCTCTTAATATATAGCAAGGTTTTACCATATAACTTCTAAATGCATTTCTCTAAAGGGATTTGTTGGTCTAAATTAAGCTTCTATTACTAAGAGCATAAACTTGTTTTTATAAAATATATACATTTCCAGTATACTTCTATTATCAAATTTACCTGATAAGCCTTGTAATGGGCGGCTCCCCCTCAATACATAAAAAACAGATAGTTCAAAAATTCTTAACGCGTTTCATACATGAGCAGAATGATTTTAAATACCACTTCGTTATCATACTTTTTAAATATATAATGAAAGTGATATTGAGGGTATAATATAATGTTATGTCAGAAAACCATTTGTAGGTTTAATTTTATTAAATGGATATTTTTTTATTCAAAGTTGTTGTAATTTGTCATAATGTTTTTTTCTTCACATTTAGTTGCATTTAGTTATAGGTCGGTAGAGTCAGGGATTGTTGCAGTGTGATTCTGCCCCCCTCCTCAAATGTTTCTTTAGCTCAAACAACCATTTCTGAGCTGAAATAATGGGGCCTATCTATCAAGCTCCAAACGGAGCTTGACGACCCATGTTTCTGGCTAATCTTCAGACTCGCCAGAAACACAAGTTATGGAGCAGTAGTCACAAGACTGCTGCTCCATAACCCTGTCCGCCTGCTCTGAGCAGGCGGACAGGAATCGCTGGAATTCAACTTGATCGAATACGATCGGGTTGATTACACCCCCTGCTCACAAGAGCTGCTGGTGCAATGCTGAATACGGAGAGCGTATTGCTCTCCGCATTCAGCGATGTCTTGCGGGTCGGATCAGGTCCACAAGACATTTGTTAAATAGGCCTCAATGTGTCATCTGTCTGGATCTTTCCATCTTGCTGATTTTAAGGAATATTAAAAGGACACAGAAGTCAAAATTACACTTCCATGATTCAGATAAAATGAACAATTAAAAACAAACTAACAAAATTATCAGTGTTCTTCTATAATAAAATATAAATCTTTCTCTTAATATCTTTTGTTAAAAATTATTTTCTTTCCATAAGAGCATATCTAGACATGCTGAGGAGCATGCATATCTCTTTAGTACTATATGGAAACAGATGGCTAGATTACGAGTTGTGCGTTAGGGTAAAAAAGCAACGTTAAGAGGTCCTAATGCTGCTTTTTTACGCCTGCTGCTATTACGAGTCTTGCAGGTTTAGTGTCACTGCACACTTCTTTGACCTTACCGCAAAACGACTTACGTAAACTTCGTAAAGTCTTTTTTCTATGGGACTTCCATAGCGCCGGTATTACGAGTCTGTCCTGGGAGGAAAAAAAGTGAGCGGTACACCCTCGACCTCCAAGAGTCCTAACGCATTTAAAAGTCAGTAGTTAAGACAACGCCGTAACATAAAACTCATAACTAAAGTGCTAGAAAGTACACTAACACCCATAAACTACCTATTAACCCCTAAACTGAGGCCCTCTTGAATTGCAAACACTATAATAAAAATTTTAACCCCTAATCTGCCGCTCCGGACAACGCCGCCACCTATATTATATTTATGAACCCCTAATCTGCTGTCCCCAACATCACCGACACCTACATTATATTTATTAACCCCTAATCTGCCGCCCCCAATGTCGCCCCAACCTACCTACACTTTTTAACCCCTAATCTGCCACCCCCAACGTCGCTGCCACTATAATAAACATATTAACCCCTAAACCGCCGCACTCCTGCCTCGCAAACATTAGTTAAATATTATTAACCCCCTAAGCTGACGTTCCTAACATCGCCGCCATCTACCTACATTTATTAACCCCTAATCTGCCTCCCCCAACGTCGCCGCCACTATATTAAAGTTATTAACCCCTAAACCTAAGTCTATCCCTAAACCTAACACCCACTAACTTAAATATAATTTTAATAAATCTAAATAAATATTCCTATCATTAACTAAATAATTCCTATTTAAAACTAAATACTTACCTATACAATAAACCCTAAGCTAGCTACAATATAACTAATAATTACATTGTTGCTAGCTTAGGGTTTATTTTTATTTTACAGGCAAGTTTGTATTTATTTTAACTAGGTAGAATAGTTATTAAATAGTTATAAACTATTTAATAACTACCTAGCTAAAATAAAGACACATTTACCTGTAAAATAAAACCTAACCTAAGTTACTCGAACACCTAACACTACACTATAATTAAATAAATTAACTAAATTAAATACAATTACCTAAATTAAATTAAATTAGCAAAAGTACAAAAAAAACCCCACTACATTACAGAAAATAATAAACAAATTACAAGATATTTAAACTAATTAAACCTAATCTAATAGCCCTATTAAAATAAAAAAGCCCCCCAAAATAAAAAAAAACCCCTAGCCTAAACTAAGCCACCAATAGCCCTTAAAAAGGCCTTTTGCGGGGCAATGCCCCAAAGTAATCAGCTCTTTTACCTGTAAAAAAAAAACAAACAACCCCCCAACAGTAAAACCCACCCCACCCACACAACCAACCCTCCAAATAAAACACTATCTAAAAAAAACTAAGCTCCCCATTGCCCTGAAAAGGGCATTTGGATGGGCATTGTCCTTAAAAGGGCAGTTAGCTCTTTTGCCGCCAAAACCCTAAGCTAAAAAAAAAAACCCCACCCAATACACCCTTAAAAAAACATAACACTAACCCCCTGAAGATCGACTTGCCGGGAGACGTCTTCATCCAAGCCGGGCCGAAGTCCTCAACAAAGCCGGGAGAAGTCTTCATCCAAGCCGGGCAAAGTGGTCCTCCAGATGGGCAGAAGCCTTCATCCAGACGGCATCTTCTATCTTCATCCATCCGGCGCGGATCGGGTCCATCTTCAAGACATCCGACACAGCCAATAGGATTGAGCTCACATTCTATTGTCTGATTGGAACAGGATTTTTTCTACCTTACAGATAGCTCAGCATGCTAAGGCACTGTGGCTGAGCTCTGTAGCAACTCAAGGGTTGCAGGTTCGATCCCCGGCGAGGTCCACTCAGCCTTTCATCCTTCCGAGGTCGATAAAATGAGCAGCGCCTTGAGACCCTTACGGGTGATTAGCTGCGCTTTACAAGTACCCAATACTTACTGAGGGGCTAAAAACTCATGAAATTTGTAATATTCCATTACAAATTCTCAGGATACATTTGTACACAGCATTAGGTTATTTCTTTCATCAAGAGAAATCGGAATTAAAGGGACACTTGACATTTAGCTCTGCTTCTTAGCAAAGGGATCAAACTAAAAAAGGATCAAATACATAAGGATATTTGAGTTATTTCAGAAAGGTGGTAGACCTGAACTGTGAAGTAGTTTCACTACAGAAATTGAATAGTTAAAGGTTTGAGTTAATTTACATTCTTTTGTATTCTGGTTTTTAGTATTGCAATTAGATAACAATTAGATTGTTTGCATAGGTGAGCAATTAGGAGGGACCCCACCCTATCTTTCTGAGGGTATTTAAAGAGATCTGTTTAGCTCTGCTAAACATTTAGCTCTGCTTCTTAGCAAAGGGATCAAACTAAAAAAGGATCAAATACATAAGGATATTTGAGTTATTTCAGAAAGGTATATAACATTTCTCTTTTAAATTGTTGTTACTTGAATAGTTTGTACTTTCAGATAATATATTTTGTATTTCTATTAACTTTATATTTTGTTTTTTTATAGGTGGTAGACCTGAACTGTGAATTAGTTTCACTACAGAAATTGAATAGTTAAAGGTTTGAGTTAATTTACATTCTTTTGTATTCTGGTTTTTAGTATTGCAATTAGATAACAATTAGATTGTTTGCATAGGTGAGCAATTAGGAGGGACCCCACCCTATCTTTCTGAGGGTATTTAAAGAGATCGGTTTAGCTCTGCTAAACATTTAGCTCTGCTTCTTAGCAAAGGGATCAAACTAAAAAAGGATCAAATACATAAGGATATTTGAGTTATTTCAGAAAGGTATATAACATTTCTCTTTTAAATTGTTGTTACTTGAATAGTTTGTACTTTCAGATAATATATTTTGTATTTCTATTAACTTTATATTTTGTTTTTTTATAGGTGGTAGACCTGAACTGTGAATTAGTTTCACTACAGAAATTGAATAGTTAAAGGTTTGAGTTAATTTACATTCTTTTGTATTCTGGTTTTTAGTATTGCAATTAGATAACAATTAGATTGTTTGCATAGGTGAGCAATTAGGAGGGACCCCACCCTATCTTTCTGAGGGTATTTAAAGAGATCTGTTTAGCTCTGCTAAACATTTAGCTCTGCTTCTTAGCAAAGGGATCAAACTAAAAAAGGATCAAATACATAAGGATATTTTAGTTATTTCAGGAGTTATTCAGGGTTATTCAGGCTTATTCAGTAGTAAATAATACTTATATTTTTCTTATTGTTAAAGTGTTGCATAGTTTAAAATGTCTCAGATACAGTGCAATGGGTGTTTTGCACTTTTTAATCGTTCTACTTTTTGGAGATTTAGGGGCTGTCCTGTTTGTAAGCAGTTTTCCCTGTTAAGGGAGGAAATAGCTAAACTTCAAGCTAAGGTTAGTAACATACCTGTTACCTCTACAAAGCTGCCTCAGAAAGAAGCCCCTCTACCCCAGAGATCAGCAAGGAGAGGCAGATGGATCACTGTAGGCTCTGGAAGAATTAGAACAGTAGACCAGTAGCATTGCCCACAACCTCTGCCATTGCAAAACTCCTATGCTGCTCTTGCCGAATACACTTGTGATGAGGAGATTGCTGTTTCTGAGCCCTCTGAAGCTGTAACAGGCAATTTAAATCTATTGGCACCTGATTCTCCAGGTAACATAACACAGGAAAGAACTGCAGATGTGTTTTTGAGAAAAAGACTGTTAGTGGGTGACTCTATTTTGAGGAATGTGTATTTAGGTGAAAGTAAAGGAGAAACAAGGGAGGATAGATGTCTTCCAGGAGCTACTGCTCACAGGGATAAGAATCGTATTTTGAGAATTGTTAAGGCAGCAGGAAAGGGAAGTGAGTTAGATGTGATTGTTCATTTAGGAATAAATGATCTGGCTAGTAATCATGTTGCTGCTGTTCAGAAAGAGTTTTGTGACCTAGGTAATCATTTAGAGACTGTGGCATCAACTCTATCATTTTCTGCTATTTTACCTGTGTATGGCCAGGAAGCAGGAAAGATGGAGCGGATAACAACATTTAATTCTTGGTTAGATAAGTGGTGCAGGGAACAAGGATTTGGTTTTATTGGCCATTATAGCTCTGTTTGGAAAGATACTAGGTTATTTAGGAGAGATGGCTTGCATTTGGATGCTAAAGGAACAGAGTATCTGGGAGAGGAGTTCAAATACTTTATTAGAAATCATTTAAACTAATAAAGGGGGGTAGCATTAATATATCCACCTGCCCCCCACAGCATGCCAAAACTGTTAGTCCAAGTAACAATTCTAGAAATTCTAGTAGAAAAATTCTTCGTGCCATGAGCACAAATGCTCGCGGCTTAGGAAATAAATTACCTGAACTCATTTCAATAATGACTAGAGACAACTTGGATTTAGTAGCTATAACAGAAACATCGTACAATGATTTGCATGACTGGGACATAGTCATACCTGGATACAGGTTATTTAAAAAGAACAGAGTAGGAAAGAAAGGTGGAGGAGTTGCTTTGTATGTAAATGAAAATATAAAGGTTACTGAAATTGTAGGAACAAATGATGAGGTGGAAAGTATTTGGGTGACTTTGGAAATTGGAGATAAAAATGTTTTTAGAATAGGGGTTGTATATAGGCCTCCATTGCAGGATGAAAAACTGGACAATCTGTTATTAGATGAAATAACCAAAATGACCATGAAGGGTAAGGTTATAGTACTGGGGGACTTTAATTTGCCAGATATAGACTGGAAGATTCCTTCTGCTAGATCGGCTAGAAGCAGGTATATTCTTGAATCTCTGCTAGGGGAATCACTTGAACAATTAGTCAAGGAACTAACTCGTAAGGAAGCTATATTAGATCTAATACTTACAAACAGTGATACAGTTTCAGATGTGTCTGTAGGTGAGAACTTAGGATCCAGTGATCATCAATCTGTTTGGTTTAGTATTCATGTTCAGGAACTGTCCACTCAGACTAAAACAAAGTTTTAGACTTTAGGACGGCAGATTTTTCATTAATGGGAGAATACCTAAAAAACAATTTAAAGGGGAAAACTCTTATTACAGGGGTTCAAGAACAGTGGGAATTTGTGAAAGGTGCCATTTTAGATGCAACCGCACACTGTATTAGACATGTCTGTAAAAGTAAAAGAAAGCGGAAACCAATTTGGTTTTCCAAAGAAGTAGCACATGCTGTAAAGACAAAAAAGATAGCTTATAAAAATTACAGACACACACAAGCAGATGATGATATGAAAATATGGAGACTCCAACAAAAAAAGACTAAGCAGTTAATTAGGAAGGTTAAAGCTCATGCAGAAGAGAAGATAGCACAGTCAGTAAAACATGGGGACAAAACATTCTTTAGATATATCAGTGAAAGAAGATAAAATAAGGTAGGAATAGTAAAATTGAAATCAGTTGATGGTAGAATAATAGAAGGAGATAAGCAGATTGCAGACTGTCTCAATGATTACTTCTGTTCTGTTTTCACTAAAGATTGTGAAGATACAATGTCTACATTAAGGGATGCTACGCAAAATATAAACAAGCTTAACAGTAATCTTTTTACAGAGGATGAGGTTTTGTTAGCATTATCAAAAATAAATGTTACAAAGGCAGTGGGTCCTGATAATATTCATCCAAGGGTTTTAAAAGAACTTCGATCAGTGCTAACTGTCCCATTAACTGATCTGTTTAATCAGTCACTATTAACAGGAGCTGTCCCAGATGATTGGAGAATAGCAAATGTAATACCTCTTCATAAAAAGGGCAGTAGAGAAGAATCTGGCAACTACAGGCCAGTTAGTTTAACTTCAGTAGTAGGGAAATTAATGGAAAGCCTCTTAAAAGAAAGAATTATGACTTACATAAAGACAAACAATTTAGAGGACCAAAATCAGCATGGTTTTACTTCAGGGAGATCATGTCAGACTAATCTAATTGACTTCTTTGATTATGTAACAAAAGTATTAGACAAGGGAGGAGCAGTTGATGTAGCATATCTAGATTTCAGCAAAGCATTTGACACCGTCCCACACAATAAACTTATTCACAAACTATATCTCCTTGGTCTAGATTCAAAAATTGTGAACTGGGTGGAATGCTGGCTTAAGGACAGAAAACAAAGTGTCTTAGTAAATGGAGTTCATTCAGCAGAGGGGGCTGTTACTAGTGGTGTTCCTCAGGGGTCAGTTCTGGGGCCTGTTTTGTTTAACATATTTATCTGCGATATCAGCAAAGGGCTACAGGGGAAAGTATGTCTCTTTGCAGATGATACAAAAATTTGCAACAGAGTGGATGTTCCAGGGGGGGTAGACAAAATGAGAAGTGATATACAACAATTGGAGGATTGGACAAATGACTGGGATCTAAAGTTTAACACAGCAAAGTGTAAAATAATGCATTTAGGGAAGAAAAATCCAAATGTTAATTACAGACTCAATGACACTTTACTGACTGTTACAGACGAGGAACAGGACTTGGGAATTATTATTTCAGATGATTTAAAACTTAGTAAACAATGTAGTAATGCAGCGAGTAAGGCTAGCAGAATGCTTGGATGTATTGGTAGAGGTATTTGCAGCAGAAATAGTAAGGTTCTTATGCCACTTTATAGATCATTAGTTAGGCCTCATCTTGAGTATTGTGTGCAGTTCTGGAGGCCATATCTTCAGAAGGATATTAACAAACTTGAATCTGTGCAAAGGAGGGCTACCAAAATGGTACATGGTCTAAAAAATAAAACTTACCAGGATAGGCTCAATGACCTAAATATGTATAGCTTAGAGGAGAGAAGGGAAAGAGGTGATATGATAGCAACTTTCAAGTACATTAAAGGGTTTAGTAAAACTGAGGCTGTGGGTATTTTACATAAAATGGAAAATTCAAGAACAAGGGGTCATGAGCTCAAGCTAAAGGGTAGTAGATTCAGGAGTAATTTGAGGAAGCACTTCTTTACAGAAAGAGTGATTGATTTATGGAATAAACTTCCTCAAGAGGTAGTAGCAGCAAACACTGTGGGGGACTTTAAAAATGCATGGGACAAGCATAGGGCTATCCTACGAACTAGATAAGTTTATACTGTTAGGTAAGGTCGGGCAGACTTGCTGGGCCTATGGCTCTTATCTGCCGTCAATATCCATGTTTCTATGTTTCTATGTTTAATTCCGATTGGCTGATAGAATACTATCAGCCAATCGGAATCAAAGAGACGCCATTTTGGATGACGTCACTTAAAGGTAGCTTCATTAAGCTTTAGTCGTTGGATAAAGAGGATGCTCCACGTCGGATGTCTTGAAGATGGACCTGCTCCTCACCGGGTTAGATGAAGATAGAAGATGCCGTCTGGATGAAGACTTCTGCCCGTCTGGAGGACCACTTCACTCGGCTTGGATGAAGACTTCTCCCGGCTTCGTTGAGGACTTTGGCCTGGCTTGGATGAAGACGTCTCCCGGGAAGTCGATCTTCAGGGGGTTAGTGTTAGGTTTTTTAAAGGGTGTATTGGGTGGATTTTATTTTTAGGTTAGGGTTTGGGGCGGCAAAAGAGCTAACTGCCCTTTTAAGGGCAATGCCCATCCAAATGCCCTTTTTATGGAAATTGGGAGCTTAGGTTTTTTTAGATAGTATTTTATTTGGGGGGTTGGTTGTGTGGGTTGTGGGTTTTACTGTTGGGGGGGTTGTTTGTATTTTTTTTTTACAGTTAAAAGAGCTGATTACTTTGGGGCAATGCCCCGCAAAAAAGCCCTTTTAAGGGCTATTGGTAGCTTAGTTTAGTTTAGGCTAGGGTTTTTTTTATTTTGGGGGGGCTTTTTTATTTTAATAGGTCTATTAGATTAGGTGTAATTAGTTTAAATATCTGTAACTTGTTTATTATTTTCTGTAATTTAGTATTTTGTTTTTTTGTACTTTAGCTAATTTAATTTAATTTAGGTAATTGTATTTAATTTAGTTAATTTATTTAATCATAGTGTAGTGTTAGGTGTTAGTGTAACTTAGGTTAGGTTTTATTTTACAGGTAAATTTGTCTTTATTTTAGCTAAGTAGCTAATAAATAGTTAATAACTATTTAATAACTATTCTACCTAGTTAAAATAAATACAAACTTGCCTGTAAAATAAAAATAATCCCTAAGCTAGATACAATGTATCTATTAGTTATATTGTAGCTAGCTTAGGGTTTATTTTATAGGTAAGTATTTAGTTTTAAATAGGAATAATTTAGTTAATGATAGTAATATTTATTTAGATTTATTGTAATTATATTTAAGTTAGTGGGTGTTAGGGTTAGACTTAGGTTTAGGTGTTAATAACTTTAATATAGTGGCGGCGACGTTGGGGGCGGCAGATTAGGGGTTAATAAATGTAGGTAGGTTTCGGCAACATTGGGGGCGGCAGATTAGGGGTTAATAAATATAATGTAGGTGTCGACGATTTCGGGGGCGGCAGATTAGGGGTTAATAAGTGTTAGATTAGTGGTGTTTAGACTCGGGGCTCATGTTAGGGTGTTAGGTGTAAACATAAATTTTATTTCCCCATAGGAATCAATGGGGCTGTGTTAGGGAGCTTTACGCTGCTTTTTTGCAGGTGTTAGACCTTTTCTCAGCCGGCCCTCCCTGTTGATTCCTATGGGGAAATCGTGCTCAAGCACGTACGACCAGCTCACCGCTGACTTAAGCAGCGCTCGTATTGGAGTGTGGTAATGAGCAAAATTTTGCTCAACGCTCACTTCTTGTCTTTTAACGACGGGTTTCTGAAAACTCGTAATACCAGCGCTGCAGGTAAGTGAGCAGTGAGGGAAAACTGCTTGTTAGCACCGCACAGCCTCTAACTCAAAGCTCGTAATCTAGGCCAATGTTTGTAACATTGTTAGTCATATAGTACTAAAGGCATAAGCATGTTCCTGAGCCTAGTTATGGTACCATGGAAAAGAGCTAACTAATCAAAAGATACCAAGAGAAAGATTTCCATTTCCATTTATACTTTTATATTGTAGATTCTGTCAAAATTATTACATTTACATTTTCATTTCCATGTCCTTTTAATTTTTTTTTTCTTTGTAACTGCTACAGCAGATTTATTTATCTTATATTTATATATATTTAAGAAAAACAAGATATTCTTGTTTAACATATAAATACTTTTTTTCTGCCTGTTGGGTGTTCCCTAGGATATTTTCTTTGGATGAGTTGTACATAGAGATGCACTTTCTGTTATAAAATCAATTTGAACTCTTTAATTATCACTTCTTTTTTTTAAATAGAATATTTAAAGGAACAGTCAACTCAAATTTTGTTGTTGTTTAAAAAGTTAGATAATCCCTTTATTACCCATTCCCCAGTTTTGAATAACCAACATGGTTATATTAATACACTTTTTACCTCTGTGATTACCTTGTATCTAACCCTTTTCTTGACAGCCCCCTGATCACATGACTTTTTATTTATTATCTATTGACTTGCATTTTATCCAATTAGTGCAGTGTCTGCCACAACCCACGGGCATGAGCACAATGTTATCTATATGGCCCACATGAACTAGCATTCCTTTGTTGTGAATAGCTAATAAAAGGGCATGTGACAAGAGGCTGTCTTTAGTAGCTTAGAAACAGGCAGCGATTTAGAGGTTTAAAGGTTATAAAGTCTATTAATATAACAATGTTGGTTGTGTAAAGCTGGGGAATGGTTAATAAAGGCATTATCTATCTTTTTAAACATTTTTTTTGTTGACTGACCCTTTAATTCTCTTTCTAATGTATGATACAAATATCTTGAGTTTTCTAATAACCCTTTAACAGTTCTCAAAGCTTATATCTTGAGCTGCAGCTACCAGAAGACATCCAACTGCATCAGTAATCATACAACCAGGTCTATAGTACGGGTTTTCTATTATCATTTATTGAAGGAAATATACATTTGCACCATCAGCAAATGGACATTAACACTAGATTTGCTATAAAAATGCTTAAAATATGTGTTAAGTTATTTATGTATGCAATTAAAGATTTTAATTCTAATACAAAATCCATTGATTGCAAAATAACAGCGCTCAATTGGTAGGGGTTTATATTAAGAATGAAAAAAAACATATCTCAAGCATGCTTAAATAATGCTTTTAATATGTCCCTGCACGCCATGGGGTTGATTAGTTTAGACTTGCTAATAGTGACACACACACTCATCAAGTGCACGCTAAGTATTTTGTGGCATCCCTGTTTTGCTAAATAATTACTTCTAGTTAATGAATGGCGATGTTACATGCATGGACACCAAGCAAATATCAAAAAAACATGAGGTCCTGTAAGGTGCGTTGTCACTAATCTTTTATTGTTTAATTCCTAGGATTATAAAATATTACTGCTTATTCAGAAAAATTTTAGTATCAGTTACATAAAATGTGCTTCTCTTGCTTTTTTGGTATACAACTTGGCAGTACTTACTAGAAAACAAATAACAAAATGACAAATTATTATATATATATGTCCAGTTTTACAGTCCCATATTCTATTTTTTTGGTGGAAAATAGAGGAAGGGAGCTGAAGATTAGTTGTATGAATAAGCTACTTAAAGGGACATGAAACCCAGCATTTTCTCTTTCATTAATTCAGATAGAGAATTCCATTTTAAACAACTTTCCAATTCACTTCTATTACCTAATTTGTTCTCTTGGTATCCTTTGTTGAAAGAATACCTAGGTAGGATTGGGAGTAGCAGTAGTGGCCGCATATACAGTACATGCCTCTTTTTATTGGCTCACCCAAATGTGTTTAGCTAGCATCCAGTAGTACATTGCTGCTCCTTAAACAAAAGAAACCAGGAGAATGAAGCAAAACTTTTTCACAAACTTTAGGTTTCTCACTGAAATTATTTACAAACAGCTTGTGCAATCATGGCACAAATGGTTGCAAAAGCTTCACTAGGATCCCCTTTGTTCAGAAATAGCAGACACATATGGCTTATTTCCAGCAGTGACAAGGTTAATCAGGTAGCTTGTAAGGTTAATTTTAGCTTTAGTGTAGAGATTACTCTCCCACCTGACACTTCCCACCCCTGCTCCCTACCTTCTCCCTCTCAAACAGCTATCTTCCCTCTCCCACACCCCAATGGTACTTGCAGACAGTATGCAGTTTTACACCTTTTTTTACATTGTTTTTTTTTATTATTATTTTCTTCAGTGTAGGATTGCCCCCTTACCTCCCCACCTCCTTGATTACTCCCTCTAACCCTTCCCCTTCTAACTAATTTCCTCTATCTTAGGTACTGGCAGCTGTCTGCCAGTACCAAGTTTGCTATAATTTTTCATTTATTTTAATTAAAAAAATCATTTTTTTTTCTGTAGTGTAGCTGTCCCCCACCCTCATTTACCCCCTCCCCTCCAAGATTGTTTCCCTATCCGCTAATCCCCCCCTCCACTCTAGGATACCTTTCTCCCTCCTGCCTCCTCTAGTACAATGTATGGCTCTGGTCATTAAGGGGTTAAATGGACAGTTAAGTCAAAAATACATTTTCATGATTCAGATAGGACATGCGATGTCCATTTTACTTCTTTCATCAAATTTGCTTTGTTCGATATGTGTTCTTTGTTGAAGGCTAAACCTAGGTAGGCTCATATTATAACTTGTAAGCCCTTGAAGGCCGCCTCTTATCTCAGACAGTGCTAGTTCATGTTTATAATATAGATACCATTGTGCTCACTCTCGGGGAGGTATTCATAAGTCAGCACTAATTGGCTGAAATGCAAGGTTGTAAAAAGCACTGAGATAAATGGGCAGTCTGCAGAGACTTAGATACATACTGGGGAATGAGCAATAAAGGAATTATCTAACTTTTTTTTTTTAAACAATAAAAAATTTCAAGTAAACTATCCCTTTAATGTTAAAACCCTTTAACGACACACGTTGTACAGGGAACGTCATACACAAACTGGTCGTTAAAGACCAACGACGTACCCTGTACGTCGTTAGGGGTTTAAAGCGTCTGGAAGTGATCCTGATCGCTTCCAGCCGCTTTCAAGGTATTGTCATGATGCCTCGATATTGAGGCATCACTGCAATACCTTTTTTGGCACACAGATGTTGTGAGAGCCACTCTGTGGCCCTCTCTGCATCGGCCAGCAATGGTGCCGATCGTTGGTGGGTGGGAGCCATAGCAGGGAGGCGGGTGAGCGGCCCATCATTGGAGGGACTTCCGGATCCTGTCCCTGCAGAGCGCGCAAGTGATTGGGAGCGCGTGGGGCGTGCGCTACATTAAGTCCGGTGAGGTAGATGTAGAGGGAGGTGTAGAGGGAGGTGGAGGTAGAGGGAGGAAGAGGGTGGGAAATAAACTATTCTAAAGGGATCTAGGAGGGTAGGGGGTTGGGGGCAGCTACACTTCAGAAAATTGGGGTTTCACCAAACTGGGTAATTAGTTATGAGCAAACTGGGTACTGCCAGTACCCAAGATGGTGGAGAATAGGTAGAGGGGGGAGGCTTAGAGAGCTGTATAGGGGATCAGGGAGGTTGGGGGCTAAGGGGGGATCCATCACTGCTGAATTAAATATATAAAAAATAATAATAAAAAAAAATCCTTTTATTCTAGTACTTGCAGACTTTCTGACAGTATTTAAGATGGCAGTGACAATTGTGAAGTGGGGGAGGGAAGAGAGCTGTTTGAGGTGGGCCAGGGAGGGATCAGGGGTGGGATGTGTCAGGTGGGAGGCTGATCTCTACACTAAAGCTAAAATTAACCCTACAAGCTACCTACAAGCTACCTAATTAACCCCTTTGCTGCTGTGCATAATACAGCAACATTTAGCTGCCTACTAATTATCAAAAAGCAACTCCAAAGCCATATATGTCTGCTATTTCTGAACAAAGGGGATCCCAAAAAAGCATTTACAACCATTTGTGCAATAATTGCACAAACTAATTGTAAATAATTTCAGTGAGAAACCTAAAGTTAGTGAAAAAGTTAACAATTTTTTTTATTTGATCGCATTTGGTGGTGAAATGGTGGCATGAAATATACCAAAATGGGCCTAGATCAACACTTTGGGTTGTCTACTACACTACACTAAAGTTAAAATTAACCCTATCAGCTACTTAATTTACCCCTTCACTGCTGGGCATAATACAAGTGTGTTGCACAGTGGCATTTAGCAGTCTTCTAATTACCAAAAAAGCAACGGCAAAGCCATATATGTCTGCTATTTCTGAACAAAGGGATCCCAGAAAAGCATTTACAACCATTTGTGCCATAATTGCACAAGTTGTTGGTAAATAATTTCAGTGAGAAACCTAGTGAAAAAGTTAAACATTTTTTTTTAATTTGATCGCATTTGGCGGTGAAATGGTGGCATGAAATATATCAAAATGGGCCTAGATCAATACTTTTGGTTGTCTTCTAAAAAAAAAAAAAATATATACATGCAAAGGGATATTCAGGGATTCCTGGAAGATATCAGTGTTACAACGTAACTATCGCTAATTTTAAGAAAAAAATGGTTTGGAAATAGCAAAGTGCTACTTGTATTTATTGCCCTATAACTTCCAAAAAAGCAAAGAACATGTAAACATTGGGTATCAGATTCTAGATTTTGGGGGTCAAAGTTAGAAAAGTGTGTTTTTTTCCATTTTTTCATTATTTTTTTTATAGTAAAATATAAGATATTATGAAAATAATGGTATCTTTAGAAAGTCCATTTAATGGCAAGAAAAATGGTATATAATATGTGTGGGGACAGTAAATGAGTAAGAGGAAAATTACTGCTAAACACAAACACCGCAGAAATGTAAACATAGCCCTAGTCCTTAAAGGGACACTAAACGATGAAAAAAATGTAACTTTTAATTAATTAATTAATTTTTCTTTCACGAATCGTCTACGATAACCTGAGTTATCAAGATGTCCGACTTTGTGAGTAATGAGCATCATCTAGAAACGTCATTACATACGTCACCTTCCATTTACACCGCAGACCGTCTGAATCGATATTTACAAAAAGATGTTACACAGGAATAGACATGATAATTTTGTTACGCTACGCTGCGAGAATAACCCGTACTTTAACGAGCATTTAAATACATAAATATTTCATTAGGAGAATAATGATAAATGAAACCTGCGTGTTGCCAGTAATTTGTTTTGGGTAAGTCTGGCATCTAAGCGCTAATATGCGCATGCGCCGGGTGACGAATACAAGCAATAATGAGATGCAAGAAATCGCGCTGTGATTGGCTAATAGTTTTTGCATTGACAGCAGCAGAAACAGGGTTTGGCTTTGATGACGTTTTTTTAGAAATGTAATATATTATTTTATTCATCTTCTAAAGCTCGTTTTCCGTTCTAAGTGGGTAAGTTTGGCTAATGAGGGTTTATAGATACGATTTTGATTAAATTTAGACAACGATAAAGTCAAAGTTATGGAATCCTTTAAGGGTAAGACAATTGAAAAATGGCCTTGTCCTTAAGGGGTTAAAGTATAGCTTCAGACAGTGAACTGCTGTGAACTGCTGGTGCAATACCGCCCCCTGCAGATTTGCGGACAATCAGCCGCTAACAGGGGGTGTCAATCAACCCGATCGTATTCGATCGGGTTGATTTCTGCCTGCAGTCTCAGAGCAGGCAGGCCTGTTATGGAACAGTGGTCTTTGAAACAAGGGACCTCAAGCTCCATATAGAGCCCCCAGTGTGTAAAAGACACATAGCTCATAAAGCCTGAGGCACATCCCTCCTAAATATTTTTAATTAGGGTGAAATATAAGCTAAAACTGTTTTTTTTTTATAGAAATATAGAATTTGACGGTAGATAAAAACCATAAGGCCCATCAAGTCTATCCATCATTTGAAAAATCAAAGAAACATAAAAAAATATTTTTTTTAAACATTGCTTTAAAATATTTTAGCCATATGTTATGTTATTTAACAGTACACTGAACAATTATGGATTATATGCAAGGGGCAATCTCTCTCTTTAAAAAAAAGTATTGAAATAAACTTGCACAGTAGAAGTTAGAAGTGGAGTGTAATCAGTACATGATGAGCAACTCTACTACTTGCACATTGGGTTAGCTCATCCTCATCTTAGTGTAAGTCACAAAATGAACCCTGACTGGACAGTATAAGTGAAGGCAGAGAGATGGAAAACAATGAATGAAAAATGTTCAGGAGGAAGAACTAAAATAGTAGTTGGAAAAAAAGCTATGTTGGGCAAATTGAAAAAGCAAGACTGATGGGCTAGTACAGACCATCAAATATAATGATTATGAGGAGCTCCATAGGTAGTCACAGCATCAAATTAGCTCTGAGTGGCCTAAAAACAGAATTCAGTTTTACTCCTCATTCACCTATAAGGTAAAAGCAGTGCTCAACATTTTAAGTCCTAAGCTACTAGCAAGGCCAAAATATTACTCACCATTGCTCCCACCTATTACTCACCCACACCACAACCACTACCCCTCCCTCTCTTTGCATATGTTTAGCCAATGTGAAACACAATATTGTGTAGTAATTGTTAATATTTGTTATTTTAATCCATACCAAATTAAGTCCTTTTAATACAATTATTAAATATATATACATTAGCTTTCCATTTGGCAGAATCTCCTTCTCACATGATGCAAAGTTATGTAAACCAGGGCAGGCTTTATCTAAGGCAGCAGGAAAACATGAAACACATTTATTTAACCCCTTAATGACCGCAGCACTTTTCCATTTTCTGTCCGTTTGGGACCAAGGCTATTTTTACATTTTTGCGGTGTTTGTGTTTAGCTGTAATTTTCCTCTTACTCATTTACTGTACCCACACATATTATATACCGTTTTTCTCGCCATTAAATTGACTTTCAAAATATACCATTATTTTCATCATATCTTATAATTTACTATAAAAAACATTATAAAATATGAGGAAAAAAATGGAAAAAAACACATTTTTTCTAACTTTGACCCCCAAAATCTGTTACACATCTACAACCACCAAAAAACACCCATGCTAAATAGTTTCTAAATTTTGTCCTGAGATTAGAAATACCCAATGTTTACATGTTCTTTGCTTTTTTTGCAAGTTATAGGGCCATAAATACAAGTAGCACTTTGCTATTTCCAAACCACTTTTTTTCAAAATTAGCACTAGTTACATTGGAACACTAATATCTTTCAGGAATCCCTGAATATCCATTGACATGTATATATTTTTTTTTAGAAGACATCCCAAAGTATTGATCTAGGCCCATTTTGGTATATTTCATGCCACCATTTCACCGCCAAATGCGATCAAATAAAAAAAATTGTTCACTTTTTCACAAATATTTTCACAAACTTTAGGTTTCTCACTGAAATTATTTACAAACAACTTATGCAATTATAGCATAAATGGTTGTAAATGCTTCTCTGGGATCCCCTTTGTTCAGAAATAGCAGACATATATGGCTTTGGCTTTGCTTTTTGGTAATTAGAAGGCTGCTAAATGCCCCTGCGCAAAATACGTGTATTATGCCCAGCAGTGAAGGGGTTAATTAGGGAGCATGTAGGGAGCTTCTAGGGTTAATTTTAGCTTTAGTGTAGTGTAGTAGACAACCCCAAGTATTGATCTAGGCCCATTTTGGTATATTTCATGCCACCATTTCACCGCCAAATGCGATCAAATAAAAAAAAAACGTTAATTTTTTCACAATTTTAGGTTTCTCACTGAAATTATTTACAAACAGCTTGTGCAATTATGGCACAAATGGTTGTAAATGCTTCTCTGGGATGCCCTTTGTTCAGAAATAGCAGACATATATGACTTTGGCGTTGCTTTTTGGTAATTAGAAAGTCGCTAAATGCTGCTGCGCATCACACGTGTATTATGGCTAGCAGTGAAGGGGTTAATTAGGTAGTGTGTAGGGAGCTTGCAGGGTTAATTTTAGCTTTAGTGTAGAGTTCAGCCTCCCACCTGACACATCCCACCCCCTGATCCCTCCCAAACAGCTCCCTTCCCTCCCCCACCCCACTATTGTCCCCGCCATCTTAAGTACTGGCAGAAAGTCTGCCAGTACTAAAATAAAAGATTTTTTTTTTTTTAAAAGAAAAAAAAAAAAAAGCATATTTACATATGCTGTGTTTAGGATCCCCCCTTAGCCCCCAACCTCCCTGATCCCCCCCAAAACAGCTCTCTAAGCCTCCCCTTCTGCCTTATTGGGGGCCATCTTGGGTACTGGCAGCTGTCTGCCAGTACCCAGTTTGCACAATCAAATGTTTATTTTTATTTTTTTTTCTGTAGTGTAGCTTCCCCCCCCCCCCCACGGACCAACCCCCACCACCTAAATAAAGCCTAAGGTTTTTCTTTTTAAAATTACTGGTCCCACTTTCATTTTGGGACACATTTTTTTCTGTAGTGCAGCGGTCCCCACCCGGTCCCTGCCCCGGCGCGCGCCCGCGCGCCCCCTCGTGCACATGCGCGCACTCGCGCGCGCGCCCGGGCTTCCACGCCCACGATCCCGCCCCCCTCCACATGACCAGGGCCATCGATGGCCGCCACCCACCTCCCACACCGACTCCCACCCACCAACGATACCGGCCATCGATGTCCGGTGCAGAGAGGGCCACAGAGTGGCTCTCTCTGCATCGGATGGCCATCTAAGGTTATTGCAGGATGCCTCCATATCGAGGCATCACTGCAATAACCGGAAAGCAGCTGGAAGCGAGCAGGATCGCTTCCAGCTGCTTTCCACACCGAGGACGTGCAGGGTACGTCCTCAGGCGTTAACTGCCTTTTTTCTGAGGACGTACCCTGCACGTCCTCGGTCATTAAGGGGTTAATGACCAATTTGCTTGTTTTAATTTTGAATGAGTAGTAACCTGGACAACTAAACATGGGTGGCCTTTAGCTTGATAAAGGGGACAATTATTTAAAATAACTGATTTTTCTTGCAGAAACTGTCACCTATACTGATCTTGTCAATAATGAGGTATTTGCTATAGAAAAAATATGTAATCAAGATGTAGTGGCAGTAGAGGTAGAGGAGAAAGTGTTCCTGCAGTTACTTTGAATACAAAAAACTTATCAGCTGTTTGCCCAAATACATTATCCCTTTAAGGACGTTATCTGCTAAAAATTAACTGTGCTATGGGTATAGAGCATTTCTCATTTCCCTACAATATTTCTTTTAATTATCGTTTAAAGCACATTCCCCTACTTTGCAACATGACTAGGCTATCTCAAAGCAAAAGTTCTGCCAGATCAGGACCCTACTTATCTCACATAATATAATAATAATATTTATTATTTGTACTTTTTACTTTAAAGGGACAGTCAAGTCCAAAATAAACTTTCATGATTCAGATAGGGCATGTAATTTCAAACAACTTCCAATTTACTTTTATCACCAATTTTGCTTTGTTCTCTTGGTATTCTTCTCTTAGTTGAAAGCTAAACCTAGGAGGTTCATATGCTAATTTCTTAGACCTTGATGGCCGCCTCTAATCTAAATGCATTTTGACAGTGTTTTTTAGTTCATGTGTTATATATAGATACCATTGAGCTCATGCACGTGAATTTACCGAGGAGTGAGCACTGATTGGCTAAAATGCAAGTCTGTCAAAAGAACTGAAATAAGGGGGCAGTCTGCAGAGGTCTAGATACAAAGTAATTGCAGAGGTAAAACTTGCATTATTATAACTGTGTTGGTTATGCAAAACTGGGGAATTGGTAATTAAGTGATTATCGATCTTTTAAAACAACAACAATTCTGGTGTTGGTTGTCCCTTTTATAACAAATCTCATGTTTTGCTTTTATCAGCATCAGAAAAATAATCATAAACTTTGAAATATTTTTTGCTTTAGGATGAGCTATTTAAATGTTAAAATAGTCCTTGGTCTTTCTTTCCACTGGCCTAAATTTGGAGTTTGGCGTTAGCCGTGAAAACCAGCGTTAGAGGCTCCTAACGCTGGTTTTAGGCTACCTCCGGTATTTGGAGTCACTCAAAAAAGGGTCTAACGCTCACTTTTCAGCCGCGACTTTTCCATACCGCAGATCCCCTTACGTCAATTGCGTATCCTATCTTTTCAATGGGATCTTTCTAACTCCGGTATTTAGAGTCGTGGCTGAAGTGAGCGTTAGACATCTAACGACAAAACTCCAGCCGCCGGAAAAAAGTCAGTAGTTAAGAGCTTTCTGGGCTAACGCCGGTTTATAAAGCTCTTAACTACTGTACTCTAAAGTACACTAACACCCATAAACTACCTATGTACCGCTAAACCGAGGTCCCCCCACATCACCGCCACTCGATTCAATTTTTTTAACCCCTAATCTGCCGACCGCCACCTACGTTATACTTATATACCCCTAATCTGCTGCCCCTAACACCGCCGACCTCTATATTATATTTATTAACCCCTAACCTGCCCCCCACAATGTTGCAGCCAGCTACCTACAATAATTAACCCCTAATCTGCCGACCGCAAAGCGCCGCCACCTACGTTATACTTATGTACCCCTAATCTGCTGCCCCTAACACCGCCGACCCCTATATTATATTTATTAACCCCTAATCTGCCCCCCAAAACGTCGCCTCCACCTGCCTACACTTATTAACCCCTAATCTGCCGAGCGGACCGCACCGCTATTATTATAAAGTTATTAACCCCTAATCCGCCTCACTAACCCTATAATAAATAGTATTAACCCCTAATCTGCCCTCCCTAACATCGCCGACACCTAACTTCAAACATTAACCCCTAATCTGCCGACTGGAGCTCACCGCTATTCTAATAAATGTATTAACCCCTAAAGCTAAGTCTAACCCTAACACTAACACCCCCCTAAGTTAAATATAATTTAAATCTAACGAAATAAATTAACTCTTATTAAATAAATTATTCCTATTTAAAGCTAAATACTTACCTGTAAAATAAATCCTAATATAGCTACAATATAAATTATAATTATATTATAGCTATTTTAGGATTAATATTTATTTTACAGGTAACTTTGTATTTATTTTAACCAGGTACAATAGCTATTAAATAGTTAAGAACTATTTAATAGCTACAATAGTTAAAATAATTACAAAATTACCTGTAAAATAAATCCTAACCTAAGTTACAATTAAACCTAACACTACACTATCAATAAATTAATTAAATAAACTACCTACAATTACCTTCAATTAACCTAACACTACACTATCAATAAATTAATTAAATACAATTCCTACAAATAAATACAATTAAATAAACTTGCTAAAGTACAAAAAATAAAAAAGAACTAAGTTACAAAAAATAAAAAAATACCTCCGACGGCTGTTCCGATCAGCCAATAGAATGCGAGCTCAATCTGATTGGCTGATCGGATCAGCCAATCGGATTGAACTTGATTCTGATTGGATTGAACTTGATTCTGATTGGATTGAACTTGATTCTGATTGGCTGACTCCATCAGCCAATCAGAATATTCCTACCTTAATTCCGATTGGCTGATAGAATCCTATCAGCCAATCGGAATTCAAGGGACGCCACCTTGGATGACGTCATTTAAAGGAACCGTCATTCGTCGTTCAGTCGTCGGCCAGGATGGAAGTTCCGCGTCGGAGGTCTTCAGGATCCTGCCGTTCCGCTCCGGATGGATGACCATAGAAGATCCCGCTTGGATGAAGACTTCAATCGGATGGAAGACCTCTTCTGCCCCGCTTGGATGAAGACTTCAGCCGGATCATGGACCTCTTCAGCCCCCCGCTTGGGCTTGGATCAGGACATCAGAGGAGCTCTTCTGGACAGATCGTTGAACCCGGTGAGGTGAAGACAAGGTAGGAAGATCTTCAGGGGCTTAGTGTTAGGTTTATTTAAGGGGGGTTTGGGTTAGATTAGGGGTATGTGGGTGGTGGGTTGTAATGTTGGGGGGCTTGGGTATTGTATGTTTTTTTTTACAGGCAAAAGAGCTGAACTTCTTGGGGCATGCCACGCAAAGGGCCCTGTTCAGGGCTGGTAAGGTAAAAGAGCTTTGAACTTTAGTAATTTAGAATAGGGTAGGGCATTTTTTTATTTTGGGGGGCTTTGTTATTTTATTAGGGGGCTTAGAGTAGGTGTAATTAGTTTAAAATTGTTGTAATATTTTTATTATGTTTGTAAATATTTTTTTATTTTTTGTAACTTACTTCTTTTTTATTTTTTGTACTTTAGCTAGTTTATTTAATTGTTGTTATTTGTAGGAATTGTATTTAATTAATTTATTGATAGTGTAGTTTTAGGTTAATTGTAGGTAATTGTAGGTAGTTTATTTAATTAATTTATTGATAGTGTAGTGTTAGGTTTAATTGTAACTTAGGTTAGGATTTATTTTACAGGTAATTTTGTAATTATTTTAACTATTGTAGCTATTAAATAGTTCTTAACTATTTAATAGCTATTGTACCTGGTTAAAATAAATACAAAGTTACCTGTAAAATAAATATTAATCCTAAAATAGCTATAATATAATTATAATTTATATTGTAGATATATTAGGATTTATTTTACAGGTAAGTATTTAGCTTTAAATAGGAATAATTTATTTAATAAGAGTTAATTTATTTCGTTAGATTTAAATTATATTTAACTTAGGGGGGTGTTAGTGTTAGGGTTAGACTTAGCTTTAGGGGTTAATACATTTATTAGAATAGCGGTGAGCTCCAGTCGGCAGATTAGGGGTTAATGTTTGAAGTTAGGTGTCGGCGATGTTAGGGAGGGCAGATTAGGGGTTAATACTATTTATTATAGGGTTAGTGAGGCGGATTAGGGGTTAATAACTTTATAATAATAGCGGTGCGGTCCGGTCGGCAGATTAGGGGTTAATAAGTGTAGGCAGGTGGAGGCGACGTTTTGGGGGGCAGATTAGGGGTTAATAAATATAATATAGGGGTCGGCGATGTTAGGGAAGCAGATTAGGGGTACATAGGGATAATGTAAGTAGCGGCGGTTTACGGAGCGGCAGATTAGGGGTTAATAATAATATGCAGGGGTCAGCGATAGCGGGGGCAGCAGAATATTGGTTAATAAGTGTAAGGTTAGGGGTGTTTAGACTCGGGGTACATGTTAGAGTGTTAGGTGCAGACGTAGGAAGTGTTTCCGCATAGCAAACAATGGGGCTGCGTTAGGAGCTGAACGCGGCTTTTTTGCAGGTGTTAGGTTTTTTTTCAGCTCAAACAGCCCCATTGTTTTCTATGGGAGAATCGTGCACGAGCACGTTTTTTAGGCTGGCCGCTTGCGTAAGCAACTCTGGTATCGAGAGTTGAAGCTGCGTTAAATATGCTCTACGCTCCTTTTTTGGAGCCTAACGCAGCCTTTATGTGGACTCTCAATACCAGAGTTATTTTTATGGTGCGGCCAGAAAAAAGCCGGCGTTAGCTACGCGGGTCTTTACCGACAAAACTCCAAATCTAGGCCACTGTGTTTTTAATTCATTTTTATAAAAATATTTGGCGCATAAACAAAATCTATATTTTTCCTCCCATAATTTGTCTTCAGTCCTCATATCTAAATTGTTCTGCAATACAATTTGTACTTATTTGTGTATTTGTATTGAAATATTCAAAATGCTTTCAAAGAATATAAAAAAAAAGTTAAATGCCTCGATCACAATGTTTTTGAGATCGGCTCCGGATTACCCGGTTTTGGTTCTGGCTGTATAGGAAGCGTGCTTTTAGAATCATTGCAATCCAAAATGGATTCGAATGCTAAAAGCCCACAGCAGGAATAGGTTTATAATAGAAAAGTTTACAGAAATGTGTTTCCAGTTAAGTACTTGTTACTGGGATCGAAATTGGGAATCTATCCAAAACTGACATATACAACGGCCCTTTCATACCACTTAATGATTTATTACAGTTCTTTTGTATTAACCCTTTTGAACAGTGTGTAAGGGAAATAATAATTTACAGTATTTGTGTGAGATTAACCTATTGCAATCCGATTCTATCCTGATAACTGGTATACAAAATGAATGACATTTGTATATAGACATGACTGGCCAGGTTTGCTCAATGACCATATTTATAATTTTAGTAATTTAAAAATATTTTTTTCCCCAGTTTTTCCCATTATTGATTAAAAAACACAGTATGTTAGTTTGGCGAGATATATATCTGAAATCTAGAACAACACTGTTTCTATTAGAAGGAAGTGGCTGTAACTGTGAAACCAGTCCACAGTTATAACGTAGCCACACAAATGTCATGCAAGCAGGATCCTATCAGCCAATCGGAAATCGAGGGACGCCATCTTGGATGACGTCCCTTAAAGGAACCGTCATTCGTCGGGAAGTCGTCGGAAGAAGAAGATGGGTCCGCGGTGGAGGTATTCAAGATGGAGCCGGTCGTCATCGGATGAAGATAGAAGATGCCGCTTGGATCAAGATGGTTGCCGGTCCGGATCGCCTCTTCTTCCCAGATAGGATGAAGACTTTGGAGCCTCTTCTGGACCTCTTCAGCCGCCGGATTATGGATCGCCAGCCCCCGCTTGGGCTTGGATGAAGATTTCGGAGCCAGGACGGATCGGTGTGATACCCGGCGAGGTGAAGATAAGGTAGGAAGATCTTCAGGGGCTTAGTGTTAGGTTTATTTAAGGGGGGTTTGGGTTAGATTAGGGGTATGTGGGTGGTGGGTTTTAATGTTGGGGGGGTATTGTATGTGTTTTTTTTACAGGCAAAAGAGCTGTCCTTTTAAGGTCCTTTTAAGGGCTGGTAAGGTAAAAGAGCTTTGAACTTTTTTAATTTAGAATAGGGTAGGGCATTTTTTTATTTTGGGGGGCTTTGTTATTTTATTAGGGGGCTTAGAGTAGGTGTAATTAGTTTAAAATTGTAATATTTTTCTTATGTTTGTAAATATTTTTTTATTTTTTGTAACTTAGTTCTTTTTTATTTTTTGTACTTTAGTTAGTTTATTTAAATGTATTTATTTGTAGGTATTGTATTTAATTAATTTATTGATAGTGTAGTGTTAGGTTTAATTGTAGGTAATTGGAGGTATTTTATTTAATTAATTTATTGATAGTGTAGTGTTAGGTTTAATTGTAACTTAGGTTAGGATTTATTTTACAGGTAATTTTGTAATTATTTTAACTAGGTAACTATTAAATAGTTATTAACTATTTAATAGCTATTGTACCTGGTTAAAATAAATACAAAGTTGCCTGTAAAATAAATATAAATCCTAAAATATCTACAATATAATTATAATTTATATTGTAGCTATATTAGGGTTTATTTTACAGGTAAGTATTTAGCTTTAAATAGGAATAATTTATTTAATAATAGTTAATTTATTTTGTTAGATTTAAATTATATTTAATTTAGGGGGGTGTTAGGGTTAGGGTTAGACTTAGCTTTAGGGGTTAAAAAATGTATTAGAATAGCGGTGAGCTCCGGTCGGCAGATTAGGGGTTAAAGTTTGAAGTTAGGATCGGCGATGTTAGGGAGGGCAGATTAGGGGTTAATACTATTTATTATAGGGTTATTGAGGCAGGAGTGAGGCGGATTAGGGGTTAATAACTTTATTATAATAGCGGCGCGGTCCGGTCAGCAGATTAGGGGTTAATAAGTGTAGGCAGGTGGAGGCGACATTAAGGGGGGCAGATTAGGGGTTAATAAATATAATATAGGGGTCGGCAGTGTTAGGGGCATCAGATTAGGGGTACATAAGTATAACGTACCTTGCGGCGGCGTGCGGACGGCAGATTAGGGGTTAAAAAATTTTAATAGAGTGGCGGCGATGTGGGGGGACCTCGGTTTAGGGGTACATAGGTAGTTTATGGGTGTTAGTGTACTTTAGAGCACAGTAGTTAAGAGCTTTATAAACCGGCGTTAGCCCAGAAAGCTCTTAACTACTGTTTTTTTTCTGCGGCTGGAGTTTTGTCGTTAGATTTCTAACGCTCACTTCAGCCACGACTCTAAATACCGGCGTTAGAAAGATCCCATTGAAAAGATAGGATACGCAATTGACGTAGGGGGATCTGCGGTATGGAAAAGTCGCGGCTGGAAAGTGAGCGTTAGACCCTTTAATGACTGGCTCCAAATACCAGAGGGCGGTAAAAACCAGCGCTAGGAGCCTCTAACGCTGGTTTTGTTGGCTACCGCCCAACTCTAAATCTAGGCCAGAATTTGCCGGTAGATAAGAACCAAAAAGGCCCATCAAGTCTACCCATATTACATGTTACTTTATCCTTAGGAAAGCCTTATGCATGTCCCAGGCATTTTTGAATTCCTTTACAGTCTTTGTGTTTACCACCTCAAGTGGAAGTTTATTCCATGAATCCACCACCCTTTCTGTAAAAAAATGCTTCCTCAAATTTCTCCTGAATCTGCTACCCTCTAACTTTAGATTGTGACCCCTTGTTTTGGCATTTATTTTTTTGTGAAAAATGCTTTCAGCTTCTATTTTATTAAGTCCCTTCACATATTTGAAGGTTTCTATCATGTCACCTCTTTCCCTTCTATCCTTATATTAGGCTGTAAAAACTGCAGACTACACTATTGCAAAAGGTTTTGTCTTTGTGGTCACAAAGGTGCAATCCGTTTTGAAAGGACGGTCACAAAGGGTTGGTTACTTTTGAAAGCCAAGTCATAAAGACGAGACGCTGTTTGAAAGCCCGGCCATGAAGACAAAATCCTGTTTTAAAGCCTGGTCATGGAGACGCAATCCCGTACTGAAGTTGGGTCACGAAGGTCTGATCATGTTTGAAATCCCATTTATGAAAGCACCTGTACTGAAAGGGGAAAGAAGAGAGAGGGAGCTCATAGTTCCTCTCACACTACCTTTTAAAATAGGTAGGTCTAGCTGCAATCTCATCATTTCCAGCACCTACTAATCCCCTGACTTCCCAGGAACTCTGGTGAAATATACCCAATGGCAGCTGGTGAAACTACACTTACTTTACAGTTACAAGTGTCCTGGGTAACATGGTGTGCACTGACCTTTCCCTTTAGATTTTTTACTGCTAGAGTTTTCTTTGTGAACCTAAATAAAAAAGCCACCAGAAGAAAAGCTAAAAATAAGAAAATATGCATCAATGCTTTCACAAAAATCTCCCAAATGCACAACAGTTCCCTGTGGATTATGTGTTCAGTGCTTGGTCCCTTGCTCAGCCACTGTGCAATTCTCATTTAGGTAATTAATATGAGTGCATTTTTGCATGTGCACCACTGCACAAAAATAATAATATCATTCTTGAATCAGGGTTGTGTTGTGTTTTTGTATTTTTCAGACAATTTTAAACAGAATAAGTAGGCACATTTTTAAAGTGAAATTAAAACAGTATGAGATTGTAAGATAAATGCTTAATTATGTATATTTTTGGTTAAAAAACAACAACTTTGTGATATACATACATTATTTATTTTGTCCCCCTTTCCTGCAATTTAATTCCAAGAATTGTTGGTTTTCTATTAAGTAATGGATGTTGCAATGCTTGAACATTGAACTTTTCTATTTTTCTCTCTCCCCTGTGGAGCACAATTAGGAACATACATACATACATCACACAATAAAATAGAATGTGCAATCAAGGCTGTGTGGAATATAGGGTTGTAAAAATAATTATCTAATACGGTTTTCAGAAAGCCTTATTTGCTATCTGAAGCATTAAGAGGAAACCAAAACAGTTACACTTTATTTACTTTAACCCTTTCCGGTCCTATCAATTTTCAATTTAGTGCACCAGCAGGTCTTATTTAATTTTCAGGAAACCCCCCACATACTTTTAAGGAAGTAATACTGCAACAGGCGGTGACACTATGCCACTCCAGTCCTAACTGCCTGCTTATCCAGCATGGACATTGACCATGGCACTCCTATGTGCCTGAAGCCTAAGTATCAGCTTATCCCCTGCCTGCAAACAGCTATACCAGACACAGCAAAATGACGATACAGGGAAGTACGCCAGATACCCTTCTAAATAAAATAAGCACTCATGTCACTAAAGCTCACATATAGAGGGCTTAAGTTTGACATGGTAACTATTTGCTCTTTATAGGGAACGATCACTATAACTATCATATGATTTTACCTAACAAACCCTTAAAGAAAACCTGCTGCTCTGCACCTATACGGGAGGGGAGGGTGATTGTCTTTTGCAGCATGACCGGTAGGAAATCTACTTCCGTGTCTCCCCGGTGGAAAGTCATGTCGGAATATATCCAACATTGATCTGCAAGCAGTAAAACCCTTTGTCGGATATATTCCGACATAGGACTGGAAAGGGTTAATGTTGCTAACAATTACTTGAGAAAACTTTAGAATATGTTAACCCTAACGTACCCAGTATGTCAACTGTTGTTTTCAGTTGAAAGGGTTAAATAGTGTGGCACTTGACGAGAGTGGTGAGACTGAGTCATAGTCCAATGCCTCCTGGAATGAGGCATGCTGTAATAGCACATCTCAATGCTTTTGGCAAGACCCGCACTACTAAAGGGCCAAAAATGGCGTGTTGTTAAGGGCTTAAAGGGGCAGTAAACAGATCATTAAAAATGTTTATATTGCAATATATTAATATACTATGAGAGTGTGAACATTTCCAGAATGCATTAACACCTTGCTAGTTGCAGTGGTTTTCAATAGCCAACCCCACCACTTGCCTTATTTGGAAAAGACCATCCAGACTTGATACTAGAGAAGTAAATTCTAGCCACAGCTATTTTGTTAACAAAATCTCATTAATTTTGTAGGTCATTGTCACATATACCTGAGGCCAGTTAGAACAGATATGTGTCAGGGTTTGTCATGGGAAATCTGTTGTGTACACTTTCAAATCTCAAGACTGCAACACCCACAATTTTCATACTTACAATACAGAAAAACGGTATATAATGCAATTTTTGATATCATAAATAATTGAGCATTTTATTTTAATATCTCAAATGTTTACTATCCATTTTACTGGATTAATTAAAAAGCAATGTATTTGGTTTCATCTTAAAGGGACAGAAAAGTCATAATTAGACATGCATGATTTAGACAGAGCATACAATTTTAAACAACTTTCCAATTTACTCATATTACTTAATTTGCTTCATTCTCTTGTTATCCTTTGCTGAGTGGTTTATCTATGTAAGTTCAGGAGCAGTAAAGAAACTAGGTTCTAGCTTCTGATTGGTGGCTGCATATATATACAGATTGTCATTGGCTCACCCATGTGTTCGTTAGAAACTAGTCGTACATTGCTGCTCCCTCAACAGATGATACCAAGAGAATGAAGCAAATTTTATAATAGAAGTAAACTGGAAAGTTGTTTAAAATTGTATGTTCTACCTAAATCATGAAAGAACATTTTTGGGTTTCATGTCCCTTTAAAGGGACACTAAACGCAATTTTTTTTCTTTCATGATTCAGATAGAGAATACAATTTTAAACAATATTCCAGTTTACTTCTATTATCTAATTAGCTTCAGTCTTTAGATATTCTTTTTTAAAGAAATAGCAATGCACATGGGTGAGCCAATCACACAATGCATCTGTGTCCAGCCACCAATCAGCAGCTACTGAGCCTATCTAGATATGCCTTTCAGCAAAGGATATCAAGAGAATGAAGCACATTGGATAATAAAAATAAATTAAAACGTTGTTTAAAATTATATGCTCTTTCTAAATCATGAAAGAAAAAATTTGGGTTTTATTACCTTTAAGCTATTAATTTTGCAAGAAACATTCATGCCGTTCTCTTTTACCAATGGCACTAAAACAAAGATTGAATAATTGCTTCTCAGTCTTTGAAGCTTTTGCAAATTAAATAAATCAGCATCTTCAAAATATTTAATTAATACTTTTTCAATGGATTAGAATACCATTGTATTATGGTCCATTTTAAGCCTCTGGTCAGGGAGTGGTACTAGATCATTATATTTGGGGCTACAAAGATTAACCGAAAAGCTGAATATTTAGGGCTCAGATGGTTATTGTGAGGAATCTAATCTTCTACTACCTATTCCTACATATTCAGGGCAGTCAGCACCTTTGAGGTTTGGGTGCTAGAGTTTAAAGGGACTGTAAACACCAAGATCTGTTGTTTTAGTACAGAGTAACATATATGCCAAGTCTAAATATCTTAAAAACAAATTAAAATCTTGTTTTCTGCAATTGTTTTTCTATAGCCAAACTCCACTCACCCCTTGCCTTATTTGGAAGAACCAATCTATGCTTGAGTCTGTAGTAGACGTGCATTTGGTTTTGTCACAAATGCAAATTCATGACAAATAGCAATATTAATTTTGTTTTCACAAAATGAATATCTGAATAAATGCACCCAGACATTTTAAGAAAATTTCAGTTCTGAGCATTAGAAAATAATCCAATTTTCAAAGCTGTGTGTTCTTTGGATCAGGAGACAGATACATTAGTAACCAAAATTGAACACTCACGAAGGTATAACTGAAAGATTAATTAAAAAGATTAACATAAAATAGAAAAATTGAGAAAAGGATAGATTTTTAGACTGGAAGATACATAGGCAGTTGAATAATTAAATAAAAATCAGGCAGTTAACATACACTTAGCTTTTATAATGTAATAATCAGTTTATATAACAATAGATCATTATCCTAAGATGTAAAACTTAAAGGAATATCAAAATTAACTTTTTTATTGCTTCACTGAAAACATTTTTTTTTTAATTAATGTTTTTTTCCTCAATTAAAGGGACATGAAACCCATTTTTTTTCTTTCATTATACCTTCAATACTAAAAATGGTAACTCAAGCCAAGCAGTAGTAGGTAAAGCCAGTAGCAATTTCCTATACGTTGTATAGGATCCACTACAGTACTGTAGTGATGGTACCATATTGCAATCCAGACAGTGCTGTTGCTACACTTTTTTCTCTAAAAAAAATGAAAACAAATAGAATTTTATTTTGAGAAAAAACACTGCCCACCCCCAGTAATTAACATTATTCTCCTAAAGGCCATATCTAGAACCCCAACATTAAATTCTAAACCATAATATCCCAAGCATCCAAACTGCATTTAACCCTAACCAGGATCTCTTGACCACCACCATAATTAATTTACTAACTGCTAGTACTTTCCACAGCTATTATTCCTAACTGTAAAGACCACCTATTGCAATCAACCCCCATAACAGTAAAACCCATAACCACCAACACTGCTTTAACTCCTACCTCTATTAAACATTTTAACTATCACAATTCACTGGCCACATTAATACATCTTACACATTCTGACATTAGGACACTGAAGAGAATCATTTTAAGTGGAGTCTATTTAAGGCCCGTAAGTACCTGGGTCCATATAGTTTTACTGGTATATTTTTATCTCCATTGCTACTTCAGGTGTTTGGAAAGATTTGGCACATGGGGTCATTCTCTCCTGAGTATCTTCAGGCCTCCATCATCACTCTACCACAAGCCTGGAAATACCCCTGACACATATACTAACTATCGTCTGATTTCTTTGCTCAATATAGATGTCAAGCTCTACACCAAACTAAACACCAGAATGTATAACACTTTCATTAGACACCGAAAAAGCATTAAACTCTGTTGATTGGGGTTACATGATGTCTGTATTGGACAAATTCAAATTCACAGACACCATTTGTAAGCTAGTATCTGCATTATATTCAATGCCTGTCTGCGAAAGTTCAAGGCCTGGGTTTTGCTCCCCCTTTTTTTGCATTAATAGCTGCACCCACCAAGGTTGCCCTCTGTCACCCTTACTGTTTGCTTTAGTTATGGAACTTCTGGTGGAAACGAAACAGAGTTCCAGAGCTATTGAGAGGGTCCCTTTGCATGGCACAACTCAAAAAGTAGCACTTTTTGCCGACAATCTGGCTGTAATGATATCCAAGCTTAACCCTTCTCTATCGGTTTTATTAAAAACCCAAATTCTTTCTTTCATTAATCAGATAGAACATACAATTTTAAACAACTTTACAATTTATTTCTTTTTTCAAACTTTCTTCTTTTTCTTGTTATCCTTTGTTGAAAATCAGGGATGTAAGCTCAGAGTGAGCACATGAATCCAGCTCTGTATGGCAGCAGTTTTATAACAATATTATATATTAGAAAGAGCACTAGACGGCAGCACTATTTCCTGCCATGTGCACACTAACTACCTAGGTATCTCTCCAACAAAGAACAACATGGGAACCAAGCAATTATATTAATATAAGTAAATTGGAAACTTTTTCAAATTGTATTCTCTATCTGAATAATGAAAGAAAATCTTTGAGTTTCATATCCCTTTAATCATTTTTGTTTGTCATACTTGTATAGCTAAGACCATCTCCATCAGTACAACAGGAATAGCGGTAAGTACAAAACTAACAGTGCAGTATTAGTTTCAATTTTAATATAAACTGCTTTTACTTAACATTTTTTTCAGACAATAAAAAAGTAAAATATTTTCAACATGTGTACATGTGGCATTTTTATATGCAGATTTTTTATAAATAAAAGATCCCTTTAATTCTCAAAGACCACTGGGTTAGCTGTAACAGAATGTAGCACGTCGTCTGCCAAATTTCTGGATTTAGGTTTAAAATATTACAGAAATACTTATGCATTGTGAAACTAAAAAAATATCCAGTTTTAAATCATGTAATGTGCTACATAATTTATAGAAGTTACAAAATTCTAAAGCATTAAAGGTATAGAAATTTCAAAAATAAAATATGCATGGATGCATTTCAATTTTAAATAGAAGCATTTGTGTAATATACTTCTAGTAGAAGTTGTTGCTGTTCTCCAGTGGCATACAAACATATGCTGTGAGATCAAAAGCATCAATATTCAAGCACACCACAATCTCAGAGAGTCAGTAGTGGCTTGTATGACACAGGTACAATTGAATACTGATGTGTGGGCCCTCACAGCATAGGTGCATATTCTGCTGAGAAATAGCAAAAACAAAAGAAATACTAGAATCCTAATCACCAATAGGCGTATATTGTAAAAAATATTTTATTTAAAATTGAAATGCATCCAGGTACATTTCATTGTAATATAGTAAATGAGGTTGAAAATATACAGAAGTCCATCAAGTTCAACTTATACAAATCTTAATATACTTACAATTAAAGCTCCAGTAAAGCTTAAATGAATCCCATTAAAAAAGGTGACCCATCTAACAAAAGCAAATAATAGCCCTGAATTCTGTTTCTAGCCAGGAATATATCAAAACCATTTGTAAATGTATCTAAGGTATTGGCATTTACTGCCTCCTTGGGTAATGAATTCCACAATTGAATTGCTCTTACAGTGAAAAAATGTTTAGGCTGCTGTAGATCAAAAAAAAAAAGATTAAAAAATTAAATTGTGATCTCGTCACAAACAATTGTCTTGGAATAAACAGAGCTTCCGCCATCTCGGTACATGGGCCTTGAATATATTTACATAAAGTAATCATGTCGTCTCTCAAGAGTCTTTTTTCTAAAGAAAACAATAACCTCTCCTCATAGCTTAAATTCTTCATTCACCTTATTAGCTTTGTGGCCCTTCTCTGAACTTTTTATAAGCCTGCGGTGCATTTTTTGAGAACTTTCTATCCCCTTAACCCTACCCTGCTACATATGGCAATACATATAGTAATGAACTGTCACAATATGTGGATGCTTTAACACCATCCACAGTATCTGAAAAGGAAATGACACCTGACATTGATTATGATGGTTCAGAAATACATTTTAAATGATCAATTACTTTTCTATGCATATGGGTTCTTTTTCTTTCTATACGTATGCTTATAATCCGACTTTTAAAGTTTATAATGAAATACATTTTAATTATTTCTCTTACTGTGCGAAGAATGGAACAGCACTACTGAAAAAGGTATGGCGTGCCTGACGACTACGGACACTGCCAAATCCCCAAAGTAAAGTTCACAGCACAAATGTCTACAGCACCAAGTAAACTTATCATATCTTAATTGAAGACATAACAATAGCTATTTTTATGTCTTCAATAACGATGTGATAAATGTACTTTGTGCTGTGGACTTTTGTGCTGTGAAGTTTCTCTTACTGTGCAATATATACACCAGGCATCAGGTCTTTCCTGCTGTTTTAATACACACTGCCTTTTACACACTGCTTCTTGAACTTCAGCTTCTGGGTGTTTATACATTACTAAAATGTTTCAGAAATCCTATGTGTCCAGGCATTAATAGAATGCTTGCAAATGAGCAATATTTAAACATAACAAAAGCCTTTTGCGTGAACAATAGAAAACTTCAATTTGTTTTGCAAGAGTCAATTATTTCCCCGGTTCCACAAAATAATTCTGTTTAGTTAATTAGGTGCTGTAAAACAGTGCTTTGTGAGACTAAGCTAAGAACCCAAACTCTTATTGTTAAGGACTGAACAGCGCAGTGAAGCTTGCAAAGACATCATTCCTCTGCAGCATAATATAACAAATGCAGGTCGCAGATAACTCATTTTTCATACATAAAACCTCCAATGTTTAAAGCTCCAATGTTTAAATGTACTTTGTAGAGACTAAAACTTTACACTTATTTGTTCAATAAACAACTTAAAGGTGCATTCAATACATTATAATATTTAGAATTTATTGAATGTTTTCTTTCTTAACAACACAAATTATCCAAAGCATTTTAAATGCAGTTTTTAGCACACAATAAAGAACAATAATATAATTTACTTTCCCTTTACAAAATGGATTTTGTTTAGGCTTTATTTTTACCTTAACTTTAAATTTTCTATTTTCTTTTTGAATTTAAGATAAAAAAGTGTTTAAATAGAATTGTATAGGCTGTCTTTTTAATTATGCTGACTAATTGTTTAAAAAATGTATATAATTTCAAGTTCTGACCTCTGCCTTAAGCAGAACAAACATATTGCAACCACACATTAATGATTCCATTACATTTTTGATTTGATCTTCGTCAAATAGTGTAAATATTTTAATGGATTTATAGTAATTGAGTTGGACACTAATGATTACTTTGTGACTCACTGATGTCTGCTTTTAGATAAACAGCTCTTCTATCAACCATTAATTTAATGCTACTAGCAATTAGAACCATTTATATTGTAATTAGGAAAAGCTGCAGTCTGGAAAATGCTGATATAACTCCAGTTTGACCTTACATTTTAAAAGTGAAACTTTACATCTTCACACTTCCTGAAGACATAGATTACAAAACTATTCTGACATCATATCATAATGATCTTTATAAATGAAATTGGTGTAAACAAATGTTAAAAATATTATTAAATGAATATGTATCCCATTTTTATTGGGGGCGGGGGGGGTACTTTCATCATAATTAAAGGGACAACCCATTGTATTTTGTTTCTACTTAATGTGTCCCCAGTGACTTTTACTGCTGGCTGTATAGTATAAAATCTATTGGAAATTGCTCATCTTTGTCTATTCTTGCAGTTGAAATAGCTGGTTGTGCTATTTTAAACCACCACCTATAATGAAAATGTTATGACCTAAGTATTGGTCCTGATTTTGTGAAAGAAATAAAATAAACGGGTCTGCTTTTAATAGGTATTTAATTGAGGATGAGAGTTAGGGGTTTCTATGAGCAAAACACATTATTAAAATATGTTTTACTTTGGGAACTTAATGAATTTTTGAAAATATACACTCATTTCAAATCTGATGACTGCAACACACTGAAGACACCAGTTGGTTAAATTTAGCAAGTAGAATTTCCCCCATTCATCCATTATGCTTGTCTTTAGCTGCGCAACTGTACAGGGCCTTCATTGTCTTATTTTGCACTTCATAATGCGCCACAAATTCTCAATAGGAGAAAGGTCAGGACTACAGGCAGGCATGCTGTACTAGCATTCACACTCTATGCTTATGCAACCATGAGCTTGTAATCTGGGCAGAATGTAGTTTGGCGTGGTCCCGCTGGTAAAATGCAGGGACATCTCTGGAAAAGACGACGTTTGGATGGCAGCATATGTTGTTCCAAAATGTATACATATCTTTCTGCATTAATGGTGCCTCCACAGATGTACAAGTTACCCATGCCATGGGCACTGACAAACCCCCATACCATGACAGATGCTGGCTTTTAGACCTGATGCTGATAACAACTTGGATGGTCCTTTTCCTCTTTGTCCCAAAGAACACAATGGCTGTTTTTTCAAAAAAATATTTAAAATGTTGACTTGTCGGACCATAAAATATGATTCCACTGTGCTACTGTCTATCTCAGATGAGACCGAGCCCAGAGAAGTTGGCTGCGCTTCTGGACAGTGTTGATGTATGGCTTCTGCTTTGCATAGTAAAGCCTTAACTTGCATCTGTGGATACAGTGGCGAATGGTGTTGACTGAAAAAGCTTCACCAAAGTATTCCCAAGCCCATGTCAGGATATCCATTACAGACTCATGATGGTTTTTGAGACAGTGACGTCTGAGGGACCAGAGATCACGCTCATTCAGGAGTGGTTTTCGGCCTTATCCTTTATGCACAGAAATTTCACTGGATTCCATTAATTTTTTAATTATATTGTGCACTGTAGAAGGTGAAATGCCCAAAATCCTACCAATGTTGTTTTCAAAGTGTTGGATTATTCACTATCATGCTTACTCTGGCACAATCATGTATAGAGGCATATGTCTTGCAGGAGACCGCTGCTCCATAACTGGTCCGCTGCCTCTGAGGCTCCGGTCTGCAATCCACCCGATCCTATATGATCGGGCTGATTGACACCCTTTGCTAGCGGCTGATTGGTCGCGAATCTGCAGGGGGAGGCATTGCACAAGCAGTTCTGGTGAACTGCTTGTGCAATGTTAAATGCAGACAGCGGCATTCAGCAATGTCTGTCGGACATGATATGCTACAGTGTACCATGTCAGACAGACATTGATAAATTGGCCCCTATGAATTGATTTGCAAAACCCTATAAAATCATTTTAACAAAATTACAATGTTAAATGTACAGCAAAGTCAAAATTAAACTTAAAGGGACATAATACTCATATGCTAAATCACTTGAAACTGATGCAGTATAACTGTAAAAAGCTGACAGGAAAATATCACCTGAGCATTTCTATGTAAAAAAGGAAGATATTTTACCTCACAATCTCCTCAGCTCAGCAGAGTAAGTTCTGTGTAAAAAGTTATACTCAGCTGCTCCCAGCTGCAGGTAAAAAAAAATAAAAAATGAAGAAATGAACAACAGTCAATCAGCATCAGCAGTGCTGAGGTCATGAACTCTTACTGTGATCTCATGAGATTTGACTTAACTCTCATGAGATTTCATAGTAAGCTTCCTTTACCTGATTGGTGAAATAATATGAGAGTTCACGAGGCTCATCCTTTCAGCTGTCCTAGGACAGACACACTAAAATGCTGCTTAAAAATCCTTTACAATGGTATGTGGCTACTGAGGAACTTTTGAGGTAAAATATCTTTCTTTTTTACATAGAGATGCTCAGGTGATATTTTCTAGTCAGTTTTTTACAGCTATGCTGCATCACTTTCAAGTGTTTCAACATTTGGGTATTATGGCCCTTTAAATTCACTGGAAAGATCTGGGAACGCTAAAAACATTCCAGTTTACTTTTATTATTAATTTGCTTAGTTTTCTTGTAATCCTTTGCTGAAGAGTAAAGCCTGGGTAGGCTGGTAAAAGGTTAGAAGCATGTAATGTGTACCCCTGATAAATATCTATACATTTTATTAATTACAGGCAAAGGATGCAAACTATTATATCACTTCATTAAGTAGCATGATGTTTGGAAAAAAATTATATTGTCCTGTGAAAGTTTTACATTACTTTGTAACCAGAACATTTGTATTAATTTAAAATGCACCACACCAGATATAATAAAACAAATGTATTATAGAACAGTTACTTTGCTCTACAATAGTCCTTTTACTGAAATCAGACACTCTAAGTTAGATGAACATGATTGTGGAGTATTTGCAAAATAACAGCTAGATTACGAGTTTTGAGCGCCATAGGGAGATTAACGACCGCCACAAAAGCGGCAGTATTTCACCTCCCTATAGCGCTGCTATTACAGGTTTTGAAAAACCTGGCTTGTGTGGGCGATATGGTGACGTTGAGCTCCATACCTAACCCAAATACAAGCAGTGTTTTGACATGATCGTGCACGATTTCCCCATAGACATCAATGGGGAGAGCCGGCTAAAAAAAGCCTAACACCTGCGATCGCGGAAACAAAAGCTCCGTAACGCAGCCCCATTGAAGTCTATGGGGAAAGAACACCCTAGCATAAAAACCACTTATAAACACCCCTAATCTGCCGCCCCCGACATCACTACAACCTACATAATGTTATTAACCCCTAATCTGCTGCCCCTAACATCGCCGCCACCTACATTACAGTTATTAAAACCTAATTTGCTGGCCCTAACATCGCCGCCACCTACCTACACGTATTAGCCCCTAATCTGCCGCCCCCAATGTCGACGCCACTATACTAAAGTTATTAACCCCTAAACCTCTGACCTCCCACATCACTAACACTACATGAATATATTAACCCCTAAACCTAACCCTAACGTAACCCTAAGTCTAACCCTAACCCTGAACCTAACCCTAACACCCCCTAACTTAAATATGATTAAAATAAATCTAAATAAAACTTTATTTTTACTTTTACCATTTATTACCTAAATAACCTATTTAAAACTAAATACAAACTTACCTGTAAAATAAAACCTAAGGTTAATATATTTATGTGATTTAAGTGATGTGGGAGGGCAGCAGTTTAGGGGTTAATAGGTTTATTATAGTGGCGACGAGCGGTGGAATGGGGTTAATGCAATTTTTAAGTGGGGGCGATGTCCGGAGCGGCAGATTGGGAGTCATTTTTTTATTTTAGTGTTTGCGATGCGGGAGGGCCTCGGTTTAGGGGTTAATAGGTAGTTTATGGGTGTTAGTGTACTTTTTAACACTTTAGTTAAGAGTTTTATGCTACAGCTTTGTAAGGTAAAACTCATAACTTCTGACTTTAGATGGCAGTATGGATCTTGTGGTTATAGAGTATACCGCTCACTTTTTGGCCTCACAGGCAAACTCGCTATGGAAGTCCCATTGAAAAAAAAAATAAAGGTGCGGTACTGACGTTACGTGACGGCCAAAAAGGTGTGCGGTACGCCTATACCTACAAGACTTGTAATAGCGGCGTTAGGGAAAAAGCAGCGTTATGAAGCATAACAATGCTTTCTCACTAACGCCAAACTCGTAATCTAGCTGTAAGATTCTTGATGGGTGCTTTTGAAGTATATGCTGAGTGTTAAAAAAAGGCATTCTATATATTAAGGCACAGTTTTGTTCCTTCAGAGCCAAGATACTTTGACTCTTATTTTAGTAATTTATTTCGGGCAGGTTTATAAAAGAGGGATATCATCATTCTAACCTTTATTTACTCCCACTTGGTCAGTAAGCTTTGTGACATTCACAAACTTGCTAAAGAAGTACTTTGGTATTTCATTAGAAGCTTTAACAATTAGCAGTATCAGTGGTATTAACGTACCCAGCAACTATATACACATTATATTCAAAATAGTTTATTTTGAGGAGTTATTTTGTTTGTTCTAGTACAGCAAGTGCTCAAGCAACCCCCCCCCCCCAGTTGCTAATAAAGTTGTAGTTTATTTTCTGTGTGTGTTCTAGAGAGCGCGCTTATACGATCCTCTTCTTGCCAGGTCCCTGGGCTAACAAAAGGCTTTAGTGCAGGTCCTGGTAGCCAAACTGCTAAGCCTCCTGTTCACTTGGTCAGAGCTCTGGCAAGAAAAGGATTGAGTTATCGCGCTCTCCAGAGTATGTAGCTAACAGTGAACTTTTCACCTGTAGCTTTGAAACATTTACATTTATGTACATGTTTAATACAAATTTGATTTGAATAGTGCAGGGAATAGTCTGGGAAACAAATTTCCTTGCATATTCTTTGCAAAAATTTTATCAGAAATGATCCCTACACACCCACACACACACACACACACACATATATATATGTATATGATTTTCCTATTTTAAATGGTTCTGTAATAGAATGGTTGGTCATCTTAGCATGACAATTTACTCTTATGATTACAACGGAATTGCAAGATCATCATTCCTTTGTCTTGTTTAAGAGAAACATCTTCAATTTATGCAATGAAACAGATTTTATAGTTGATAATAATTGAAAAAACGAATTCAATAATTTTAATTTAATAGATTTTTCCTTCATTATGGATATTTTGTTAAACAACAGGAAAACTTAAAGAAAAAGCTGAACAATAAGAAAAACATGAACATTCTTCAGTAACATTTGCAATTGTTTCACCATCTACTTCTTTAAACAGCCACCTGAAATGCCTAAACAGAAGTTACATGAAGGTGGTTCTAAAAAAATCATAAAAAATATGATAAAAACTACTTTTAAATTCAGCAAAATCAAGACAATATAAAGTCTATATTACAAGATAACTGTTGCGTGCAAGAGATAAGGGGTATTCCTATTGGCTGTTGCAATCAGCCAATAGGATTGAACTTTCATTCTATCGACTGTTGCAATCACGCCAATAGGATTGAGCTCACATTCTATTGACTGATTGGAATAGCCAATAGAATGCAAGCTCAATCCTATTGGCTAATTGGATCAGCCAATAGCATGAAAGCTCAATCCTATTGACTGATTGCAACAGCCAATATGATTTTTTCACCTTTAATTCCTATTGACTGATAGAATTCTATCAGCCAATAGGAATGTAAGGGACGCCATCTTGGATGACGTCACTTAAAGGGAAACTTCATTCTACAGCGACCATCGTAAGAAGAGGATGCTCCGTGCTGGATGTCTTGAAGATGGACCCGCTCGGCGCCGGATGGATGAAAATAGAAGATGCCATCTGGATGAAGACTTTTGCCTGCTTGGATGAAGACTTCTGCCGCCTAGATGAGGATGGATGTCTGGTCTTCGAAAACTGTAAGTAGATTGTTGGGGGTTAGTGTTAGTTTTTTTTTTTTTATTAAGGGTTTATTGGGTGGGCTTTATTTTTAGCTTAGGGTTTTGGCACCGTAAAAGAGCTAAATGGCCTTTTAAGGGCAATGCCCATCCAAATGCCCTTTTCAGGGCAATGGTTAGCTTAATAATTGAAAAACTAATTAAACAATTTTAATTTAATAGATTTTTCCTTCATTATGGATATTTTGTTAAACAACAGGAAAACTTAAAGAAAAAGCTGAACAATAAGAAAAACATGAACATTCTTCAGCAACATCTGCAATTGTTTCACCATCTGCTTGTTTAAACAGCCATTTTGGAAACACCTGAAATGCCTATTAAAAAACAGAAGTTACATGAAGGTGGTTCTAAAAAATCATAGCAAATAAGATGAAAACTACTTTTAAATTCAGCAAAATCAAGACAATATAAAGTCTATATTACGAGTGGCAAGATAACTGTTGCGTGCAAGCGATAAGGGGTATTCCAATCCACTAGATCCAATCCACAAGAAGAAATGCTATGTGTTACAAAAAAAAGTCTATGCTTTATTGATTTTCAATTAAAAAGCACAGAGGGCTAACATGTAGAAAGAGCTGGGATAGAATACTTGTAATATGGCCCAGAATATTTTAAACTCTTAACTGCAAGAAAAAATACCGTATTTTTCAAAATGTTTGTAGAGCAATAATGAAAAATTACTCGAGGCGTCCTACCTTATCTATTCCACTGCTGAAGAAGGTGCGGCATATAAACCTGACGAAAAATCAATGAAACCTTGTACTAAATATCTAATTACCTGTAAGACTGGTGGGAAATATGCAAAATTAACTGTACCTTTCTCTAATACAACTGTTGCTAAATGCATTAGCGATATGGCACTTTTTTTGTGAGGATGAATTAAGATCTCATTTAAAATCTTTCCCTATGGTTTCACAATGCAATGAGGTGAATCTTTGGATGTTGTTGGTTTAGCTATTTTAATTGTTCTGCTGTGCTATCATTTTAATGTAACTCTCCAACGGGATATTCTTTTGTGCAAGACTCTTAAAGGGATATTTCAACCAAAATTGGAATCCACATGAATGCATTTCAGTTTAAAATATAAAAATGTGTGTAATATACATGTATTAGCAAAAATGCTTCTAATAAAATCTATAGCTGTTTCAAATGTCTATTCAAGTTTGTACTGTGCACCAACGTTTTAAACACAAGGTGTTTGAGGCGCATGTACCATCTGGTAATGACTCAATTTGTTAATTGCTGACGTGATGCAAGCCCTTCTGGAGCTCTGAGCAGCTGCAGTATATAAAAGGTTGATACACTGAGAATATCTAGCTATGCGTCACATGCACATGCAGAGAAAAATGTTAATACTAAAGCAGTACAGTAATAACTTACTAGAAGCATTTTTGACAATACATGTATATTGCAGATGTGTTTCTATTTAAAGATTCATCTTTGTTCATTTAAATTTTGACTGGAATGTCCCTTTAAGGCGAGAGTTACTGATAATACATTTTTGATGTTAGAAATATATATATGAGGAAAGATTTTATCAAATGCAAGCTAATTTTCTGCGAGAAGCTTCTATAAAACTTTTGAACATGTTTTATAAGACAAAAAAAGGGTAAATTACAACAATATTCAGAATATAGAGTAACAAATAAAATGCCAGCTTCTAAAAGGCACTTTTTAAGTAATGCTCGTGTTAAAATGCACACAGATACAATATCATGAGAGCCAGAAATAAACGAACTTATGCATTTCAGTTCTTTTTACCTTTATCAAAGACTCACTTCAATGTATCCTGACACTTGCTAAATAACCATAAACCTACACTCATTGGTCCAACTACCTTTCAATCATGCAGTGGTGGCTCATGGGTTATTCAAATAGGGGTTCACTATATATAAATAGGGAGGGAGAGAGAGAGACAGGGAGGGGGAGAGAGAGAGACACACAGGGAGGGGGAGAGAGAGGGAGAGAGAGAGACAGGGAGGGGAGAGAGAGAGACAGGGAGGGGGAGAGAGAGAGACAGGGAGGGGGAGAGAGAGAGAGAGAGACAGGGAGGGGGAGACAGAGAGAGACAGGGAGGGGGAGAGAGAGAGAGACAGGGAAGGGGAGAGAGAGAGACAGGGAGAGAGAGAGAGACAGGGAGGGAGAGAGATAGATAGAGAGAGAGAGAGAGAGAGACAGGGAGGGAGAGAGAGAGATACAGGGAGGGAGATAGAGAGAGAGAGAGAGAGAGACAGGATTTAATTTTACACCAGACTATTTTTAAACAAGCCCCATTTTTATACATGTCCAATAAACAGTACCAGCTAGGGGAATATAATTGGGATGTGCTAAAAGAACAAGATGTCATGCTGAGCTAGATAGATGCAGGGGATCTTGTCATACATACTGCAACAACTAATGATAGTAAAATGTGTTTTAATAGCATTAGAATAGCCCAAATATTTTACTATGTACCATTACATTAAAATAAAACATTTGGGCTATTTTAATGCTAGTAAAAACTTAATTAACACTTCCTGTATTGTCTATAATTGAGGTCCATGCAGATCTGTGTTGGTATATAGCCTCATACATCCCAGCAAGTAGCATATTTCTGGTGTTAGCAAGCAAATGGGGCTTGTGCAGCATAATGTGTCCTGTCTCTCAGTTACAAGTCCCTGTTACTAAAATCACATCTCACAAGTAGAACTAAAGTTTAAGCTAGCAAACCCTTCACTGCACAGACACAGCCGAGCAAAGCTCTTGATTCTGACTGCCCATCCCCCTCCCCTGCCTGTCTCCCCTCTGCTGCTTAGTGTGAGCCTGTGAGGGGCTTGTGTTACAAGTTACATTGTGGACTCACTCGCTCTTCAATGGGGATTGACAAAGCATAGAATCTCTGCACAGGGCTCGGGCTGCATTAAGCAGATACACATGACACAGAGGCTTAAAACGGATCAAACCCACATAAATCAGAAAGTGCAGCACGGAAGATCGATCAGACTGGAGTAAAAGCAAACTTGTACTTCACTGTCTGAGTTATTTTCCATGGTGCACTTTCTGAACTGTTGTAGATGTGGAAGTTCAAGGACAGAAAAAACTGAAAGAGAATGTGAGAAATCTAAAAAGCATAAGAGACCATAATAAAGCAATACAAAGCCGTGAGACAAGGAAGGCGCTGATAGCTAATAATTCATCAACTTCTCTTCTGCTCAGCTCTGAACATTTATTCTCTCATATTGCTAACACAGATTGCAGAGCCACTTTTCATAAGTAACCCCCATAATGTATTAAGCGGATGTCATGACACCTGAAATCATCTTAAATCCTTCTGGACTGTAAATATCAGAGCTAATGTAACTGTTACTGAAGCAGAGAAGCATTAATACCTTTGCTGCCATCAGAGCCGAAGAGGCAAATTCCTCCTTAGTGTTCTGCCCAGTCCAGAGCAGCGCAGCCCCTGCATAGCTATCCACCTCCTCCTCCTTTTGCTAAGGCTAGAGTTACCGTGCACGGTAATAATATAGAGCAGCAGGAAGTGGAACAAATTCCTATGCTCTGTAGTAGTATAGGGCACCCTATAGTTTCAGATGTGCGCCTTCCACACACACAGCTCTCAGTGTGCGAGTGTCATGTGACATGCCAGCTTGTTCTCACTCGCACACTGAGACCTGAGCGATTAGCAAAGCGATGGGCTGGGTTGTGGGAGGCGCTGCAGGCACTGCAGTCAGAAAGGGGAAAGTGCTTTTCTCTATACTTCTGAGGTGCTGTGCGATAGATAGCAGTAAACATGGCCATTTTTTTTTTTTACAAAACTGCAGTGCCTGAATTAAAAATTATATAATACATTTATTAAGCCAAAATATATCATGAATTAGATTTATTAAAGATAATAAGATTTATTTATTTAATTTTTTAATTTTTTTATTTATTATTCTTTTGGGGGCTCTGGGGTTTGGGGGTTCACGTGCGACTGTGAACCTATGGAGGAGCCTCCACTGCAATCATGTGTGCAAGATAGCCACACATGAGCACTGAAGCTAGCTACTCTGCAATTAGCCTTTAAGTGGACAAAAGTAACATAGAGAAAGAATCCACTAAGAGAAGGGAACTTGATGCTAGATTACTAAATCCCATGAAATATAACGACCTAAGCAATTGCAAAATGAGAGCAATCGTAACCTCAAGTGCTGAACAATGCAAAGAAGGGAAAATTTCAAGATGGCGGTAATTGTAGTAATGTTTTTTAGGTTTTATTTATTCTCTTTAGTTTATATTTCACCCAACTATTGGCTAGATTACAAGTGTCATGCTAATGTTAGATGCAGGACGCAATAAGCAATATTGCGACTGTGCTAACTAGCACGCATATTATAATCTGAAAAGTAAAAGTTTGCACTCGAGCACAAACAGAAACTGTGAAGACCTAGGGGCCTATTTATCAAGCCGTCAACCGCAAATACGCTGGAATTCTGCAGCGTAATTATGGAAAGCTTGATTCGCCTTATTTATCAAAGCCTACAGACCGGCAAAAGTAGAAATCTGTGACTTAACATACGATCAATGCTTACGTCACTACAGATGTTCCGAATGCAAATTCGGCATTATCTGACTACTTTTGCTAGTTATCAAATACCTACCAGGTACGCTCGCTACTATTCCGGCCCAGCGTACCTGGTTTTCAATCCACCACCCTGGAGGTGGCGGATGCCATAGGAATCAATGTGAGTCTGAAAGCAGTGAAAGCTTATGTTCGCTGCTGCCCGATATCCCATTGATTTCTATGGTAGAATAAAAGTTACGTTTACACCTAACACCCTAACATGTACCCCGAGTCTAAACACCCCTAATCTGCTGCCACCCCCTACACTGCCGCCACCTACATTATGCTTATTAACCCCTAATCTTCCGCCTCCTACACCGCCGCCACATACATTATACTTATTAACCCCTAATCTTCCGCTCCCGCCACTGCCGCCACCTACATAAAGTTATTAACCCCTATCCCAACACTCCCGGACCCCACCACAACTAAATAAATGTATTAACCCCTAAACCCCTGGCCTCCCACACCACTAGCACTTACTAAACCTATTAACCCCTAAACCGCCAGCCCCCCATATCGCCATAAACTAAATTAAACTATTAACCCCTAAACTTAACAACCCGCTAACTTTATATCAAATATTAACTCATGTCTATCTTGTAATAAATTTAAACTTACCTTTAAAATTACATTAAACTATATTAAACTAATAATTAATCTACCCTAACTTTTATACTAAAATTACATTAAACTATATTAAATTAATAATTAATCTACCCTAACTTTTATACTAAAATTACATTAAACTATATTAAATTAATAATTAATCTACCCTAACTTTTATACTTAAATTACATTAAACTATATTAAATTAATAATTAATCTACCCTAACTTTTATACTTAAATTACATTAAACTATATTAAATTAATAATTAATCTACCCTAACTTTTATACTAAAATTACACTATACTTAAACTACAAATTAAATTAACTATATTATATATTTAAACACCTAACCCTACTCAAATAATTAAAATCTACACTAAAAAAAAAAAAAATCCTAACACTAACCCCAGAAGATTCACTTACAGTTTTGAAGATCCAACATCCATCCTCCAAGAAGCTGGCAGAGGTCTTCATCCAAGCGGCCAAAGTCTTCCTCCAAGCCCGCAGAAGTCTTCACCCAGACGGCATCTTCTATCTTCATCCATCCGGCGCAGAGCGGCTCCATCTTCAAGACATCCTACGCGGAGCATCCTCTTCAATCGACGGCTTCTTCGGAATGAAGGTTCCTTTAAATGATGTCATCCAAGATGGTGTCCCTTAGATTCTGATTGGCTGATAGAATTCTATCAGCCAATTGGAATTAAGGTGGAAAAAATCCTATTGGCTGTTGTAATCAGCCAATAGGATTGAGCTTGCATTCTATTGGCTGTTCCAATCAGTCAATAGAATGTGAGCTGTAAGTGTAGGGGACAGCAGATTAGGGGTTAATAACATAATGTAGGTGCACCATAGAGCATGCCTGACCTTGCACTCTCACACTAACTTTTTACTTTTAACTTGTAATATGCACACAAACCCAGTAGCATTTAAATGTAACTTTGTTAGTGCACAAGTGATAAAATCATTTTGTGCGTCACTTGTAATCTGTCCCTACACTGGGAAAAATATTAAAAAGCTAATCATATTAGTCTCCAATGCAAAGAAATGAATAACTATTACTGGCCACTATTTCCCTCTAGTAAATTGGATATATCCTTCAATTTTATTACTAACCAAAAAATAATAATGTCACCATCAATGTTTAAATCAAGAGCTTTCCTAATTTTAAGAAGAAATATCCAAAATACCTCTCTCTATTACAGACTAGCCATTCTATCTCTTCTTTTCAGTGACCACCTAAAATTAGTCACATTTTTTTTTTTTTTTTTTTTTTTTTAAATATTTTTTTATTGAGGTTAAATGTAATACAAATAAATAAAGGCACCCATAAACAAAGATTCCAATAAATCATACAAGATTAATATAAAGGCACAATAGAAGTATGAGTCTATTACAGTTCTAGACATAAATTCTGTGGATCTTTGGGGTAGCGTGGACATTCTGCTTACAGGGTTATGATGTAGTCTGCTGTCCCACCATCCAGTGATAGGAGAAGCCAGTCTACCTTACAGGGCTAGTGGAAAGGAATGATAGTCTAAAATAAGCTAACTTAGAATGTCCAAGAGGATGTTATGTAGGGTGATATGAAACCTCTTTTTTATAATCTGAAGAAAGTAAAAATGGTCCCCGTTTTGCGTTGGGAATTATGAACTAGTTTAACTAGGAGAGAGATAGGAAATAGAGGCAAAAGGGGGAGTTGGTAATATAGATAATGGGGTAAGGGTATTTCAGCGGACAAGAGCCGCTCTAGGTGGGATAAGGGGAGGGAAGGGGGGGGCGGAGCCAAAGGTGATATTAAGGGGAGGGGGTGATTCAAGGCTACAGTTGTTGTGAATAGCACTGAATTTAAACTTTAAGATAGCATAGTAAGAGATGTTTATAGGTAGATACCACACACTATACCAGTGCTATCACTGTTAAAGTACCCATAGAATAATAGTAATCTGAGGCATTGTGTACAGGTGGGAACAGGGTAATTTCATACTATGCAGCCCTCTAGTGGATGTATAAGTAGGTATGGAAAGGGGAAGCTAGCCAGATAATTGTCTGAGATACAGATGGCTAGATAACTCTATATTTCTAAACATATAGTCATATAATAAACAGGTAGACTCAGTATTTTAGTTCAGCCATAAAGCACAATGATGTATAATCAGTAACATGCTATAATAAAATAATTGTGAGCATAATAACCTGTACTGACTCTCTGCATCTATTCTGTTAGAGGACTGTAGTTTGTGAGTTCCCAACACCACTAAGGATAGCAATACTGTTCTGTTAGTGTGTAAATAAGGGGCACATCTGAAACTAAGGGGGTGTTAATAAGGTATGGAGAGGGATAGTAAACCATGTATAGAAAATCCTGTATGACTGGATAGAACTTAAACTGCTAATCACAAGTCACAAATGTTCCCTAAACTTTTTTTTAAAAAAAAGATAAATAAATATATTATTTGAGTGTTCAATTGCTATTAATTTATATGCGGTCTTTAAACCTTCAAAAATATTTATCTGCCCCCTCAGTATATTAAAAAGCTGGTCATTGTCAAGGGTCCCTCAGACTTTGTCACCCCTTTGGACAAGCAAGGCAAATAGGGCATAATGGATCTTATTTATCTTCAGATGACATACCTTACTTAACAATAGGGAAATGAGTGCTTTAAAATCTGTGAGCTTTACTAGATGGAGTGATGTGGCAACAAATAAACATGCATATAGGATTACCATATAAATGGCTTCTGGCACAAAATAATTAAACCATAACACAAGAGAAACTGACAGGGTAGATTTCTGATAGGGAATAAAAACTACAATAAACTGTTAAACTTAGAAATAATAGAAAGCATGGCAAACAGAAAGTGCATGGATAATTGAGTCTTTTAACCGACTCCGAAAAAAGACAAGTCTTGTGAAATAGTATGCCTCAAGGTACCAGGCATTAGAAGCTATCTATTATTAATTTGGATGGCTAATAAATAGATATACACTAGCGGAAGTTAACATCTACATTACCACTCAATACAAATAACATATTTAGATATGATCTCAAGCTAATAATTGAGTATGTATAAACTTGTGTGTTTAACACTAGAATAGAAGCCATTAAACATAAATCAGTCTGCGAGAGTCCTGTGCGCAAGGGAAATGGAACAGTGAAATTCCCCTGTTTGCCCTGTGAAGTCTAAAACATCAGACAATAATATCTTCATAACGGACTTTATCCGTTGACTTCCAAGCTGCATAGCTATAAATGTCAGGCCAGCTGTGAGAGGACTCAAAAAGAGCGGGTGTGAGGATGACCCATCAACAGCGGTGTAAAATGCTGCTTTACCCCACTCCAGCTCTGATAGTAGGCAAAGGAATAAGCTGTGTGAGCGAGGATGATGTGTCTGTGTAAGACCGGATCCATCTGGGGCCATAGTAGCAGAGCTTCTCAATAAATCTCGGGTGCCCGCCACACTTAGCGCCAACCTCTCTTTGCAACCTGCTGTAGTAATTTGTGAGATTCTCGGGACAACCGGAATTGTGCTGGGAGGCATGTCGGGAACCTCTGATCAGAGTAGATGACATCGCAGCTTGGGGAGAGAACCTGCCGCTCATCAGCAGTCCTCCCCACTTCTGAGTTATCTTCCGGCTCGCCAGTGAGTTACGGTCCTCAGCCTCCGCCTGTATCTGTGTGGAGTGTAAGGAGTGCAATTGACGGCTCTTCAGAGAAGTCATCTGGTCGTCCTTAGTCTCTTGTATAATTCCAATTTCCATGGCATCATGGCTCTGAGGGTTCAAGGGGCAAGTTACTGGCAATAGATCGTGCGATAGAGGGATCAGTAGTGTAGCCAGGCTCTCCCTGAGGCTCTGGTAATAAACATCGAGAAGCCCCTGGGTTCGGATTTCCCATGCTTCCACCGCTTCCATGTTGAGTTTAGCCCCTCAGAGCAAATCACTTCCACCTCACCAGTATAGATTAGGGCAGTCCAGGGACCCAAAAAAGAGTATATCGAGGATAGCTTTTCCCTCAGTTTCTGACAACGGCCCAAATTAGAGAGCCTAGTGGGAGATACAGCATGGCGCACCGCATGGCATGATTGGGAAGCCGTAATCTTACATGTCTCTGTTGCAGATGGCTTTTTCTTTCTCCTGTCTTCCACACAAAATGTATAGCTGGGTTCATGTAGGAGATTATGCATATATCTGAGGCTCAAATGTTAAGTTATTTTCCATTTTTCTAAAGTATGAGCTTGGAGCTCTATACATGGACGTCTATCAGCATCAGCAGTTGGCTCCGCCCCCAATTAGTCACATTTTTAGTGTGTTTAATTATGATATGCCTAGTTAGATCTGAACAATTATTTGCGTTCCCTATATCGTTGATGAGTACTTAAATCCTTATCTATACCTTCCTGGTAGGACAACCTATACATGATTTATAGCATTGTGAGCATTCTGCTAAGCACACCGCAAAAGTGGATCTACAATTAGTACAGCTCACAAGGTCAAAAACTCTTTGTGTTACAGCTGATTAAGAATCTGTTGCTCACCTTAGGGTGTTTACACTCTGTACATTTAGTGTAGCCATATTCATAGTGCCCATTAAAAGTTAACCATCTGCTGTTGGTCCCAAATCTCCTCTTAAGTGCACTAGGGGCCAATATATTACCAAGCATGCAACCTGTCTAGAAACAAAGTTGCAACCACAGGAAACATAGCCCTGAGAACACTGAGAAACGTGTTGCATTATTCAGAACCCTTTGTAAGTCTCTTTTTTTACTTAGTATTTTTTAATAAATTCCAATTTTTAATAGTGTCTGTGTTGATGTTAATTTAATTCTGTTTTCTGTGGCTGTAGAAGACAGGGCCTGTTTCAGATACCTGTTGTCAGTGAGTTAGTTTAATTTTAATAGCCTAGCTGGTCCTTTCTAACACAAGAGAATGCTGCCTACTTTGCAAGTACGTTTCTTGTTGTTTTGTATCTATACATTTATGTACTGAATGCACAGTTTGACACCTTCTTGTTTTCTGCTTATAGAAAATGTACCTTGGAAGTTTTTGAAGATCAGAAGAGCTGCCCTTCAAAAGGATCATGATTTTGATTTTTTTTTTTAATTTTATATAGACACTTGCGGCTAGATTACGAGTTGTGCGTTAGGCTTAAAAAGCAGCGTTGGCCGGTCCCAACGCTGCTTTTTAACGCCCGCTGGTATTACGAGTCTTGCAGGTACAGGTGTACCGCTCACTTTTTTGGCCAGACCTGGAAATACCGCAAATCCACTTACGTCAATTGCATATCCTATTTTTTCAATGGGACTTAAATAGCGGCGGTATTACGAGTCTGTCAAAAAGTGAGCGGTACACCCTCTCCTGTCAAGCCTGGTACCGCATTTTAAAGTCAGTAGTTAAGAGTTTTACACTACAACGCAGTAGCATAAAACTCTTAACTAAAGTGCTAAAAAGTACACTGACACCCATAAACTACCTATTAACCCCTAAACCGAGGCCCCCCCCCCCCCACATCGCAAACACTAAAATTATTTTTTTAACCCCTAATCTGCCGAACCGGACATCGCCGCCACTATAATAAATATATTAATCCCTAAACTGCCACACTCCCACCTCGCAAACATTAGTTAAATATTATTAACCCCTAATCTGCAAAATCTTGCTCAACGCTCACTTCTTGTCTGAGTTGTAAAAATCCGTAATACCAGTGCTTCTGTAAGTGACTGGTGAGCATAAACTGCTCGTTAGCACCACACAGCCTCTAACGCAAAACTTGTAATCTAGCCGTTGGTTTGTGTTGTGAGTCATAAGTGGGTTTTTTTGTTATTAATTAAGGGCTAGATTACGAGTGGACCGCAAACATTTGCACCCGAGCGATAAGGGATTTATTGTGAGGGTTTGCTTTCATTGGGCTTACTGCTCGTATTACGAGTTTAAAGTAAAGACGATCGTGTGAGCACAATCGCGAGTTATGCTAGAATAATTACCGTGACTTCAGAGCTCTGGTTAACTGTTTCGCAAAAAATAAAAGTTAAACAAAACACATCAAAATACATTAAAAATTATAGTTACTCTCACAATAACACCATCTAATAAAAATTTTTCAAAAAAAATATTGTACACAAGTTATAAAGGCGCAAAGATATGAGTTCTTAGGTGTTAGAAAAAAAAGGCAGGCAAAGGGCTGTAACATAGAAACACATACATATACATGTCTAAAGCTGTATATGTGTATATATATATATATATTTATATATATATATATTTATATACATATATATGTCTATATATGTGTATTTATGTATTTACAGTATATGTGTAGATATGTATTTACAGACATATATAAACACATAAATATATATGTATACATACATAGACATATATAAGTGCATTAGAGTCCTTTTCCGTTAAGAAGATGAAAACATGTTAAAGCATATTTATGCAATATTCATTTTTAATAATGGTTTTAACTATGTATTTACTGTAAATATTTCACATTTAAATGTTTTGCATATACGGCAATATGTTCTATGTATTTATAAAAAGATAATACTATATATATCTGAATATATCTATACCTATATATAATCATGTATGGTATAGATATATTTTGTACCAAAATACCATCAGATATACAGAAATATGTATTTATGAATAAATAAAGCATTTTGTTATTTGAAGAACATTATTATGTAAAATATTCATATTTTCATTTCAGGTTAGAGCAAATTAGAATATGCGATCATATTTTTGCGAGAGTGGGGTGTTTTTTCCACTTTTTTTTTCTCTATTGACTTCTATGGAGAAATACGTGAACGCGCACTCAATATTCTAACTTCAGATTTTTGCTTTCGTCAGGTTACCGTTAGAGCGAAAACAGTTTACCTTCAACTCATAATACGTGCACAACCTGATGAGCGCAAACATCTTCTAGCACACTTAACTCTCAAGTGGGAGCGTTAATTTGCGCTCCACTCATAATCTAGCCCTAAGTAATTTAAAAATAGTTTCTGTCTAAATTGTATGAAATCTATTATTATTATCGGAATTCAAGGGACGCCATCTTGGATGACGTCATTTAAAGGAACCTTCATTCTTCAGTTGGACTTCGTTTGAAGAGGATGCTCCGCGTTGGATGTCTTGAAGATGGAGCCGCTCCATGCCGGATGGATGAAGATAGAAGATGCCGCCTGGATGAAGACTTCTGCCCGTCTGGAGGACCTCTTCTTCCCGGCTTGGATGAAGACTTCTGCCCATCTGGAGGACCACTTTGCCCGGCTTCGTTGAGGACTTCGGCCCGGTTGGGTGAAGACTTCTCAAGGTAGGGTGATCTTCAAGGTGTTAGTGTTAGGTTTTATTAAGGGGGTATTAGGTGGGTTTTAGAGTAGGGTTGGGTGTGTGGGTGGTGGGTTTTAATGTTGGTGGGGTATTGTACTTTTTTTACAGGTAAAAGAGCTGATTAATTTGGGGCAATTTATTTTATAGGGGGGGTTAGATTAGGTGTAATTAGTTTAAAAAACTTGCAATTATTTTATTATTTTCTGTAATTTAGTGTTTTTTTTCCGTACTTTAGATAATTGTATTTAATTGCATTTAATTGTAGTTAGTTTAGGTCATTAATTTAATTATAGTGTAGTGTTAGGTGTAATTGTAACTTAGGTAAGGATTTATTTTACAGGTAAATTTGACTTTATTTTAACTAGGAAGTTATTAAATAATTAATAACTATTTAATAACTATTGTACCTAGTTAAAATAAATACAAAGTTGCCTGTAAAATAAAAATAAATCCTACAATGTAACTATTAGTTATATTGTAGCTAGCTTAGCGTTTATTTTACAGGTAAGTATTTAGTTTTAAATAGGAATAATTTAGTTAATTGTAGTTATTTTATTTAAATTTTATTTAAATTAGGGGGTGTTAGGATTAGGGTTAGATTTAGGTTTAGGGGTTAAGAACTTTATTATAGTGGCGGCGACATTGGGGGTGGCAGATTAGGGGTTAATAAGTGTAGCTAGGTGGCGGCGACATCTGCGGTGGCAGATTAGGGGTTAATAAATATAATGTAGGTGTCGGCAATGTTGGGGGCAGCAGATTAGGGGTTCATAAGTATAATGTAAGTGGCGCGGTGTCCGGATTGGCAGATTAGGGGTTAATAATATAATGCAGGTGTCTGCAATGTCGGGGGTGGCAGATTAGGGGTTAATAAGTGTAAGATTAGGGGTGTTTAGACTCGGGGTTCATGTTAGGGTGTTAGGTGTAGACATAAAAGTATTTCCCCATAGGAATCAATGGGGCTGCGTTAGGAGCATTACGCTGCTTTTTTGCAGGTGTTAGGTTTTTTTTCAGCCGGCTCTCCCCCATTGATTCCTATGGGGAAATCGTGCATGAGCATGTTTTACCTGCTCACCGCTAACATAAGCAGCACTGGTATTGAGGTGAGATGTGGAGCAAAATGTTGCTCTCCGCTCCCTTTTCTGCGGCTAACGCCGGGTTTCTAAAAACCCGTAATACCAGTGTCTGTAGGTGAGCGGTGAGGGAAAACTGCTCATTAGAACCGCACCCCTCCTAACGCAAAACTCGTAATCTAGGTGAAAGTATATTATTTGAAAAGATAGACCACGTAAGATATAGATTGTTTGTGTTTCCACTTTTTTCTATCAGTGTGCACTGATCAGACCTAAGCAATTTAATAATCATTAAGACAAAAGCCACATTTTTTTCTCTAATTAAATAAATGTACAGTAATTATGAATTGTCATTAATTATGTGCATCAAACACAGATCATTATGCAAGTACTCTGGAGTCCTATACAAACTCTGGGTAAGAGAATGAAATGAGAGTAAATTTGCATAGTTGCTATCATTCTGCTAATAGTATACAGGGAGTGCAGAATTATTAGGCAAATGAGTATTTTGACCATATCATCCTCTTTATGCATGTTGTCTTACTCCAAGCTGTATAGGCTCGAAAGCCTACTACCAATTAAGCATATTAGGTGATGTGCATCTCTGTAATGAGAAGGGGTGTGGTCTAATGACATCAACACCCTATATCAGGTGTGCATAATTATTAGGCAACTTCCTTTCCTTTGGCAAAATGGGTCAAAAGAAGGACTTGACAGGCTCAGAAAAGTCAAAAATAGTGAGATATCTTGCAGAGGGATGCAGCACTCTTAAAATTGCAAAGCTTCTGAAGCGTGATCATCGAACAATCAAGCGTTTCATTCAAAATAGTCAACAGGGTCGCAAGAAGCGTGTGGAAAAACCAAGGCGCAAAATAACTGCCCATGAACTGAGAAAAGTCAAGCGTGCAGCTGCCAAGATGCCACTTGCCACCAGTTTGGCCATATTTCAGAGCTGCAACATCACTGAAGTGCCCAAAAGCACAAGGTGTGCAATACTCAGAGACATGGCCAAGGTAAGAAAGGCTGAAAGACGACCACCACTGAACAAGACACACAAGCTGAAACGTCAAGACTGGGCCAAGAAATATCTCAAGACTGATTTTTCTAAGGTTTTATGGACTGATGAAATGAGAGTGAGTCTTAATGGGCCAGATGGATGGTCCCGTGGCTGGATTGGTAAAGGGCAGAGAGCTCCAGTCCGACTCAGACGCCAGCAAGGTGGAGGTGGAGTACTGGTTTGGGCTGGTATCATCAAAGATGAGCTTGTGGGGCCTTTTCGGGTTAAGGATGGAGTCAAGCTCAACTCCCAGTCCTACTGCCAGTTTCTGGAAGACACCTTCTTCAAGCAGTGGTACAGGAAGAAGTCTGCATCCTTCAAGAAAAACATGATTTTCATGCAGGACAATGCTCCATCACACGCGTCCAAGTACTCCGCAGCATGGCTGGCAAGAAAGGGTATAAAAGAAGAAAATCTAATGACATGGCCTCCTTGTTCACCTGATCTGAACCCCATTGAGAACCTGTGGTCCATCATCAAATGTGAGATTTACAAGGAGGGAAAACAGTAAACCTCTCTGAACAGTGTCTGGGAGGCTGTGGTTGCTGCTGCACGCAATGTTGATGGTGAACAGATCAAAACACTGACAGAATCCATGGATGGCAGGCTTTTGAGTGTCCTTGCAAAGAAAGGTGGCTATATTGGTCACTGATTTGTTTTTGTTTTGTTTTTGAATGTCAGAAATGTATATTTGTGAATGTTGAGATGTTATATTGGTTTCACTGGTAAAAATAAATAATTGAAATGGGTATATATTTGTTTTTTGTTAAGTTGCCTAATAATTATGCACAGTAATAGTCACCTGCACACACAGATATCCCCCTAAAATAGCTATAACTAAAAACAAACTAAAAACTACTTCCAAAACTATTCAGCTTTGATATTAATGAGTTTTTTGGGTTCATTGAGAACATGGTTGTTGTTCAATAATAAAATTAATCCTCAAAAATACAACTTGCCTAATAATTCTGCACTCCCTGTATAGCTCATTATTGTCACCAATGAAGCATCACTACTGCTTGTTGTTGAATTTTTTCTAGCATGTATTAGTAATAATAACAGCTATTAACTCAATTAGCAGTTTACAACAGGACATGAAAGTTTTAAACATTTTTAAAATACTGATGCCTATCTAAGCTTCAGTGATGAGCTGTTGTTGGTGGCAGCAAATTTTAAATCTAAAGCAATGTAGTAGACACTAACCTCGATCACATACTTGGCGACGTGCGCAAAAAACAGCCATTTTTTCTCAAATCGCATGCTCACAAATCCGGCACAGCAGACATGTTACGGAAGTAGATTTTTCACGGTGTGCACATTTTTTACTCCCATAAACTAACATAGAACTGGTGTCGGCAGATTGTATCACAAAGGCAGCACACAGATTTACGCACACAGAATTTATATATTTTACTCAATTTTCAGTTCCCCACACATAGGCAGGAGCAGCAACTCTTGTGCACAGTAAAAAAGCAGCATAAGTCCCGGGAAGGCTTAACAAACACCTAACGCATGCGCACTCACATACATTTCAGCTGCACATATCAAACAGTTAAACCTTTCCTAGCCGCTTAATTAATCAAACCAGTATCCGCCCTCTGCAAGTGTGTCAAACCAATCACAACCAAACACTCTGTATCACTGTACCAAACACTGGTCACACTGTATAAAAATAAAATATAAAATGTGTCAGGTGTATGAAAATAAAAGTGTGGTATATGTGTATATGTATGGATGCAATGTGTGCAATATGTACAAATATGTGTAATTGTCAGGCCCGGATTGGCCATAGGGTACACAGAGCTAATGCCCGATGGGGGGCTCTTATATGAGCCTTGCTGCTATATACCACCCTCTCTTAATATGGGTAACAATAGGAACACTGTTACAATCTGCCTATTTTGTAAAGCAGAAAGTACATTTTCTGTCTGGCTGTTAATCATAGGTTTTGCAGATTGAGAGTTCTGGTCTATTATAGCTACCTAGCTGACAGAGGTCTAACTGATGTGGGCTGCTCTGCCTTTAAATGCCCTGGCCTATTTTTGTTCCCAGTCCGGTCTTGGTAAGTGTCCTACTACTCCACAATCAAATCCTAACTAACTCTACAGTGTTTACCCCTCTCTCTCTATATCTCCGCTCCTGGGCCCTGTGTTGTAGCTTAAAGAACAATCCAAACACACGCAAAATATGGGGGTTATGCATGGGTTTATATAGGGGTTTTGAATGGCGTTTTGACGTGTTGATTTTTTTTTCGGTTTCGATTTTTACGTGTGAATTCAACTTAAAAAAAAACCTACTCTTTATTTTTAACTTATGCATGCAATTTACTGGCGTAAATTACTGGTGACGCCAGAAATGTGTAGTTGCGCATATTTCTGAACCGTGACAGTTTGACCAGTATATCATATGGTGGTGTGTGTTATGTGATTCAGCCGATGTGCGAGGTGAACTTACGGGCGACGTGGGTTTCAGCAGTTGCATTGAAAATTAAGCAACATATGTGATCGCGCCCACTGTATCATGATAAGTGTAGGTCTAAAAGAGTGATTTCTGTCCATGCTGCAGTTAGGCGTACTGTACTTTTTTTTAATTATTTTTTTTAATTAAGGTAATGAGAAATCACGGCATACATACAATTGAGCGACAACAAACATTGAGTTATAAATGTACAAAACAAAATACAGATTATATATCCAGATGCATCTGATATTCCAAAAGCATTAGGATTAGCAACTGTTTCTTCAATATCAACATCATATTGATACTTTACATTTTTATACCTAAAAATAACAATAAAACCTCTAGAGCTGCTGGTGCAATGCTGAATACGGAGAGCGTATTGCTCTCCGCATTCAGTGACGTCTCACGGACCTGATCCGCACTGTCGGATCAGGTCCACAAGACCTATGATACGTAGGTCTCCAAATTTTGTAATATAAGTTTATGTTGTCTTTGAGTCTGAAGACGTACTCTACAATTTTTTTTCAAATTTTCAAATTTCACATAGTTTATGACCATTTGGAGTGTAGGAGGTAATGGCTGTTTCCATTCTCTGGCAATGGTCAGCTTAGCCGCTGTCAGGAAATATATAATGAACATGTTTCTTGCTAGTGTCATTTTAGGAAGTAACAAATGTAGAAGGCTTAAGGTATGGAAAAATCAGGGCATACTGTACTTTTAAAGTGCCATAAAACATGTTGATATCTGTGCATAGGGAGTAACAAATGTAGAAGGCCTACTGCTGGTGTATGTGGTAACTTAAAATTAATGTCCCCTAGGAGCATAAAACAATCTCTCCAAAAGGGTCTAAGCCATTCCCACCATACAGTCATGGCCCAAAATATTGGCCCCTCTGCTTTTCTGTCAGATAATGCACCACTTCACCCAGAAAATTGTTGCATTTACAAATGTTTAGGCATTCTCATATTTATTTATTTTGTTTGTATTGGTATGACACAAAAAAGTGGAGAAAAAAAGCCAAATCTGACACATTACACACAAAACTCCAAAAAAAGGACTGGACAAAATTTTTGGCACCTACTCAAAATTGTAAGAAAAAATTGCTTTCCAAGTTTTTGATGCTCCTGTAATTTATAATTAAACTCACCTGTATCAATTAACAGGTGCTGGCAATATAAAAATCACACCGGCAACCAGTTAAAATGGTGAAAAATGTACTCAACCTTTCTGTTGTGTGAACATGAAAAGAGAACAAGCAGCAAGGAATTGTCTGAGGATTTGAGAACAAAATTGTGGAAAAGCATGGACAATCTCAAGGTTACAAGTCCATCTCCAGAGATCTTAATGTTCCTGTGTCCACTGTGCACAACATTTTCAAGAAGTTTACAGCCCATGGCACTGTAGCTAATCTCCCTAGATGTGGACAAAAGAGAAAAATTGATCAACGATTGCAACAAAGTATTGTTTGAATTGTGGATAAAGAACCTCAATCAACTTCCAGACAAATTATAGTGTGTCAGCTCACACTATACATTGCCATCTGATTGAAAAGGAACGCAATGGTAGGAGACCCAGGAGGACCCCACTGCTGACACTGAAACATAAAAAAGCCAGATTGAAGTTTGCCAAAACTTACCTGAGGAAGCCAAAATCCTTTTGGGAAAATGTGCTGTGAAAAGACGAAACACAATTACAGGTTTTTGGTAAAGCCCATCATTCTATTGTTTTCAGAAAAAGAAATTAGGCTTTTAAAGAAAATAATACAGTCCCTACAGTGAAACATGGTGGAGGTTCACTGATGTTTTGGGATTGCTTTGCTGCTTCAGGCACTGGATTTCTTGACTGTATGCATAGCATGAAATTTGAAGATTATCAAAGAATTTTGTGGTGCAATGTAGGGTCCAGTGTCAGAAAATTCAGTCTCTGTCAGAGGTAATGGATCTTACAGCAGGACAATGACCCAAAGCACACTTAAAAAAGCACCCATAAGTTGTTTAAGACAAATTGCTGGAGAGTACTGAACTGGCCAGCAATGAGTCCAGATCTCAATTCCATAAAGCACCTGTGGAGAGATCTCAAAACAGCAGTTGTGAAAAGGAACCCTTCCAATCTAAGACCTGGAGCAGTTGGCAAAAGAAGAGTGGTCCAAAATTCCAGTAGAGAGGTAGAAGAAACTCACTGATGGTTACAGGAAGCAATTGATTTCAGTTATTTTTTCAAAGGGGTGTGCTACCAAATATTACATTGAGGGTGCCAATAATTCTGTCCAGTCTATTTTTGGAGTTTTGCATGGAATGTCAGATTTGGCTTTTTTCTCCACTTTTTTTGTGTCATACCAATACAAACAAAAGAAATAAACGTAAGAATGCTAAACATTTGAAATTGCAAAAATGTTATGGGCAAAGAAGTGCATTATCTGACAGAAATACAGGGGTGCCAATATTTTTGGCTGTGCCAATATTTTTGGCTATGACTGTATATGGACCCATGTACCCAATTGACCACATCCTCTCCAGTATAGTGGCAAAACATTACTATATATCTTGTGAAGATAAGTTGGGACCACGCGTCATCTCACAACAATTTTGTAGTGCAACTCCCAAAGTGTAGCGCAGTGTAGGGTTTTCCTAGCAAATACTATTTCTCTGGTCCAGAACTTGGTGTCCACTGACAAGCCAAGGTCTCTTCACCTGAGGGCTAGTTGTAGTAGGAGACTGATCGCTGGTGAGAAGGTAATAGTTTAATGATAAAAGACCTCCAGACTTACAACGTCTAAGCCAACAATGTTCCCATTGTGTCAGTTCCCTCAGGCCTTTATCCTGAAAACCCCAATGTATTAAGAGGCTGAAGGTGAAGAATCTAAAAATTTCAAATTGGAGTTTCAATGGTATGGCAAACCTCTCCACATAATATAGTGCAGTCAACCATTTCTCATCAACCTAAAGGTCCCTGACCGGCAGGGAACCTAAACTATTCCAATAGGTATCATGTATCTCTTAAAGACACCACACAATTCTCTTTACTGTGTGAGCTGGGGATGGAAGAGGAGCAACATTTTTGAGATGTCTAATCCTGTCCCAGAAACATAAATTGTCTATCAAGATCGGGTGATTAATTCCCGATCTTATGCTATAATAAGGTGGTATCTCGATTAAGTCTGGAAGTTGGATGTTATTAGGTATGAGAGCCATTTCAACATCTTGCCATATAGGGGGGGGGGGGGGATTAGGTTACTCCTGCCCAAGGTATGGAAAAGTCAGGGAATACTGTACTTTTAAAGTGCCATAAAGCATATTGAGATCTGTGCATATCCCAAAAGGACTAATTAAGTAAAAATAGTTTGCATAAAAAATTGTGAGTTAACAGCAGTTTATTTGCTTTTAGGCATGCTCCAGCAGATAATGAGTTTTAAAGGCTTGTATTCTACCAAATCGACGGTGGATATAGATACAGCCATAGAAGGAATTGTGTGGGGGGAGTCAGAGCTGTACAATTCGGAAACTTAAAAGAAAGGGTAATTAAAGTATATATTATGATATTTTGTCTCTATCCCAACTTGTTTTATGTTCCTTTAAGGAGGCATAGGGGATCAATTAGGACTTAATTGCAGTAGTCTATATTAGCTCTATACTTGTAGTTGCTTGTGTATTAAGTTACTGAATCTCTCACTCTGGCAATTACTACTTGGACATACTGTTTTCACCTCTGCTTCCCCTATCTATACACTTTTGTATTAACCCCTTGTTTGTGACTGAGTTGGTATTTGACTTTGGCTTGTTTGTGGACTCTGCATCAAATTATTTTGTACTGTTTTTCCCTGTAAGTCATTGACACCGGCTGTCTGACTAATATTACCTTTACTCAGGATACCTCTGCTATCAGGATAAATGCATTAAGTATCATATGCAAGGTGCATTTGTCTGGATCGCAAGACTTATACAAAGTTATGTCTTTCTTTGATTTTAAAATGTATATATTTACAGTTACTTTGTGGTACTTAGTTGTTGTTTGTTTAGCAGGAGCTGATAAGTTCTAGAGAGAGTTCAGCTACTAAGTTTAGTCTCATTGCTCTCTTACCCCTGGCCTCTATTGTAACCCTTTGTTGTTAATTCTCAATGCATCAGTAAGGGCTTGTGGTGAGTTGTCCCTCTCAGTCATTTATTCCAGTTTGTTACAGTCAAAAACAGCAGCACTCCACTTGACATTTAGAAGATGCGTGCTCAGACAGGAAAGGGGTTTGCTGTTTGTTACACACTATTAAATGTTGTACTAGTTTCAAAGACAGTTTAGTTTTATAGAGTGAAGTACAAAACAAAAAAGACTTAGGTACAACAAAAATAATTCACTATGTATTATTGTTTTGCCATGTATCTGTCAGGGTACAGGTGAATGACATGTACTAACATATATGTATAGAATAAGACAAAAGAATTTGTTTATATATGAAGCCATATTCTTATCAGATATTTACTATAAGGTTAAAACTCTGATGTCAGGAATTGATTTGAAACCCATATAATCTGAATACACATCCTAAAACTCAATGCAGGCGTGATGTCCCAAAAACTTCAAAAGAGGACATTTGCTCCCTAGCCAAAAAACTTCAAAACATTTTTTTTTACCTTACCACTTGATGAGATTAGATCTTTTTCAAACAAAGATAAGCATGGTACCTAGATCAGGATACTACTACCTGTGGTGAGAGGGACGCTGAGTCTGTAATCAGCAGTGAAAAGCTGGTCAAAATCATAAGGAAATGGTAATTATCACAGGCTTGTTAATTGCCCCTGAACATCAGATACATGTCTGTATTACTAGCTAAACAGAAAATATGTTGTATTGTGACTCTCAAAATTCACTGTTTAAAGTACAACTGTATTTTGATTTCAAGTAAAATATACATCAGCATTGTAGGAAAATATATATTTTAATGGATATAAGACTGTCTATTTATGTGATATTAAATATAAACACATGAATATGGGAAATTGTGGACCTAAGAAGGAGTGACAGATAGCATTCATATTAGATAAATATTTGCTGAGATTGATAAACATTGCAAATAGATATATGAATGTTTAACATTTCTAACAATTATTTCTTTGTGTTGCAGACAACAATTGGTCATGGGCATCAATTTATATATTCAGGACGAAGTACACTGAATGTGAAACATGCTGTATTTGTATGAATATATATATATATCAGGATTTTAAATGCTATTAATTTTGGAATAATTAGCAGTATAATTGCTTTGATATAATATAATGTTAAAAACATACTATATTTCATATTAAAATAATCAGAATAAATAATGTGACATAATACAGTACATATGAACATATAACTTATTAATGTAAGGAAATTATGGCATTTATTACACATTTTAAAGAAATATGTTTAAATGTTAGAAATGATTAAATGTATTGCTGTGTTGATTGTCATGTTGCCCCCGGTGTTGTGATGCAAGAATTACAGCCAGAAGGCTGTTAAAAATGAAATTTCCCAGGGCCAATCCGATAAGATATCCCAGATATCCAATCCAGGCTCAGCTCCGTGAGGGCCAATAACAAAGCAGGTTTTCTGAAAGGGCCTCCCATATTCTCACCTATGATGGAAACATATATAAGCTTAAGGCAATATAGGAGAGGGGACAGATGCTGCTAAGCTAAACTTGTAACTGGTTACTGTGCGTTTGAAATACCATTACTCTAGCAAAGCTGGCCTACCTTTTCTCATTAATTGCAAAATATACTTATTCGTATTCTGAGGTGAGATTGTTCCTGTTGAGAAATATTGGATATCGATTGGTTTTATCTGGGTAAAGTATACAAAGGTTATTGGTAAGACCATATTAAAATTATAGTTAAGAGATTTAAAGGAGCACTCAGTATTTTAACTGTGTTCATAGTCCTGTATAGTGTTAAGTTTGTCTCTTGTATGCTAAGTTGTTTATCTTTGCAAAACACACATATATATATATATATATATATATATATATATATATATATATATATATATTAGAATTGGTTTTAATTATAAGTAACTAAGAATTTGTTCCAGTAAATAAATAGACATTGAAAGTAACTGTTTACATTAAGAATATATGTATTTTTAGTATTCTAATTAGAATTGTATTAGAATCAATTGTAGCTAAATAGCTGAATGAATATATATATATATATATATATATATATATATATATTGTCCTATGGTTTAACTAAGCACTGTTAAAATTGTATTGTTGAATGTTAGCAGCTAAATATCTTGGAATCTCATTGAGTAAATTGAATGAAATTCTATTGTGAATAAGGCTAGTTTTAAAGGTAAACTTTTATGAACTTTGCATAGCATATTTTAATAGTTTTTAAACGTGTATAGTATTGATTCATATTCTGATTCCTACAAATATATTTCAATGTGTTTATAGATATCAACTAATAAAAATAATTCATGAATTTATATTAATTTTATGTTTTCTAGTATATGCATATTTTATTGGGGTTCAGATTAAAGGATAATTATTAAATATATTGTGTTATAACAGTGCCATATACTGACATATCAAATATTCCATGAACAAAAATATCAAAACCTCTATAGCAGGGTTGCCAAAGCCAATAAAATATATAGAGAAAAATCTACTTCAGTATCTCATGAAACTTTTTCGAGGATTGATGTGTTCTTATTGATAAGCAGGAGAGTAGTCACAAGTTAAAAGCTAAAAAAACTTACTTTTACTCTGTACATCGTTATAACAAGATTTTGTGATGAAACTAGACATCAAACCTCCAGCATCTGACCGATTTTGCACTCCAATTGCTTTCTCAAAGATGCATTGAATCTAAGAAACGCCAATCTTTTTTTTACAAGTTTTTTCTAACCAAAAGTTCCTTCTCTGTACACCAGTCCTAAAGTTTAGCTTGAAAGGGAAATGGATTTGACTGAGCAAGTTGTTTATGGTTCTAGCAGTGGGAAGGGAGGGGATTCAAATAGGGAGGCTCAGGGAATTAGCTCGGTCACAGTTAGAAGGGGAAGTGAAAGTAAGTGGAAGAGACAGGTCAGTTCTGAGCTGGTACACCCCAACAGATTTTAGAAACAGCACAGAGGTGTCAGATTAAAAATCCCTTTATTTTAGAACATGGCGATCAAAGAAAACACAACGTTTCGGGGCGGTCCCCTTAATCACCCCAACAGATTTGACAGATTGAGTGAAGATGTTGGGGATATCAGTTGAGGTGTAAAAATGTTAGAGACGGCTGTTTTGTCTAGTATAGTGAACAGTCCTTTAGTCATGGAAAAGGAGCATACTATAGTAAACACTCAATCGGTCGTGGAAGCGGGGTATAATGTAGTGAGCAGTCCTTCAGTCATGGAAGAGGGGCATACAAGTCGGCCTGCGCTTGGTAGCATGCTTAGAGGATCTTTTAAACTGGGCAAAGTGGGGGAGGGTCAGTCTAAACATAATAGAACAACAAATATGTGAATATGTCACACTTAGAATATCTCAAGGAAGGTATGACAGAAAGGTACACTTAGGGAATGTCACATTAGAAAGTTTGGAGGAAAGCACAAAAAGTAGCAGCAGAAAGCAAATGAAAATTACATGTATGGCAGCAAATGAAAAAAACATGTGTAAAATGGAGAGCTGGAGCTCTTATTTGTGAAGAGGACTATGATATTATGAGTTTAACTGAAACCTGGTGGGATGATTTACATGACTGGAAAGTTAACTTAGAAGGTTATACTTTATTGAGGAGGGACAGAAATAATAAAAGGGATGTAGGAATTTGCATGTATATTGAACCTGACATTAAACCTAGAATAAGGGAAGATATTTATGATGATACTGGTGATAATGTAGAGACCCTGTGGGTTGAAATAAAGAGTAGGGGAAAAGATCTAAAAAAAAATATTACTAGGAACATGCTACAAGCCGCCCAACATTAGTGACATGTCCTTGAAACAGCCAGCTAGATTTATACCTGAACAAACCATATCTCATAGAAATGTATTTATTTTTTTGTTTTTGTTTTTAAATCTTATATATGATATATATATATTTTTTCCAAACATTTTTTCTGGTTTTTCAAGAATAGCATAACAATAAAACAACGCATATTTTTTCTATTTATGCAAGGTTACATAGAAATTATTCTTTTGTAAGCAATATCATCAATCACAATACAGTCCAGATGTAGTGAAGGTGAACATTCATATGTACAATATTATTACATAAACAGTTTCATATTGTCTTTAATTTCTATCTGTAGTCAATCTATTACTGTATTGTTCTGTAAGCCACCAATATTGATGGATGAATCAGACAAAATGCATGTAAAAATGAAATGTTTCTATTGGATGTATTTTGCTCTGCTTGCCTAGTAAGCGTTATGGTATGGGGGGACAGGGGAGGGTATATGTTTTCCTTTGCTCACAAATTGAGCTTTTTTTCTTCGCTTACAAAGTAAGCTCAGTGGCATAAAAAAGGGGGGTGGGGTAGTGTAAGGGGGAGGAGGGTGCGGAGCTAGCAAAAATTTATGGGATTGTAATTAGGGATTTAAATAATAGGGGTCGATCCCCAGGGGACTAATAATATGAATTAAGGACATTAAATATAAATAGAAGTATAGTGTCTCAGGATAATATAAATAAGCATAAATAAGAGGAATATCAGGAAGTCCATACTAGAGAAGGAAAGTCAGATATTCTCAAAAGGAGGTAAGAAACAGGCCCTGATTTGTTATAATAAAGTATTTGAATCTTCAAATAAAGAAAAACAGCTAGTTCTCAATATCCTCTAGTTTCCTTCTATAAACGAAGGGATTAATACGGCTATAGAAAGAAGTATTAGTTGGCAAATTAGTTAGAAAATGTTCCTATTTGTCAGTTAGAGCCTAGATCTAAAATTAGGATTATCTCCCAGTTCAATTCATTAAAGGGACAGTCTAGTATAAATTAAACTTTCATTATTCAGATAGGACTTGTAATTTTAATCAAATTTCCAATTTACTTTTATCATCAAATTTGCTTTTTTATCTTGGTATTCTTAGTTTAAACTAACCATAGGTAGGCTCATATGCTAATTTCTAAGCCTTTGAGGGCTGCCTCTTATCACATGCTTTTTAAATCTCTTTTCAACACAGAGGGACAGAAAGTACACGTGGGCCATATAGATAACACTGTGTTTAGGCACAGGGAGTTATTTAAGATCTAGCACAAAACAATGCTAAATTTAAGACAATAGATAATAAACAGTCACAGTCATGTGATCAGGGGGCTGGAAGAAGGTTCTTAGATACAAGGTAATCACAGAGGTAAAAAGTATATTAATATAACTGTGTTGGTTATCCAAAACTGGGGAATGGGTAATAAAGGGATTATCTATCTTTTAAAACAATAACAATTCTATGGTAGACTGTCCCTTTAATGTATATCAACATCATTGTAGTACATCAAGTTATTAACATAACCTATTAGATCTAATAATAACATATATGTTGCTGCAAGAGAAAGATTACATCTGTGAGTACCTATAATCAATAAGTCTGAGATAGTGTAGCAAAATTTAGTATATAAGCACAATTAAAACAGACTTTGAAGTGTGGGAAGATCTAAAATCCTGTAAAATGAATCCTACTCAAAATATAATACCGTGTCCTTTTAGGAGGACTATTATGAGTATATAAATCAATAATCATTTCTAATTTCTGGATGTCGGTCAACACTAACAAAGCAAACCTGTTGTGGTATACCTTTAACTCTAACCCCTCCTATTTGGTCTCCACCCTATTTAAGGACTACCTGTAACACTCATTTACTGCCTGATTATTGAAGTCATAGCTACTCTGTTGTAGCTTTCCTTATTTCAGGTCTCCTATTGCTTGTATCCTGTGCAAGGTGGTTTACTATGTTTACTCTTGCTACGTCTTGAATCTCTTACGATCTTATCGTTACTTTGTCATTACCGACTCTGGATCATTCAACGGCCGGATCTACTTTTTCACCGCTACCCGGAAGTAAGCCGCATTCACACACGCTGCCTGTCCCAGACACGGATCTTCCAATGCGGTAACAGAATAATCACGGTCCTCAAGGTGGTAACGTACACGAACAAAGCTAAAGCCTTTAAACTTCTTATCTGCTTGTTTTTTGTTACCATACTGAATTATTGGGCATATCCTATTACCTGCAACATCCAATATAAACAAACATTGTATGTCTGTGGAATGTCTGAACTTGTAAATATTTTAGGCTGTGTGTGATTGCGTGAAGTAAAAAGGATCAATTGTTTCTACCATTTCAGATTCTGAGCGTGTCAGTATTTCTTTTTCATCTGTGGCCTCCGGTTACATATATATATATATCGAACATAAGATATATATTATATTAATAAATCCTTATGTTTATTAACACCTAAGTCAGTAGTTAATATATAAATTCATCATATATTAAATGTCTCATATTGTTTAATCAGGCTACATAGAAGTTGTTTTCTGATTACTACAAAAAAGAGCAACAAGCTCTAATCTTAGGGCTAACCTTTATAACAAATGTGCAAATACTTGTTTACTGAAATACAAAGCTCAGAATACCACATAATAATCAGGCCTAAAACCGAATTTTGAAATAATTAACATTATGGATCCTAATGAAATAAAAAAGGAGTTTAATAATGTCTATCTTAAACTTGATTATTTAGCAAGAGCTGTGACTGAAGTGCAGACTGAAAATGCTGCACTTAAAACTATAGTTAAAGATTTTGTTACACAAAAGCCTCATGACCCACCTGAACCTCATATTAATTATCCACAACCTTTTTCAGGGAAACGTTCTGAGTTCAGGGAATTTAAGAATGCCTGTAATTTATTATTTTCTCTTAGACCTAAGACTTATCATACTGAGCGGATTAAAGTTTGTACCACAATATCTTTCCTACAAGGTGAACCCAGGACTTGGGCTAATAGGTTTTTTGAAAACAATAACAATATCCTGGATTCATTACAAGATTTTTTTCTGCTTTAACTAGTCTATATCAAGACTCAAATTCTCAAATAAATGCTGAAATGAGATTGAGGTCTTTAAAACAGGGTAAGAGAAATGTGGAAGATTATACCACTGAGTTTCAGATGTGGGCAGAGGACTCTCAGTGGAATGAAATCAGTTTGAAGAATCAATATCGTTTAGGTTTATCTGAAACACTCAAAGATGAACTTTCCCGTCTTGAGATCCCAGATACCCTTGAGGGTCTTATTAAATTAAGTACATCTTTAGATCGTCGTTTGAGAGAAAGGAGGGCAGAGAAGGCCTCTAATGATACCCCATACAGAAAACCTTACCAAGTCACAACAAGTCATGACAGAGCTCATGGCAGTGCTACCCCTATGGAGATTGGTGTTCTTAGAGGACCTCTGCCACCAGAGGAAAAAATTAGAAGGAGGTTGGAAAATCTCTGTTTATATTGTGCTCAAAAAGAACATGTAGTATCTACTTGTCCTTTGTTGAAAAAACAAAAGAATGGTAAGACAATAACCAGTGACTTTATTTACAGCATAGCTAATGATACACACATGACTTTGTCCATTTCTTTACAGTGGGACCAGAAAAATATCCAAACCAAGGCATTAATTGATTCAGGAGCATCGGGAAATTACATTGATTCCACTTATGTAAATAAAAATCGAATACCTATTATTTGTAAACAAAATCCTGTATCTATTAAGCTGATAGATGGTTCATTAATAGAACAAGGACCTATTACACATCATACTATTCCCCTGCTTGTAACATCATTGCAGGGACACACTGAATATTTATCTTTTGATCTCATATCCATACATCAGCATACTCTCATCCTAGGCTATCCTTGGTTGAAGAAACACAACCCACACATAAATTGGGTTTCAAATAAGGTAACATTAGATTCTGCTTTTTGTTTAAACACTTGTTACCCACATCAAACCATAGCGTCACTTGATATTGGTTTACCCTCGTGTTATCAGGATTTGGCAGATGTATTTAATTTAAAAGAGGCAGAAAACCTTCCACCTCATAGGGATTTTGACTGTCCTATCGATATAATACCTGGTTCCAAAATCCCACATGGTAAGATCTATCCCCTCTCTCAAGAGGAACTCCAGTATATAAGAAACTACCTAGACGAAAATTTACGTAAGGGATTTATTTCACACTCCACATCCCCTGCAGCTGCAGGAATGTTTCTAGTAAGAAACAAGGATGGTACCATAAGACCTATTATTGATTATAGAGCATTAAATAACATCACAATAAAAAACAGATACCCTTTACCTTTAATACCTGAACTTTTGGAACGTCTAACTGGTGCAACTATTTACACCAAATTAGATTTAAAGGGAGCTTATAATTTGATTAGAATTAAAGAAGGTCACGAATGGAAAACGGCATTCAGGACCAGATATGGCCTTTTCCAATATAATGTAATGCCTTTTGGTCTGAGTAATGCTCCGGCAACTTTTCAGTTTTTTATAAATGAGATCTTTCGTGACCTGATAGACGTTTGTGTCATAATATACCTTGACGACATATTAATTTATTCTAGAACACCTCAAGAACATGAAAAACATGTACGCTGGGTATTAACTCGTTTAAAAGAACACAAACTATATGCTAAACTGGAAAAATGTTCCTTTCATGTCACAGAAATAAAATTCTTGGGTTATATCATCAGTCCCAACAAAATTCAAATGGATCCGGAGAAGGTATCAGCAATTCTAAATTGGCCTACTCCTACTTCCACAAAATCTGTACAACGATTCATTGGTTTTGCGAATTTTTATAGGAAGTTTATAAAAAATTTCTCTTCAATCGTTAAACCATTAACAACACTTACTAGTGAAAAACAAAGATTTAAGTGGACAGAATCCGCTAGTCTTGCCTTTAATAAATTGAAAGAATATTTTACTACAGCACCCATTCTAGCTATGCCAGATTTTGATTTAGAATTTATCCTTGAAGTAGATGCATCCGACTCAGGTATCGGTGCAGTTTTATCACAACAAGATAAGAACAAGACTGAGATTCATCCTATTGCTTTCTATTCAAAAATGTTAACTAGCGCTGAGAAAAACTATAGCATAGGAGATAAAGAACTTCTAGCTATAGAACGTGCTCTAGATCACTGGAGACATTTATTAGAAGGTTCTAAACTACCTTTTAAGATTTATACTGACCATAAAAATCTTGAATTTCTAAAAACAAGTAAGACCTTGTCTGCAAGACAAGCAAGATGGTCTATATTCTTTGATCGTTTCAATTTTCTTTTAACCTACAGACCAGGACACTTAAATACCAAAGCCGATGCTCTCTCTAGATTACATGAACAAGACACTCATAATCAAATTAACCAAATCATTCCAAAAGAAAAAATTATAGGTTTACTAACACCTTTAGAAGAGGAGATATTAAAAGAATTAAAACATGAACCACCACATGGAATAGACTGTCAAAAAGATTCCAATACTGGTCTTTTTTATCATAATTCTAAACTATATATCCCCAAACAAATTAGATCTTCTATTCTTAAACAAACCCATGACGGGACACTAGCAGGTCATCCAGGTATTTCTAAAACTATAGACCTAACCAGGAGAAATTATTGGTGGTCACTCATGGATACCTATATTACAAATTATGTAAAACATTGTGATACCTGTGCCAGAAACAAGTTAGCACACAAAAGACCATCAGGTCTTTTATCTCCTCTGCCTATTCCTGACAAACCCTGGAGTACCATATCAATGGACTTTATTGTCGAGTTACCTGAATCCCACCATTACAATACTATTTTAGTTGTCATTGATCATTTAACAAGACTGGCTCATTACATTCCCCTAAAAGGTCTCCCTACAGCTTTCACTACAGCTCACGTTTTCCTAGACAACATAGTTCGCTTACATGGACTGCCCAAGGTTATTATAACTGATCGTGGTACACAGTTTACCTCTAATTTTTGGAGATCCTTATGTAAGCTAATCAAGATTGATTCAAGATACTCAACTGCTTTTCACCCTCAGACAAATGGCCTTACAGAACGACTCAACCAAACCCTTGAACAATATCTTCGTTGTTATATATCTCATCTGCAGGATGACTGGTCATCCTATTTACCTTTGTCAGAATTCTGTTATAACAATACTACTTCTACATCAACTAAACTATCCCCATTCTTCGTTACTTATGGATATCATCCTACTACCATTTCATTGTCCTCTCAACAAGTGAACTCTCCCTCAGCATTGGATTTCGCAACTACCCTACAAGAAAGACTTAACATCCTGAAAAAACATCTTTCGGAAGCTAAAGATTATCAAAAAAGGTTATATGATACCCATCACACTGCTAGCCCGGCTTATCAGATTGGAGATTTAGTACTACTCTCGACAAAGAATCTCAAACTGTCAGTTCCTAGCAAAAAGTTAGCAAATCAATACTTGGGTCCTTTTAAGATTTCTAAAATAATCAACCTCAATGCTGTGAGGTTAGAGCTTCCCCAGGATTTTAAGATTCACCCCTCTTTTCATGTCTCTTTGTTAAAGCCATATCTTCCTTCACCTCAGTCTCTCTCCTTGACTCGACCACCTCCAATACTCATTGATGATCGAGAGGAGTATGAAGTTGAAGCTGTGTTGGATTCTAGGATCCATAGGAGGAGGTTAGAGTACCTTGTGAAATGGAAAGGTTATGGTTCGGAGGATAACTCTTGGCAGCTTCATTCTGATCTTCGCACTTCCCGTCTTCTACGAAATTTTCATCGCCGCTATCCTGAGAAACCTAGTTTGGAAACCCCTGGGGTGCTTCCTTGAAGGGGGGAGATGTGGTATACCTTTAACTCTAACCCCTCCTATTTGGTCTCCACCCTATTTAAGGACTACCTGTAACACTCATTTACTGCCTGATTATTGAAGTCATAGCTACTCTGTTGTAGCTTTCCTTATTTCAGGTCTCCTATTGCTTGTATCCTGTGCAAGGTGGTTTACTATGTTTACTCTTGCTACGTCTTGAATCTCTTACGATCTTATCGTTACTTTGTCATTACCGACTCTGGATCATTCAACGGCCGGATCTACTTTTTCACCGCTACCCGGAAGTAAGCCGCATTCACACACGCTGCCTGTCCCAGACACGGATCTTCCAATGCGGTAACAGAATAATCACGGTCCTCAAGGTGGTAACGTACACGAACAAAGCTAAAGCCTTTAAACTTCTTATCTGCTTGTTTTTTGTTACCATACTGAATTATTGGGCATATCCTATTACCTGCAACATCCAATATAAACAAACATTGTATGTCTGTGGAATGTCTGAACTTGTAAATATTTTAGGCTGTGTGTGATTGCGTGAAGTAAAAAGGATCAATTGTTTCTACCATTTCAGATTCTGAGCGTGTCAGTATTTCTTTTTCATCTGTGGCCTCCGGTTACATATATATATATATCGAACATAAGATATATATTATATTAATAAATCCTTATGTTTATTAACACCTAAGTCAGTAGTTAATATATAAATTCATCATATATTAAATGTCTCATATTGTTTAATCAGGCTACATAGAAGTTGTTTTCTGATTACTACAAAAAAGAGCAACAAGCTCTAATCTTAGGGCTAACCTTTATAACAAATGTGCAAATACTTGTTTACTGAAATACAAAGCTCAGAATACCACACCTGTAGACCAAAATTGAATATACAATAAACAAACATTATAAAGTATACATTACTGTGGAATGACAATTGTTTCCCCAGTAGAAGCAGACTGTGTCTCTGAAGTGATAATGCAGGCTTCAGCCCACCTCATCCATGTTAAAGTCCAGAACTGTATTTTGGCGGGTTAGCAGGTGTAGTATGATGTCTCTGAGGAAGAGGGTCCCATTCTTTTGCAGTAGGATTTAGTCTCCACACGCTTGATTAGGTGGATATGTTTGAATCTTGAGTCTTGGAAGATATGGTCGATGAGGGGCCAGGAGGTCCCAAAGAGTCAGAAAATCAATGATTGAGGAATTATTTTCCCTTAGCCAGAGTGTCTAGCGTGATAAGGGAACCATCTTTATGGATTAATAATTTAGTCGGATATCCCAGCGATATTTTATACCTTTTTGTCTTAGGGTAGCTGTTATTTCTCGTAAGGACCCTCTTTGTTTCATTGTATATTTGGAAAGGTCTGGAAAGATTTGTATGTGTTGCACTACCGCAGGAAGGGAAGCGGAATTGAAGGCTGCTTTAAGGATTTGTTCCTTGTAAGTGAAATAATGTAAGTGCACAATGGTGTCCCGTGGTTTGTCTACTGGATCATTTCTGCCTCTCGGCAGTCTATGGACTCTGTCTATCAAGGATTCAATTTGACTTGTAGGTGGTTTTAGGTGCTTACAGTATTCTAAGATGAAATCTTCAAGTTCGGTGTTCCCCACTTCCTCAGGTATATCCCGGAACTTAAGGTTATTCCACCTAGAGCGGTCTTCAGATCTGCAACCTTAGCCTCAATAGTGTCCACATGATAAACTATATTTTGTGAGTAAGCAATGAGGTTAGCCTGCTCAATAGCTAAGTCCTCCTGTTTGCGTTCTAGAGCTTCTGTACACTCACTGATGGCCCCAATATCTCTTCTCAGCTCAGCGACTGACCCTCTTATAGTTTTAGTGAGGGTATCTTTTAAGGTTTTCATCCTTTCAGTCAGGGTGTCTACTATTTCTGATGCAGTTGTGCCATCCATTATTGCAGGCGATTTTAGTGAAAAAGGTGAGACCGACACCTGAGATTCTGAATGAGGATTTGTTTCTATATTAGGAGAGTTATTGTCAGGAGATATAATAACTTTAAAATGATCCGCTAAAGATTTTTTTGGTAGCTTAGCTGGATGTTTTTTTTAGATAGTATTTTATTTGGGGGGTTGGTTGTGTGGGTTGTGGGTTTTACTGTTGGGGAGGTTTTTGTATTTTTTTTACAGGTAAAAGAGCTGATTACTTTGGGGCAATGCCCCGCAAAAGGCCCTTTTAAGGGCTATTGGTAGTTTAGTTTAGGCTAGAGTTTTTTTTTTATTTTGGGGGGCTTTTTTATTTTGATAGGGCTATTAGATTAGGTGTAATTAGTTTAAATATCTTGTAATTTGTTTATTATTTTCTGTAATTTAGTGTTGTTTTAGCTAATTTAATTTATTTAATTGTTGTTAATTTAGTTAATTTATTTAATTATAGTGTAGTGTTAGGTGTTATTGTAACTTAGGTTAGGTTTTATTTTACAGGTACTTTTGTATTTATTTTAGCTAGGTAATTATTAAATAGTTAATAACTATTTAATAACTATTTTACATAGTTAAAATAAATACAAACTTGCCTGTAAAATAAAAATAAGCCCTAAGCTAGCTACAATGTAACTATTAGTTATATTGTAGCTAGCTTAGGGTTTATTTTACAGGTAAGTATTTAGTTTTAAATAGGAATTATTTAGTTAATGATATGAATTTTTAGTTAGATTTATTGTAATTATATTTAAGTTATGGGGTGTTAGGGTTAGGGTTATTTAACTAATGTTTGCAAGGCAGGAGTGCGGCAGTTTAGGGGTTAATATGTTTATTATAGTGGCGGCAATGTTGGGGCAGCAGATTAGGGGTTAATAAGTGTAAGTAGGTTGCAGCGACATTGGGGTGGCAGATTAGCGGTTAATAAATATAATGTAGGTGGTGGCGGTGTCCGGAGCGGCAGATTAGGGGTTCAAAAATGTATTTTAGTATTTGCGATGAGGGAGGGCCTCGGTTTAGGGGTTAATAGGTAGTTTATGGGTGTTAGTGTACTTTTTAGCACTTTAGTTATGAGTTTTATGTTACGGCGTTGTACCATAAAACTCTTAACTACTGACTTTTAAATGCGTTAGGACTCTTGACAGGGTAGAGTGTACCACTCACTTTTTGGCCTCCCAGGACAGACTCGTAATATCAGCGCTATGGAAGTCCCATAGAAAAAAGACTTTACGAAGTTTACATAAGTTGTTTTGTGGTAAGGCCAAAGAAGTGTGTGGTGCCCCTAAACCTGCAAGACTCGTAATACCAGGGGGTGTAAAAAGGCAGCGTTAGGACCTCTTAACGCTGCTTTTTTTACCTTAATGCACAACTCGTAATCTAACCGATATTTAGCATTTTAAACAATTTTGTTGATTTATGCCTGCATAAATATATTGACTATCAAAAAAACACTTTAGAATAAAAAACAGAACACTTTAGAATCAAAAACGGTCAAGTGAGCAATACAGAAAAAAATGTACTATATATTTTTTGAAGATATGTTTTAAAAAAATGTGAAAGTAAATGATTACAAGACAGCCAAAATAAACATCTTTTGGTTGAATGCAATAAACAAAAATAACATTACAAAAATAAACGAATTTACAATACTCAATATTTACTTGATTATTGGCCAAATACTGCCTGAATATAGTCAGCTCTCGCTTAAACTCCCCTTGCATCATTTTGTTCTAAGGGTGCAAAATAATCATCATACTCAGGAATTTCCAAGTTCTTAATATCTCTATTTGGCATGATAATGGAAATGTTGTGAAGCATGAGATCAGTGATACTTTTTGTGGGGCATATTGAAGGACTCCACCGGAGCTATCCAAACAGCGGAATGGGCTCTTCAATACCCCAAATATGCGCTCTCTAGGGCCTATTTACTATGGTGCGAGCAGACATGATCCGATATAGCGGATCATATCCGCTGCACATCGATAAATGCTGACAGCGTATATCATTGCAACAGCAGTTCTTGTAAACTGCTGGTGCAATGCCCCCCCTGCAGAGTTGCGGCCTATCAGCCACTAGCAGGGGGTGTCAATCAACCTGATCGTATTTGATGGGGTTGATTTCTGTCTGCGGCCTCAGAGCAGGCAGACAAGTTATGGAGCAGCGGTCTTTAGACCTCTGCTTCATAACTTCTGTTTCCGGTGAGCCTGAAGGACCTGAAGTGAGCCTAATTATAGCGCACTTGTTCAGCAGTAGTGGGATTATTCACTGTTGTGAACAGCCACGGAAGACAGGAATAGCCAGAATCTCCTGCGTGCAAGAAATAAATAGAATAGCAATATGAATGAATTAATCCTATAATATACATACATGAATATTTATAAAACATTTAACTAGGAGAATACCCTCAGGCATTTGTCCCTTCTGAAACCGAATTCCTCAGGATGAAGGAGTCCTGGCTTGAACCAGGGAATCTAGAGCGGATGCTCATTATTCTTAATCGGGCATAACAGATGACCTGAATATTCAGGGAGTGGACCTGCTTCATGTCCCTGTATGCCTCCTATCTTCTCTTGGGAGGCTGCACCGATATATGTGTGCAATCTATTGCCCCAATATGTTTGGCATCCCAGCAATCTGGTAAAACTGTAGTTTTAAATCATGCCACTCCGGTGTTGGGGGGAAATGGACATGATGTACTAGCTGTTGGTGCAAGGCATTAAGAACCACCATCAAATAACCAACAGCTAGACTCATCACTGCTTGGAAGGATCATATTGCCAGGAAATATAGGAAAGATAGTAGTTTCACCATCCCAGGGATTGCCCAAGTCCTCGCTGTAAGTGGTTGCAGAGAGTCTTTAGTTTCCTGATAGAGTCTCTCTATAGAAACCCTATTAATACGGAATCTATGAATCCCCTTCCTTATCACCGAGGGCATGAATACCAATTCTGGGTAAGAATACCCTCTGTACTCTTAGACATCTTTGTTGATTGTAGTGCACCTGTGCCTCGTCATCGGGGTTACATAATGGCGTAATGAGCCAATTACGGCTCATGTAACCTGAATCACCTATAAATAATTAACATTACAAAAAGTCAATATTACAAAAATCTGATAAATTAGATAATACATTTAAATAAAGAAGAAAATGATACAATGCATATGTTTATACGAAAATAGCACAAACTCCATGCAATTAAAATAAGGGTTAAAAGTTTATATAACCTAGATAAAATGTATATGTAATAAACTTTAATTGCTCTGCTAGTGACTTTGAAAGACTCTAAAATCAGTTAACTGCTAAACAGTTGTCTACGTCAGTTATGTTTAAAGAGCTACACCGTCAAGGCTATGACCTGCTACATATCTGTTTTGAGCTAAAACTAGACATTTACTGAAAGAGACAAAAAATGGTTAAAGAGCATCCTATATCTGCACATTTTAACTATGACCTGCTACATATCTGTTTGGAGCTAAAACTAGACATTTGCTGAAAGACAATTAAATGATTAAAGCGCATCCTATATCTGCACATTTTGCACATTACACAAATACAACTATTTGCGAACATTACAGTGGCAATTGTCTAACTTCTTAACCATGCTGTGCACAAGTACTCATTAACGAGCCAGCCATGGGGAAACTGTCTGTCCTCAAACTGTTGCCAGAGTGAGGACTGCCTGTGGATATGGGCATCATGACTGGGCCCCCCAAATACATTTATAATTTGCATACGTGAGTCGCACACAAACTGCACATTCAAACTCTTCTGCTGGAGCCCACAGTGCAATATCTATTGCTCCCAAAACATTGGGCATTTCAGCTATTCCATAGTATTCCCTCTTGAGTCACCTCCAATCATCCTCATTTTGAGGGAATCCTATGTAAAGCCTACAAATTCTTGTCATAGCGTTCAGAAACCTTTCAAAAACTACAGAGAAGGTACCCTGAGACAACCCAGATATGTACCCCTCTCCAGATTGAAAGCTTCCGAATGCCAGGACATGTATGCAGCAAAGCATCTTGGACATGCCAGGGATTGCAGTGCGCATACATCTGAGTGGCACCAGATAAGGCTTAAGTACATCATAAAGGCTCAAGAACTGCTGTCTATTGAGCCTATATTTGTCAAAAAAACTCAAAGTCGCTCATGTTATCCAAGGTGAGTCTCAACCTGTGAACATGAGGACCCATAATCCTCAGATGTTCCCCCACGCCTCTCTTGGAGACACCGAGCCCACCTGAGTCTGTTGTACATAACTTGTCCAACAGCACCTACACAATATAACTGCAGGTTATCCATATTTGCAAAGCCAAGCAGCACAAAACCAAACAGCAGAGCAAACACACCTAGTAACAAGGTATGCAAACACACAAAAGCAATTTGATACAATGTCGATCATAAGGGACATATTGGCCATGTTGTTTGGGTGATTTATAGTGAAAAATGTCCAATGGTAGCGTGTTCGTAATGATTGCTGTATACACTTGATTGTATCTGAGCAGTGCTAATGCTTTCAAAGTGGGCGTTGTTTTTGTGTTTGTTGAAATTTTGTTTTTCCTCAATAAATCGTAATGTGAAAGTGTTAAAGTGTAAAATCTAACATATACAGTGCATCTTCGTAATGTTTATTCATATGCGTAACAAATACTTATTAGACGCGATGTTATATTAAAAACCACACTTCCACACTAACATAATTAAAAGTGCATACTTGTGTATAATGTGTGCATAGACATGGCATAGAATCAGATTGATTAATGTTGCTGCAATATTGCTGCAAAACGATAAAGTAACGGGTGACAGCTATAATATTATATACTGTATATAAGTGATTGGCGAGATCTCAATATTTTATTTGTCCCATTGAAATCGCAATAATAATGAAGATCTTCCAAACCTCTCATCTACGTATAATAATATTGAGTAAAAAACTGATGAAAGGGGCAGTAAAGTCCTACTGCTCGAATCTGTGTGGTTGAAGCTTAGAATGATGTTATCATATTAGCTACATGCCTGTCTACTTTCCAAATCTTTGTTCTGTTGTTTTTTTGGCAACATTCTTATTGTGTGATGATTAAAAAGATAAATGTGTGTTTTGTTGTTGTGTGATGTGTGTTATGTACATATAGTATATGTATGTATTGTGATTCTCTCCCACATATTTCATTTATTTAAAGCAGTATAGCATTGTTGTTCCTTCCAAAAAAGCGACAACTATAATATTTTCTAAAGATATAATTATAAAGAATTCTTTTTTTTTTTTTTTTAAATGTTTTATTTTATTGGGAGAAAGTGAGAATTTATCATATACATAAAATAAACATAATATACAATCCATGACAGACAGTCAAGAAAAAATAACAAATAAGAAAAAACAAAATCAATTTATACCAGACAGTAAAAATATATTGCCTGCCCATCCCCTCCCTACGCTCTTCCATTTTTCTTCTCTTCTATTACCATTTCTGCCATTTCTATCATATTTGTAAAAAAAAAATTCACCTATGGCATACCTTGATGACAGAAATTTAGTCTAAATCTTATGAATGATTACTAAAAGGTAATTTAAAAAGGGTGGATTCACACCTATGGGGGATAGGGGGAGGGGGGCGGAGAGGGAAAAGAAAGAAAGAGAAAAAAAAATGGTTATCGGGGGGATATCAATTGTAAAGGCAATACTTCTGCTACTACTAAGTTCAGAAAGGGTAGTGTATCTTGAAGAGGTTCTATAAATTGTTGTAATGACAGGGGCCATGAACAGATATCATTTTTCCATTTCTTAAAAGATTTCCTAAATTCTTTCTCTGTACTTAATTTCAGACCCTGTCGTTCGACTGTGATCTGAATTTTCATATCATTTTGAAATTCATTTATGCTTGGGGGCTCTTTTTGTGTCCATTTTTTACAAATTATATTTCAAAATGGCCAAGTTTGTAAGATATCTGTCACTGGGATTCTCAGCTGGATATAAAAAAAATTGCAGTGGATTTAATTTTATCGTAAACCTTTACAAATGTATTAAGCCAGTACTGTATTTTCATCCAATATTGTAATATTTTAGGGCAGCTCCGAAGACAGTGCATCAAGTTTGTGTTTGACTTGTTACCTTTTTGACAGAGATTCTGCTGATGTGACCATTTGCTAATCTTTACTGGTGTTAAATAATAATTATTGATTATTTTACATTGCGACTCCCTCAAATTGATTCTATCTGTAGCTTCTGCTGTCCGACCCATACTATCAAGTATATATTTACTTTGTAATGTGGGAAAATAGTTTAAAAATTTCACTTTGACCTGATTAATACGATCATACCTGATCATACCTGATAAGCCGCATTATATTTTGATACCAAATTGCAGTTTAAATTCCTTAGCCAAATTCTCAAAAGATTGAATTATGCCAATTTGAGACACTCTCAGCTATGTAAAATACCTAAGGCCTTTTTCTTTCCACTCCCGAAAAACTATATTATTTTTCCCTGGTGAAAAATCGACGCTACCAACAATAGGAAGAAGCGAGGATACCTGGTATTCCTGTCCCAACAGCTTACAATATTTTTGCCATGCTGAGACTATGTTAGCAAATGTAACTAATTTATTAACCTTGCTTGGTAGCTGCCTGCACGGGCAATGCAGTTTTGCCTGTAAATCAAATGGCTTAATTATTTAAGATACCAAATTATAGTAAGTGATGTATTCTGCCTTAATCAACCAGTCTATACCAAATTTTATTAGTGTGACATAGTTGTAAAACTTTATATTGGGTAGGGAGAACCCCCCAAATTGTTTTTCATGAGTTAAATTTGACATTGATATACGTGGCTTTTTCTTTCCCCAGATAAAGACTGCACATGCTCTATTATACCTATCTATATCTTTTTTTCTGGATAAAAAGCGGTAAATTCTGTAGCAAGAATAACAACTTGGGGAAGATGATCGTTTTGATCAGCATCGTTCTGGCAGATAATGATAAATAAAATATATTCCATTTGCCAAGATCATTCTGAATTTTATCAAATAACTCTTTATAGTTAAGTTGATACCACTCCTTAGGGTTTCTGCTAATTCTAATCCCTAAATAGTTTATATATTGCACTTCTTTAAATATATCACTGACACTGGTCCTATTTTTGTTAACCCACAATATTTCCAATTTACTAGGGTTAATTTTATAGCCCGAGAAAGAACTAAATTTATCAATAATCTCCAAAAACTGTGGGATACTAGTACAGGTATCCTGCAGAAATAGCAGAATATCATCTGCATATAATGTTTTGGGTACCTATCTTGACCGGGTGCAGTTCTTTTCTAATATATATTGCAAGAGGTTCTAATGCTATATCAAAAAGCAATGGAGACAATGGACAGCCCTGACGTGTGCCCTTTTCTAGAATAATATGTTGTGAAAGTTCTCCGTTCACTAAAAGTTGTGATTTAGGTTTTCTATATATTAACCCTATCAGGTCGACCAGGGCGCCAGAGAAGCCAAACCTGTCTAGTGATGTACATAAATGATTCCATATGATAGAATCAAATGCTTTTTCAGCATCTACAGTCAATATTGCAATGTCTCAATGCCCACCTGATAGAGATGATCTATTACAGTCAATACTCTACGCATGTTACGGACTGAGTTTCTGCCAGGAATAAACCCAGCCTGATCTGGGTGTATCACATCTGCTATCACCTTTTTAAGTATTTCTGCGATCAATGACATTAATATTTTGTAATCATGGTTAGCAACGAAATAGGGCGATATGAAGACATATTTTCTGGATCTTTCCTTTTTTATGTATCAACGTAATTATAGAGTCTGAAAAATAAACTGAATTCATATCTTTTCTTAAATAGTAATCATTATACAACTTAGTCAGTGTACCTGCTATCTCTTCTGCTGTGATTTTATAAAATTCAGCAGTAAGGCCATCTGGCCCAGGGGCCTTACCTGATTAAGCTTTTTTAATTATGTTTATAACTTCTATTTCAGTAATAGGCGCATTTATCAGATGCAATGCCTCTTGAGATATCTGCTGAATATTTAAACCCTGCCAGAACTGTTCTTTCACCTGCGGTTCTCCTTGGAATATAAATTTTGATAATATTTAAAAAATAACTCTCTTATTTCTGATGTATTAGTGTATACCTTCTCTCCTATTTTAATGGCAGATATCATTTTTGTTTTCCGAAATTTAACTAGCTTAGCCAGATGTTTTGCCAATGTCCCCTGATACCCCTGATACAAAGCCTTAGCTTTTAACTCTTCCCGTGCCCATTTTCCTTTAAAAATTGTTCCCTTTCTGCTCTCGCACCTTTATAGTTACTCCATGTATCATTATTAGGATTTTTTAAAATATTTTTCATATGTATTCCTCAACTGATTGGCTAGTTGTATCTCCCTAGCTCTATTTTTCCGTGTCATCCTAACCATATAAGCCTTGACCTCACCAGGTATGACGGCCTTACCCGCCTCCCATAGAATCTCTGTTTTATTTACATACTCTTTATTATGCTCAGAGTACTCCTTACATTTCTGTTTTAACCAATTCCCAAATTGCGTATTATTACACATGAAACTCGGAAAACGAAATGTGTTCATCTTTTTCTGAGACCAGCTTGCTACAGATATCTTTAGAATAATAATCGCATGGTCGGACATCATTATATCTGCAATATGGGTATCTATATCATATTTTAGTAACTGCTCCTCTAATAAGAACATATCTATTTGAGAGAAATTATTATAAGTTTTAGATTCACAGGTAAATGCACGCTCATCAGGGTGTTGTAACCGCCAGATATCTTTCACCTTTAATGTACTTGTGAAATTACGGAAAAATTTTGCTTCTCTATAGTTAGCCATTTTTCTTCGGAGTTTAAATCTGTCTATATCAGGGTATAATGTATTATTCATGTCCCCGGCCAAAATCAAATTCTGCCCTAAGTATGGTAGTAATTTTGTTTTGAGCGTATCCCAAAATTTTACTTCCAGCCTATTTGGCCCATATATATAACACAAAGTCCATAAATTATTGTCGATTTTAATCTGTAGAATAATATACCTACTTTCAGGGTCTAATTCTTGCTTTATAATTGTATATCCCAACTTCCTGCTAAGAAGGATAGCCACCCCGCATTTACGCTTATCGCAAGGAGTTGCAATTATCTCTGAAATCCAATTTGTTTTTAATTTTTCTATCTCCGAGGTTTTTAGATGTAACTCCTGCAAGAAAATAATATCTGACATACTTTTTCACCATTTTTAATATATTCTTATGATTAATGGGGGAGATTATCCCCCCACATTCCAGGATATTAACTTAAGTGAATTAGTCATTTATGTTATCTTACAAGAACAACGAATAAATACAGAAAGAAAGAGAGGAGAGAAAAAAAAAGAGAAGTCCCTCCACACCCCCCACCCCCTATCAAACTACGCATCATATCCATTTCTACCATAATCCCTGCTGCACTTTTTAAGACAGCTCCTGTATAAATTCTAATAATATCTGATCCTTCAAACTTCGATATTGTTCTCATGACAAAAAATTTTAGCTTCCTCAACCGAGCTTAGGGCAATGGTACCCTCCATACTTAGGGCTGTAATTTTAGCTGGGTATCTCATAGTAGCTTTTAATCCCGCTTTAATCAGTCCAGTACAGAATGGTGCCATTGCTCGTCTCTTTGTGGATGTCTCTACAGAGAAGTCCTGAAATATGAGAATTTGTTTTGTGTCTATAGTGAGCGTCTGGACTCTTCTATAATGTTGCATTATTTTGACCTTATCTTGGAAGTTGAGGTATTTTATCAGTAACATTCTAGGGTGTGCATTATCTCCTATATGCTGTTTAACACTTCCCATCCTATGTGCTCGTTCTACTTGCAATGCTCCATTTGCTGTTTGTATCAACAGTAGCTTTGGTAGTGTGATAGAGCCGAATATAACTAAATCTTTAGTCTCTGGCAGCCCGACTATCCGAACATTGCTGCGTCTGGACCTATCTTCCAAGTCTTCTATTTTTAACTGCAGAGTCTTTATCATATCAATGTGGCTAGCCGTAATTACATCCTGTTTATTATTTCTGTCTTCCATATTTGATACCCTAGTCTCAACTTCCGTGATTCTAATTGAGAATTGTCTGATTTCATTTGCGAGCTCAGAAATCTCCTTTTTAACTATTTCAAATTGTGGTAGTATTAGATCAGCTAGCTGATTTATTGTTAATTGTGTTTCTATGTTACTGTCCGGCCTCATTAAATTTACTTCTTGACTGTTTTCTTGTGGCAATTTCTGTCTTTTGTCTCTTTTTAAAGGCATAGCTGGAGATTTATTTTTAACGTTCGGCATATATTTTTCCATAGGTTCTAAAGTGCAAGTCCTAATTATATTACTGTATTTCCAAGGACTAACTATACTGTTAGTTCTTATCTTCACCTTCCTTCCTTAGCTATAGGAAATATCAAATCAAATATATCCGAGCTAAACTTATTCCAGTAGATGTTACTCCTCTATATCTAATATCCAATAAATACTTGGTACTGTCAAAATTAATTACAATACAGTCCTATGTATACCATAAACTAGTATTGATCTAGTAATGACTATATTTTTGTAGCCCTGCTTTTTATTCAGGCTGGCCTAATATAAGAAGTTTTACATTGCCTGTATGCTGAATTCTGTAAGTTTATATATTTCCAATACCTATCTTATTGCAGACAATTACCCTTTATCCTTTTTAACAACAAGCTAATTTAAAAGATTTTACGATGCTTATATACTGAATATATTTCCGCTGCCTATCTTAGGCAATTCCACATTATCCTTTTTAACAACAAGCTTCTCAATTATTAATACCACATGTAGATACACCTCATAAAGTCATACTGAAGAAGAGATCCTGTATACAGGCTGCACAGTTAGTTATACAATGTTACACACTTAAATTCAGGAAAATAATTTTGCAGTGCTTGTCTACTAGTTACACAACTTCTATACTAAATATTCTTAGATAATATATTTCCATCCCCTATCTGATTACAGGCAATTCCACATTATCCTTTTTAACAACAAACTTCTCAGTTCTTAGTGCCTCTTATAAACATACAAAACAGAATCATACTGCTGGAACGATCTTGTATACATGCTGCAAAATTAGTTGTTCAATGTTACCCATTTAATTTCACCAGGCATTGTATCTGTTATAGACAACTTCACATTAAATACCCCTACGGGGAAGAACTTCCAGACTGTATATATAGCCAGAACTATTTTAAACCTTATGCATATGATTGGCTACTCCAACTAATATTTTCTGTCTGCCTATTGTGAACAGTGTACACTTTATCTTTTCAGAGAGAGATTAGACTGACAGAGTATATATAGTCTCTTTGTATGAGTCTCATAAAAAAAATCAGTAATACACCACTGTTGACATATGTCTCTCTGCTTCGGTTAAGGGACCAGTTTAATCATCTGCTTTTCCAAATCTTCTATTTCCCCTTCTGCTTTCTTTCCACCTTTTTTCTTCCTTTCTCTTTTTTCCCCTTTTCTTTCCTGCCTTCTTTGCCTTATATCTTTACATTCCAACGGGTTAACTTTGCATTCTTTTATAGCTGATAATCACAAGACTCTATTCCACAAAAAGATATGTAGTAAATTTTGTTCGGCTTAGGATGCTTCACACCCAGAATGCATACAGTACCACTTATCGTATTATGTCTGTTATATTTCTAATATTGATCTACAATCTGGTCACCATGAAAAAAAATGCTGCCTATTATGTTGCATCACTTATTCTTTCTGTTTGCGGTCAGTCCACCAGTTCAAAATGATGAAGGTTTTACCAGCGTAATAAAAAAAATAAATGTAGTTACCAACAGTCGGAAAAGAAAAAAAACACCCTGTTCACCACAGACACACAATCTTCTTAGGCAGCTATCTTACAACCACACATCTCCGGGTTTAATACTTGCAGTTTCCATAAGTGTTTGGGCAGTACCGTTGCATGGTAAGACTCTGGAATCCTTCACTAGTGATGTTGCGAATTGTTCGCCGGTGAATAGTTCCCGGCAAACATAGCATGTTCGCGTTTGCTGCGGCGGGCGAACATATGCGATGTTCAATCCGCCCCCAATTCATCATAATTGAGTAATACTTTGACCCTGTACCTCACAGTCAGCAGGCACATTCCAGCCAATCAGCAGCAGACACTCCCTCCCAGACCCTCCTACCTCCTGGACAGCATCCATTTTAGATTCATTTGGAAGCTGCTTTCTTAGTGAGAGGAGGGTCAGTGTAGCTGCTGCTGATTGAATAGGGAAATTGATAGCTAGGCTAGTGTATTCAGTGTCCACTACAGTCCTGAAGGACTCATCTGATCTCTGCTGTAAGGACAGCACCCCAAAAAGCCCTTTTTAGGGCTAGAACATCAGTCTGCTTTTTTTTTTTTTCCCTGTGTAATCTAATTGCAGTTGCCTGCCTGCCAGCGTGTGTGTCAGGCTCACAGCATATACTGTGCCCACTTGCCCAGTGCCACCACTCTTATCTGGTGTAACAGTTGTGTAAATTTAAAAAAAAAAAATTTTTTGACTGTGAAACATCAGTCTGCTTGTGTAATCTAATTGCAGTTGCCTGCCTGCCAGCGTGTGTGTCAGGCTCACAGCGTATACTGTGCCGACTTGCCCAGTGCCACCACTCTTATCTGGTGTAACAGTTGTGTAAATTTAAAAAAAAATAATTTTTTGACTGTGAAACATCAGTCTGCTTGTGTAATCTAATTGCAGTTGCCTGCCTGCCAGCGTGTGTGCCAGGCCCACTTGCCCAGTGCCACCACTCATATCTAGTGTAACAGTAGTGTAAATTTAAAAAAAAAAACTTTTTTGACTGTGAAACATCAGTCTGCTTGTGTAATCTAATTGCAGTTGCCTGCCTGCCAGCATGTGTGTGTCAGGCTCACAGCGTATACTGTGCCCACTTGCCCAGTGCCACCACTCATATCTGGTGTAACAGTAGTGTAATTTAAAAAAAAAAACTTTTTTGACTGTGAAACATCAGTCTGCTTGTGTAATCTAATTGCAGTTGCCTGCCTGGCAGCGTGTGTGCCAGACCCACTTGCCCAGTGCCACCACTCATATCTGGTGTAACAGTAGTGTAAATTTAAAAAAAAAACTTTTTTGACTGTGAAACATCAGTCTGCTTGTGTAATCTAATTGCAGTTGCCTGCCTGCCAGCGTGTGTCAGGCTCACAGCGTATACTGTGCCCACTTGCCCAGTGCCACCACTCATATCTGGTGTAACAGTAGTGTAAATTTAAAAAAAAAACCTTTTTTGACTGTGAAACATCAGTCTGCTTGTGTAATCTAATTGCAGTTGCCTGCCTGCCAGCGTGTGTGTCAGGCTCACAGCGTATACTGTGCCCACTTGCCCAGTGCCACCACTCATATTTTGTTTAATAGTAGTGTAAGTGTACATTTAAAAAAAAAAAACTTTTTGGACTGTTAAAGATCAGTCTGCTTTTTTGTGTCAGGCTCACAGCGTATACTGTGCCCACTTGCCCAGTGCCACCACTCATATCTTGTTTAATAGTAGTGTAAGTGTACATTTAAAAAAAAAAAAAAACTTTTTGGACTGTTAAACATCAGTCTGCTCTTTTGTGTCAGGCTCACAGCGTATACTGTGCCCACTTGCCCAGTGCCACCACTCATATCTTGTTTAATAGTAGTGTAAGTGTACATTTGATGATGTTTTAAAGCACGTTATTCCAAACAATTTAGGAATGTTAGGTGATTTATGCCCTTTATGGATTAAAACCAGACTCTGCATCAACTATGGTATTTTCCATGGGAGTTTTGCCATGGATCCCCCTCCGACATGCCACAGTCCAGGTGTTAATGCCCTTGAAACAACTTTTCCATCACTATTGTGGCCAGAAAGAGTCCCTGTGGGTTTTAAAATTTGCCTGCCTATTAAAGTCTATGGCGGTTCGCCCGGTTCGCCCGTTCGCAAACTTTTGCGGAAGTTCGAGTTCTCCGTTCGCGAACCCAAATTTTTAGGTTTGCGACATCACTATCCTTCACCACCTATTTCCAGACCTCCTCTCCAGTTGCGACACCTCGCAGCTGTTACAGGACTCCATGTGTGTAAAAAGAGTGGCGGAATTATGAGGTTCTGCCGGTCTTTGAATGAGCCTTTTACTCTCCACTGCCTCCTTTACTTGCGCCCTTCTTTGCGTTTCTCTCTCAGCAAGGATTCCCCGCTGTATTTTCCTCCACCTTCGATGTGTGGTATTTGCCCTGTGTGTCTGGGCCAGCGCCGTCCGGCCAAAAGTGTGGCTGCATGTTGACTTCCGTTCTCCAACTAATCCTCCCCAGTCAGGGTCAGCAGTCCCCAGCCATAGAGGTCAAATTTTTAGGCGATTCAGCTTTTCCTTGCTCCTCTCACTGGAGCTATTATGAGTGCGTTCTCCCACACCTAGCGCTCCGCCCACCGGAAGTAAATTATACAGAATTCTTAATGTTATATTATGTTTAAATTCTTCAGACAGAGAATCCAATTTTAAACAACATTCCAATGTACTACTATGATGTAAATCGGTTCATTGTTTATATATAGTTTGTTGAATAAATAGCAATGCACATGGGTGAGGCAATCACAGAAGGCATCTATGTGCAGCCACCAATCATCATCTATTGAGCCTATCTAGATATGCTGTTCACCAAAAGATATGAAGAGAATAAATTAAATGATATAATAGATACAACTGTTTAAAATGGCCTACTGTTTCTGAATAATGAAATAAAAATGTTGTTTTATGTCCGTTTAAATATGTTTTAATTCTTGAAACTGATTTTGTGTTTCTTATGATAAAATTGATCGTGATTTATAGTTGATGTAATGTCATTTCCTAAAAGATTTTGAACTTGTACTGATATTCACACATGTAAAACACATAATTCCAGTGCCAAATAGTATATTTTGTGATCTATTTGTCTTTGTGGGATCTACGCAAGAATAAATGAATTAGCGCAACCCGTATAACGCAGGTATTACGAGTTTAAAAAGACAAAATTATCGTGTGCGTTATGGAAAGAAGCCGGTCATGTGCATGAATTCCCCATAAAAGTCAATGGAGGATAGAAATTGAAAGAAAAAAACTTCCCACGCTGCTGTTGTGTGCAAAATGAGTGACGTAATGTCATTCTGTGAAAATGTACCTAAAATCGTGATAATTTCATATTTCAAATAAGTTTTGTGTACGTAATCTGCTGTATATTGTTTGTATGTAGCGATTAGCGAATTCTGTATGTATGTGATGATGTTTGTACGTAGATGTAGCTAAATGAGTGTATGTTCATGTATGTTTATGTAAGTTAATGTAAAATGGGTTTGTGTGCATTTGTTTTCTAACACCCGAGATCTCATATCTTTGATCCATTATATTTTTACTTCAATATTTTTTAATAAAATAGTTTATTGTACAGTTTGTATGAGTGTAAGTGTACTTTGTATAATATTTTTGAAGTGATTTGTGAAGGTTTTTGGTGGCAATGTATCAATAACCACTGGTCTTGGATAGCATAATGGATTTGTGCGTACATGGCGATTTTTGTTGCGCTGTGGAGGTTTTTTCAATCTTGTAATGTCTGCGTTAGGGAAATTGATGCATTATCGGCCATAACGATACAATCTGAGTCATAATGCACAACTTGTAATCTAGCTGTGAGTACTTTATCAAAACTCATACCCTTAGACATACAATCCATAAAAAAAATACAATATTGGCCACACACCACAGAGAATGTATATTGTATCTGTCTATTCTGAAATACTATTTGAGTTGTATTCCTTTTTAAAAAATGTAAAAATAATTTGGGAAATATGGGGTTGTACAGTGATATTCCATAAGAATCAAAAAAATACCCAACACCCCTTTGATTGAAATAAATTTCTACCCAATGTTCACCAGCACGTGTGGAAGGGTCAGTGTTAATAATAAAACCTATAGGTCTGTTTCTTAATCTTTGTTTTGGTAATAAATATCACGGTATACACCGTCAAACACTGAACATGTGTCTCTGGTTAGGATTCTTGTTATTTCCAAAGTGTTCATCTCTGTTTATAAATAGTCGTACAAGATAATATTATCAATATATTTCATTCACATGCACTTATTATTAAGCTCAGACAGATTTGTGCATTAGCTTTGCTGGAATTGATTACACACTATATTTGTTTACTATGTGATTGGGTGGTTACCATGACTACCTTTTGGTGGTTTTAATTGGGGGGTGGGGTTTGTGTAATGTTTGCTATATATTGTTTGCACTTTGTATACACTGTGTCTGAGGAAGGGGATACTTTGTCCCCAAAACGTCACTACTTTCACAGTAAAGGATTTTTTTGAAAGACCATCGAGTGCCAGTTTTGTGTTCAGCTATATTTAGTTACACTAGCACCCTGGCAGATGATGTACTGAGTGCTCTTCCTTGTTACTATATATATATATATATATATATATATATATATATATAAATATATATATATACTGTATATACAGATGTATTTATGTATTTATACGTGTGTATATGTATTAACACAAATACATATGTATACATATATAGACATATATAGAAGTGCATTGGAGCCCTTTGCAGTCAAGTAGATGAATACATGTAAAAAAAATGTTTATGCAATATTTATATTTAATAAAGGTTTCAACTATGTATTTACTGTAAATATTTTACATCCCAATGTTCTGCACACAGGGGAATATGTTCTAAGTATATCTAAATATATATATCTCTCAATATATCTATATCTATATATAATCATGTATATATATATATATATATATATATATATATATATATATATATATATATATATGTATATTTATTTGTTGTACCAAAATACCATCAGATATATATATTTATGAATAAATAGAACATATACTGCTATGTGAACAACATTGGAAATATGAAATCATGAAATATTCATATTTTTTTGTCGGGTTAGTGCACTTGAGAATATGTGATTGTGTTTGTGCGCAAGTACGGTGTTAGGTTTCTTTTCCACTTTTGTTGCTCTATTGACTTTTATGTTTAAATAGGTTATCATGCATGTGATATTCTAAGTTCTACTTTTTACACACATCAGGTTAGCACGCTAGCCAAAACAGTTTACTTTGAACTCGTAATATGAGCGCAACCCGACGCACACAAAAAATGTACTTCTAGTGGAGTTAGCGCTCAAGCAGGAGCCTTAAATAGTGCTTCACTTGTAATCTGTCCCAATGTTGGCTAAGGGTCTTGCAAATGTGTATAGTGTTAGTTAGAAACTGTTGATATAATGAAAATATTTTTACTGATTGGCTGTAAAACTAAGCCAGCAACTGATAATGCTCACAGAATTAAATTTTAGGATTGCTGGATATAGCTGGAACGTCAAAATTTGTAATAAAAGTTTTTCATTTCTTAGATTTAATGCATCTTTGAGAAAGGGCAATTGGAGCGCAAAACCAGTCAGATGCTGGAGGGTTGATGTCTAGCCTCGCCACAAAATGTTATTTTAACAATGTACCAAATAAAAGAAAGTTGTTTTAACTTTTAACTTGTGACTATTCTGCCTGCTTATTAATAAGAACACAATCGGTACTCAAACAAATTGCATTAATTAAAGACTGGGGTCCTAATCATCAAAGACTTGGCAGCATGGAGAGAAATCACTCAAAACTGTTTGTTTTTTGGTAGCATTATATTGTAATGTAGGCGTCTCTCCTTCACATCCAGAACAGTGAGTGAGATAAATAGCAGTCAAGATAAAAATTATTTGAGTCATCTTGCAGTATTGACAAAACGTCTTAGATAATCTCTGCAGAACAGAGAGCTTTAGAAAATTTGGCCCTAAATCGTAAAGTATGATTGATGGCCAATCAAAAAAAACATTCTTCAAGATAGGATTAAGCTAGAACACCACAGATATTTCCTGCAAGATTGAAAATGGTCTCAGTTTTGGCAGTTTTCCTCATCCTGGTACTGTTTCAATATCTACTCTTTTAATAACAAGTATGGGACGTGTTGCCCCCTTTGATATTTATTTATACTTTCTTGTGACCCTCACTGCCATTTGCCTGAACATTTGGTCAGTGTAGAGCATTTGTTTAAAACATTTGACCAATTGACTCAATGCAGTTTATATTTACTCCTCTAATCTCTTGACGGCAGCCTTTAAATCATGAATATGGACAGAAAAAAATCATTTAAAAATATGTAACATATCTTCCCATATTCTATCATTATTGTCAGTTTTCTTTAACATTTTAGGTATACTAAATAATCATTTATTTTATCAGCTATAATAACTCACATTCTTCATCAACACTATCAATGCAAGAAGCACTGATGGAATATTAAAAGGACAGTAAACACCAAAAATGTTATTGTTTAAAAAGATAGATAATCCCTTTATTTACCATTCCCCAGTTTAGCATAACCAACACTGTTATATTAATATACTTTTTACCTCTGTAATTACCTTGTATCTAAGCTTCTGCAGACAGCCTCCTTATCTCAAATCCTTTGACAGGCTTGCGTTCTAGGCAATTAGAGCTGACTCTTAAATAACTCTATCTTAAATGTTTTTTAATTTTTCCAATTTAAAAAACTCCCTTATGGGTGATATTTTATCTTAAAAACAAACATTAAACTACAATAAAAAAAATAAATAAATCACAGGTCCGATAAGTTGGGAGCCTGACTGAGAAAATTCTCCCTTATTAAAGATGTAATGTCCTCTAGCCATTAGTGAGGGCTTTTGAGTAATTATTTTTTCTTGTAGGAAAAAGTGCACTTAAAAATGTATTTAAAAAGTATTTATAAATAGTGATGTCGCAAACCTAAAATTTTGCGTTCGCGAACGGCGAACGCAAACTTCTGCAACTGTTCGCGAATGGGCGAACCGCCATAGACTTCAATAGGCAGGCGAATTTTAAAACTCCCATGGAAAATTACATAGTTGATGCAGAGTCTGGTTTTAATCCATAAAGGGCATAAATCACCTAACATTCCTAAATTGTTTGGAATAACGTGCTTTAAAACATCAGGTATGATGTTGTATCGATCAGGTAGTGTAAGGGTTACGCCCGCTTCACAGTGACAGACCAAACTCCCCGTTTAAAGGGACAGTCTACACCAGAATTTTTATTGTTTTAAAATATAGATAATCCCTTTATTATTATTATTATTGTGAAGGGAACTGACTGCTATTATTTAACACAGTCAAAAAAGTGTTGTTTTCTTTAAATCTACACTACTGTTACACCAGATATGAGTTGCACTGGTGTGACACTGTGCCCTGGCAGGCAGGCACTGAAACGCACACGTGTGAAGGAAACTGACTGCTATTATTTCACACAGTCAAAAAAGTGTTTTTTTTTTTTTAAATCTACACTACTGTTACACCAGATATGAGTTGCACTGGGGTGACACTGTGCCCTGGCAGGCAGGCACTTAAACGCACACGTGTGAAGGAAACTGACTGCTATTATTTAACACAGTCAAAAAAGTGTTGTTTTTTTAAATCTACACTACTGTTACACCAGATATGAGTGGTGGCACTGGGCAAGTGGGCACAGTATACGCTGTGAGCCTGACACACACGCTGGCAGGCAGGCAACTGCATTTAGATTACACAGGAAAAAAAAAAAAAAAAGCAGACTGATGTTCTAGCCTTAAAAAGGGCTTTTTGGGGTGCTGTCCTTACAGCAGAGATCAGATGAGTCCTTCAGGACTGTAGCGGACACTGAATACACTAGCCTAGCTATAGATTTCCCTATTAAATCAGCAGCAGCTACACTGTCCCTCCTCTCACTAAGAATGCAGCTTCCAAATGAATCTAAAATGGATGCTGTCCAGGAGGTAGGAGGGTCTGGGAGGGAGGGTAAGCTGCTGATTGGCTGGAATGTGTCTTCTGACTGTGAGGTACAGGGTCAAAGTATTACTCAATGATGATGAATAGGGGGCAGATCGAACATCGCATTTGTTCGCCCGCCGCGGCGAACGCGAACAAGCAATGTTCGCCGGGAACTATTCGCCGGCAAACTATTCGCAACATCACTATTTATAAATAGTAAAGAAATCTCTTGTTATTTTAGACATGTATTAGATTAGATATTTAGACATGTATATGTATGTATCTCTATGTTAAAGCCCTTTGCAGTCCTTGTTTTTTTTAACACCTGAGACCTCATATCTTTGAGCGTGTTATTATGAGTGTAATTGTAATTTTAAATGTATTTTTTTTTAATTTTTTATTGAGAATATAACTTACATAGTCTAATAAAATACAGTGCATAGCAAACCAATGTCATACACCACAAGTTAGATTTACATTATTGTTGCATAACTATGTGAACAGCTGATATACAGAGTAATAATAAAAATAAATACAAATATTAGGGTAAACTTTATAGAATGTTCTAGATTCAATTTCTCAATATATGGCTAGATACCCATTCAAATGCGTACGTATTGACTGTAGCAACCTCTTTTTTGATTATATGTAAAGAAAAAAATAATAATAATAAATAGAGATGATAAACAGAGATAGAAAACCAAGGTAACCTCTACTAGTGAATGTTAATACCTATGAACATAAAATCCTCACAAGGAAACAAACTGCCTCTTTTGGACCTATACTAATAGCGTAGATTATTAGAGGGGCATAGCAGGGGTCACATATGAACATTGAATATACAGGGCCACTCTTGGACCCTTTAATAAATACAATAAATACATACATGTTGAATGGAACCACAAGTCTCTGAGAACCATGATGAGCTATTTATAACAATATATGCGGCACACTTAGGTAGTCTAAAGTCTAAAGATGATTATGATAAGTAATGATTTAAGGGGTCATATTTTAAACTGGGGTTAAGCAAAACAGAGCTAAAATCAATTTTTCAGGTACAGGTCATGTGGAGGCGGCTACACCATAGTAATGGAGATGCTCCGTGGGTTTTGTATGTATCTAGTGAAATCTAGTATGATATATTGTTAAAGTACAACAGCTAAAGGGGTATAAGCAACTTGTCAAAAGTATCTCACATGTCTCAGACAGAGAATAAAATAGATTATATAAGTACTGTATAACAATTTTTAACAACAGCAGTTATATATATCATAGATGGACATTTCCTAGGGTTAGACTGTAGGATTATAAATAAACTGTGCTAGTGTGGACCCCATTCCAGCCATGCAGTGTGCTGAAAATTATGGTTTTCCTAAGATATTCCCAGAACTGACATTATATGAAGCTAGTCATTAGCCTGTATATAGAGGCTAAACATTATTAACCATCGGCTAGATTTAGGGGCCCATTTATCAAAGGGCTTGCGGACCTGATCCGACACTGCGGATCAGGTCCGCAAGACCTCGCTAAATGCGGAGAGCAATACGCTCTCCACATTTAACATTGCACCAGCAGCTCACAAGAGCTGCTGGTGCAACGCCGCCCCCTGCTGACTCGCGGCCAATCGGCCGCCAGCAGGGAGCTGTCAATCAACCCGATCGTATTCGATCGGGTTGATTTCCGGCGATTCCTGTCCGCCTGCTCAGAGCAGGCGGACAGGGTTATGAAGCAGCGGTCTTTAGACCGCTGCTTCATAAGTTGTGTTTCTGGCGAGTCTGAAGACTCGCCAGAAACACGGCCCTTCAAGCTCCATACGGAGCTTAATAAATGGGCCTGTTAGAGTTTTGTCGGTAACGACCCAAAAAGCTAACGCCGGCTTTTTTCTGGCCGCACCATAAAAATAACTCTGGTATTGAGAGTCCACATAAAGGCTGCGTTAGGCTCCAAAAAAGGAGCGTAGAGCATATTTAACGCAGCTTCAACTCTCGATACCAGAGTTGCTTACGCAAGCGGCCAGCCTCAAAAACGTGCTCGTGCACGATTCCCCCATAGAAAACAATGGGGCTGTTTGAGCTGAAAAAAAACCTAACACCTGCAAAAAAGCTGCGTTCAGCTCCTAACGCAGCCCCATTGTTTGCTATGCGGAAACACTTCCTACGTCTGCACCTAACACTCTAACATGTACCCCGAGTCTAAACACCCCTAACCTTACACTTATTAACCCCTAATCTGCCGCCCCCGCTATCGCTGACCCCTGCATATTATTATTAACCCATAATCTACCGCTCCGTAAACCGCCGCTACTTACATTATCCCTATGTACCCCTAATCTGCTGCCCTAACATCGCCGACCCCTATATTATATTTATTAACCCCTAATCTGCCCCCCACAACGTCGCCTCCACCTGCCTACACTTATTAACCCCTAATCTGCCGACCGGACCTGAGCGCTACTATAATAAAGTTATTAACCCCTAATCCGCCTCACTAACCCTATAATAAATAGTATTAACCCCTAATCTGCCCTCCCTAACATCGCCGACACCTAACTTCAATTATTAACCCCTAATCTGCTGACTGGAGCTCACCGCTATTCTAATAAATGTATTAACCCCTAAAGCTAAGTCTAACCCTAACACTAACACCCCCCTAAATTAAATATAATTTTAATCTAACGAAATTAATTAACTCTTATTAAATAAATTATTCGTATTTAAAGCTAAATACTTACCTGTAAAATAAATCCTAATATAGCTACAATATAAATTATAATTATATTATAGCTATTTTAGGATTAATATTTATTTTACAGGTAACTTTGTATTTATTTTAACCAGGTACAATAGCTATTAAATAGTTATTTACTATTTAATAGCTAAAATAGTTAAAATAATTACAAAATTACCTGTAAAATAAATCCTAACCTAAGTTACAATTAAACCTAACACTACACTATCAATAAATTAATTAAATAAAATACCTATAATTATCTACAATTAAACCTAACACTACACTATCAATAAATACATTAAATACAATACCTACAAATAACTACAATGAAATAAACTATCTAAAGTACAAAAAATAAAAAAGAACTAAGTTACAAAAAATAAAAAAATATTTACAAACATAAGAAAAATATTGCAACAATTTTAAACTAATTACACCTACTCTAAGCCCCCTAATAAAATAACAAAGCCCCCCAAAATAAAAAAATGCCCTACCCTATTCTAAATTACTAAAGTTCAAAGCTCTTTTACCTTACCAGCCCTGAACAGGGCCCTTTGCGGGGCATGCCCCAAGAAGTTCAGCTCTTTTGCCTGTAAAAAAAAACATATAATACCCCCCCCCAACATTACAACCCACCACCCACATACCCCTAATCTAACCCAAACCCCCCTTAAATAAACTTAACACTAAGCCCCTGAAGATCTTCCTACCTTATCTTCACCATACCAGGTTCACCGATCGATCCAGAAGAGCTCCTCCGATGTCCTGATCCAAGCCCAAGCGGGGGGCTGAAGAGGTCCATGATCCGGCTGAAGTCTTCATCCAAGCGGGGCAGAAGAGGTCTTCCATCCGATTGAAGTCTTCATCTAAGCGGGATCTTCTATTGTCATCCATCCGGAGCGGAGCGGCAGGATCCTGAAGACATCCATCCTGGCCGACGACTGAACGACGAATGACGGTTCCTTTAAATGACGTCATCCAAGATGGCGTCCCTCGAATTCCGATTGGCTGATAGGATTCTATCAGCCAATCGGAATTAAGGTAGGAATATTCTGATTGGCTGATTCCATCAGCCAATCATAATATTCCTACCTTAATTCCGATTGGCTGATAGAATCCTATCAGCCAATCGGAATTTGAGGGACGCCATCTTGGATGACGTCATTTAAAGGAACCGTCATTCGTCGTTCAGTCGTCGGCCAGGATGGATGTTCCGCGTCGGAGGTCTTCAGGATCCTGCCGCTCCGCTCCAGATGGATGACCATAGAAGATACCGCTTGGATGAAGACTTCAATCGGATGGAAGACCTCTTCTGCCCCGCTTGGATGAAGACTTCAGCCGGATCATGGACCTCTTCAGCCCCCCGCTTGGGCTTGGATCAGGACATCGGAGGAGCTCTTCTGGATCGATCGGTGAACCTGGTATGGTGAAGATAAGGTAGGAAGATCTTCAGGGGCTTAGTGTTAGGTTTATTTAAGGGGGGTTTGAGTTAGATTAGGGGTATGTGGGTGGTGGGTTGTAATGTTGGGGGGGTATTGTATGTTTTTTTTTACAGGCAAAAGAGCTGAACTTCTTGGGGCATGCCCCGCAAAGGGCCCTGTTCAGGGCTGGTAAGGTAAAAGAGCTTTGAACTTTAGTAATTTAGAATAGGGTAGGGCATTTTTTTATTTTGGGGGGCTTTGTTATTTTATTAGGGGGCTTAGAGTAGGTGTAATTAGTTTAAAATTGTTGTAATATTTTTCTTATGTTTGTAAATATTTTTTTATTTTTTGTAACTTAGTTCTTTTTTATTTTTTGTACTTTAGATAGTTTATTTCATTGTAGTTATTTGTAGGTATTGTATTTAATGTATTTATTGATAGTGTAGTGTTAGGTTTAATTGTAGATAATTATAGGTATTTTATTTAATTAATTTATTGATAGTGTAGTGTTAGGTTTAATTGTAACTTAGGTTAGGATTTATTTTACAGGTAATTTTGTAATTATTTTAACTAGTTTAGCTATTAAATAGTTCTTAACTATTTAATAGCTATTGTACCTGGTTAAAATAAATACAAAGTTACCTGTAAAATAAATATTAATCCTAAAATAGCTATAATATAATTATAATTTATATTGTAGCTATATTAGGATTTATTTTACAGGTAAGTATTTAGCTTTAAATAGGAATAATTTATTCAATAAGAGTTAATTAATTTCGTTAGATTAAAATTATATTTAACTTAGGGGGGTGTTAGTGTTAGGGTTAGACTTAGCTTTAGGGGTTAATACATTTATTAGAATAGCGGTGAGCTCCAGTTGGCAGATTAGGGGTTAATAATTGAAGTTAGGTGTCGGCGATGTTAGGGAGGGCGGATTAGGGGTTAATACTATTTATTATAGGGTTAGTGAGGCGGATTAGGGGTTAATAACTTTATAATAATAGCGGTGCGGTCCGCTCGGCAGATTAGGGGTTAATTATTGTAGGTAGCTGGCTGCGACGTTGTGGGGGGCAGGTTAGGGGTTAATAAATATAATATAGGGGTCGGCGGTGTTAGGGGTAGCAGATTAGGGGTACATAAGTATAACGTAGGTGGCGGTCGGCAGATTAGGGGTTAAAAAAATGTAATCGAGTGACGGCGATGTGGGGGGACCTCGGTTTAGGGGTACATAGGTAGTTTATGGGTGTTAGTGTACTTTAGAGCACAGTAGTTAAGAGCTTTATAAACCGGGGTTAGCCCAGAAAGCTCTTAACTACTGACTTTTTTCCTGCGGCTGGAGTTTTGTCGTTAGATGTCTAACGCTCACTTCAGACACGACTCTAAATACCGGAGTTAGAAAAATCCCATTGAAAAGATAGGATACGCAATTTACGTAAGGGGATCTGCGGTATGGAAAAGTCGCGGGTGAAAAGTGAGCGTTAGACCCTTTTATGACTCCAAATACCGGAGGTAGCCTAAAACCAGCGTTAGGAGCCTCTAACGCTGGTTTTCACGGCTACCGCCCAACTCTAAATCTAGGCCCATGTTTGTGGTAGTTAAACAGTATATTTCCCCAAACTGTACAATCACGCTACCCCGGCCAGTGACAGACAAAAAAAAGGGAAATGGTCAGCTAGCCGACTCAAGTTTTCCTTGAATTTATCGAGTCTGTACATGGCCTTTTGGAGCTCTGCATAACCAACGGAGAGTGTAGGGACAGCGAGATTGAGCTGGGACGTCTCACCATAACTAGGTAATGGGGTAACAGAAGGGGTTGCATACCTTGAGAGGACTCTGACATATGATAAGCGACCATTAGAACGTCTGTCAGGTCTGAGGACCTGTAGCAAAGCTCACTATCAGCCCGGGCTATGGTAAGTGTGGGCGCCCATGCTTCTTCACAAAACTCGCTGGGTAGGCTCCACTGCTCTGAATCCTAGAGCTCTGCCCCTGTGTCGCACGATCAGCACACAGAGTACGTTCCTCCTGAGCTCGGGTCAATCCCATTAACCCTTCACCATCGGATACCCATAATTGTAGCCTCGGCGACGTTTCACAGACCTCACAACCGAACACAGTATCATCTGCCCCAACTGTTCTCTAGGTATTTCTGATGGGCCATGTCCGTCACTGTTAGGGCCATCCCAGCACTAAAGCATAGAGTCAAGTTCCTTGTTGCATCCACTTTAGGCTCCCAGCTATCACAGTGCAATGTCTCCTTTTGATTGTAACCAGATTCCGAGCAGCACTCACACGCCTCCGGTTTCTCTAATGTTCCTAAAAAGTAGCGTTCCACTAGTCGCTTCATTTCAAGCACCTGTTCCTTCACCAACTTGCAAAGAGTCTCTCCATATAGCACTTTTGGTTCCATCTTACATACAAATAAAGGAAAAAAGTATCTGTGTACTTTATAACCCAGAAACCTGGGGGGGGGGGTTATGTGTGGCAGCCTCAGCCACGCTTATCTCCATCTAAGGTTCTTTTGTGACCCAGCGAGTAGAAGTTAGTGCATGGCTTACTCGAAGAGCATAGGTCAGGGCTGTCAGCAAATCCACTCCTGAACTTTGGCAGAGTGTGTATACTATACAAGCTCCTAAATCTGAAAGTTGCATTAAGTTAGCTCTACTTATAGATATATATAAGCTTAAATTATTAGAATATAAGCAGGAGCTTCATAAAGACACGTCCTGCCGCTTCAAGTGTAGGCTACGCCCCCCTTTTAATGTATTTTTGATGTGTTTTGTGCAATTTTTTGTCTCTTGTACAGTTAACCACAGCTCTGCAGTCAAACACAACAGAGCGCCACTCATAATCTAGCCCTTAATGTGTTCTTAACCATTGTTATGCCAGTTCCAGATTATAAAAAGTATTGGACATTGCTCCTTTAAAGTAATTTTTGTATTTGAATGTTCTGCATTTGCTCATTAAAACCACCTACCATTGGGGGGGGGGGGGGGGCGAACTCCCGGTTTGCAGCCATGTTCAGTGATCTCATTAGTAAATTTCTCCAGATTTCCTGCCTTATCTACAATATATCTAGATACAGCTAACATCTGGAACTAACTTCAGCAGATTTTGGACTTCAAGATTTTCTTTCAAATGATGTCATTTAATTCAGGATTGCTTTTTCCTTTAATGATCCAGAGCTATTTTTGGGGTTGAGGCCTCCAGTTACCACTGTTCTATCTCCTACTGCAGTTCCCAATGACGCTGCTTACAATCAATAGCACCGATGTTCAGTATGTGAGTGTTGATGCCTTGGGGCCCCAGCATCAGCTACCAGCTATGCTCCATGATTTGCCAACATTGAAGGTGGAAAGCTAAGTCTTCTGGGAGTAAAGGAAGCAGGCACAAGGCCTGGTTCATTGCAAGCAAAAGAAAGCAGATATGTTTGTGTCTGATCCTGTGGAGGGTTATGCAGTGGTTTTTGCCAAGCCAGGATCTGTCCTCAGGACGGATAAACTTAAGGAGCTTCCAGGTAATACCTCTAAAAACAAATGAGGTGAAGAAATTGGAGATGAATCTGTTGGACACAGAGGAGGCTGTTTGCTTCACCTTCTAATAGAGCCATAAGCTGGTGTGAAAATCCAGACTACCGAACTGGAAGGATGGAGTCTTGGGTCGGTATCCCCACTCAAGAAAATCTCATTCTATAATATTATTGTGGCATGAGGGGCTGTCACAAATGTTTAGGGACATTAAAGTTGGAATTAAATGAAGGGGTGTCATATCTCACATTATCATTCTCCTTTTCAGCTTGATTACCTTCCATATCTCCTGTCCCTTTAAGCATGATACCTCCCACTTCTTCTATGCTACTTAAGGATCACATCATTTCCTTTTCCATTGCTTGTAAATCTCATTAGAGATTGGAGCTCTCAGACACCTGTTGTCGTTACCTGATTCAATCTGCTGGATGAACTCTCTACCATACCGATACTAATAGTTGTTTGCAACTTTTTACTTGTGTCAATTCAAGCCTCTTGACACTTAGAGTAATTTCTCTCAATCAGACTTTTGTTACACTAAATCAAGATTTTCTTTTCATCAGCTACTGACCGCAGTGACGTCATCATTCAGTCTGACTCACCTCTCAGCGTTTACTGATCAGCCTTAGCGTGTCCCTCTCTCCCAGCACAACTCTCAGACTGTCAGCACGCTGTTACCAGCGCATCCATCTACAGCTCCTTGCTACTCACACAAAACCGCAAGTATTGTTTATACGATCAATGCTCAAAACATAGCTATAATTGCTAAGCAATTTACCGCAACTGTTATATTACTAAAATAATCACCAACCTTATCCAGCACTAACTTGACTAAGAATTCAGATGTGAGAATCTTGTTCCTTGCTACCATCCATGACCTTATATAAAATACAGCTTCAAATCACATTGAGTTATATGATCTTGCCTTCATTTATATGAACTGGTTATTAGGATAATCTATAATATTCTTCATTGACATGAACTGGTATTTGGAGTAACTCAGTCTTCCTTTATATATCTCAGCGTTTGTCTAAAAAATTCATTCAGCATATATAATATCTCTTGTCGCATAAAATATTCTATTCTATGTGAACCTGTATTCTATACAGACCACTAATTGCTAAGCCAGTTAAATCTCAACTCTTTTCTTTACTATAAAGAGTCGATATCAGGCTTAGCTACAAAACCATATTTCTAAACACTGACTAAGCAGTTATTCTGGTTATAGGCATTGCAAGGGGTGAGTTAATATTCTTCATCATATGCAATCCATAATACAAACAGCATGGCACTATCTATATGTTATATTTATCATTAACATTCACTAGGATGCTTTATACCTTTTAAGTGCTACAACTTTAAAGCTTTATATGATTTCTCATGGAGCATACCAACTTTTGTGCGACTATACTAATGGTTAGTCGGACTGCTCCTACTCTTACCCCAACTTGCTGATGCTAAGCATATTATGGGTTTTCTAGATCTAACCTTTTTAAGTGCTTTGAAAAAGCTGTATATCTTTTTAAAACGTTTTACTTATGTAAATAGTATTATTATTTAAAGTTTAGCCTGAGGTTCACCTAGTTCATACACACTTTGCAGTATATTGACCCATGGTTGATCTGTTTATACTCAGCATGCTTAACGGATTTTTAAATATGTTATAGGTCTCATTCATGCTGTTGATTTTAGTTTTATGTTGTATTGTGGTACCACTAGCTGCTCAATTTACCTTTATAAATGCTATAACCTTTCCATACTGCTATGATTGTAATACTGCCTTTAAATATGATGATTCAAAGTCAGGCTCTATAGTGCTAATCTGTAACAGATCTAGCAGTGATACTGTTTATACTCTATTGAGTTAAATGCTATTAGTCTTTCTCTGTATGTAAATCACTTTGATATTGTGTGCTGTTTGCGGAAACCTGGTTTCTAATTTCAATGCTATAGTACTCTCCCTATTATTCCACTGCCCTATTTGAGAAATATACAGTATGTATTAGATGAACCACACAGACAATACTAAAGTACTTAAATGCTCAATTTAGGTGTGGTTTTAATTGACAAAACAGCTATTAAACTGAAAGAATAAACCTAAAAGAAGCAATACATGTAATACTATGTAACTGGTATAACAAGTAATTGAGAACATAATAAGGGGAAAACCTTTTTACACTACACATTGATACAGAAAGCTACAGAAATCTTCCAATGCTTCTTTGTCGATAAGTATATTTCCTTCAACAATATGAGTTATGATAATAGGAAGATGGTCACAAATTGTTACAGTGGTAGCTAATTTTAAGAGGGAAACGTTTCTTCATGGGCTGGGCATTATGAAGCCTCTGAGGTGCAGTTGTGTAAGGCAGTAATCAGTTCCTCCATACGCATTCTATACATTTAAGGAATATAAGATGTATAGCATAATTATAATTTTTTTAAATAATTTTTATTTGAGGTTGGAAATAAGGCATAAATACTTGTATAATATGGTTGGCTCAATATAACACAATAGTAATAATGGGATAGCAACATCATATATCATAACAATTTAAATGTGCAATATATATTCCTGGAAAAAAAAATCCAAGGACATAGTATGTACATATTATGCCTAATACTCTATATAGCTCCAGAATGACAAATGAGGCCACTTTTGGACCTCAGCAATAAATATTCAAGTTATAGGAGGTGGTTTCCAACAAAGGAGACCACTTTTGGATCTTAAGTGACAAACCCCATTTTTTATTTTTTAACATAAACTTTATTAACGTTCTAGGGCGAGATCACACATATGGAGTAGGTTTCAACGCAACTGCTGAAACCCACGTCGCATGTAAGTTCACCTCGCACATCTGGTGAATCACATATACTGTACCGGCAGATCATATACTGCTGTAAGTAGGATAAACCGTTGACGTTCAGAAATTTCTGGAGTCGCCAGTGACTTACGGCAGTTTATGAACTGCCAGCGTTTAAGAAAAAAAATGTTTTACTCACCTGTAAAAGTCTAACCCTGTGAAATCCCAGACTGCTCTTACTGCACCTGGAGGTGCTTCAAATTCTACAAGGAGACTACTATCTGATATGTTCCAGACCTGACACGACTGCTGGGTGTAATCAGTGAGCTGGACTACTGCAAAGTTCCAGCCTGCCTGAATAGTACCATTGGGTGCAATACTCTTGTGAGTATATCTCTTACTATAATAATTTACATCATCTTTTTTGGTGGTACTAGGCCATTGTGGCGCCTCTGTTTTTCTTTCTCCTAAAAGTCTAACCTGCCTCCCAAAAATGAACCCGACTCGTCAAAACCCCTATATCCGCCATCCCCACACATTGCAACTAATAATAATATGTATTAACCTCTAAACTGCCATCCCCACACAACTGAATATACCTATTTAAACTATTAACCCCTAATCTGCCAACCCCCCACATCACACACTAGCTAGTAAATGTATTAACCCCTAATCTGCCATCCCCCCACAACGCAAAGTACCTAATAAAAGTATTAACCCCTAATCCGCCATCCCCCACAACACAAAGTACCTATCAACACTATTAACCCCTAAACCCCCATCCCCTCACAATACAAACTACCTATTAAAACTATTAACCCCTAATCCACCAACCACTACAACGCAACCTACCTAATTAATCTATTAACCCCTAAACCGCCATCCCCCCACAATGCAAAGTATTAATCTAATCACACACAATAAATTAACCCCAATTAACTACAAATACATAAAAAAAAAAACTTTAAAAATTAATAACAGTTACCAAAAAAATAAATAATCCTATCTTTACATAAAAAAAACTAAGTTTACATAAAAACTATTTTACTGTTAGGGGTTAATTTGTATTTTTTATGTAAAATAACTGATTTCTTCAGGGCATTGCCCTACAAAAGGCCCTTTTAAGGGCTATTGGTAGTTAAGTGTTAGATTAGGGGGTGTTTTTATTTTGGGGTGGCTTTTTTGCTTTTATATGGGTATTAGATTAGGTTTACATTTTTTATTTTGGATAATTTGGTTTATTTTTATTTTTTGTAATATAAGATTTTTTATTTAAGTTCATCTTAGTTTTTTTCATGCAAACTTTTTATGTAAAGATAGGATGTTTTTTTGGTAATTTTTATTAATTTTTAAAGTTAGTCCTTTTTTATTTTATGTAATTGAAGTTAATTTAAGGGGTGTTAGGTTAGGGGGCTTAGGGATTAGATTAATACTTTACATTGTGGGGGATGGCGGTTTAGGGGTTAATAGGTTAATTAGGTAGATTGCGTTGTGGGGGCTTGGCGGATTAGGGGTTAATAGTTTTAATCGGTAGTTTGTGATGCAGTGGGTTGGCGGATTAGGGATTAATAGTGTTAATAGGAAGATTGCGTTGTCGGGGTGGGCGGATTATAGGTTAATAGTCTTAATAGGTAGATTGTGTTGTGGGGGGGTTGGCTGATTAGGAGTTAATAGTGTAATTAGATACTTTGCGATTTAGGGGTTGGCAGATTAGGGGTTCATACATTTATTAGTTATTGCAGTGGGAGGAAGGCAGTTTAGAGGTATAGATACTGTGCATGTGTTAGGTGTTTGTTAATACTTCCAGGAAGTTACGGTGCTCATATACTCATTGCAAGGCTTGCTCCACCTGCCCCCTAACCTAACACACCCTAAATTAACCCCAATTTCTCCATTTTCGGCGCGTAAGTCCTTGCGCTGACTATGTGATACTGACTTGCGACGCCGGTTCTATGTTAGTTTATGGGAATAAAAAACAGCGGCCGAAGGGTAAAATATACGAGCCGCATTTGTATGCGGCACCGTATATGTGATCGCTACATCCATCTAAAAATAGCCGATACCGGCTCCACATATGTGATCTAGCCCCTAGAATGGTCTTACTATGTAAATAGACAGAAACAATTAGTAACAATCTAAGATGGTCTTACTATGCAAATGGAATAAGTTTGCAATCAAACTAGCTACTCATATTTCAAGCTACTGATGTTTAAATAAAATTAAGGATAAAGTAAGCAAAACTCTCTGCCAGCTACCTATCTACTAATGTGGGACAGTATTATATAAGAATGTACAACATCGATACAGAGCGCATTCTTAGTTTGCTATCCAGGGCTGTATGTCAGACTGACTATCGCCTAGATTACGAGTCTTGCATTAGCCTTAAAAAGCAGTGTTGAGAGGTCCCAACGCTGCTTTATAACACCCACTGGTATTACGAGTCTGGCAGGTACAGGTGTACCGCTCACTTTTTTTCTGCGACTTGAGCATACTGCAAATCCCCTTACGTCAAATGCGTATCCTATCTTTTCAATGGGATTTTCCTAACGCCGGTATTACGAGTCTTGGAAAAAGTGAGCGCTAGACCCTCTCCTGTCAAGACTCCTACTGCATTTAAAAGTCAGTAGTTAAGAGTTTTATGGGCTAACGCTGTAACATAAAACTCTTAACTAAAGTGATAAAAAGTACACTAACACCAATAAACTACCTATTAACCCCTAAACCGAGGCCCCCCCCGCACATCGCAAACACTTAAATAAATTTTTAACCCCTAATCTGCCGACCGGACATTGCCGCCACTGTAATAAATATATTAACCCCTAAACCGCCGCACTCCCGCATCGCAAACACTAGTTAAATTTTATTAACCCCTAATCTGCCATCCCTAACATCTCCAACACCTACCTACATTTATTAACCCCTAATCTGCCGCCCCCAACGTCGCCGCCAATATATTAAATGTATTAACCCCTAAACCTAAGTCTAACCCTAACCCCCCCAACTTAAATATAAGTTAAAATAATCGAAAAAATATTACTAAATAAACAAAAAAGGATAGGAGTGGCGCACTAGGCTGAGTTATGAATAAAGTATGCAAGTATCCAGTATATGTAGTTTTACTTATAAAGTGTTACTTCTTAAAGGAGCTCATGAAAAATCATTAAAATTAATGATCCAGTTAATTAAATCAGATTCCCATAAAATCTATTAGATCAGATTCCCATAAAATCTATTAGATAAATTAATAGGGGTACTAGTAAATGAAGTTCAGGTAAAATATTTATTCTCACAAAGAGGCAAATGCATTCATTCAAGTAAAATATAAAGTAAAAATAAAAATAAAAAATAAAATATTAACTTAGTCAAAAAATGAAAAAATGAAAAAAGATGTGGCCACATCTATTAACTATTCATACATATATAGAATCCTAAAATACGGTATTTATAATAACCAAGTATGCATATAAAAAAAAAAAATTCTAATTGTAAAGATAACTGCTGCGGGCTTGTGAAGGACTGGATGGTGATTTATTATTATCCAGCAAGGTCTGTTTCCTTAGAGTAAGTCTGTGCAAATGTCTATTTGATTCGATATAGCAAACAATTGTAATGATAGGTAAAAAGGTTATCTGTAGTCCAAGTATATAATTCGGATCGCCAAATGTCACTTAGTAAGTGTCCTATAATGCTGATGAGTTCCTAAAAACTAAACAAATGCTGACCGGTCAGTCAAATAGATGTTCCCATTTAAGTGTAAGAGCTTGCACGTACCTAACAGACTTTGTGGCTGTAAGCGGCTCCGGTGCTGCTTTTCCCTGGGCAATCAGCTACGGGCACTACACGCCGAGTATCGATTCACTCCTAAGCGTGGCTTCAGCGTCTTCACTGTCAGCGTGTACGTGTTCTTCGTCACCTGACTCAAGTGACCAATCCGGATCCTTGAAAAACGTACCAAATTCAAATAGTTCACTGATATTCTCTGACAATCCAATATCAAGTGGTTCATAGATTGTAAGTCATTCTACGCATTTCAGCACAGCGTGCCTTTATCAAGATGACTTACAAGTGGTCTAATGCTTCTTTTTATAGGCTCGAATATTGTAACACCTTTTTTAACTCTATAGTGTCCATTGTAACATGCTCTATTTTACGCAGCAGTACAAAGTTTCTATTAGTAGTATTTGCTTGGCATTCAGTATATGAAAGTACAAGGATATTGCACAGAAGATCATATAAATTATATATATAAAAGACATGCATTAAAAATACATATATACACAAAAATATATCCAAATATGCACCTCTAAAAACATATATCTAAAAAGAATCAAAAAATAATAAATTTCCTCTAATTATTTATAAATAAAATTTGATTTTTATTAAATAATTAAAATTTGATTTGAGACTAAATATATAAGATTACCAAACTAATGAATGAAAAATAGATGATTCTAAAATTGATGATAAAAAATAGTGATTAAAAAACTGATTAGGAAAGTTTTAATAAATGTTCATAGAATCTAGATATAGATATTTGATGTAGATATAAAAATGTTATGTGTATAATATATATATAAAATGTATTGTAATAAATATAAGGATAAACAATATTACTAACTCATGAATAAATTAGTTGAAAGGATTAAGGTCAAGTTCTGCATTTAGCCCTCCTGGGGTCAGAGTCCTAAAATTAAAAATCAGTTCAGCTTCAGTAAATAGGAGCTGTTTCAGTGTATTTCCTCCTCTTTGGAGTTTAATCTTTTTAACCCCCCAGTATAAAAATCCTTCAGTTTTTTGTTCATGGAAGTCTTTAAAATGCTTTGAAAGTAAGTGGTCCTCATAGCCCCATTCAATATTTAAAAGATGTTGTCTTATCCTGTCTCTTACTGGCCTGCTCGTCTGTCCAAAATATTGTTTCTTACACGGACACTGTATCATGTATACAACATTCCTATCCAAACATCTAATAGTTTCTCTAATTTTGACTTTATGATCTGAATTGCTAGCTTCTATTATTTTGCATTTACTACTGAAATTACAGGCTTTGCATTGGTGACAGGGGTAGAATCCTTCAAGTTTCTGTCCATGAACATCTGTATTAAAGCGTTTTCTTTTTCTGAACTCGCTAGGTGCTAAAATAGATTTTAGTGTTTTAGCTTTTCTGTAGACTATCCTAGGTTTATTTTCTGTAATTTCACTCAGAACTGGATCTTTCTGCACTAAGTGCCAGTGTTTATGAATGATTTTTTTTGATTAGTTTATAATCTGCACTATACTGAGTTATAAAAGTAGTTTCAAAATCTTTAGAATTGGGTGGTGTTTTTACTTTTTTCTGAATAAGTGTATTTCTTTCTATTTTCTCTACCTCTTGTATAGCTCCTGTTATAAATTCCTCATTATAACCTTTCTCTATGAATCTTTCTTTAAGTACATTTGCTTGACTCTTGTAATCATCTATTGAAGAACAATTCTTCCTTAGTCTTAGAAACTGTCCTTTAGGGACATTCAACTTCCATTGGTCGTAGTGACTACTATTATAGTGTATATAGTTGTTTGTATCTACTTTCTTAAAAAATGTTTTCGTCTGAATTTTGTTATCCACAATCTCAATAGTCAAGTCTAAAAAATCTATAGTCCTAACATTAAAATCATATGTAAAAGTGATTCCCCAACCATTATTATTTATATCTTCCATAAATTGAATTAGGAGTTCTTCTCCTCCCCTCCAAATCAGGAATAGATCATCTATATAGCGTTTGATGAGTACGAGGTTTGCGCTCCATGCACTATTAATAATGTGGTCTTGTTCAAATCTACCCATGAAGAGGTTTGCATAACTGGGCGCAAACCTCGTACCCATCGCTGTTCCTTTTCTTTGTAAAAAATATTCACCATTAAAATTAAAATAATTATTATTGAGAATAAAACTAATAGACTGTATTTAAAAATCTGCTTGATTAATCGACATACTGGCATCATTATGTAAAAAATACTTAGTTGAATCTATTCCTAAAATATGTGTTATATTGGTATAAAGTGCATTTACATCGCAGATATTACTACAATTAAATAAATTATTCCTATTTAAAACTAAATACTTACCTATAAAATAAACCCTTAAATAGCTACAATATAACTAATAATTACATTGTAGCTATCTCAGGGTTTATTTTTATTTTACAGGCAACTTTGTATTTATTTTAACTAGGTACAATAGTTATTAAATAGTTATTAACTACTCTAAAACCCACCCAATCCCCCCTTAGTAAAACCTAACACTAACCCCTTGAAGATCACCCTACCTTGAGACGTCTTCACCCAACTGGGCAGAAGTGGTCCTCCAGATGGCCAGAAGTCTTCATCCGATCCGGGCACAAGAGGACCTCCAGACGGGCAGAAGCCTTCATCCAGGCGGCATCTTCTATCATCATTCATCCGGAGCGGGTCCATCTTCAAGTCATCCGACGCGGAGCATCCTCTTTTATCCGACAACTAACACTAAATGAAGGTACCTTTAAGTGACGTCATCCAAGATGGCGGCCCTTCAATTCCAATTGACTGATAGAATTCTATCAGCCAATCGGAATTAAGGTAGAAAAAATCCTATTGGCTGATGCAATCAGCCAATAGGATTGAAGTTCAATCCTATTGGCTGATCCAATCAGCCAATAGGATTTAGCTCGCATTCTATTGGCTGATTGGAACAGCCAATAGAATGCAGGCTCAATCCTATTGGCTGATCCAATCATTTTTTCTACCTTAATTCCGATTGACTGATAGAATTCTATCAGCCAATCGGAATTGAAGGGACGCCATCTTGGATGGCGTCACTTAAAGGTAGTGTTAGTCATCGGATGGAAGAGGATGTTCCACGTCGGATGGCTTGAAGATGGACCCGCTCCACTCCGGATGGATGAAGATAGAAGATGCCGTCTGGATGAAGACTTCTGCCCGTCTGGAGGTCCTCTTCTGCCTGGATCGGATGAATACTTCTGGCCGTCTGGAGGACCACTCCTGCCCGGTTGGGTGAAGACGTCTCAAGGTAGGGTGATCTTCAAGGGGTTAGTGTTAGGTTTTATTAAGGGGGGATTGGGTGGGTTTTAGAGTAGGATTGGGTGTTTGGGTGGTGGGTTTTAATGTTGGGTGGGTATTGTATTTTTTTTTTTCAGGTAAAAGAGCTGATTACTTTGGGGCAATGCCCCGCAAAAGGCCTTTTTAAGGGCTATTTGTAATTTAGCATAGGGTAGGGATTTTTATTATTTTGGGGGACTTTTTTATTTCATTAGGGGGTTTAGATTAGGTGTAATTAGTTTAAAATTCTTGTAATTATTTTATTATTTTTTGTAATTTAGTGGGATTTTTTTTCGTACTTTAGTTTATTTAATTTAATTGTAATTAATTGTAGTTAATTTAGCTAATTTATTTAATTATAGTGTAGTGTTAGGTGTAATTGTAACTTAGGTTAGGGTTTATTTTACAGTTAAATTTGTACTTATTTTAACTAGAAAGATATTAAATAGTTAATAACTATTTAATAACTATTGCACCTAGTTAAAATAAATACAAAGTTGCCTGTAAAATAAAAATAAACCCTGAGATAGCTACAATGTAATTATTAGTTATATTGTAGCTATCTTAGGGTTTATTTTATAGGTAAATATTTAGTTTTAAATAGGAATAATTTAGCTAATAATAGTAATTTTATTTAGATGTATTTAAATTATATTTAAGTTAGGGGGGTGTTAGGGTTAGACTTAGATTTAGGGGTTAATAACTTTATTATAGTGGCGGCGACGTTGGGGGCGGCAGATTAGGGGTAAATAAGTGTAGTTAGGTGGCGGCGACATTGGGGGCGGCAGAGTAGGGGTTAATAAATAAAAAGTAAGTGTCTGCGATGTTGGGGGCAGCAGATTAGGGGTTCATAGGGATAATGTAGGTAGCGGCGGTGTCCGGTGCGGCAAATTAGGGGTTAATAATAAAATGCAGGTGTCAGCGATGTCGGGGGCAGTCGATTAGGGGTTAATAAGTGTAAGATTAGGGGTGTTTAGACTTGGGGTTCATATTAGGGTGTTAGGTGTAGACATAAAAAGTATTTTCCCATAGGAATTAATGGGGCTGCGTTAGAAGCTGAACGCTGCTTTTTTGCAGGTGTTAGGGTTTTTTTCAGCCGATTCTCCCCCATTGATTCCTCTGGGGAAATCGTGCACGAGCAGGTTTAGCCAGCTCACCGCTACCGTAAGCAGCGCTGGTGTTACAGTGAGATGTGGAGCTAAATTTTGCTCTCCGCTCACTTTTTTTGCGGCAAACGCCAGGTTTAAAAAAACCTGTAATACCAGCGTTGTCTTAAGTGAGCGGTGAGAAAAAAATGTTCGTTAGCCCCGCACACCATTACCGACAAAAACTCGTAATCTAGCTGTAAGTAAGCTGATGACAATAGAAGATCAATATTAATGGTTATGGTATACTGATCTGAAAATAGATCTCCCTGATAAATATAAAGGGATCAGCTGTAAACAGTTATGAACCAGCTTTGAAGATGTAATACAATTTTTGTTATTGTTTTTTTTCCCCCGTCAGTGATTTAGTTACTGATGCTTAAATATTAGGTTTTACTCCTCTATTAAGGTCTAATAGGTATGCTAAATAAGAAAAAACTGGGAATATTGGAACCTATTGTCATAGAACTAAACTCATAGTTAAACAGTAGTGGAGAGCTACAAGGGGGTAAATAAGATAGGCCAAATTGCCCTGGCCCCAGGCAACCTAGCCATAATGTGATGTTGTAGTATTGAAATTATATGGCAGTATAACAAGGAGTAACACTCATTTACTCTCACTGATAATTTATATTGCTATGGTAATAATAAAAAAAAAAAAATAGAAAAAGAAAAAGGAGGAGAGGAGAGGGGGAATATAGCATACCAATAAGTATAAGTGTTTAAATTGCCCTGAGTAACCACAAGTATACCCTCATTGCACGATAATGAACTGAAGCATGGAGCAAAATAACTGTTGAGAGAGAGTGCACTTAATGGTAAACAGGAATCTAGTTAAAGTACTAACTAATACTTCACATAAAGTAAATCACATATAATTTCAGTGTGACTTGCTAAATATGGTAATAGTAGGTACACTATGGTAAAACAAAGGGCTTCAATTAACTGAAAGCAGCCATATTACATATTCAAGTAGTTTAAGAATACCTCTTTGTTCCTAATATTTATGCCCATATTTCTGTATTAACTTAAGTATAAGAAAAGCATACAGCATGTACTACATTGCTAAATTAATAACAGAAGATTTTTGTGTTGCAAAATATTATAAGCAGAGTGCATTCCAAACACTACATAAGTTATTACTTCCTACAAGTATCTGGTCAAATCAGCCAAAAGGCAGTTTATTGTTAGCTTAGAATTCGGATACTAGGGAAGTAAATCTCACAAAGTATCAAACATAGGTGTAACGTCCATTAAGATGAGTTCTAAATCTTCCTGAGCTCTTTCATCAGCTTACTCCTGTCTTGCAGGCAAACATAAAATAAACTAGCTGTGTAAGCGGGAAGGAATGGCTTCATATACCTTCTCGCTCAGGGGTTGCCCCCATATGGAAGAGCAGACTCCCGAAGTTCAAGGACAGGGTCACTGGCTCTATGCGTAGGAGGATAATATCTGGCTGTGAAGCACATGGTAGGTCACAAAGCTCTGGTTGGTTAGTGCAGCCTTTTACAATTGTAGCTGTTTATCACCTGTAGCTTGGGTTAATGATCGTAGCTGTTTATCACCTGTCGCTTGGGATGGAGTACTATCTTCGATCTCAATTGCTGCAGATATTATAAGAATAGATATGAAATGGCTTGTTGTTATCCAACAGTCGCAAGCCTTTGGTAAGACTACAAATTCTTCCCCACTACTTCCGTAGATCTTATTTTCCACTTTGTTACTCTACTCTTTTGCTGTGTCTGATTTTTTGCAGAGATTCAATCTCAGGTTTTCCTCCCATGTCTGATCTCTTGCAGGTTCACCATCGACCTCGAGGGGTAGATTTTGGAGCTGCGGATGGGATGACAGGACCCCGGACCACATAACCCTGCCATCTCCACCCGGTTTAGCAGTGTAGTTCCCTGCAAAGGTGCTGATTTGTGAGGCAGCATGGGAAAGCCTCTCTTATTGCAATAATGAGAGCATTGTGATGAGCCTCCATAACACTTGTAAGTTCAGATAGAATAGCTGTTGTGGCCTCCATGATTTAAGCACTTACTTGATGTAGCAGAATAAATAGCTCATCCTATAGCTTTATGAGTTGTGTCATACCAGTTAGCGCAAGTATGATTGCAAAGTTCTGTAGCAAGATTTCAACACTGCTCATTAACCCAGAGATCTGGGGGGTAATACGTGGCAGCCTAAACCAACGATTCCTTAGCCTCCGAAGAGGCAAACATAAGGCTATCTGCATTTATAGGTCTTTTCCCTTGTGGTTTTGCCAAAGAGCATAGAAAGGAGGGTTTGCGGTCCTGGAGAGTTCTCTCAGACTCCACTAATGTCCTGTAGGGGATAATAACTAGAAAGGAGAACACTATATGTGTGATAATATATAAAATAACTCAAATAATTGTGCTATAATCAGGAGCCTCCTCAAGATGCGTCTAACCGCTTTGGCAGTCAGCTCTGCCCCCCTGTATAGCATAATTTTGAAGCATTTAGAATAATATTCTTATTAACTAATAATATATTTAACTACAGTAGGAAATGTAAAATAAGCTATATAGAATATTTAAAGGGACAGTCAAGTCCAAAAAAACTTTCATGATTCAAATAGGGCATGTCATTTTAAACAACTTTCCAATTTACTTTTATCACCAATTTTGCTTTTTTCTCTTGGTATTCTTAGTTGAAAGCTAAACCTAGGAGGTTCATATGCTAATTTCTTAGACCTTGAAGGCTGCCTCTAATCTAAATGCATTTTGATAGTTTTTCACCACTAGAGGGCATTAGTTCATGTGTTTCATATAGATAACATTGAGCTCATGCACGTGAATTTACTATGGAGTCAGCTCTGATTGGCTAAAATGGAAGTCTGTCAAAAAAACTAAAATAAGGGGGCAGTCTGCTGAGGCTTAGATACAAGGTAATTACAGAGGTGTGTTGGTTATGCAAAACTGGAAAATTGGTAATTAAGGGATTATCTATGTTTTAAAGCAGCCAAAATTCTGGTGTTGACTGTCCCTTTAAGCAGACAGGAAACGATTTGTTAAACTAAAAACATTTTTGTATGTAAACCAAATATGTTTGCTGTATTCTTGTGTAGAAAATAAACTAGTGCATTATTGTTCTTTTGTTAAAATTCAACTGACATTTCTGTGCGTAACCATTCAGATGTTCATACTGCAAGACTAAAAGTCTTAAAATGTCACTAAACACCTAAGATTTTAAATTTACTATAAAATGTTAAAGGGACAGTCTAGTCAAAATTAAACTTTCATGAATCAGATAGGGTATGTAACTTTAAACAACTTTTCAATTTATTTTTATCATCAACTTTTCTTTGTTCTCTTGGTGAAAGCTAAACCTAGGTAGTCTCATATGCTAATTTCTAAGCCCTTGAAGGACGCCTCTTATCTCAGTACCTTTTGACAATTTTTCACAGCGAGGCAATGCTAGTTCATGTGTGTCATATAGATAATACTGTGCTCACTCCTGAGGAGTTACTTATGAGTCAGGCACTAATTAACTTAAATACAAGTCTGTCAAAAGAATTGAAGTAAGGGGGCAGTCTTAGATACAAGGTAATCACAGAGGTAAAAATTACATTAATATAACCGTGTTGATTATGCAAAACTGGGGAATAGCTAATAATGGATTATTTATCTTTTAAAACAATAACAATTCTGGAGTAGACTGCCCCTTTAAGTTATTTTTAGTAAAATAACTTTGCAATGTACTTTTATATTTTTTTGCTCCTCTGCTCATGTAATTTCCCTTATTGGCTTTTTCAGATAGAAACTACAAATAATGCAGTCAATAGTAGCTTCTCCAGAAGCAAGCCCACGCCTAGATACGAGTTTTGCGTTAGAGGCTGTGAAGTGCTAACAAGCAGTTTATGCTCACCGCTCACTTACAGACAGCGCTGGTATTATGTTTTTTTACAAACCCGGCGTTAGCCGCAACAAAGTGAGCGTAGAGCAAAATTTTGCTCCACATCTCACCTCAATACCAGCGCTGCTTACGTTAGCGGTGAGCTGGTAAAATGTGCTTGTGCACGATTTCCCCATAGGAATCAATGGGGGAGAGCCGGCTGAAAAAAACCTAACACCTGCAAAAAAGCAGCGTAAAGCTCCTAACGCAGCCCCATTGATTCCTATGGGGAAAATACATTTATGTCTACACCTAACACCCTAACATGAACCCTGAGTCTAAACACCCCTAATCTTACACTTATTAACCCCTAATCTGCTGCCCCCGACATCGCCGACACCTGCATTATATTATTAACCCCTAATCTGCTGCTCCGGACACCGCCGCCACCTACATTATACTTATGAACCCCTAATCTGCCGCCCCCAACATCGCAGACACCTACATTTTATTTATTAACCCCTACTCTGCCGCCCCAATGTCGCCGCAACCTACCTACATTTATTAACCCCTAATCTGCCGCCCCCAACGTCGCTGCCACAATAATAAAGTTATTAGGGGTAATAATATTTAAATAGTTTTTGCGATGCGGGAGTGTGGCGGTTTAGGGGTTAGTATATTTGTTATAGTTTGGCAGATTAGGGGTTAAAATATTTATTTTAGTGTTTGCGATGTGGGGGGGCCTCGGTTTAGGGGTTAATAGGTAGTTTATGGGTGTTAGTGTACTTTTTAGCACTTTAGTTAAGAGTTTTATGCTATAGCGTTGTAGTGTAAAACTCTTAACTACTGACTTTTAAATGCGGTACCAGTCTTGACAGGAGAGGGTTTACCGCTCACTTTTGGTCAGACTCGTAATACCGGCGCTATGCAAGTCCCATTGAAAATATAGGATACGCAAGTGGTTTTGCGGTATTTCCAAATCTGGCCAAAAAAGTGAGCGGTACACCTGTACCTGCAAGACTCGTAATACCTGCGGGCGTTAAAAAGCAGCGTTAGGACCTCTTAACGCTGTTTTTTAAGGCTAACGCACAACTCGTAATCTAGACCCTAGATTGGCCTCTCCAAAGGAGGCGAAAGAAGGGTGGGATTTGGCTGTTTAAAAACAATTAAAGCAATCACAATGTTCATTTATATTAAAAATATGTTTAGGCTTGGCATATATGTTATTCTATAGCAAGACAAAAGAAAAGTAATTACAAGGTGTTTAGTTTCCCTTTAAAGACAGTCACCGCTATGCAAAAAACTAAAAAGTTAGTAGCAAATAAATATGCTTTCATTTTACTCAGTGCAGGTGCAGCATAAATCCGAGTGACCCTCATTCTAAAAAGTCTCAAGTATGATAAATGGTTTGCAATCCTGAAAGCTGTAATCAATCACACATTTCATGTAACAATAGCCACATGGCAGTTGCACCTGCTATCATTCAAACACTTTTATTAAAACAATCATGCAATTAACATGAAGATAATAGAGTAGTTATATTGTTGCCACTGAAATACAGTTGTTTTGTTTTTTTAGAAGTGATTGATGAGAGAACAGAATATATTTTACAAAGTGATGCCGTTTCTCTTGTTGGTATCCCACTGTTGCCTTAGTTTGTAATATAATGCAAGGTATCAATCTAAACATTATAAATAAACTAATTTTATTTACTTGTAATGTTAAAATCTTTAATGTTGTTTAGTTTAATACACATTTTGTTCATGCTTAAGACAATTTTGCCAGATTACAAGAGGAGCGTTATTACAAGTTGAAAGAAAACGGTTTTCGTTCGCGCGCTAACCTGTATAAAGCCGAACTTACAATATCACACGTGCAATAACGTATTCCCCCATAGAAGTCAATGGAGCAAAAAAAAAAATTGCTCGCTAACCTGACATGGAAATATTAATATTTCACATTCCAATGTTCTTCACATAGCGAATATGTTTATTTATTCATAATTACATATTTCTACATATATCTGATGTATTTTGGTATAATATATTTCTCTACTATATAGATATATAATCCCTTTATTACCCATACCCCAGTTTTTCATAACCAACACGGTTATATTAATATACTTTTTACCTCTGTGATTACTTTGTATCTAAGCCTCTACAGACTGCCCTCTTATTTTACTTCTTTTCATAGACATGCATTTTAGCCAATCAGTGCTGACTCCTAGGTAACTCTATGTGCATGATCACAATGTTATCTATATGGCACACATGACATAATGCCCTCTAGTTGTGAAAAAATGTCAAAATGCCCTGAGGTAAGAGGCGGCCTTCAAGGGCTTAGAAATTAGCATATGAGCCAACCTAGGTTTAGCTTTAAAGGGACACTCAAGTCAAAATTACATTTCATGATTCAGATAGAGCATGCAATTTTAAACAACTTTACAATTTACTTCCAATTAACAAAATGTTTACCATCTTTTTATAGTTACACTATTTGAGTCACCAGTTCCTACTGAGCATGTACAAGAATTCCCAAAATATACATATATGCATTTGTGATTGGTTGATTGCTGTCACATGATACAAAAGGAGTGGAAAAAGACATAACTTTGAAACTTGTCAGAAAAAAATCTACTACTCATTTGAAGTTCAGACTATGGCCTATATTTATCAAAGTCTGGCGCCCCTGATCCGACAGTGCGGATCAGGTCTGCCAGACCTCACTGAATACGGAGAGCAATACACTCTCCGTATTCAGCATTGCACCCCCTGCAGACTCACGGACAATGGGGGGGTGTCAATCAACCCGATCGTACTCGATCGGGTTGATTTCCGGCGATGTCTGTCCGCCTGCTCAGAGCAGGCGGACAGGTAATGGAGCAGCGCTCTTCGTGACCGCTGCTTCATAACTGCTGTTTCTGGCGAGCCTGCAGGCCCCTAAGTGCTATTTAGGCCCCTAAGTGCTATTTCATTGTTATAAGCAGTAAGGATATGGCTTGTAACATACAGGATGTATATTGAAGGAGGACTAAACTAACGCTGCATACACACACACCTTAGAGTGCTCATGTAGGGGAGGAGGAGTCCATGATTATAGGGTCCACTGATCTTTACTAGTGGAGGTGGGTACCTCTTGTCCTATCAGCACTCTATGAATTGTTTTTATGCAGTTTGTGTTTTAAAAAACACAAGGCTTAGAGTATGGCGTCTGTGCCGAAACATGTCAGCCTTTTGCACTTGTTCCATGTACCCTCCTTGTCAGTTTTATCAGGGTTTCTGTTAACCCGCTTGTTTTTTAACGATTTACTAAATAAAATGTATTAAGTTTTAACCCTCTAGCTTGTTTCGGTGCTCCTAAATCCTACTTTGTCTTCTGCTATTGCATTGTCTTGTTATTAAGCATTGTTGATTATGCAAATCTACTGTATTTACTGGTACATTAAACAAAGAATACCAAAAGAAAAAAGAAAATTTGATGATAAAAGTATATTGGAAAGTGACATGTCCTATCTGAAAGTTTAATTTTGACTAGACTCTCCCTTTAATGGAGATTTATAACACGACAGTGATGAATCCTGCATTTTGAGGCAACTGTATGTTATATCCTGTTCTGATCTAGGTAAAGTAAAAGCCAAGGATTAACGGGAACCATGTTCAATGATTTGTGGCCTCTTTGAGGAGTACCATGGACAGATGGTTTACCATGATGAGTACCATGGGTAGAGGCCTCTCTGTATTGCGGTCAAGAAAGACCAGGGTAAGGGCTGGTAAATAAGATGTACCAAATGGGGAAAAAAAATCCCATCCTACATTACTTATTGTACTTCCAACTCTCTCTGCCACTCTACTTTGACCTTTAAAAAACACTGAATTGCAAAGGTGAAAATTTATGTTGTCATTTTTACAATTTGGGCCCCAGTTCTATATTCTTGTCCCTGAATAAGAGGGTTAGCTGTGAATTTACTTTTAAACTTTTGGTAAATTTCCCAAACAGTACTAGTGTAAGTAGCATGAATATTGTCAGTAGTATCAATGTACTATGGTATATTAACAGCTTAGCAGGTAGAAAAAAAGTCCAATGTGTTCAAAATGTTAAAAGCCATAATCCTTTATTGACAAAATATTAAAAATGGAGCAGAGATTTTGTTTAAAAAGATAGATAATCCCTTTATTACCCATTTCCTAGTTTTGGACAACCAACACAGTTATATAAATACACTTTTTACCTCTGTGATTACCTTGTATCCAATCCTCTGCAAACTGTCCCCTTATTTCAGTTCTTTTGACAGACATCTATTTAAGCCAATCAGAGCTGGATCACCTGAACTCCACGTGTGTGAGCACAGTGTTATCTAAATGACACACATGAACTAACATCCTCTAGTGGTGAAAAACTGTCAAAATGCCCTGAGAGAAGAGGCAGCCTTCAAGGGCTTAGAAATTAGCATATGAACCTCCTAGGTTTAGCTTTCAATTAAGAATATCAAGAGAACAAAGCAAAATTGGTGATAAAAGTAAATTTGAAAATTGTTTAAAATTACATTCTCTATCTGAATCATGAAAGTTTATTTTGGACTAGACTGTCTCTATAATTAGGCCTCATCAATGAGGCTCAGCCATATTCCTCTAAGCACATTGGGCAAGGAGTCCACGTCTAGTTTCTTCTTTTACTCTTAGGGAGACATCCTGATGGTCATATTACAAATGCATACAGAAAAGAAGTGCTCTACCAGGAATGAACCTAGGAGAAGCCTCTTTTAGCCCAATTGTGTTTTTCACAGAGGAGTTTCCTGAAGTATATCTGTCATGGATCCGATCATCGCTGTGTCGCAGTGACTCCTAGAACCATCTGCTCTCCTCTGTAGCATTATGTTGCTAGCAACATGATGCAGTCTCTCAGCTGACCCGCTCTGATGACGTCAAACAGGTCTTTAAATCTCTGGCGGAACTAAGCTTCTGGGTCCGTTTGTTGGATCGTTTCTCTTTCCAGGGCATGTGTTTTTTGTACCCCTTTGTTCTTGATTATCCTCTGCCTGCCATATAGTGACTCTGAACGCTGCTTTGACTGACCATTTTCTTGGATTACCCTCTGCATGCCAAATAGTGACTCTGACCTCTGCTTTGCCTGACCACTCTCTTGGATTACCCTCTGCCTGCCATAAAGTGATACTGACCTTTGATTTGCCTGACCTCCCTCTTGGATTACCATCTGCCTGCTATAAAGTGATACTGAGTAATAATGTTAACTTACAGCGCTGTGTGTAGATGACCTATAGCTCCTGTCTATAGTGGGTCCCCAAATACCCACAGAGTAGATTGTAAGAAAAAAGAATGGCTAGATAGGAGTGCCAAAATAGGCAAGGTCTTGCAGAATTAGAGTATGGTATATAATGCTAGACCATAGGTGGAAGTAGCACTCAGTTAAACATATAGTATTTATAATGCAGAATTAGAGTATGGTATATAATGCTAGACCATAGGTGGGAGTAGCACTCAGTTAAACATATAGTATTTATACTGAACCATAAATGTGGTAACTGCACAATCTAAATGTATGGACAAGTCTCAAGATAAATGTATAGCACAGAAAAAACTCTGAGATATTTTACACAGGGTATCACAAAATTTAATACAAATTATATTTATACACATGGATCCATGTTGACATAATCTTATATAGTCTAAAACAATCCGCTAATAAAATGGATTAAAATACAACACTTATATGTGAGCCTCACGCATGGGGAGATGAGGGCTAAAGTGGAAGTTTGGTCATGCTAACAAATTAGACGTAAGCACGCTAATACATTCGACACTAACAGAATAAAACTGTTGCACATAAAAAAATGATGAATTTGGCAAAGGTACATAAAATGGTACAGTTGACGTTAGTTCATGTAGTTATCAATCTGGTTATTGATACAAAAATGCTAGTGAATATCGTTAATGGTGAAAACAACAAACAATAGAGTAAACGATGATGTGGTGTTAAAATGGTTAATTCCAAAAAAGGTAAATTCCAAAGATCGTGATCCACATAAAATAATAAATCCAAAAAATATAAAAAATATATATATAAAATGTTATTCAATCCAAAAATGTGGAAAATGAGTTAAAAAATGAAAGATGTGAGCAACTAGTGTGTACACAAACTAGTGAACGTGATCATAGAAAAAGCTTATAAAAATGTGATAAAGAACTTGCGGTAAAAAACTTATGTGTTCCTGGATGTTACTCCGTTGGTTGGAGTGTCCCTTTAGTTGTAATCCTAATGATGAAGGATATGTAGAGAAAAAAATGTGGAGATAAAAAATGTAGAGATATGCTCCTGGATGTTAACCCGTTGATTGGAGCGTCCCTTTAATTGTAATCCTAATAATGAAGGATATGTAGAGATAAAAATGTGGAGATAAAAAATGTAAAAATAAAATATGTGAAAAATAAAGATGAATCTGGGAAGTCCTCAAAACCTGTGAATAAAGGATGATAGCATAGTGTGATACTGTTTAAATATTCGATAGTTAAATGGAATATAACTCACAATATTTTTGTCAATGCTTTTCGGCCCACAAAAGAGGCCTTTTTCAAGACTATTATATGGTATGGGTGAGCTAAGACCTTTATACCTTTATCTAACCAATCATCTTCACCTTTGATTGCGCCAACATTTTCGCGCCAAAAATCGCTATACCGGAAGTGGTAAACCGGATGTATTTAGCTGTTGTACCGGATGTTATTGTGGTGCAAAATGTCTATCTAACAAACTTCTATTATATCTTAATAATTTGTTTAGGATGTAACTTTATCTGTTTTTCTTATGTGGCTTGGTTTACCTGTTATATTCGGGCATCTTAGTGTGTCCGTTTTATCCCTTATTTAATGGTGAATACCCCCTTAAACAGGATGTCGAATGAACTTCCTGTAGGCTTTGACGGATGTTATGGTTCCATAAAACCGGAAGTATGGAGTAATGTGAACTTCCGGTATGGTTCCGTAAAACCGGAAGTGGGAAGAAAACATCCGATGTGGTCCCGGAAATGTAACCAATGTTTATTATCCGGATTACGGTTAAATTTATGTGAATGATTGGTTAGAATAACGGCCAATGTATTCTGAGTTTGTATATATCTAAATGTTGCCTTATAGTCTGAAATGGATCATCTATTCATAATCTATCTGAATGATTTGTGAGGTAGATACCCCTTCAATAGTGGATAGAATAGTCCTATATTGACAAATCAATATAAAATACAAAGGTAAATAAAAAGGTTAAATGAAACCTGGAAGACAATATTAAAACCAAAGAGAGATTTATCCTATAAATGGTATTTACATTATACAAGTTAAAGACGAAAAACATATTAAAGCAAAGGAGAGACTTATCCTATGTTCAGGATTTAAATTATGTGAGATGGTAATTTCTGAGTAAAGTATAAGACATCACATGGATGGAGATGGAGAGAGCTCAGTTATATACCGTGAGACTGTAAATAGCTCCTATGAGACTGAAGATTATCTATAAGATAGGGTATTGGATATAGAATCAATCCAATCATACTGTTATGTGAGTGTGTAAGGAGTGATCTTGTGTTCGCAATCTTTGAGTGTATTAGTCTAGCCCTTTACATAGATCCATTTTAACCCTATGGACTTACATCTATGTCAAATCACTTCATTGGTGCCAGCATGTACTTTAAGGTTACCCTGTAGCGCCATGCACCCTAAATGTGTTCTATAGGTGTTTGTGTTTGCCCTAATTGTATTATTACTTGGCCATCTAGATACATATAGATATAGTCCATCTAGATGTGTATGTATATAGTCTGGGGTCACAGAATTCAGGTTAGGTCTGAGATTATCACTAGCTAATTTAGGTAATCGGCTGATGGTAGTTGTAGTTAACTTTGAGTACCAGACATGTGGTCTAATATAACAAGGCTTCCATAAAAATGTGTCAAATACTTTGAGAGCTAACTATTGATTTCCTTGATCAGGTTCCCCGTTATTGGATGTGGGGACTTGTGTGTTATCAATTTTAGTTACAATTGAAGAGTCCTCGAACTCAATGTATTGTGTTCCCATACATTCTGACTAGGATCAGTTGTATTGTGGTCTGTGTGGTGGGAGCAGTGGGACTGATGGAGTTAAACCATACCATGAAGAGGATCCTGTTAGAGAACCATATCCGTCATTTTTTGTGCAGATCTTAGAGATGTATAGATTTCCCTTTCTGGAATCTTGTATTAGGACCTTGTATTGCTCACACTGATATCTCTTGTTTATTCACATAGATGTTTGTGTGTTCAGACGTAAAGGTCTTAGTAGGGTTTCTTTAGTTCTATTATTGTATGATTACTTCAGACTCAATAGATGGGAAAGGTCTTCCTTGTTGTTTAAACCTTTCAGGTAAAGACAGTCCAAGTCGAAAATCCATCTGGACTCTGCAATCAGAAGCTTCTTTTCATAGTTGCCTCCCCTCCAATTTGGTTTTATTATTTGGATTCCATAGAAGACCTCAGCTTCTATGGAATCCAAATAATAAAACCAAATTGGAGGGGAGGCAAAGGGAAAATTGGAGGGGAGGAAAGGGAAATCTATACATCTCTAAGATCTGCACAAAAAATGACGGATATGGTTCTCTAACAGGATCCTCTTCATGGTATGGTTTAACTGCATCAGTCCCACTGCTCCCACCACACAGACCACAATACAACTGATCCTAGTCAGAATGTATGGGAACACAATACATTGAGTTCGAGGACTCTTCAATTGTAACTAAAATTGATAACACACAAGTCCCCACATCCAATAACGGGGAACCTGATCAAGGAAATCAATAGTTAGCTCTCAAAGTATTTGACACATTTTTACGGAAGCCTTGTTATATTAGACCACATGCCTGGTACTCAAAGTTAATTACAACTACCATCAGCCGATTACCTAAGTTAGCTAGTGATAATCTCAGATCTAACCTGAATTCTGTGACCCCAGACTATATACATACACATCTAGATGGACTATATCTATATGTATCTAGATTGCCAAGTAATAATACAATTAGGGCAAACACAAACACCTATAGAACACATTTAGGGTGCATGGCGCTACAGGGTAACCTTAAAGTACATGCCGGCACCAATGAAGTGATTTGACATAGATGTAAGTCCATAGGGTTAAAATGGATCTATGTAATGGGCTAATCTAATACACTCAAAGATTGCGAACACAAGATCACTCCTTACACACTCACATAATGGTATGATTGGATTGATTATATATCCAATACCCTATCTTATAGATAATCTTCAGTCTCATAGGAGCTATTTACAGTCTCACGGTATATAACTGAGCTCTCTCCATCTCCATCCATGTGATGTCTTATACTTTACTCAGAAATTACCATCTCGCATAATTTAAATCCTGAATATAGGATAAGTCTCTCCTTTGCTTTAATATGTTTTTCGTCTTTAACTTGTATAATGTAAATACCATTTATAGGATAAATCTCTCTTTGGTTTTAATATTGTCTTCCAGGTTTCATTTAACCTTTTTATTTACCTTTGTATTTTATATTGATTTGTCAATATAGGACTATTCTTTCCACTATTGAAGGGGTATCTACCTCACAAATCATTCAGATAGATTATGAATAGATGATCCATTTCGGACTGTAAGGCAACATTTAGATATATACAAACTCAGAATACATTGGACGTTATTCTAACCAATCATTCACATAAATTTAACCGTAATCCGGATAATAAACATTGGTTACATTTCCGGGACCACATCGGATGTTTTTTTCCCACTTCCGGTTTTACGGAACCATACCGGAAGTTCACATTACTCCATACTTCCGGTTTTACGGAACCATAACATCCGTCAAAGCCTACAGGAAGTTCAATCAACTTCCTGTTTAAGGCGGTATTCACCATTAAATAAGGGATAAAACGGACACACTAAGATGCCCGAATATAACAGGTAAACCAAGCCACATAAGAAAAACAGATAAAGTTACATCCTAAACAAATTATTAAGATATAATAGAAGTTTGTTAGATGGACATTTTGCACCACAATAACATCCGGTACAACAGCTAAATACATCCGGTTTACCTCTTCTGGTATAGCGATTTTTGGCGCGAAAATGTTGGCGCAATCAAAGGTGAAGATGATTGGTTAGATAAAGGTATAAAGGTCTTAGCTCACCCATACCATATAATAGTCTTGAAAAAGGCCTCTTTTGTGGGCCGAAACGCGTTGACAAATATATGGTGAGTTATATTCCTTTTAACTATCGAATATTTAAACAGTATCACACTATGCTATCATCCTTTATTCAAATGTTTTGAGGACTTCCCAGATTCATCTTTATTTTTAACATATTTTATTTTTACATTTTTTATCTCCACATTTTTATCTCTACATATCCTTCATTATTAGGATTACAATTAAAGGGACGCTCCAATCAACGGGTTAACATCCAGGAGCATATCTCTACATTTTTTATCTCCACATTTTTTTCTCTACATATCCTTCATCATTAGGATTACAACTAAAGGGACACTCCAACCAACGGAGTAACATCCAGGAACACATAAGTTTTTTACCACAAGTTCTTTATCACATTTTTATAAGCTTTTTCTATGATCACGTTCACTAGTTTGTGTACACACTAGTTGCTCACATTTTTCATTTTTTAACTCATTTTCCACATTTTTGGATTGAATAACATTTTATATATATATTTTTTATATTTTTTGGATTTATTATTTTATGTGGATCACGATCTTTGGAATTTACCTTTTTTGGAATTAACCACTTTAACACCACATCATCGTTTACTCTATTTTTTGTTGTTTTCACCATTAACGATATTCACTAGCATTTTTGTATCAATAACCAGATTGATAACTACATGAACTAACGTCAACTGTACTGTTTTATGTACCTTTGCCAAATTCATCATTTTTTTATGTGCAACAGTTTTATTCTGTTAGTGTCGAATGTATTAGCGTGCTTACGTCTAATTTGTTAGCGTGACCAAACTTCCACTTTAGCCCTCATCTCCCCATGCGTGAGGCTCACATATAAGTGTTGTATTTTAATCCATTTTATTAGCGGATTGTTTTAGACTATATAAGATTATGTCAACATCGATCCATGTGTATAAATATAATTTGTATTACATTTTGTGATACCCTGTGTAAAATATCTCAGAGTGTTTTCTGTGCTATACATTTATCTTGAGACTTGTCCATACATTTAGATTGTGCAATTACCACATTTATGGTTCAGTATAAATACTATATGTTTAACTGAGTGCTACTCCCACCTATGGTCTAGCATTATATGCCATACTCTAATTCTGCAGTATAAATAATATATGTTTAACTGAGTGCTACTTCCACCTATGGTCTAGCATTATATACCATACTCTAATTCTGCAAGATTTTGCCTATTTTGGCGCTCCTATCTAGCCATTCTTTTTTCTTATAAAGTGATACTGACCTCTGCTTTGCCTGACCACTTTCTTGGATTACCCTCTGCCTGCAATAAAGTGATACTGACCTCTGTTTTGCCTGACCACTCTCTTGGACTACCCGCTACCTACCATAAAGTAAAACTGACCTCTGCTTTGCCTGACTACCCTCTTGGATTACCCTCTGCCTGCCATAAAGTGATACTGACCTCTGCTTTGCCTTACCACTCTCTTGGACTACACACTACCTGCCATAAAGTGATACCGACATCTGCTTTGCCTGACCTCTCTTTTGGACTACCTGCTACCTGCCATAAAGTGCTACTGACCTATGCTTTGCCTGACCACTCTCTTGGATTATTTTTTGTCTGCCTTAAAGATTTACTGTCCACTGTTTTGCTGGCTCACAGCTTCCTGTCTCTCCTAGAATTCAGTACACAGCTCTACTTATTCCTGCATCTGCTGTAAATACTCAGTTCTGTGTATTCTACATTATTGCTTTCCTATTACAGAGGGTCATGCCCTGGGTTTCTCTCAGTGTGCTAGTGTGTGTGATATATACTCTAGCAATTGGGTCTAGTCCTGGACTGATTTTATATGGCTGACAATATCAGTCTGATCCCACCTAGAATGGCAATCCAATCCTCCTCTGATCAAGTAACATGACAAACCTAGACAATTGTTTTGGCTTTGATTGGGCTTCCTCAGTGAGGTGCATCCATAGTTCTCTAAGCACATTGGGAAAGGAGTCAATGTCTGGTTTCCTCCATCACCCTTAGGGGACTAGTGACCCTTATTGACCATCCCTACTGTGCTCTTGCTATCCTGCCTTGAGATTTATCTGTAATTTATTTTAAATAATCTTGACTTTATAGATAAAACCAGCTTTGTTCTACAAGTTTCAATTTGTCAGAAATTGTCAAATTCTTGCACTCTGTCCATTAAGCTTTATTTTACTAGCATGTTGGCAAAGATACCACACAAAAGATATTCTGAATATACTTTGGCAACAAACAATCAGCTAGATTACGAGTTTTGAATGCTATAGGGAAATTAACGACTGCCACAAAAGCGGCGTTAATACACCTCCTTATAGCACTGCTATTACAAGTTTATAAAAACAGGCTTGTGCGGGCGATATGGTGGCGTTGAGCTCCATATCGCACCGAAATACAAGCGCTGCTTTGACATGCTCATGCAAGATTTCCCCATAGACATCAATGGGGAGAGCCGGCAAAAAAGAAGCCTAACACCTGCGATCGCAGAAACAAAAACTGCCACCCTTAACATCGCCACCACCTAAATAAAGCTATTAACCCCTAATCTGCCGCCCTTAACATTGCCGCCACCTTAATAAAACTATTAACCATTAATCTGCCACCCTTAACAGCGCTGCCACCTACATTACAGTTATTAACCCCTAATCTGCTGCCCCCCAATGTCACCGCCACTATACTAAAGTTATTAACCCCTAAACCTCTGGCCTCCCACTTCACTAACACTACATAAATATATTAACCCATAAACCTAACCATAACCCTAAGCATAAGTCTAACCCTAACCCTAACACCTCCTAACTTAAATATAATTAAAATAAATCTAAATGAACCTTAGAATTATTACCTAAATAATACCTATTTCAAACTAAATACATACTTACCTGTAAAAAAAACCTAAGCTAGCTACAAAATAACTAATAGTTATATTGTAGCTAGCTTAGGTCTTATTTTTATTTCACAGGTAAGTTTGTATTTATTTTAACTAGGTAGACTAGTTAGTAAATAGTTATTAACTATTTACTAACTACCTAGTTAAAATAAATACAAATTTACCTGTAAAATAAAACCTAACCTGTCTTACACTAAAATCTACCATTACAATCAAATCAAATAAATTAAATTAATCAAATACAATTATCTAAACAAAAAAAACACACTAAATTACACAAAATAAAAACAAAATTATAAAAAAAAAATTACTCCTAATCTAATAATATAAAAAAGCCCCCCAAAATAGTAAAACCCCTAGCCTACACTAAACTGCCAATAGCCCTTAAAAGGGCCTTTTGCGGGGCATTGCCCCAAAGATAACAGCTCTTTTACCTTGTAATAAAAATTACAAACACCCTCCATCAGTGAAACCCACCACCCACCCAACCAAACCCCCCAAATAAAACTCTATCTAAATAAACCTAAGCTAACCATTGCCCCAAAAAGGGCATTTGAATGGGCATTTCCCTTAAAAGGGCATTTAGCTCTTTTACGGTGCCCAAACCCTAAGCTAAAAATAAAACCCAATAGAATGCAAGCTCAATCCTATTGGCTGATTGGATCAGCCAATAGGATTGAAGCTCAATCTATTGGCTGATTGGATCAGCCAATAGGATTTTTTCCCCTTTAATTGCTATTGGCTGATAGAATTGTATCAGCCAATCAGCCAATCGGATGACGTCACTTAAAGTGAACTTAATTTTCCAGTGAAGATCGGAAGAAGAGGATGCTCCTCACTGGATGTCTTGAAGATGGACCAGCTCCGTGCCAGATGGATGAAGATAGAAGATGCCATCTGGATGAAGACTTCTGCCCGCTTGGATGAAGACTTCTGGCAGCTTCGATGAAGACTTCTGCCTGCTTGGATGAAGACTTCTGCCAATTTTGATGAGGACTTCTGCCCGCTTGGATGAGGACTTTGCCGGCTGGATGAGGATGGATGTCTGGTCATCGAAAACTGTAAGTGGATCGTAAGGGGTTAATGTTAGTTTTTTTTAAGGGTTTATTGGATGGGCTTTATTTTTAGCTTAGGGTTTGGGCACCGTAAAAGGGCTAAATACCATTTTAAGGGCAATGTCCATCCAAATGCCCTTTTCAGGGCAATGGTTAGCCTACGTTTATTTAGGGGGATTGGTTGGGTGGGTGGTGGGTTTTACTGTTGTGGGGGTGTTTGCAATTTTTATTGCCAGGTAAAAGAGCTGTTATCTTTGGGGCAATGCCCCGCAAAAAGCCCTTTTAAGGGCTATTGGCAGTTTAGTGTAGGCTAGGGCTTTTATTATTTTGGGGGGGCTTTTTTATTTTGATAGGGCTACTAGATTAGGAGTAAAAAATAATTATAATTTAGTTTTTTATTTTGTGTAATTTAGTGTTTTTTTTGTAATTTAGATAATTGTATTTGCTTAATTTAATTTATTTGATTTGATTGTAATGGTAGGTTATAGTGTAAGGCAGGTTAGGTTTTATTTTACAGGTAAATTTGTATTTATTTTAACTAGGTAGTTAGTAAATAGTTAATAACTATTTACTAACTAGTCTACCTAGTTAAAAAAATACAAACATACCTGTGAAATAAAAATAAAACCTAAGATAGCTACAATATAACTATTAGTAATATTGTAGCTCGCTTAGTTTTTTTTTACAGGTAAGTATGTATTTAGTTTTAAATAGGAATTATTTAAGTAATAATTGTAAGGTTTATTTAGATTTATTTTAATTATATTTAAGTTAGGGGGTGTTAGGGTTAGGGTTAAACTTATGCTTAGGGTTACGTTAGTGTTAGGGTTAGGTTTAGGGGTTAATATATTTAGGTAGTGATGTGGGAGGCCAGAGGTTATGGGGTTAATAGTTTAATTGGGTATATTTCGTTGTGGGGGGCTTGCGGTTTAGTGGTTAATAGGTTTATTATAGAGGTGGTGTGGACGAATGGCAGATTAGGGGTTAATGATATTTAAGTAGTGTTTGCGATGCGGGAGGGCAGCAGCTTAGGGGTTACTAGCTTTATTATAGCGGCGGTGTGGGCGGACGGCAGATTAGGGGTTAATAATATTTAAGTAGTGTTTGCGATGCGGGAGGGCGGCGGTTTAGGGGTTAATAGATTTATTATAGTGGCAACAATGTTGGGGGCGGCGGAAGAGGGGTTAATACATTTTAATAGTGGCAGCGATGTCTGGAGCGGCAGATTAGGGTTTAATAATTTTATTTTAGTATTCGCAATGCGGGAGGGCCTCGGTTTAGGGTTAATAGGTAGTTTATGAGTGTTTAATGTACTTTGCAGCAGTTTAGTTATGATTTTTATGCTACAGCTTTGTAACGTAAAACTCATTACTACTGACCTTAGATGGCGGTACGAATCTTGTCAGTATAGAGTGTACCGCTCAATTTTTGGTCTTCCAGGCAAACTCGTAATACCGGCACTATGGAAGTCCCATTAATTTTTTTTTTTAAAAATGCGGTATTGACGTTGCGTGATGACCAAAAAGGTGTGCGGTACACCTATACCAACAAAACTTGTAATAGCAGAGTTAGGGAAAAAGCAGAATTATGAAACATAACGATACTTTTTCACTCATAACGCCAAACTCGTAATCTAGCTGTATATATATATATATACATATATATATATATATATACATATATATATATATATATATATATATATATATATAGTTCCAGTATCGGATGTGCACTCCTTTATTCACCTTATATGTCAGCCACCAGGGTGCTAGATCAACCATTAGTTAATTAAGCATTCCATTACGACAGCACTTACTGGTTTTAATAAAATATAACTTTTATTGTCAAAATTCCATTAAAAAAAGTCCATGACTTTTCTTATTCGGAATTCATTTTTTGGATATTATTGTGTGATACTCCCACTACATAGACTAACACTATTTGATAAAGATGCCAGTTAGGCATCGAAACATAATGTACTTTTTAAAATGGAATTTTGATAATAAAAGTTATATTTTATCTATTTATATTTATTTATATTATTATTATTTATTGTGTGGTCACAAGGAAAGTCATGTAAAGCAAGAACATGGAATCAAACCATTACTTAATTGTTTCCTTTTAAAATTCATTTTGAAGAAAATGGTATTGGCTTTCATTAGTGACTTTAAACTGCAAATAGAGAATGTGACAAATACTTTTCATTAAACCTTGTTGTTAACAGCCTTAGAGGCATATTTGTTTTCTGCTGAAAAAAGACCACTGAGCAATCTGCCTTATTGACTATTAAAATCTGACAATGACCTCACCTGCCTCTGTGTGTGTTGAGAGAATTGCATATTGGAGCTTTGTGGAAATGATTGCCTATGGGTTAATTAGAAAACATACTAAATGAAACATCTGTTTCTTTCTTTGCAAACACTACCAATAATTATTGCCTGAAAATCAACAAAAGGTTGCACTTTATTAGACAATACTCACATTTGTGGCTTTTCAAAGCACACAACGATACCTGTTGAATTTATATTGTGGCAGAAAACAAGAATACACATAAATGTAATATTCTAGTAGTTGCAAGGCAGGTTTTGTATTGCCCTATGCACTGTGAATTTTGTCAGAGAGTAGAGCAGAAATATGGTGGTAAATGAAAATGTATAACCAACATGCAAAATTTTACTCAAGGTGCTTAAAAAGGGTCATTAAACACCTTTTAAATATAAGACAATTCTGTTATCTTGCCATAGAACAGCTTATCAACAAATCTATTTGACCCCCCCCATCATGCATACATTCCGCTTCATAAAATAAATAACACACAAGAGAAGTGGATGTAAAGGCCGCAGCCCGCATTTATTAAATTATTCCATAAATAATTCCATAAATATAAGAAGTAAATTCAATAGAATTCAACAACATGTAAACTTATAAATACCGGGCTCCACTCCGCTCCGCCCCTGGACCGTTCCATTTGCCAGTGAGGGGGGGGGGGTCACATACCCCTCCGTCCAGGCTCTCCTCCGGGGCTCATTTTTTTAAAACAAAACATCTTGTTTGTTGCAATTGTTTTTCAATATTAAAACATTCCACCCATCACTTGCCCTATTTGGAGGAGCTAATCTGAGCTTGAGTCTGCAGACAACAAGGCTAGTCCCAGACATTATGCAAGTATCAATTATTTTGCAGCGGTTATCTGTTATAGGCAATTAGGGAACTATTTGAAGAAGTATTAGCCTTGAAAACTCAACAGGGTGCTTTTACAGCTCTGAAAATATGAAAATCCAGTTTTCAGAGCTACATTTCACAAAGGGGGCAAAATAAATAATGAAAAGTCTTTTTACTTTGAATAACTAAACTCTCATATAAAAATCTTAAAGGGATATGAAACAGTGCTCCTTTAGTAAAAAAAATGCTATATCAAAGTAAAAAATAAATAGATTGTGTTTAAAACAGCAAACAAATTACTTGTTTTCTTAGAAAATGAGCACTTAGAAATTTTCAGTGTATCTACTGCCTATAGTGGCATAAGGAAGCTGACATGCTGAGAACATAATTTACATTCTGTTAAACAATTTTCCAACTATTCTATAAATATGGATAAATCTAGCATCATTCCCACTCACTTAAGCCCAGCAGAAATGGACTATATCCTACATTAAACTCCCTTTCCCATTACAAACTCTCTCAGGTATTTAGGACTAAACATCCCAAAAGACCCCCAAAACTTATTCCATGATAACTACATAACATTTCAAATGAATGTATTCTCTCTATTACATACTTGGCACAAACAAGGTCAACCCCTCCTGGATAGGCCGTATAAATACAATAAAGATGATGATAATTCCTAAATATTTATATATATTCCAAGCCCTACCTATAACATTACCAAGGAATTATCTTCGCACCCAACAAAAGATGTTTGGAATCTTTTATCTGGGCTTACAAAAAACCAAGAATATCACGGAACACCATGTACTTAAGAAAGGAGGAAGGTGGTCTGAATGTTCCAAACTTAGCACAGTATCATAAAGCGACACACCTAACTCGTGTAATCTCTTGGAATCATAGTTCCCCCTCCAAAGTATGGATCCAAATAGAAGCGACTCTACTCAAACTAAATGGAATGCGAGACCTATGCTGGCTCCCTAAATCACACAGACCCTGTTTGACTACAGCCAATGATTGTATTAGATCCACATTAGCGATATGGGATTCTCTTATTGAGCACCCGAACACTCTTTCTACCCCGTCTCTCCGATGACTCCAATAATGAATAATACACTCTTCTTCCCCCAACACCAATTTAAATATGAGTCTGAAGACGCTTCCCTTAAAAACATGCCAATATTTTTACTTACGGAATCATCCCAAATAAAAGACAGAATTGCCCTGAGAGATTCAATAGGCCCCCGTTTCCATAGCTGGCTCTCTTATTTCCAAATTCGACAAGCAATTATGAACAATCCCCACAAGAATGAATTTCTTCGTACACTTAGCCCATTCGAAAGACTGTGCACTACAAAAGACATCCAGAAATCTCATCTCTCTCTCACATATAAACTTCTAAGGGTCTCACATATACCCAAGCTACCATCCTACACATCTAAATGGGAGGCTGAGCTTCAAGTCCAGCTCCCGCAGGCCACTTGGTTTCGATGCTTCCAAAATGTTCACTCCCTCTCAACTTCAATCTTACTGACTGAACTTAATTATAAAATCATCTCACGTTGGTACCTCACACCTCAAAAATTAAGCGAAATTTATCCAGGAGCAAATTCTAGCTGCTGGAGACGCTGTGGTGAAACAGGCACACATTCCCACATATGGTGGTCTTGTAACAAACTGTCCACTTTCTGGAATCAAATTGAACATTGCATTAACCTCACACTAGGCACACAACTATCTCTCTCAGCAACTATGATTTTACTAAATCAAATCCCTAAATTGCAATGTGTCTACCGTAGGAAACTCCTTCAACTGATGCTCATATGTGCAAAACGTATTATTCCTCTATTATGGAAGCAAGCCCTTCCCTCTACCTTTGACCAATGGGTAACTGAAGTGACGTATATATTATCCTTAGAGAAGAGACACTATTGCTATATGGGGAAGAAAGATTTTATTCTAGATATAATTTTTTTATGGGAGCAAAGAGCATCCTAAATCTGTATTGACAGCACATCACTACAAATACAAACCCTAGACATTACAGATGTCCAAAAAATGTACTCCTACCTTTAAGAAGATTAAGTGCAAAGGATTAACATTATACCTCTCATTCTCCTTCTCTCTACATCCTCCTTCACAACCTTACAGCTTCTCGCTCGTTTCTTTCCCTTCTCTCTTTCCTTACTACCCCACTCCCCCCAAGTTCTTTCACAGAAATGGCTAGCATGATATAGCAATGTTATTTGTGAATGGTAAGATTTTATTGACTTTTGTTATACATTTGCTTGTTAATGTTAACTGAAAAATGTATCAATAAAAATATATTTAAACAAAAAAAACATTCTGTCCTCTTCTGAGTATGGGCAAGAAACTGACTTTGCTTTATTCTTCAGTGAATGCTAGAGAAAGCCAACTAAAGTTGCTCTAGGAGATTTATGGTTTCAAGCTATATATGCCTTCCTGTAGAGACCCCAGCCCCCTTGTGTGGTTGTGACAGGATGTAATGGACCATGCACAAAACTTTGCAGGGCCCATCTACTGCTTTTTTGAAATGTAAAGTAAGTGTTATTGCAATCTTTGTATTATCAATTTGCTGATTATGCAGTTCTACCTTATATATGTAAAATGATATGAAATTGTTAAATGCAGAAATAAAACATTCCTACAACTATTTGCATTAACCCCTTTACCCAACATGACATATAAATATACATCATGCGGTATGTAGCCCATCATACCGCATGACGTATACATACAATATGTGGTATGATAGATGTTCCAGAGCTGCAGGCATCTGTCTGTATATGGATAGAGAGCACAATCAGTGCTCCAGTTCTATATAAAGGCAGACACCAGATCGTTATAGACAGTGACACAGTGTGGATGTCACCGTCTGTAATGATCATTTGCTGGTGCTGGCGGGAGGTGTGGGAGGGAGTAGGAGGGGCCCTACACTTGAGTACTGGCTTCTCTCCTGCAGCAGATACTTCAAACTGAGGATCCTAGGAAAAGAAGGTCCAAGGCTGAGATATCCCTCACTCCAGAGAGAAGATCTTTCCTCCACTAAGTGCTGTGCAGCACTGATTCTTCCTGTCTGCCTTCCCATTTAGAACAGTCCCTAGGAAAACAAAGGAGACGTCTAATTGGATTGTCTCTCACCAACATGTGAGATATTAACGCTAATCTTAGCCCTGGTATTCCAGGTATTGAACATTTTTCTTTTATCTTGCTATTATAAACTTTATTATTATTATTTTTAATTGAAAAAATTATGCAAAATACAAATATCAGCATTACTTTACAAACTGTAAAATGTCAAACCATTCTTCACATATATCCATAATGCATATTGTTGATGGTAACTTATTCAAACCAATTATGTCATCACAAATCATCACATCATTCATTATTAGACAATATTAAAGTACTACCAAGGGTATTATATTCCTCTAAAAAAATAAAAATAAACACAATGCTTGTTTACATTAATAATGTCTACAATCAACATATCTAAACATAAATAATCTTCCAATATTTTTCCTTTTTTTACAATAAAATAAAATAACCAATATGTCATAATATAACATAATAAAAACCCAATATATTAGATACCCTCATGTCATGCCTAATTAGGACTTATACAAAAAAAAAATCTCTCTCTCTCTCCCCTCTAATCTTTCAGTTTACAGAGCATTAGAATATTAACCATTCTCCCCGAATATTAGCTTCAAGCATAAAGATTTGGTTTCTAAATGGATTTAGAAATAGTTTTTGTAAGTGAGAATCTAATGAGGTGATCATCAACTCCCATTTATCTAGATAACATAAGCGTGTCAACTTGTTATATCCATAGTTGATTTAATACGTGAGATTTAAATTCTGTAAATTTTGGTTGCCTGGAAGAATTCCAATATTTCAGTACCAATCTCCTGATAATAAGGATCATTGTATTTGTTAATAAAGAGTATTTCCTATATTTTTTAAATGGATATAAAAATAATATATCTGCTATCTGAAAATGTACAAATTTTTTTTGTTTTTTTAGGACCGATAGCCCATAACCCACTTTTTTTCCAAAGTTCCTGAATTATCGGGCAATACCAAAGACAATGAAACATATCCGCACGAAGATATCTACATTTAGGACATGTAATCTTGGATAGATCTGTATTGAAATGTGACTTAAAAAATGGCGTAATGTAAATCTGATTTAATTTCAAATCAATTTTAAAATGTTGTTCTCTAAGCGATTCTATATGGGTAGCCTTCAAGATTTTACTCCAAGAGCTAACTAGATGACTCCATTCAACATTACTTTCATCTGAATATTTTCATTTTAACATCAAAAATGTCTTATTTTGTATAACATTAGTTCTTATCAATATGTTATAATGTGTTATTAACCTCTGAAATAGAGAATTTGCTTCTAACTTTAAAGGGATTCTTGGATTTTGATTTAGAAAAAAACATTCTACTAAGAATTGTGTTCTTTTTCCCCTATTTCAGTATAACCTACTATGAAAATAAATATCTAACCTAAAAATTCAAAAGAAACATGTAAGATCTTTATTCATTCTTGGCATGATAGAGGAAGAGAAAATAGCTTCATACCACTACCTACTGTTTTATATATACATTATGTGGAGTTGCCATCTGCTGGATTTGTCATCCACTAAGCACACATTTGCTTCGTGTACCATTAAACAGAGCTGCCTACCATTAAGTGATATTCATAACTCTTTAAAAACAATTTTGTCTGATTCTTTTGCATAATAGGGAGTTTTATCAACAAGCTCTTAAAACAATGTTGAACATTTAGAAATCTTGTAAGATACATCTTATTAATTTGTCATGAAATATAAGATGCAAAAATGTAAAACCTTTCATAAATAATGCAATGTTGCATATTGATATTTAGATTTATCCTGTTATCATGAAGGTGTCATTAGCTTTAGAAAAAGCTAAGAATACTGAAATATTTATATTCGTATAAACGTATAACAGCAAATATATTATTTATGATATTTTATGCGTTTGCAGTCAGTACACATAGTAATTATTAATGTAAACACATGCTGGATTACATTATGTATAAGCATGCATTTGTAAAAAAAAAATAAACTAGGTATGTTATCATTAAAGATCTAAGGATATCTGGAAAAAAACAATAATAAAAACAGTGGTTGCCAACAACATAATATATGCTAAATGACATTCCACTCCTACACAGAATTTATACGACCCAAGGACAGATAAATTATGTGTGAAATAAATAAGAGAGATGTTTGTGAGATTTAAAAAGTTACAGATACAAATAGCAGCTTTCCCACAAATTATCTATATGAAAAAAATGAGTGCACCCCAATCTTATAAAAGGGAGTGCAAGTTAGCCTTTATATTACAGGTTGTTATTTTACTTTGCAAAATATGGTGTGTACAAAAGTATATCTAACCCAAATGTAATAAACCCTCAATCCTCAGACCCCCAATTCATGTAACCCCTAAACTGCCACAACTCCTATAGCAAGAACATCCCCCATTCTAACCCCCTAACTACCATAACATTTAAGAATAAATCCATCCCACTATTAACCACTAAGTCTCCAGACCCCAACACAAGGAATCCCCCCTTCCTCAAGAAGGTGATAAACCAATGCTTGTATAAAACAAGCAATGGTTAAAATGCCTGATGAAACAGCCCATGCTGGGGCTAAAAAACGTGTTGCATTTTAATGATTGCTTGTTTATGCTTTTAATCTTGTTTTTAATAAACTAACTTGTTTTACACAAGCATTGGTTTATCACCTTCTTGAGCAGTCACTACCGCTGCAACCAACTTCATACTTACACTGAGTTTGGCAGGATCCCCCTGAATTGACCGATCTACGCCTGGAGAGGGTTAGCTGGTACACCCAAAGCTATTAGCCCGCATCTACCAGTACATAAGTGTACTTGGGCCTAATGTGAGTACCCATTTGGCTTTATCTTATATCTGATTGATTGGCATACTGATATACACATGAGCCGCCCCTCTATTCTCCTATTTCCTTTGTAGTTCCGGATAATTCTGTGAGGAGGAGAGCAGCCCTGTTATTGTGCCCTACGGACAGAATTGGATTGTTCCACGACATTGGATATACCACATCATCCATTGTCCACATATTGGAACTTTCTATTGGGACATTCCTTAATAACAACTTTTTGAATATTTGGTTTGATCTTTTATGTTCATTGAGATTTGTTTTATATATATATATATATATATATATATATATATATATATATATATATAAAACATGGAAGGGAACTGCACTCCAAGACCGGATCAGGTACACATCCTGTGACTCAGTAACATCCAGCCCTGGGTGCTAAATAGCACTCCAAAAAAGCTGTGATGTCACCAGAGCCACAGGCAGTTAACACCAGTCCGGAATGGGTGCAAGAAACAAGGGAGATTACAAATAAAAAGTAATACAACACATAGAAACACCCAGCACTCACCAGCTAGCTCACAGCTAAGATAAAATAACAACTGGAAAGGTTAATCACCGCATCTGGCCAAATGGGAAAGCTCAGGCACCACGTCAAGGTCCTTTCCTTTGCCTGAGTCCCTAACACAGGCACACCATCATGCGAGCTCACAAAGCCAAACAAACTGAGAACAAAGAAGGGGTGCACAGGTGGCTGTAATCACCCATAGAAAATACAAAACATGGAAGGGAACTGCACTCCAAGACCGGATCAGGTACACATCCTGTGACTCAGTAACATCCAGCCCTGGGTGCTAAAAATCTTTGTTCTCAGTTTGTTTGGCTTTGTGAGCTCGCATGATGGTGTGCCTGTGTTAGGGACTCAGGCAAAGGAAAGGACTTTGACGTGGTGCCTGAGCTTTCCCATTTGGCCAGATGCGGTGACTAACCTTTCCAGTTGTGATTTTATCTTAGCTGTGAGCTAGCTGGTGAGTGCTGGGTGTTTCTATGTGTTATATATATATATATATATATATATATATATATATATATATATATATAAATATATATATATATATATATATATATATATATAAATTCATATGGTACTTGAAAGGTAATTGGTTGCTAGTTATATATATTAACCTATAGAGCACCCCCTCAATACTCAGTACATATATAATCAAGTATGCACAGCATTCATAGCTTTATAAAGGGAACCCAAAGTTGTTATATTTCAGAGTTTCATAGATAACAATGTTTGATTAACTATATTGTTGACCTCCACTGTTACTTATTAGGGTTAGTGGCTAATATCTGGAATAAAGCCCAGATTGTCTAAACTTTCCACTCAGGAGAGATTCTTAAAAAAAGATCTTTAAGTGCTATCAGGTTATTTAAAAAATGGCAAATTTTACCTTAATAGCTGTGCATCTCATTAAGGGCCTGATATTCAAAACCTCGTTGCTCAGGTGAGATATTCTAAAAAGTCTGGTTAGTAGTTAGGCACTTAAAAAAAATTAGAAACACAAATTTTATCTTGAGAAATGTTTATGTTGCTATGTAGTGTTCTTTGTGTGAAACTGACTCCTACATTATAATACAAAGTTTAAAAATAATACCAAAGACTTTGAGTGATTTCTCTACATGCCAGCAAGGTTTTGAATAAGGGTCTGATGCTCTAAAGGAAGAACGCAGCACTTCTGTAAATTTCAGCAACAACTTGATCTTTACTGAGGTGAAACTCCCAAAACTATAAGCGACGTTTAAGGTCACTTCAAACCCTTAATCATTGAGCATGATTACAGGTCTGATGTGACCAGAAACATCACTTATTTTTTAGGTAGTTTCACCTCAATAAAGAGCAAGTTTACAGAAGTTTACAGAAGTTCTGCGTTCTTCCTTTTGTATTGGATACAAGGAGGGGTGAGCATAGATCCTGTTTCTTCTCGGGCACTCTGGTGGAAGTTATAATCAGTCTGGATGCAGCACTCACTTCATTAAATTTGTCTGATGCTCTTGAGCTCACTGCTCAGACAAGATGATCTAAAATAATCCCATGACGAGATGATCTAAAGGCACAGTTTACACAGAGCTTTGTAGTTTTCTAAGGGGTAGACTTACATTTCTGTATGCGATAGCAAGATATATACATAACATAAAGGGCTTGATAAACTGAGCATTTTAAAAGCATATTTAGTTTAAAAACTGCAATCTTATTATGTATAAAAATAGTATCAACAGAACACATCCAAATAAGTGTTAAAGGGACAGTCAACACAAGAATTGCTGTTGTTTTAAAAGATAGATAATCCCTTAATTACCCATTCCTCAGTTTTGCATAACATAACCAACACAGTTATAATAATACACATTTTACCCTTTGTGGTTACCTTGTATCTAAGCCTCTGCAGACTACCCCCTTATTTCAGTTCTTTTGACAGAATTGCATTTAAGTCAATCAGTGCTTATTCCTCAGTAAATTCATGTGCATGAGCTCAATGTTATCTACATGAAACACATGAACTAATGCCCTCTAGTGGTGAAAAACTGTCAAACGCAGAGGTGGCCTTTAAGGTCTAAGAAATTGGAATATGAACCTCCTAGGTTTAGCTTTAAACTAAGAATACCAAGAGAACAAAGCAAAATTGGTGATAAAAGTATATTGGAAAGTTGTTTAAAATTACATGCCCTATTTCAATTATGAAAGTTTTTTTGGACTTGACTGTCCCTTTAAAAATCTGCTGTAAATTGCATTCAACATTCAGACATTTAGTAGACATTTACACTCATACTTCAGGTACACAGTAATTTTCAAAAACAAAAGTTAAAATAGTAAACATAATGCCAAAATTCAAAGAATTCCTCATAATTCTTTTGTGAAATGAGTCTTGCAGAATTGGCAAGGGGGCTGAGCAGAGGGCGTTCCTTGGTCATTTATCAAGTATCCTTGCAATTAGTATCAGAATGATATAACCATATTACACCCATAGGTTTCACAGTTTTATCTGGCCAAATAAAAGTTAGAGAGTTTGTTTAAAAATAAGCATTGTGCTTATTAAAGCAAAGGGATAAAACAAGTATGTGAAACTAAAAGCAAACACAAAGTAAATTACCCTGAAAACAGTGTGATTTGCTTTGTATGTGCTCCAAGAAAAAAGTTGCCAGTAGTGCCGGGTACTTCCTGTCAAATTTGTTCCTCCCTGCAAGAATCTGTATTCTAACAAGCTTTATTACTTTCTATTTAAAAAAGGAGGATTAGTGCGCGCTACAGGAAAGTATTACTATACACAACTCTAAAGATACAATCCCTGTAATGTATCAGACACAAATATAAACATTAGCGAAGCACTAAGCTTCAAGATAGAGTGAGTGCGCCCTTGGGCTAAAAGTATACACACCATATAAAAATAGTAACCAAATTTAATAAACGTGGATATGCACAATATACACAATATACAAAACTTTACTAGGGACGTCTCCCTGTAAATCCAGGATTATATTAAAAATGAAATAAAACTATTTTTCTTAACACTCACTAAATTGAATGCGGACTAGATCCTAAAATTACTATACAAATATTGTATCATACAGCGATATATAGAAACATATTATTATAAAGTGCTATCTCTCTATGTAAATAGAAAACTGTATGGCACAACAATATTAAATAGCCGTATGTGACATATATAAAAACAAATAGGATAGAATAACTTGATAGCGACAAGTTCAAATGTGTAACTGCAGTGCAGATAGCCGTCTGCAATCAGCGTAGGCGTTTCAACAAATGCATGGAATGACAGCTCAGATTTGCTTGCTGTTAACTTGCTCCACAAAAAATGCAAAGTTACTGCTTGCACTTGTGACACTGTAACTTTGAAAGAAGGACAATTTATTGCAGTCTTTACTGCAACTTTAACCCGGGTTAATATCATTTCTACATACTCAAGGGTGAGGAAGAATTTGTACTCCACCTCACTACTGGATAATCAATACACCTACAGCAGGCAAGTCTGTCTAAACAACAAGCTGACATACGGACACAGTGATCAGCTGTTTGCCTTTACGCTGTCGGAACATCGGATTGAAAAGAGCAGATGGGGAATTTGTGACGTCAGATGCCGACTCACACGTGCAGAGGTCTGTACACTTCTATCCCCAGGAACGGCGGTGACTACAGTTGCGGTCCAAGCTTTGACCAAAAGAACTAACTTTCCGGTAACACCCTCTGGACTCACGGTATAATAACTTTGCATTTTTTGTGGAGCAAGTTAACAGCAAGCAAATCTGAGCTGTCATTCCATGCATTTGTTGAAACTCCTACGCTGATTGCAGACGGCTATCTGCACTGCAGTTACACATTTGAACTTGTTGCTATCAAGTTATTCTATCCTATTTGTTTTTATATATGTCACATACGGCTATTTAATATTGTTGTGCCATACAGTTTTCTATTTACATAGAGAGATAGCACTTTATAATAATATGTTTCTATATATCGCTGTATGATACAATATTTGTATAGTAATTTTAGGATCTAGTCCGCTTTTAATTTAGCGAGTGTTAAGAAAAATATTTTTATTTCATTTTTAATATAATCCTGGATTTACAGGGAGACGTCCCTAGTAAAGTTTTGTATATTGTGTATATTGTGCATATCCACGTTTATTAAATTTGGTTACTATTTTTATATGGTGTGTATACTTTTAGCCCAAGGGCACACTCACTCTATCTTGAAGTTTAGTGCTTCGCTAGTGTTTATTACTTTCTATGCAGGTAACCCTGCAACTCACCAGGAATTCCTGGTTCAGCCCTTTTTTTTAGATCATTCAGTGTGGTTTGCCCATGCAAGGGTCAGTGTATTATTGTTTGCCATGCTGATGAATTTTAGCTCATCAGGATCTAAGGCACTGGTTTTAAAACCTTTCCTCAGGCCTCCCCAACAGGCCAGATTTTCCGAATTACCTTGGGTAAGAGTAGGTAATGTAACCATGTTTACTGATGAGCTGATTATTTGGTTTGGTAAACCACCTCAGTTTTCTCATAATAAGTGCTGTGTCCACACCTGCATTTGTAAGAGCTGAATATTTCACATTTGCTCCAGTTCAGATATCCTCAAATTCTGGCCTGTTAGGGGGGCCTGAAGACAGGATTGAAAACCACCTCTTTGTGTGAAGGAGATAAATATACATTACAATAAACTGCTCCATAAAATAAGCAGTTAAAAAAGTAATATGTACATTAAAAATCGAATTGATAATACACATTAAGATGCATATTAAAAGTATGCTGCAAAATTAAAATTTAAATAACTTAGTAAAATTCTTATTTGAAGTGTGCTGGAAAAAACGTTCAATATACACAGTACAAATCCTATTTAATGTGATTTCAAAATGCAAACATAAAGTTATCACAAAAAGAACAAAGTTTGAAGCACACCATTTTCTATTGTAAAAAATAATAATTTGTGACCTAGGCTAGCGGGCTTATAAGAGGTTTTCCTTGGGCATAACTGTTTGTATTCTCTCTATATGTTATGCTTGCAGATCTTGCTACTTTATATTTGTCTCACAATGTGCAATGCATTTATTGCACTGATAGAAAAATAAATGTATGTAAAGGTTGAAGCAAAGGTCAGGTTAACTATGCTTAAACACTCTTGTAAGACAGCTTACCACTTACGGGGCTTCCAGGTTTTGATTCTATTTTTAGATAATTTAATCAAATATGCCCATGCAAGTGTTGTCTGGTATTTCACTCTATGCTAGTGAATTTTAGAGAACTGAGCCTTGTCTCCTAAGTTATAAAGTCAATCTGTAAATATTTCTAGGATCTTAGAGGGTCATTAGAGTCCTTAAAATAATTATCCAGGGGTCCCCCTTCTGATCTGGATCATGGGGACCCCCGCACTGCAGATAGGGGAAAGGAGACTGCAGCTACTTTTCCCATTGATATCTCTTCCCTAAGGCCTTGTGATGTCAGCAGTGGCCGGGGCCGGGATTAACTGCTGAAGCTGGAAGTGAGAGGCACCTAGCCAGAGGGCTGGGGAAGAGGTCTCTGGAAGCTCGTGTCTCAGGCCACTTACAAGGACAAGTGAACCCTCATTTCAAAGAGGGGACTCTGCCCTTTCAGATGAGGGGTAGTTTGTAAAAATGCTAATTACCTGCAGCAGCATTAAATAGGGAATTCCTAAAACGTTTAATGTAGAAATTGCTTAATGTTGTTTAACATGCAAAATAACCCAGCATCAATTGCCACAAAATTTTGCACAAGCAAAAATGATCACTGCCCAAGCCAATTATAGAACTTTCATGAATTTTGGATTTCCACACTGCAAATAAATTGCGTTAAGCTAATTTCTTTGGCAGTTTAATTTTGCTTACTGTACAAAAATTATTTTTAATATCACTCAATTGCCACCAAGGTCTCAGAAAAACAGTATTCAAAAATCCCACATGTGCACAGACAATCTAAGACCTTTAGATGAAACACTCAAAATTATGAAAAGAAAATATTTTTGCCAATTCTAAAAGGTTTAATGTAATTTGCTTAAAGTGAAAAGTGCTTAATGAGCCAAAATAATGCCTAAATAACAATCAATTTCCACAAGCACAAGCAAAGTTTATCACTGGCCAAGCCTATTCTACAAATTTCATCAGTTTTGGATGCACACTGCAAATAAATTACGTTAAGTGCATTTTTGTGGGCTGTTTAAAGTTGTTTAACAAACAATAATTAGCTTTCATATCACTCAGTTGCCACCATGTTTTACACTATGCAATCTTCCAACAACACACGTGCACAGAAATTTCAGTATAACCATGCTTTTAGGATAAAAATAACTCCTAAAAATGAGGGGGAGCAAACACTTGTAAAAGAAATATTATACAATCATAAATAGTTACCACAATCAACTGTATTTATGAATCCCCTTTCACACAGGGTATAAGGAATAATAGTCCATTTCAAATCCAGAAGGTTTAAACATGGGCTGTTCTTATAACAATGAACCTCACTGCCAATCTGTAAAAAAAATAAACAGAAGGCAGCCCTTGGTGCAGTCCCGTTATTACATCAAATATTCGGCACAAATGGTGTCAATGCAAGTATACTCACAAAACCAGCAGCATGTGCTAGTACGAGTAGGCTGGGATCTCACAGTGTGCCTGCTCAATGACCAGTGGTGTAGGGTTAAGGCCCCCCTGCAACATCCAGCACTGGATGTTTACACAAAGTTGTGCTTCAAATAAGCTCAATAAAACATTTTTTAAAAACCAAAGGGAACATCAAGTTGCCCTAAGCTGTATAAACAGAACCCAGTGATGTGCAGTCACTAGAGGCAGGTGAGGCAGTGCTTCACCTCTCATATGGGCAAAAATATATTTTTTTTTATTGGCTTAAAAAAAAAATTGTAATTTTTTTTTCCCAGCATTTTTTTTTCTCACAGCTATATGTTGTGCAATGAAGAGGCACAAGCAGGTCTGCCCACCATTACACAACATGCTGCGCCATCTACTGGATGCAAGTGGTTAAGATCATTGCATGGCCCATTTAACTGCTTATTTGAGGCAGTCCTATTTGGGCTGAACCAATCCAGCAAGAGGCATTAGTAAGTGGAACATAGGGTTGGGGCTGGATGTTAAATCATATAAAACAAAATAAAAACGGAAAAAAACAACTTTCATATATTTTGTTGCTGTCCTGTGAAGCTGCCAGCTTTGCTAAAGTGAAAAAGAGAGTTCTGTTCTTCCCCTCTAAGTGCAGTGGAATGTGCCACTGTCACTTCCTGAATCCTTCCAGAGCAGGAGAGAGGCACAGAGAGCAGTGTTTCACCCACATCTTATTAAAGTAAGATTTTACTGATAGGGATTCTGTTAGTGAAAATGCTAATTTAATGAATGTGGTTTAGTGTTTGTTTACTCTTTTACAGCAGGGTCGTTTTTGTATTTTGTTTACTCAAACTTTACACCCACTAACTTAGCAGCTTGCCTCTGTACTTCACACTAAACTTCTGAACTCTCTGTAGCTCTGCTGTTTTATTACTTTAAAATGCTGTGGTCCCTCCCCCCCCCCCCTTGTGTGTGTGTGTGTCTCTCTCTCTCTATATCTAGCCATCTCTCTCCTTATGTGTTGTTCTCCCCCATGGTCTCTTTCTCTCTCTGTCTCTCTTCCTCCCCCATGGTCTCTTTCTCTCTCTGTCTCTCTTCCTCCCCCATGGTCTCTTTCTCTGTCTCTCTTCCTCCCCCTCTGACTCTCATCCCTTATGTAATGAAAGAATCTATAAGCATAATTTGCAGCATTAAAGTAAAAAGTATGTTTTAAACATATTTTAATGGGCATGGATTTCTAGATCTCATAATCAGAGCAAGCATTGTGTTATCTGGCAAGAGTTTCTGTTACAATCCTTTTAGACTAAAATCAGATGTTTACTAAGTTGACCAGTTTTCCAAGACACCATTTAAAGGGACATGAAACCCATATGAAACCCATATGCAAATTTAAATAACTTTCCAATTTACATCTAATATCTAATTTTCTTCATTATTTTGATGTCCTTTGTTGAAAATCATATCTAAATATGCTCAGTAGCTGCTGATTGGTGGCTGCACATAGATACCTCATGTGATTGGCTCACCCATGTGCATTGCTATTTCTTCAACAAAGGATATCTAAAGAATGAAGGCGTATCCTGCCACTGCCTCACCAGCCTCTGATGTCACTGCACGTCACTGACAGAACCACTATGTATTTCTCGGCTACATTTCTATAACTGTGTTCTATACAGTTAGAAGACTTTTGAACAACCTAAAACCAATCACCTGTCAAGTTTCTTACATACCCCCTTAGAGGTGTGACAGCTTACATACATAAATTTACTAGACTTTCACCTAGATTACGAGTTTTGCGTTAGAGGCTACGCTGTGCTAGCGAGCAGTTTATGCTCACTTACAGACAGTGCTGGTATTACGAGTTTTTACAAACCCGGCATTAACCGCAAAAGAGAGATCTGATGAAACAGACAGCATTCTGAGAAACGCGTTGCTTGTTCTTTTAATATCTAGTGTCATGAGACACTGAGATTTTTATTTTATTAATAAAATGTGGTTTTATGTAAACCTCTTTGTGAGAGTCTGAGCTCTGTCAGTCCGGCAAGACGTTGGAGAAACCAGTTTCCTTGCAGTGTCAGTGAGCTGGGACACTGTGAGATCCCAGTCTGTTTGATTTAGCACAATTGGGTGCTGCTCCACTTGTGAGTACCTTTTTGATAACCTAAAAAATCTCTTTCACCAACTGTATTACATCAGGAGGCGCCTTTGTCTTTTTGTGATTTTTTCACAGAGAAAACTTGCTCTTAGATCCTGAATTCCCTGACAAAGCAGCTGACTCCAGTCATCATCTGTGTTCCTGATCATTGATCATCCTGGTATTTGATCATATTCATCATTTGGGACTATTCCCACCCCAATTGGGACATTTACCATCTATATAACATTGCAGAAGAAGACAGCATTTCCAGATAAGAACCTTTCAGGAATTTCTTATTGCTGTATTTGTTTTTTTATCTGTGTTGTATCCTATGTTTCTCATAGTCCCATATTTATAAGAATTGTTTCTTATTTGTTTACATTATTTCGTATAGTATATTTTATTATAGTTATTACGTGTAATTTCTTGTTCTCTTCTCTCTTAGCCTATTTACATAGTAATCATATAGGGTCCTGTGCGCCCCCTAGTAGTAACACACCCTTAGTGTTACTGATTGTTTCTTTTTTAGATTAGGTGTAATTAGTTTACAAATCTTGTAATTTGTTTATTGTTTTTTGTAATTTAGTGTTTTGTTTTTTTGTACTTTAGATAATTTTATTTATTTGAATTTTATTGTATTTAATTTAGGGAATTAATTTAATTATAGTGTAGTGTTAGGTGTAATTGTAACTTAGGTTAGGTTTTATTTTACAGGTAATTTTGTCTTTATTTTAACTAGGTAGTTATTAAATAGTTAATAACTATTTAATAACTATTCTACCTAGTTAAAATAAATACAAACTTGCCTGTAAAATAAAAATAAACCCTAAGCTAGTTATATTGTAGCTAGCTTAGGGTTTATTTTATAGGTAAGTATTAGTTTTAAATAGGAATTATTTAGGTAATAATAATAATTTTATTTAGATTTATTTAAATTATATTTAAGTTAGGGGTGTTAGGGTTAGACTTAGATTTAGGGGTTAATAACTTTAATATAGTGGCGGCGACGTTGGGGGCGACAGATTAGGGGTTAAAAGTGGCGGTGATGTCCGGTTTTGCAGATTAGGGGTTAAAACATATATTTTAGAGTTTGCGATGTGGGAGGGCCTCGGTTTAGGGATTAATAGGTAATTAATGGGTGTTAGTGTACTTTTTAGCACTTTAGTTAAGAGTTTTATGCTACGGCGTTGTAGTGTAAAACTCTTAACTACTGACTTTAAAATGCGGTACCAGTCTTGACAGGAGAGGGTGTACTGCTCACTTTTTGGCAGACTCGTAATACCGGCGCTATGCAAGTCCCATTGAAAATATAGGATACGCAATTGACGTAAGTGAATTTGCGGTATTTCCAAGTCTGGCCAAAAAAGTGAGCGGTACACCTGTACCTGCAAGACTCGTAATACCAGCGGGCGTTAAAAAGCTGCGTTAGGACAGGCCAACGCTGCTTTTTAAGCCTAACGCCAAACTCGTAATCTAGCCGTTTATTTATACAAAGTATCTCACATGTATTACATATTACAGAATAGTAACAGAATTAAATACAAAATGTTGTCTTCGATGAATGAATCAATGTAATCTTTTGTATATCCGTTTATTTGCATTCTATGCATTCTATTAACCCTTTCCATTAGACGCTATAATTCATCGTCATGAGTCCTTATACCAGTATTGTGATTTCCAATAAGCCTTCCTTTCCCACTTAAATCAGGAGTATATAATCATATTTGTACAAATAAGGATGTGGAGATTAATTAAATTGATGTTATCAATGTTCACCAAAATAACTTACCTCCTTATATTAACCACTATTTTCTTGGTAACGCTCACCCAATGTCTTGCCTATTTGTTGGACTAAATCATGTGGCTAGATACACTATTGGGTAGATTACGAGTTTTGCTCTAAACAGGGTGCGAAACTAACACCAAATGAGTTGCGTTATTTCACTCTCCATATCGATGTCATTACGAGTTACTGAAAAGCATCCTTGTGCACGCAATATGGTGGTGTTAAGCTCCATACCGCACAAAAGCCAAGGGCTGCTTTGACGTGCTCGTGCACGCTTTCCCCCATAGACCTCAATGGAAAAAAAACTAACACCTGCGAACTTGGAATGAAAAATCTCCATAACGCAGCCCCATTGATGTCAATGGGGGAAAAAAAGTTATGTTTAAACCTAACATAAACCCCAAGTCTAAACACCCCTAATCTGCCGCCCTGACATTGCCGACACCTAAATAAAGTTATTAACCCTTAACTTGACGCTCCCAAAATCACCAACACTAATAAAAGCTATTAACCCCTAATCCACTACTCCCCGACGTCGCCGCCACTATAATAAAGTTATTAACCCCCAATCTGCCACTCCCTGACATCGCCAACACTATAATAAAGCTATTAACCCCTAAACCTCCGGCCTCCCACATCGCCACCACTAAATAAACCTATTAACCCCTAAACCACCAGCCCCCCCACATCGCAAAACACTAAATTAAACTATTAACCCCTAAACCTAACACCCCTTAACTTTAAATTAAAATTACAATGTAACTATCTTAAAATAAATAAAAACTTACCTCTGAAATGAAAAAAAACCTAAGTTTAAACTATGAATTAACCTAACATAACTATTCTAATAAAATTAAAAAAAACTACCAATTAAAAAATCTAAATTACAAATTTAAAAAAACCTAACACTACAAAAAAATTAAAACATCTAAAATTACAATAAATAATAAACACTAAATTACGAAAAATAAAAAACACTAAGCTTACAAAAAATAATAAACTAAATTATCAAAAATAAAAACAATTACACCTAATCTAATAGTCCTATAAAAATAAAAAGCCCCCCAAAATTAAAAAACACCCTCTAGCCTACAATAAACTACCAATATCCCTTAAAAAAAGCCTTTTGTAGAGCATTGCTTTGATTTTAACAGCCAATAGGATTTCAGTAGCTCTCATCCTATTGGCTGTTTTGAACAACCAATAGGATTTCAGAAGCTCTCATCCTATTGGCTGATTTGAATTTGAAGAATCAAATCAGCCAATAGGAATGCAAGGTACGCTATTTTGAATCGCTTACCTTGCATTCAACTTCAGTGTACGGCGGTGACCATATGAAAAAGAGGACACTCTGTGCAGGATGTCTTTGGCTTCCAGGATGGCTGCACTCCGCTCCACCGGGATGTAGATAGAAGACGCCTGGATGAAGACTTCTTTCCGCCTGGATGGAGATGGATGTCGGGACTTCAGGAACCGTTAGCAGATATTCTGAGGTTAGTGTTAGGTTTGTTTTTTTCCTTTTTTGGGTGTTTTTTTTTTAGATTAGGGCTTTGGACTTTTTTAAAGAGCTGAATGCCCTTTTAAGGGCAATGAAAAAGAGCTGAATGCCCTTTTAAGGGCAATTCCCATACAAATGCCGCTTTAGGGGCAATGGGTTGCTTAGGTTTTTTTTAGAGTTAGTTTTTTTTATTTTGGGGAGTTGGTTGGGTGGCTTTTTTATGGGCTATTGGTAGTTTATTGTAGGCTAGGGGGTATTTTTATTTTGGGGGCTTTTTTATTTTTATAGGGCTATTAGATTAGAAGTTACTGTTTTTATTTTTGATCATTTCGTTTATTATTTTTTGTAAGCTTAGTGTTTTTTGTTTTTCGTAATTAAGTGTTTATTTTTTTTGTAATTTTAGATTTTTTTTATTTTTTTCGTAGTGTTAGGTTTTTTAAATTTGTAATTTAGATTTTTTATTTGGTAGTTTTTTTTAATTTTATTTATTAGTTATGTTAGGTTAATTTATAGTTTAAATTGTTATTTTAATTTAAAGTTAGGGGGGTTAGGTTTAGGGGTTAATAGGTTAATTTAGTGTTTTGCAATGTGGGGGGCAGGAAGTTTAGGGGTTAATAACTTTATTATAGTTGCGGCGATGTGGGAGGACGGAGGTTTAGGGGTTAATAGGTTTATTATAGTGATGGCAATGTCGGGGAGCAGTGGTTTAGGGGTTAATAGTTTTATTATAGTGTCGGCGATGTGGGGGGCGGTGGATTATGGGTTATTATCTTTATTTAATAGTCGCAATGTGGGTGGGTGGCAGATTAGGGGTTAATAAGATTAATATAGTGTTTGCGATGCGGGAGGTTTAGGGGTTAATAGGTGTACTTTGGAATATTTTAGTTCTGAGTTTTGTGAAACATTTTTGTTGCACAAAATCCATGACTACTGCTCTCAGATGGCGGCATGGATCGTGTCAGTATAGGCTATAAAACAAGCATTTAAGCCAGACCGCACAACCTGTTATACCGGCGCTATGAAAATCCATAACATAATTTTTTTGAGTGCTGAATGGGCATTGCGTTAAAGTCTAAAATGCTTGCGGTATAGCTATACCAACACAACTCATAATATGCGTTACTGGTCATTACGCTGGAATTGGCATTTTTTTCAGCATTGCAATCCGTAACGCAAAGCTTGTAATCTAGGTGTATGTTAATTAGAGTTCTTATTTATATTTCTGTAGTGCTCACTCCAATTTTTTCTGACATTTCTAGTCGCGTGACCTAAATATTTATATTCCACATTTACATGTTAATACATATATGACAAAGCTAGAGCTAAAATGTAATCTATCGTTAATATGAAAAGTCTCTCCAGTAATAAATGAAGTGACACTAATTGCTCCATGTGTTATAAATTTACACATATTACATTTTCTAATGCCACATTTATATGCACCGTTCACCTTACATTTCTATGATGGTTCTTTCTTTTTCTAGACATTATTATCTTACTGGGTGCCAATTGTTGTTTTAAAGTTGGTGCCCTTTTAAAAATACATATAGGTTTATATTCTAAAACTTTTTTCAAGAGTGGGTCTTTGTGTAAAAGATGCCAATGTTTATTCAAAACTTTAATTACCCAATGATTTGAATTATACTTAGTGATAAATGTGGCTCTATTCATAAACTCTCCATTGATTTTATTTTTATTTTTCTCTGTTATCTTTGTAGGGCTAAGTATAATTTCCCTTATAAGTGACATCACCTTATTGTAACTTCCTTCTATTAATTCATCTGGGAAACCTTTTTCTTTGAACCTTTTTCTTTAAAATATTAGACTGTGTATCATAAGTTTCTAAACTAAGTTGAGCAATTTCTTTTGATGCAACGAAATTGACTATATGGGATATTTTTCTTTCAGCTAAATGGTTGCTACTATATTCCAAAAAGTTGATACCGTTTTAAAGTATGTACAATTATATTGTCTTCTAAATCCCATGATAAAATAACATCTAAAAATTCAATATGTGTCTCTTGAATGTTATAGGAAAATTTCAAGCCATATGTGTTATTATTGAAATATTCCACAAAATGATTAGCTGAAGCCCTAGTGCCCCTCCAGATAAATATGAGATCATCAATGCAGCGGCCATAGAGGACCAGTTTGCTATCCAATTGTGATTATAATTGTGATTATATATATATATACGTATATATATATGTCTCCTCAATTTTTCCCATCAGCAAATTGGCGAAACTGGGAACAAACCTGGTCCCCATGGCCGTACCCTTAACTTGTAAATAAAACCTGTCCAAATAATGTTTTAAAATAAATATAATCAAGTCCAGTATACAATCTTTTTCTTTTGCTGGCATATAAATGTCATCATGTAAATAATTTGGGAAATATGGGAAAAGAAGGTATTTACAATGCATGCCATCCACAGATAAATATCTCGTTTTTCAATTTTAGATCATTTATGTAACAAATCAGTGGTATCTATACTATAATCACGTTTGTAATGCATCCGTGGTGTCGCCAGTTGCACATGCATCCTCAAAGGAATGTTGGCAGTGAGAGGCAGCCAACAGAATGTTGGCTGTGCGTGCAGCCAAAAGAATTCACCTGGATGCGGTGGATTCTTTCACCACCCTGCCATTTTCGGAATCCACCGGGATGCAGCGAAGGCAAACGGAGCATTACAAAAAAAATAACCTCCCGCAATAAGTATTAAAAAAAAAAACCTAACTGTCCACAATAAATAATAAAAAAAAAACTAACCACCCCCAATAAGTATTTTAAAAAACAAACAAACCGCCCATACGAACTGTTAAAAAAATAAAAATAAACTAACCGCCCACACGAAGCATTAAGAAAAAAAAAATACCCAATAAAATTATTAACCCCTAAATCTGCCAACCACAACATTGCAAACTACCTAATACATCTATTAACCCCTAATCTGCCAACCCCCATAACGCATTAAACCTAATTTACCTATTAACTCCTAAACCGCCAACCCCCACAACGCAAAAAACTAATTTAATGACTAACTCCCCTAACCTAAAACCCACTAAATTAACCCTTTAATTACATAAAAAATACATTACAATTAAAATAAAAAAAATTGCATTACATTAATCTAAAATTACAAAAAATAAAAAAAGGCTAACATTACAAAAAATAATAAACAACACTATCCAAAATAAAAAAATTAAACCTAATCCCTACGAAAATAAAAAGCCCCCCTAGAATAAACTATCGATAGCCCTTTAAATGGCTTTTTGTAGGGCATTGCACTAAAGAAATCAGCTCTTTTACATTACAAATAAACAAAGTCCCACCTAACAGTAAAACCCCCACCCACCAAACCCCCCAAAATAAAAAAGCTAACACTAATAAACCTAAACTACACATTGCCCCAAATGGGGCATTTGTATGGGTATTGCCCTTAAAAGGGCATTCAGCTCTTTTTCACTGCCCATAAAAGGGCAAACAGCTCTTTTGCAAATTGCCCAATAAACCCTAATAAAAAAAAAACAAAAAAAAATAAAAAAAAAACTAACACAAAAGCCCCAAATAGGTACTCACGGCTTGAGAAGTCTGGCGGAGAAAGTCTTCTTCCAGGCGGGTCCATCATCTTCATCCACAGCAAAGGCAGCACGGAGCGAAGATCCGGAGCAGTCTTCCCAGATGTGGGGATCCTCGGCGGTGGTCATCTGTGGCGGCGGAGGTCCTCGGCGGCATTGAGGCTCCTCTTCATCCGATGTTTGTCGTATACTGAATATTGAATGCAAGGTACCGCAATCAATGTGGGGTACCTTGCATTCCTATTGGATGAATTTTTCAAAACAGCCAATAGGATTAGAGCTACTGAAATCCTATTGGCTGTTCAAATCAGCCAATAAGATTTCAGTAGCTCTCATCCCATTTCAAAATCAGCCAATAGGATGAGAGAATGTAGAAAATTGATAATAAAAGTAAATTAGAAAGTTGCTTAAAACTGCATGCCCTATCTGAATCAATAAGAAAACATTTGGGTTCAGTATTCCTTAAACTTCAAATGCACCCAAGTGATCGCATTTACTTTCTATTTGTAATATGAGCTAAAAACACACTGAGCGCAAACACACCACGATAAACTCCTTTTCGTTCATGTATAACAGCGCTCCACATGTATTCTAGCACTAAACGTTGGCAAAGGAGAAATATGTGTATAATTTTGAGTGTGTTTTACCTAAAAGTGTGACATTTTGTGTGCATGTGTAATGTTGAATATTGAATTGGTGGAAATTTGGTGGCAACTGAGTGATATTAAAGGTAATTTGTGTACATTAAGCAACATTATGCAGCCCAAAAAATGTGCCTGACACAATTCATTTGCAGTGTGGGAATCCAAAACTCATGAAACTTCTATAATAGGGTTGGGCTGTGATAAACTTTGCTTGTTCAGAGTTTCGTGGCAATTAATTGTTTTTTAGGCACATTTTTGCACGTTAAGCAACATTAAGTAATTTCTACATTAAACGTTTTAGGAAGTCCACATTAAATATGCTTTTATCTGAGGGGAGGGGGGCTTTAAATGTTGCTGGACCAGAGGCTATAGACATTTATAATAGTTTTCAATTAATATGAGCTTGTTATGGAGACATTTACATAATGCACTCCCAAGAAAAAAATAACATATAAACGTTTTGTGTTTAACTCAAGGTACAGCAACCACATGAGACAGTATATGAGTTTGTCACTGACCTAAGTTCAGTGTTTTACAAGAATCACTGACAAGAGACAGACTTTTTATATGCTGTAGCAACAACAACAAAACACATGAGAGGCTTCTCAGTTACTTTTTCCTGACACTGCAAAAAGGTATCTCAATATGTAAGTCAGACCAGAAACCAGCTAGTTGTAATGCATAAAGACAGCGGTGAATAAAGTAAGGAAATGCCAATCAGCAGAGACAAAAGGAAGGCAAGTTACATCTTTATTAGACAGGAGATAGAGTAAGTCATATAGAAAATATAGAAGCAATATAGAGATATCATGTTGGAAATGTGACAAAGTTCATGATTTTTGTAAATGTCCAGCATATGAGCAGAAATGTAATCTTTCCAAGAAATATAATAATATTACCTCACATTGACCTAGATTACAAGTTGCTCGGTATGGCTTTTCTGCACGGGATATGGTCTTTGCATGCAGAATGGTCATTGATTTGGTATTCCAAGTTGCACATAAGGATAGCTAGAAGTTGAATAATATCGAGGATACTTCTTTAAAAGATACATGCATATACATGCACCTAGTTCGCTTAATACACAACGGATTAGTCCCTCTACAGATCAGACTAATAAGGATGACTAAAAGCCAAAAAATACAAAAAATATTTTGGATATTTCCTTAAAAGACTTAACTCTGCAGGGCTATAGTTTATATCTTACAGCACACTTTGCATATTCGTGTAAGGATGTTTATGTATCTACTATTATATTAAATCGATACCTTTCAGCTACTCAGCTGATAAATAACATAATATAACATAAAGTGTGGCATTCATATTCTGCATACAATTGTATAGTTAAGCTTGTTTGCTGCTTTAGCGCAGCATATGACGGCTGAAATACTAAGGTGCTTTTAATTCTATGAGGATATTCAATCGTGCTGTTTTTAATTTTATTCCCATTGAGAACTTATTCACATCATTGAGCTCTATATCTTCTGTTATTTTTTATGTATGTACAACTAATGATTAGTCTTATATTGAACACCTGTTGCTGCAACTTTGGTCCAAGCTAAACACACAAACGAAGCATTGCATGACACACAATTTGAATTCAGTATCCTGTTCCTTATTGGACAGAGCAAAGCTGTTGAGTTTCGATTGGACCGGATATGCATTTAACAGGTGAACAGTTAACCCTTCACTATCCCTGACGAAGTGCTGTACCAGCACGAAACATGTTGGTCTGTTAGATATAGAGCTTTTGGGCTGACTAGCTTACTGGCTGTGATATTGCAAAGTTTTTTTCTGTGAAACCTACACAGTACACTTTTTACGGATACTAATAAAGGATATATTTTTAAACTTTCTATCTTGATCCATTTACTGCTGGAACCTTTTCACCTGTGTGGAAGTATTTTGATTGTATCATTTTTTGGCGGTTTGCCCAGGCTTCAAACCGCTCCCAGCAGCATTACAAGCACTCTCTCTCACTGGATGCACCATACATCGCATATACTACAGAAGGTATTTCCAACTATGCTGTGATTCACAGCAACGCCATATTCCAGTGACATTTGAAGGCTAAACAACCCGGCTCCTATACGAAAGAAGGAGGGTGAGTGAGTTCCTTGTAATTTGATGTGTTTGTTTGGACTTCCAATATAAAAATCACCACTACACATCTATATAACATAATTTATGTAAGAACTTACCTGATAAATTCATTTCTTTCATATTAGCAAGAGTCCATGAGCTAGTGACGTATGGGATATACATTCCTACCAGGAGGGGCAAAGTTTCCCAAACCTTAAAATGCCTATAAATACACCCCTCACCACACCCACAATTCAGTTTAACGAATAGCCAAGAAGTGGGGTGATAAGAAAAAAGTGCGAAAGCATCAAAAATAAGGAATTGGAATAATTGTGCTTTATACAAAAAAATCAAAACCACCACAAAAAAGGGCGGGCCTCATGGACTCTTGCTAATATGAAAGAAATGAATTTATCAGGTAAGTTCTTACATAAATTATGTTTTCTTTCATGTAATTAGCAAGAGTCCATGAGCTAGTGATGTATGGGATAATGATTACCAAAGATGTGGATCTTTCCACACAAGAGTCACTAGAGAGGGAGGGATAAAATAAAGACAGCCAATTCCTGCTGAAAATAATCCACACCCAGAATAAAATTTTTAATGAAAAAACATAAGCAGAAGATTCAAACTGAAACCACTGCCTGAAGTACGTTTCTACCAAAAACTGCTTCAGAAGAAGAAAACACATCAAAATGGTAGAATTTAGTAAAAGTATGCAAAGAGGACCAAGTTGCTGTTTTGCAAATCTGATCAACCGAAGCTTCATTCTTAAACGCCCAGAAAGTAGAAACTAACCTAGTAGAATGAGCTGTAATCCTTTGAGGCGGAGTGTTACCCGACTCAACATAGGAATGATGAAATTTCAACCAAGATGCCAAAGAAATGGCAGAAGCTTTCTGGTCTTTTCTAGAACCGGAAAAGATGACAAATAGACTAGAAGTCTTTCGGAAAGACTTAATAGCTTCAACATAATATTACAAAGCTCTAACAGCATCCAAAGAATGCAATGATTTCTCCTTAGAATTCAAAGGATTAGGACATAATGAAGGAACCACAATTTCTCTACTAATGTTGTTAGAATTCACAACCTTAGGTAAAAAATTCAAAAGAAGTTCGCAGCACCGACTTATCCTGATGCAAAATCAGAAAAGGAGACTCACAAAAAAGAGTAGATAATTCAGAGACTCTTCTGGCAGAAGAGATGGCCAAAAGAAACAAAACTTTCCAAGAAAGTAATATAATGACCAAAGAATGCATGGGTTCAAAAGGAGGAGCTTGAAGAGCCCCCAGAACCAAATTCAAACTCCAAGGAGGAGAAATTGACTTAATCACAGGTTTTATACGAACCAAAGCTTGTACAAAACAATGAATATCAGGAAGATTAGCAATCCTTCTGTGAAAAAGAACAGAAAGAGCAGAGATTTGTCTTTCAAGAAACTTGCGGACAAACCTTTATCTAAACCATCCTGAAGAAATATAAGTCTTCCAGACTCTATAATATATCTCTCTAGATACAGATTTACGAGCCTGTCACATAGTATCAATCACAGAGTCAGAGAAACCTCTTTGACCAAGAATCAAGCGTTCAAACTCCACACCTTAAAATTAAGGTTTTGAGATCCTGATGGAAAAAAGAACCTTGAGACAGAAAGACTGGTCTTAACGGAAGAGTCCACAGCTGGCAAGAGGCCATCCGGACAAGATCCGCATACCAAAACCTGTGAGGCCATGCTGGAGCTACCAGCAGGACAAACGAGCATTCCTTTAGAATATTGGAGAATACCCTTGGAAGAAGAACTAGAGGCGGAAAGATATAGGCAGGATGACACTTGTAAGGAAGAGATAATGCATCCACTGCCTCCGCCCGAGGATCCCTGGATCCAGACAGATACCAGGGAAGTTTCTTGTTTAGATGAGAAGCCATCAGATCTATTTCTGGGAGTTCCCACATTTGAACAATCTGAGGAAATACCTCTGGGTGAAGACCATTCGCCCAGGTGCAACATTTGGCGACTGAGATAATCCGCTTTCCAATTGTCCATACCTGGGATATGAACCGCAGAGATTAGACAGGAGCTGGATTCCGCCCAAACCAAAATTCGAGATACTTCTTTCATAGCCAGAGGACTGTGAGTCCCTCCTTGATGATTGATGTATGCCACAGTTGTGACATTGTCTATCTGAAAACAAATGAACAACTCTCTCTTCAGAAGAGGCCAAGACTGAAGAGCTCTGAAATTGCACGGAGTTCCAAAATATTGATCGGAAATCTCACCTCCTGAGATTCCCAAACCCCTTGTGTCGTCAGATACCCCCACACAGCTCCCCAACCTTTAAGACTTGCATCTGTTGAGATTATAGTCCAGGTCGGAAGAACAAAGAAGCCCCCTGAACTAAACGATGGTGATCTGTCCACCATGTCAGAGAGTGTCGTATAATCGGTTTAAAGATATTAATTGAGATATCTTTGAGTAATCCCTGCACCATTGGTTCAGCATACAGAGCTGAAGAGGTCGCATGTGAAAACGAGCAAAGGAGATCGCATCTGATGCGGCAGTCCTAAGACCTAAAATTTCCATGCATAAGGCTACCAAAGGGAATGATTGTGACTGAAGGTTTTGACAAGCTGAAATCAATATTAAACTTCTCTTGTCTGACAAGGACAGAGTCATAGACACTGAATCTATTCTAGAAACCTAAAAAGGTTACCCTTGTCTGAGGAATCAATGAACTGAATGGTAAATTGATCCTCCAACCATGAACTTGAAGAAACAACACAAGTCGATTCGTATGAGATTCTTCGAAAATGAGAAGACTGAGCAAGTACCCAGATATCGTCCAATAAGGAAATACCAAAACCCTGTTCTCTGATTACAGAAAGAAGGGCACCGAGAACCTTTGAAAAAAATTCTTGGAACTGAGGCTAGGCCAAACGGTAGAGCCACAAAACTGGTAATGCTTGTCTAAAAAGAGAATCTCAGACACTAAAAGTGATCTGGATGAATCGGAATATGCAGATACACATCCTGTAAATCTATTGTAGACATATAATGCCCTTGCTAAACAAAAGGCAGGACAGTCCTACAGAAACTGAATGTTGGTATCCTTACATAACGATTCAATATTGATAGATCCGGAACTGGTCTGAAGGAATTGACCTTCTTTGGTACAATGAAGAGATAAAATAAAACCCCAGCCCCTGTTCCAGAACTGGAACTGGCATAATTACTCCAGCCAACTCTAGATCTGAAACACATTTCAGAAATGCTGAGCCTTTGCTGTGTTAACTGGCACACGGGAAAGAAAAAAATCTCTTAGCAGGAGGCCTTAACTGAAGCCAATTCTGTACCTTTCTGAAACAATGTTCTGAAACCAGAAATTGAGAACGGAATTGATCAAAATTTCTTTGAAGAAAACGTAATCTGCCCCATACCAGCTGAGCTGGAATAAGGTCCGCACCTTCATGGGTACTTAGGAGCTGGCTATAGGTTTTCTATAAGGCTTGGATATATTCCAAACTGGAAATAGTATCCAAACTGATACCGCTCCTGATTATGAAGGATCAGGCTTTTGTTCCTTATTGTGAGGAAAGGAACGAAAATGATTATTAGACCTAAATTTACCTTAGATTTTTTATCCTTCGGTAAAAAAGTTCCCTTCCTTCCAGAAACAGTTGAAATAATAATTTATTACCCTGGAAAGAAAAGGAAAGCAAAGTTGACTTAGAAGACATATCAGCATTCCAAGTTTAATCCATAAAGCTTTTCTAGCTAAAATAGCTAGAGACATATACCTGACATCAACTCTAATGATATCAAAAGATGGTATCACCAATAAAATTATTAGCATGTTATAGAATAATAATAATGCTATAAAATTATGATCTGTTACTTGTTGCGCTAAAACTTCTAACCAAAAAGTTGAAGCTGCAGCAACATCCGCTAAAAATATAGCAGGTCTAAGAAGATTACCTGAACATAAGTAAGCTTTTCTTAGAAAGGATTCAATTTTCCTATCTAAAGGATCCTTAAATGAATTACTATCTGCCGTAGGAATAGTAGCACATTTAGCAGGAGTAGAGACAGCCCCATAACCTTAGGGATTTTGTCCCAAAAAAACTCTAATCTGTCAGATGGCACAGGATATAATTGCTTAAACGTTTAGAAGGAGTAAAAGAATTACCCAAATTATTCCATTCCCTGGAAATTACTTCAGAAATAGCATCAGGGAGATTAAACACTTCTGGAATAACTACAGGAGATTTAAAAACCTTATTTAAACGTTTAGATTTAGTATCAAGAGGACCAGAATCCTCTATTTCTAATGCAATTAATACTTCTTTAAATAAAGAACGAATAAATTCCATCTTGAAGAAATACAAAGATTTATCAGCATCAACCTCTGAGACAGAAACCTCTGAACCAGAAGAACCATTATCAGTATCAGAATGATGATGTTCATTTAAAAATTCATCTGAAAAAAGAGAAGTTTTAAAAGACTTTTATGTAAACTAGAAGGAGAAATAACAGACATAGCCTTCTTAATGGATTTAAAAAATAAAATCTCTTATGTTTATCAGGAACACTCTGAAAATTAGATGTTGACGGAACAGCAACAGGTAATGTAACAGTACTAAAGGAAATTTTATCTGCATTAATAAGTTTGTCATGACATGCAATACAAACAGCTGGAGAAACAGATACCAAAAATTATAGCAGATACACTTAGCTTGGTAGCTCCAGCACTAGACAGCGATTTTCCTGTAGTATCTTCTGACTCAGATGCAACGTGAGACATCTTGCAATATGTAAGAGAAAAAAACAACATATAAAGCAAAATTGATCAAATTCCTTAAATGACAGTTTCAGGAATGGGAAAAAAATGCCAAAGAACAAGCTTCTAGCAACCAGAAGCAATGAAAAAATAAGACTTAAATAATGTGGAGACAAAAGCGACGCCCTTATTTTTTAGCGCCAAATAAGACGCCCACATTATTTGGCGCCTAAATGCTTTTGGCGCCAAAAATGACGCCACATCCGGAACGCCGACAAAAAAGTCTGCGCCAAGAATGACGCAATAAAATGAAGCATTTTCAGCCCCCGCGAGCCTAACAGCCCACAGGAAAAAAAGAGTCAAATTTTTGAAGGTAAGAAAAAATGATTAATTCAAATGCATTATCCCAAATATGAAACTGACTGTCTGAAAAATAAGGAAAGTTGAACATTCTGAGTCAAGGCAAATAAATGTTTGAATACATATATTTAGAACTTTATAAACAAAGTGCCCAACCATAGCTTAGAGTGTCACAGAAAATAAGATTTACTTACCCCAGGACACTCATCTACATGTTTGTAGAAAGCCAAACCAGTACTGAAACGAGAATCAGCAGAGGTAATGGTATATATAAGAGTATATCGTCGATCTGAAAAGGGAGGTAAGAGATGAATCTCTACGACCGATAACAGAGAACCTATGAAATAGACCCCGTAGAAGGAGATCACTGCATTCAAATAGGCAATACTCTCCTCACATCCCTCTGACATTCACTGCACGCTGAGAGGAAAACCGGGCTCCAACTTGCTGCGGAGCGCATATCAACGTAGAATCTAGCACAAACTTACTTCACCACCTCCATCGGAGGCAAAGTTTGTAAAACTGAATTGTGGGTGTGGTGAGGGGTGTATTTATAGGCATTTTAAGGTTTGGGAAACTTTGCCCCTCCTGGTAGGAATGTATATCCCATACGTCACTAGCTCATGGACTCTTGCTAATTACATGAAAGAAAGTGGGATTTTTCAGTACTGACTGATAAATAACAGGGGCTGTGAAAAAATAGGGGTCACAGGATTTATTGGAACTTCACATATATTTGTATACACATTTACTATACCTGCCTTACCTCTGAATGAATACAGTTCCCCTGGTTTAGAAAATCCAAACACATCATTTATTCCCTTAAGCCTGTGTATGACACAGATACAGTGTATTCATTTTGGGAAATAGTTCAGTGTTTTTTCTTCTATATTTTTACATCTTTATTAGACAGGAGATAGAGTAAGTCATATAGCAATATAGAAGCAATATAGAGATATCATGTTGGAAATGTGACAAAGTTCATGATTTTTGTAAATGTCCAGCATATGAGCAGAAATGTAATCTTTCCAAGAAATATAATAATATTACCTCACATTGACCTAGATTACAAGTTGCTCGGTATGGCTTTTCTGCACGGGATATGGTCTTTGCATGCAGAATGGTCATTGATTTGGTATTCCAAGTTGCACATTTAGTCTTTGCAACACGCAATATGGCCTTTACCGCAATGATCCATTCTGCACTCAAAGACCTAAGCTTAAACTAAAAAAAATCTAACAATTTTTTTTACAATAAATAAAAAACCTACATTACAAAAATTAAAAAATACTAACATTACAAGAAATAAAAAATACTACCCTTGTAAAAAAAAAAAACTATCAATACAAAAATAAAAAACCTACCATTATAAAACAAACAAAGTTATCCAAAATAAAAAAATGATTCCTATTCTAATACCCCAAAATAAAAAAAACACCCCAAAATAAAAATAAAAAAATCTACAAATAAACTACCAATAGCCTTTAAAGGGGACTTTTGTAGGGCATTGCCCTAAATTTAACAGCTCTTTTACATAAAAAATACAAGGATTGACCCCTAACATTATAAACCCTCGCCCCCCAAAATAAAAAAAATCCTAACTAAAAAAAAACTAATCTACCCATTGCCCTGAAAAGGGCATATGGATGGACAATGCCCTTAAAAGGGAATTCAACTTTTGTTGTGCCCTTTAAAAAAAAAAATCAAAAACCTAATCTTTAAAAAAACACCCCAAAAATAAAAAACTTAACCCGAAAAAAAAAAAAAACTAACACTATTTATTTTGTTTTAAATTAATTTTAGTTTTTTTTAGTTTAAGCTTAGGTTTTAATTTTGTTTTCCGGTTAAGTATTTATTTTTTTTAAATAATATTTTTTTAATTTTAGGTGAATTTTAATTGGGGTTAAGTTAGGGGGTATTAGGTTAGGGGGTTTAGATATTAGTTTAATATTTTCCAATGTGGGGGACAGTTTAGGGGTTAATAGATTTATTTAGTGTTTGTGATGCGGAAGGATGGCGGTTTAGGGGTTAATAGATTTATTTAGTGTTTGCAATGTGGGGGGATGGCGGTTTAGGGGTTAATATATTTATTTTGTGTTTGCAATGCGGGCGGTTTAGGGGTCAATAGATTTGTTTAGCTCCTCTGCAACGTGGGGGGATGGCGGTTTAGGTGTTAATAACTTTATTTAGTGTTTGCGATGTGAGGGGATGGCGGTTTAGGGGTTATAATATATATATATATATATATATATATATATAATATAATATAATACTAGGGGCTTAGGTTTTTGGGTCACTTTGTTTTCTCCATAGACTTCAATGGGAAATGCGATTGCAGGTGTTTTTTTTCAACATTTTTTTCTATTGATCTCTATGGGGGAATACGTAGACGCACACACCAAGTTGGAACTTGGTTTGTGTGAAGTATGCGGCTTAACACAGCATAACGCACGCGAAAAGTACGTTATTTTAAAACTTGTAATGGCAGTGCAATGGAAATTGTGAAAATTCCACAATGCATGCGGTGTGTTTGCAACCGATTTGCCGTGCGACTTGTAATCCGGGCCATTGTAAGCAAGGAACACATCTACATGCAGATGAGACAAATACCTCTGGTGAGGATGATATTTTTGTAGATATGGGGAAGCAGGCGTCCATGCCTGATAAAGAATGGATAGTAAAAGTGTTCGCTAAGTGGAATCTATGTAAAACCTAGACCAAAACTGCAGAGAAAAAATAATATATTGAGAGCATATAATGGTCTTGAAATCCCTACTGTGGGACAATGCACTCTGTCCCTACATCATAACACCACAACAACAAGACACACATTTGTTGTAGTTCCTGGAGAAAGAGTTCCTATATGTGGCTTACAGTCTATACAACAGCTAGGGCTGATTACCAAATGGTTTGCAATTACAGAAGTGAAACATAAGAGCACTACTACCTTGCTATAGCACTACAAGGATGTATTTGCTGGGCTTGGTAAGCTCCCTATGGAATGTAAAATAGCTTTAAAACCTGGAGCAGCACCAGTAATTTATGCAGCACATAAAGTACCAGTAGCCTTAAAGGGACACTGAACCCATATTTTTTTCTTTCACAATTCAGATAGAGCATGCAATTTTAAGCAACTTTTTAAATTACTCCTATTATCATTTTTTCTTAATTATCTTGCTATCTTTATTTGAAAAGCAAGAATGTAAGTTTAGAAGCCGGCCCATTTTTGGTTCACAACCTGGGTTGTCCTTGCTGATTGGACAGCACCAATAAACAAGTGCTGTCTAGTGTACTGAACCAACAATTGTCTGGCTCCTTAGCTTAGATGCCTTCTTTTTCAAATAAAGATAGCAAAAGAACAAAGAAAAATTGATAATAGGAGTAAATTACAAAGTTGCTTAAAATTTCCTGCTCTATCTGAATCACAAAAGAAAAATTTGGGTTTCACTGTCCCTTTTACAGATATGCTTAAAAAAGAGCTACACTGACTCCTTCAATTGGGTGTAATAGAATGTGTACATGAGCCAACATAGTGGGTTCACTCTTTTGTTTTTGTGGCAAAAAAGGATGGTTCATTAAGACCCCAAAGAGTTAAATGCCAACATTTAAAGAGAGCATTACCAGATATGTGATGTGTGTAATTATAGGAGAGATGGAAGATGCCCAGGAGTTTTCAATCTTTGAAGCCTCAAATGGATTTTGGCAGGTACCTCTAGCAATAGAAAGCAGGCACATATGCACTTTTAATACACCATTTGGCAGGTACAATTTTTAAACGTCTGCATTTTAGACTATATTCAGCACCTGAAATATATTGTTGAACAATACAGCAGTTATTTGATGGGGTGGAAGGTGATGACATATTAATTTGGGGTACTACAGAAAAGGACATAACAGACTTGAGAAGGTAGTACATATTGCTCAGGAAAATTGATTGAACTTAATTAAACAAACAATTTAATCAATCTGAAATTCTCTACCATCTCCAGTAAAAGGTGTTAGACCTGATCCAGCAAAAGTACAGGCTATTGAGAAAATGGAATCCTCTGCTAGAAAGATATATTCACAGAGATTTCTGGGCATGTTGATTTACTTGGGGAAATCCATACCTAATCTGTCAGAAAAAATAAGCATATGAGATGTTTATTGTTGAAGGATGCTGAATGGTGCTGGGAAACAGAACATGAAGGTGAATTTCTATTACTTAAAACACTGATCAGCACAACACCTACATTGCATTATTTTGATGACTCACGTAAAACTAAGATTTCCACAGATGCATCTAAAGATGGACAAAGAGCAGTCCTGCTACAACATGATGGCAATGCCTTTTGCATATGCTGCCAGAGCTTTTAATAAAACAGAACACAAGTATGTTCAGATAGAAAAAAAGACATTAGGTATTGCATTTGGCTGTGAAGCTTTTCACAATTTTGTATATGGCATCCATTTTACAGTTAAAACTAATCATAAACCCTTAATAACTATTTCACACAAAGACTTGGGGAAATCACCATCAAGAATTCAGAGGCTACTGTTGACGTTACAGAAATATGATTATATATTGGAATTGTCAGGATTCCATTCCATGTTTTACTTCTCTCACTTCTCATCACATGGTTCTCTCACTTTCATGTTACTTAAGGCTCCACCTGTCAGCAAACAGGTGCTTAGTTATTTTCATTAGCAGGAGTAACAGCTTACACACAGTCTCTGAGCTGCATTGTTTTTCTCAAACCAACTGCTTTCATAAAGGACTGTTTGCTTGGATTACTCTGGACTATTTTCTACAAGGATTACATCCCCTGAAATATCCTGATTGCATCCTTGGACTTACAGCTAAGTTACCTCTTAATTTTATTCCTTACATACTATTTGAGAACTTAACTGCTGAATTGTTATTGTACACTTACAGCATCACTCTAAATTTAACTGGAGCTGACAGGCACTGCAGTTTTCTAAATTACTCTGCACACTATTTCATACTGGGGAATCACTGTCTCCTTTCTCACTTCATAATATATATATGCTGCTTTAAGAACAAGACTTTGAGCTCTAAGGCCTAGATTTAGAGTTCGGCGGTAAAAGGGCTGTTAACGCTCCGCGGGCTTTTTTCTGGCCGCACCATAAATTTAACTCTGGTATTGAGAGTTAAAACAAATGCTGCGTTAGGCTCCAAAAAAGGAGCGTAGGGCATTTTTACCGCAAATGCAACTCTCGATACCAGAGTTGCTTACGGACGCGGCCGGCATCAAAAACGTGCTCGTGCACGATTCTCCCATAGGAAACAATGGGGCTGTTTGAGCTGAAAAAAAACCTAACACCTGCAAAAAAGCAGCGTTCAGCTCCTAACGCAGCCCCATTGTTTCCTATGGGAAAACACTTCCTACGTCTGCACCTAACACTCTAACATGTACCCCGAGTCTAAACACCCCTAACCTTACACTTATTAACCCCTAATCTGCCGCCCCCGCTATCGCTGACCCCTGCATTACACTTTTAACCCCTAATATTCCGCTCCGTAAACCGCCGCAACCTACGTTATCCCTATGTACCCCTAATCTGCTGCCCTAACATCGCCGACCCCTATGTTATATTTATTAACCCCTAATCTGCCCCCCACAACGTCGCCGACACCTACCTACACTTATTAACCCCTAATCTGCCGAGCGGACCTGAGCGCTACAATAATAAAGTTATTAACCCCTAATCCGCCTCACTAACCCTATCATAAATGGTATTAACCCCTAATCTGCCCTCCCTAACATCGCCGACACCTACCTTCAATTATTAACCCCTAATCTTCCGATCGGAGCTCACCGCTATTCTAATAAATGTATTAACCCCTAAAGCTAAGTCTAACCCTAACACTAACACCCCCCTAACTTAAATATAATTTACATATAACGAAATAAATTAACTCTTATTAAATAAATTATTCCTATTTAAAGCTAAATACTTACCTGTAAAATAAACCCTAATATAGCTACAATATAAATTATAATTATATTTTAGCTATTTTAGGATTAATATTTATTTTACAGGCAACTTGGTATTTATTTTAACTAGGTACAATAGCTATTAAATAGTTAAGAACTATTTAATAGCTACCTAGTTAAAATAATTACAAAATTACCTGTAAAATAAATCCTAACCTAAGATATAATTAAACCTAACACTACCCTATCAATAAAATAATTAAATAAACTACCTACAATTACCTACAATTAACCTAACACTACACTATCAATAAATTAAATAAACACAATTGCTACAAATAAATACAATTAAATAAACTAGCTAAAGTACAAAAAATAAAAAAGAACTAAGTTACAGAAAATAAAAAAATATTTACAAACATAAAAAATATATTACAACAATTTTAAACTAATTACACCTACTCTAAGCCCCCTAATAAAATAACAAAGCCCCCCAAAATAAAAAATTCCCTACCCTATTCTAAATTAGAAAAGGTACAAGCTCTTTTACCTTACCAGCCCTGAACAGGGCCCTTTGCGGGGCATGCCCCAAGAAGTTCAGCTCTTTTGCCTGTAAAAGAAAACATACAATACCCCCCCCCAACATTACAACCCACCACCCACATACCCCTAATCTAACCCAAACCCCCCTTAAATAAACCTAACACTAAGCCCATGAAGATCTTCCTACCTTGTCTTCACCATACCAGGTTCACCGATCCGTCCTGGCTCCGATATCTTCATCCAACCCAAGCGGGGGCTAGACATCCACTGAAGAAGTCCAGAAGAGGGTCCAAAGTCTTCCTCCTATCCGGCAAGAAGAGGACATCCGGACCGGCAAACATCTTCTCCAAGCGGCATCTTCGATCTTCTTCCATCCGGTGCGGAGCGGGTCCATCTTGAAGCAGGCGACGCGGATCCATCCTCTTCTTCCGATGTCTCCCGACGAATGACGGTTCCTTTAAGGGACGTCATCCAAGATGGCGTCCCTCGAATTCCGATTGGCTGATAGGATTCTATCAGCCAATCGGAATTAAGGTAGGAATTTTCTGATTGGCTGATGGAATCAGCCAATCAGAATCAAGTTCAATCCGATTGGCTGATCCAATCAGCCAATCAGATTGAGCTCGCATTCTATTGGCTGTTCCGATCAGCCAATAGAATGCGAGCTCAATCTGATTGGCTGATTGGATCAGCCAATCGGATTGAACTTGATTCTGATTGGCTGATTCCATCAGCCAATCAGAAAATTCCTACCTTAATTCCGATTGGCTGATAGAATCCTATCAGCCAATCGGAATTCGAGGGACGCCATCTTGGATGACGTCCCTTAAAGGAACCGTCATTCGTCGGGAGACATCGGAAGAAGAGGATGGATCCGCGTCGCCTGCTTCAAGATGGACCCGCTCCACACCGGATGGAAGAAGATCGAAGATGCCGCTTGGAGAAGATGTTTGCCGGTCCGGATGTCCTCTTCTTGCCGGATAGGAGGAAGACTTTGGACCCTCTTCTGGACTTCTTCAGTGGATGTCTAGCCCCCGCTTGGGTTGGATGAAGATATCGGAGCCAGGACGGATCGGTGAACCTGGTATGGTGAAGACAAGGTAGGAAGATCTTCATGGGCTTAGTGTTAGGTTTATTTAAGGGGGGTTTGGGTTAGATTAGGGGTATGTGGGTGGTGGGTTGTAATGTTGGGGGGGGGTATTGTATGTTTTCTTTTACAGGCAAAAGAGCTGAACTTCTTGGGGCATGCCCTGCAAAGGGCCCTGTTCAGGGCTGGTAAGGTAAAAGAGCTTGTAACTTTTCTAATTTAGAATAGGGTAGGGAATTTTTTATTTTGGGGGGCTTTGTTATTTTATTAGGGGGCTTAGAGTAGGTGTAATTAGTTTAAAATTGTTGTAATATATTTCTTATGTTTGTAAATATTTTTTTATTTTCTGTAACTTAGTTCTTTTTTATTTTTTGTACTTTAGCTAGTTTATTTAATTGTATTTATTTGTAGCAATTGTGTTTATTTAATTTATTGATAGTGTAGTGTTAGGTTAATTGTAGGTAATTGTAGGTAGTTTATTTAATTATTTTATTGATAGGGTAGTGTTAGGTTTAATTATATCTTAGGTTAGGATTTATTTTACAGGTAATTTTGTAATTATTTTAACTAGGTAGCTATTAAATAGTTCTTAACTATTTAATAGCTATTGTACCTAGTTAAAATAAATACCAAGTTGCCTGTAAAATAAATATTAATCCTAAAATAGCTAAAATATAATTATAATTTATATTGTAGCTATATTAGGGTTTATTTTACAGGTAAGTATTTAGCTTTAAATAGGAATAATTTATTTAATAAGAGTTAATTTATTTCGTTATATGTAAATTATATTTAAGTTAGGGGGGTGTTAGTGTTAGGGTTAGACTTAGCTTTAGGGGTTAATACATTTATTAGAATAGCGGTGAGCTCCGATCGGAAGATTAGGGGTTAATAATTGAAGGTAGGTGTCGGCGATGTTAGGGAGGGCAGATTAGGGGTTAATACTATTTATGATAGGGTTAGTGAGGCGGGTTAGGGGTTAATAACTTTATTATAGTAGCGGTGCGGTCCGCTCGGCAGATTAGGGGTTAATAAGTGTAGGCAGGTGTCGGCGACGTTGAGGGGGGCAGATTAGGGGTTAATAAATATAATATAGGGGTCGGCGGTGTTAGGGGCAGCAGATTAGGGGTACATAAGTATAACGTAGGTGGCGGTCGGCAGATTAGGGGTTAAAATTTTTAATCGAGTGGCGGCGATGTGGGGGGAGCTCGGTTTAGGGGTACATAGGTAGTTTATGGGTGTTAGTGTACTTTAGGGTACAGTAGTTAAGAGCTTTATAAACCGGCGTTAGCCAGAAAGCTCTTAACTCCTGCTATTTTCAGGCGGCTGGAATCTTGTCGTTAGAGCTCTAACGCTCACTGCAGAAACGACTCTAAATACCGGCGTTAGGAAGATCCCATTGAAAAGATAGGCTACGCAAATGGCGTAGGGGGATCTGCGGTATGGAAAAGTCGCGGCTGAAAAGTGAGCGTTAGACCCTTTAATCACTGACTCCAAATACCAGCGGGCGCCCAAAACCAGCGTTAGGAGCCTCTAACGCTGGTTTTGACGGCTACCGCCGAACTCTAAATCTAGGCCTAAGTTTGCAAACTTGAACTGAAGAGGATTTAACTATTTCAAAATAAAAACTGTTACTTGGTTTTGCAACTGCAAGTCTGGGCATCTTGCCAAATTCCTCTCTTACTCTGCAGCAGCTGCTCTCAATAAACACAGTTACAAACTAGCAGCTACAAGACAACTGAAGCATTCTCTGTGACTTGTTAAAAGTATATCTCTTGCAAACCAAGCTTACTTCTTACAAGGATTAACCAACTCTCTCCTGCATTACATGTTTATTTAATGTAAGCTTAAAAAAGAATTTTTGTTCTCTCAAGTTCTTTAAATTAGAAGCATATTTTTCTTCTATCATTTTTTCATTATTTTTTCCATACTGTGCCAGTCTAACAGTATTGGAAATATTGTGCTTAGAAGGATTCATGTTGTGATAGTACTAACAGCATTGAACCTCTAACTTAATATTAATTCACCACAGGTTTACTGGTCTATGCTCACCTAAATAGCCCAAAAACCCTGGTGATACAAAACAATAATTGATCTGCAGTTGTGTTCCACTTACATAGTTGAAATAGACTTTACATAATAACTAAGCCTTACAATGGAACCAGCAGATCTCCCAACAATTGTTTATAACCTTTCTAAACGAGTGGATGAACTTAACCAGGGTCTCAGGGATTTAAAAGTAGAGAATGAGACCCTTAGGAAGGTTATTCAAGATTCAGTTTCTAGCAAACCTGTTCCTGCACAGCCTGTTACTGAGCCAATCATTGCTCCGCCAGATTTTTTCCATGGTGACAGACGTCAGTATCGTCAATTCAGAAATGCTTGTGTACTAACATTTAGTCTGAAACCTGTCACATATCCTAATGACAGGACCAAGGTGTTGAGCATGATTACTTATCTACGTGGGGAACCCCGCATTTGGGCAGATACTTTGTTTGAGTCAAACAGCCCTCTTCTGTCCTCTTTACAGTCCTTCCTTGCTGTTATGGATGAGTTATATTCAGATTCCAACCTCCAACATACAGCGGATGATAAACTGAGGAAGTTAAAACAAGGCAACCGACCAGTCGAGACCTATATTACTGAATTTAAACAACAAGCTATTGATTCCCAATGGAATGCAGTTGCTCTTAAAAGTCAATTTAGATAAGGTCTGTCTGATCAGGTGAAAGATGAACTTGCTCGTATAGATATCCCAGACTCTTTGGAAGCATTTATGAGATTGGTTATGCAGATTGATAGGAGATTAAGAGAAAGAAAGACGGAACGCCAGCACACAGAGCCCTCCTATAAAAGGCCTACTCACCCCATTCAAACAACTTCCACTGCTCATTCTTCTAGCAGTGCTCCAGAGGCTTTGGAGATTGGCTTCATTCGAGGCCCCCTCACTTCTGAAGAAAGAGTCAGACGTAAATCCAAGGGACTTTGCATGTATTGCGGTTCCGCTGCTCACTCTGTTCAGGATTGTCCATCTCTATACAAGAACCGTAAGTCATTTTCTAGTTTGACTTCTCTATTGGTATATGATAAACCCATTCACTGTATTCTACCCCTCTCTTTACAGTGGGACTGCAAACTGCTGAAGAAAGAGGCCATAATTGATACAGGTGCACAAGGAAACTACATGGATGCTTCTATTGCATTAACAAATAAAATACCACTCATAAAAAAAATTGTCTCCTGTTTTTATTCGAGTAGTGGATGGCTCTGAAATTTCTTCAGGACCTATAATACAACATACCATCCCCATTCTGGTTACCACCTTTGACTCACATCAAGAATATATCACGTTTGATATTATCAGTTCTCCACTCTTCCCTATTGTCTTAGGTTTACAATGGCTTCGATTACATGAACCAACAATAACTTGGAGCTCTCTTGACATCAAATTTAATTCTAAATACTGTCAACAAAGTTGCTTACATCCTACAACTCTTTTACATATTACTGAAGTGCCCAGTATCCCCAAAGCTTACGACAAATTTAAAGAAGTCTTCAGCAAAAAAGAGGCAGACAGCTTACCTCCTCATCGGACCTACGACTGTCCTATTGACCTAAAACCAGGAACCACACCTCCATATGGCCATCTATACCCTCTCTGTCAACCAGAGTTGGACCATCTTAAAACCTATTTAGATGAAAATCTGAAAAAAGGCTTTATTCGCCCCTCTGTTTCACCTGCCGCAGCTGGTTTCTTCTTTGTCAGAAACAAAGACAACTCACTTCGACCTATAATTGATTTTAGGGAGTTGAACAAAATAACCATCAAAAACCGGTATCCCTTACCACTCATCCCCGAACTTATCGAATGCCTTCGAGATGCAAATTTTTTTACCAAGCTTGATCTTAGAGGGGCTTATAATCTTGTTCGAATAAGAGAGGGTGATGAGTGGTTGACCGCATTCCGTACGAGATATGGTCTCTTTGAATATCTTGTAATGCCCTTCGGGCTTACTAATGCTCCGGCCACATTTCAGTTTTTCGTGAATGATGTTTTCCATGACCTTCTTGACATCTGCGTTGTGGTATACCTGGACGACATCCTTATTTATTCCAAAACTTTAGAAGATCACGTGAAGCATGTTAGCTGGGTCTTGTCAAGACTGCAAGTGCATAGACTTTACGCTAAACTTGAGAAGTGTCTTTTCCACGTTACTGAAATTGATTTCCTGGGTTACAGTATAGGACCCAATGGCATTCAAATGCAAGAAAATAAGGTAGAAGCCATGAGAAACTGGCCACAACCCACTAACAGAAAAGAATTACGCTTCCTAGGTTTCAGTAAATATTACCGCAAATTTATTAGGAACTTCTCCCAAAAGATAAAACCTCTTTCTAGACTCACCAGCACCTGTGTGCCATTCCGTTGGGATAAAGATGCCGATGAGGCCTTTCGCAACCTGAAGACCTCATTCACTACTGCACCTATACTACAATTTCCAGATCCTTCCCTCCAATTCGTCCTCGAGGTCGACTCTTCAGATTTTGCTCTTGGCGCTATTCTCTCCCAAAGGAAAAGTCTTACACAACCACTTCATCCAGTAGCTTTCTATTCTAAGCTACTCTCTCCAGCCGAGATTAACTACTCCATCGGAGAAAAAGAACTTCTTGCAATTAAACGTGCTTTTGATACATGGAGACATCTTCTAGAGGGCACAGTACAACCTATCATAATCTATACAGATCATCGCAACCTGGAATTCCTGCAAAAAAATAAAACTCTGTCCAGTAGACAAGTAAGATGGAGCCTGTACTTTAGCAGGTTTAACTATCTTATAGTATACAGACCTGGATCTAAAAATGGGAAGGCTGACTCTCTCTCCAGGAGAGATCCCAGACCACCAAATTCTCAAGAAGTTACTTCCATCATACCTGCAGACAAATTCTTGGGCCTGATGCCTACATTTAAAACTCAACTCCTTACTGCTCTACAGTCAGATAATCAGAGATTCCATCTACATCTGACTCAAAATGCTGATTTCTATTATCACGACTCCAAGCTATATATCCCAGAATCTCTCAGGAATGACTTGATTAAACAACATCATGATCCTCCTTTGCATGGACACCCTGGTATCAAAAGGACATTAGATCTCTTATCAAGACTTTATTGGTGGCCAAACATGTCTGATTCCGTCCATAATTATATACAACACTGTGATATCTGTATCACTTCTAAAAAGGATAGAAATAAACCTTATGGTCACCTAATACCTATGGATATCCCTGAAAGACCTTGGGCTCATATAGGTATGGACTTTATTGTTGAACTTCCTTTAAGTTCTGGATTTAATACTATTCTTGTTGTTACAGATATTCTCACAAAGATGGCTTTATTCATTCCATATCACAAGGTACCCACATCCACGGAGACTGCTCAACTTTTCCTGAATTCGGTTGTACGCTTCCATGGAACCCGAACATCATAACAACCGACAGAGGAGCTCAATTTACTTCAAAATTCTGGAAATCCCTCGCCCAACATCTACAGATTGATCATCGACTTAGTACAGCCTTCCATCCACAGACCAATGGTCAAACTGAAAGGTTAAACCAATGGCTTGAACAGTACATCCGCTGTTACTGCTCATACCAACAAACAGAGTGGGCCCGGTACCTATACATGGCAGAATTTGCATATAATAATAGTAAAAACAGTTCAACCAATTTGTCTCCATTCTTTGCGAATTATGCTTTCCACCCTAACTTCTTCATCCATGACTCAATTGCACCAACTTCTCAACCGGTTGATGACCTTCTACAAAAGATAGCGGAGAATTTTCATTCCTTGCGTCTAAACATCCAGAACGCACAAGCTATACAAAAGAAGTACTATGATCTCAGTAGAAGACCTTCTCCTGTCTATGCAGTAGGAGATAAAGTCTGGCTTTCAACCAAAAATATCAAAATACCTGTTCCCAGTAAAAAATTAGCTGGCTTATTTATCGGACCCTTTACAGTAAGCAATATTGTTAATGCCAATGCAGTTACTCTTGATCTTCCATCATCATTACCTATTCACCCCACCTTCCATGTCTCGCTCCTGAAACCGGCTTCCTCTACCTCAACGACTAAAACTATTCTTCCCCCTGATCCGGTGACCTTGGATGTTGACATATTTGAGGTCCAAGACCTATTGGACTCTAGATACTACAATGGTCAGTTGCAATACATTGTGAGGTGGAAGGGTTTCTCGCCAGATGACGACAGTTGGGAACCACACATCCACATCAATGCCCCTCGGTTGCTCTCCCGCTTCCATAGACGCTATCCACATAGACCCAGGCATCAAGCCGAGGATCGGCTTCCTTGAAGGGGGGTTTATGTCAGGATTCCATTTCATGTTTTACTTCTCTCACTTCTCATCACATGGTTCTCTCACTTTCATGTTACTTAAGGCTCCACATGTCAGCAAACAGGTGCTTAGTTATTTTCATTAGCAGGAGTAACAGCTTACACACAGTCTCTGAGCTGCATTGTTTTTCTCAAACCAACTGCTTTCACAAAGGACTGTTTGCTTGGATTACTCTGGACTATTTACTATCTACAAGGATTACATCCCCTGAAATATCCTGATTGCATCCTTGGACTTACAGCTAAGTTACCTCTTAATTTTATTCCTTGCATACTATTTGAGAACTTAACTGCTGAATTGTTATTGTACACTTACAGCATCACTCTTAATTTAACTGGAGCTGACAGGCACTGCAGTTTTCTAAATTACTCTGCACACTATTTCATACTGGGGAATCACTGTCTCCTTTCTCACTTCATAATATATATATGCTGCATTAAGAACAAGACTTTGAGCTCTAAGTTTGCAAGCTTGAACTGAAGAGGATTTAACTATTTCAAAATAAAAACTGTTACTTGGTTTTGCAACTGCAAGTCTGGGCATCTTGCCAAATTCCTCTCTTACTCTGCAGCAGCTGCTCTCAATAAACACAGTTACAAACTATCAGCTACAAGACAACTGAAGCATTCTCTGTGACTTGTTTAAAGTATATCTCTTGCAAACCAAGCTTACTTCTTACAAGGATTAACCAACTCTCTCCTGCATTACATGTTTATTTAATGTAAGCTTAAAAAGTAATTTTTGTTCTCTCAAGTTCTTTAAATTAGAAGCATATTTTTCTTCTATCATTTTTTCATTATTTTTTCCATACTGTGCCAGTCTAACAGTATTGGAAATATTGTGCTTAGAAGGATTCATGTTGTGATAGTACTAACAGCATTGAACCTCTAACTTAATATTAATTCACCACAGGTTTACTGGTCTATGCTCACCTAAATAGCCCAAAAACCCTGGTGATACAAAACAATAATTGATCTGCAGTTGTGTTCCACTTACATAGTTGAAATAGACTTTACAGGAATATACCTCAGGTAGACATTTATTAATTGGACATTCTTTATCTCAAATTTGAACAGAGTGTCATGGAGTACCTGATGATGGAACTGACTCAGATATAGAGGAGCATTTTAATAGTGTCAAAGGGGCCTAGTTATCAAGCCGTCAACCTTAAATATGCTGGAATTCTGCAGCGTATTTGTGGCGAGGCTGATTCGCCTTAGTTATCAAGCCCTAGATACCAGCAAAAGTAGAATTTTGTGACGTAAGCTTCGATCCGCCGGACTCAGTCCGACACAGATCGATTCTTACATCACTCCAGATGTTCCGCATAATCTGACTACTTTTGCTAGTTATCAAAAAACTAGCAGGTACGCTCGGCACTTTTCCGGCCCAGCATGGCTGGTTTTCAAACCGCCACCCTGGAGGCGGCGGATCCCATAGGAATCAATGGGAGTCTGACCATAGTGAAGGTTCATGTTCGCTGCTGCCAGATATCCCATTGATTCCTATGGGAGCTGTCTACACCTAACACCCTAACATGTACCCCGAGTCTAAACACCCCTAATCTGTCCCCCCCTACACCGCCGCAACTAAATAAAGTTATTAACCCCTAAACCGCTGCTCCCGGAGCCCACCGCAAGCTATACTAAATATGTTAACCCCTAAACCGTCGCTTCTGGTCCCCGCCGCAACTATAATATATGTATTAACCCCTAAACCGCCGCTCCCGGTCCCCGCCGCAACTATAATATACCTATTAACCCCTATCCTGCCCCCCCTATACCGTCGCCACCTATAATAAAGTTATTAACCCCTATCCTGCCGATCCCGGACCCCGCCGCAACGAAATAAATAGTTTAACCCCTAAACCGCCACTCCCGGACCCCGCCGCAACCTATATTAAACTTATTAACCCCTACTCTGCCCCCCCTACACCGTTGCCACCTATAATAAGTTTATTAACCCCTATCCTGCCCCCCCTACACCGCCGCCACTGTAATAAAATTATTAACCCCTAAACCTAAGTCTAACACTAACCCTAACACCCCCCTAACTTAAATATTAATTAAATAAATCTAAATAATATTTCTCTTATTAAATAAATTAATCCTATTTAAAACTAAATACTTACCTTTAAAATAAACCCTAAGATAGCTACAATATAAATAATAATTATATTGTAGCTATTTTAGGATTATTTTTCTTTTACAGGCATCTTTCAATTTATTTTAACTAGGTACAATAGCTATTAAATAGTTATTAACTATTTAATAGCTACCTAGCTAAAATAAAGAGAAATTAACCTGTAAAATAAAAACTAACCTAAGTTACAATTACACCTAACACTACACTATACTTTAATAAATTATTCCTATTTAAAACTAAATACTTACCTGTAAAATAAACCCTAAGATAGCTACAATGTAATTAATAATTACATTGTAGCTATTTTAGGATTTATATTTATTTTACAGGTAACTTGGTATTTATTTTAGCTAGTTAGAATAGTTATTAAATAGTTATTAACTATTTAATAACTACCTAGCTAAAAGAAATACAACATTACCTGTAAAATAAATCCTAACCTAAGTTACAATTAAACCTAACACTACACTATCATTAAATTAACTAAAGTACAAAAAATAAAAAAGCTAAGTTACAAAAAATAAAAAAAATAAGTTACAAACATTTAAAAAATATTACAACAATTTTAAGCTACTTACACCTAATCTAAGCCCCCTAATAAAATAACAAATCCCCCCAAAATAAAAAAATGCCCTACCCTATTGTAAATTAAAAAAGTTCAAAGCTCTTTTACCTTACCAGCCCTTAAAAGGGCCTTTGCGGGGCATGCCCCAAAGAATTCTGCTCTTTTGCCTGTAAAAGAAAAATACAACCCCCCAACATTAAAACCCACCACCCACATACCCCTAATCTAACCCAAACCCCCCTTAAATAAACCTAACACTACCCCCCTGAAGATCATTCTACTTTAAGGGAAGTCTTCTTACCTACAAATAACTACAATTAAATACAATTAAATAAACTAACTAAAGTACAAAAAATAAAAAAAGCTAAGTTACAAACATTTAAAAAATATTACAACAATTTTAAGCTACTTACACCTAATCTAAGCCCCCTAATAAAATAACAAAGCCCCCCAAAATAAAAAAATGCCCTACCCTATTGTAAATTAAAAAAGTTCAAAGCTCTTTTACCTTACCAGCCCTTAAAAGGGCCTTTGCGGTGCATGCCCCAAAGAATTCTGCTCTTTTGCCTGTAAAAGAAAAATACAACCCCCCCAACATTAAAACCCACCACCCACATACCCCTAATCTAACCCAAACCCTCCTTAAATAAACCTAACACTACCCCCCTGAAGATCATCCTACCTTGAGTCGTCTTCAGCCAGCCGACCACCGACCACAGATTGAGCTCACATTCTATTGGCTGATCGGAACAGCCAATAGAATGCAAGCTCAATCTGATTGGCTGATTGGATCAGCCAATCAGATTGAACTTCAATCTGATTGGCTGATTCAATCAGCCAATCAGATTTTTCCTACCTTAATTCCGATTGGCTGATAGAATCCTATCAGCCAATTGGAATTGAAAGGACGCCATCTTGGATGACGTCCCTTAAAGGAACCTTCATTCAGTCGTCGGCCGTCGGGGAAGAAGGATGTTCCGCGTCGGCGGGATGAAGATGGATCCGGAAGAAAGAAGATTGAAGACGCGCTTGGAAGATGACATCGCCCGGATGGTAGACTTCTTCAGCGCCGCCTGGATGATGACTTTATCGGATGGAAGACTTCTTCAGCACGCCTTGGATGATGACTTCTGCCGCTCCGGATCTCCTCTTCGGTTCCATCGGTGGTCGGCTGTCTGAAGACGACTCAAGGTAGGATGATCTTCAGGGGGGTAGTGTTAGGTTTATTTAAGGGGGGTTTGGGTTAGATTAGGGGTATGTGGGTGGTGGGTTTTAATGTTGGGGGGGTTGTATTTGTCTTTTACAGACAAAAGAGCAGAATTCTTTGGGGCATGCCCCGCAAAAGGCCCTTTTAAGGGCTGGTAAGGTAAAAGAGCTTTGAACTTTTTAAATTTAGAATAGGGTAGGGCATTTTTTTATTTTGGGGGGCTTTGTTATTTTATTAGGGGGCTTAGATTAGGTGTACATAGCTTAAAATTGTTGTAATATTTTTTAAATGTTTGTAACTTATTTTTTTTATTTTTTGTAACTTAGCTTTTTTTATTTTTTGTACTTTAGTTAGTTTATTTTATTGTATTTATTTGTAGTTATTTGTAGGTAATTTATTTAATTAATTTAATGATAGTGTAGTGTTAGGTTTAATTGTAACTTAGGTTAGGATTTATTTTACAGGTAATGTATTTATTTTAGCTAGGTAGTTATTAAATAGTTAATAACTATTTAATAACTATTCTAACTAGCTAAAATAAATACAAAGTTACCTGTAAAATAAATATAAATCCTAAAATAGCTACAATGTAATTATTAATTACATTGTAGCTATCTTAGGGTTTATTTTACAGGTATTTAGTTTTAAATAGGAATAATTTATTAAAGTATAGTGTAGTGTTAGGTGTAATTGTAACTTAGGTTAGTTTTTATTTTACAGGTTAATTTATCTTTATTTTAGCTAGGTAGCTATTAAATAGTTTATAACTATTTAACAGCTATTGTACCTAGTTAAAATAAATTGAAAGATGCCTGTAAAATAAAAATAAATCCTAAGATAGCTACAATATAATTATTATTTATATTGTAGCTATATTAGGGTTTATTTTAAAGGTAAGTATTTAGTTTTAAATAGGATTAATTTAGTTAATAAGAGAAATATTATTTAGATTTATTTAATTAATATTTAAGTTAGGGGGGTGTTAGGGTTAGTGTTAGACTTAGGTTTAGGGGTTAATAATTTTATTACAATGGCAGCGGTGTAGTGGGGGGCAGGATAGGGGTTAATAAATTTATTATAGGTGGCAACGGTGTAGGGGGGCCAGGATAGGGGTTTAAAAGTTTAATATAGGTTGCGGCGGGGTCCGGGATCGGCGGTTTAGGGGTTAAACTATTTATTTAGTTGTGGCGAAGTCCGGGATCAGCAGGATAGGGGTTAATAACTTTATTATAGAGGGCGGCGGTATAGGGGGGGTAGGATAGGTGTTACTAGGTATAATGTAGGTGGCGGCGGTGTCCGGGAGCGGCGGTTTAGGGGTTAATACATTTATAAGAGTTGCGGCGGGGTCTAGGAGCGGCGGTTTAGGGGTTAATAACTTTATTGAGTTGCGGGGGGCTCCGGGAGTGCCGGTATAGGGGGTAGAACAGTGTAATTTAGTGTGGGTGCTTAGTGACAGGCTAGCAATAAAGCTGTCAAAAAGCCGAAGAGCAGCGAGATCGGATGAGTGATAACTCTCACAGTCCACTGCTCATCGCCCAGTACTTGGTGCGTGGCTTTTTGACAGCTTTTTTGATAACTTAGGCAAAATTTTGCAGGTCCGCGGTGGCGATGGTAGGCTAGCTTAGGCGGGCGTATTGAACCGGCGAAGGCAGGTAAAGTAGACGGCTTGATAACTACCCCCCAAAGTGTCAGGAACCATTTCATCAACTATGTGGCGGAAATTACAAAAGGCAACTGCAGAAGATGATACTGTAACTATGTATAACACTGCTATAAACAATGCTGTAAACACTGCTGTCAGGTTGCTTAAGACACGTGCACGCTCATGAGTTCACTCAGGATTAGTTTTTAACAAAGGATACACTAAGCAAAATTGATCATTTTGAAAGTTGTTGAATTAATTAATTATTTTACTGTTCCTTTAAAAGCTGAAATAGGGCCGGAGCAGCTGCAGAATGTGGACTGGAGAACAGAGCAGCAAAGCACAAACCGTGCACGCACGGCCAATATGCAAAGAAGCACTCACTGTAGGAGGAAGTGCACCGGGCAACTGCAGCTGCATGCAAACTACTAGTACACCTTACCACATCCTAATCTGCCTGTGTTTTATCACTGTAATAGAATGCTGAGGGGCACAGCCATTCAATCACTATGCGGTACATAAAATGTCTAACTAGTATTATCCAATCACTGTGCTTTACACATAACCAGGGGACAAATAACTGCCAATCCAGGTGCTGTATACATAAACCAGCGCTTAAGTGACAGTCAGAGGAAGCAAATTAGAATGGGCATGTCAGAGTCTGGTCAAAGCAGTGCGGATCAGGTCCGCCAGGCTTAGCTGAATGCGGAGAGCAATATGATCTCCGTTTTCGGCATTGCACCAGCAGGGGGATATCAAGCAGGGGGATGTCAATCAACCCCGATCGTACTCGATCGGGTTGAATTGCAGCGATGCCAGGTGGACAGGGTCTTTTGACCGCTGCTTCATAACTGGTGTTTCTGGCGAGCCTGCAGGCATAAAAATGGGTTGCATAGTGTGTATATATAGTGTGTGTGTGTGTGTGTGTGTATATATATATATATATATATATATATATATATATATATAGTGTGTATGTGTGTGTGTGTGTATATATATATAGTGTGTGTGTATATATATATAGTGTGTGTGTATATATATATAGTGTGTGTATGTATATATATATATATATATATATAGGCCTCAAGTTATCAAGCCGTCAACCTCAAATACGCTGGAATTCCGCAGAGTATTTGTGGCGAGGCTGATTCGCCAAAGTTATCAAGCCCTGCTGCCCGGCAAAAGTAGAATATAGTGAAGTAAGCTTCGATCCGCCAGACTAAGTCCGACACAGATCGATTCTTATGTCACTCCAGATGTTCCGAACGCAAGTTCGGCACAATCTGACTACTTTTGCTAGTTATCAAATGACTAGCAGGTACGCTCTGCACTTTTCTGACCCAGCCCTGGAGGCGGCGGATCCCATAGGAATCAATGGAAGTCTGACCATAGCGAAAGCTCATGTTCGCTGCTGCCCGTCATCCCATTGATTCCTATGGGAAGTGTGTACACCTAACACCCTAACATGTACCCCGAGTCTAAACACCCCTAATCTGCCCCCCCTACACAGCCGCAACTAAATAAATGTATTACCCCCTAAACCGCTGCTCCCGGAGCCCACCGCCACTCTAATAAACTTATTAACCCCTAAACCACCGCTCCCGGGGCCCACCGCCACTCTAATAAACGTATTAACCCCTAAACCGCCGCTCCCGGACCCCGCCGCCACCTACATAATACCTATTAACCCCTATCCTGCCCCCCCTATACCGCCACCACCTATAATAAATTTATTAACCCCTATCCTGACGATCCCGTACCCCGCCGCAACTAAATAAATTGTTTAACCCCTAAACCTCTACTCCCGGACCCCGCCGCAACCTATATTAAACTTATTAACCCCTAATCTGCCCCCCCCTATACCGCCGCCATCTATATTAAACTAATTAACCCCTAAACCTAAGTCTAACCCTAACACCCCCCTAACTTAAATATTATTTTAATAAATCTAAATAAAATTACTATTATTAACTAAATTAATCCTATTTAAAACTAAATACTTACCTATAAAATAAAACCTAATATAGCTACAATATAACTAATAATTATATTATAGCTATTTTAGGATTTATTTTTATTTTACAAGGAAATTTCAATTTATTTTAACTAGGCACAATAGCTATTAAATAGTTATTAACTATTTAATAGCTACCTAGTTAAAATAAAGTCAAATTTACCTGTGAAATAAAAACTAACCTAAGTTACAATTACACCTAACACTACACTATCATTAACTAAATTATTCCTATTTAAAACTAAATACTTACCTGTAAAATAAACCCTAAGATAGCTACAATGTAATTAATAATTACATTGTAGCTATTTTAGGATTTATATTTATTTTACAGGTAACTTTGTATTTATATTAACTAGGTAGAATAGTTATTAAATAGTTATTAACTATTTAATAACTACCTAGCTAAAAGAAATACAAAATTACCTGTAAAATAAATCCTAACCTAAGTTACAATTAAACCTAACACTACACTATCATTAAATAAATTAAATTAATTATCTACAAATACCTACAATTAAATACAATTAAATAAACTAACTAAAGTACAAAAAAATAAAAAAAAAATAAGTTACAAAAAATATAAAAATATTACAAGATTTTTAAGCTAATTACACCTAATCTAATCTAAGTTAGTTTTTATTTTACAGGTAAATTTGACATAATTTTAACTAGGTAGCTATTAAATAGTTAATAACTATTTAATAGCTATTGTGCCTAGTTAAAATAAATTAAAATTTGCCTGTAAAATAAAAATAAATCCTAAAATAGCTACAATATAATTATTAGTAATATTGTAGCTATATTAGGGTTTATTTTATAGGTAAGTATTTAGTTTTAAATAGGAATAACTAATTTAATAAGAGCGATATTTATTTAGATTTATCTAATTAATATTTAAGTTAGGTGGGTGTTAGGGTTAGACTTAGGTTTAGGGGTTAATAATTTTATTATAGGTTGCGGCGGTATAGGGGGGGGGCAGGATAGGGGTTCATAAATTTATTATAGGTGGCGACGGTGTAGGGGGGGCAGATTAGGGGTTAATAAGTTTAATATAGGTGTCGGCGGGGTCCGGGAGCGGCGGTTTAGGGGTTAAACAATTTATTTAGTTGCGGTGGGGTACGGGATCGGCAGGATAGGGGTTAATAAATTTATTATAGGTTGCGGCGGTATAGGGGGGCAGGATAGTGGTTAATAGGTATTATGTAGGTGGCGGCGGGGTCTGGGAGAGGCGGTTTAGGGGTTAATCAGTTTATTAGAGTGGCAGTGGGCTCCAGGAGCGGAGGTTTAGGGGTTAATACATTTATTATAGTTGCGGCGGGGTCTAGGAGCGGCGGTTTAGGGGGTAATACATTTATTTAGTTGCGTGGGGCTCCGGAGGTGCCGGTATAGGGGGTAGAACAGTGTAGTTTAGTGTGGGTGCTTTGTGACAGCTTATCAATAAAGCTGGGAAAAAGCCAAAGAGCAGCGAGATCGGATGAGTGATAACTATCACAGTCCGCTGCTCATCGCCCAGTACTTGGTGCACGGCTTTTTGACAGCTTTTTTGATAACTTTGGCGAGCTTATTCAGGTCTGTGGCGGCAATGGTAGGCGAGCTTAGGTGGGCGTATTGGGCTGGCGAAGGCAGGTAAGTAGACGGCTTGATAACTAGAGGCCATAGTGTGTGTATATATTTATTTATTGTGTGTGTATATGAGCCGGGGGGGGGGCTGAGCCGGAGGGGGTGGGGCTGGGCCCGGCCATACAAATTTCCAGGGCCGGTCTGATTTCCCAATCCGGCCCTGAGCTGAAATCATAATGCTCTGATTAAGGAGCATGTATTAGAGCATAAACAGCTTCTTGTTGAACCCCCAGTGATTTCCTTATAAGCACCTGACCTGTCCAACATACTCCAGACCTCTGTCCTCTTCATGATTACCACAATAGGTTAATCTGACAACATTTATCATCTTTAAAGGATTTTTCCCAAGCAAATTAGAAAAGAAGTTGGGCCTCTCCAAGCTTCATGTCTGGAAGTTGAAGGTTGGTCAGTAAAGGAAACAGCAGCATTTGCATTTTTAAAACTTGGTGCAGATACTTGTGGTACTTTTATCATCTGTGCCTCCTGTTTTTAAACAATGGCAAAAGACTTACTGGGGTCTGCTGCAGCTCCATGCAGTCTTGTAATTACAATTTTTTATAAAGAGCCTCAGCTCCTGGCAATGCTGTAATTTTAGACTGTTTAAATCCCATAACTCATCCATGCAGTTGTGTGACCACTGCTGACTGTTGCAAATCTGTAGCTTCTGGTTTATGCTGCAATACTGTGCTTTGTTTGCTACAAACTACAGGAGTTTCTTGCACTGTGTAATTAGTATTGCTTGCAGGCTGCATTAAATATTGAGAGTTACCTACAGGATTTTTCCCCCCATTACTCAAATCCATTGCCTCTTCATATTCCACATCTGTGACCTGTGCGCAAGTAAAATCCATGTCTGTATTACTTTGCTTTACTGCAGACTTCTCTTCCCTAGGTGGGGAATCAGCACTATCATCCTTCATGCTTACACAAACACTCTCTAATTGCAGCATATGCACATGATTGCAAAGTTTGTTGCTTTGGCCTCACTTAAAGTCTTTTTTCTCTTTTTAAAGGGACACTGAATCCAATTTTTTTCTTTTGTGATTCAGATAGAGCATGACATTTTAAGCAACTTTCTAATTTACTTCTATTATCAAATTTTCTTCATTCTCTTGGTATCTTTATTTGAAATGCAAGAATGTAAGTTTAGATGTGGGCCCATTTTTTGTGAACAACCTGGGTTGTCCTTGCTGATTGGTGGATAAATTCATCCACCAATAAAAAAAGTGCTGTCCAGAGTTCTGAACCCAAAAAAGCTTAGATTCCTTCTTTTTCAAATAAAGATAGCAAGAGAACAAAGAAAAATTGATAATAGGAGTAAATGAGAAAGTTGCTAAAAATTGCATGGTCTATCTGAATCACAAAAGAAAAGAAATTGGGTTCAGTGTTTCTTTAAGCTCTAAATAGCTTTTCTGTTTACTGTCTGTAGCAGAAATATTCTTTATAAACAATTGTATATAATTTCAATGGACACTTTTAATATCGTCTGTGAGTCCAATGGAAATTGATATCAATGTTGATTCAAAGGGCCCCATTTAATATTAGACAGCTAAGGAACTTGTCCACCTATCTTCATAGTGAGTGGGAGGTGGGCACTGTTTACTCTCTGTCTTCAGTTATCATTGCACAAGAAGATTCCTGTGCAGAGCTGCTCCCTGCTCTTGTTCAAACAAGTTGTGCAAAAACATGGCTTGCCAATCACCCAGCACAAATGAGGTTATGAAGCAGCAGTTGTAAGACTACTACTTTTTAAAGCGAAAGTTTAGACCCAATACATAATTTTGATTGCTTATTGTTACGTACCAGAGAAGCATCCTGTAAGAAGTACACAAAACATTTAAATATTTATCTTTTGTTAGGTGATGAAAATAGCCACCAAGCTCCACCCACCTATTGCATGTATATTTTGGTATGTTAAAGGGACAGTCAAAAATTAAACATTTATGATTTGGATAGAGCATGCAATTTTAACAACTTTCCAATTTACTTCTGTTATCAATTTTGCTTAATTCGCTTGGTATCTTTTATTGAAAAGTAAAACTAGGTAGGCTCATCGTGTGCACTTATCTTTAGTACTCTATGGCAGCTGTGTTTTACAACACTATTTGTAGCTTTGTTATACAATGTTGCCTATACACTGCCGCCATAGAGTACTAAAGATACAGTATATGCACACTCCTGAGCTCTTATGTGCCTACCTAATTTTACTCTTTAATAAAAGATAACAAGAGAACAAAGCAAATTTGATAAGAGAAGTAAATTAGAAAGTTGTTAAAAACATAATTTATGTAAGAACTTACCTGATAAATACATTTCTTTCATATTGGCAAGAGACCATGAGCTAGTGACGTATGGGATATACAATCCTACCAGGAGGGGCAAGTTTCCCAAACCTCAAAATGCTTATAAATACACCCCTCACCACACCCACAATTCAGTTTAATGAATAGCCAAGTAGTGGGGTGATAGAAAAAGGAGTAAAAAGCATAAAAAAAGGAATTGGAAATATAATTGTGCTTTATACAAAAAAACATAACCACCATAAAAAGGGTGGGTCTCATGGACTCTTGCCAATATGAAATACATTAATTTATCAGGTAAGTCCTTACATAAATTATGTTTTCTTTCATGTAATTGGCAAGAGTCTATGAGCTAGTGACGTATGGGATAGAAATACCCAAGATGTGTAACTCCACACAAGAGTCACTAGAGAGGGAGGGATAAAATAAAAACAGCAATTTTCCGATGAAAAAATTTAATCCACAACCAAAAAAATAAGTTTTTATCATTAATGAAAAGAAAAAACTTAAACTTAAAACATAAGCAGAGGAATCAAACTGAAACCGCTGCCTGAAGAACTTTTCTACCAAAAATTGCTTCCGAATAGGCAAATACATAAAAAAACGGTAGAATTTAGTAAATGTATGCAAAGAAGACCAAGTTGCTGCTTTGCAAATCTGATCAAATGAAGCTTCATTCTTAAAAGCCCACAAAGTGGAGACTGATATAGTAGAATGAGCTGTGATTCTCTGAGGCGGGCCTGACCTGATTCCAAATAAGCCTTATGAATCAAAAGCTTTAACTAAAATGCCAAGGAAATGGCAGAAGCTTTCTGACCTTTCCTAGAACCAGAAAAGACAACAAATAGACTAGAAGTCTTCCTGAAATCTTTAGTAGCTTCAACATAATATTTCAAAGCTCTTACAACATCCAGAGAATGTAAGGATTTTTCCAAAGAATTTTTAGGATTAGGACACAAAGAGGGGACAACAATTTCCCTATTAATGTTGTTAGAATTCACAACTTTAGGTAAAAAATTTAATGAAGTCAGCAAAACTGCCTTATCTTCATGAAAAATCAGAAAAGGTGACTCACAAGAAAGAGCAGATAATTCAGAAACTCTTCTAGCAGAAGAGATAGCCAAAAGGAACAACACTTTCCAACCAAGAAAGTAGTTTAATATCCAAAGAATGCATAGGCTCAAAATGAGGAGCCTGTAAAGCCTTCAAAACCAAATTAAGACTCCAAGGAGGAGACATTGATTTAATGACAGGCTTGATGTAAACCAAAGCCTGAACAAGACAGTGAATATCAGGAAGCTTAGCAATCTTTCTGTGAAATAAGACAGAAAGAGCAGAGATTTGTCCCTTCAAGGAACTTGCAGATAAACCTTTATCCAAACCATCCTGAAGAAACTATAAAATTCTAGGAATTCTAAAAGAATTCCAGGAGAATTTATGAGAGGAACCCCACGAAATATAAGTCTTCCAAAATCGATAATAAATCTTCCTAGAAACAGATTTACGAGCCTGTAACATAGTATCAATCACTGAGTGAGAGAAACCTCTATGACTAAGCACTAAGCGTTCAATTTCCATACCTTCAAATTTAGCAATTTGAGATCCTGATGGAAAACGGTCTTTGAGACAGAAAGTCTGGTCTTAAAGGAAGTGGCCAAGGTTGACAACTGGACATCCGGACAAGGTCCACATACCAGAACCTGTGAGGCCATGCTGGAGCTACCAGAAACACAAATGAATGTTCCATTAAGATTTTGGAACTCACTCTTGGAAGAAGAACTAGAGGCGGAAAGATATAAGCAGGTTGGTAAAACTAAGGAACTGTTAATGCATCCACCGACTCCGCCTGAGGATCCCTGGACCTGGATAGGTACCTGGGAAGTTTCTTGTTTAGATGAGAAGCCATCAGATCTATTTCTAGAAGACCCCACATGTGAACAATCTGAAAAAACACATCTGGATGGAGAGACCATTCCCCCGGATGTAAAGTCTGATGGCTGAGATAATCCGCTTCCTAATTGTCTATACCTGGGATATGTACTGCAGAAATTAGACAAGAGCTGGATTCTGCCCAAGCAAGTATCCAAGATACTTCTTTAATAGCTAGGGGACTGTGAGTTCCACCCTGATGATTGACATATGCCACAGTTGTGACATTGTCTGTCTAAAAACAAATGAATGGTTCTCTCTTCAAAAGAGGCCAAACCTGAAAAGCCCTGAAAATAGCACAGTGATCCAAAATATTGATTGGTAACCTCAACTCTTGAGATTTCCAAACCCCTTGTGCTGTAAAGACTTGCATCTGTTGTGATTAAAGTCCAGTTTGGACGAACAAAAGAGGCCCCTTGAATTATACGGTGGTGGTCTAACCACCAACTCAGAGAAAGTTGAACATTGGGATTTAAGGATATTAATTGTGATATCTTTGTATAATCACTGCACCATTGCTTCAGCATACAAAACTGGAGAGGTCTCATATGAGAACAAGCAAAGGGGATCGTGTCCGATGCTGCAGTTATGAGACCTAAAACTTCCATGCACATAGCCACTGAAGGGAACGATTGAGACTAAAGATTCCGACAAGCTGAAACCAATTTTAATCATCTCTTGTCTGTTAGAGACAGAGTCATGGACACTGAATCTATCTGGAAACCTAAAAAGGTGACCCTTGTCTGAGGAATCAAGTAACTTTTTGGCAAATTGATCCTCCAACCATGTCTTTGAAGAAACAACAATAAAACCCCAGACCCTGTTCATGAAACGGAACTGGTATAATTACCCCTGAAAGCTCTAGATCTGAAACACACTTCAGAAAGGCCTGAGCCTTTACTGGATCCACTGGAATGCGTAAGAGAAAAAACCTTCTCACAGGAGGTCTTACTCTGAATCCTATTCGATACCCTTGAGAGACAATGCTCTGAATCCATTGATTTTGGACAGAATCTGCCCAAATGTTTTGAATTTTTTTTAATCTGCCCCCCACCAGCTGAGCTGGAATGAGGGCCGCACCTTCATGCAGACTTGGGGGCTGGCTTTGGTTTCTTAAAAGGCTTGGATTTATTCCAACTTGCAGAGTGTCAAATTAGAACCAGATTCTTTGGGGGAAGGATTGGCTTTCTGTTCCTTATTCTGTCAAAAAGAACGAAAACAATTAGAAGCCTTAGATTTACCCTAAATGTAAAAAAAACTCCCTTCCCCCCAGTAACAGTTGAAATAATTGAATCCAACTGAGAACCAAAAAATTGTTACCTTGGAAAGAAAGATAGTAATCTAAACTTAGATACCATGTCAGCATTCCAATATTTAAGCCACAAAGCTCTTCTAGCTAATATAGCTAAAGACATAGGGGGGTAGTTATCAAGCCGTCAACCTCAAATACGCTGGAATTCCACAGCATATTTGTGGTGAGGCTGATTCGCCTTAGTTATCAAAGGCTTGAGACCGGCAAAAGTAGAATTTAGTGACATAAGCTTCGATCCGCCGGACTCAGTCCGACACAGATCGATGCTTACGTCACTACAGATGTTCCGCACACAAGTGCGGCACAATCTGACTACTTTTGTTAGTTATCAAAAAACTAGCAGGTACGCTCGGCACTTTTCCGGCCCAGTTTACCTTGTTTTCAATCCGCTGCCCTGGAGGCGGCGGATCCCATAGGAATCAATGGGAGTCTGACCATAGCGAAAGTACATCTTCGCTGCTGCCAGACATCCCATTGATTCCTATGGGATACGTCTGCACCTAACACCCTAACATGTACCCCGAGTCTAAACACCCCTAATCTGCCCCCCCTACATCGCCACAACTAAATAAATGTATTACCCCCTAAACCGCCGCTCCCGGAGCCCACCCCCACTATAATAAACTGATTAACCCCTAAACCGCCGCTCCCGGACCCCGCCGCAACCTATATTAAACTTATTAACCCCTAATCTGCCCCCCCCTACAAGTATAATACATTTATTAACCCCTATCCTGCCTCCCCTACACTGCCGCCACTGTAATAAAATTATTAACCCCTAAACCTAAGTCTAACCCTCACCCTAACACCCCCCTAACTTAAATATTAATTAAATAAATCTAAATAATATTTCTATTATTAACTAAATTAATCCTATTTAAAACTAAAAACTTACCTTTAAAATAAACCCTAATATAGCTACAATATAAATAATAATTATATTGTAGCTATTTTAGGATTTATATTTATTTTACAGGCAAATTTCAATTTATTTTAACTAGGTACAATAGCTATTAAATAGTTATTAACTATTTAATAGATACCTAGCTAAAATAAACAGAAATTTACCTGTAAAATAAATCCTAACCTAAGTTACAATTACACCTAACACTACACTATACTTTAATAAATTATTTCTATTTAAAACTAAATACTTACCTGTAAAATGAACCCTAAGATAGCTACAATGTAATTAATAATTAAATTGTAGCTATTTTAGGATTTATATTTATTTTACAGGTAACTTTGTATTTATTTTAGCTAGTTAGAATAGTTATTAAATAGTTATTAACTATTTAATAACTACCTAGCTAAAAGAAATACAAAATTACCTGTAAAATAAATCCTAACCTAAGTTACAAGTAAACCTAACACTACACTATCATTACATTAATTAAATAAATTAAATACAAATAACTACAATTAAATACAATTACATAAACTAACTAAAGTACAAAAAATTAAAAAAGCTAAGTTACAAAAAATAAAAAAATAACTTACAAACATTTAAAAAATATTACAACAATTTTAAAATAATTACACCTAATCTAAGCCCCCTAATAAAATAACAAAGCCCCCCAAAATAAAAAATTCCCTACCCTATTCTAAATTAAAAAAGTTCAAAGCTCTTTTACCTTACCAGCCCTTAAAAGGGCCTTTTGCGGGGCATGCCCCAAAGAATTCAGCTCTTTTGCCTGTAAAAGAAAAATACAACCCCCCAACATTAAAACCCATCACCCACATACCCCTAATCTAACCCAAACCCCCCCTTAAATAAACCTAACACTACCCCCCTGAAGATCATCCTACCTTGAGTTGTCTTCAGCTAGCCAACCCACCGATGGAACCGAGGAGGAGATCCGGAGCAGCAGAAGTGATCCTCCAAGGGGCGCTGAAGAAGTCTTTTATCCGGGCGATGTCATCTTCCAAGCGGCGCTGAAGAAGTCTTCCATCCGGGCGATGTCATCTTCCAAGCGGGGTCTTCAATCTTCTTTCTTCAGGATCCATCTTCATCCCGCCGACGCGGAACATCCTTCTTCCCCGACGGACTAACGATGAATGAAGGCTCCTTTAAGGGACATCATCCAAGATGGCATCCCTTCAATTCCAATTGGCTGATAGGATTCTATCAGCCAATCGGAATTAAAGTAGGGAAAATCTGATTGGCTGATTGAATCAGCCAATCAGATTGAAGTTCAATCCGATTGGCTGATCCAATCAGCCAATCAGATTGAGCTCACATTCTATTGGCTGTTCCGATCAGCCAATAGAATGCGAGCTCAATCTGATTGGCTGATTCAATCAGCCAATCAGATTTTTTCTACCTTAATTCCGATTGGCTGATTGGATCCTATCAGCCAATCAGAATTGAAGGGACGCCATCTTGGATGACGTCCCTTAAAGGAGCCTTCATTCATCGTTAGTCCGTCGGGGAAGAAGGATGTTCCGCATCGGCGGGATGAAGATGGATCCTGAAGAAAGAAGATTGAAGACCCGGCTTGGAAGATGACATCGCCCGGATGGAAGACTTCTTCAGCGCCGTTTGGAAGATGACATCGCACGGATGGAAGACTTCTTCATCGCTGCCTGTATGATGACTTCATTGGATGGAAGACTTCTTCAGCGCCCCTTGGAGGATCACTTCTGCCGCTCCGTATCTCCTCTTCGGTTCCATCGGTGGGTCAGCTGGCTGAAGACAACTCAAGGTAGGATGATCTTCAGGGGTGTAATGTTAGGTTTATTTAAGGGGGGTTTGGGTTAGATTAGGGGTATGTGGGTGGTGGGTTTTAATGTTTGGGGGGGTGTATTTTTCTTTTACAGGCAAAAGAGCTGAATTCTTTGGGGCATGCCCCGCAAAAGGCCCTTTTAAGGGCTGGTAAGGTAAAAGCGCTTTGAACTTTTTTAATTTAGAATAGGGTAGGGAATTTTTTATTTTGGGGTTTTTTTTATTTTATTAGGGGGCTTAGATTAGGTGTAATTAGCTTAAAATTGTTGTAACATTTTAATGTTTAAAAGTTATTTTTTTTATTTTTTGTACTTTAGTTAGTTTATGTAATTGTATTTAATTGTAGTTATTTGTATTTAATTTATTTAATTAATGTAATGATAGTGTAGTGTTAGGTTTAATTGTAACTTAGGTTAGGATTTATTTTACAGGTAATTTTTTATTTCTTTTAGCTAGGTAGTTATTAAATAGTTAATAACTATTTAATAACTATTCTAACTAGCTAAAATAAATACAAAGTTACCTGTAAAATAAATATAAATCCTAAAATAGTTACATTGTAGCTATCTTAGACCTAGATTTGGAGTTTGGCGGTAGACGTGAAAACCAGCGTTAGAGGCTCCTAACGCTGGTTTTAGGCTACTGCCGGTATTTGGAGTCACTCAAAATAGGGTCTAACGCTCACTTTTCAGCCGCGACTTTTCCATACCGCAGATCCCCTTACGTAAATTGCGTATCCTATCTTTTCAATGGGATTTTTATAACTCCGGTATTTAGAGTCGTTTCTGAAAGGAGCGTTAGACATCTAACGACAAAACTCCAGCCGCAGGAAAAAAGTCAGTAGTTAAGAGCTTTCTGGGTTTATAAAGCTCTTAACTACTGTACTCTAAAGTACACTAACACCCATAAACTACCTATGTACCCCTAAACCGAGGTCCCCCCACATCGCTGACACTCGAATACATTTTTTTAACCCCTAATCTGCCGACCGCCACCTACGTTATCCTTATGTACCCCTAATCTGCTGCCCCTAACACCGCCGACCCCTGTATTATATTTATTAACCCCTAACCTGCCCCCCACAACGTCGCCTCCACCTACCTACACTTATTAACCCCTAATCTGCAGACCGCAAAGTGCCGCCACCTACGTTATCCTTATGTACCCCTAATCTGCTGCCCCTAACACTGCCGACCCCTATATTATATTTATTAACCCCTAATCTTACCCCCTCAACGTCGCCTCCACCTGCCTAAACTTATTAACCCCTAATCTGCCGACCGGACCTGAGCGCTACTATAATAAAGTTATTAACCCATAATCCGCCTCACTAACCCTATAATAAATAGTATTAACACCTAATCTGCCCTCCCTAACATCGCCGACACCTAACTTCAATTATTAACCCCTAATCTGCCGACCGGAGCTCACCGCTATTCTAATAAATGTATTAACCCCTAAAGCTAAGTCTAACCCTAACACTAACACCCCCCTAAGTTAAATATAATTTAAATCTAACAAAATTAATTAACTCATATTAAATAAATTATTCCTATTTAAAGCTAAATACTTACCTGTAAAATAAATCCTAATATAGCTACAATATAAATTATAATTATATTATAGCTATTTTAGGATTAATATTTATTTTACAGGTAACTTTGTATTTATTTTAACCAGGTACAATAGCTATTAAATAGTTAAGAACTATTTAATAGCTAAAATAGTTAAAATAATTACAAATTTACCTGTAAAAGAAATCCTAACCTAAGTTACAATTAAACCTAACACTAGACTATCAATAAATTAATTAAATAAACTACCTACAATTACCTACAATTAACCTAACACTACACTATCAATAAATTAATTAAATACAATTGCTACAAATAAATACAATTAAATAAACTAGCTAAAGTACAAAAAATAAAAAAGAACTAAGTTACAAAAAATAAAAAATATTTACAAACATAAGAAAAATATTACAACAATTTTAAATTAATTACATCTACTCTAAGCCCCCTAATAAAATAACAAAGGCCCCCAAAATAAAAAAAATGCCCTACCCTATTCTAAATTACTAAAGTTCAAAGCTCTTTTACCTTACCAGCCCCTTTGCGGGGCATGCCCCAAGAAATACAGCTCTTTTGCCTGTAAAAAAAAAACATACAATACCCAAGCCCCCCAACATTACAACCCACCACCCACATACCCCTAATCTAACCCAAACCCCCCTTAAATAAACCTAACACTAAGCCCCTGAAGATCATCCTACCTTGTCTTCACCTCACCGGGTATCACACCGATCCGTCCAGAAGAGCTCCTCCGATGTCCTGATCCAAGCCCAAACGGGGGGCTGAAGAGGTCCATGATCCGGCTGAAGTCTTCATCCAAGCGGGGCAGAAGAGGTCTTCCATCAGATTGAAGTCTTCATCCAAGCGGCATCTATCCGGAGCGAAGTGGCAGCATCCTGAAGACCTCCACCGCGGAACATCCATCCTGGCCGACGACTGAACAACGAATGACGGTTCCTTTAAATGACGTCATCCAAGATGGCGTCCCTCGAATTCCGATTGGCTGATAGGATTCTATCAGCCAATTGGAATTAAGGTAGGAATATTCTGATCGGAACAGCCAATAGAATGCGAGCTCAATCTGATTGGCTGATTGGATCAGCCAATCGGATTGAACTTGATTCTGATTGGCTGATTCCATCAGCCAATCAGAATATTCCTACCTTAATTCCGATTGGCTGATAGAATCCTATCAGCCAATCGGAATTCGAGGGACGCCAACTTGGATGACGTCATTTAAAGGAACCGTCATTCGTCGTTCAGTCGTCGGCCAGGATGGATGTTCCGCGGTGGAGGTCTTCAGGATGCTGCCGCTTCGCTCCGGATGGATGCCGCTTGGATGAAGACTTGTGATACCCGTTGAGGTGAAGACAAGGTAGGATGATCTTCAGGGGCTTAGTGTTAGGTTTATTTAAGGGGGGTTTGGGTTAGATTAGGGGTATGTGGGTGGTGGGTTGTAATGTTGGGGGGTTTGGGTATTGTATGTTTTTTTTTTACAGGCAAAAACATAATTTATGCTTACCTGATAAATTTATTTCTCTTGTAGTGTATCCAGTCCACGGATCATCCATTACTTATGAAATATATTCTCCTTCCCAACAGGAAGCTGCAAGAGTCCACCCACAGCAAAGCTGCTATATAGCTCCTCCCCTAACTGCCATATTCAGTCATTCGACCGAAAACATGCAGAGAAAGGAAAAACCATAGGGTGCAGTGGTGACTGTAGTTCAAATGAAAAAATTACCTGCCTTAAAGTGACAGGGCGGGCCGTGGACTGGATACACTACAAGAGAAATAAATTTATCAGGTAAGCATAAATTATGTTTTCTCTTGTTAAGTGTATCCAGTCCACGGATCATCCATTACTTATGGAATACCAATACCAAAGCTAAAGTACACGGATGATGGGAGTGACAAGGCAGGTACTTAAACGGAAGTTACCACTGCCTGTAAAAAACCCTTTCTCCCAAAAATAGCCTCCGAAGAAGCAAGGTATCAAATTTGTTAAATTTGAAAAGTATGAAGCGCAGACCAAGACTCCGTCTTGTAAATCTGTTCAACAGAAGCCACATTTAAAAAAGGCCCAAGTGAAAACCACAGCTCTAGTAGAATGAGCTGTAATCCCTTCAGGAGGCTGCTGTCCAGCAGTCTCATAAGCTAAATGAATTATGCTTTTTAACCAAAAAGACAGAGAGGCTGCTGAAGTCTTTTGACCTCTCCTCTGTCCAGAATAGACAACAAACAAGGTGAACGTTTGATGAAAACTGTAGTAGCTTGTAAGTAAAACTTTAAAGCACAAACCACGTCCAATATTGTGTAATAGACGTTCCTTCTTTGAGGAAGGATTAGGATACAAGCATGGAACAACTATCTCTTGAGTGATGTACTTGTTAGATACCACCTTAGGAAAAAACCCAGGTTGGTACGCAGGACTACCTTATCTGTACGAAGGACCAGATAAGGAGAATCACATTGTAACACAGATAACTTGGAGACTCTACGAGTCGAGGAATTAGCTACCCAAAAGGAACTTTCCAAGATAAAGATTGATATCTATGGAACAAAAAAGGTTCAAACGGAACTTCTTGAAGAACCTTAAGGATTCATAACAATCAGATATTTACACCATATCTATGTTCAATTTTCCTAGAGACAGGCTTTCATGTCTGTATTAAGGTATCAATGACTGACTCGGAGAAGCCATGCTTTGATAACATCAAGCGTTCAGTCTCCAGGCAGTCCATCTCAGATTGATTCTATTTAGATGGTTGAAAGGACCCTGAGGTAGAGGGACCTGTCTCAGAAGCAGAGACTGTGATGGAAAGGATGACATGTCCACCAGATCTGCATACCAGGTCCTGCGTGGCTACACAGGCGCTGTCAAAAACACCAAAGCCCTCTCCTGCTTGGTCTTGACCTCCGGAGGAAATCCCACTCCCCCGGAAGAAAAGTCTGACGACTTAGAAAATCCACCTCCCAGTTCTCAACACCTGGGATATGGATAGCTGATAGACAAGAGTGAGTCTCTGTCCAGTGAATTATTGTAAGACTTCTAACATCGCTAGGGAACTTCTGTTCCCCCTTGATGGCTGATGTAAGCCACAGTCGTGTATATTGTCCGACTGAGTATGATGTACCTCAGAGTTGCTAACTGAGGCCAAGTCTGAAGAGTATGGAATATCACTCCCAGTTCCAGAATATTTATTAGAAGGAGGGTCTCCTCCTAAGTCCACTATCCCTGAGCCTTCAGGGAGTTCCAGACTGCATCCCAACCTAAAAGGCTGGCATCTATTGTAACAATTGTCCCATCTGACCTGCGGAAGGTCATACCCTTGGACAGATGGACCCGACATAGTCACCAGAGAAGAGAATCTCTGGTCTCTTGGTCCAGGTTTAACAGGGGGACAAATCTGTGTAATCCCCGTTCCTCTGACTGAGCATGCATAGTTGCAGCGGTCTGAAATGTAGACGTGCAAACGGTACTATGTCCCTTGCCGCTACCATTAAGCCGATTTCATTCATGTACTGAGCCACCGAAGGGCGCGGATGGGATGAAAAAAAAAAAACACGGCAGAAATTTAGAAACTTTGACAACCTGGACTCCGTCAGGTAAATTTTCATTTCTACAGAATCTATCAGAGTCCCTAGGAGGGAAACCCTTGAGATTGGGGATAGAGAACTCTTTCCTTGTTCACTTTCCACCCATGTGATCTCAGAAATGCCAGTACTACGTCCGTATGAGACTGGGCAATTTGGATGTTTGACGCCTGTATCAGGATGTCGTCTAAATAAGGGGCCACTTCTATGCCCCGACCGCCAAAGCAACCCCAGAACCTCCATAAAGATTCTTGGGGCTGTAGATATCAAGGAAAGAGCTACAAACTGGTAATGCCTGTCTAGAAAGGCAAACCTGAAAAACGATGGTGATCTTTATGCATCACAATGTGAGGATAAGCATCCTTCAAATCCATTGTAGTCCTCTATTGACTCTCCTGGATCATAGTTAAGATGGTACGAATAGTTTCCATCTTAAATGACGGAATTCTGAGGAATTTGTTTAAGATCTTTAGATCCAAAATAGGTCTGAAGGTTCCCTCTCCTTGGGAACCACAAACAGATTTGAGTAAAAACTGTCCCTGTTCCTCTCTTGGAACTGGATGGATCTCGTACACAATGTAAGAATGCCTCCTTCTTTATCTGGTTTGCAGATAATTGTGAAAGGCGAAATCTCCCCTTTTTTGGGGGGGAATCTTTGAAATCCAGAAGATATCTCTGGGATATAAATTCCAATGCCTAGGGATCCTGGGCATCTCTTGCCCACGCCTGGGCGAAGAATGAAAGTCTGCCCCCTATAGGATCCGTTACCGGATAGGGGTCCGTTCCTTCATGCTGCCTTAGAGGCAGCAGCAGGCTCCTTGGCCTGCTTATCTTTGTTCCATGTCCGATTGTCTCCAGACCGCCTTGGACTGAGCAAAAATCCCCTCTTGTTTTGCCTTAGAGGAAGAGGATGCCACACCTGCCCTGAAGTTTTTAAAAGGCACGAAAATTAGACCTTTTTTTTTTTTTTTTTTTTTTTTTTTTGGCCCTTGATTTGGACCTATCCTGAGGAAGGGCATGACCTTTACCTCCAGTGATATAAGCAATAATCTCCTTCAAACCAGGCCCGAATAGGGTCTGCCCCTTGAAGGGAAATTAAGTAGCTTATTTATTAAAGTCACGACAGCTGACCATGATATAAGCCATAGCGCTCTGCGCGCCAGTATAGTAAAAAACAGAATTCTTACCCGTTAGTCTAGTCAAATGAACAAGGCATCAGAAAACAAAGGAATTGGCTAGCATAAGCTTGTCAAATATATTCATCCAATGGAGTCGCTTAACTGTAAAGCCTCATCAAGAGACTCAACCCAGAACGCCGCAGCAGCAGTGACAGAAGCAATGTATGTAAGGGGCTGCAGGATAAAACCCTGTTGAATAAACATTTTTTATCCATTGGATCTAAAAAGCACAACTGTCCTCGTCAGAGGTAGTGGTACGCTTAGCTAGAGTAGAAACTCTTCTCTCCACCTTAGGAACTGTCTGCCAGAAGTCCCGTGTGGTGGTAACTATTAGAAAACATTCTTCTAAAAAATAGGAGGGGAAGAGAACGGCACACCTGGTCTATCCCATTCCTTATTAAAAATTTTTTAGTAAACCTCTTTAGGTATTGGAAAAACATCAGTACACACCGGCACTGCATATTATTTATCCAGTCTACACAATTTCTCTGGCCCTGCGATTGTAGACATTCATTCAGAGCAGCCAAAGCCTCCCTGAGCAACAAGTGGAGGTTCTCAAGCATACATTTTAAATGTAGAAATATCAGAATCAGGTTAAATCATCTTCCCTGAGTCAAAAAAAAAAAAAAATCACCCACAGACTAAGCATATTGTGAGGTAGTATCATACATGATTCTAAAAGCGTCTGTATGCTCTGTATCTACCCCCAGAGCTAACTGCTTTCCTTTAATTTCAGGTAGTCTGACTAATACTGCTGCCAGAATATTATTCACCACCTTTGCCATGTCTTGTAAAATAAACGCTATGGGCGCCCTTGATGTACTTGGCGCCATTTGAGCGTGAGTCCCTGAAGCGGGAGTCGAAGGGTCTGACACGTGGGGAGAGTTAGTCGGCATAACTTTCCCCTCGACAGAATCCCCTGGTAAAAGAAACGCTATGGGTGCCCTTGATGTACTTGGCGCCATTTGAGCGTGAGTCCCTAAAGCGGGAGTCAAAAGGTCTGACACATGGGGAGAGTTAGTCGGCATAACTACCCCCACGACAGAATCCTCTGGTGATAATGTTTTTAAAGACAAAAAATTATCTTTATTGTTTAACATGAAATCAGTACATCTGGTACACATTCTAAGATGGGGTTCCACCATGGCTTTAAAACATAATGAACACAGAGCTTCCTCTATGTCAGACATGTTAGAACAGACTAATAATGAGACTAGTAAGCTTGGAAAACACTTTAAATCAAGTTAACAAGCAAATATATAAAACGTTACTGTGCCTTTAAGAGAAACAAATTGTCAAAATTTGAAAAACAGTGAAAAAAAGGCAGTAAAACAAACGAAATTTTTACAGTACATGTAATAAGGTAACAGAGCATTGCACCCACTTGCAAATGGATGATTAACCCCTTAATGCAAAAAACAGATCAAAAAAACGACATAGACGTTTTTAAAAACAGACACAACAAACTGCCACAGCCAACAGTGGGAAGCTTCAGTTAACTGTTTCTATGCAAAATTTAAGCCAGCCATGTGGAAAAAACTTAGGCCCCAATAAGTTTTATCACCAAACATATGTTAAAAAACTATTAAACATGCCAGCAAACGTTTTAAAACACATTTTTACAAGAGTATGTATCTCTATTAATAAGCCTGATACCAGTCGCTATCGCTGCATTTAAGGCTTTACTTACATTACTTCGGTATCAGCAGTATTTTCTTAGTCAATTCCATTCCTAGAAAAATATTTTACTGCACATACCTTATCTGCAGGAAAACCTGCACGCCATTCCCCCTCTGAAGTACCTCACTCCTCAGAATGTGTGAGAACAGCAAATGGATCTTAGTTACGTCTGCTAAGATCATAGAAAAACGCAGGCAGATTCTTCTTCCAAATACTGCCTGAGATAAACAGCACACTCCGGTGCCATTTAAAAATAACAAACTTTTGATTGAAGAATAAACTAAGTAGAAAGCACCACAGACTCTCACGACCTCCTATCTATGTTGAGGCTTGCAAGAGAATGACTGAATATGGCAGTTAGGGGAGGAGCTATATAGCAGCTTTGCTGTGGGTGGACTCTTGCAGCTTCCTGTTGGGAAGGAGAATATATTTCATAAGTAATGGATGATCCGTGGACTGGATACACTTAACAAGAGAAAGATCTGTATTTCTTGGGGCATGCCCCGCAAAGGGCCCTGTTCAGGGCTGGTAAGGTAAAAGAGCTTTGAACTTTAGTAATTTAGAATAGGGTAGGGCATTTTTTTATTTTGGGGGCTTTGTTATTTTATTAGGGGGCTTAGAGTAGGTGTAATTAGTTTAAAATTGTTGTAATATTTTTCTTATGTTTGTAAATATTTTTTTATTTTTTGTAACTTAGTTCTTTTTTATTTTTTGTACTTTAGCTAGTTTATTTAATTGTATTTATTTGTAGCAATTGTATTTAATTAATTTATTGATAGTGTAATGTTAGGTTAATTGTAGGTAATTGTAGGTAGTTTATTTAATTAATTTATTGATAGTCTAGTGTTAGGTTTAATTGTAACTTAGGTTAGGATTTCTTTTACAGGTAAATTTGTAATTATTTTAACTATTTTAGCTATTAAATAGTTCTTAACTATTTAATAGCTATTGTACCTGGTTAAAATTAATACAAAGTTACCTGTAAAATAAATATTAATCCTAAAATAGCTATAATATAATTATAATTTATATTGTAGCTATATTAGGATTTATTTTACAGGTAAGTATTTAGCTTTAAATAGGAATAATTTATTTAATAAGAGTTAATTAATTTCGTTAGATTTAAATTATATTTAATTTAGGGGGGTGTTAGTGTTAGGGTTAGACTTAGCTTTAGGGGTTAATACATTTATTAGAGTAGCGGTGAGCTCCGGTCGGCAGATTAGGGGTTAATAATTGAAGTTAGGTGTTGGCGATGTTAGGGAGGGCAGATTAGGGGTTAATACTATTTATTATAGGGTTAGTGAGGCGGATTAGGGGTTAATAACTTTATTATAGTAGCGCTCAGGTCCGCTCGGCAGATTAGGGGTTAATAAGTGTAGGCAGGTGGAGGCGACGTTGAGGGGGGCAGATTAGGGGTTAATAAATATAATATAGGGGTCGGCGGTGTTAGGGGCAGCAGATTAGGAGTACATAAGGATAACGTAGGTGGCGGCGCTTTGCGGTCGGCAGATTAGGGGTTAATAAGTGTAGGCAGATGGAGGCGACGTTGAGGGGGGCAGATTAGGGGTTAATAAATATAATATAGGGGTCGGCGATGTTAGGGCAGCAGATTAGGGGTACATAGGGATAATGTAAGTAGCGGCGGTTTACGGAGCGGCAGATTAGGGGTTAATAATAATATGCAGGGGTCAGCGATAGCGGGGGCGGCAGATTAGGGGTTAATAAGTGTAAGGTTAGGGGTGTTTAGACTCGGGGTACATGTTAGGGTATTAGGTGCAGACGTAGGAAGTGTTTCCCCATAGCAAACAATGGGGCTGCGTTAAGAGCTGAATGCGGCTTTTTTGCAGGTGTTAGGTTTTTTTTCAGCTCAAACAGCCCCATTGTTTCCTATGGGGGAATCGTGCACGAGCACGTTTTTGAAGCTGGCCGCTTGCGTAAGCAACTCTGGTATCGAGAGTTGAAGCTGCGTTAAAAATGCTCTACGCTCCTTTTTTGGAGCCTAACGCAGCCTTTATGTGGACTCTCAATACCAGAGTTATTTTTATGGTGCGGTCAGAAAAAAGCCGGCGTTAGTTTTTCGGGTCGTTACCGACAAAACTCCAAATCTAGCGGTTAGGGTTTATTTTACAGGTAAGTATTTAGTTTTAAATAGAAATAATTTATTAAAGCATAATGTAGTGTTAGGTGTAATTGTAACTTAGGTTAGGATTTATTTTACAGGTAAATTTCTGTTTATTTTAGCAAGGTAAGCTATTAAATAGTTAATAACTATTTAATAGCTATTGTACCTAGTTAAAATAAATTGAAATTTGCCTGTAAAATAAATATAAATCCTAAGATAGCTACAATATAATTATTATTTATATTGTAGCTATTTTAGGGTTTATTTTAAAGGTAAGTATTTAGTTTTAAATAGGATTAATTTAGTTAATAATAGAAATATTATTTAGATTTATGTAATTAATATTTAAGTTGGGGGGTGTTAGGGTTAGGGTTAGACTTAGGTTTAGGGGTTAATAATTTTATTACAGTGGCGGCGGTGTAGGGGGGCAGGATAGGGGTTAATAAATTTATTATAGGTGGTGACGGTGTAGGGGGGGCAGATTAGGGGTTAATAAGTTTAATATAGGTTGTGGCGGGGTCCGGGAGCGGCGATTTAGGGGTTAAAATATTTAGTTGCGGTGAGGTCCGGGATCGGCAGGATAGGGGTTAATAACTTTATTATAGAGGGCGGCGGTATAGGGGGGGCAGGACAGGGGTTACTAGGTATAATGTAGGTGGCGGCGGTGTCCGGGAGCGGCGGTTTAGGGGTTAATAACTTTATTGAGTTGCGTGGGGCTCTGGGGGTGCCGGTATAGGGGGTAGAACAGTGTAGTTTAGTGTGGGTGCTTAGTGACAGGCTAGTAATAAAGCTGTCAAAAAGCCGAAGAGCAGCGAGATCGGATGAGTGATAACTCTCACATCGCCCCGTACTTGGTGCACGGCTTTTTGACAGATTTATTGATAACTTAAGCGAAATTTTGAAGGTCCGCGGCGGCGATGGTAGGCGAGCTTAGGCGGGCGTATTGGGCCGGCGAAGGCAGGTAAGTTGACACGTTGATAACTAGGCCTCATAGATTTAACATCAATTTTAATGATATCAAAAACAGCATCACAGATAAAATGATTAGCATGTTGAAGCAAGCAAACAATGCTAGACAAATCAGGATCTGTTTCTTGTTGCGCTATACTTTCCAACCAAAATGTTGATACAGCTGCAATATCAGCCATAGAAATGGCAGTCCTGAGAAGATAACTAAAAAGCTTTCCTTAGATAAGATTCAAGTTTCCTATCTAAAGGGTCTTTAAAGGAAGTACTATCTTCCATAGGGATAGTAGTACGTTTGGCAAGAGTAGAGATAGCCCGATCATCTTTGGGGATTTTTTTCCAAAACTCCAATCTAATTGCTGGCAAGGGATACAACTTTTTAAACCTAGCAGAATGAATAAAAGAAGTACCAGGCCTATTTCATTCCTTTGAAATCATATCAGAAATAGCATCAGGAAATGGAAAAACCCTCTGGAGTAACCACAGGAGGTTTATAAACAGAATTTAAATGTTTACTAGTTTTAATATCAAGAGGACTAGTTTTCTCAATATCCAAAGTAATCAACACCTCTTTTAACAAGGAACAAATATACTCCATCTTAAAGAGATAAGAAGATTTGTCAGTGTCAACCTATGAGGTAGGATTTTGTGAATCAGATAGATCCTCATCAGAGGAGGATAAATCAGTATGTTGTCGGTCATTTGAAATTTCATCAACTTTATGAGAAGTTTTAAAAGACCTTTACATTTATTAGAAGGTGGAATAGCAGACAAAGCCTTCTGAATCACATCAGCAATAAAATCTTTTATATTCACAACAGGCATTGTACTAGTACTGATGGATACATTCTCTGCATGTAAAAGTTTATCATGACAACTGTTACATACTACCGCTGGAGATATAATCTCTACTAATTTACAACAGATACACTTATCTTTGGTAGAACTGTTATCAGGCAGCAGGAATTCAACAGTGGTTTCTGAGACAGGATCAGATTGAGACATCTTGCAAATGTAAGAGAAAAAACAACATATAAAGCAAAATTATCAATTTCCTTATATGGCAGTTTCAGGAATGGGAAAAAAATGCAAACAGCATAGCCCTCTGAGCATAGAGAAAGGCATGAGGCATATAGGAAGTGGGGTTTAAATAATTAAATTATTTGGCGCCAAGAATGACGCGCAAAGCAAAATTAATTTTTTTGGTGCTACCAACATCCGGAAATGACGCAACTCGTGTCATGGCAGACGCAACCTTGTGCAAGGAACCTGGTGTCAACTAAGACGCCAGAAATGATGAACTTGCATCAACGAACGTACCTTTGCAGCAAAAAAAATCTCTACCAGGAATGACACAATAAATAATAGCATATTGCGGCCTTGCAATCCTAATTTTGAAGTTGATTTTGAAGAAGAGACTATACCCCAGGTAAGAAAAAATAACTTCCTAAATACATTTTCCCAATTTTGAAACTGATAGTCTGCAAAGGTAAATATACATTTATCTGACTCATGGCAAATATAAGTGCAATACATATATTTAGAACTTTACATTAATTCATAAAGTGCCAAACCATATCTGAGAGTGTCTTAAGTAATGAAAACATACTTACCGAAAGATACCCATCCACATATAGCAGATAGCCAAACCAGTACTAAAACAGTTATCAGTAGAGGTAATGGAACATGAGAGTATATCGTCAATCTGAAAAGGGAGGAAAGAGATGAATCTCTATGACCGATAACAGAGAACCTATGAAATAGATCTCCCGTGAGAAAAACCATAAAATTCAATAGGTGATACTCCCTTCACATCCCTCTGACATTCACTGTACTCTGAGAGGAATCAGGCTTCAAAATGCTGAGAAGCAGATATCACAGAAGAAAATCAAGCACAAACTTACTTCACCACCTCTATAGGAGGCAAAGTTTGTAAAACTGAATTGTGGGTGTGGTGAAGGGTGTATTTATAGGCATTTTGAGGTTTGGGAAACTTTGCCCCTCCTGGTAGTATTGTATATCCCATACGTCACTAGCTCATGGACTCTTGCCAATTACATGAAAGAAAATTCCATGCTCTATCTGAATCATGAAATTATATTTTGAATTTACTGTCTCTTTAAGTTTCTCCAATCACAACTGATTGGTGAATACATTTTCCTGCATACACAGGCTGATTTGTTTATGTGCAATTTGAAATAGCTGACTGAAAAATATTAAATCTGCACTGCTAAACTGTCATACAAGAAAACAGCTAACTGGAGAAGAAGAATGATGTGGGCGGAGCTTGGAGGACATTTTCGGTTGCTAACAAATGCTAATTATATAAAAGTTTCATGTACTTCTTACAAGCTAATAGATGTGGAACCCCTTGAAGGATGCTTATCTGGTATGTAACAATATGTAATAAAGAATAAGTATTGGGTCTAGACTGTTCCTTTAACTTGTGGCAAGCAGGTTCACATGAGGTTCCAAAGTAGCTTAACTTCCTTTACAAATTGAGCCCAAAGTCTTCATGTCATATTTAAAATGGACATTTGAGCATGAGCATGCATTCATGATTTACTGTTGATTGCTAATTTAGTATAATAATAATAATAATAATAATAATAATAAGTTGCGTTTTATATAGTGCTTTTCTCCCTGTGAGACTCAAAGCACTTTACAGTTATACCAATATAAGACATAAAAGTTAGGAGTTTCTGAAGGTCAGATAAATGGACTGAATGCCTAATGGAAGAGGTGGGTTTTCAGCTTTTTTTTAAAGTCTGTAAGGACGATGCCTTTCTGATTGTGCCTGAGTTTGTCCTTATTCTTGGCACTAAGTGGAGGGATGTGTTGGCTGACCTAAGTGAGCGGGATGGGATGTAGGGTGTCTGGAGCTCTTTCACTATGGACTATGGGCCTTGGTTGTTTAAGACTTTGAAGGTCAGCAGGCCAATTTTAAAATATGTTCGCCATTTAATTGGAAGCCATTATGTAACATCATTATAAAGTTAGATTAAAGAAATCTCAGAGCCTTTTTTTCTGTTTAAAACAAGCATATATATTTTGTAAAGCACATTTACCAGATCTTCTAAGTCTAATGGTCAATTTTATGCTTTTTATTGTCACCCTGCACTTCTGTTATAACTTTCTACTTCAAAGAGGAACTGGTTAGTCTACAATTTTCAGAGTTAAAGGGATATGAAACTTCAACATATTCGTTTGTTATACAGACAGAGGATACCATTAAAAAAAACTTTCCGATTTACTTCTATTATCAAATTTGCTTTGATCCCATGATATTCTGTGATGAAGATATACCTAGGTATTCACCTGGAGCACTACATGGCAGGAAATAGTGCTGCCCCATAGTGCTCTTGCAAATGGATAATATTCATGCAAAACTGCTGCCATTTAGTGCTCAAGAAATAGACTGGCTCCTAAGCATAAATTCTTGCTTTTCTACAAAAGATATAAAGAGAACAAAGAGAAACTGATAATAGAAGTAAATTAGAAAGTTGTTTAAAATTGGATGTTCTAGAGTTCTGGAGGAGGAGCTCAGGTGTGTGGTCACGTGAAACATCTGCTCTGGTTTACATTCCCTGCAAGCTTCCTGGTGAGAACTTCGCGCCTAAACCCTCAGACCCTGGGCGGCTTGCATAGCTAATCTAACTGCTACTGGAACTCACATAGTGCAGCAGCCGCAAGGACTCAAATACTGCCTAAAATATCTACACAATAATCTGATTCTCCGTGTAACATTCTATTGCAAGGAGGAAAGGGAATAGAAGGGAAAACCTTGCCCAGCGCACATACTCAGCACATCAGTCATTCCACATACCTCCCTCCTACCGGTGTTACGTGAGGGAGGCTCTACCCGCTCCGGGCACTGTGCTCTTATTTTACCTGAACACCCAGGGGGTGAGGTTTGGCTGTCATTCGGAGTTCTGTCTGGCCGGGGGCCCTCCTGTGCTCAGCTCTGCTGGCCCCGTCGGTGCTTTGGGGGAGGACTCGCTGGCCTTGACCTGTACTGGGCTTTGATTTGGCTGAGCTGCTTGACCTCCCCCCTCTTGTTTGCTGCCTGGCTCCCGGAGCTGGGGGTTCTCGACTCAATAATAACTCAATAATAACTTTCTCTTCTGCCACATCCAAACATTCATTGATAACCCCTACTATACCTCTATTGGTCCCTTATTTTCTACTAAGTGCCCTCATAACAAGGGCATTATTTACAAGGAAGGGTTAAGAGGACAGCCTACGATAAGGTACTGGGGCAAAAGTAAAGAAGGTGAAAGCTGAAGAGCACAGTCCTACCGCACAAACAATCAAATACTAGACTTTTTTACCATCTCTCTAGGACTTTGACCAGATTACTTAACGTTGCCCAAAATATGTGCATATATTTTGTAATTAAATATTATGTAATATTCTCTGTGTTCTTCGTAAATCACAAATCCACCTAGAATGTTCTTAATCCTACAGAACTAGTCACTTTAGAACTACTTTGTTAGGGCAATAACATTACCAGCATCTCTCATCGTGCTTAACTTGTTTGCCTTATCCAGCACAGAAACACACCATTCAAAATATAATTTTTTTCATCACAGGGTTTATATATCTTACTCTTGTACATTAGCAATAAGGTTAGATCATATTTTGCTAGAGTGTAAAGGATTCTGAACTCTGCTAAATATATTTAAACCTATAAACAAATAAGGAGAAGCAGATAGGGGGTTGATACCTAAAATATTATTTGCTATCTGAATTGTTGTATTGCAAATATAGTGAGGTAATCCAGCGGCGGCCTCAGTTTTAATATTGTAAAATACTCTCTTTTGCTCTCCCCATGACTGTTCTTTGTCACTGAACTCACTTCCTTGGCCGGAATACCCCTCCTTTTTTTTTTTCTTTCCCTGCTGGTTCACACGAAAATAAATAGTCACATTTATTAGTGGTCTTTTCAACTCATCACTTCACTCTTTTTTTTTTGCACTTCCTTAGTCGGATTTCTGGGGGTTATCCCCCCTTCTCACATCAATTGGCACCACCTTTTCCTTTTTTCCCCCTCTCTCCCCCCTTTTTTTCCCCCTCATTTCACATTGCACTGTATATGGATAAATACCTCCACTCACATCCCAAACTTTCACCTCCAGTCATGGCGGTCAGACAAAGGGACAAAAAGAATAAAACTACTATCAAGGCTCCTGTAGAGTTGCAGACACCTTCTTGTGACTCCCTGTTATTACAGGAATGCACTGATTTGCAGTCTTTAGTCCGCAATATTTCTGAAGCTCTTTCACCCAAATTCGATACTCTTAAAAGTGAGATCAAACAAGATATTGCACACATAGCTACAGAAATTAAGCAATTTGCCGGAAAACCCCACTGTGTACAAAATTCATACAGCAAGGGCTATGTGCAACTATAATGCACCCTGCTAGACTTAGATTGATGTATGACAATATTGCATATTTTTTTGATTCAGCTCTTGCAGCAGAAAACTTCTATGCAAAAATGGTCTCCAAAATAATTAATGATGTATGCGCTGGTCAAGGATATAGATGTCTTTTTTTTTTCTTTTTTCCCTTTCTCTCTTTTTCTCCTTTTTTCCCTTTTCTTTCCTTTTCTTTTTCCTTTCTAATAATCTCCTGCATGGCAGGGTCCTCCCAGCTTGGGGTGATAGATGGCTTAGGCGGTATAGCCTTCTATTTCTTTTTCTCCCCCTTCCCCCTCTTCCCCCCCCCCTTTTTTTCTTTTTTTCTCTCCTTTTATCTCTCTTTCCCCCCCCCTTTTTTTTTTTCTTTTTCTTTCTTTATCGTATATAAATAAATTGTATGGCAGCCGGAATTAAAATTACTTCCTGGAACATCGGCAGTCTCACATCCCCCAATAAGAGGAAAATGATAATATCGCATCTCAAGAAAATCAACACCTCTATTGCTTTTTACAAGAAACCCATTTGAAAGCTGAAGAGGTTCTTAAGTTAAAATTTTCCTAGGTAAAAGAAGTCATTTTTTCCCCTAGTGTGAGCCACACAGGTTGAGTTGCTATTCTCCTGGGTAAAAGATTTAATTATGAAATAATGTACACTGAATCAGATCAAGAGGGGAGATACCTCATATTAAAAATTAAAATTGTCAACACTCTCTATACACTATGTACTATATATGCCCCAAATGTTTTTAATCTACCTTTTTGGGAGATGCTCCAGGCCAGGCTCATGACCTGTGCAGAAGGTTTTCTAATAATGGGTGGGGATTTTAATATGGCCCCACAATACCCTCTGGATAGACTGAGGCAAAATTCTGCTCTCAAAAAGACTAAAAGGGATAACTTAGAGTCAAAACTTTTCTCTAGGATGTTTAAAAATCTCAAAGCTCATGATATATGGAGATTACTAAATCCTGATATACGTGATTTTACATGCTTATCAAAAGCACATAAATCAATTTCACGGATCGACTTATTTTTGCTAGATGAATGACTATGTAAACTGAAAGTCATAGCTCAAATCTTACCTATTGTTATTACTGATCACGCCCCTATTTGTCTTGAATTTCAAACAAACGTTTTCTCCCATAGGAACAATCGCTTTTTTCCCCACATTTTTAGTCTCTGATCTTAAATTCAAAAATTGGCTTGAAGCCAAATGTGGGGAATTTGCGTCATACAACTCTGAAGCTATGAATGGCCCGCGTTATTTTGGGAAACCCGAAAGCGGTCTTAAGGGGGGAAATCCTGGCATATAACATTATACGGACCAATAAGTTTAAAAGGCGAGAGAATGTACTTTTGCGCGCGTTTGCAAACACCTATATTTCTTATATACTGGAAAAACACAGCAGAATTGGGCCAAATATATTTCAGCGTTAGGAGAGAGGGATTCGCTGCTCTTACATAAGTCAACAAAAAAAGATATTAGATTTTCAGAAAAAATGCATAGATATGGGAATAATACCGGGAAAAAATGCATAGATATGGGAATAATACCAGGAAACTACTAGCAAAACTTGTTAAGCAGGATAAAGGTTCTCAGATGATAGACTCCCTATATGTCGAAGGTCAAAAAGTTACATCACCTGAAGACCTCGTTCAAGTCTTCTTCAAGTATTACACTGATATATATTCCCCCAGAACTTCTAATATCGCAGAACGAGAAGACTTTTGGAGTAAAATTTCATATCCCTCATTAACGTTCGCCGCACTTAAAGATTTGTACTCTCCTATAAACGATTCAGAAGTGGCTAACATAATTCAAAAGCTCCCTCACAACAAAGCATCTGGCCCAGATGCACTCCCTAATGAATTTTATAAAATGATATCCTCCACCATAACCTCTCATTTAACTGATCTCTTTAATCATATATACATAGAAGGTAATGAACCTACAGTTAATTTTACGGCCTCCTATATGAACTTGATACTAAAAAAAGGGAAAGACCCGGCAATGAAGGAATCTTACAGGCCCATTGCTCTCATGAATTCAGACTATAAATTATTAACCTCTATTTTAGCCCAACAGCTGCAATCCTTTCTTCCCTCCATTATTAATCTAGATCAAGCCGGGTTTGTGAAGAACAGGAATTCCTCTGCTAAAATAAGAGAACTTTTTCTTACCATAGATTATCTTAGGACAGGCGAGGGCTCAGGTCAAGCAGGGAAGGTGTCCAACTTGGATCTGGCAATCTTAGCCATAGACGCCAAGAAGGCCTTTGATTCAGTCCATCATGGCCATCTGTAATTTACCTTAGAACAATTTGGTCTGAAAGGAAACTTCATTAAGCTTGTTGAAAAAGTATGTTGAAATGCCTCTACAAGGATGGTGGTCAATGGATACCTCTCTCATGACAGAACTCTGCGTAGGGGAACTAGGCAAGGATGTCCCCTTTCCCCACTTCTTTTTTACATTTCCATCGAACCGCTTGGTATATTAATCAGGCAGCAACTCGAGGGAATCAAGATAGGTAGGAATGAATTAAAAATTGCACTTTACGCGGACAACATTTTGATATATATGACTAATACAAATATAAATATATCTCGACTTCTTTCAATTTTACAACAGTTCGGGGTTTTTTCGGTGTATAAGGTCAACATTACAAAATCAGAGCTTCTCTGGATTAAGCAGATGGTGGAATCCTACACAAATGTACCTTTTTCTATAGTTCAGGAGTCCTTTAGGTATTTGGGAATAATGATATCTTCTAACCCTGATAATTGGTATTCCCTGAATATCACTCCAATCTTAAGTAAAATTAAAGATACTCTTAAAAAATGGCATAATCTACCTCTTTCTTTATCTGAACGAATAGCAGCATATAAAATGATTCTCCTCCCCAAAATACTCTACGTTCTTCAGAATATTCCTTTGTTCTTAATGAAGAAAGACCTATCTCTTTGCAATTCTCTTTTAAGATAATTTATATGGCAAAATAGGTGGCCTAGAATTTCACTTTCTAAACTTTCTCTTCATATAAAATATGGAGGCCTGGCGTTACCTGATTTTAGGGTGTATAACTATGTTTTTTTATCTCGTATAGTAACCGACTAGTTATTCTCAAAAGATTATGTTACAAATAATAATCTTGAAAAAAACATAACGAATCCCCTCTCCTTAGTATCACTTATTCACTCTGATACCAGCTTTATTCCATCAGAAATAAACAAATTAAGATCCATATATAATCCAATTTTAGCATGGAAAAAGATTTGTAATATGTTAGTCATAGAACACCGAGTTTCGAGATATATCCCAATTTTGGGGATCCCTCAGTTCCAAGCAGGACTAAACTCAACACTTTTTTAAAATGGAAATATGAGGGTCTTTCTAATGTATGCCAGATATTAGATAAGAAGAGAAGCTGTGTTAAATTATTTGATTCCCTTAGAACTGAATTTAACCTTTCACATAGAAATTTCTTTGCGTATCTTCAGGCAAGACACTATGCTCAAAAACGTACAAATGATTATGGTTGGTACTGGTCCCTAGGAAACATCAAGAATTGGCTTATCTTAGTCAAGAAAGGACATATGTCAATTACTCCTTGCTATAACATTCTGGTCTCAGATATGGGAATAGTTAATCTTGATAAAATCTGCACTAAGTGGGCTACAATGCTAACCCAAGAACTAGACCCCAAACTACCATATATTTCAATTCAATATGTTATACAAGTAACTCTCTCCTTGTCTTGGAGGGAATCTCACTTGAAGCTACTTCATATGTCTTACTACACTCCAGAAAAGGGGTTTAAATGTGTAAACACTAACTTTAATATTAGTCCCAAATGTTCTTTCCCTTCGGCGAACCTTCTGCACATGAAATGGGCCTGTCCAAAAATTGGAAACTTTTGGCTTGAAGTTCAATTCTGGCTTTGTAAAATATTGAATATCCCCTCCTTGATTTTGTCATCATTGAACATAGTTTTTCTTAGCTCTAATTTAGAGAATAAGCAAGCCAACATTAAAATTATTAATATGGCCATTTTAGTTGCTAGATACCTTATTTTCAAAAAATGGAAAATGCGAACAGTTCCTAGCATACTGGAAATTAAAAACTGCTTAAAGAAACAGTGTATCCTGGAACAGATCGACACCAACATAGATAATGATCAGGATATCACTAGGTTTTTTCTTAAATGGTCAGCGTTCATTAAAGCACTTCCCTCTAATGAAATTGAATATCTAATATACCCCTTTCGAAACTCTGCTCTGGTTCTGCTTGGGATATGGTAAACTGTTTTTTTTCCCCTCCCGCCCCTTTTTTTTTCCTTCTTTTTTCTCTTCTTTTCTTTTTTTTTTTTTATTATTATTTTCTCTCCCTTCTTCGATAAAATATAAAATTCCAACAATGTGCAATTAATACTGGAAAGATATATATTGAATTTTTTTTTTTTTTTATGATCATGTAACTGTTTTATACTTACATGAAGTATCCTTCTAATTGTATTATACACACGGATTAAGTTCACCTTGCATATCCTGTATTGCATTGTTTGTGGTAAAAAAAGAAGTTAAAAAAATTGCATGTTCTATCTGAATAATGAAAGGAAAAGGATTGGGTTTCATATCCATTTAAATTACAGCAAAAGGGCACAAAATAACTAATAAAAGTATATTTACATTTATTATAACACATTATTAAACATTTTATAGTACAACATCATTGTGTTTAGTGTCCCTTAAGGTCCTTTAAAATAGTATACTGGGGATCTCTAGCACCAGCGTATTACTGATTTTTATATCCCAATAAGCTTAACTTTCATTAGCATTAAAGAATAGTTTCTGAATCTTAGTACAATTGTTTTCAAAGGGAGACCTAATTCTTTATATACATTTATATTTTATGTATATTCCTATGTAATAAATCTGCAAGCACCACTTTGTTTCTCAGCGTGTAACTAATTACTGACAAAGAATTGCAGTGTTATAAATGATGTGATTCATTGGGACAATATTCTCATGCTAACAATTTATAAATTACTTTTCACACCACTTAATATAAAACATCAATAAAAAAGTTCTTATTTTAATTGATGAATTTGTTTTAAAATGGTTGAAAGAAGCACAATTTATTTCTTCTAGTTATTTTAAACAGTCCAATAACTTTACATTGCAGCATTCTGCAAATACCAGAGACCCAATCTGATCCAGATTACAGCATTTATATACATTAGAAGCAACATAATAATTGGAAGTCATTTCTATTGCAGGCCAAAACCTAGTCATTTTGAGACTGAAGCACTTTGAAAAACATTAGAAATGCTGCAATTATTTTTAATTGCTGTGTTCAGGATAGAGCAATTTAAAATTACTAGAGCTTCAATTTTTAGCACTTTAATTTGGAAGTGAATCAAGCAATTTTCTGCCATGGCAGTTTAAGATATATTAAGCCAATTTACAAATGTGGCATTTAGAGAAAATCAAATCAAATCAAACTTATGTTAAAAGCAGAGAAGGTCATGTCAACAACCTTGTCTGAAAGATAAAGTTAAGTAGCACATGAGACACAGAAAAGAATCTATATCATATGCAGTTTATAGCTTAATATTTCAAGAGGTAAACAGAAAAATACAAATATGTTTATTAATTGAAATGAGAGGATGCACTATATATATATATATATATATATATATATATATATATATATATATATATATATATATATATATATATATATATAAATAAAAGCAAAGCAAAAAAAGTTGTGCACTATCACAAACAAAAATCTGCACTCAAAGGATTTAAATGTGAAAAGAATGCTTATTTATTGCATGTGATATTTCGGGAATTCACCCCTTCATCAGACCAAATTTATATATCCAATAGAACATGATACCATAGCCTGGCAGTATAATAAATCAAATATCCAACAAAATCAGATTCACAGTTCATAGCAACATAGCCGGTATAATAACTCCAAATAGAGAAATGCTGTTTCCAATCCCACATAGTTACAATATGTCATTTCAGAATAGCAACATTGTGTTTATAATTGTAGACCTGGATATAGTATGCCATCCAAAGTAGATATTCAACAAGTCCCTTGTTATGCATATAGGTAATGTGATGTTACCATAATCATTTGTAATCCAATATCCCTTTACGATAATCCTATGGTTAGGCCAACATTGTATACCTTTGTGAGTTACACGGTACTGCAATATCTCAGCCCGTAGTCCATACTCACATGACTGCCCTGGTCATATCAAAATCCAGCCGTCTCAGGGTATTGTTTGAATTAATAAGACTTGAAGGGAGTTTGGCTGTTTTTTCCAGGTAAATACAGCATCCGGCTTGAATCTGTTACAAGCCGGATGAAGCCTTGTAACACAGAGGTGAAACACGTGTAGCTGTTTGTTTGACGGCGGTAGAAATCAGCTGTTCACCGCCAATGTTATTTCACAGCTCCCTGCAGCAGTTGCTGATCGTCTCCACAGAAGGCATCTAATATACACTAAATGCCTTCAATTGAATGCTGTACTTACCTGGAAAAAGCAGCTGGAGTTCCTTCAAGTCCTATCAATTCCCACATTACCCTTAGACGGGCTGGATTTCGATATTACCTGGGCGGTCATGTGAGTATGGGCTACGGGCTGAGATATTGCAGTACCGCGTAACTCACAAAGGTATATAATGTTTTCCTAACCATGGGATTATCGTAAAGGGATATTGGATTACAAATGATTAAGGTAACATCACATTACCTTTGAGAAAGCCTTGGCGAAATGTGTCAGGTGACGCAAGAGGAGGGTTAGAGGTATCATTCTCTCTATCTCTTTAATCTCTTTAGCACTGCACTGTCTAGGTCTGTACAAAATTTTTAATTTTATTGTCATACGAAATAAATGCTACGTTTTACTTGCACTTGCCTTGTCTTTGGACTATATATGAGTCAGTGCTTACTTTTTGCAAGTACAATTATTTTTATACACTAATAACACTATATGAAGATTTGACATTTCCAGTGTCTTGTTGTTTGGGCCAAATAGTGGTATTTTTCACTCTTTATGTGTTTTTCTTGTATAGAGAATCCTTGTGTTTTTTTTTTTTTTAATCTCGCTATAGTGTGTTAGAGGTCTAGCACTGTTTAAATAACGTACATCAGTAAACACATACACCATTTGTTCTTGTGGGGCTTTTTAGAATCTGCTGCAGGAGAGGACTGACAACTACCCAGTAACCAGCTTTATAAACTCACCCCTTTTAAAATGCTATAATTGACTCTTCGTTATCATGTGGCCCCTTTTACAACATGCATGTAGGACAGCCTACAGCTTTAGTAACCAGGATTTTAGTGGAGTACATGCTGTAACCCACAGCTATAGTGCATATTGGGCACTGGACTGGGGAGGCACAGCTCTGTCAACAAGTGGGGCAGTTTATGGATAAACAGCATGGTGTGAATATTTCTGCAAACAAATCCTACACAACCATATATATACTGTATGTATGTATATTTATATGCACATTGTGTAAACAGCAGACCTTTCAAATGTCCCTATATTAGCGGAAAAATCCCTGATTCTGAGTTTTTTCCTGCTGTCCCTCTAAAACCACCATATGCCTCATTTGCAGACCCACCCGCTTAATATCCAGTTACGCCCACATGGTACAACTTATTAAAAAGGGGAAGCAGGGCTGATCCAGGAAGTCATAGACCAGTTATTCTGACATCAATAGTGAGGAAGATGCTTGAAGGGATTATAGTGATGGGTATATTTGTGTAAACAAGATAATGAGTTCAAATCAGCATGGTTTTATAAGAAATAGATCATGTTAAACTAATCTGATTAGATTCTATGAGGAAATAAGTAAAAAAATATATAAAAGGGAATTAGTTGATGTAATATACTTGGATTTTGCAAAGGCGTTTGATACAGTGCCACATGAGAGATTAATATAGAAAATTAAGGGACTGGGAATATCTGAAAATGTTAGTTCATGGATAAATAACTGGATAAAAGACAGGGAGCAAGAGTAGTATTAAACGGATCATACTCAGATTGGACAAAGGTAATCAGTGGAGTCTCACAGGGATCAGTACTGGGTCCTGTTCTTTTTAATATTTTAACTTGGAGCAAGGAATTAATAGTAACATCTCTATTTATGCAGATGATATAAAGTTGTATTAGGTCAGTGTAGGATGAAATTGCTTTACAAGGGTATCTACAAAAATTAGACGAATGGCAGGTAAATGGAAAATTAGATTTACTACTGGAAAATGCAAAGTTCTAAATTTTAGAAGTAAAAATAAGCATGCAACCTATTATTTAAATGGAAGTAAACTTGGCGGAACAGAGAAGGAAAGCGATTTGGGAGTACTTATAGATAAAGATGGGTGGCACAATGTAGGACAGTGGCTTCTAAGGCTATTTAGATAGTAGGATGTATTAAAATAGGCATTGATGGGGGCTTTTCCGGGAGGCAGCCATCACTGGTCGCATTTTCAGAAGTTCCCAAAGAATTAGAGATAGTCCACCGATTATCTTATGAATATTATATGATCCTTCCTCAGAAAGAACAGTCATAGCACCTCTGTGATCTGCTGATCTGTACGATATCAAATTCGATCTACCTATAACATTTGGGACCTGATCCGGACCGCTGAGGGCTTGAGTGGCAGCCTACTTGTGAGACCTCAACACCCCCCTCCTGTCTATCAGGGGTGAACAGCTATTAGTCTGTTATTGCTTCAAGGGATACCTCACTTGGGCTGGTAAATTAACCATATGAGAGATGGAACTCTACATTCGGTTGCTTTTACAGGACCTGAGTGCTTCTATGGACGAACACTTCTCTCAGCCCTCCCAACACATAACTGCATGCTTTGGCAGGCAAGCATACCACACTCATATTGGAAATACTGACCTTTCTTTTACTACTGAGGCAGCTGGGAAAGCAGTAACTGGTAAAGTCTTTGACTCAAGAGAATCTACACGCCTGTCTATAACCCATCTGTCAAGTATGTACACGTAAGGTGTTGATGAAAATGCGGAACGAAGAAGCTCCACGACCGCGCAAAAATGTTGGTGATGGAGAAGATTAAATGAAACTCACTTAGTGTACGATCCATCCACATCTGGGCATGAATACAGCATTTAGGAGGCAGACCCAATGGCAGAGCCAGCATTATGTGCAGAAAATCAAGAGTCCTGGGGGGACAGCAGTGCATTAGCCCTCCCTTCAATCAGCCGGAATAAACTTCTGTTCCAGTAGCTACCTAAGTCGCATCGTTGTTGTAACAGCACAGAGGCCATGACCACCCCTGGCACTGGTGTATCTTATAACAGAACTGCAACCTCGAGGCCTATGAGCTTTCTGCACCGGAGACGAAGGAGAGTGTTGTGCGCTCTGGCGTACTTTGAAAATTTGTGTATGGGACATCGGCTGCATACTGGAGCATTCTACGCGACATCCAAACAGCCACCGCAAACCTCCCTTCAAAGTATTGTATTTTGGGGAGTCACTACAATATAACACCCATTATGGTTTATTATTTTACCATGGTCAATAATGATAGTTCCCCTATCAAAATATCAAAATATCAAAATCTAGTCAAACATTACTCTATTATAGTGTATTATACAACCTTTCAACGACATTGCTATATTTCTTGTTTGCAATCTAAGTTGCTAATCGTAAGGTTTATTACAAATGTAGTTCTTTATATTTCCATGCCCAAGAGAGGCCCTATTTCATTCTTTATTAGTTCAGCCTTTGACAGAATATATCAGATAATAGTTTCTTTCATATGTGTGCTTCTAGTATACAGTAAATTGTACACTAATCTGCTATTTGTAAAAAACATTTCTTGTTCTGATATTATATCTTGGATCCCAGGTTGTTTGTCATGGCGAAAAAATAGATTAGTTTAAAATATCACTCTATTAGCAGCATTACCTGATAAAGAGATATATATAGTCAATAAGCGCATAATATAAAAATTTAAGGTATCAATTTATATTTCTCAATCTGCTTTCGAGAACTTCTGTTTAATACGAGTGTCTTGAGAATCTAATGGTAATTTAGCATTAAGTGGCATTGACATCTTTTGATGTAACACATCTAATATTGTTAGACATGTCGCATAAGAGAACACTGTATTAAACTAACCACTGTGCCAGGATACTATGCTTAATTTTACATCTTTAGCAAATGGGACTGTTCAATATTTCACACATTTTAAGATTCTTTTTTCTCTCTTTGGACTTTCTCAACTGAATGACAGAGGGTCAATTTTGAAAGTTATATCTATCTAACTAGCGGCGAGATTACGAGTTTGGTGTTAACAGGGGTGTGTTGCTAATGAGGCTTTTTTTTCTAATGTTACTTTAAGCCAACGCTGGTATTACAGGTTTTTTTAAACCTGGCGGTAGCCGCCAAAAGGTGATCGTAGAGCAAAATTTAGCTCCACATCTCACCTCAATACCAGCGTTGCTTACGGTAGCGGTAAGCTGGCTAAACATGCTCGTGCACGATTTCCCCATAGGAATCAATGGGGCTGAGCTGGCTGGAAAACAACCTAACACCTGCAAAAAAGTAGTGTCCAGCATCTAATGCAGCCCCATTGTTTCCTATGGGAAAATAAAAAATATGTCTGCACTTAACACCCTAACATGAACCCCGAGTCTAAACATCCCTAATCTTACACGTATTAACCCTTAATCTGCCGCCCCCGCTATCGCTGACACCTACATTAAATTATTAACCCCTAATCTGCCACCCCAACGTCGCCGCTACTATAATAAATTTATTAACCCCTAAACCTAAGTCTAACCCGAAGTCTAACCCCCCCTAACTTAAATATAATTTAAATTAAATGAAATTAAATAAATTAATCCTATTTAAAACTAAATACTTACCTATAAAATAAACCCTAAGCTAGCTACAATATAACTAATAATTACATTGTAGCTATCTTAGGATTTATATTAATTTTACAGGCAACTTTGTATTTATTTTAACTAGGTACAATAGTTAATAAATAGTTATTAACTATTTAATAACTACCTAGATAAAATATTAAAATTATTGTATTTCTTTTTTTATTTTCTGTAATTTAGTGGGGTTTTTTTTGTACTTTAGTTTATTGAATTTAATTGTAATTAATTGTAGGTAGTTTAGGTAATTTATTTAATGATAGTGTAGTGTTAGGTGTAATTGTAACTTAGGTTAGGATTTATTTTACAGGTAATTTTGTACTTATTTTATCTAGGTAGTTATTAAATAGTTAATAACTATTTAATAACTATTGTACCTAGTTAAAATAAATACAAAGTTGCCTGTAAAATAAATATAAATCCTAAGCTAGCTACAATGTAACTTTTAGTTATATTGTAGCTATCTTATGGTTTATTTTACAGGTAAGTATTTAGTTTTAAATAGGAATAATTTATTTAATTATGTTAAATTAATTTTGTTTAATTTAAGTTAGGGGGGGTTAGGGTTAGACTTAGGTTTAGTGGTTAATAAATTTAATATAGTAGCGGTGACGTTGGGGGTGGCAGATTAGGGGTTAATAAATGTAAGTAGGTGTCGACGATGTTAGGGATGGCAGATTAGGGGTTAATAAAATGTAACTAGTGTTTGCGAGGTGGGAGTGCGGCAGTTTAGGGGTTAATACATTTATTAAAGTGGCAGTAATGTCCGGTCGGTAAATAAATATAATGTAGGTGTTGGCGATGTTAGGGGCAGCAGATTAGGGGTTCATAAGTATAATGTAGGTGGCGCGATTTCCGGTCGGCAGATTAGCGGTTAAAAAAATGTATTATAGTGTTTGCGATGTGGGGGGGGGGGGGGCTAGGTTTAGGGGTTAATAGGTAGTTTATGGGTGTTAGTGTACTTTTTATCACTTTAGTTAAGAGTTTTATGTTCCGGCGTTAGCCCATAAAACTCTTAACTACTGACTTTTAAATGCGGTAGAAGTCTTGACAGGAGTACCAGCGTTAGGCAAATCCCATTAAAAAGATAGGATACGCAATTGATGTAAGGGGATTTGCGGTAGCCTCGAGTCGCGGAAGAAAAGTGAGCCTCTACCTGTCAGACTCGTAATACCAGCGTTAGATAAAAAGCAGCGTTGGGACCTCTCAACGCTGCTTTTTAAAGCTAACGCAAAACTAATCTCGGTGTAGGAGTGTTAATTATGAAGTTACTTTTGTATTCATTTTACTTCTATGTCACATTACTTTTCAGAAGTAGGTTGTGGTATGTTAGAGACTATGATTCAGCTGTATGTGAATTTACCATGCCCAGGAGAATCATTTTAGGTTGCCTCCAGTAACTTAAGTTGTTCCACATGGGTCCATGAGTGGCCTGTAGTTCAAATGGGAGGTTTTTACAATATAAAAAATGATTTTTCAATTGTTTTTCAATTGTATATGCTCAGTCTGAAATGTGGACGAATCTGTTATTTTTATCTTATGTCATTGCTGATCACCTATGTAATTAGTGTCATTGTGAGTGACCATATACAAATTCATGTTGTATTGTCACTCATAAAAACCTCAATAAAAATTTATGGGGGGAAAAAATAGCCCCCACTACTCTACTGAATAGATTGACGTGGACTCCGCTAAAACCAAATCCTTGCTTGCAGGGAAAAGTACCCAATAAAAAAATTAAATTCTTCAGACACCAAACTTCACCTCCTCCATTGACAGAGGCAAAGAGAATGACTGGGGATTATGGGTAGGGGAGTGACACTTAACAGCTATTTGCCACCTCTTGCTGGCCAGGAGTGATATTCCCAATAGTAATTGAATGACGTTGCAGACTCTCCATATCTTCAGAAAGAAATATACATTTTTTAAATTTAATTTTTAATATATGTTTTCTACATTTTACTCTCCCAATATAAATGGAAAGTGCAGTTGATTAACTTTCCAACAATGTGTTTTGGGGGCTTTTTAGGGGTTGAGGGAGCTGAGATTGAAGGGTGTTTATATGCACGCCCCCATCCAGCTCCCTTTTCCTATTTAGTGTCCCTACTACTTCCAGGTTTCTGGGTCTAAGTGACATCACCACACTCAAACATGGTGATGTCACATCCCTGGAATCCCCCAAATGAGGCATAACCCAATGTCACCTAATAAGTCACAAATAGCTCTGATAGCGCCCCCCCCCCATCAGGATGACAGCACTAACGGTATTGTGTGGATGACAACCATGTGTCATCTATGGTTAATGGCTTAATAGAATATAATGTTATTTAATATTTAATTTTACCCTTTTACATAGGTTAATTTATTATAACATTATGAAATAGTTTTATTTATTTATTTTTTATAATTTAAAAAGACATACAAGTGCAAAAATAAATGTTCTAATGTGCTAAAGCATAGTATTAATACCCTGTTGCTTACATATACAAAGGTGTGCTACTGAAACAGAACATGGTCCAAAAAAGATAACTTACAAAGAATCAATTACTTAAATATGTATAGCTTGAAGGAGAGATGGGAGAGTGATAATATAATAGAATTAGTGATGTCGCGAACCGAAAATGTTCTGTTCGCGAACGGCGGACTCGAACTTCTGGTATTGTTCGCGAACCCGCAAACCGCCATTGAATTCAATAGGCAGGTGAACTTTAAAACCACAATAGTGATGGAAAACTTTAAAACCACAATAGTGATGGAAAAGTTGTTTCAAGGGTACTAACACCTGGACTGTCGCATGCTGGTGGGGGATCCCTGGCAAAACTCCCATGGAAAATTACATAGTTTATGCAGAGTCTGCTTTTAGGCCATAATGGGCCTAAATCAACTAACATTCCCAAAGTGGCTGTCTCAAAACATCCCGGACAGAAGATAGATTGATAGGTAGGATAGATAGATATACATAGATTGATAGTTAGATAGAATCGATAGAAGAGAAATAGATAGATTTGTTAGATATATAATTACCCTGATAAAGTCTAATAATTAAACACGCGTTCTTGGACCCAACTAGGTTGTGTTAAGTAGTAATGTTCTTCGCACTTTCAGCCCTGTAACTCCCCCTATTGGTGGAGGTCTATATGGCGGTTATGATTACCCTGACAAAGTATAACAACAAGAAACGCGGTCTGGGACCCATGGTAATTTTGTTGTGTTAAGTAAAACTTTTCTTATCACTTGAATCCCTCTTAGGTTGTGTTTAAGTAGTACTATTCTTATAACTGTAATCCCTGTTACTCCCCCTATCAAGGGAGGTCTATATGGCCTGCATGATTACCCTGACAAAGTATAACATCAAGACACACGGTGTTGGACCCATGATAACTAGCTTGTGTTAATTAGTACTTTTCCTAGCACTTTAATCCCTGTTCCCCCCTTCCTATCGGGGGTGTTCTATATGGCCTACATGCAAACAGGTGTATAATATGTATTAATACTTTCCCCTTCTGGTGAACCGCAGCCGTCCCACAGTCTCTCCCAAGGTCTGTGTGAATATATCAGGTGTGCTAGCTGGAGGCGCTGGTTCAGCTTGTATCAGTCGTTGGTATCTTCCTTTCCTTTCCTTCCTCAGTTGTATAAGTCTAGGTGCAAAAAGTGGTGCTGAAATATCAGACAATACACCATACAAAGGTGAATATCTACTCACAGTGTATATTGCAGGTTACCGGCTCCTTCCCAATATGAAAAGACAATATCACAGATTCAGTAAAAAAGTTTGTCTTTATTTGGCTCAACGCAAAAGCGTTTCAATGGTCCCAGCCGTCTTTCTCAAGAGCAATAAAAGTGCTTTACAAACCAAAGCATACCTTTCCGCTGCACAGGCGGCCTTTAAATACATGTCAGTTACGCTACCTGCTTCCCCATTGGAGGAGAGCAGGTTTACACCCGATTCAAAATTTCAATTAGTAAATTTAAAATAAACATCTAAAAAAACATAAAAAACAATATTAATTATATTAGAAACTATAAGTTTGTTTTAAAATATAAAATTTTCTGTAGATATCATCATTTTTGCCGGTTTTGTAGTTCCCTTTCAGGTAGTTTTCTGTTTCAAGTTCCCTTTCAGGTCCGGTATGTCAGTGAAGATCACATGTTATAGGTTGTCCAATGAAATTCAGTTTCTGGTATAGTGATGTTTTGTAGTTCCCTTTCAGGTAGTTCTCTATTTTAGGTTCCCATTCAGGTCTGATATGTCAGTGGGTATCACATGTTATCGAATGTCCAATGAAAAACAGTTTCTGATTTTCTCAAAATAAAAAGACATAAGTGTTATTCACAGATACAAAGTTTCTTATATGAATTCTGCTTATCCAAATATTTAGAGGAGGTAGAATAAATTGCCACTTAGAAGTATATTACAAGTTGGAATAGATACTTTTCATAATTAAACATTCATATTATAAATAGACTTCTATATTTATTGAATGTTAAATATTGACTCAGCGACTTGTGTGTTGCATATAATTTCTTGAAATTAAGTGTGAGAATTATATTCTTTTGTACAATATGTGTATATATAAACATTAAGTGTGATGATATGACATGAACTGTCTGTATAAATACATATTTATTTTGCCCCCCTTTTTTTTTTTTTTTTTTTTCTTCTGTGTGTGTCCTTATAATCGTATTCACCTCAACAGGAACAAAAAATGTTACTGATTTATTTAGGCCCCATATTTTCATCTTTTGAATTTATCATTTATTTTGTCCCCCCTTTCCTATGTTAAGAGTTTTTTAGACAAAGGCAGCAATTTTTGTGTCCTTATTTAGACCCCATTGGGCATATGTTCTAAGTGTATGTATCCATTTTAAATCTCTTTGGTCTAGTTGTTTTGCCAGATTACCACCCCTCCAATGAAGTTCAACCTTCTCAATTCCTATCCATAGAAAGGATTCTTTTGTGAAATGTTCACAATTGTTGCAGTGTAGCGGCACTCCGTGGTCATCATGATTCTTTTCTATTTTATTTTGATGTTCCATGATTCTTGTTTTTAAAAATCTGGACGTTTGTCCTAAATACTGGATTTTGCAGCCACATTGCAACAAATATATCACATTTTTACTTTTGCAAGTAATGAATTCTTTTATTTCAAATTTTTTTCCCGTAACTGTGGAGTCAAATGTTTTGTGTGTTCTTCTGGTGTAGTTACAACCTTTGCATTTGCCGCAAGTGAAGAAACCTGTCATGTTACTTATTTGTAAAGGTTTTTTGGGGGCTATGCCTTTTATGAGTGAGGGAGCTAATTTTTGTTTCAAATTTTGTCCTTTTCTGAAGATAACTGTGGGCTTAGCTGGAATTATAGGTCCTAGATATTCATCCTCTTTTATAATGTGCCAGTGCTTTTGTATAATTTTTTTGATTGTATCATGTTCTACATTAAATGTGGTCACAAATTTAGGGAAATTATTGTTAAATGAGGTCTCATTTTTGTGTTTGTTTTCTAACAGGGTTGATCTTATTTTATTTCCAACTTCATTTCTTTCTTTTTCTAAAGCTCTATGGTCATATCCCTTTTGTATGAATCTTTCTTTGAGTATTCTTGATTGTTGTTCGTAATCATCTATATTGCTGCAGTTCCTGCGTATTCGTAGGAATTGGCTTTTTGGTACTGACTTTAGCCAGTTAGGATGGTGGCAGCTATCATGTCTAATGTAGGTGTTAGTGTCACACTTCTTAAAGTATGTTTTGCTGTGGATTTTTTCATCTATAGTGTAAAGAGTTAAATCTAAAAAATGTATTTCTTTTTTGTCATATTCTACTGATAATGTGACTTGCTGATTATTGTTATTAAGTATTTGTACAAATTCTATGAGTTTGGACTCACCCCCCTTCCATATGCACAGAATGTCATCTATATATCTATGCCAGGACACCAGGTCTGCACCAAATTCTTGATTATGCCATACATGAGTCGTCTCAAAATAGTCCATGTAAATATTGGCATAACTTGGTGCAAACCTGGTGCCCATGGCAGTCCCACAAATCTGTAAATAGTAGTTCCCATTGAACCAAAAAAAGTTGTGATATAGAATAAATTCTATGGCTCTAAGTATGAAATCTAGTAATTTTGGTGATAAATCTTTATCTTCTGATAGTTTCCATTTAACTGCCTCAATCCCTTTTTTGTGATCAATTATGGTATACAAAGAAGTCACGTCCATGGTGACCCAAAAGTAATTTTCTTGCCAGGGTATATTTTGTATGATTTGTAAAACCTGTTTGGTATCTTTTAAATGAGATTTTGCCTTCTGTGCATAGGGTTGGAGAAAAAAATCTATGAATGCTGACAAGTTTGAACTTAAAGAATCTATCCCACTGATAATCGGCCTTCCTGGTGGCCTTGTTGCATGCTTATGTAATTTGGGTAAAAAATAAAAGATTGGGGTCTTAGAATCTGTTTTATAAAGAAAATCAAATTCCTCTTCTGTTATTATATTTTGGTTAAATGCTTCCATAAGTAGTTTTTGAAGAGTGGAGGTGTATTCTTATTTAGGATTCTTTCTTAAAATAATATATGTATTAGAGTCTCCTAGGATTCTGTTAGCTTCTTCCATATAATGTTCTTTATCTAGAATGACCACACCTCCACCCTTGTCCGCCTCCTTTATCACTATATCTTCTCTCTTGTTTAGATTTGTAAGAATATCCTTTTCTTGTTTTGTAAGATTGTGATAACTCTTATTTACTTTGTTGGTTAAATTGTCTATATCTTTCATTATCAATTTATTAAATACCTCTATATTGGGACCCTTTATGTGACTTGGGTAAAATCTTGAGGGGTTTTTAAATTTACTTCTTAGACTATCTTGAGGTGGTATATATTGTACAGATGGCTGTTTGGCAAAGAATCTTTTTACCGTTAAATTTCTCACAAATTTTTGTGCATCTACAAAGAGTTGAAAAGAATTAACTTTTTGTGTGGGGATAAATTTTAATCCCCTGGATAAAACTGATTTTTCATTGTCACTTATGGTTTTGGATGAAAGATTAAAGATCCCCTGTGTTACTGTCTCCTCTTTCTTTGATTTCCCTCTTCCTCCTCTATTTCCTCTATGTTTGGAGTTCTTCCCCTCTTTTTCTGAGGATGATCTATCCTGATTGGTGAATATTTGTTTTGATGTGTCCAATTTTCCCTGTGTGAATGTTTCTCTCTCTCCCTCATATGATCCTCTTTCTGGTATGTGTAATGGTGAGGGGGTCTTGAAAAACTTTCCCTTATTTCTGTTTTGTGTTTCTCTTTTGTTTCTCCCTTCATAAAAGGAGATCGTGGTCTTTTATAATCTTGGTGATGTGCACGTGGTGTTTTTGGTGTATAGTGATAATTATGTGTATCTTTTTGATAATAATCTTTTTGTTTTTTATATTGGTTTTGAGCATAGTATGGAGAATCATAGTTCCTATGATCATTTCTTTGTGTGTATTCTCTGTGTTGTGAGCTGTGTCTTTGATTTCTTTCATTGTAAATACAATTTTCATTTACCAGTTCTTTATTGTGCGATCTTGGTCTCTGATTTCTTTCTTGATGTGTGTACTGATTTCTACTAGTGTCCGTGCTATAAATTCTGTGCATGTGACCGTGATTTAGATCTTTTCTATCTCTAGAATATTCATTACTGTGATATACATTTTTTCTGTTGTGATGTGAATAATTATTACCATTATTGGTTTTTGTTCTCCCCCTTTCATCAAGTGATTTGTTTTGCTGTGTAGGCTTTTTTTGTACATATTGTGTCCCACCTTGAAAGTCTTCATTATCTCTCATATATTTTTGATGTTTTTTGTCACCTATTGTTTCATCAAATTCTTTTGCTTTCTCTTTAATGTATTCAAACTTATCTTTACATTTCTTGTTGTCTAAATAACCACTGAGTTCTTGTTCTAATGTATTAATTTCTTTCTCTAGAGATTTCAATTGTAAGTCTTGCATCTCATATAGTAAGCTGACTAATTCTAGAGAACATTTATGTAAAGCTGCGTTCCATTTATGCAAAAAATTATCATCCTCTAATCCAAATGCTGGAATTTTAAATACTCTAAGTCCTCTGGGTACAATACTTTCATTGAGGTATCTACTTAAAAATGTTACTTCCCACCATTTTTTGGCTTCTTTTGTGTATAATTTTTGTAATTTAAAAATTATAGACTCCCATTCGGAGTTAGAGTTTTCTGTTTTACCAAATATGTCATTATATTTGGACTGTCTTGCAGTCCTCCAATCATTTAAAGTATTATTAACAATGGTATTTTCCATATTATACAGGAGAGAAAAAACAGATATACATGCAAACAGGTGTATAATATGTATTAATACTTTCCCCTTCTGGTGAACCGCAGCCGTCCCACAGTCTCTCCCAAGGTCTGTGTGAATATATCAGGTGTGCTAGCTGGAGGCGCTGGTTCAGCTTGTATCAGTCGTTGGTATCTTCCTTTCCTTCCTCAGTTGTATAAGTCTAGGTGCAAAAAGTGGTGCTGAAATATCAGACAATACACCATACAAAGGTGAATATCTACTCACAGTGTATATTGCAGGTTACCGGCTCCTTCCCAATATGAAAAGACAATATCACAGATTCAGTAAAAAAGTTTGTCTTTATTTGGCTCAACGCAAAAGCGTTTCAACGGTCCCAGCCGTCTTTCTCAAGAGCAATAAAAGTGCTTTACAAACCAAAGCATACCTTTCCGCTGCACAGGCGGCCTTTAAATACATGTCAGTTACGCTACATGCTTCCCCATTGGAGGAGAGCAGGTTTACACCCGATTCAAAATTTCAATTAGTAAATTTAAAATAAACATCTAAAAAAACATAAAAAACAATATTAATTATATTAGAAACTATAAGTTTGTTTTAAAATATAAAATTTTCTGTAGATATCATCATTTTTGCCGGTTTTGTAGTTCCCTTTCAGGTAGTTTTCTGTTTCAAGTTCCCTTTCAGGTCCGGCATGTCAGTGAAGATCACATGTTATAGGTTGTCCAATGAAATTCAGTTTCTGGTATAGTGATGTTTTGTAGTTCCCTTTCAGGTAGTTCTCTATTTTAGGTTCCCATTCAGGTCTGATATGTCAGTGGGTATCACATGTTATCGAATGTCCAATGAAAAACAGTTTCTGATTTTCTCAAAATAAAAAGACATAAGTGTTATTCACAGATACAAAGTTTCTTATATGAATTCTGCTTATCCAAATATTTAGAGGAGGTAGAATAAATTGCCACTTAGAAGTATATTACAAGTTGGAATAGATACTTTTCATAATTAAACATTCATATTATAAATAGACTTCTATATTTATTGAATGTTAAATATTGACTCAGCGACTTGTGTGTTGCATATAATTTCTTGAAATTAAGTGTGAGAATTATATTCTTTTGTACAATATGTGTATATATAAACATTAAGTGTGATGATATGACATGAACTGTCTGTATAAATACATATTTATTTTACCCCCCTTTTTTTTTCTTTTTTTTTTTTTCTTCTGTGTGTGTCCTTATAATCGTATTCACCTCAACAGGAACAAAAAATGTTACTGATTTATTTAGGCCCCATATTTTCATCTTTTGAATTTATCATTTATTTTGTCCCCCCTTTCCTATGTTAAGAGTTTTTTAGACAAAGGCAGCAATTTTTGTGTCCTTATTTAGACCCCATTGGGCATATGTTCTAAGTGTATGTATCCATTTTAATTCTCTTTGGTCTAGTTGTTTTGCCAGATTACCAACCCTCCAATGAAGTTCAACCTTCTCAATTCCTATCCATAGAAAGGATTCTTTTGTGAAATGTTCACAATTGTTGCAGTGTAGCGGCACTCCGTGGTCATCATGATTCTTTTCTATTTTATTTTGATGTTCCATGATTCTTGTTTTTAAAAATCTGGACGTTTGTCCTAAATACTGGATTTTGCAGCCACATTGCAACAAATATATCACATTTTTACTTTTGCAAGTAATGAATTCTTTTATTTCAAATTTTTTTCCCATAACTGTGGAGTCAAATGTTTTGTGTGTTCTTCTGGTGTAGTTACAACCTTTGCATTTGCCGCAAGTGAAGAAACCTGTCATGTTACTTATTTGTAAAGGTTTTTTGGGGGCTATGCCTTTTATGAGTGAGGGAGCTAATTTTTGTTTCAAATTTTGTCCTTTTCTGAAGATAACTGTGGGCTTAGCTGGAATTATAGGTCCTAGATATTCATCCTCTTTTATAATGTGCCAGTGCTTTTGTATAATTTTTTTGATTGTATCATGTTCTACATTAAATGTGGTCACAAATTTAGGGAAATTATTGTTAAATGAGGTCTCATTTTTGTGTTTGTTTTCTAACAGGGTTGATCTTATTTTATTTCCAACTTCATTTCTTTCTTTTTCTAAAGCTCTATGGTCATATCCCTTTTGTATGAATCTTTCTTTGAGTATTCTTGATTGTTGTTCGTAATCATCTATATTGCTGCAGTTCCTGCGTATTCGTAGGAATTGGCTTTTTGGTACTGACTTTAGCCAGTTAGGATGGTGGCAGCTATCATGTCTAATGTAGGTGTTAGTGTCACACTTCTTAAAGTATGTTTTGCTGTGGATTTTTTCATCTATAGTGTAAAGAGTTAAATCTAAAAAATGTATTTCTTTTTTGTCATATTCTACTGATAATGTGACTTGCTGATTATTGTTATTAAGTATTTGTACAAATTCTATGAGTTTGGACTCACCCCCCTTCCATATGCACAGAATGTCATCTATATATCTATGCCAGGACACCAGGTCTGCACCAAATTCTTGATTATGCCATACATGAGTCGTCTCAAAATAGTCCATGTAAATATTGGCATAACTTGGTGCAAACCTGGTGCCCATGGCAGTCCCACAAATCTGTAAATAGTAGTTCCCATTGAACCAAAAAAAGTTGTGATATAGAATAAATTCTATGGCTCTAAGTATGAAATCTAGTAATTTTGGTGATAAATCTTTATCTTCTGATAGTTTCCATTTAACTGCCTCAATCCCTTTTTTTGTGATCAATTATGGTATACAAAGAAGTCACGTCCATGGTGACCCAAAAGTAATTTTCTTGCCAGGGTATATTTTCTATGATTTGTAAAACCTGTTTGGTATCTTTTAAATGAGATTTTGCCTTCTGTGCATAGGGTTGGAGAAAAAAATCTATGAATGCTGACAAGTTTGAACTTAAAGAATCTATCCCACTGATAATCGGCCTTCCTGGTGGCCTTGTTGCATGCTTATGTAATTTGGGTAAAAAATAAAAGATTGGGGTCTTAGAATCTGTTTTATAAAGAAAATCAAATTCCTCTTCTGTTATTATATTTTGGTTAAATGCTTCCATAAGTAGTTTTTGAAGAGTGGAGGTGTATTCTTTTTTAGGATTCTTTGTTAAAATAATATATGTATTAGAGTCTCCTAGGATTCTGTTAGCTTCTTCCATATAATGTTCTTTATCTAGAATAACCACACCTCCACCCTTGTCCGCCTCCATTATCACTATATCTTCTCTCTTGTTTAGATTTGTAAGAATATCCTTTTCTTGTTTTGTAAGATTGTGATAACTCTTATTTACTTTGTTGGTTAAATTGTCTATATCTTTCATTATCAATTTATTAAATACCTCTATAATGGGACCCTTTATGTGACTTGGGTAAAATCTTGAGGGGTTTTTAAATTTACTTCTTAGACTATCTTGAGGTGGTATATATTGTACAGATGGCTGTTTGGCATAGATATATAGATGACATTCTGTGCATATGGAAGGGGGGTGAGTCCAAACTCATAGAATTTGTACAAATACTTAATAACAATAATCAGCAAGTCACATTATCAGTAGAATATGACAAAAAAGAAATACATTTTTTAGATTTAACTCTTTACACTATAGATGAAAAAATAAACAGCAAAACATACTTTAAGAAGTGTGACACTAACACCTACATTAGACATGATAGCTGCCACCATCCTAACTGGCTAAAGTCAGTACCAAAAAGCCAATTCCTACGAATACGCAGGAACTGCAGCAATATAGATGATTACGAACAACAATCAAGAATACTCAAAGAAAGATTCATACAAAAGGGATATGACCATAGAGCTTTAGAAAAAGAAAGAAATGAAGTTGGAAATAAAATAAGATCAACCCTGTTAGAAAACAAACACAAAAATGAGACCTCATTTAACAATAATTTCCCTAAATTTGTGACCACATTTAATGTAGAACATGATACAATCAAAAAAATTATACAAAAGCACTGGCACATTATAAAAGAGGATGAATATCTAGGACCTATAATTCCAGCTAAACCCACAGTTATCTTCAGAAAAGGACAAAATTTGAAACAAAAATTAGCTCCCTCACTCATAAAAGGCATAGCCCCCAAAAAACCTTTACAAATAAGTAACATGACAGGTTTCTTCACTTGCGGCAAATGCAAAGGTTGTAACTACACCAGAAGAACACACAAAACATTTGACTCCACAGTTACGGGAAAAAAATTTGAAATAAAAGAATTCATTACTTGCAAAAGTAAAAATGTGATATATTTGTTGCAATGTGGCTGCAAAATCCAGTATTTAGGACAAACGTCCAGATTTTTAAAAACAAGAATCATGGAACATCAAAATAAAATAGAAAAGAATCATGATGACCACGGAGTGCCGCTACACTGCAACAATTGTGAACATTTCACAAAAGAATCCTTTCTATGGATAGGAATTGAGAAGGTTGAACTTCATTGGAGGGGTGGTAATCTGGCAAAACAACTAGACCAAAGAGAATTAAAATGGATACATACACTTAGAACATATGCCCAATGGGGTCTAAATAAGGACACAAAAATTGCTGCCTTTGTCTAAAAAACTCTTAACATAGGAAAGGGGGGACAAAATAAATGATAAATTCAAAAGATGAAAATATGGGGCCTAAATAAATCAGTAACATTTTTTGTTCCTGTTGAGGTGAATACGATTATAAGGACACACACAGAAGAAAAAAAAAAAAAAAAAAAAAAAAAAAGGGGGGGGCAAAATAAATATGTATTTATACAGACAGTTCATGTCATATCATCACACTTAATGTTTATATATACACATATTGTACAAAAGAATATAATTCTCACACTTAATTTCAAGAAATTATATGCAACACACAAGTCGCTGAGTCAATATTTAACATTCAATAAATATAGAAGTCTATTTATAATATGAATGTTTAATTATGAAAAGTATCTATTCCAACTTGTAATATACTTCTAAGTGGCAATTTATTCTACCTCCTCTAAATATTTGGATAAGCAGAATTCATATAAGAAACTTTGTATCTGTGAATAACACTTATGTCTTTTTATTTTGAGAAAATCAGAAACTGTTTTTCATTGGACATTCGATAACATGTGATACCCACTGACATATCAGACCTGAATGGGAACCTAAAATAGAGAACTTCCTGAAAGGGAACTACAAAACATCACTATACCAGAAACTGAATTTCATTGGACAACCTATAACATGTGATCTTCACTGACATACCGGACCTGAAAGGGAACTTGAAACAGAAAACTACCTGAAAGGGAACTACAAAACCGGCAAAAATGATGATATCTACAGAAATTTTATATTTTAAAACAAACTTATAGTTTCTAATATAATTAATATTGTTTTTTATGTTTTTTTAGATGTTTATTTTAAATTTACAATTGAAATTTTGAATCGGGTGTAAACCTGCTCTCCTCCAATGGGGAAGCAGGTAGCGTAACTGACATGTATTTAAAGGCCGCCTGTGCAGCGGAAAGGTATGCTTTGGTTTGTAAAGCACTTTTATTGCTCTTGAGAAAGACGGCTGGGACCGTTGAAACGCTTTTGCGTTGAGCCAAATAAAGACAAACTTTTTTACTGAATCTGTGATATTGTCTTTTCATATTGGGAAGGAGCCGGTAACCTGCAATATACACTGTGAGTAGATATTCACCTTTGTATGGTGTATTGTCTGATATTTCAGCACCACTTTTTGCACCTAGACTTATACAACTGAGGAAGGAAAGGAAAGGAAGATACCAACGACTGATACAAGCTGAACCAGCGCCTCCAGCTAGCACACCCGTTCTATATGGCCTGCATGATTACCCTGAAAAAATCTAATAATAAGACATGCGGTCTGGTACCCATTTTAACTAGGTTGTGTTTTAAGTACTACCATTCTTAGCACTTTAATCTCTGTAACTCCCCCTATTTGGTGAGGTCTATACGGCCTGGATGATTACCCATACAAAATATAATAATAAGACATCTGCTCTTGGTCTGTGACCCATAGTAACTATGTTGTGTTAATTAGTAATGTCCTTCGCATTTTAATAGCTGTTACTCATACTCACCCTATCGGTGGAGGTCTATATGGCCTGCATGATTACCCCTACAAAATATAATAACCAAACATATGCTCTGGGACCCATGGTAAGTAGGTTGTGTTAAGTAGTACTGTTCTTTGCAGTTTAATACCTGTTACAACACCAAATGGTGGCAGGTCTATCTGGCCTTCATGATTAGCTGCACCCAAACCCAAAAAAAAGCAGAGTGGTCTTAGACTAACACCCATGGCTAACTCGGTTGTTTCAATTTGTACTATTCTTAGCACTTTCATCCCTGTTACGGGTGGTCTACATGGCCATCATGATTAGCTGAACAAAATACTACAATCCAACCTTTGCTCAGTCTTCATAGGCCCTTCATTGGCGGTATTTTGATAGTACAGTTCTTATTATTTTTATAGCTGATACAACACCGAATGGTGGCAGCTCTATATGGCCTGCATGATTAGCCGCACCCAATACAAAAATAAATCCAAGCGGTCTTGGATTAACACCCATGGCTAACTCTGTTGTTTCAAGTAGTACTATTCTTAGCACTTCCATCTCATCATCCCTGTTACATCCAGGACTCTCGGTGGTGGTCTACATGGCCATCATGATTAGCCTTACCAAATACTACAATCCATCCTTGGCTCAGTCTTCATAAGGCCCTTCATTGGCTGTATTTTGGTAGTACTGTTCTTATTAGTTTACTACCTGATACAACACCGAATGGTGGCAGCTCTATATGGCCTGCATGAATAGCCGCACCCAAAGCCAAAAAAAAAGCCAAGCGGTCTTGCACTAACACCCATGGCTAACTCTGTTAGTTCAAGTTCTACTATTCTTAGCTCTTTCATCTCATCCCTGTTACTTCCAGGACTCTCAGTGGTGGTGGTCTACATGGCCATCATGATTACCCTCACCAAAATATAACAACAATACGTGCGTGCAGGGAACCATGGTAAGGTTACTTCCTTTTGCAAAATTGAGTATAACAGTTGCAGGCAGAGGTTCTGACCCTGCATTATGGCTGCACCTCTCCCTAAAAGAGGCATGCGTTACAGAGTCTGTGGGCATGTATGCAAAGAGCTGGCCTGCTTAAAAAGAGAAGCAAAGCTGTACAGGTTGTTCTCCTTCAGCCGTTTTATACGCTGTCCCACGGCCATGACCCTCAACAACCACAACAAATGAAACACCACATATGCCATCCTTTTGAACAACAGAGTACAGGTATGGCATTGATTTTAGTTACACAGCGATATTTATTATGAACCGTGAAATTGAAAACAAAAACATGATTGGACACCCAGTACAGTACAGGTCGTTCTCCTTCGGCCTTTTTAGAATAGTGTTCCGGACCCCCAACAAAAACAACAGCAGGAAAGAGGACATATGGCATCCTTTTGAACAATAGATGACAGGTAAGGCATAGATTTTACAAAGCCATAGATAATTTTTTTGCAACTGTGAAATAGAAAAAAAACATTGATTGGACACCCAGCACACTTCTTATCCTTAGGCCTTTTTATAAGAGGCTCCCGGAGCCTCAACAGAAACAACAGCATGAAAGAGGACATATGGCATCCTTGTGAACAATTGATTACAGTTAAGGCATTGATTTTAGAATCCCAGAGATTATTTATATGACCTCAGAAGTTTTTGTGTCCCCCCTGGCACCCGGCGTCTGAACAATGTGCATATTTGTAGGGTCTAAAGGAATCACAGCCTCTGCCTGTCATTTTTTTTAAAATGGACACTAACAATACTATTACACCAATTGAGTGGTGGCACTGTGAAAGTGGGCACAGTATACGCTGTGAGACTGACAACAACAAAAAAGACAGATGTTTTAAAAATCACAAATTGTTATTTTTTTTAAATATTACAAGTACTGTGACAACAAATATGATTGTTTGGCACTAGTTGGCAAATGGGCCTGTCTGGCACACACGCTGGGAGAAAGGAAACTGCAATTCAATGGCACTAGGAGACTGAAGAATCACAGTCAAAACAGTTATGATTAACAAAAATTCCAATCCTGTTACAATAAATATGATTGGTGGCACTAATTGGCTAGTTGGGACTGGCACACAGGCAGGCAGGAGGAAAATGCAATTCAATGGCACGAACAAACTGAGGATTAAGATCAACAATCAAAATGTTTTTAATTTTAATTAGTAACTATACTGTGACAACAATTATGATTGGTGTAAATAGTTGGCAAGACGGCCTGGCACAAAAGGCTGGCAGGCAGGAGGTAAATGCAATTCAAGGACACTAGGAGACTGAATACTGACAGTCAAAACAGTGATGATTGACAATTTTTGCAATACTGTTAAAAGAAATATGATTGCTGGCAATAATTGGTTAGGTGGGCCTGGCACACAGCAGGCTGCAAGGCAGGAGGAAAGTGCAATTCACTGGCACCAGCAAACTGAGGATTCACAACAACTATTACCAAAAATTTTAATTTTTAATTACTAAGAATACTGTGACAACAAATATGATTGGTGTAAATATTTTTCAAGTAGGCCTGGCAAAATTGCAATTCTAGGGCAAGAACAAACTGAGGATTAAGATTAACAATCAAGAATTTTTTAATTTTAATTAGTAACTATACTGTGACAACAATTATGATTGGTGTAAATAGTTGGCAAGACGGCCTGGCACAAAAGGCTGGCAGGCAGGAGGTAGATGCAATTCAAGGACACTAGGAGACTGAATACTGACAGTCAAAACAGTGAGGATTGACAATTTTTGCAATACTGTTAAAAGAAATATGATTGCTGGCAATAATTGGCTAGGTCAGCCTGGCACACAGCAGGCTGCAAGGCAGGAGGAAAGTGCAATACACTGGCACTAGCAAACTGAGGATTCACAACAACTATTACCAAAAATTTTAATTTTTAATTACTAAGAATACTGTGACAACAAATATGATTGGTGTAAATATTTTTCAAGTAGGCCTGGCACACAGGCTTGGAAGGCAGTAGAAAAGTGCAATTCTAGGGCACGAGCAAACTGAGGATTAAGATCATCAACAATCAAGAATTTTTTAATTTTAATTAGTAACTATACTGTGACAACAATTATGATTTGTGTAAATAGTTGGCAAGACGGCCTGGCACAAAAGGCTGGCAGACAGGAGGTAGATGCAATTCAAGGACACTAGGAGACTGATTACTGACAGTCAAAACAGTGAGGATTGACAATTTTTGAAATACTGTTAAAAGAAATATGATTGTTGGCAATAATTGGCTAGGTGGGCCTGGCACACAGCAGGCTGCAAGGCAGGAGGAAAGTGCAATACACTGGCACCAGCAAACTGAGGATTCACAACAACTATTACCAAAAATTTTAATTTTTAATTACTAAGAATACTGTGACAACAAATATGATTGGTGTAAATATTTTTCAAGTAGGCCTGGCACACAGGCTTGGAAGGCAGTAGAAAAGTGCAATTCTAGGGCACGAGCAAACTGAGGATTAAGATCAACAATCAAGAATTTTTTTAATTTTAATTAGTAACTATACTGTGACAACAATTATGATTGGTGTAAATAGTTGGCAAGACAGCCTGGCACAAAAGGCTGGCAGGCAGGAGGTAGATGCAATTCAAGGGCACTAGGAGACTGATTACTGACAGTCAAAACAGTGATGATTGACAATTTTTGCAATACTGTTAAAAGAAATATGATTGCTGGCAATAATTGGCTAGGTGGGCCTGGCACACAGCAGGCTGCAAGGCAGGAGGAAAGTGCAATTCACTGGCACCAGCAAACTGAGGATTCACAACAACTATTACCAAAAATTTTAATTTTTAATTACTAAGAATACTGTGACAACAAATATGATTGGTGTAAATATTTTTCAAGTAGGCCTGGCACACAGGCTTGGAAGGCAGTAGAAAAGTGCAATTCTAGGGCACGAGCAAACTGAGGATTAAGATCATCAACAATCAAGAATTTTTTAATTTTAATTAGTAACTATACTGTGACAACATTTATGATTTGTGTAAATAGTTGGCAAGACGGCCTGGCACAAAAGGCTGGCAGGCAGGAGGTAGATGCAATTCAAGGACACTAGGAGACTGATTACTGACAGTCAAAACAGTGAGGATTGACAATTTTTGCAATACTGTTAAAAGAAATATGATTGTTGGCAATAATTGGCTAGGTGGGCCTGGCACACAGCAGGCTGCAAGGCAGGAGGAAAGTGCAATTCACTGGCACCAGCAAACTGAGGATTCACAACAACTATTACCAAAAATTTTAATTTTTAATTACTAAGAATACTGTGACAACAAATATGATTGGTGTAAATATTTTTCAAGTAGGCCTGGCACACAGGCTTGGAAGGCAGTAGAAAAGTGCAATTCTAGGGCACGAGAAAACTGAGGATTAAGATCAACAATCAAGAAATTTTTAATTTTAATTAGTAACTATACTGTGACAACAATTATGATTTGTGTAAATAGTTGGCATGACGGCCTGACACAAAAGGCTGGCAGGCAGGAGGTAGATGCAATTCAAGGACACTAGGAGACTGATTACTGACAGTCAAAACAGTGAGGATTGACAATTTTTGCAATACTGTTAAAAGAAATATGATTGCTGGCAATAATTGGCTACGTGAGCCTGGCACACAGCAGGCTGCAAGGCAGGAGGAAAGTGCAATTCACTGGCACCAGCAAACTGAGGATTCACAACAACTATTACCAAAAAATTTAATTTTTAATTATTAAGAATACTGTGACAACAAATATGATTGGTGTAAATATTTTTCAAGTAGGCCTGGCACACAGGCTTGGAAGGCAGTAGAAAAGTGCAATTCTAGGGCACGAGCAAACTGAGGATTAAGATCATCAACAATCAAGAATTTTTTAATTTTAATTAGTAACTATACTATGACAACAATTATGATTGGTGTAAATAGTTGGCAAGACGGCCTGGCACAAAAGGCTGGCAGGCAGGAGGTAGATGCAATTCAAGGACACTAGGAGACTGATTACTGACAGTCAAAACAGTGAGGATTGACAATTTTTGCAATACTGTTAAAAGAAATATGATTGCTGGCAATAATTGGCTAGGTGGGCCTGGCACACAGCAGGCTGCAAGGCAGGAGGAAAGTGCAATTCAATGGCACCAGCAAACTGAGGATTCACAACAACTATTACCAGAAATTTTTATTTTTAATTACTAAGAATACTGTGACAACAAATATGATTGGTGTAAATATTTTTCAAGTAGGCCTGGCACACAGGCTTGGAAGGCAGTAGAAAAGTGCAATTCTAGGGCACGAGCAAACTGAGGATTAAGATCAACAATAAAAATGTTTTTAATTTTAATTAGTAACTATACTGTCTGTGACAACAATTATGATTGGTGTAAATAATTGGCTAGACGGCCTGGCACAAAAGGCTGGCAGTGGCAGGCAGGAGGTAAATGCAATTCAATGGCACTAGGAGACTGAATATTTGCAGTCCAAAAAATTATGATTTATTTTTTTTAATTACTGTTACAAGAATTGTGATTGGTGCCACTAATTGGCTACTTGGGCCTGGCACACAGGCTGGCAGATATGAGTCGTGGATGGTAGGTAGGGCAGCAATTTAACTTAGTATGCTGTGTAAGTGACAAAAACACAGGCCTGATAGAAAATTAAGTTAGATTACACTAGCAAAATATTTTAAAATTTTAGATTTTAATATTAAAATTATGTTAAGAAGTGCAATGCACATATGACTCTATGAGTGGTCGCACTGGCTGGCTGCTACGTAGGGCAGCAATTAACAACAGTATGCTGTGTAAGTCAGATAGACAGTTTTTTTTGGGGGAATTTAAAGAAAAAGGTTAAGCACATACATATGAGTCGTGGCTGATAGCCTTGGAAGGGCAGCTATTAAAAACAGTAGGCTCTGTAAGTCAGATACACACACACCTGATAGAAAATACTATTAGATTACACTAGAAAAATGATTTAAATTATTTTTTGGGGGGGAAATTAAAAAAGGTTAAACACATATGAGTCGTGGCTCATAGACTAGGGAGGGCAGCAAGTAAACACAGTAGGCTCTGTATGTCAGCAAAACACACAGGCCGGATAGAAAATTATGTTAGATTACACTATCAAACAAATTTAAACTTTTTTTTTTTATATTTAAATTAAGGTGAAGAAGATATGAGTGCTGGGTGGCTGCCTGGCACAGACCAATTAATCAAAAGACTGAAAAAAATGAGGTATATTAATGCTGAGTGAGCCTGACAGACACAGGCCTGATAGTAAATGTAATTAGATTAAACTAGCAAAATATTTTATTTTTTTTAAATTTAAAATAATGTTATAAATGGATATTAACACTGGTGGCTGACACAGAGCAATGAACCAGGAGTATATGCTGTGTGACACAGGCCTGATAGAAAATGAAAAAAAATTACACTAGCAAAATAATTAAATTTTTTGGTTAGTTAAATTTAAACTAATGTTGTTAGGGAGATATCAGTGGTGGCAGTAATCACAGCATATGTTGTGAGCCTTAAACAGACAGCCTGAAAGCCAGGCAAATGCTAATAAAAAAAAACGGCATGAAATATAGCCCTAAAAAGGGCTTTTTGGGGTGCTGTGCTTGCAGCAGATGAGTGGAGTCCTTCTGGACTGTAAATACACTAGCCTAGCTATGTTTTTCCTATTAATGTCAGGAGCAAAAACACAACACCTCTCATTAAGAAAGCAAGGTCGTTATGAGTCTAAAATGGCGGATTCCTATGAAGCTGTGAGGGTCTGTGAGGGAGTGTCTGATGTTGATTGGCTCTAATGTGTCAGGCGGCTGTGACATAAAGGGTCAAAGTTTCCTCAATGATGACACATAGGGGCACATCGCCATGTGTTCGCCCACAAACACGAACGGGAACAAGCTATGTTCCCTGTGAACCGTTCGCGGGCGAACAGTTCGGGACATCACTAAATAGAATCTTTCAAGTATATTAGGAGGCTTAAATGGATACTAAACCCAGATTATTTCTTTTATGATTCATATAGAGCATGCAATTTTAAGCAACTTTTTAATCTACTCCTATTAACTTTTTTCCTTGTTCCCTTGCTATCTTTATTTGAGAAGCAGGAGAATAAGCTTGGGGGCCGGCCCGTTTTTGGTTGGGTGCCTGGGTTGTGCTCGCTGGTTGGTTGTTAAATATGGCCACCAGTCGGCAATCGCTTTCCAGGGTTCTGGGCCGGGGATAGGCTGGTTCCTTGACTTGGATTCTTGCTTTTTCAAATCAATATTGCTATAAAAGAGGCACATTATATATACCTGTAATGGTGAGAGACAAAACTATAAATCGAACCGAAAGACCTTTATGAAAGTGTGACTTTCATAACCCATCAAAATCTGTGCATATTCTTCTTATAGTAGTGTCTATTACATGCAGTTATATGATATTTGGTGTACACTGTCCCTTTAAAACTGAGGCTGACAAAAAGAGCAACACCAGAACAAGGGGACATGATCTCATGCTGAAGGGTAGCAGCTCCAGGAGTAATTTGCCATACCACTTGTCCACATAAAGGGTTGATTCATGGAATAAATGTCCATTAGAAGTGGTAAAGATAAACAGTGTAGGGGGTACAAGACAGCCTGGAATAAGCCTAAGCTATCCCAAGAAATATAGGGCTTATTGGGCCTATGATTCTTATGTGCTGTCAGAAAGTTTGCTTGTATGTTTTTATATAACGTTGTGTTTAACCCCCTACAAAGGGGTTAAAAAGCATGTACTCTTATTACGTTAATCATTTTGATGTATCTGACAGTTTAATGTCTTTGCTCCCGCTGTGCCTTAAATGAGAAATAGAATTCACGGATTTGCAGAAAGTTGTATTAAGCTAGACTGTGTGAGTAAAGATGATTTGTGTGACTGATTTGTTGTACCAAACTGTATCAAATTCTAAAATAAAGTAGGGGGTTTTCGGAAAAAAAAAGAAAAAAAAGAGGCATTGATGCAAGGGAGGAAAGCATAATTCTGTCACTATATAAATCCCTTGTATGACCTTACCTTGAGTATGGAGTGTAGTTCTGGGGACCAATCTCAAAAAAATACATTGCAAACTTAGAAAAAGTTCAGAGAAGGGCCACAAAACTAATAAGTGAAGAATTTTAGATATGAGGAGAGGTTAGCCAAGGGTATTTTTTTTTCTAGAAAAAAAGACATTGAGAGGTGACATGATTACTTTATATAAGTTTATTCAAGGCCCATATACATAGAGGGCAGAAGCTCTGTTTAAGAAAATTGTTTGTGACAAGAGATCACAATTTAAAAGTAGAGGAAATGAGATTTAATCTCCAGCAATGTAAATGTTTTTTCATTGTAAGTGCAAACACATTGTGAAACTCATTAACTAAGTAGGTAGTAATTGCCAATACATAAGATACTTTTAAAAATGGTTTAGATACATTTCTGGCTAGAAACATAATTCAGGGATATGATTTCTTGTGATAAATATGTCACCTTTTCAATGGGATTAATTTAAGTTGAACTGGAGCTTTTATTGTAAATATATTACAATTTGTATAGGTTGATCTTGATGGTCTTCTGTCTGTTTTCAACCTCATCTACTATTTTACTATGTATGTAAATATGGCTAAGCCCGATAGGCCCTTATTGTTGCACAAATTTACTCTACAAATGTGGATCTTTTTTAATGTAACTGTAAATTTCTTGAGTGAACTGAAATAGGGTTTGTGTGTGTGTTAAGTAATACCAATTAAAATGGCACAAAATTATAAATGGTGCAGAATCTGAAAAAACAACATTATTTATCTATCTGTGTTTTTGGAGTCTTGCTCTGATGTAGCTGCATTTCTCTGTAAATGTATTTGTTTTTAAGCTTATTTTCAGAAAATCAGAAGCTTAGAATCTTCCAACTCGGTGATGATATAGAATAAGTTAAGTCTCCAGCTGCTTTCAAATTTAAAAATACCTTTATCTTACATCAGTGCAGGGTCCAACAAATTAAAGCAAGGTTTAAGACACAGACTTATCACTACCAAAATGGTGTTTAAATAATGCATTTTAGGTGTCAAAACATACAAATTCACACTACCACCTAGTGGTTACAAATATTACGTTTTTTTCTTTTTGTACTCACATAATTACTCCCCCTAGTGGTCATCAACACATAAATATATACAGTAAAAGCCTAAAATTAAAAAAAACCCATTAAAATGTAATAGTAAAATTATTCCTTGAAGCTCAACTTAATTTATATCTGCACAAATTGAATCAATACTTCCAATTTAAATCTTTGGCATTCATGGTGTCTAATTCATTTATCCAGTACATTTCCTATTTCTTCAAGAGGGCTTCCCTATTCCCAAACCTCCAAGAGATTTTAACTTGTTCAATAATTTGGAAACTAAGTTGGCTTACATTATGCCTGTACTGCAAAAAATATGTAGCCTCAAGGTTTTTATACCTAATATAAGATTTGTGCACTGAAATTCTATCACAGCTTCCCTAGTAGTTTGCCCTACATAGAAAAAAGAACAGAGCATTTCACAACATAAACTAGAAATTTTGATCGACAAGTAAGATAATCCCTAATAGAATACTTCGTTCCTATATAAGGATGGTATATATTCTCTCCTCTAATCATATAGTTGCAATAAATGCAGGAGAGACAAGGGAAACACCCTTTTCTCAATTTGTCAATAAAACTTTGTCTCAGTAATTTTTTTTCCATCAATATCTGCTTAAACCAACTTGTCTTTAACGTTGGATACGCTTTTATAGCGGGAAATCATTGAAGGCTTTGGTCTCAGGATGGCATATCTGTAACACATACACAAGTTTCCTTAACACGTTATTGATCTGATTGCTTCTAGTGTTATATTGAGAAACAAATGCTAGCCTCTCTTGTTTATTCTTGGTCTTACAACCTACATTGTTTTGCTATTTTTTTATCTGTATTTCCTCTCATCAAATCTTTAGGGTAACCCCTCTATATAAATGTATGGGCCATCTGTTTAAAATGCTTATTTCTTTCATGTAATTAACAAGAGTCCATGAGCTAGTGACGTATGGGATATACATTCCTACCAGGAGGGGCAAAGTTTCCCAAACCTTAAAATGCCTATAAATACACCCCTCACCACACCCACAAATCAGTTTTACAAACTTTGCCTCCAAGGGAGGTGGTGAAGTAAGTTTGTGCTAGATTCTACGTTGATATGCGCTCCGCAGCAAGTTGGAGCCCGGTTTTCCTCTCAGCGTGCAGTGAATGTCAGAGGGATGTGAAGAGAGTATTGCCTATTGAATGCAGTGATCTCCTTCTACGGGGTCTATTTCATAAGGTTCTCTGTTATCGGTCGTAGAGATTCATCTCTTACCTCCCTTTTCAGATCGACGATATACTCTTATATTTACCATTACCTCTACTGATTCTCGTTTCAGTACTGGTTTGGCTTTCTACAAACATGTAGATGAGTGTCCTGGGGTAAGTAAGTCTTATTTTCTGTGACACTCTAAGCTATGGTTGGGCACTTTATTTATAAAGTTCTAAATATATGTATTCAAACATTTATTTGCCTTGACTCAGAATGTTCAACTTTCCTTATTTTCAGACAGTCAGTTTCATATTTGGGATTATGCATTGAATTATCATATTTTTCTTACCTCAAAAATTTGACTTTTTTCCCTGTGGGCTGTTAGGCTCGCGGGGGCTGAAAATGCTTCATTTTATTGCGTCATTCTTGGCGCGGACTTTTTTGGCGCAAAAATTCTTTTCCGTTTCCGGCGTCATACGTGTCGCCGGAAGTTACGTCATTTTTTGACGTTATTTTGCGCCAAAAATGTCGGCGTTCCGGATGTGGCGTCATTTTTGGCGCCAAAAGCATTTAGGCGCCAAATAATGTGGGCGTCTTATTTGGGGCGTCGCTTTTGTCTCCACATTATTTCAGTCTCATTTTTCATTTGCTTCTGGTTGCTAGAAGCTTGATATTTGGCATTCTTTCCCATTCCTGAAACTGTCTTATAAGGAATTTGATCTATTTTGCTTTATATGTTGTTTTTTCTCTTACATATTGCAAGATGTCTCACGTTGCATCTGAGCCAGAAGATACTACAGGAAAATCACTGCCTGCTGGATCTACCAAAGCTAAGTGTATCTGCTGTAAATTTTTGGTAGCTATTCCTCCAGCTGTTGTTTGTAATAATTGTCATGACAAACTTGTTAAAGCAGATAATATTTCCTTTAGTAATGTACCATTGCCTGTTGCAGTTCCCTCAACATCTAAGGTGCAGAATGTTCCTGATAACATAAGAGATTTTGTTTCTGAATCCATAAAGAAGGCTTTGTCTGTTATTTCTCCTTCTAGTAAACGTAAAAAGTCTTTTAAATCTTCTCTCTCTACAGATGAATTTTTAAATGAACACCATCATTCTGATTCTTTGGACTCTTCTGGTTCAGAGGATTCTATCTCAGAGATTGATGTTGATAAATCTTCATATTTATTTAAGATGGAATTTATTCGCTCTTTACTTATAGAAGTACTAATTGCTTTAGAAATAGAGGATTCTAGTCCTCTTGATACTAATTCTATACGTTTGGATAAGGTTTTTAAAGCTCCTGCGGTTATTCCAGAAGTTTTTCCTGTTCCTAATGCTATTTCTGCAGTGATTTCCAAAGAATGGGATAAATTGGGTAATTCATTTACTCCTTCTAAACGTTTTAAGCAATTATATCCTGTTCCGCCTGACAGGTTAGAATTTTGGGACAAAATCCCTAAAGTTGATGGGGCTATTTCTACCCTTGCTAAACGTACTACCATTCCTACGTCAGATGGTACCTCGTTTAAGGATCCTTTAGATAGAAAAATTGAATCCTTTCTAAGAAAAGCTTATCTGTGTTCAGGTAATCTTCTTAGACCTGCTATATCATTGGCTGATGTTGCTGCAGCTTCAACTTTTTGGTTGGAAACTCTAGCGCAACAAGTAGCAAATCGTGATTCTCATGATATTATTATTCTTCTCCAGCATGCTAATAATTTTATCTGTGATGCCATTTTTGATATTATTAGAGTTGATGTTAGGTTTATGTCTCTGGCTATCTTAGCCAGAAGAGCTTTATGGCTTAAGACTTGGAATGCTGATATGGCTTATAAATCAACTCTACTTTCCATTTCTTTCCAGGGAAACAAATTATTTGGTTCTCAGTTGGATTCTATTATTTCAACTGTTACTGGTGGGAAAGGAACTTTTTTACCACAGGATAAAAAATCTAAAGGTAAAAACAGGGCTAACAATCGTTTTCGTTCCTTTCGTTTCAACAAAGAACAAAAGCCTGATCCTTCGTCCTCAGGAGCAGTTTCAGTTTGGAAACCATCTCCAGTCTGGAATAAATCCAAGCCTGCTAGAAAGGCAAAGCCTGCTTCTAAGTTCACATGAAGGTACGGCCCTCATTCCAGTTCAGCTGGTAGGGGGCAGGTTACGTTTTTTCAAAGAAATTTGGATCAATTCTGTTCACAATCTTTGGATTCAGAACATTGTTTCAGAAGGGTACATAATTGGTTTCAAGATGAGACCTCCTGCAAAGAGATTTTTTCTTTCCCGTGTCCCAGTAAATCCAGTGAAAGCTCAAGCATTTCTGAATTGTGTTTCAGATCTAGAGTTGGCTGGAGTAATTATGCCAGTTCCAGTTCCGGAACAGGGGATGGGGTTTTATTCAAATCTCTTCATTGTACCAAAGAAGGAGAATTCCTTCAGACCAGTTCTGGATCTAAAATTATTGAATCGTTATGTAAGGATACCAACGTTCAAGATGGTAACTGTAAGGACTATATTGCCTTTTGTTCAGCAAGGGAATTATATGTCCACAATAGATTTACAGGATGCATATCTGCATATTCCGATTCATCCAGATCATTTTCAGTTCCTGAGATTCTCTTTTCTAGACAAGCATTACCAATTTGTGGCTCTACCGTTTGGCCTTGCTACAGCTCCAAGAATTTTCACAAAGATTCTCGGTGCCCTTCTGTCTGTAATCAGAGAACAGGGTATTGTGGTATTTCCTTATTTGGACGATATCTTGGTACTTGCTCAGTCTTTACATTTAGCAGAGTCTCATACGAATCGACTTGTGTTGTTTCTTCAAGATCATGGTTGGAGGATCAATTTACCAAAAAGTTCTTTGATTCCTCAAACAAGGGTAACCTTTCTGGGTTTCCAGATAGATTCAGTGTCCATGACTCTGTCTTTAACAGACAAGAGACGTCTAAAATTGATTACAGCTTGTCGAAACCTTCAGTCTCAATCATTCCCTTCGGTAGCCTTATGCATGGAAATTCTAGGTCTTATGACTGCTGCATCGGACGCGATCCCCTTTGCTCGTTTTCACATGCGACCTCTTCAGCTCTGTATGCTGAACCAATGGTGCAGGGATTACACGAAGATATATCAATTAATATCTTTAAAACCGATTGTTCGACACTCTCTAACGTGGTGGACAGATCACCATCGTTTAATTCAGGGGGCTTCTTTTGTTCTTCCGACCTGGACTGTAATTTCAACAGATGCAAGTCTCACAGGTTGGGGAGCTGTGTGGGGATCTCTGACGGCACAGGGAGTTTGGGAATCTCAGGAGGTGAGATTACCGATCAATATTTTGGAACTCCGTGCAATTTTCAGAGCTCTTCAGTTTTGGCCTCTTCTGAAGAGAGAATCGTTCATTTGTTTTCAGACAGACAATGTCACATCTGTGGCATACATCAATCATCAAGGAGGGACTCACAGTCCTCTGGCTATGAAAGAAGTATCTCGAATTTTGGTTTGGGCGGAATCCAGCTCCTGTCTAATCTCTGCGGTTCATATCCCAGGTGTAGACAATTGGGAAGCGGATTATCTCAGTCGCCAAACGTTGCATCCGGGCGAATGGTCTCTTCACCCAGAGGTATTTCTTCAGATTGTTCAAATGTGGGGGCTTCCAGAGATAGATCTGATGGCCTCTCATCTAAACAAGAAACTTCCCAGGTATCTATCCAGATCCCGGGATCCTCAGGCAGAGGCAGTGGATGCATTATCACTTCCTTGGAAGTATCATCCTGCCTATATCTTTCCGCCTCTAGTTCTTCTTCCAAGAGTAATCTCCAAGATTCTGAGGGAATGCTCGTTTGTTCTGCTAATAGCTCCGGCATGGCCTCACAGGTTTTGGTATGCGGATCTTGTCCGGATGGCATCTTGCCAACCATGGACTCTTCCGTTAAGACCAGACCTTCTGTCGCAAGGTCCTTTTTTCCATCCGGATCTGAAATCCTTAAATTTAAAGGTATGGAGATTGAACGCTTGATTCTTAGTCAAAGAGGTTTCTCTGACTCTGTGATTGATACTATGTTACAGGCTCGTAAATCTGTATCTAGAGAGATATATTATAGAGTCTGGAAGACTTATATTTCTTGGTGTCTTACTCATCATTTTTCTTGGTATTCTTTTAGAATTCCGAGAATATTACAATTTCTTCAGGATGGTTTAGATAAGGGTTTGTCCGCAAGTTCCTTGAAAGGACAAATCTCTGCTCTTTCTGTTCTTTTTCACAGAAAGATTGCTATTCTTCCTGATATTCATTGTTTTGTACAAGCTTTGGTTCGTATAAAACCTGTCATTAAGTCAATTTCTCCTCCATGGAGTTTGAATTTGGTTCTGGGAGCTCTTCAAGCTCCTCCGTTTGAACCTATGCATTCATTGGACATTAAATTGCTTTCTTGGAAAGTTTTGTTCCTTTTGGCCATCTCTTCTGCCAGAAGAGTTTTTGAATTATCTGCTCTTTCTTGTGAGTCTCCTTTTCTGATTTTTCATCAGGATAAGGCGGTGTTGCGAACTTCTTTTGAATTTTTACCTAAGGTTGTGAATTCCAACAACATTAGTAGAGAAATCGTGGTTCCTTCATTATGTCCTAATCCTAAGAATTCTAAGGAAAAATCGTTACATTCTTTGGATGTTGTTAGAGCTTTGAAATATTATGTTGAAGCTACTAAATCTTTCCGAAAGACTTCTAGTCTATTTGTCATCTTTTCTGGTTCTAGAAAAGGCCAGAAAGCTTCTGCCATTTCTTTGGCATCCTGGTTGAAATCTTTAATTCATCTTGCCTATGTTAAATCGGGTAAGACTCCGCCTCAGAGGATTACAGCTCATTCTACTAGGTCAGTTTCTACTTCCTGGGCGTTTAGGAATGAAGCTTCAGTTGATCAGATTTGCAAAGCAGCGACTTGGTCCTCTTTGCATACTTTTACTAAATTCTACCATTTTGATGTGTTCTCTTCTTCTGAAGCAGTTTTTGGTAGAAAGGTACTTCAGGCAGTGGTTTCGGTTTGAATCTTCTGCTTATGTTTTTCATTAAACTTTATTTTGGGTGTGGATTATTTTCAGCAGGAATTGGCTGTCTTTATTTTATCCCTCCCTCTCTAGTGACTCTTGTGTGGAAAGATCCACATCTTGGGTATTCATTATCCCATACGTCACTAGCTCATGGACTCTTGTTAATTACATGAAAGAAAACATAATTTATGTAAGAACTTACCTGATAAATTCATTTCTTTCATATTAACAAGAGTCCATGAGGCCCACCCTTTTTTGTGGTGGTTATGATTTTTTTGTATAAAGCACAATTATTCCAATTCCTTATTTTATATGCTTCGCACTTTTTTTCTTATCACCCACTTCTTGGCTATTCGTTAAACTGATTTGTGGGTGTGGTGAGGGGTGTATTTATAGGCATTTTAAGGTTTGGGAAACTTTGCCCCTCCTGGTAGGAATGTATATCCCATACGTCACTAGCTCATGGACTCTTGTTAATATGAAAGAAATGAATTTATCAGGTAAGTTCTTACATAAATTATGTTTTCTTAAATCAGAGTCAGTTACAAAAAGTTTATTTCTCAACAGTTGGCTTTTTGGAAAGGCTTCAAAGATTGATGGGGGTGAAAACTTTTAAAAACCAATATATTATTTTTATTGGTCTGTTTCCCATAAATATCTGCTTTCATATCTGTATCACCTTTATATGTAAGAGTATCCAAGAATTGAATTGATGTTGTACTGAAAGTTAAGAAGAATTTGATACCATTGACCATCCAATGACTTAAGATGAGAATATGATGATTTTATTCAGTCTTGTACTCACTTTTGTTACCAACGGTTTAGACATTAATGGCTGTGTGTTGAGTTATTTTGAAGGGACAGCACATTTACACTGTTATACAGGCAGTACACTCACTACTTTACATTGTAGCAAAGTGTCATTTCTTCAGTGTTGTCACATGAAAAGATATAATAAAATATTTACAAAAATGTGAGGGGTGGATTCACTTTTGTGGGATACTGTGTATATATATAATATATAATACAAAATTTGGTTTAGCACACCTTACAAAACGTTTATATACACATCTTTGGGAGTGCTGCCAATATGACCCAGTAATTACACAAACAAAAAGATATTGGCGCACATCCATTTTCAAAAGCACAACATATGCCTGCAAACAACATCAAAGGACAACTATTCTTTTTAAATAAAATTGGGATATTAGTCACACAATATGGCCATATTTTGCTTAGTCAGTCACTATTTACAAGGTGCCCCAATATAGACTGGTCCTAACACTACAGTCCTATGCCACAGAGGGCTGAATCATTCCTGCTTTTACTCTACATAATAGAATGAAACTCCCTGGCTTAATATTCACAACTCTATTACACTGTCATGAGCACACCTGAGCTTGGGTGGGGTGCTTTAACCAATGTGAGATGGTCAGTCTCCCTGATTATGTTTTAATACACATACAAAATTTGGTTTAGCACACCTTACAAAAAGTTTATATACACATCTTTGGGAGTGCTGACAATATGACCCAGTAATTACACAAACAAAAAGATATTGGCGCACATCCATTTTCAAAAGCACAACATATTTTTTGAACTGCTGCAAAAAATTGCCTGCAAACAACATCTAGGGACAACTATTATTTTTAAATAAAATTGGGATCTTAGTCACACAATATGGCCATATTTTGCTTAGCCAGTCACCACTTACAAGGTGCCCCAATATAGACTGGTCCTAACACTACAGTCCTATGCCACAGAGGGGTGAATAATTCCTGCTTTTACTCTTCATAATAGAATGAGACTCCCTGGCTTAATACCCACAACTCTATTACACTGTCATGAGCACACCTGAGCTTGGGTGGGGTGCTTTAACCGATGGAAGATGGTCAGTCTCCCTGATTATGTTTTAATACAAATATAAAATTTGGTTTAGCACACCTTACAAAAAGTTTATATACACATCTTTGGGAGTGCTGCCAATATGACCCATATGACTGTAGTGTTAGGGCCAGTCTATATTGGGGCACCTTGTAAGTGGTGACTGGCTAAGCAAAATATGGCCATATATTAATGTATTAAGCCGCCACCTACATTAAATGTATTAAAACCTAATCTGACCCCCCTACACCACCGCCACCTATATTAAATGTATTAACACATAAACCTAAGTCTAACCCTAACACCCCCCTAAATTAATTATTATTTAAATAAATATAAATAATATAACTATTATTAACTAAATTACTCCTATTTAAAACTAAATACTTACCTATAAAATAAACCCTAAGATAGCTACAATATAATTAATAATTACATTGTAGCTATTTTAGGATTTATTTTTATTTTACAGGCAGCTTTGTATTTATTTTAACTAGGTACAAAAGCTATTAAATAGTTAATAAATTTTTAATAGCTACCTAGTTAAAATAATTACAAAATTACCTGTAAAATAAATCCTAACCTAAGATACAAATACACCTAACACTACACTATCAATAAATTAATTAGATAAATTAACTACAATTATCTAAAATAAATAAAATTAAATAAACTAAACTATAGTACAACCCCCCCCCCACTAAATGACAAAAAAATAAAAAAATATTATAAAAAGTTTCAGCTAATTACACCTAATCTAAACCCCCTAATAAAATAAAAAGCCCCCCAAAATAATAAAATGCTCTACCCTATACTAAATTACAAATAGCCCTTAAAAGGTCCTTTTGCGGGGCATTGCCTCAAAGTAATCAGCTCTTTTACCTGTAAAAAAAAAACAATCCCCCCAACATTACAACCCACCAAACACCCCTACTCTAAACCCCCCCCGATCCCCCCTTAAAAAAAACCTAGCACTACCCCATTGAAGATCACCCTACCTTGAGCCGTCTTCACCCAGCCGGGCCAAAGTCTTCATCCGATCCGGGCACAAGTGGTCCTCCAGCCGGGCAGAAGTCTTCATCCGATCGGGGCAGAAGAGGTCCTCCATCCGGCAGAAATCTTCATCCAAGCGGCATCTTCTATCTTCATCCTTCCGGCGAGGAATGCTCCATCTTGAAGACTTCCGGCTTGGAGCATCCTTCCTGCACGACGACTACCCGATGAATGGCTGGTCCTTTAAATGACGTCCCTCGAATTCCGATTGGCTGATAGGATTCTATCAGCCAATCGGAATTAAGGTAGGAAAAATCCGATTGGTTGATTTAATCAGCCAATCGGATTGAAGTTCAATCCGATTGGCTGATTGGATCAGCCAATAGAATGCGAGGTCAATTCCATTGGCTGATCCAATCAGCCAATCGGATTGAACTGCAATCCGATTGGCTGATTAAATCAACCAATCGGATTTTTCCTACCTTAATTCCGATTGGCTGATAGAATCCTATCAGCCAATCGGAATTCGAGGGACGCCATCTTGGATGATGTCATTTAAAGAATAAGCCATTCGTCAGGTAGTCGTCGTGCAGTAAGGTTGTTCCGCACCGGAGGTCTTCAAGATGGAGCCGTTCCTCGCCGGAAGGATGAAGATAGAAGATGCCGCTTGGATGAAGATGGAGGACCTCTTCTGCCCCGATCGGATGAAGATTTCTGCCAAGCTGGAGGACCACTTGTGCCCGGATCGGATGAAGACTTTGACCCGGCAGGGTGAAGACGGCTCAAGGTAGGGTGATCTTCAATGGGGTAGTGTTAGTTTTTTTTAAGGGGGGATCGGGTGGTTTTTAGAGTAGGGGTGTGTGGGTGGTGGGTTTTAATGTTGGGGGGATTTTTTAAGGGCTATTTGTAATTTAGTATAGGGTAGGGCATTTTATTATTCTTTGGGGCTTTTTTATTTTATTAGGGGGCTTAGATTAGGTGTAATTAGTTTAAACTTCTTGTAATATTTTTTATTTTTTTAAATTTAGTGGGGGGGGTTTGTACTATAGTTTAGTTTATTTAATTTTATTTTAGATAACACTACACTATCAATAAATTAATTGTAGTTAATTTATTTAATTAATTTATTGATAGTGTAGTGTTAGGTATATTTGTAACTTATGTTAGGATTTATTTTACAGGTAATTTTGTAATTATTTTAACTAGGTAGCTATTAAATAGTTATTAACTATTTAATAGCTATTGTACCTAGTTAAAATAAACACAAAGTTGCCTGTAACATAAAAATAAATCCTAAAATAGCTACAATGTAATTATTAATTATATTGTAGCTATCTTAAGGTTTATTTTATAGGTAAGTATTTAGTTTTAAATAGGAATAATTTAGTTAATAATAGTTATATTATTTAGATTTATTTAAATAATAATTAAGTTAGGGGGTGTTAGGGTTAGACTTAGGTTTAGGTGTTAATAAATTTAATGTAGGTGGCGGCGGTGTAGGCGGGGGTCAGATTAGGTGTTAATACATTTAATGTAGGTGGCAACAGTGTAGGGGGGTCATATAAGGGGGAAATAAAACTACTAAACTCACTAATTAGACAGCGCTAACTGCCAGGGATGATTCAAAATCTCAATACTATAAAGCAATAAATACAAAAATAAAATGAGAATGCAAAAAATTTAAAATAAAAAAAAAAATATATATATATATATATATATATATATATATATATAATGTTTATAAAACAACCTTAAAATGAATGTCTATCTTAACAAGCATAAATTAAAGAAAAGCTTGCAGATAAAAATATGCAAATGTAAAAAAAATGTAGGGAAAATATAACACCTCTACTACATATGACAAACAAATATCCTGAAAAAGGAAACTATACAATCAAAAGAACAAATAATAATATTGTTGTTATACGAGACCTGCTGCAGCAAATTGACCGAGGGTGTCCTGCGTGCCTCCCGGAGTAAAATAGAATCCCAAATCTGTAAAACACACAAGCGCAATTAGACTCAAGTGTAGGTAAGTACAACAAACACACCACACAATATGGATTGCACTTACAAGATGGAAATTTATTCAGGCGTTTGTTAACAATTAACTTGAAGTTCAGAAGAAATCGTTCATACACGATGAAATACAGAATCACTTAATGCAAATACTTGAAAAGTCCCTCCAGATGGTAAAACCGGGACCAAAGTATCAATTCCTTGTAGGCATCTGTACTAGTGACTCAGAATAGCAATCGCTGTATTTTAGGAGCGCCTCAAGAATATTGCCTTGAGGCTTTTTGGACTGTTTGAGGATCTGTACTTTTTCAGAGTGACGATATCGGCATCGGCATTAGCGCTCCTAAAATACAGCGATTGCTATTCTGAGTCACTAGTACAGATGCCTACAAGGAATTGATACTTTGGTCCCGGTTTTACCATCTGGAGGGACTTTTCAAGTATTTGCATTAAGTGATTCTGTATTTCATCGTGTATGAACGATTTCTTCTGAACTTCAAGTTAATTGTTAACAAACGCCTGAATAAATTTCCATCTTGTAAGTGCAATCCATATTGTGTGGTGTGTTTGTTGTACTTACCTACACTTGAGTCTGTTTGCGCTTGTGTGTTTTACAGATTTGGGAAGGGGGAAATAAATTTAATGTAGGTGGCGGCGGTGTAGGGGGGACAGATTAGGGGGTAATACATTTAATGTAGGTGGCGGCAGGGGGCTGGGAGCGGCAGTTTAGGGGTTAAACACTTTATTTAGGTGCGGCGGGGTCCGGGAGCGGTGGTTTAGGGGTTAATACAATTTATTAGGTATTGCGGTGGGGGATTGCGGTTGACAGGTAGATAGACATTGCGCATGCGTTAGGTGTTAGGTTTTTTTTTGCAGGCATTTTAGGGAGTTACGGTGCTCCCATACTTAGCGCAAGGCTTGCTACGGCTGCATTTTATGGCGAGGTTAAAATGGAGTAAGATTTCTCCATTTTCTCCACGTAAAGCCTTGCGCTGGATATTGGATACCGACTTACGACGCGGTCCCATGTTAGCCTATGGGAGTAAAATTTGCGGGCGACGGGTGAAATATATGGGCATAAATTGTATGCTAAGCCGTATATGTGATACCAAACCCGCGCAAAATTTGGCGTCGCCGGCTTTTGCGGGCGACGCTGCATATCGGATCGGGCCCCAGGCAGTTAAACCCAGACAAGTCTGGGTACAAAGCCCATAGGGAAAATTACAAAAGAAATTAATCAACACCACACGCAGAGAAAACTGGACCTCTCTTGCAAGTACACAGCTACTATTAAAAGTAAAAATGGAAGAGTTAGTTACTGCATCTGGCCATTATATATATAAATGCATTTCATGCAGGGCCGTCTTTAACACAGGGCAAAAGGGGCAGCTGCACAGGGCCCAGCCTTTGTTGAGGGGCCCAAGAGTCCTAAAAAAAATATTTATTTTTTTTGGTTCATACCAGACTGCTGATATGACATGGGGAACACACACAGTCAGCCCTAATATTGTCACAGTCAAACATTCTCTGCTTATATTTATTTGTGAGAAACTGTGCCAGACCGTGCCGGTGTCATGTGACATGCCAAGCTATTGCTATTTGCTGTTTTAGATGTGCACTGTGCAGCACTGGATGCTAAGCCCTAACTCGGGATCCAGCCAATCCCACTGCATCAGAAAAGGTCCTGCTGGGATTACCACTGTTACCATGTAACTGCTCTGATGGTGTGGATTGTTTCTAGGTAGGGCTGACTGTAGGCGCATGCAGCAGAAAGCTGGAGCGACAGGCACGTGAGGATTTGAGCATCTGTGCAGCTGCACACACTGTTCTTTTCAGTCTTGAGGCTGTGTGACTTGTCTCACACTGTATCCATGAAGCCTTGGGCAGACAGCATCCAGTCTGCTGGCACCCTTAGCCCTGCTCTTTCTGCTGTGGCCCTAAGATCAACTAACTGAAGTTTGTTAGGGGAACAGTGCTTTGTAGAAAGGTGTCAGTGGGAAGAATAAGTGAGTGAACACCAGCCCCTCCCCCATGCAGCATTGTCTAGTACAGGGTGAGTGGAACTTGTTCCTAGCAAAGAAGGGACATGTGCTGCTGTGGCTGATGTATAGTGTCATGCTGATACTTCACACATTAATGTAAGATTTATTTTTATAGTTTTTTTTTCTCTCTGTCTCAGCTTTTACAGCTTCCCATAGTAGTTCTGCTGTTCCAGTGAGTAAACTTATATTTGTCTGAACCTCCATGCTTCCTCCTCAGTTTTTACCTTGCTTTGCTCCTGTTGGCTGCCATTAATCTCTTTAACCAGCTAACCTCACACCAGAATCACATTCAAAAGCATATTAAATGAATCCACAGTGGAGGAATTTATATATTTATTTACTTATTCGCACTGCTTAGGTCCAGTTTCACATATTGCAATTTATTTCATTTGTTTTAAAAATTATTAGCCCAGCAGTGGATGATCCACTGCTTTGCTAATAATTTAATTTTGTTTTATAAAATAAATGTATTTAGTTGTTTTTTTGGATGTTGGGGTGAAGAGCGAAATCGCATGGGGTGGTGGGAGGCAAAAACATTTTTGCCTAGGGTCCAGTCAATATTGAAGACGGCCCTGATTTCATGTGATCACATTCTTGTGATACCTGTGCCACATGTTTGCAATCCAGATACTAGGTAGAGTGTGAATCTCACACTAGCAGAGTGTGTACATAGACAGCACTCAACAACTTGTTTTCACCAACTATAGGATATAAGTACAATAAGTGATGAAAACATGTGACAAGACGGATGTTAAAATATAAATTTTATTAAAGTGAGTTAAAAATTATTACCCATTTAAAAACACAAAGTAGTGATATGCAGTAATGCATATATTAATGATCACTGAAAATAATAATTTAATATGGTGATAGAGTGATCAATGTCAGTCACCAAGCAAAGTAAAAAGAACCTGTGTAATTCCCTGTCTTAGAGATACACATACATGATGGTATTGAATAAGTTAGATATCTAGTGATACAGTGATCAATATAGATTTGTTTAATATCTGAATATCCAGCACCTATCCCCACATATAAATCAAAAGGCATGAGTCACAGTTCTGTAAGAGCTTATATGTCGTACCAGATATACTATGGTAGGAAAATAAGTAAGAATCATAAGGTACTAATAAGCAATAGTCAGGTGCATCCTGAATATACTCTTCCAAATATAATTAAATATGAACTGTAGCAAATATGTTGATAGTTAGGTAAGATCAAGACAAACTGTGCAAAAATTTGCTACACTTATATAGTGAGTGGTGCGTTATGGATAGATATGTGCATGGCGAAAAAATTCTGTTCGGATCAATTCGGAATTTTTCGAATTTCGGTTCGGAACGATTTGAATTCGGAAAATTTTGAATCGATTCGGTTTGGATTAGTTTCGGATTCATTCAGATTCGAAGAAATTCGGCTAGATTCAGTTTGATTCGGTTCAGTTCGGAAATTCGGAATTTCGGTAAGTGTTAGGTGGGATTAGACTAGTATTATGTACTGTATATTAGGTGTAACCCATAGCAGAGTGATATAACCTAATATACTGTACAATACTAGTGTAATCCATGGCCATCCGAATTTACCGAATAAATCCAAACTAATTCGGATTTATTCAGTAAATTTGGCAGTATTTTAATTCGGAAATTCGGTTCGATCTGAATCTCCGAATTTGCTGAATTTTCCGAATTTCCGAATCGATCCGAAACGAATTGCACATATCTAGTTATGGAATATTGTATATGCGGCTTACTGGAATGGGACTCAAAATGGTTATTTGTGGTTTCGCTAGCGTCTTTAAGACACTGCTGTTCAAATGGTCAGCATATGTAACATCATATACACTGTATATTGTGGTGTGGAAACGTCCACTTCAATTCCTGGTTATCAGAATATTCAATACCCGTCCCCACTAATGGTGTTAGAGGTTGTAATCATAACTCTGGGATTGTTCTCAGTAGCAGATAAAAAATGCTGTAATAAGGTTAAGTGCAGCGGCGATTGTGACGTATCAGTGAGCAATGGTCTGGGTGGTCTGAGTAAGTTCTTTAAATAATGGAAGAGGTATAAACTGTTACTTTAGAGTACTGAGTTAATTTTAGCAAGCACACTGCTAGCATAAAATAGAAGAACCACTATTCTGGGGTAGTAATAAACAGATCAACAATTAGAATAGTGGCACTAGAGATAGCCAGACTCTTTATAAGAATTTATTGTGGTTTGCGCTAGCGTCTCTAAGACACTGTCCGCGGTGAGTATAGGTTGGGTTAATAGCAAGGTAGACAACTGAACAAGTAATAGGTATGGTACTGCAAACTCTACTATGCTAGTTAAAAATGGAACCACATGATTCCCACTCCCCCTGACATGTTTCGCTCTTAGGCTTTTTCAAAGGCGCAGCCGCCACCATCTTTTGGAGGCAGGCACAAAGGGATTGATTGATCGCTATTGGTTGAAACCACTGTCATTTCTGTGGGCTGAAAACTCAAACATAGGATAGCTCCATATTATCATATTGAATAATATAGGTAATATCAATGGCACCTTCTTTATTGTCTTTATTTAATGGACAAATACGTTTCAATCTCTACGAAGTGATGTTATTATTTGAGAGTGGCAAATAAGTGAATTTGGACAAATATATATCTCTAAATTAATCTCTACACAATTGTTATTTTTGGGAATAAATGTGGCAAGTAAGTGAAAGTGAATAAACTGCTGGCATTATCAAAGCGCTAAGTGCGCATAAAGAATATGCTAAGGGAATAATTAAAAAGGAATTAAAAATGCATTTAATTTGGGAATTGTTATAAATGAAAGAGGTCTAGTGAATTGTTGTGGAAGTATAATATGTGTTTCATTAATCATTGGTCACATTGATTAAGGTAAAGAAGTGTAAGAATGTGAAAATGTGCAAAAAATAAATCCACAACGGTGTGACAAGATGTGAAGTGAGAATGTGTGAAAAAACGTTTTTACTACATAAAAAAGGGGTTTTACTTCATAAGAAACTAATTTTCTGTAATACACGGATTAATATTAAAAAAGAGGGAAAATCAGTATTAATAAATGATAAATGAAAGAGGTCTAGTGAATTGTTGTGGAAGTATAATATGTGTTTTATTAATCATTGGTCACATTGATTAAGGTAAAGAAGTGTAAGAATGAGAAAATGTGCAAAAAATAAATCCACAACGGTGTGACAAGATGTGAAGTGAGAATGTGTGAAAAAACGGTTTTACTACATAAAAAAGGTGTTTTACTTCATAAGAAACTAATTTTCTGTAATACACGGATTAATATTAAAAAAGAGGGAAAATCAGTATTTGAAAAATTAAGATAAGAGGTGCATATAGCTGTAAAACTATAGATATAATATTTAAGGAACTCCTAATTTGAAGGATCAATTCCAGATGGTATGATCCCTTGGTTTGATTATTTGGGATATATTACAGGAAACAGAAGTAATTATTTTGTTAATTTATTCCCTTGAGGTATACAGAATCAAGCAAATATATCCACTTGCATTCTGCCTGTAATAACGCTTTTTACAGATTGCCCCCCCCCCCCCAATGCCCAGGCTAATTTTCTCTATTCCCAAACATTTTAAGATTGTGGGATTGGATGGATGGTAAATAAAAAAATGTGATGCTACAGAAGTTATATTTTCCCCTCCTTTATCTTTAGCTGCATTTTTTATGTTTCTGATGTGTGCTTGTAATCTGGTTCGTAATTTTCTGCTCGTCATCCACACATACATTTTCTGGCATTTACAAGATAAAATATATATAATTGGAGCAACTGATGTAATTGTGTAGCTTGTGATGTTGTCTGAATCTGTCCTGGATTGTGTTTGACTTTTTAATGTGGTGAGATACTGAACAGGTCCCACAAGGAAATGATCTCGAATTGAAAGCCGTTTGAGTTTTTTGAAGATAAAAGGGACTGCTGGATACTTTAGCTTTAATATTTTTGGTTCTTCAATAACCAATCTGTACTCTTTTGCCTACTGTCGACTTAAGGTCAGGGCCCATTAAGAGACTATTCCAATGTTTATTAAGTATTTGGATTATTTGATGTATCTGAGGATTGTATATCAAAATTAGCCTAATTTGTGTATCTATTTTTTTCTCCTTTTTACTTAGTATTTGTTGTCTGTCTGTGTTCATAGCTCTCGATTTAGCTTTTTTGATACTCCTCCTACTGTATCCTCTTTCCAGAAGTCTATTTTCCATATCTTTGGCTTGTTGAAGAAAATTTTTTGGATTACTACAATTCCTTCTGATTCTGAGGAACTCTCCTACCGGTAGGGATATTATAGTCCCTGGGTCATGGACACTGCTATGATATAGGAGACTTTTAGTAGCGGTATCTTTTCTGTACAGATCTGTAGATATTTTCCCTCCCTGATCTTTGAAATCAAGAAACTCAATTTGAATTTGACTGTAGGTTTATGTTAGTTTGATATTTAGATTGTTGTCAATTAATTGAGATAAGAATGACTCCAGATCTTCCTTAGTACCTTCCCATAAAAAGGATATCATTAATGTACCGTATCCACATTGGTATTTGTTCAGTTTCTTGTTTGTTTGTATCAGAAAAAAAAAAATTCCTTTCCCATCATCCGAGAAATAGGTTTGCATAGGTTGTTGCACAAGCAGTGCCCATTGCCGTGCCCTGAGTTTGGAGATAGAATTGATTGACAAAGGTGAAAAAATTGTGCTTAAGAATTAATTCTAATAGTTGGAGTGTAAAAGTGTCATGTGCTGGATTTTCTTGTGACCCTTCCTCCAAGAAGAATTGAATTGCTTTTAGTCACAAATTATGTTCAATTGACGTGTAAAGGGACTCCATGTTAGCTGTAACTAATTGGGTGTTCTCATTGACTGTGATGTTTTCCAATCTGTGGAGTACTTCCATTGTATCTTTAACGAAAGAGGAGAGTGTAATAACAAATTGCCTAACATATAAATCTACATATTGACTGGCTTGTTCTGAGACTACTGAATCTCCTTCCATTGTTCATGTGGCTTTCTTGAGTAACCCATGGTCTTCCTGCATCGCTCTAGCTTTTCATGTGGTCTTTGTTCAGAGTTGTGAAGTTTGTCTCCTGACCAGTGTTCTGCTTCTTTTACTGCAGTTGCTCCTGCTATTTTGACTTTTACTGACTATTGTTTTACATAATATGCAGTTCATCTATATGATTATAGTTAGTTATTGGCATGTTATATTTTTTGCAGGAGAAACCATTGAATACATAGGCCTAGATTTAGAGTTTGGCGTTAGCCATGAAAACCAGCGTTAGAGGCTCCTAACGCTGGTTTTAGGCTACCGCCGGTATTTGGAGTCACTCAAAATAGGGTCTAACGCTCACTTTCCAGCCGCGACTTTTCCATACCGCAGATCCCCTTACGTAAATTGCGTATCCTATCTTTTCAATGGGATTTTTCTAACTCCGGTATTTAGAGTCGTTTCTGAAGTGAGCGTTAGACATCTAACGACAAAACTCCAGCCACAGGAAAAAAGTCAGTAGTTAAGAGCTTTCTGGGCTAACGCCGGTTTATAAAGCTCTTAACTACTGTGCTCTAAAGTACACTAACACCCATAAACTACCTATGTACCCCTAAACCGAGGTCCCCCCACATCGCCGACACTCTAAAAAAATTTTTTAACCCCTAATCTGCCGACCGCCACCTACGTTATCCTTATGTACCCCTAATCTGCTGCCCCTAACGCCGCCGACCCCTGTATTATATTTATTAACCCCTAATCTGCCCCCCTCAACATCGCCTCCATCTGCCTACACTTATTAACCCCTGATCTGCCGACCGCAAAGCGCCGCCACCTACGTTATCCTTATGTACCCCTAATCTGCTGCCCCTAACACCGCCGACCCCTATATTATATTTATTAACCCCTAATCTGCCCCCCACAACGTCGCCTCCACCTGCCTACACTTATTAACCCCTAATCTGCCCCCCTCAACGTCGCCTCCATCTGCCTACACTTATTAACCCCTAATCTACCGACCGCAAAGCGCCGCCACCTACGTTATCCTTATGTACCCCTAATCTGCTGCCCCTAACACCGCCGACCCCTATATTATATTTATTAACCCCTAATCTGCCCCCCACAACGTCGCCTCCACCTGCCTACACTTATTAACCCCTAATCTGCCGACCGGACCTGAGCGCTACTATAATAAAGTTATTAACCCCTAATCCGCCTCACTAACCCTATCATAAATAGTATTAACCCCTAATCTGCCCTCCCTAACATCGCCGACACCTAACTTCAATTATTAACCCCTAATCTGCCGACCGAATCTCGCCGCTATTCTAATAAATGGATTAACCCCTAAAGCTAAGTCTAACCCTAATACTAACACCCCCCTAAATTAAATATAATTTAAATCTAACGAAATTAATTAACTCTTATTAAATAAATTATTCCAATTTAAAGCTAAATACTTACCTGTAAAATAAATCCTAATATAGCTACAATATAAATTATAATTATATTATAGCTATTTTAGGATTTATATTTATTTTACAGGTAACTTTGTATTTATTTTAACCATGTACAATAGCTATTAAATAGTTAAGAACTATTTAATAGCTAAAATAGTTAAAATAATTACAAATTTACCTGTAAAAGAAATCCTAACCTAAGTTACAAATAAACCTAACACTAGACTATCAATAAATTAATTAAATAAACTACCTACAATTACCTACAATTAACCTAACACTACACTATCAATAAATTAATTAAATACAATTGCTACAAATAAATACAATTAAATAAACTAGCTAAAGTACAAAAAATAAAAAAGAACTAAGTTACAAAAAATAAAAAAATATTTACAAACATAAGAAAAATATTACAACAATTTTAAACTAATTACACCTACTCTAAGCCCCCTAATAAAATAACAAAGCCCCCCAAAATAAAAAAATGCCCTACCCTATTCTAAATGACTAAAGTTCAAAGCTCTTTTACCTTACCAGCCCTGAACAGGGCCGTTTGCGGGGCATGCCCCAAGAAATTCAGCTCTTTTGCCTGTAAAAAAAAACATACAATACCCCCCCCCCAACATTACAACCCACCACCCACATACCCCTAATCTAACCCAAACCCCCCTTAAATAAACCTAACACTAAGCCCCTGAAGATCATCCTACCTTGTCTTCACCATACCAGGTTCACCGATCGGTCCAGAAGAGCTCCTCCGATGTCCTGATCCAAGCCCAAGCGGGGGGCTGAAGAAGTCCATGATCCGGATGAAGTCTTCATCCAAGCGGGCCAGAAGAGGTCTTCCATCCGATTGAAGTCTTCATCCAAGCGGCATCCATCCGGAGCGAAGCGGCAGCATCCTGAAGACCTCCACCGCGGAACATCCATCCTGGCCGACGACTGAACGACGAATGACGGTTCCTTTAAATGACGTCATCCAAGATGGCGTCCCTCGAATTCCGATTGGCTGATAGGATTCTATCAGCCAATCGGAATTAAGGTAGGAATATTCTGATTGGCTGATGGAATCAGCCAATCAGAATCAAGTTCAATCCGATTGGCTGATCCGATCAGCCAATCAGATTGAGCTCGCATTCTATTGGCTGTTCCGATCAGCCAATAGAATGCAAGCTCAATCTGATTGGCTGATCCGATCAGCCAATCGGATTGAACTTGATTCTGATTGGCTGATTCCATCAGCCAATCAGAATATTCCTACCATAATTCTGATTGGCTGATAGAATCCTATCAGCCAATCGGAATTGGAGGGACACCATCTTGGATGACGTCATTTAAAGGAACCGTCATTCGTCGTTCAGTCGTCGGCCAGGATGGATGTTCCGCGGTGGAGGTCTTCAGGATGCTGCCGCTTCGCTCCGGATGGATGCCGCTTGGATGAAGACTTCAATCGGATGGAAGACCTCTTCTGGCCCGCTTGGATGAAGACTTCAGCCGGATCATGGACCTCTTCAGCCCCCCGCTTGGGCTTGGATCAGGACATCGGAGGAGCTCTTCTGGACCGATCGGTGAACCTGGTATGGTGAAGACAAGGTAGGATGATCTTCAGGGGCTTAGTGTTAGGTTTATTTAAGGGGGGTTTGGGTTAGATTAGGGGTAAGTGGGTGGTGGGTTGTAATGTTGGGGGGGTATTGTATGTTTTTTTTTACAGGCAAAAGAGCTGAATTTCTTGGGGCATGCCCCGCAAAGGGCCCTGTTCAGGGCTGGTAAGGTAAAAGAGCTTTGAACTTTAGTAATTTAGAATAGGGTAGGGCATTTTTTATTTTGGGGGGCTTTGTTATTTTATTAGGGGGCTTAGAGTAGGTGTAATTAGTTTACAATTGTTGTAATATTTTTCTTATGTTTGTAAATATTTTTTTATTTTTTGTAACTTAGTTCTTTTTTATTTTTTGTACTTTAGCTAGTTTATTTAATTGTATTTATTTGTAGCAATTGTATTTAATTAATTTATTGATAGTGTAGTGTTAGGTTAATTGTAGGTAATTGTAGGTAGTTTATTTAATTAATTTATTGATAGTCTAGTGTTAGGTTTATTTGTAACTTAGGTTAGGATTTCTTTTACAGGTAAATTTGTAATTATTTTAACTATTTTAGCTATTAAATAGTTCTTAACTAGGGGGGTGTTAGTATTAGGGTTAGACTTAGCTTTAGGGGTTAATCCATTTATTAGAATAGCGGCGAGATTCGGTCGGCAGATTAGGGGTTAATAATTGAAGTTAGGTGTCGGCGATGTTAGGGAGGGCAGATTAGGGGTTAATACTATTTATGATAGGGTTAGTGAGGCGGATTAGGGGTTAATAACTTTATTATAGTAGCGCTCAGGTCCGGTCGGCAGGTTAGGGGTTAATAAGTGTAGGCAGGTGGAGGCGACGTTGTGGGGGGCAGATTAGGGGTTAATAAATATAATATAGGGGTCGGCGATGTTAGGGCAGCAGATTAGGGGTACATAAGGATAATGTAAGTAGCGGCGGTTTACGGAGCGGCAGATTAGGGGTTAATAATAATATGCAGGGGTCAGCGATAGCGGGGGCGGCAGATTAGGGGTTAATAAGTGTAAGGTTAGGGGTGTTTAGACTCGGGGTACATGTTAGAGTGTTAAGTGCAGACGTAGGAAGGGTTACCGCATAGCAAACAATGGGGCTGCGTTAGGAGCTGAACGCAGCTTTTTTGCAGGTGTTTGTTTTTTTTTCAGCTCAAACAGCCCCATTGTTTCCTATGGGGCAATCATGCACGAGCACGTTTTTGAGGCTGGCCGCGTCCGTAAGCAACTCTGGTATCGAGAGTTGAAGCTGCGTTAAAAATGCTTTACGCTCCTTTTTTGGAGCCTAACGCAGCCTTTATGTGGACTCTCGATACCAGAGTTATTTTTATGGTGCGGCCAGAAAAATGCCGGCGTTAGTTTTTCGGGTCGTTACCGACAAAACTCCAAATCTAGGCCAATGTTTGCCATTTATAACTTTATACTTCAGAGATAAAAATGGAAAAAAGTTTTCCAAGAAACTTATTTCACTTTTACAGTCTAATAAAAACCTGTATGAATATTAAACATGACAAACATAACGTCACCATTTCATAGACATTTAAGGAAAAAATGGGCTTGTATATTCTGCTGGATAAGTCTACTAATCATTTTGTATTTTACTGTAAGCAATTTTAAAGCTTTATTTCCAGCTGTTAGTCTATTGACTCCCCTTTCAATTTGTTTTTGTAAATAGAGATTAATGGCAACATTTTTAGGTTCTTGGATGCTTGTAAATAATTGTATTTTTATAACATTTAATAGAACAGATTCCATAATACAATTCGTTCAACCTAACAATAAGTTCAAACTGAGTGTGATACAGATATAAATAGTGTAAATAATAGCCTAACATACAAACATAATATCTATGAAACCTTTCCACAAGGAAACAGGATCCAAGCTAAAGTCCTTGCCTATAGTGGGATATTCAAGAAGACTTCCTAGTAATAACCACAGTAACAACATGTGAGAGGAGAAATGCACAGGGGAATAAGGGGGTGCAGTAGGGGGGGAATAAGGGGGTGCAGTAGGGGGGGGGGAATCCCTCCACATCCACATATAAGGAGACACTGTTCATTCCAGTGTAAATATTTTTTATTTAAATCTCTTTGAGTTTCACACTAGCTTAGTTTTCTATTGGAAACATGGAAATGTGATTATTATTTTTAAGATTCTGCAATTCATTTAGAAATTATACTTATTCACAGCTTGATAAACGTCCCCTATCATATAGAATTCTATGTTCATTTCTTTATTTTGTTTTCCTGCTTTATTACATTATTTTTCAAATTGAAAAATTACTCAGCATCCATGCCAGCTTAAAGCTGATGTTCCCATTTCTCTATCGAATATTTATAAGATATATCACAGCAGCACAACATGTCGTCCAGTGTTGCAAAACAAGGCAGCCAATTGATTTAATATTCTGGAAGCTACTCAGCTTCAATCTTTAGAGAAGGAAATTACACATTAAATTAATAACTCTTCTGATTCTTTTTGTACAGAAAGAAGAACACAATCCATCTTTTATAAGGAAAATATTATGCAAGTATCAGATCACATGCAGGCAGCAGTCTGCATGTAGCTCAGGGCTTTAAACTGGCATGATACATTTCACATTTTAACTGTATTTTTTGTGCATTTTGCCACCCTGACTGTTTGTTAATGGCACTTCCCAGTGAGTAATGATGCTAAGAATAAACAATAAGAATAAAATATAGAAGAGATAAAAAGAAGCTGTTTTGGCATTGGGATCCAACTCAGTCTTTCATCATGCTATAATGACTATATGAATTTTAGTTATAATTCATTGTCATCAATATATAAGCTTGAACAAATAATCTAATATAAATGCATTAACAATAATGACTGAATTATTTTCTAAGCATTCATGACAAGGAAATGTAAGCATTACGAGTTCAGTTTTCTTACTGTATTTTAGATTGTGCAAAATAGCAAAGCGTCTTCAATTGCTTCCTTGTATATGTAAGCACATTTATTAATGCTGAAGTCACCTGTTTTATACACCATACTTTATAGCAGTCTGATACTTGTGGGCACTAAATAATAATCAGGCAAACGACTTAGGTTTCAGTAGATGAGGTGCTTTTAAAAGCAATATATCAGTTTTCCCTACAATTTTAGAGGTTAGTGTTACTGTACGCACTCTTTTAGAATATCTATTGGGAGAAAGCAGTGTGCCAGTGGCCAGCAAGCTGAAATGTTGTGACTATCTGATTTAGCACATTGAATATCATCAAACTTTTAAGTTGTTTACTTTATTCTCTTTAAAATTAAACTTTTAAAGATAATACACTATCGTGACTCCCACTGTTATATATTTGGTATATGAAGATGATGCTTACATTTTGCATTTCCTCTTTTGGGTGTTTCTTCAAAATATTTAAGGGAAGAAAAGTTTAACTTGTATGGATTTGGATAAAGCAGCAGTCGCCAACCAGTCGTCCGTGGAGCACTGGTGGTCCACGCAAAGATGTTGGTGGTCCTTGACACCATCAAGCAGGAATTAATCTCCTCTGATGGTGTCACCCCGTCGCACTGCAACTCTCTACAGTGCCTGGCTGGACATCAGTGAAAACCGATGGACGAAGAGTTAAATAACAATCTCCCTACACATATTGCATAGTACTGCGCTACCTGCGTAGATCGATTGTATTTTTTATTCCTCCTGCCCCGCACGCTGCTCAGAGGAAGATGCTTCCATTCTAAAGCCAGCAAAGGTTGGTATAGTCTTGGCTTGAAATAGTGGAATTAAAGTATATAAAAAAAAATCTTAAAAAAAATATCTTATTTCATTTATTTTCTTCCCTTTACCTGTCTCTTTGTAGTAGTTTTCCTAATTCCATCAGATGGACTTACATCACTGTTTGTCTTCCTCCCCTCCATCTTCTTTTTTTATTAAATACTAATTATTTTTAATTCTAATAATTTTATTCCACCTGAATTCCAGTAATTGCCATCAAGCAGATCAGTCATATCCCACCAGTATTATAGTAATTACCAGTAACATTATTCATGGTTAGCTCACATTCATATTGAGAACTTTCTGATATAAACTTAATTTATGATTCCAGTGTTTGTCCATGATCATAAGTAGTTTTGAATAATTCGTAACTGGGGAGGTAACTTGGAAGTATTGTGGTCCTTTTAAACATAATTTTTTTTCCCCACATTCTGCGACTCTGTTTCAAGCTCAAAAGTTAGCACTCACCCTTACTACATATATTTAGTATCTCACAAAAGTGAGTACACCCCTCACATTTTTATAAATATTTTATTATATCTTTTCATGTGACAACACTGAATAAATTACACTTTGCTACCATGTTAAGTAGTGAGTGTACAGCCTATATACCAGTGCAAATTTGCTGTCCCCTCAAAATAACTCAACACACAGCCATTAATGTCTAAACTATTGGCAACAAAAGTGAGTACACCCCTAAGTGGAAATGTCCAAATTGGGCCCAAAGTGTCAATGTATTTGTGTGGCCACGATTATTTTCCAGCACTGCTTAACCCTCTTGGGCATGGAGTTCACCAGAGCTTCACAGGTTGCCACTGGAGTCCTCTTCCACTCCTCAATGAAGACATCACAGAACTGGTGGATGTTAGAGATCTTGTGCTCCCCCACCTTCCATTTGTGGATGCCCCAGAGATGCTCAATAGGGTTTGGGTCTGGAGACATGCTTGGCCAGTCCATCACCTTTATTCTTAGCTTCTTTAGCAAGGCAGTGGTCGTCTTGGAGGTGTGTTTGGGGTCGTTATCATGTTGGAATAATGCACTGCGGCCCAGTCTCTGAAGGGAGGGGATCATGCTCTGCTTCTGTATGTCACAGTACATGTTGGCATTCATGGTTCCCTCAATGAACAGTAGCTCCACAGTTCCGGCAGCACTCATGCAGGCCCAGACCATGACACTCCCACCACCATGCTTGACTGTAGGTAAGACACACTTGTCTTTGTACTCCTAACCTGGATGCCGCCACACACACTTGACACCATCTGAACCAAATATGTTTATCTTGGTCTCATCAGACCACAGGACTTGGTTCCAGTAATCCATGTCCTTAGTCTGTTTGTCTTCAGCAAACTGTTTGTGGCCTTTCTTGTGCATCATCTTTAGAAGAGGCTTCCTGCTGGTATGACAGCCATGCAGACCAATTTGATGTAGTGTGCGGCAAATGGTCTGAGCACTGACAGGCTGACCCCTCACCCCTTCAACCTCTACAGCAATGCTGGCAGCACTCATACATCTATTTCCCAAAGACAACCTCTGGTTATGATGCTGAGCATGTGCACTCAACTCCATTGGTCGACCATGGCGAAGCCTGTTCTGAGTGGAACCTGTCATGTGAAACCACTGTATGGTCTTGCCCACCGTGCTGCAGTTCAGTTTCAGTGTCTTGGAAATCTTCTTATAGCCTAGGCCATCTTTATGTAGAGCAACAATTCTTTTTTTCAGATCTCCAGAGAGTTCTTTGCCATGAGATGACATGTTGAACTTCCAGTGACCAGTATGAGAGAGTGTGAGAGCGATAACACCAAATTTAACATACCTGCTCCTCATTCACACCTGAGACCTTGTAACACTAACAAGTCACATGACACTGGGGAGGGAAAAAGGCTAATTGGGCCCAATTTGGACATTTATACTTAGGGGTGTACTCACTTTTTTTGCCAATGGTTTAGACATTAATGGCTGTGTGTTGAGTTATTTTGAGGGGACAGCAAATGTACACTGTTATGCAGGCTGTACACTCACTACCTTACATGGTAGCAAAGTGTAATTTCTTCAGTGTTCTCACATGAAAAGATATAATAAAATATTTACAAAAATGTGAGGGGTGTACTCACTTTTGTAAGATACTGTACATAATTTAAATTTAGCAATGGTTATACTAGTTATGTACAGTATGTGTGTGTGTATATGTGTGTGTATATATATATATATATATATATATATATATATATATACACACACACACACACACACACATTATAGAGGTTTGTAACTTTTAAAAAACTTCCTGTAAGTTTTCCACGGAATTCAAAATTGTGAGTTTAGTGGTCCCTGAGGTCTGAAAGGTTGGTAACCCCTGGGATAGAGCATGTGATTTTAACTTAACTTCTGTTATCAAATGTAATATGCTCTCTTTGTATCCCTTGTTGAAAAGAATATGTATATATCCTAAGCAGCAGCAATGCACAACAGGAAGCTAGCTGTTCATTGGTGGCTATACACATTTGTGCCATAATGCGTCAGATCCTTTCTGTTGAAGAGATCCCCATGTCTATAAATATACATTTAGGCACCAATCAGCAGGTGCTGAACTAAAAATGGGCAGTCTAATAAGCTTTCATTCCAGCTTTTCAAAAAAAGACACAAAGGGAACAAAGATAAATTGTTTATAGGAGTAAATTATAAAGTTGCTTAAAATTGCAAGCTCTATCGGAATCATGAAAGTTTAAAATTTTAAAATGTAAGCCTTTATTTGTTTCACTTTCATGCTTTGTTGAACATATGTTTCACAATAAAAAAAATATTTGTGATTGTTCTCTAACACGTCTTCCTTCTGAACATATCAAAGGTTCATATACAGTTAATATTCACCTTGGAAGTTATTATGACCTTGTTATTTCAGTAGATATGGGAAGTATGGTTATAGATATTTGTCTAGCATGATTTATGCAAGATTAAAAGATAAAACTCAGTGTATTGAAGATATTGTCCCGAAAAGTCGATTTCATTACTCTATAAAGACCATAGGCATTTTGTAATGGTAATCAAAACTTGTTAATTACAAAGTTTCAGAATTGTTAGAGATCATTTGGAGAATTTAAATTCAAACACATATTTGCATAAATAAATTTGGGTTGAATCATCCTTTTAAAAATGTACCTAGTAACTTTTCTACAAAATTCATCATTAAAATCTATGGGGATTTTCTTTTTTTTTTTTTTTAGATAAATCACTTGATAAGCTTTTCTAAAGGATTCTGGTCAATCCCATTGTATATATGATGGACCTAGACTGTTGTTAACAAATATCTCCATTAAAGCCTATAGAGATAATTTACATTACCACCAGTTTTATAACAGCAATTGAATTAGGCCTGCTCATCTTTGTGATTTTAATAAAAAATAAACTGTAACAATTAGGGTATTAATACCACAGGGGATAAATTGAATTGCTGCTGAACATCACAGGTTCATGTTCCCTTAAGAGCTGCATATTTGTATTTTAATAATAAAAGAAAACTTAAGCTGAAAGGGGTAGATTTACTAAAGGTCGAGAGAACATGATTTGCTGTAGTGAATCATATCTGCTCAACCTCGCTAAATGCAGACAGCATACGCTGTTGGCATTTAACATTGCACAAGCATTTCTAGTGAAATGCTTGTGCAATGCTGCCCCCTGCTCATTCGTGGTCAATCAGCTGCTAGCAGGGGCCGTCAATCATCTAAATCGTATCGGATCAGGATGATTTCAGTTCTCCACCTAAAAGGCGCACTGAAGGCGAAGAAGTTGAGGAGCAGTGGTCTTATGACCGCTGCTTCTTAACTTCAGTTTCTGGTGGACCAGAAAGATCAGGCGTTGATGCATCATCTGCTGCTTGATAAATCAACCACACAATGTCTAAAAGTTGCAATGCAATTTATAACCCAGTTTGAATAATCATGTCACACAGTATGTACTTTTGCCCAGGAAACCCTATTATTAATACAACTAATAACAGAGGTCTGGTCTCAGGAAAAATGCAGGGCAGAAAGTCAAATTTGTGTGCTTTTTAGTCAAAGACAATTGGTGAAATAGTGACTCTGGGGCTACACTGCATATTCACATCCTTCATTACCCACAGCTCACCGGTAAAACTCTCTGCTAAGAGAAGACGAGTGGGCAAAGTTCCTAATTACCACTTCCTCCTAGTAGAAACCTTTGCTTCGGTTTATCCCAACAAGTCTGTGCTAGATATACTGCCTTACAAAGCAAAGATTGTACTAAGCAGACTCTGCAGTCATAAAAGGTCATTTGTAACACACAAACTTGGGAGACTGGTATTCTCATGTGTTTATTTTACATAAATAAATCCCCCGCTAAGGGTGAGATTAAAACTGTTGTGCTATTTAGCACTTTTTCTCTCGAGCAAACACTGGCAGAGGTAAACTTTTAACATATGCGGGTTAGAGCGCGTATTACAAGTTAAAAATGAAAAAGACGTTATTGGAGCACGTAAACAAGGAAAAAAACTAACACCTATCGCTCATGCGCTAACCATATTGCTTTTAACCAAGTGCGCTATTCTTGACATGAATTATGAATATTTTACATTCCAATGTTCTTCACATAGCAGAAAATGTTCTATTTATTTTCTCTATGTCTCTCTGTATACAGTGTATAGGTAAATCCGGATATATTTAGGAATATCTTTTTAAAAATAAAAAAAACATTATCCCCTATATGAAGAAAATTTGAATGTAAAACATTTAGGGATAGATTACAAGTGAAGTGGTATTTTGCGTTTTTGCTATAGCGAAAACTCCGCTAGGATTTTAATTTTTGCTCTAGTTGAAAGTAAACATTTTTTTTCTCCAGCGGTAACTCAAATCGCGCTTAAAGTCTAAATTTAAAAATCGCAATCAAGTTTTTACATTCCCCCCTAGAAGTCAATGGAGAAATAAAAGAGGAAAAAAACACCCACTCTCTTGCGCAAACACTATAACATTTTCGCAATTGCCCTAACCCAACATGAAAATATGAATATTTCATATTCCAGTGTTCTTAACATACAGCTAGATTGCGAGTTTTGCGTTATGACTCAAAAAGCATCGTTATGACCCATAACAATGCTTTTTCCCAAACGCCGCTAGTACAAGTCTTGTCATAATAGGGGTACCGCACACGTTTTTGGCCGTCACGCAATGTCAGTACCCCACTTTTAAAAAAGTCCTTTTTCAATCAGACTTCCATAGCGCTGGTATTACGAGTTTGCCTGGGAGGTCAAAAAGCGAGCGGTACAGCCTAAAATGACAAGATCCATACCGCCATCTAAAGTCAGTAGTTATGAGTATTATGCTACAAAGCTGTTACATAAAACTCATAACTAAACTGTCACAAAGTACACTAACACCCATAAACTACCTATTAACCCCTAAACCGAGGCCCTCGCGCATCGCTAACACTAAAATAAAATTATGAACCCCTATTCCGCCGTTCCCCGACATCGTCACCACTATAATAAACCTATTAACCCCTAAACCACCGCCCTCCCGCATTGCAAACACTATTTAAATATTATTAACCCGTAATCTGCCATCCGCCCACACCGCCGCTATAATAAACTTAATAACCACTAAACCGCAAGCCCCCCACAACGAAATATACTAATTTAAACTATTAACCTCTGGCCTCCCACATCACTACATAAATATATTAACCCCTAAACCTAACCCTAATGTAACCCTAAGCCTAAATCTAACCCTAACAACCCTAACTTAAATATAATTAAAATAAATCTAGGGGGGCGGAGTTAACCGCTAGTGAAGACAGTCTCATGGTAGTGGAGCTCTGCTGCCCAATAAGTCAAAAAAGCCTTTAATTCCAACTTATTGCACCAGTTTTCACCTTAACCCTGTTTATTGTGAAGCAGGATTGGGGAACCGGGTTCTACCTGCAGTTTCCCCCTGAATCTGTACTTTGAACGGCACTTGCTTCCAGTGCAATAGCGGCCTATTGGTGGGAGACCGACGGAACCTGCGACACTCCAGAGCTCATAGTCTGCCATTCCGGAGGGTCGGGGCTCCGCTCCGGACCGGGTGAGCTCTGCAATCAGCTGGTCCTGTGAGAGACTGATACACCGGTCATTTACATCTTAATTGAGATCCGGTTCCGACATTAAGACACCCTTCAAGTACTTGAAACTTTCGGTGCAGCTCCGGAGGGTCAGGGCTCCACTCTGGAGCTGAGCTGCAGTGGACCAGAGACTTTCCACAGTCTGTCAGGTACTGATGGTGGGGTGCGGGTAGTGGAGAGCTCATCTAATTTGTGTGACGCACATAATGGAGGAGATCCGCCATCTTGCCGCATACCCCACGAGGCTCCTCTAAGATTTATTTACAAATATAAAAGGCTTAATAAAACCATATTTCGCTGAAAGGTCAGTGAGTGCAGTTGTATATGGTGAACATTAGGTCACTGACAGCCTTGCAGTCACTGTGATTGAGACCCTGCCTGTTATACTGACTGTGGGATATTATAGATTTGGCCTTCCTCTGCATAAGTATACCTTAGCCCTACTAACACTCCTGCATAGTTGGACTTGAGAGAAAAGGGGGCTCCTACATACACAATCTGTGCCAGATGCAGGCCTTGCTCCTCGGTTGCCAGCACTCCTACATTGAAGCCTCATAAGTTTCAGTTAATTTTTTGCCTGTGACTTTTGTCTTTTGTCACCTAAACACCCTTCAGATTGTTGCAACACTCATTACCCTGCACTGTGCCTAAGACTTAAGAGGTCTGATTATAGCATCCTATATCCCCTTTGCACACTCTGCCAGTTTACAGGCCTAAATTACCCTGACTCAGGACCTTGTCCCACACAAATAGAGTGATGCCACTAAAAGTTTGGTTCATTCTGCCTCCATATCCACCCACCCGTCTCAGACCAGAAATATAGAGATTAATTGGAGGCTATACTTGAATTACTCCTCACACGGGCCTACAGAAGGTGGCAGACAGTGGCTAGTATGCTAGATACAGTTTATCTTCTTTTTATCCCTGCATCAGTTACAACTGACTCTGCTTTCCTGACTGCAGCTTAACCTTGCTCCATGGCGCAGGTGAACCTTTGAAATAGCAGAGCCCACTCTTAAGTGCTATTTTGGGTTTCCATTTTTCCTGCACTGGTGAACTCCTAATACAGGGAGTGCAGAATTATTAGGCAAGTTGTATTTTTGAGGATTAATTTTATTATTGAAAAACAACCATGTTCTCAATGAACCCAAAAAAACTCATTAATATCAAAGCTGAATAGTTTTGGAAGTAGTTTTTAGTTTGTTTTTAGTTATAGCTATTTTAGGGGGATATCTGTGTGTGCAGGTGACTATTACTGTGCATAATTATTAGGCAACTTAACAAAAAACAAATATATACCCATTTCAATTATTTATTTTTACCAGTGAAACCAATATAACATCTCAACATTCACAAATATACATTTCTGACATTCAAAAACAAAACAAAAACAAATCAGTGACCAATATAGCCACCTTTCTTTGCAAGGACACTCAAAAGCCTGCCATCCATGGATTCTGTCAGTGTTTTGATCTGTTCACCATCAACATTGCGTGCAGCATCAACCACAGCCTCCCAGACACTGTTCAGAGAGATGTACTGTTTTCCCTCCTTGTAAATCTCACATTTGATGATGGACCACAGGTTGTCAATGGGGTTCAGATCAGGTGAACAAGGAGGCCATGTCATTAGATTTTCTTTTTTATACCCTTTCTTGCCAGCCACGCTGTGGAGTACTTGGACGCATGTGATGGAGGATTGTCCTGCATGAAAATCATGTTTTTCTTGAAGGATGCAGACTTCTTCCTGTACCACTGCTTGAAGAAGGTGTCTTCCAGAAACTGGCAGTAGGACTGGGAGTTGAGCTTGACTCCATCCTCAACCCGAAAAGGCCCCACAAGCTCATCTTTGATGATACCAGCCCAAATCAGTACTCCACCTCCACCTTGCTGGCGTCTGAGTCGGACTGGAGCTCTCTGCCCTTTACCAATCCAGCCACGGGCCCATCCATCTGGCCCATCAAGACTCACTCTCATTTCATCAGTCCATAAAACCTTAGAAAAATCAGTCTTGAGATATTTCTTGGCCCAGTCTTGACATTTCAGCTTGTGTGTCTTGTTCAGTGGTGGTCGTCTTTCAGCCTTTCTTACCTTGGCCATGTCTCTGAGTATTGCACACCTTGTGCTTTTGGGCACTCCAGTGATGTTGCAGCTCTGAAATATGGCCAAACTGGTGGCAAGTGGCATCTTGGCAGCTGCACGCTTGACTTTTCTCAGTTCATGGGCAGTTATTTTGCGCCTTGGTTTTTCCACACGCTTCTTGCGACCCTGTTGACTATTTTGAATGAAACGCTTGATTGTTCGATGATCATGCTTCAGAAGCTTTGCAATTTTAAGAGTGCTGCATCCCTCTGCAAGATATCTCACTATTTTTGACTTTTCTGAGCCTGTCAAGTCCTTCTTTTGACCCATTTTGCCAAAGGAAAGGAAGTTGCCTAATAATTATGCACACCTGATATAGGGTGTTGATGTCATTAGACCACACCCCTTTTCATTACAGAGATGCACATCACCTAATATGCTTAATTGGTAGTAGGCTTTCGAGCCTATACAGCTTGGAGTAAGACAACAGGCATAAAGAGGATGATGTTGTCAAAATACTCATTTGCCTAATAATTCTGCACTCCCTGTAATGTAACTATGTAGATATCTACTTAACCGGGCGGTTGGGGGAAGACAAGGGGTCCCTACCCCTCTTTAATTTTGTTATGTTCTAGATTTCTACGTTGGGCAGGTATTGTCGCCTTGGACTTTCATTCACTCCTAATCATCCTTAACGTGTGCTACTTGTGCAGTGGACAGGGCAGTTCAGGTGCTCTATCATGCCGCAAGGGTCCAGAAGAAGAATTGCGAACCAAGTGGAATACCAAAAATCTGTGGCAGATCACTTTAAAGCCAAATCTCAGATGGAAAAGCAGCCAAACTTAGAAGACTCTACCCTACAATCTTCATTAGAGAAGGATTTATTTGATCAGTGCTCTCAAACAACATCTGACTTTTCACCTACCATGGCTTCGGAAATTGTGAGTACAATTACCCAGAAAATTACCAATATACAAGAATCTCTTACTAAAACCTTCAAGAGTTCAATAGCAGACCTTCGGAAAGATATTGGAGCAATAGGTGAGAGAGTCAAAGTTCTGGAGCAGAAACAGGAAGACTTAGCAGTAGAGCAAGCCAATCTGTCAAATCACTCACAAATAATAGTCGACAAGCTTGACTCAGTGGAAGCTAAGATGGCGGACATAGAGGACCGCTCTCGCCGCAATAATTTGAGATTCTGCGGGATTCCTGAAGAAGTGTCAGTTTCAGACTTGGAGTCCTTTTTAACTGAATTCTGTGGTTATCTCGAATCGCCACAGCTTCTGAGCGAAAATTTATTAGACAGAGTTCATAGACTCCCCAGAGGACGCAATGTACCCTCTGACAAGCCACGTGATGTGATTGCCCGCTTCCACTTTTTTACATACAAAGAGCAGATAGCTAAAGCAATGTTTTCCAGCCCTACTCTGCCAGACTGATTTCAGAATATCCAGGTTTTTCCTGACTTGTCGCAGTTTACCATCCAAAAGAGGGCAACCTTTAGAGAGGCCACTAAGATTCTCCGACACCATGGCATTAAATATAGGTGGGGATACCCTACGAAGCTCCTAATCCACAAAGATGGCCACCTCTTTTCAGCCAACACCCCTGATAGAGCCCAACAATACCTCAAGGAATGGGAAATTATCTCCACATCAGGACCTAGAGCCCGACATCCATCTCCAGTTGTGCAACCCTCTACGGCTCAACTGGTAAAATCCTTGAACTCACAGGCAATTTTTAACACATCTGCTCCAGAGTGGCATTCTTTGCCACAAAGGCTGTCTAATCCAAAGCCCATTTCCCCTATTCGGAGCTGTTCATTTAATCCTGAATTGGTTCCCTCTACTGGACTGCCTTCATCTGTAACACCTACCCTTGATCCTGAGTGAATGGACTATCCAAGATGATAAGTACTTTGATTTGAGGAGGGGGGAGTGTTTGTTTATCTCTGAGGTTTCTTTATGACAGGTTTATGTTCTTTTTTCTAAAATATGTTTGCCTAGAGGTAGAGTCCCATCCCAGAGACTTAACCTAAAAGTAGCGGGTGCTTAGACCAGTTGCTATTTGCCCCTTCTGGGCCTTTCTATGTCTGGGCCTAGTCTTTGAGGATGTACTCTCTGCTCTGTTTTGTCATAATGATGTGACACGGAGTCTATATAGGAATTTCCCTAGACTGTTCTTGGGCCGTTTTGCTCTATTGGGAGCGGTGAGACGAAACAGACTAGATTAATACATCTAGATGGCGCTGGCATACATACTTTGCAAATTACAATTTTTGCTTCTTAAATGCTTACATTGGAGGCTTTCAATGACACAGCTATTGCCCTATGATGTCTAATATGTATTATTGTATTTTCCTTTCTTTTTCCTTCACGTACAGGTTTTTGTAGTTTAAGTTATATGTTTATGCTGATTTTTGATGAAAATGTCATTTAATGTTAATAATTCTAGGGAAATTAAGGATTATATTTAGATCTGTAGGATGTCTCTTCTGCTCTGTTTCGTTGTCATGGCCCGCCATGGACTTATACGAAGGAGTCGCTCCCAACTTGGAATAGGGCAATTTCCATATTACAAGTGGACTGTGGGATGGAGCAGACCAGCATAGACTCTCCTGAAGCTACCAATGTGAATATCTTCTAAAAAAAATAAAAATAAAAAGACCTGTGCTAAAGGGCTCTGACGTTATTGCTATTGTTTTAACACATTGTTTGTTGTGCTTTTAGAGCACGTTGAGGTTTATGTTTATACTGTTTTCTAATGACAAAGCCACATAAAGTTAATAATTCTGAGGAAACTAATGTATGTATTCAGATTTAGGTGTTGTCTTGTCTACTCTGCTTCATTGTCATGGCTCGCTATGGACTTGGACAAAGAAGTTTCTTCTAGTTTGGAGTATCCCAGTTATTTTAACATGGGGGGCTATGCGATGGAGCAGATCAACATAGACTCTCCAGAAATTACTGATATAAATACCTTCCACTAGACAATGGTGAGTGTTTACAGATGTATGTTAACAGTTTTTCATGATATTGCTATTGTCTCAATATATTGTCAGATAGGTCTCTCCACATCTTTGCCTTTTCCTCATAGGTCTTTCCCAGCCGCACTTATTACATAGACCTAAGTAAGTTACAAAGTTGGTTCTCCCTTAGTGACAACATATGACCTTTAGTGAACTACTACCTTAGAGTTACCCACTTAGGGTGACTTTGAGCATTGATTTAGTTATCTCCTGAACATCAGAATACTCATGCTTACTAACCTCTCTAGCTGAGCTAATTACGCCCATACAGGTTTTTCTTCCCTACTCTAGACTGATTTGGGCTCAATTGGGCTTACTCTCTCTTCCCCTCTCCCTCCCCTCCTTTTGGTATCCCGTATTTCTGCTCATAGATAATTTCCTCATTTACCTGACTCAGCTTAGATTCCAAATAGTACCCCATAACTGCCAACCACCCTGGCTGTTTTCTCATAATTTAAGGAAATCCCACCAGCTGGTTTCCACCACCCCATGAAAGTGTAGTTTACGCTGTAAACACCTGAACACAGATTCCACTTTTTATCTCCCTTTACACGTAATAGACTTAAGGTTCAATTAAATAGCTAATAGTGGTCTTAGACCCTGGTCTTCTGAATTATCTGAGTGACCACTCTACAGACTACTCATCTCCTCTTTTATCTAAATCTCTCTTTTTCTAACCCCTTTCTTTCTTCCCCTTTCCACCCTATCTCAACTCTCTCCCACCTACCCTTTCGCTCTCTTGCCCCCCTTTTTCCTCCCCTTTTTTTTTTTCCATCCTCCAAAATGTCTCACAGGACGAATTTGGCTTTCCTCACTCTAAATGTGAAGGGACTCAACTCCCCCAACAAGCGCAGTCTACTTAGAAACTTTCTCAAAGTTCAGAATCCTGATGTGGTCTTCCTGCAAGAGACCCATTGGGCAACCACACATATGCCAACAATCAAATACTCTCACTTCCCGGACATATTCCACTTTACTTATCAAGACAAGGCGAGAGGTGTCTCGATTCTGATTAGTAAGAATGTGGCCTTTCACCTAGTTGCAAACTCAATGACCAAGTGTTCACACTAGTTAATGTTTATGGTCCCAATCAGGGACAAATACCCTTTTTGAGAAAAATCCTCATCATGGTGGAAAGGCTAAGACAGGGAACCATGGTTTTGGGAGGAGATTTTAACCTGGTTTGGGATCCGCTTCTAGACAAGAGAATCCCTTCACATAAAAAAACTGATTCTTTTTCTACCTCGGTGGCTCCTAAGTTCCAACACTTAATATCTCAGCATTCTCTTTTTGATGTCTGGCGGGCGTGCCACCCTGACTCAAGGGATTTCACGTACTTTTCAGCCTCACATAGGTCCTACTCCAGGCTTGACTATTTCTTTGTCAGTTCCTGGACTCTGAACCATGTTACCGAGTCGGCTATACACCATTGCGTCTGGTCGGACCATGATGCTGTTTCATTCCGGATACAGGGCGCGGAAACCTCTTTTGTGAGACCCCCATGGAGTTTCCGAGGTTCCTGTGGAAGGATATTCCTTTCATACACAGACTGCAGGAAGATATTAATAGATTCCTACAGGAAAACTGGGAGGATCAAACCTCCCATCAAATCAGGTTTGCGGCATTGAAAGCCTATATAAGAGGAATATGCATTTCTAAGGTGGCGAAAATTCGCCAGCTCGCCGGCACTTCGCTAGGTAAATTGACATGCGATCTGAGAGTGGTTGAAACTAAGAATAGGAAAGACCCCTCTCAAACGCTCACAGAGGAGATTCAGAGACTTCGAAGCCTAATTAAGGATCTTGAACTCCAGAGAATCCAAAGGGCCCTCTCCACCTTTAAACAACTCCTGTATCATAAAAATAACAGAGCTGACACATTATTGGCCAATAAGCTCAAAAATCGTGCCACCGTGGCAAGAATTCCTTATATCTCCGGTAATGGCAAGAAAGTTTATGCTCCAGCCGCCATTGGGGAAGCGTTTGCGCTATTCTATGATAAATTATATAACATAGCCAAATTTGAATGCCCCAGCTCAGCCTCAGTTGAGGAAATTACTCAATTCTTACACAATCTACATCCGCCTTCACTTTCAGAAGCGGATAGATCGGCCCTTGTAGAGCCATTTCAGGATAGGGAAATAGCGCTTCTCCTTAAGAATCTTCAAAACCATAAGGCTCCAGGGCCTGATGGCTTCCCCGGCATTTTCTATAAGAGGTTTTCTAAACTGTTGATTGCGGTGTTATGCCCTCTCTTTAATGAGATCAAAACAGATGGTCAGATGCTGAGAGAGAACCTTGAGGCATCAATTGTCACTATTCCCAAGCCGAATAAAGATTTGACGTTGTGTAGTAGCTATCGTCCGATCTCGTTGATTAACGTTGACACTAAACTATATTCCAAGCTTCTGGCTGACAGGCTGATTAGCCTGTTGCCCACCCTCATAAGAACGGACCAGGTTGGCTTTACCAAAGGCCGTCAAAGGCCAGACAATACGAGATGGCTGATCTCTATATTTTCGGACTCGCTTAAAACAAAAATCTCACTTGTAGCCCTGTCTCTTGACGCCGAAAAGGCCTTTGACAGGGTCCTGTGGGATTATATTTGGGAGGTTCTTGAGGCATTCAATTTCCCATCTTGGCCATCCAGGCTCTATATTCTTCGCCCCACGCACGAATAAGAGGGTCAGGCTTTTGCTCCCCAGAAATAGATATCTCAAATGGCACTAGGCAGGGGTGTCCCCTCTCCCCTTTAATTTTTCTTTGGTAATGGAGCCATTTGCCCAAGCAATCCGCCAATCGGATCAGATATCTGGTATGCTGTACCCGCCTCACAAAGAGAAAATTGCACTCTTCGCGGATGACGTGACTTTGCTGTTGACCAACCCGGAATCCTTGATCCCGGCTGTTTTTGGTTTAATTGATAAGTTTAGTGGCCTGAGCTACTACAAGTCCAACGTGACAAAAACAGAGGCTTACACATTGAACCTCCCAGCTGATCGTCTGCTTCTCTTGCAGGAAAAATTTAACTTCCAATGGTCTACAGACCATTTAACCCACTTAGGAGTGATGCTAAGTGCAAATATAGATACTATGCTCAGATAGAATTTTGACAAACTGTTGAATAACATTAGAGCTCTGACAACAGCATGGGACCATCGGGAAATATCATGGTTGGGGAGAGTTGCCACACTTAAGATGTCACTGCTCCCAAAGGCCTTATATCTTTTTAGATGTCTCCCGATTAATGTTCCTTACCGAATCCTCCACCAGATTCACAGAATCTTCTTACACTATGTCTGGGGGAATAAGAGCCCAAGAATAGCATATAAAATTCTCCAGTGACCATTTTCTAAAGGAGGTATTGCATTCCCAAACGCCTATCTTTATTACGAAGCAGCGAGACTCACACATGTATCTGCGTGGAGACTGGCTGGTGAGAGACCGGGCTGGTATAGATTGGAGCAAATGGCGTTGCCTGCAGACCTAGCCCTGAGTGATGCCATCTGGGTCCCTAAGCATGCAAATTTAGCGGCCCAAGTTTCCAATCCCATCGTCAAACAGTCCATACTGATTTGGCACGATCTTAGGCATAGGACAGGTGTCTCACCCCATCCTTCCCCTATTCAGAGTCTAAGGGGTTTGCTCTGGAGTTCCCCTGAGGTCCATTTGGACTTCTGGAAGGGTAAGGGCTTTGTTTATGTTTCTGACCTTTACCAGTCGGGAGTACTTGTTGCTGCTTCCCAACTCGCCGGGACTATCGGTGAGAATCCGTTATGGTTCAGATTTGAGAGCCTCAGAGTGCTGAGTATAGTCAAAGCCAGGGGATTTCCAAGGTCATCCCTCCAAGAAAAGACCAAGTGGGAAGAGAGGTGGGTTCAGGACAAGGCAGTTTTCAGGCCTATATCCTTTCACTACTCTACCTCTTTGATGGATTATACGTCCGACCTACCATGGCAAATAAAAGTCTGGAGTCAAGAACTAAATATTTCTATTTCTGAACAAGAGATCTCATCTGCGATCTCTTTTACTAAAAAAACGCTTCACTGTGTTGCAGTGTTTGAAACATATATGAAAGTTGTTTTGAAGTGGCACAGAGTCCCAGCGAGATTAGCAATGATGTTCCCCAATACTACTTAGCACTGCTGGAGACAATGCGGTCTCGAGGTCTCAGACATCCATATTTGGTGGACATGCCCAAAAGTGGCCCTAATGTGGAAGGAAGTTGAATCGTTGCTTGGATCGGTCAATCTGGATATTCGCCTGACTCCCCAGTTGGCTCTACTCCATATTCTCCCGAAATCCATCCCCTTATGCTCTAAGAGGTTTCTAATCTATGTCTTGGCGGCTGCTAAACTGTATATAGCCAGAGCCTGGAAGCAAGTTGAACCTCCAAACTTGGACGAAGTTTGTGACTTAGTGAATCACTTCGCGTCTATGGAGAGGTATGTAGCTGGAGAAGTCAATACCTTGGACTCCTATTGGGAGACATGGACAGACTGGCTTGAGATCCAGTAGCTTTAGGTGACGTTATCCCATCTTCCAAATCTGAATGTTGGGTATTAAGTCCACTGTGCGTCCCATTCCCCCCCCTTTTTTTCCCCCTCCCTCCCTCTTCCTCCCTGCAACCTTCCCCTTCTCTCCCACCCTCTCCTTCTCTCACTTAACGTAACCATCCTGTCTTTGCCTCCTATCCCACTTCTTTTCTACTTTCTATCCAATGGAGAGGTTGACTTATGTTTACCTTTAGTCTATATGTTTTTTTCTTTGGAAAACCAACCTATGGGCGATGCTCGCCCACCTTATGCTAGTTTTCCTTCATTAGGGCTAATCAGTGCCCTACCCCATCCCCTACCACTCTGACCAGTAAGTCCCCCCTCCATACAAACCCAGGTTATAGGGTTCTGATGAGTCTAGTGCATGGGGAAGCGGGAGCTTGGTTCCCCACCTTCTTGTAGACCTGGGACTTAACTTATAGCCGATGTTAACGACTCAGAGACCACTGGTTGTTGTATCCGGACTAATTGTATGCTATATTTTGCTATGTTTAAACTTAATTCTAGAGCTACAGTACATTAATTTTTGTGTGATCATGAAGCCGATCTCTGTAGCGGATATTTGTCATGCATGTACTATGATGTCCTGATTTTTTATTTTTTCTTACCATTGTACTGTCAAGTTATTTTCAATAAAGAATTTTTAAAAACTTAAAATAAATCTAAATAATACTTACAATTATTACCTAAATAATTCATATTTAAAACTAAATACTTACCTATAAAATAAAACCTAAGCTAGCTACAATATAACTAATAGTTACATTGTAGTTAGCTAACAATACTAATATTACTAACTACCTAGTTAAAATAAATACAAACACCTGTACAATAAAACCTAACCTGCCTTACACTAAAACTTAACATTACAATCAAATAAAATAAATTAAATTAATCAAATACAATTATTTAAATAAAAATAAAAAAATAAACACTAAAGTACACAAAATAAAAAACAAACGGCTAGATTACAAGTCTTGCGTTAGCCTTAAAAAGCAGCGTTGAGATGTCCCAATGCTGGTTTTTAATGCCCGCTGGTATTACGAGTCTGTCAGGTACAGGTGTACCGCTCACTTTTCTTCCGCGTCTCGAGCTTACCGCAAATCCCATTACGTAAATTGCATATCCTATCTTTTTAATGGGATTTTCCTAACGCCGGCATTACGAGTCTTAGAAGAAGAGAGCGGTAGACCCTCTCCTGTCAAGACTCCTACCGCATTTAAAAGTCAGTAGTTAAGAGTTTTATGGGCTAAACTAATTACACCTAATCTAATCACCCCTAATAAAATAAAAAAGCCCCCCAAAATAATAAAATTCCCTACCCTATACTAAATTACAAATAGCCCTTAAAAGGGCCTTTTGCGGGGCATTGCCCTAAAGTAATCAGCTCTGTTACCTGTAAAAAAAAATACAATACCCCCCCAACATTAAAACCCACCACCCACACACCCAACACTACTCTAAAACCCATCCAATCCCCCCTTAAAAAAACCTAACACTACCCCCTTGAAGATCACCCTACCTTGAGACGTCTTCACCCAGCCGGGCACAAGTGGACCTCCAGAGGGGCAGAAGTCTTCATCCAATCTGGGCAGAAGTGGTCCTCCAAGCTGCAGAAGTCTTCATCCAGACGGCATCTTCTATCTTCATCCATCCGGAGCGGGTCCATCTCCAATCTTCAATGGAGCATCCTCTTCAAACGAAGTCCAAGCGAAGAATGAAGGTTCCTTTAAATTACGTCATCCAAGATGGCGTCCCTTGAATTCTGATTGGCTGATAGGATTCTATCAACCAATCGGAATTAAGGTAGGAAAAATCCTATTGGCTGATCCAATCAGCCAATAGGATTGAGGTCGCATTCTATTGGCTGATTGGAACAGCCAACAGAATGCGAGCTCAATCCTATTGGCTGATTGGATCAGCCAAGAGGATTGAACTTCAATCTTATTGGCTGATTGGATCAGCCAATAGAATTTTTCCTACCTTAATTCCGATTGGCTGATAGAATCCTATCAGCCAATCAGAATTCAAGGGACGCCATCTTGGATGACGTTATTTAAAGGAACCTTCATTGTTCGCTTGGACTTCATTTGACGAGGATGCTCCGCGTCGGCTGGATTGAAGATGGACCCGCTCCGCTCCGGATGGATGAAGATAGAAGATGCCGCCTGGATGAAGCCTTCTGCCCGTCTGGAGGTCCTCTTCTGCCCGGATCGGATGAAGACTTCTGCCCCTGTGGAGGTCCACTTGTGAGCGGCTGGGTGAAAGACGTCTCAAGGTAGGGTGATCTTCAAGGGGGTAGTGTTAGTTTTTATTAAGGGGGGATTGGGTGGGTTTTAGAGTAGGGTTGGGTCTGTGGGTGGTGGGTTTTAATGTTGGAGGGGGGTATTGTATTTTTGTTTACAAGTAAAAGAGCTGATTACTTAGGGGCAATGCTCTGAAAAAAGCCCTTTTAAGGGCTATTTGTAATTTAGTATAGGGATTTTTATTATTTTGGGGGGCTTTTTTATTTTATTAGGGGGATTAGAGTAGGTGTAATTAGTTTAAAAAAATTTAATTAATTTTTATTTTCTGTAATTTAGTGTTTGTTGTTTTTCATACTTTAGTTTATTTAATTTAATTGTAGTTAATTGTAGTTAGTTAATGTAATTAATTTAATGATAGTGTAGTATTAGGTGTAATTGTAATTTAGTTTAGGATTTATTTTACAGGTAAATTTGTACTTATTTTAACTAGGTAGCTATTAAATAGTTAATAACTATTTAATAACTATTCTACCTAGTTAAAATAAATAAAAAGTTGCCTGTAAAATAAATATAAATACTAAGGCCTAGATTTAGAGTTTTGCGGCCAAAGGGGTGCATTAGCTACGCGTGCTTTTTTCTGGCTGCACCTTTTAAATACCACTGGTATTTAGAGTTCACAGAATGGCTGCGTTAGGCTCCAAAAAAGGAGCGTAGAGCATATTTACTGCAACTTCAACTCTCGATACCAGCGGTGCTTACGGACGCGGCCAGCTTCAAAAACGTGTTTGTGCACGATTCCCCCATAGAAAACAATGGGGCTGTTTGAGCTGAAAAAAACCTAACACCTGCAAAAAAGCCGCGTTCAGCTCCTAACGCAGCCCCATTGTTTGCTATGGGGAAACACTTCCTACGTCTGCACCTAACACTCTAACATGTACCCGAGTCTAAACACCCCTAACCTTACACTTATTAACCCCTATTCTGCCGCCCCCGCTATCGCTGACACCTGCATATTTTTTTTAACCCCTAATCTGCCGCTCCGTAAACCACCGCTACTTACATTATCCCTATGTACCCCTAATCTGCTGCCCCTAACACCGCCGACCCCTATATTTATTAACCCCTAATCTGCCCCCCACAACGTCGCCTCCACCTGCCTACACTTATTAACCCCTAATCTGCCGAGCGGACCGCACCGCTATTATAATAAAGTTATTAACCCCTAATCCGCCTCACTCCTGCCTCAATAACCATATAATAAATAGTATTAACCCCTAATCTGCCCTCCCTAACATCGTCAACACCTAACTTCAAACATTAACCCCTAATCTGCCGACTGGAGCTCACCGCTATTCTAATAAATGTATTAACCCCTAAAGCTAAGTCTAACCCTAACACTAACACCCCCCTAAATTAAATATAATTTAAATCTAACAAAATAAATTAACTCTTATTAAATAAATTATTCCTATTTAAAGCTAAATACTTACCTGTAAAATAAATCCTAATATAGCTACAACATAAATAATAATTATATTATAGCTATTTTAGGATTAATATTTATTTTACAGGCAACTTTGTATTTATTTTAACCAGGTACAATAGCTATTAAATAGTTAATAACTATTTAATAGCTAAAATAGTTAAAATAATTACAAAATTACCTGTAAAATAAATCCTAACCTAAGTTACAATTAAACCTAACACTACACTATCAATAAATTAATTAAATACAATACCTACAAATAAATACAATTAAATAAACTAACTAAAGTACAAAAAATAAAAAAGAACTAAGTTACAAAAAATAAAAAAATACTTACAAACATTAGAAAAATATTACAACAATTTTAAACTAATTACACCTACGCTAAGCCCATTATTAAAATAACAAAGACCCCCAAAATAAAAAAATGCCCTACCCTATTCTAAATTACAAAAGTTCAAAGCTCTCTTACCTTACCAGCCCTGAACAGGGCCCTGAACAGGGCCCTTTGCGGGGCATGCCCCAAAGAATTCAGCTCTTTTGCATGTAAAAAAAACACATACAATACCCCCCCAACATTACAACCCACCACCCACATACCCCTAATCTAACCCAAACCCCCCTTAAATAAACCTAACACTAAGCCCCTGAAGATCTTCCTACCTTATCTTCACCATACCAGGTTCACTGATCGGTCCTCGGAAGTCTTGATCCAAGCCTCGGAAGTGTTGATCCAAGCCCAAGCGGGGGGCTGAAGAGTGACGTCCATCCTCGGGCTGAAGTCTGGATCCAAGCGGCGGCTGAAGAAATCCATCATCGGGCTGAAGTCGGAAGTCCATCATCGGGATGAAGTCTTCTATCAAGCCGCATCTTCAATCTTCTTTCTTCTGGAGCGGAGCGGAGCCATCTTCTTCCAAGCCGACGCGGAACATCCTCTTCAACCGACGCCTACTCGCCGAATGACGGTTCCTTTAAATGACGTCATCCAAGATGGCGTCCCTCGAATTCAGATTGGCTGATAGGATTCTATCAGCCAATCGGAATTAAGGTAGGAATATTCTGATTGGCTGATGGAATCAGCCAATCAGAATCAAGTTCAATCCGATTGGCTGATCCGATCAACCAATCAGATTGAGCTTGCATTCTATTGGCTGATCGGAAAATCTTCTTCCTCCGACGTCCAACTGAAGAATGACGGTTCCTTTAAGGGACGTCATCCAAGATGGCGTCCCTCGAATTCCGATTGGCTGATAGGATTCTATCAGCCAATCGGAATTAAGGTAGGAAAATTCTGATTGGCTGATGGAATCAGCCAATCAGAATCAAGTTCAATCCGACGTCGGAGGAAGAAGATTGGTCTGCGCTGGAGGTCTTCACGATGGAGCCGTTCCTCATCGGAGGAAGATAGAAGATGCCGCTTGGATCAAGATGGTTGCCGGTATGGATTGCCTCTTCTTCCCGGATAGGATGAAGACTTTGGAGCCTCTTCTGGACCTCTTCAGCCGCAGGATTATGGATCGCCAGCCCCCGCTTGGGTTGGATGAAGATTTTGGAGCCAGGACCGATCGGTGTGATACCCGGCGAGGTGAAGATAAGGTAGGAAGATCTTCAGGGGCTTAGTGTTAGGTTTATTTAAGGGGGGTTTGGGTTAGATTAGGGGTATGTGGGTGGTGGGTTGTAATGTTGGGGGGGGGTATTGTATGTGTTTTTTTACAGGCAAAAGAGCTGAATTCTTTGGGGCATGCCCCGCAAAGGGCCCTGTTCAGGGCTGGTAAGGTAAAAGAGCTTTGAACTTTTGTAATTTAGAATAGGGTAGGGCATTTTTTTATTTTGGGGGGCTTTGTTATTTTATTAGGGGGCTTAGAGTAGGTTTAATTAGTTTAAAATTGTTGTAATATTTTTCTAATGTTTGTAAATATTTTTTTATTTTTTGTAACTTAGTTCTTTTTTATTTTTTGTACTTTAGTTATTTTATTTAATTGTATTTATTTGTAGGTATTGTATTTAATTAATTTATTGATAGTGTAGTGTTAGGTTTAATTGTAGATAATTGTAGGTAGTTTATTTAATTAATTTATTGATAGTGTAGTGTTAGGTTTAATTGTAACTTAGGTTAGGATTTATTTTACAGGTAAATTTGTAATTATTTTAACTAGGTAACTATTAAATAGTTCTTAACTATTTAATAGCTATTGTACCTGGTTAAAATAAATACAAAGTTGCCTGTAAAATAAATATTAATCCTAAAATAGCTATAATATAATTATAATTTATATTGTAGCTATATTAGGGTTTATTTTACAGGTAAGTATTTAGCTTTAAATAGGAATAATTTATTTAATAAGAGTTAATTTATTTTGTTAGATTTAAATTATATTTAATTTAGGGGGGTGTTAGTGTTAGGGTTAGATTTAGCTTTAGGGGTTAATACATTTATTAGAGTAGCGGCGAGATTAGGTCGGCAGATTAGGGGTTAATAATTGAAGGTAGGTGTCGGCGATGTTAGGGAGGGCAGATTAGGGGTTAATACTATTTATTATAGGGTTATTGAGGTGGGAGTGAGGCGGATTAGGGGTTAATAACTTTATTATAGTAGCGGTGCGGTCCGCTCGGCAGATTAGGGGTTAATAAGTGTAGGCAGGTGGAGGCGACGTTGTGGGGGGCAGATTAGGGGTTAATAAATATAATATAGGGGTCGGCGGTGTTAGGGGCAGCAGATTAGGGGTGCATAGCTATAATGTAGGTGGCAGTCGGCAGATTAGGGGTTAAAAAAATGTAATCGAGTGGCGGCGATGTGGGGGGACCTCGGTTTAGGTGTACATAGGTAGTTTATGGGTGTTAGTGTACTTTAGAGCACAGTAGTTAAGAGCTTTATAAACCGGCGTTAGCCCAGAAAGCTCTTAACTACTGACTTTTTTCTGCGGCTGGAGTTTTGTCGTTAGATTTCTAACACTCACTTCAGCCATGACTCTAAATACCGGAGTTAGAAAGATCCCATTGAAAAAATAGGATACGCAATTGACGTAAGGGGATCTGCGGTATGGAAAAGTCGCGGCTGGAAAGTGAGCGTTAGACCCTTTCCTGACTGACTCCAAATACCAGAGGGCGGTAAAAACCAGCGTTAGGAGCCTCTAATGCTGGTTTTCACGGCTACCGCCCAACTCTAAATCTAGGCCTAAGATAGCTACAATGAAACTATGTTATATTGTAGCTAGCTTAGGGTTTATTTTATAGGTAAGTATTTAGTTTTAAATAGGAATAATTTATTTAATTGTAGTTATTTTATTTAGATTTATTTAAATTATATTTAAATTAGGGGGGTTTTAGGGTTAGACTTAGGTTTAGGGGTTAATATGTTTATTATAGCGGCGGCGACGTTGGCGGCGGCAAATTAGGGGTTAATAGGTGTAGGTAGGTTCCGGCGACATTGGGGGGGCAGATTAGGGGTTAATAAATATAATGTAGGGTTCAGCGATGTTGGGGGCAGCAGATTAGGGGTTCATAGGGATAATGTAGGTGGCGGCGGTGTCCGGAGCGGCAGAGTAGGGGTTAATAATTATAATGTAGGTGGCAACGATGTCAGGGATGGCAGATTAGGGGTTAATAATTGTACGATTAGGTGTGCTTAGACTCTGGGTTCATGTTAGGGTGTTAGGTGTAGACATAAAATTCCTTTCCCCATAGGAATCAATGGGGCTGCGTTAGGAGCTGAACGCTGCTTTTTTGCAGGTGTTAGTTTTTTCTTAGCCGGCTCAGCCCCATTGTTTCCTATGGGGAAATTGTGCACAAGCACGTTTAGCCAGCTTACCGCTACCGCAAGCAACGCTGGTATTGAGGTGAGATGGGGAGCTAAATTTTGCTCTACGCTCACCTTTTTACGGCTAACGCCAGTTTTAAAAAAAACTGTAATACCAGCGTTGTCTTAAGGTAGCGTTAAAAAAAAGGCTTGTTAGCAACACACCCCTGTTAACACAAAACTCGTAATCTCAGTGAAAATTATCAAAAATAAAAACAAATTACTCCTAATATAATAACCCTATAACCCCCCCCCCTCCCAAATAAAAAACCCATAGCCTACACTAAACTAGGATTTTGTCCTCTTTAATTCCTATTGGCTGATAGAATTCTATCAGATAATCGGAATGTAAGGGACGTCATCTTGGATGACATCACTTAAAGGGAAACTTCATTTACCAGCGGCTATCGTAAGAAGAGGATGCTCCATGCCAGATGTCTTGATGGACCCGCTCCGGTCTGGATGGATGAAGATAGAAGATGCCGTCTGGATGAAGACTTCTGCCCACTTGGATGAAGACTTCTGCTGTCTTCGATGAGGACTTCTGCCCGCTTGGATGAAGACTTCTGCCGGCTGGATGAGGATGGATGTCCGGTCTTCAAAAACTGTAAGTGGATCGTCGGGGGTTAGTGTTAGGTTTTTTTAAGGGTTTATTGGGCGGGTTTTATTTTTAGCTCAGGGTTTGGGCAATTTAAAAAAGCTAAATGCCCTTTTAAGGGCAATGCCCATCCAAATGCCCTTTTCAGGGCAATGGTTAGCTTAGGTTTATTTAGATAGGTTTTTATTTGGGGGGTTGGTTGGTTGGGTGGTGAGTTTTACTGTTGGGGGGTTATTTGTATTTTTTTTTACAGGTAAAAGAGTTGATTTCTTTGGGGCAATGCCCCGCAAAACGCCCTATAAAGGGCCATTGGCAGTTTAGTGTAGGCTAGGTTTTTTTTATTTTGGGGGGGCATTTTATTTTGTTAGGGCTATTAGATTAGGAGTAATTTGTTTTTATTTTTGATATTTTCATTTTTTATTTTATGTAATTTAGTGTTTATTTTTTTGTAATTTAGTTAATAGTATTTGATTAATTTAATTCATTTTATTTGATTGTAAATGTTAGGGCGCGATCCGATATACGGCGCAGGTTTCGGCACAAGCGCGGGAACCTGCGCCATCCGTAATTTCACCTCGCACATCGGGGTACTACATATACCCCGCCGGCAGCTCATAAAGTGCCGTAAGTCTGATAAACTAGCGATGTCCAGAAATGAGCGTAACTACAAATTTCTGGAGTCGCCAGTGACTTACGGAACTTTAGAAACTGCCAGCACCTAAGAAAAGTAAAGATAATTTTAAATCTCCCATAACAGTTTAACCTGCCTCCCAGAAATAGCCCGACACATAAAACCCCTATATCCACAATACCCCCTCTCACTACTAATAATAAATGTATTAACCCCTAGACCGACAACCCCCCACAACGCAATAAGCCTAATTATTAACCCCAAAACCACCATAGCCCAAAACGCAATTAACCTATTTAAGTATTAACCCCTAAACTGCCATAGCCCACATAGGCTATTAAATGTATTAACCCCTAATCTGCCGCAGCCAACGTCGCCACCACTATAATAAAGTTATTAACCCCTAAACCTAAGTCTAACCCTAACCCTAACACCCCCTTAACTTAAATATTATTTAAATAAATCTAAATAATATTACTATTATTAAATAAATTATTCCTATTTAAACTAAATACTTACCTATAAAATAAACCCTAAGATAGCTACAATATAATTAATAATTACATTGTAGGTATTTTAGGATTTATTTTTATTTTACAGGCAATTTTGTATTCATTTTAACTAGGTACAATAGCTATTAAATAGTTAATAACTATTTAATAGCTACCTAGTTAAAGTAATTACAAATTTACCTGTAAAACAAATCCTAACCTAAGTTACAATTACACCTAACACTACACTATCATTAAATTAATTAATTAACTACAATTAGCTAAAATTAAATACAATTAAATAATATAAACTATAGTACAAAAACAAACAAACACTAAATTACAGAAAATAAAAAAAAATACAAGTTTAAACTAATTACACCTAATCTAAGCCCTCTAATAAAAAAAAAGCCCACCAAAATAATAAAATTCCCTACCCTATACTAAATTATAAATAGCCCTTAACTCTAACCCACCCAATCCCCCCTTAAAAAAACCTAACACTACACCATTGAAGATCACCCTACCTTGAGCTGTCTTCACCCAGCCGGGCAGAAGTCTTCATACGATCCGGGCACAAGTGGTCCTCCAGCCGGGCAGAAGTCTTTATCCGATCTGGGCAGAAGAGGTCCTCCATCCGTGCAGAAGTCTTCATCCAAGCGGCATCTTCTATCTTCTTCCACCTGACGAGGAGCGGCTTCATCTTGAAGACATCCGACGTGGAGCATCCTTCCTGGTCGAAGGCCTAACAACGAATGAAGGATCCAAGATGTCATCCCTTGAATTCCGATTGGCTGATAGGATTCTATCAGCCAATCGGAATTAAGGTAGGAAAAATCCTATTGGCTGATGCAATCAGCCAATCGGATTGACCTCGCATTCTATTGGCTGTTCCAATCAGCCAATAGAATGTGAGCTCAATCCAATTGGCTGATTGGATCAGCCAATAGGATTGAATTTAAATCCGATTGGCTGATTGCATCAGCCAATAGGATTTTTCCTACCTTAATTCCGATTGCCTGATAGAATCCTATCAGCCAATCGGAATTCAAGGGACGCCATCTTGAATGACGTCATTTAAAGGAACCTTCATACGTCATTAGTCCGTCTGCCAGGAAGGATGCTCCGCATCAGATGTCTTCAAGATGGACCCGCTCCTCATCGGATGGAAGAAAATAGAAGATGCCGCTTGGATGAAGACTTCTGCATGGATGGAGGACCTCTTCTGCCCGGATCGGATGAAGACTTCTGCCTGGCTGGAGGACCACTTGTGCCAGGATTGGATGAAGACTTCTGCCCGGCTGGGTGAAGATGGCTCAAAGTAGGGTGATCTTCAATGGGGTAGTGTTAGGTTTTTTAAGGGGGGATTGGGTGGGTTTTAGAGTAAGGTTGGGTGTGGGTGGTGGGTTTTAATGTTGGGGGGGTTGTATTTCTTTTTTTACAGGTAAAAGAGCTGATTACTTTGGGGCAATGCCCCGCAAAAAGCCCTTTAAAGGGCTATTTGTAATTTAGTATAGGATAGGGAATTTTATTATTTTGGGGGGTTTTTATATTTTATTAGGGGGCTTAGATTAGGTGTAATTAGTTTAAACTTGTTGTAATTTTTTTTATTTTCTGTAATTTAGTGGTTTTTTTTTGTACTATAGATTATTTTATTTAATTGTATTTCATTTTAGCTAATTGTAATTAATTAATTTAATTAATTTAATGATAGCGTATTGTTAGGTGTAATTGTAACTTAGGTTAGGTTTTATTTTACAGGTAAATTTGTAATTATTTTAACTAGGTAGCTATTAAATAGTTATTAACTATTTAATAGCTATTGTACCTAGTTAAAATAAATACAAAGTTGCCTGTAAAATAAAAATAAATCCTAAAATAGCTACAATGTAATTATTAATTATATTGTAGCTATCTTAGGGTTTATTTTATAGGTAAGTATTTAGTTTTAAATAGGAATAATTTAGTTAATAATAGTAATATTATTTAGATTTATTTAAATAATATTTAAGTTAGGGGGGTGTTAGGGTTAGGGATAGACTTAGGTTTAGGGGTTAATAACTTTATTATAGTGGCGGCGACGTTGGCGGAGGCAGATTAGGGGTTAATACATTTAATAGCCTATGTGGGCTATGGCGGTTTAGGGGTTAATACTAGAATAGGTTAATTGCGATGTGGGCTATGGCGGTTTAGGGGTTAATAGAGTTTATTAGTTATTGCAGTGGGGTATTGCGGTTGACAGGTAGATAGACATTGTGCATGCGTTAGGTGTTAGTTTATTTTTGCAGGCATTTTATGGAGTTACGGTGCTCCCATACTCAGCGCAAGGCCTGCTACGGTTGTATTTTAATGGCGAGGTGAAAATGGAGTAAGATTTCTCAATTTTCGCCAAGTAAGGCCTTGCGCTGGATATTGGATACCGATTTACGACGCGGTCCCATGTTAGACTATGGGAGTAAAATTACGAGCGACGGGTGAAATATACGGCCGTAACTTGCTATGCCGTATATGTAATACCAAAATCGCACAAAATCTGGCGTCGTCGGCTTTTGCGGGCGACACTCTATATGTAATGGAGGCCTTAGTTTTTAGTGTAAGGCAGGTTAGGTTTTATTTTACAGGTAAGTTTGTTTTTATTTTAACTAGGTAGCTAGTAAATAGTTAATAACTATTTAATAACTAGTCTACCCAGTTAAAATAAATCCAAACTTACCTGTGAAATAAAAATAAAACCTCAGATAGCTACAACATAACTATTTGATATAATAAAAGGCCAAGTGTGTTTGTCCGAAGCTGTCATGCGCAGTAGAGACAGCACAAGGACAAACACACCTGGCCTTTGAGTCCCTAGCTGAGCCTGATGATCTGTGGCAGAAGAAGTGAGCGTGGACGGGCGTGAGCGGGGGGGAGTGGCTGGCATGAAGGGGCGTAACTGGCGTGAAGGGGCGTGGCTGGGTGTGAATGGCCATGGAGGGGGCGTGGTCAGGCATAAAGGGGGCGTGACTGGGCGGGTCGTGAAGGGGCGTGACCGGGCACAGTCGCATGGAAGATGGGAAAGAGATAGAGAGAGCGCAAAAGAGAGGGGGAAGAGAGCGCAAAAGAGGGGGAGAGAGAGAGCGCAAAAGAGGGGGGAGAGAGAGAGCACAAAAGAGAGGGGGAAGAGAGAGCGCAAAAGAGAGGGTGGAGAGAGCGCAAAAGAGAGGGTGGAGAGAGCGCAAAAGAGAGGGGTGGAGAGAGAACGCAAAAGAGAGGGGGAGAGAGAGCGCAAAAGAGAGGGGGAGAGAGAGCGCGAAAGAGAGGGGGAGAGAGAGAGCAAAAAGAGAGGGGGAGAGAGAGCTCAAAAGAGAGGGGAAGAGAGAGCGCAAAAGAGGGGGAGAGATAGCGCAAAAGAGAGGGGGAGAGAGAGAGTACAAAAGAGAGGGGAGAGAGTGCACAAAAGAGAGGGGAGAGAGAGCGCAAAAGAGAGGGGAGAGAGCAAAAAACAGAGGGGGAGAGAGAGCACAAAAAAGAGGGGAGAGAGCGCAAAAGAGATGGGGGACAGAGAGAGCGCAAAAAAGAGAGGGGGAGAGAGAGAGCGCAAAAGAGAGGGTGAGAGAGCGCAAAAGAGAGGGGGGAGAGAGAGAGTGCAAAAGAGAAGGGGAGAGAGAGAGCGCAAAAGAGAGGGGGGAGAAAGAGCACAAAAGAGAGGGGGGAGAGAGAGCGCAAAAGAGAGGGGGAGAGAGAGAGTGCAAAAGAGAGGGGGAGAGAGCGCAAAACAGAGGGGGAAAGAGAGAGCGCAAAACAGAGGGGGGAGAGAGCTCAAAAGAGAGGGGGAGAGAGAGAGCTCAAAAGAGATGGGGAGAGAGAGAGCTCAAAAGAGAGGGGGGAGAGAGAGAGCACAAAAGAGAGGGGGGAGAGAGCACAAAAGAGAGGAGGAGAGAGAGAGAGCGCAAAAGAGAGAGGGGAGAGAGAGCTCAAAAGAGAGGGGGGAGAGAGAAAGCTCAAAAGAGAGGGGGAGAGAGAGAGCAAAAGAGAGGGTGGAGAGAGAAAGAGCAAAAGAGAGGGTGGAGAGAGAGAGCAAAAGAGAGGGGGAGGGAGAGAGCGCAAGGGGTGGGACCGCTGTACTGCAAAAATGGCCCGTCTGAATGGGCTTTAGGACTATTTAGTTATATTGTAGCTAGCTTAGGTTTTATTTTATAGGTATTTTACAGGTAATTTAGTTTTAAATAGGAATTATTTAGGTAATAATTGTAAGTTTTATTTATATTTATTTTAATATATATTTTAATTATATTTAAGTTAGGGTTATATGCTTAGGGTTAGAGTTACATTAGGGTTAGGTTTAGGAGTTAATGGGGCCTATCTATCAAGCTCTGAATGGAGCTTGAGGGCCCGTGTTTTCCATGTTAGCCTATGGGAGTAAAATTTGCGAGCGGCGGGTGAAATATACAGCCGTAACTTGTATGCTACGCCGTATATGTAATACCAAAATCGTGCAAAATCTGGCGTTGCCGGCTTTTGTGGACGACACTCTATATGTAATGGAGACCTTAGTTTTTAGTGTAAGGCAGGTTGGGTTTTATTTTACAGGTAAGTTTGTATTTATTTTAACTAGGTAGCTAGTAAATAGTTAATAACTATTTACTAACTAGTCTACCTAGTTAAAATAAATACAAACTTGCCTGTGAAATAAAAATAAAACCTAAGCTAGCTACAATATAACTATTAGTTATATTGTAGCTAGCTTAGGTTTTATTTTACAGGTATTTTACAGGTAATTTAGTTTTAAATTTAGGTAATAATTGTAAGTTTTATTTATATTTATTTTAATATGTATTTTAATTATATTTAAGTTAGGGGGTGTTAGGGTTATATGCTTAGGGTTAGAGTTACATTAGGGTTAGGTTTAGGAGTTAATGGGGCCTATCTATCAAGCTCCGAATGGAGCTTGAGGGTCCGTGTTTCTGGCGAGCCTGCAGGTTAAGAAGCAGCGGTCACAAAGACCGCTGCTCCATAACCCTGTCCGCCTGCTCTGATGAGGTAGACAGGAATCGCCGGAATTCAACCCGATCGAGTACGATCGGGTTGATTGACACCCCCTGATTGGCCACGAGTCTGCAGGGGGCAGTGTTGCACCAACAGCTCACAAGAGCTGCTGGTGCAATGCTGAATATGGATAGCGTATTTCTCTCCGCATTCAGCGATGTCTGTCGGACCTGATCCACACTGTCGGATCAGGTCCGACAGACATTTGTTAAATATGCCTCAATATATTTATGTAGCGTTAGTGATGTGGAAGTCCAGAGGTTTAGGGGTTAATAACTTTAGTATAGTGGCGGCGACATTGGGGATGGCAGATTAGGGGTTAATAATTGTAATGTAGGTGGCGGCGATTTTAGAGCCAGCAGATTAGGGGTTAATAACTGTAATGTAGGTAGCGGCGATGTTGGGGGCGGCAGATTAGGGGTTAATAACTGTAATGTAGGTGGCGGCGATGTCTGGGGCAGCAGATTAGGGGTGTTTAGACGTGGTTTTTATGTTAGGGTGTTAGGTTTAAACGTAACTTTTTCTTTCCCCATAGACATCAATGGGGCTGCGTTACAGAGCTTTTCATTCCGCGATTGCAGGTGTTAGGCATTTTTTTAGTCGACTCTCCCCATTGATGTCTATGGGGAAATCGTGCACAAGCATGTCAAAGCAGTGCTTGTATTTGGGTGAGGTATGGAGCTCAACGCCACAATATAGCCCGCGCAAGCCTGGTTTTTCAAAACCTGTAATAGCAGCGCTATAAAAGGTCAGCAATGAAAATAACGTACACGAAATTAGCTAGCAGCCATAACGCCATAACTTGTAATCTAGCTGATAATGAATACATAATGGAATATGTTCTATTTATTCAAAAATAAATATTTCTACATACATCTGATGTTTTTTTGAAACAAATATATTTTTATACCTATTCATAGATGATTATATATTGGTATAGATAAATACAAAGATATATAGGAATATCAATTAAAAATACTTAGAACTAATTCTGCTATGTGCAGAACATTGGAATGTGAAATATTTACAGTAAATACATAGTTAAATATATCTATTTACATACAAATACATCTTTAGCAATGTATCTCTATGTTAAATTACTTTGGCGGCTTTTTTTCCCCTAACACCCGAGATGTCATATCTTTGAGCCCTTATAACTTTTTTGTGTAATCTTTTTTTAAAATAAATTTTATTACATAGTGTTATTATGAGTGTTATTGTAAATTTGTAATGTATTTTTGATGTGCTTTGTGCAACTTTTTAGTTTCGGAAAACAGTTAAACACAGCTCTGAGATTGCGGTAATGATTGAAGCGCAATTGCGATTTGGCTCAACTTGTAATAACAGCGCAATTAAAACTGCTCATGAAAAGACAATATCGCTTGCACAAAAAAGTTTGCACCTCACTTGTAATCTAGCCCTTGATCAAATTCACAGTACATACACACTTTAATATTACTATTGATTAAAAAAAATGTCATGGATAAAGGTATTTGAGTGGAAAAGGCTCCAATGTATATGTGTGTGTGTGCGTGTGTATGTGTGTATATATATATATATATATATATATATATAAACTAATACCTATCGCTTGTACGCTAACCCAACTACGTTTAACCAAGTGTGCTATGCTCAACATGAATTATGAACATTTTACATCTCAATGTTCTTCACATAGAAGAAAATGTTCTATTTATTTTTTTTATATATATATATATATATATATATATATATATATATATATATATATATATATATATATATATATATAATTTTGTAAAATATATATCTATAATATATATAATAGAAACATAGAATTTGACGGTAGATAAGAACCAAAAAGGCCCATCAAGTCTACCCATATTACATGTTACTTTTTCCTTAGGATAGCGTTATGCATGTCCCAGGCATTTTTTAATTCCTTTACAGTCTTTCGGCTAGATTTAGAGTTTTGTCAGTAACGACCCGCGTATCTAACGCTGGCTTTTTTCCCCCCGCATCTTTTAAATACCGCTGGTATTTAGAGTTCACAGAATGGCTGCGTTAGGCTCCAAAAAGGGAGCGTACAGGCATATTTACCGCCACTGCAACTCTCAATACCAGCAGTGCTTACGGACGCGGCCAGCTTGAAAAACGTGCTCGTGCACGATATCCCCATAGGAAACAATGGGGCAGTTTGAGCTGAAAAAAAACCTAACACCTGCAAAAAAGCAGCGTTAAGCTCCTAACGCAGCCCCATTGTTTTCTATGGGGAAACACTTCCTATGTCTGCACCTAACACTCTAACATGTACCCCGAGTCTAAACACCCCTAATCTTACACTTATTAACCCCTAATCCGCCGCCCCCGCTATCGCTGACCCCTGCATATTTTTTTAACCCCTAATCTGCCGCTCTGTACACCGCCGCAACCTACATTATACCTATGTACCCCTAATCTGCTGCCCCTTACACCGCCGACCCCAATATTATATTTATTAACCCCTAATCTGCCCCCCACAACGTCGCCGCCAGCTACCTACAATAATTAACCCCTAATCTACCGACCGGACCTCACCGCTACTCTAATAAATGTATTAACCCCTAAAGCTAAGTCTAACCCTAACACCCCCCTAAGTTAAATATAATTTTAATCTAACGAAATAAATTAACTCTTATTAAATAACTTATTCCTATTTAAAGCTAAATACTTACCTGTAAAATAAACCCTAATATAGCTACAATATAAATTATAATTATATTGTAGCTATTTTAGGATTTATATTTATTTTACAGGCAACTTTGTATTTATTTTAACCAGGTACAATAGCTATTAAATAGTTAATAACTATTTAATAGCTACCTAGTTAAAATAATTACAAAAGTACCTGTAAAATTAATCCTAACCTAAGTTACAATTAAACCTAACACTACACTATTAATAAATTAATTAAATAAAATACCTACAATTATCTACAATTAAACCTAACACTACACTATCAATAAATTAATTACATGAAATACCTACAAATAAATACAATTAAATAAACTAACTAAAGTACAAAAAATAAAAAAAAATAATTACAAACATAATAAAAATATTACAACAATTTTAAGCTAATTACACCTACTCTAAGCCCCCTAATAAAATAACAAAGCCCCCCAAAATAAAAAAAATGCCCTACCCTATTCTAAAATTAAAATAGAAAAGCTCTTTTACCTTACCAGCCCTTAAAAGGGCCCTTTGCGGGGCATGCCCCAAAGAATTCAGCTCTTTTGCCTGTAAAAAAACCCACATACAATACCTCCCCAACATTACAACCCACCACCCACATACCCCTAATCTAACCCAAACCCCCCTTAAATAAACCTAACACTAAGCCCCTGAAGATCTTCCTACCTTGTCTTCACCATGCCAGGTATCACCGATCGTTCCAGGCTCCGAAGTCTTCATCCAAGCCCAAGCGGGGGCTGGAGATCCATCATCCGGCTGAAGTCTTCTATCAAGCGGCAAGAAGAAGTCCAGAAGAGGCTCCAAAGTCTTCATCCTATCCGCGCAGAAGAGGAGATCCGGACCGGCAACCATCTTCTTCCAAGCAGCATCTTCTATCTTCATCCGATGACGAGCGGCTCCATCTTGAAGACCTCCAGCGCGGATATATCCTCTTCTTCCGACGTCCTAAGTCCGAATGAAGGTTCCTTTAAATGACTTCATCCAAGATGGCGTCCCTCGAATTCCGATACGATTCTATCAGCCAATCGGAATTAAGGTAGGAAAAATCTGATTGGCTGATGGAATCAGCCAATCAGATTCAAGTTCAATCCGATTGGCTGATTGGATTGAACTTGATTCTGATTGGCTGATCCCATCAGCCAATCAGAATTTTCCTACCTTAATTCCGATTGGCTGATAGAATCCTATCAGCCAATCGGAATTCGAGGGACGCCATCTTGGATGACGTCCCTTAAAGGATTCTATCAGCCAATCGGAATTAAGGTAGGAAAAATCTGATTGGCTGATGGAATCAGCCAATCAGATTCAAGTTCAATCCGATTGGCTGATCCAATCAGCCAATCAGATTGAGCTCGCATTCTATTGGCTGATCGGAACAGCCAATAGAATGCGAGCTCAATTCCGATTGGCTGATAGAATCATATATAGAATCATATATAGAATATATAAGCTTCATTCCTAAAGAGGAGTTAGGGTTCTAAGGATTACTACTGTTTCAGTTGACCCTTCTTTATTAAATATGTAATTTCTTAATGTAGATGTGTGATGTCATTAAAACTAAAAGAGCTCTATGAGTCATGTGTATAACACATAGACAACATCCTCCAATATTAACAAGAGACAAATAGAAGGAACAATGGTAAAATATCTTGTCTTAACTACAAACAGTATACTGCAAAAATGAAGAGAAAATAAAAAAAAATAAATCCACACTGTATTTCTTAACTGAGCTTCTGCTCGAAAAGCAGTAATAAAAAGGAAAACTAGCAATGTAAAAATTTGGGAAGAGAGGACCATGCAAACTGAGTAGGGGCTAATGGTATCCAGAGTAAAACTTATAGGCATATGTGAGTATGCAAGGTGTTCAACCAACTCCGGATTTAGCGCATTTAAGGCAAAATAGGGTGAGAATGCATATGTGTCCCACAAACTGTCTTAAGTCCCATATTCTTGCTGATGGGAGAACCGTTGTGTCCTGAATGATGTAGTGATATGACCTACGTTCTTCCCTAAGCAGGGATAAGTCCCAAAATAGTGTTTTCTTGCCCCTGCAGTTGGATGCTGCCTAAATTAGAAGGAAGGGAGTATGAGACACAGTGGTGATTACATCTTTGGATAGGATGTTGTCAGTCTGGTTATGAGAAAATGTCCCGGTATGGAGGGAGCGTGTCACATATCGCCCCTAAGGCCTTTTGATCTAGAGGTGTTTCATTATTTCTTGCAGGACAGATTCCATCCGGTATGAAGGGGGCCTTTAGACTGCCGTGATGTGTTGTTGCTTGTACGTCCTGTGCTAGTTGTATGGCGAGTTCCTATACCGCAAATAATCTCCGCTTCAGGTCGGCAAAGTGTTCCTCGAAGTGTCTTAACATTATGTCCTCCTCTCTGACATCGGTCTCCATGTCTTTGAGGGTTTAGAATAAGGATAGTATGTAAGCAGCCACAAGAGTGTGTTGCATGCCCCAGTCTCCAATATTTTCTAGCAGTGAGCCTTTGGCCTTGATATCAGAGGGAGAGGGGGGGAGGGGATTCAGCCGTCCTGAATGCAACTAGGGCAATATTGCTATTGAGCAAGATCCCAGTAATAGAAATCAAAGTAGACAGGTTTAAGGACCAGTTCCCACTAGCTTGCCTGCAGCTTGCGATAAGGTGTTGTGTTCTGATATCTCACTTCACCAAGCAGCAAGGGAAGGTTTATTAAGGCGGCTCAAATTTTCAGGAAATCAGGGCTGCTTCATATAGGAGCGTTGCGTCGGACCTTCCACTTTTAAATCTCAATCAAAGGCATTGGCACAAATACCGTAAGATGAGACCTATGAAAGTTATTATCTTCCTAGGAATCGTTATGTGTTTATGTAGAGATAATATATTTAAGCAGGAGCTTCCAAAAACAAGTATTCTCTCTCCAACAGCTGGCTCCGACCCCGCCAACATAATTTCAATTTAGCAATGGTTTGTACCTTTTAAAAAAAATTCATGTTAGTGGTCCATGGAATTAAAAATTGTGAGTTTAGTGGTCCCTGAGGTGCGAAAGGTTGGCAACACCTGCTCTAAACTATACATAGTTAGATCATAGAGTCTTTCTTTGTACGTTTTATATTTTAGACCATGTACCATTTTAGTAGCCCTCCTTTGGGCAGCTTCTAGTTTATTTATATCTTTCTGAATATATGGTCTCCAGAACTGTACACAGTATTCCAGATTTGATCTAACTTATGATCTGTAAAGTGGCATAAGAACCTTGCAATTTATGCTACTAATACCTCTTCCAATGCAAGAAAGTATTCAACTGGTCCTACTGGCTGCACTGTTGCATTGTGTACCAAATTTTAAATCATCTGAAATAATAATTACCAAGTCCCTTTTTTCTTTAGTTACAGTCAGTAATGTACCATTGAGACTATAATTGGCCTTTGGGTTTTTGGATCCTATATGCATAATTTTTCTCTTGGTAATATTAAATTTCAGATCCCATTTATTTGATCAGTCCTCTAGTAACAGTTCATTTGATCAACCCCTCCTGGAACATCTACCCTGTTACAAATTTTTGTATCATCAGCAAACAAGCAAACCTTCCCCTTAAGCCCACTTCCAACATTACTTATGAACATGTTTAACCCCTTAACGACTGAGGACGTGCAGGGTACGTCCTCAGAAAAAAGGCAGTTAACGCCTGAGAACGTACCCTGCACGTCCTCAGTGTGGAAAGCAGCTGGAAGCGATCCTGCTCACTTCCAGATGCTTTCCGGTTATTGCAGTGATGCCTCGATATGGAGGTATCCTGCAATAACCTTTTTAAGCCATCCGGTGCAGAGAGAGCCACTCTGTGGCCCTCTCTGCACCGGAGATCGGTGGCTTACTGCGTTGGTTGGTGGGAGCCGGCCAGGGAGGCGGGTGGTGGCCATCGATGGCCCTGTTTATGTGAAGGGGGGCGAGATCGTGGGCGGGGGTGGCTGTGGGCGCGCACGGGCAAGCGCGCGTGCACGGGAGGGTGGGGGCGGGCGCGTGCACGGGGAGGGAGCGGGTGGGAACCACTATACTACAGAAAATGCTGAAATAAAAAATATAAAAAAAATGGCAAAATGTAAAAAAAAAAACCGATCAGCAAGGTGGTGGGGGTTTATCTGTGTGGGGGGGGGAGGAAGCTACACTACAGAAAGAAAAAAAAAAAAAAAAAAAACACTTTTTATTGCAAACTGGGTACTGGCAGAATTCTGCCAGTACCCAAGATGGCCCCCAATAAGGCAGAGGGGAGGGTTAGAGAGCGGTTTTGGGGGGATCAGGGAGGTTGGGGGCTAAGGGGGAGATACTACACAGTAGAATATGTTTTTTTTAAAAACCCTTTTATTTTAGTACTGGCAGACTTTCTGCCAGTACTTAAGATGGCGGGGACAATTGTGGGGTGGGGGAGGGAAGGGAGCTGTTTGGGAGGGATCAGGGGGTGGGATGTGTCATATGGGAGGCTGATCTCTACACTAAAGCTAAAATTAACCCTGCAAGCTCCCTACAAACTCCCTAATTAACCCCTTCACTGCTAGCCATAATACACGTGTGAGGCGCAGCAGGATTTAGCGGCCTTCTAATTACCAGAAAGCAATGCCAAAGTCATATATGTCTGCTATTTCTGAACAAAGGGGATCCCAGACAAGCATTTACAACCATTTGTGCCATAATTGCACAAGCTGTTTGTAAATGATTTCAATGAGAAACCTAAAATTGTGAAAAATGTTACGTTTTTTTTAATTTGATCGCATTTGGCGGTGAAATGGTGGCATGAAATATACCAAAATGTGCCTAGATCAATACTTGGGGTTGTCTACTACACTACACTAAAGCTAAAATTAACCCTACAAGCTCCCTAAAAGCTCCCTAATTAACCCCTTAACTGCTGGGCATAATACACTTGTGGTGCGCAGTGGCAATTAGCGACCTTCTAATTACCAAAAAGCAACGCCAAAGCCATATATGTCTGCTATTTCTGAACAAAGGGGATCCCAGAGAAGAATTTACAACCATTTATGCCATAATTGCACAAGTTGTTTGTAAATAATTTCAGTGAGAAATCGAAAGTTTGTGAAAAAATTTGTGAAAAAGTGAACGATTTTTTGTATTTGATCGCATTTGGCGGTGAAATGGTGGTATGAAATATACCAAAATTGGCCTAGATCAATACTTTGGGATGTCTACTAAAAAAAATATATACATGTCAAGGGATATTCAGGGATTCCTGAAAGATATTAGTTCTCTAATGTAACTAGCGCTAATTTTGGAAAAAAATGGTTTGGAAATAGCAAAGTGCTACTTGTATTTATGGCCCTATAACTTGCAAAAAAAGCAAAGAACATGTAAACATTGGGTATTTCTAGACTCAGGACAAAATTTAGAAACTATTTAGCATGGGTGTTTTTTGGTGGTTTTAGATATGTAACAGATTTTGGGGGTCAAAGTTAGAAAAAGTGTGTTTTTTTTCAATTTTTCCTCATATTTTATCATTTTTTTTATAGTAAATTATAAGATATGATGAAAATAATGGTATCTTTAGAAAGTCCATTTAATGGCGAGAAAAACGGTATATACAGGGAGTGCAGAATTATTAGGCAAATGAGTATTTTGACCACATCATCCTCTTTATGCATGTTGTCTTACTCCAAGCTGTATAGGCTCGAAAGCCTACTACCAATTAAGCATATTAGGTGATGTGCATCTCTGTAATGAGAAGGGGTGTGGTCTAATGACATCAACACCCTATATCAGGTGTGCATAATTATTAGGAAACTTCCTTTCCTTTGGCAAAATGGGTCAAAAGAAGGACTTGACAGGCTCAGAAAAGTCAAAAATAGTGAGATATCTTGCAGAGGGATGCAGCACTCTTAAAATTGCAAAGCTTCTGAAGCGTGATCATCGAACAATCAAGCGTTTCATTCAAAATAGTCAACAGGGTCGCAAGAAGCGTGTGGAAAAACCAAGGCGCAAAATAACTGCCCATGAACTGAGAAAAGTCAAGTGTGCAGCTGCCAAGATGCCACTTGCCACCAGTTTGGCCATATTTCAGAGCTGCAACATCACTGGAGTGCCCAAAAGCACAAGGTGTGCAATACTCAGAGACATGGCCAAGGTAAGAAAGGCTGAAAGACGACCACCACTGAACAAGACACACAAGCTGAAATGTCAAGACTGGGCCAAGAAATATCTCAAGACTGATTTTTCTAAGGTTTTATGGACTGATGAAATGAGAGTGAGTCTTGATGGGCCAGATGGATGGGCCCGTGGCTGGATTGGTAAACGGCAGAGAGCTCCAGTCCGACTCAGAGGCCAGCAAGGTGGAGGTGGAGTACTGGTTTGGGCTGGTATCATCAAAGATGAGCTTGTGGGGCCTTTTCGGGTTGAGGATGGAGTCAAGCTTAACTCCCAGTCCTACTGCCAGTTTCTGGAAGACACCTTCTTCAAGCAGTGGTACAGGAAGAAGGCTGCATCCTTCAAGAAAAACATGATTTTCATGCAGGACAATGCTCCATCACACGCGTCCAAGTACTCCACAGCGTGGCTGGCAAGAAAGGGTATAAAAGAAGAAAATCTAATGACATGGCCTCCTTGTTCACCTGATCTGAACCCCATTGAGAACCTGTGGTCCATCATCAAATGTGAGATTTACAAGGAGGGAAAACAGTACACCTCTCTGAACAGTGTCTGGGAGGCTGTGGTTGCTGCTGCACGCAATGTTGATGGTGAACAGATCAAAACACTGACAGAATCCATGGATGGCACGCTTTTGAGTGTCCTTGCAAAGAAAGGTGGCTATATTGGTCACTGATTTGTTTTTGTTTTGTTTTTGAATGTCAGAAATGTATATTTGTGAATGTTGAGATGTTATATTGGTTTCACTGGTAAAAATAAATAATTGAAATGGGTATATATTTGTTTTTTGTTAAGTTGCCTAATAATTATGCAGATTAATAGTCACCTGCACACACAGATATCCCCCTAAAATAGCTATAACTAAAAACAAACTAAAAACTACTTCCAAAACTATTCAGCTTTGATATTAATGAGTTTTTTGGGTTCATTGAGAACATGGTTGTTGTTCAATAATAAAATGAATCCTCAAAAATACAACTTGCCTAATAATTCTGCACTCCCTGTAATATGTGTGGGTACAGTAAATGAGTAAGAAGAAAATTACAGCTAAACACAAACACCGCAAAAATGTAAAAATAGCCTTGGTCCCAAACGGACAGAAAATGGAAAAGTGCTGTGGTCATTATGGGGTTAACAAAACAGGCCCAAGAACTGACCCTTGGTGAACACCACTACTAACTGATGCCTCATTCAAATGTACTCCATTAATTGAAACCCTCTGTCATCTATCTTTAAGACAGCATTCTACCCACTTAACAATATTAGCATATTTTCCAAGGCAATACATTTTTTGGCAATTTTCCAGTCTTTTGGAACAACTCCTGTTAGAAGTGACTGATAAAATAAATCAGCTAATGGAGTAGCTATTATGTATCAAAGTTCTCTTAGAACCTTTGGATGAATATTATCTGGACCCACAGACTTATTTACTTTTATTTTTGATAAAGCCCTTGAAACCTCTTCCTCTGTGAAAAGAAAATTACTACTCACATTCAGCTAGATTACGAGTTATGCGCGCTATAGGGAAATTAATGAATGCAACAAAAGTTGCGGGTCAGAATAAAGTCTAACACCTGCCATCGCGGAATAAAAATGTTCCGTAACGCAGCCCCATTGATGTCTATGGGGAAAAAAAACTAAGCTACCCATTGCCTTGAAAAGTGCATTTGTATGGGCATTGCCCTTAAAAGGGCATTTAGCTCTTTTGCTGCCCAAACCCTAATCTAAAATAAAAACCCACCCAAAAAAAGCCTTAAAAAAAGCCTTACACTAACCCCCGACGATCCGCTTACAGTTTTTGAAGTCCTGCTTTAATGATCTTAATCCCGATGGTGAAGTCCTCATCCAGGCGGCCTCTTCAATCTTCATCCCGGCGGCAAAATCCTCATCCAAGTGGCAAAAAGTCTTTATCTAGGTGTCCTCTTTAATCTTCATCCAGACGGTATCTTCTATCTTGATCTCTGCGGTGCGGAGCGGCTCCATCTTGAAGACATACGGGGCGGAGCATCTTCTTCATACATTCGCCACTGTACACTGAACCTTCAATGCAAGGGAACCATTTCAAGATGGCTTCCCTTGCATTCCTATTGGCTGAAAAATTTGAATCAGCCAATAGGAATTAGAGCTGCTAAAATCCTATTGGCTGTTCAAATCAGCCAATAAGATTTAAGCAGCTCTCATTCTATTGGCTGATTCGAATCAGCCAATAAAATGAGAGCTGCTTAAATCCTATTTGCTGATTCAAACAGCCATTAGGATTTTAGCAGCTCTAATTCATATTGGCTGATTCAAATTTTTCAGCCAATAGGAATGCAAGGAACGCCATCAAGAATCGCGTATCTTGCATTGAAGATTCAGTGTACGGTGGCGACCGGATGAAGAGGGTGCTCCGTGCCAGATGTCTTTAGGATGGACCCGCTCAGTGCCGCCAGGATCAAGATAGAAGATGACACCTGGATCAAGATAGAAAAGGACACCTGGATGAAGACTTCTCGCCGCCTGGATGAGGACTTCGCCGCCTGGATGAAGATAGAAGAGGCCATCTGGATAAAGACTTCTCGCTGCCTGGATGAAAATCGTTCAAGCGGGTCTTCAAAAACTGTAAGTGGATCTTAAGGGGTTAGTGATAGGTTTTTTTAAGTTTTTTTGGGGTGTTTTTTTAGTTTAGCGCTTGGGCTTGTAAAAGAGCTAAATGCCCTTTTCAGGGCAATGGGTAGGGGGAGTTAGGTTTTTTATTTTGGGGTGTTGGTTGAATGGTGGGTTTTACTGTTGGGGGGTCTTTGTATTTTTTGTTACAGGTAAAGGAGCTGTTTAACTTAGGGCAATGTCCTACAAAAGGCCCTTTTAAAGGTCTATTGGTAGTTTATTGTAGGCTATTTTTTTTTTTTTAAATTTTGGGTGGGCTTTTTATTTTGATAGGGCTATTAGATTAGGAGTCATTCTATTTTAATTTTGGATTAGAGTAGTGTTAGGATTGTATTAATGTTTAGTTTAGTTTTATTTAATTGGTAGTTAGTTTAATTTTAGTTTAATAATTATATTAGTTTAATTGTTAGTTAAAACTTAGTTTTTTTAACTTGACAGGTAAGTTTTAATTAAATTTAAGCAAGGGAAATTGTAATTTTAATCTAAAGTTAGGGGGCATTAGGTTTAGGGGTTACTAGTTTAATTTAGCTTATTGCGATGTGGGGGGCTTTTGGTTTAGGGGTTTATAGTTTACTTTAGTATATTTCATTGTGGGGGCTTGCGGTTTAGGGGTTAATAGATTTATTATAGTGGCGGTGGTGTAGGGCTTAATAACTTTAGTATAGTGGGGGCAATGTGGGCGGATGGCAGATTAGGGGTTAATTATATTTAAATAGTGTTTGCAATGCAGGAGGGTGGCAGTTTAGGGGTTAATATGTTTATTATAGTGGTGACGATGTCAGGGAGCAGCGGAATAGTATTTTTGGGGTTTTTAAGTTGTGGCGATATCGGGAGCGGCAGCTTAGGGGTTAATAAATTTAATAGATTATTTGTGATGCGGGAGGGCCTTGGATTAGGGGTTAATAGATAGTTTATGGGTGTTAGTGTACTTTGTAACAGTTTAGTTATGAGTTTTATGTTACAGTTTTTTTTTGTTTATTTTTTAAATTGTATTTTTATTAAGGAAATATGTCTCATATACAATATACAACATAGTGAAGTGATCCTAATTTTACATTGCTAAATGAAACAAACATTAAAAATCATAACATTTTGAAACTGACGAAACATACCCAGGTAGGGGTGGTGAGAAGAGAAGCTGCCACCGCTGGAGGAAAGATTGTGACAAAGGGGCATTGTGACCCAAGTGAAAAGCGGGACTGAGAAAAGGGGAAGGTATTAAGCAGCATGGGGAGAGGAGGGGGATATACACTATCCTATAAGATTCAGGTAGGGTTTCTATACAGAAACCATGTATCCCAGATTGCCCAATAATTCTCCATTTGGTCAATCGCATTAAATAATTCCTTCTCCATGGAAGCCAGATAATCAGTCAGGTGAATAACCTGTTCAAAATGTGGGGCCTCAACCTGTTTCCAAGATCTGGCTATGCACACCTTAACTGCTGTCAGAATAGTGACTCCTAAAGCTTTTTGGGGCTTCTAAAGGTCTTGAAGACTAATGTGTAGGAGAGCTAGAGCTGGGGTGAAGGTAAAGTCATGTCTAAGTCCGAGAGCAGGGCAAAGGCCCTGCTTCAGAGGGCAGAGATCTTCTGACATGTCCACCATATATGGAGATCAGAACCAGGTTGTCCGCATTCTCTCCAGCAGAGTGAAGAGGCCGTTGAATATATCCTGGCCAATTTTTGTGGAGTCAGATACTATTTTAGAAGGACCTTAAAGTACGTCTCTAGGAGTATATTGCAGTGTAGGGAGTGTTTGGTCAAGATAGTTGCATGTTCTACGTCAAGGGTCGAAGTCGAAATAGTCATCTCTCGGCTCCAGGCTTTGATTTGCCATGGTATATCTTCACTATAGTCCTTGAGCAAAGCCAGATAATAACTTGTGAGCGGCTTAATTAATTTGCTTCCCATTTTCCAACTGTCTGTGTTTGGGTATCCAGATCAAATCGCCTGGCGTAATGTCCCTAGGGAGTAGAGCAGCCTCTAGGAGGAGCCACGCCAATTGTTCAGCGGAGTTGCTCCAGCCAGCAATATGGGCTAATATTGTGATAGAGATAAATGTTGGGGAAGGCTAGGCCTCCTTTAGAATACGGCAAATGAAGGATACTATTGGCTATTCTCTGCAATTTACCTTTCCACACATAGGTGAGAAATAAAGAATGTATCTGAGTAACATACGCTTTAGGTATCGTGTGAGGGATACATCAAAATAAATAAAGGATCTTTGGTAAAATGGCCATTTTAAGAGTTGCGATATGACCCATCCAAGAAATTTCTCTGAAATCCCACCTATTAAGAAGTTTCTTAATTTCAAAAATTAGCGGTTCAAAGTTACACCGAATAACTTTGGATATATTGGGGCCTAGAATTATCCCCAGGTGTTTGATCACGTCAATATTCCATTCAAAAGGATAACTGGTTTAAAGAGCCGTATGAGTGTCCCTGTCTACATTAATTGCTAGGGCCTCGGTTTTAAGAACATTAACTTTGTAGAGACTAAGAGTACCAAAAAACCTGAGAGTTTTAAAGATTTAATCTACTGAAGTTTGAGGGTTGGTTAGAAGAATGGTCAAGTCATCCACAAAGAGAGCGATTTTTTAAGTGCGGCCACGTATTGTGACCCCCATAATGTCTTCAGAGAGTCTAAGCTCTTGGGCAAGGGGTTCCATGGCCAAGGCGAAAATCAGGGGAGAGAGAGGACAACCCTGACAAGTGCCATTCGTTATGGAGATGGCTCTAGAATGGAAGCCCACGCCCTTGATCGTTGCGAATGGGGCCGAATATAGGGCCTGAACAATCATAATAAACTGTGAGGGAAAGCCAAATGACTTCAATACTTGCCAAAGATAGTCTCACCGCACCCTGTCAAATGCCTTTTCAGCGTCAAGCGATAGGGCTACGGTAGGGACTCGCAATTTGGCTGATTCGGCAAATACCTGAAGCAGTTTGCGGGTATTATCGGGGCCTTGTATGCCATAGAGGGAAGTAAGCAAACTATTCTATTGGCCAGTAGTTTGGAATAGATCTTAACATTAAGGTTTATTAAAGAAATAGGCCTATAGCTGGCACACTGTAGGGTGTCTTTATTTGGTTTGGGGATCGTAATGATTGATGCCTAAAGGAATTCCCTAGAGAATCTACCAAGTTCTGCCACTTATGTAAATAGCAAGCACAGAAGAGGTGCAATATGTTGTCTACAGGTCTTATAAAAGGTCCCTGTGAAACCATTGAGTCCGGGGGATTTATTGGTTTAAGCTGTTTAATGACACTGTATATCTCTTTGATGGTAAATGGTTTTATAAGAGAGGTCTGTGAATCTTCTGATAGTGTAGGAAGCTTAAGGGTTCCAAGGAATCCCTGTATCATGTCTGAGGAAGGGGCGTCAAGGCTTTCCGAATCTTTAAGGTTATAAAGCTTAGATTAGTAATCAGCAAAAGGATTACCAATCTCATTGTGCGCAAACATTTTGGATCCATCAATCTCCAGGGCTTGAATCCTAGAATGCGCTGTTCTAGCATTAAGTTTTCTGGCTAAAAGTTAATTTGTGTTAATGTCCTATAATACATAAGCTGTTTAAATCTTGCTAGGTTTTCTTTGACCCTGTCTGATTCTAGATTAAGAATTTGCCGCCGAATAACCAGGATTTCATTGGAGGTCTGGCTGGTGTGGTTTTTCCTGTAATTTTTTTCTAAGTCTCTCAAGTTTGCAGCCAGTTGACCTAGTGGCCCTCCATGTTTCTTCTTGTGTTTAGCCATTTTGGAGATGCAGAAGCCTCTAATAAATGCTTTTATAGCCACCCATAAAGTTTGAGAGGAAGTCTGGCCAGGTTTATTAAATGTAATAAATTCAGTGAGTGTACTAGTAAGGGAGTCTCTAAAGCCCGGCTCCTCCCAGAGGTAACCAGGGAGCATCCATGTATCGCCCACCCTAGGAGCCGGAGAAGAGGATATATCGAAGGATACAGCATCATGGTCCGACCACAGACAAATATGCATACAGGAGTCGGTAACATCATTAAGAAGTCTAGAATCTGAGAGGAAATAATCAAGCCTGGAATAGGAATGATAAGGATTAGAAAAAAATGTGTAATCTCTATCTCCAGGGTGACAGGCCCTCCATACATCATATGAGATAGACCTAAACCTGTCTGCTGAGGAAGTAGTGTATGAATCGATGGTTTTACCCAATTTGAGTTTTTTATCTAGCACATAGTCCCAAACAGTATTAAAATCTCCCCCAACCACAATGTGGCCCTGCCTGACCAATCTAGCTTTATCTAGAACTTTTTTAATAAACTGGATTTGTCGGTGATTGGGTGCATAGAGGTTTATCAGGTTGTATAATCTGTTGTTGATCTTGCAAACACAGATAATGAATCTACCATCTGGATCTTTTTCTAAGTAAAGTATAATTGGTCGAATTGTATGTCCCTGTGCAGTAGGATAGCAACTCCCTTAGTTTTGTCAGGATATGATGCAGTCATATAATTTGGATAGAGAGACAATTTGTAAGGTTGAATCTGATCTACAGTCCAGTGAGTCTCTTGAATGAATAAGACGTCAACCCTAAGTTTCCTAGTGTAAGCAGTCAATAACCTACATTTGGTAGGTGTGTTCAGACCTTTTGCATTTAAGGTCAGGAACCTAAGCGAGGTCATCATGAGGGGAGGGTGGGGAGACACGGAGGAAGAGAGGAGAAAAAAAAAAAAGGAATTGAGTCCAGAAAAAAAAGCTAGGTTATAAAAGGCTCACAGCTTCAGAATAAACTTGTCACGTTTATAACAACAGAAGGTCAGTTAAACTATTGTACAATAAAAGGATTCTTAAAGATCCATAAGTTTACATCCGTAAACTTAAAATATGCTTGGGGTGGGGGGGGGGGGAGGTAAGAAGGCCACACAGTCCGGGCCTTTAAGTTGTACGTAGTTAGATATATATGAAATTCAGTATGAGTCAGGTTAGTGAAGAGATCATCAGTAAGGGATCAGAGGTGGTGCCCACCCCTAGGGAATGTACAAATCTGGGAAGATCTGGGGAAGGAGGGGAGAAACCAAAAAGGGGCTCTATATGGATAGTGGGTTTGTTAATATATCTGTTTCAATGACATGGAGTCTAAAGGTATCAAATAAAAGCAGGAGTAAAGTCTAGGAATTACACACCTGAGAGGGTATGTAGTAACCAGGGCCCCCGGCCTGTGAACAAATCTCCCTCTCTTTGGTACCCAACACAGCCTAAACAAATATAAAAAACTAGTTTACTTACCCTAGACATATAGCTAAGTGTGGTAAAAAATTAGGAGATACTCCCTGGGGCCCGTATGCAGGTATAAACCTTAGATTAGGCCGGTAAGGAATAGCAACGTAGCAATGCTAAACAGGGGAACACAATAAACCTTTTATAGGCAAATGGCTAACTATAGTAGATAGTAATGAGGAACCCTATAGCATACATAAACACCAAGGCCGTTATATACATTATATTTAATAAGAGGAATCTTGGCAGTACCTCAATATGGGCATATTTCCTGGTGAGACCCAATGACAACATGCAATCGACTAGGAAGCCAGAGATTTGCATAGTCATGTTGTACAGTTCTGTCCCACAAAGAAACAAGTTAATCACCAAATAGCGAAGCCTAAGCTTCAAGATAGAGAAAGTGCGCTAACAAGCTGAAAGTATACACACCATATAAAGATTAAAGTTAAAATTTAATAAACATATAGAATAAGATACACAAATATATAAACACTAAAAATAGGGACGTCTCCCTGTAAAGTGAATGAAACTGGGAAAAAATCCTAATGAAAAAGCAGGTTAAAATCTATAAATGAAGCGGATATTGCAGATACCAATTGATAATTATTGACAGAAAAAAGATATAGCATAAAAATGGTATTTTAAAAGATATGGCATAACAGTGATATCGTAAAATAAAACTTAAAGACAAGCACAAAGTTCATATGTATCATCACAGTGCAGGTGGCCGTATGTAAATGAGCATCGGTATTGGAACAGTGGAAAGAAAATAACGGCTTGTACCACAAATAGATACAGTTTACTGTACCGTGAGTCAAGAGAGTGTTCAGAGGGTGTTACCGAGGAGAAATACCCTTTTTTAACACATATGTTCGCTCATGGTAGATATTCTATATTTTGTAAAAATATATTTTTTTGGTTTAGAATTATATCTATAAGTGATTAATCCAACAAATTCAACATGGTCTTATGGTTATGATACCACTGATAGTGATAACGTATTGCATAGATATATTCTTTATGAAAATGTTCTTTTATATTAGACAAGCACAGAGAATCTATAATGATTGAATGAAGCATATACCACCTTAATTACCTGGAGGGTGTTACCTTAACAACTAAAGAATAACAATCTCAAAGGTGAAAGCAAAAGAGATACCACCTTAATTACCTGGAGGGTGTTACCTTTACAACTGAATCCACCAACCAATCAAAACCGAATGGATCACTTAAAAGGCTCTCAGTTACCTGTCACATGCATCTTGATAAAGCCCAAGGGAGGGCGAAACGCGTTGCTTGCATTTGTGACACTGTGACACTGTGACTTTGAAACAGTAAGGGATATTTCAGTACAGTCTGTACTGCAACTTTAAACCCGGGTTACCAGCATCTTTGAATATCCCAAGGTGAGGGATAACTTGTGCCCCACTATTGTATCGGATCAATAAACATATCCACAGCAGCCAAGTCTGCCTTCACAGAAAGTTCCCACCAGGACACAGCAATCAGCTGCTTTTCCTCCACGCTGCTGGAGCAGCGAGTAACAACCTGAGAGTAGCCGATGAGAAGCCTGTGACGTCAGACGCTGACTCACATGTGCAGAGGTTTGCACACTTCTATCTCCAGGAACGGCAGTTACTGTAGTCGCGGTCCAAGTCTTGACCGAAGGATTTCTTCTCCTCGGTAACACCCTCTGAACACTCTCTTGACTCATGGTACAGTAAACTGTATCTATTTGTGGTACAAGCCATTATTTTCTTTCCACTGTTCCAATACCGATGCTCTTTTACATACAGCCACCTGCACTGTGATGATACATATGAACTTGGTGCTTGTCTTTTAAGTTTTATTTTACGATATCACTGTTATGCCATATCTTTTAAATACCATTTTTATGCTATATCTTTTTTCTGTCAATAATTATCAATTGGTATCTGCAATATCCGCTTCATTTATAGGTTTTAACCTGCTTTTTCATTAGGATTTTTTCCCAGTTTTATTCACTTTACAGGGAGACGTCCCTATTTTTAGTGTTTATATATTTGTGTATCTTATTCTATATGTTTATTAAATTTTAACTTTAATCTTTATATGTTGTGTATACTTTCAGCTTGTTAGCGCACTTTCTCTATCTTGAAGCTTAGGCTTCGCTATTTGGTGATTAACTTGTGTTTAATACATACAGAGATTGTATCTTTAGAGTAGTGTTTAGCAATACCATCCTTTAGCGCACACTAATCCATTCAATTTGATTTGTTCCCACAAAGAAACAAACCGGGTAGCAAATATGCAGGTAATATTCAGGTAGGACACATCGACACCTAACACTCAGCTAAGTAGCCCAAAAGGGAGAATGAACACGGTATCATCTTGCCAACCTGTTCCGCAGTGAAAAGTCAAGGCCGACAACAACATCGCATAATATATTAGAAAAATAAGTACATAAAATGACATAATAGGGCAATATACTTATCAGGGGAAACTATGTCAAAGCGGTTATATGAACCAGTTTTCAGGCGGAACACATCGACACCTCACTCCTAGCTAACTAGCCAAAAGGGAGAGTGGATATGGTAGTATCTTGACGACCTATCCCGCAATGAAAAGTCAAGGCCGACAACATCGCATAACATATTAAAAAAAAGAGAATAAGCACATAAAATATAACAATAAGAAAAATTAACTGATATGAGGGCAACACTTGCAATCATGAACTTAATGTGGTGTTTGAGTAGGCAGCATAAAAGTCCAATGGCAAAAAGCCGGTAGGAAGTTCCTTTTCCATTACAAATAATAAAGTCTGCATTACGTGTCGGATGTCCAAGGCTTACAGAGGACTCGTAAAGGGGATAACACAGACCCTAGTGTTAGAGGAATATTGATAAAGACACATAACAAAAAGATGTGTCAACAGTCGCCACAACAGAATATAACTTATCAATTATATACCGGATTAACCAGGGGAGGAGTCTCTGGAAGTTGGATTCCTTTTACCTGCCGGAAGATTCTGTGGAAGAGGGTTCCATTTTTCTGCAGTGGGTCTCAGACACGAAGGGCCAGGAGGGCTCTGGTCTCTGTGGACTTCAGATTGATCCCATTTCTTGAGGAGATCTTCATCCTTGGCTGGGGAGTCAACTATGAATAGGGTGCCCTCTCTGTGGATAATAAGCTTAGTTGGGTACCCCCATCTATATTTTAGCCCACAAGATTGAAGAGATTGGGTAAGTTGATGGAAAGTGCTTCTTTTCTGAAGGGTGAACTGAGACAAGTCCGGGAATATTTGTATATGCTGGAAGGTCTCATGGAGTTGAGGTTTAGCAAAGGCTGCTCTCATCAGTTGCTCTTTGAAGGTAGAAAAGTGAAAAATAGCAATAACATCCCTAGGTTTGTCCTTAGGAGCATTCCTCCCTCTGGGGAGCCTATGGATCCTGTCTATAAACATATCAGTGGGAGTTGAAGGTGAAGCCAGAACAGTGTAGACATTTTTAATGTATGTCTCAAGATCAGCCTGTAGAATCTCTTCGAAGATCCCTCTAAACCTGACATTGTTGCGGCGTGAACTGTCCTCCAGGTCCGCCACCTTCTGCTCAAGCTCAGAGAAATAATCTGCCAGGTTATGGGAATGTGCGATAATATTCTGTTGCTCAATTGTGAGATCTTCTTGCTTGCATTCAAGCGCTTCAGTCCTCTCTCCCATTTCTACCAGTTCTTTTTTGAGATCTGCTACTAAACATTTAATAGTGGATGTCAGATTATCTTGTAGGTCATTTAGTCTCTTGGTAAGAGTATCAACAATATCTGACCCCGCAGGCAATTCCATCTCATCTTCAATTGGTTGGGGTGGAGACCGTTCATTTCTAACGGGTCTATCCTGGCATATGTGAGGGGATAATGAACCTCTAGGGGCAGTGAAATCTCTGGGTTTAAAATGATCTTCAACAGAGTTCTTGGAACTAGAAGATGATTTGTTTCTGTTTTTTTGAGGGCTGTTACATTATACAACTGAGAGAGTCACACTGCGCTTAGGTAGCAATTTAATCCCTCAAAAGGGAAATTAACATAGGTCCCTGCGGGTTAAAAAAGTGGTTTAACCAGAAAAAAAGAAAACAGGTATGAAGATCTCAACAGGATACTAATGCTAGCATATGAAGGGGGGGGGGCACCTAATCCCCATCATTTTTACTCCATTATAGATAAAAAGCTTGTTTATGAAAAAGGCTTTATAACACCCTATGAGGGACATTATGGGGAACACTGAAGTTAGTCCCCATACTAATGTAATGGCAAGCTCAGTGCCCAAGCGAGTTAATTCTCACCCAAAAGTTAGGTGTATAAGGCCTTAGCCGGTCTAATGCAGACAGTCTATATACGAGGGACACACTAACTGCCAGTACCTGGGCTGGGTATGCAGTAAGAGATAATAAAAGTTCAGAATTTCTCAACCATAAACAAGCTGCTGCGTGAGGCTGTCAATCTGTATATGCTCCTGGCAATGGTCCCAAATACGTCTGTATAACACTTCTGAAGAATATAAAGGCCTTGTGGAAAACCTGTAGTGTGGCTGTTGTTAGAACGGCACTTCAGAGCTAGTGGTGGTTGCTGCTTAACATAAGGGAAGGTGGTGTCCGGGCTAGGGCCTAAGATGGCTGCTAAATTGGGAGCTCTATGAGGAAAAGTTACAATCCGCCTTGTAATTACAGTATTTTACATACATCCAGACAGAAACCGATTTTCATGAAGCTGTCAACACTTTGCCGGACTGGATTATATTTTTATTTAGAGAGAAGAAGCTTCCCAAACCGGACCGCAGGGATTTCTTGGCGGCCCAGAAGGAAGGAAAACCCAGCACCCCCCCCCCCCCGGGGAACCGGGGTAAGCAGAGTAGGATTGTGCTTCTGCATTCACCCGTCTGCAATCAAAGTTGTAAAATGGGGGATATTGCAACTACCATCAGAGACCTGCTCCTGGATTTTGAATACAAATTCTGCAGCAGACTAGACCGCCTTACGTCTCGCATGGATCAAGTACATGCTGAGATAATAATGGCTACTCCGGAGGTGGCGATGAAGATGGAACCTAACACCCAAGGAGAAATGCCACAACCTAATATAGCCCAGCTTACTGCAGGGGGCGTTCTGCTGCTGACGGCTTGCGTGGAATCCTTACCTCGTGGTACGGTCCCGGTTCTGGAGGAGGCGGCCGGCCCTCTGGACGGGGACTCTGAATATTCTGGTGCCCATGATAAGACCCACGCAGAAGCAGCCGCAGGGCAGTTTGATGCGGAGTGCGTAGATCGGATGGAGGAGACCTCTCTGCGTGGGGTTGAATTCCAGATATGGCGGAGCTTGCCCGCATCCTTCCGTTTCCAGTTGCGATCAGTGGAGGAGTTTTCATCTGGGTGCTGTCTCCTCTATAACACCGCCATTACTGCCATGAACGACCGGACTGGCGTAGGGTAAAGCTGCGCATTCCTTTTGGGCATCTGGGCTAAAGTTACATTCATATTATATCCCAGACTCATTGGTAAATAAATGACGGTCTCTGGGCCTGAGATCTTACTTATTAGTTTATTGGGATATTTTCGTTGAGAAAGATTTGACTATAGTACTTGAACATTACCTAAAGTGGAATAGCCTAACTTGCTATTTTTTGAACTTATATTTTCCCTCAAGGTGGTATCAACTGATACATGTACCTAGATATACACACAAAGTCAGTTACTATTACCATAATATAGAGGTTTGTTTTTTTTGTTTTTTTTTCACCCCATAGGTGTGCCTTGTGCTAGTCTTCTCCTGCAATAGATATGTGAATAGTGTATCCGTTATTGAGCTGTTGCTGCACTACTTATAAAGGCTTACAGCCTGTTTTTCTTTTTTTTTTTCTTTTCTTCTTTTTGTTTCTATTTACACATATGTATGTACCACTGCACTATATAACCAGTTTATCTAAACGCCCTATATGTGGCTATATATATATATATACATACTGTTGAGACAGTATAATAGAAAGAAACTGTAGTTATAATAGGGCTGTAGGTCTCATGAATAGTTTCTGTTTTACAGAGGGGGCTACTAGCTTAATGATTATCTCCTATACCCTTATGATGCTATTATCTATGTAGAGGTTAGATTTATACCCTTTCTGCTGCTATTCACTTGTAGTGGCTAAGGGTCCAAGAGTGGCCCTACCATCTGAATAATCCTCCCATGTTTTAAATAACTAATATCAAGGGTCCAAAAGTGGCCTTAGTAAGCTTAGGAGGTGGAAACTGAGGGTCTGCCTTATATGCCCTTTGAATTTATATACCCACGTAGATATTGTTGTGTAATGGGGAGCAAGTATTTCAAGTTCTTAGAACAAAGTATATGCAACTCACAATACTAATTTTCTTGTTCTTTGAATGTTCTCATGTAACTGTATGGAACCAGTGATGTTATATGTTTGAAGCACTTGCTAGCAGGTTTTAGTATTTTACTTAATTTACTTTGTAATTTGAGGCTTACACAAACCTTTAGTAACCTTTAGGGTTTCTGGAGATTGTTATGTCACTTACTTAAAGATTCTGCTGAACACTCCAGGGACTAACACAAGCCTGCAAAATGTTTTATTTTGGCTAATGAAGCTAGACTTACAATCAGATATATTATTGAAAGTGTTGTACCTGTCCTGTTTTCATGCACTTAAATTATTGAGTTCATGTTTTTTAGAACAAAGCATATGTAATTCACAATACTAATTTTCTTGTTCTTTGAATGTTCTGATGTAGCTGTATGAAACCAGTGATGTTATATGTTTGATGCACTTGCTTGCAGGTTTCAGTATTTTACTTAAAGGGACAGTCTAGTCCAAAAAAAACTTTCATGATTCAGATAGGGCATGTAATTTTAAACAATTTTCCAATTTACTTTTATCACCAATTTTTCTTTGTTCTCTTGGTATTCTTAGTTGAAAGCTTAACTTAGGAGGTTCATATGCTAATTTCTTAGACCTTGAAGGCCGCCTCTTAAAAATGCATTTTAACAGGTTTTTCACCACTAGAGGGTGTTAGTTCATGTTTTTCATATAGATAACACTGTGCTCGTGCACGTGAAGTTACCTGGGAGCCATCACTGATTGGCTAAACTGCAAGTCTGTCAAAAGAACAAATAAAGAGGCAGTCTGCAGAGGCTTAGATACAAGATAATCACAGAGGTAAAAAATATATAAATATAACTGTGTTGGTTATGCAAAACTAGGGAATGGGTAAACAAGGGATTATCTATCTTTTAAAACAATAACAATTCTGGTGTAGACTGTCCCTTTAATTTACTTTGTAATTTAAGGCTTACACAAGCCTATAGTAACCTTTAGGGTATCTGGAGATTGTTATGTCACTTAGTCAAAGATCCTGCTGAATACTCCAAGGACTAACACAAGCCCGCAAATTGTTTTATTTTGGCTACTGAAGCTAGGCTTACAATCAGATATATTGTTGAAAGTGTTGTACCTGTCCTGTTTTCATGCACTTAAGTAAAATTGAGGTAATGCTCATGGCTAGATGGTATATGCTTGGATTAAGCTAAGTCCAGATTCTTCAGTTATTAAGACATGCTTGTTTAATGCACCTTGTAAAACGTAATGTTTGCCATATGGGCATGTTGCCATGATAAAGCTGTAAGAAGTTTCTATTTTTTGTTTGACATCTTACCTCAATAAAAACTATTTGAAAAAAAAAAAAAAACATAAGGGAAGGTAAGCCTCTGCAGTCATCCAAATAACCTGGCAGAGTGTGATCCATACCCCCGGAGTGGAGCCCCAGCCCTCCGGAGTACTGTAATGGCGGCCCAAGACCTCTGCTGAATGCCAGCTGGGAGTACTGTAAAGAGTCAGTGCCAGGGAGCCCCAACCCACCAGAGCTGCGTGCTATCAATTTGACTATTTAGAGCTTTTTATTAGGGCCTACTTGCCAGGAGTGCTCTTATTTATGCCTCATAAAAATGCTATGCGACCATGTTCCTTCTCCCTAAATGCCTAGATCTAGCTGTCCCAATGTCCCCTAACTTACCGGTAGCTATCTGTCTCAAAAGGCAACAGTTGTCCCTCTGGGTAAATATATCTGCTCACAGGTGAGAGTGGCAGGATTAATTTTGAAGGCTGCTATGGAAGGCTGTGAAGATTGGGGTGCTGTGAACTTCAGTGCGCAGCGTGACGCAGTAAATCTCTGGGCTGATACCAACCTATGAAGCCCTCCAGGGGTGATCTTATCGGTAATCTCTTACTGCTTACTCTGTGCTGATACTCTGCTCCCAATGGGGTAGTTGTTTCAACTTTGTACCCAGTTGGATGGTAATGGGTAGGCCAGGAGTAGTCTGGACAATCTCAAGAGCTCCCAACTAGTATTGAGTTTCTTTCGGTGAGAGTCTTTATCAGCGCTGTTTGTTATTCCCAAGTTATACTGTGAAAACTGAGTGTTTTTCAGCCTTTAAACTTAAGTAATTAAACTGTTTTAGCCGGAGCTGAGCTGAGATACGTCTTTCTCTCTCTGATGCAAGCTCCACCCCCATTATGTAACAGTTTTGTAGCGTAAAACTCATAACTACTGCTTTCAAATTGCAAAATGGATTGTGTCATTATAGGGTGTAACACAGGTTTTTTAGCCTCACTGCAAAACTCGTAATGGCAGCGCTATGGGAATCCCATGAAAAAATGTCATTTTTACAAGTGCGGGACTGATGTTGCATTACAGGCTAAAAGGCTTGCAGTATAGCTATACCGACAAACTTGTAATGGCTGTGGTGCTGTTTTAACCCTGAAAATGCCATATTTTCAGTGTTCAAAGACGAACACACGACTAGTAATCTAGCTGATTATTATTTACAGTAACATCCCTTAATAGAATCTCACTATCTTTACCATCTGTTGTAAAGACTGAACTAAAGTAATCATTTAAACAATTTACTATTTGTTTATCTTCTTCCACTAATCTATCATCATTCTTGAGTCTAACTATCCCTCTGTTTTTCTCTTTTCACTGATATATCTAAAGAAGGTTCTGTCACCGTTTTTTTTACAGATTGTGCTATTTTCTCTTCTGCATCAGCTTTAGCCTTTCTGATTAACTGCTCTGTCATCTTTTGATGGGTTCTCCATTTTTTCTTATTCTCTTCTGAGCCAGTGAGTTTGAATTTTTTATAGACTGTCTTTTTTTTGTCTTAACTGCATGTGCTACTTCTCTTGAAAACCATATTGTTTTTCTTTTTTTTTTTACAAACAAGCCTAATACAGTGGTTAGTTGCATCTAGAATAGCATTTTTAAAATATTCCCACTGTTCTTGTACTCCTGTAATCTGTGCCATCCCTTTTAGAGATTCATCTGCCCATGTAAGAAAAATCAGTTATTCTAAAGTCTAACGGCCAGATTACGAGTTTTGCGTTATGAGTTGGGCGGTGCTAATAAGCAGTTTTTTCTCACCGTTCACTTACCTACAGCGCTGGTATTACAGGTTTTTACAAACCCGGCGTTAAAAGACAATAAGTGAGCGCAGAGCAAAATTTAGCTCCATACCACACTTCAATACAAGCGCTGCTTAAGTCAGCGGTGAGCTGGTCATACGTGTTCGTGCACGATTTCCCCATGAACATCAATGGGGAGAGCCGGCTGAGAAAAAGTCTAACACCTGCCAAAAAGCAGCGTAAATCTCAGTAACGCAGCCCCATTGATTCCTATGGGGAAACTAAAGTTATGTTTCCGTCTAACACCCTAACATGAACCCCGAGTCTAAACACCCCTAATCTTATGCTTATTAACCCCTAATCTGCCGCCCCCGACATCACGACACTTACATTATATTTATTAACCCCTAATCTGCTGCCCCCAACATCGCCGACACCTACATTATATTTTTTAACCCCTCATCTGCTGCCCTCAATGTCGCCGCAACCTACCTACATTTATTAACCCCTAATCTGCCACCCCCAACATCGCAGCCACTATTCTAAATTTATTAACCCCTAAACCTAAGTCTATCCCTAACCCTAACCCCCCTAACTTAAATATAATTTAAATAAATCTAAATAAAAATTACTATTATTACCTAAATAATTCCTATTTAAAACTAAATACTTATCTATAAAATAAACCCTAATATAGTTACAATATAACTAATAGTTACATTGTAGCTAGCTTATGGTTTATTTTTATTTTACAGGCAAGTTTGTATTTATTTTAACTAGGTAAATAGTTATTAAATAGTTATTAACTATTTAATAACTACCTAGCTAAAATAAATACAAATTTACCTGTAAAATAAAACCTAACCTAAATTACACAAACACTACACTACAATTAAATAAATTATCTAAATTAAATACAATTAAATAAATTAAATTAAATTAGCTAAATCACAAAAAAACACTAAATTACAGAAAATAAAAAACAAATTACAAGATATATAAACTAATTACACCTAATCTAATAGCCCTATCAAAATAAAAAATCACCCCTCCCCAAAATAAAAAAAAAACCTAGCCTAAACTAAACTATCAATAGCCCTCAAAAGCCTTTTGTGGGGCATTGCCCCAAAGAAATCAGCTCTTTTACCTGTAAAAAAAATGGCGTCCCTTAGATTCCGGTTGGCTGATAGAATTCTATCAGCCAATCGGAATTAAGGTAGAAAAAATCCTATTGGCTGATGCAATCAGCCAATAGGATTGAACTTCAATCCTATTGGCTGATTGTATCAGCCAATAGGATTGGGCTTGCATTCTATTGGCTGTTCCAATCAGCAAATGGAATGCAAGCTCAATCCTATTGGCTGATACAATCAGCCAATAGGATTTTTTCTACCTTAATTCCGATTGGCTGATAGAATTATATCAGCCAATCGGAATCTAAGGGACGCCATCTTGGATGACGTCAATTAAAGGTGATTTAAAGGTACCTTCATTCATAGTTAGTCCGTCGGATGAAGAGGATGCTCCGCGTCGGATGTCTTGAAGATGGACCCGCTCCGCACCGGAAGGATGAAGATAGAAGATGCCGTCTGGATGAAGATTTCTGCCCATCTGGAGGACCACTTCTGCTCGTCGTTGAAGACATCTTGCTGCTGGATGAAGACTCCCGGTAAGTGAATCTTCTGGGGTTAGTGTTAGGATTTTTTTAAGAGTGTATTGGGTGGGTTTATTTTTTAGGTTAGGGCTTTGGGCCTGCAATAGAGCTAAATTCCCTTTTAAGGGCAATGCCCATCCAAATGCCCTTTTCATAGCAATGGGGAGCTTAGGTTTTTTTTAGTTAGGCTTTTATTTGGGGTGTTGGTTGTGTGGGTGGTGGGTTTTACTGTTGGGGGGGTTGTTTTATTTAATTGTATTTAATTTAGGTAATTTATTTAATTGTAGTGTAGTGTTAGGTGTTAGTGTAACTTAGGTTAGGTTTAATTTTACAGGTAAATTTGTATTTATTTTAGCTAGGTAGTTATTAAATAGTTAATAACTATTTAATAACTATTCTACCTAGTTAAAATAAATACAAACTTGCCTGTAAAATAAAAATAAACCCTAAGCTAGATACAATGTAACTATTATTTATATTGTAGCTAGCTTAGGGTTTATTTTATAGGTAAGTATTTAGTTTTAAATAGGAATTATTTAGGTAATAATAGTAATTTTTATTTAGATTTATTTAAATTATATTTAAGTTAGGGGGTGTTAGGGTTAGGGTTAGACTTAGGTTTAGGGGTTAATAAATTTAGAATAGTGGCTGCGACATTGGGGGCAGCAGATTAGGGGTTAATAAGTGTAGGTAGGTTGCAGCGACATTGGGTGCAGCAGATTAGGGGTTAATAAATATTATGTAGGTTTCGGCGATGTTGGGGTTAGCAGATTAGGGGTCAATAAATATAATGTAGGGTGCGGCGATGTTAGGGGCGGCAGATTAGGGGTTAATAAGTATAATGTAGGTGGTGGCGATGTTAGGGGCAGCAGATTAGGGGTTAATAATATTTAAATAGTGTTTGCGAGGCGGGAGTGTGGCGGTTTAGGGGTTAATATGTTTATTCTAGTGGTGGCGATGTCCGGAGCGGCAGATTAGGGGTTAAAAATTTTATTACAGTATTTGCGATGCGGGAGGGCCTCAGTTTAGGGATTAACAGGTAGTTTATGGGTGTTAGTGTACTTTTTAGCACTTTAGTTATGACTTTTATGCAACAGCATTGTAGCGTAAAACTCATAACTACTGACTTTAGAATGCATTAGGAATCTTGGATGTAGAGGCTGTATCGCTCACTTTTTGGCCTCCCAGGACAAACTCGTAATACCAGCTCTATGAAAGTCCCATAGAAAAAAGGGTTTACGAACTTTACGTAAGTCGGTTTGCCGTAAGGCCAAAAAAGTGTGCGGTGCCCCTAATCCTGCAAGACTCGTAATAGCAGTGGTAGTGACAAAGCAGCGTTAGGACCTGTTAACACTGCTTTTCAGTTTACCAAAGTTTATGAATCCAAAACGATTCACGTTGTTTTAATAAGCGTTCTCTATCTCCACCACAACGTGGTCTAAGTACACATTCAATAATTTGAAACCTAAGTTGGTTTATCACGGGGGCAGTTCGTATGTTACTTTTATGTTCAATTATCTGGTCGCGGATACTGCGGGTGGTTTCACCAACATAACTCTGCCCACAAGGGCATTTAATTACATAAATTACAAAAGCAGAATGACATGTGAGGTATCCATTAATATTATATTTATGGCCAGTAGTTGGATGGTAAAACACAGATCCTTTAATAAGGTTTCCACACATGAACAACATAAGCAGGGAAAGCAGCAATTACTCTTCTTTGTAATATAACTTTGGGTATTCCCTTTCTTACTACTACTAATGCTAGCTCTAACTAAATATTGTTGCAAATGTGGTCCTCTTTTGTATGCTGGCATATGAATATTTTAAACTCTGCCACTTCAGGGTTACATTTTCTTAATATTTCCTAATGTTTCCTAATGATTCTCTGAATAACACAACTTTGGGGATTGTATTCCAAAACAAAAAACATTCTCTGATCATCTTTATTATTACATTTATCTTTTGATTTCCCCTTCTTAGAACATAATAACGTTTCTCTAGGGATAGATAAGGTAAATTGCTTCTCATCTGTCATAATATGTAATGACTTTATATTGGATATGATAGAGTTAACTCATATATGTTTTTTAGTGCCCTCTAGTGGGGGCTGTGTATAAATTGATGTTTTGAACAGTGTAAAATCAGCTTGACAAAGGGGTTATCCCCGAAATGTTGCTCTGCTGTTCCCTGTGTGTGTTTATAATAAACTCTTTTTTGCTGCCACATTCTGGATTCTTTACAGACAGGGAATGCACAGACATAGAGCAAATATTTTCTACCGACATATCGGATTACAACTTAAATCACCTTTTGACCTTTTTTGACCAGATGGAGAAACTGCTAATTAAGGAACTGAAATTGCCATATGATGTGTTGACTTTTGAAAGATATGTGAAACATTATTCCTCGGGGTCTGAGATTGAATAATTTTCCCATGTTTGAAGTACAAGATGAGGACTTTATTAATTCTTGGAATAGTGTTCTTACTGAATGTTCAGTGCGCTTAATGATTTTACTTATTTCATACAAAAACCAACAACTGATCTCAGTGAGGGAGGAAATAGGTAATTTACAAGCTGAAATGAATAACAGGACATCAGACTTAGGCCTAGATTTGGAGTTCGGCGGTAGATGGGTTGCTAACGCCACGCGTGTTTTATGTCTAACGCACGGCATTGTTTGACTCCGGTATTTAGAGTTCAAAACAGACCATCTAACGATGCTCCTAACGCGTGTATGTCACACGCGTAATACTGCCCGCGTAAGACAGTCTCCCATAGAGATCAATGGGAAAGGAAAAAAATAGCTTTTTTCACCTAACACTCGATCTCGCGAGAATACGCACAGCTCGGTCATATGACGCATACCACATCATGCACAACAATAACACGCCGCAAATGTCACAACAACAATCAATCAACAAAGCACACAAGCATTACACATTCACAAACGGGGGGATTTGAAATAAAATTTAATACGGGGAATACGCATATACTTTAAGATGCGGAAAATCGCAAAATAACAACAAGGAATAAAAAATATACACATACACTAGAAAAATAATCGCATTCAATATAACTATATATTAGGACAAACATACATATACAACACTTCACTAAGAACACACCATCGCAAATTCACATTTAAAAAGAATACTATTGGACAATGTTAGAGAAAACGACCACTATGACATCATCGCATTCTACACATTCCACAAATACTAACTCAAAATGAGCATGCGCAAATTCACACACCTAATACACATTGCACTAATATTAATTGCTAATAAAGCACACCTGAACACTAATTACAAGGGAAATTGGTACATCATTAAACATTTACACAGGGTATATAAGCACCACACAAGCAGGGCTTCTTTGACTGTGTTGCTGTTGGGTCTTTGGAGATTGGAGGTTTAATATTAGAGAGTTGGTGAATTATTGTGAGTGAGTTAGTGTTAGCGTGAGAGAGTCAGTTGTTAGTGTTATCATGAGTGAGTTAGTGGGAGTTAGTGGGAGTGGGAGAGAGTCTGTTAGTGGGAGCATGAGTGAGTTAGTGGGAGTTGTTAGTGAGAGTTGTTAGTGGGAGCGTAAGTTACTGGTAGTTAGTGAGAGTTAGTGGGAGTGTTTGTTAGTGAGAATTAATAGTAGTGTGTTAGTGAGAATTAGTAGTAGTGTGAGTTAGCGAGCGAGTGATTTTTCTGTACACTTAACACATTTACACGCAAACACATTCAATACATACATACACTTATCAATAACACTACATACACTCCATACCCCCTACACCCTCATACTACACTCCATACCCCAATCCCTGTAGTCCCATTCCCTTTCATCCCATTTACTCTTATCCCATACCCCATACCCATCCCCTAGTTACATTTAGTTTACATATCCTCCTTTTAGTCTTCTTCTTTTGGTTTATTTAAATACTCCTTACCCTCTTTGTTTTTTTACATCCCTCTCACACTTTCAGCACTTTTTTTGTCTTTTTAGTTCTTTATTTTGACCCCCTTTCATTTCATCACACTCACTTTTTGTTTGATTATTTGGGGTTTAGTTTAGGGAACAGATGGAGGCCAGGCAGGGGAGAGGTAGAGGGGGGAGGAGAGGGAGGGGGAGAGGAACAGAGCAGGAAGGGGGGCAGGAAGGGGGGCAGGAAGCGGGGGTGGAAGCGGTGGGTGGACCCAGCCACTTGGTTCAAGATGAACAAGTGGCTGGGCCCAGTGGCGGACAGAGTAGGGCTTCACAGTCCGGGAAACAGAGGGCATCGTCACAGGGGAAGGCCAAGGCGACTAGGGAGGCGAGGTTTTCGATGGAGGAGAAGGAGGCCCTCATAGAGGCCTATATGGCCAGGTATAGGAGGCTGCAGCACCAGAAGACTACCCCGACTGACAAGAGGAGGCTCTGGAATGAGATAAGAAATGCAGTCAATGCAGTGGGTGGCCGGAACAGAGATCTTGATTCGATAAAACATCGCTACCGGGACTGTAAGATGGATCTCAAGAAAAAGTTAAGTCTGGAGGCCCGACATGCCGCAGGAACCGGTGGCGGACCTGCCCTGGAAATAGAGTACTACCGATGGGAGGAAATGTTGCGGCCCAGCATCTCCGAGGTGGAAATAGTCGGTATCGGAGGAATTGATACCGGGAACCAGCCACTCTCATCTGACGGTAAGCTCATTGAACAATAATTTCACATACGAATGTATTTCAAGGGACACTATACGCAAACATTTACTTTCATGATTGAGGTAGCGAATACAATTTGACAAAACATTCAAATGTACTTATATTACCTAATTTGAATCATTCTTGAGATATATTTTAATGAAGAAATAGCCATGCACACGGTGAAACAAACACAGGAGGCAGCTATATTCAGCTAACAATCAGCATCTTATAAGCATATTTAGATATGCTTTTCAGCAAAGAATATCCAGAGAATTAAGCTAATTAGATAAGAAAAGTACATTTGAAAGTTGATAATAAATGTATGCTTCTAAATCATGAAAGATAAAACATTGGGTTTCATGTCCCTTTAAGGATCAGATTAATGCTATAACATTGTTTACACGCATTCAATTACTTTGCGGTTACATCAGTATCTAGGCTATAGGTTAGGTGTGCATTTAAACAGACTGAAAACAAACGCGAAAAAAATCAGATTGACCAGATATATCACAAACACGGTTTTGAAAAAGCGGAAATCGTATTGATTGTTTGTTAGATTTCAAAGTGGATTAATGAATCTGCATTTGTAATTGTATCGTAAGCTAAGTCATTTAAAGCTTGATTTGCAAATATGCTAATATATACATTTTTATTTTATTTTTATTTTTTTAATATACAGAGTCTGGGGAGGAGGCAGCACAAGAAACACAGCCTCATCTATCTCCCCGGGATGAGAGTGGTGGGGAGGAATTTCCACTTCGGAGGGAAGAGGCCCCCCGTGACGAAGAGTGCATGGAAGCTGATGAAGAGGCCCTGGAAGCAGAGGAGGAGCACGCGGAACCAGAGGACCCTCAAGGACCCGCACCCCACCATGCACGGGCACCCCGCCGTGCAAGCGTACCCCACCAAGCACAACAAGAGGAAATAGCGGAGGTGCGGGTTCTACTGGACTACATAGACCAGATGCGTAACTCCCGGATACAAAATATCGAATGCCACACTCGAATACTTGATGGACAAAATCAAATAATTGAAGGACAAAACCAAATAATAAACATACTCAATAGAATCGAACAAGGCCAAAACAGAATCTTTCATCTGCACCAAGAGATGTTCAATTTTTTCCGGGAGGTGCATGCTGGTCTACCTCCTGGTCCGCCTCTTGCTGCTGGGCCTCCTGCTGCTGGGCCTCCTGCTGCTGGGCCTCTTGCGGCTGGGCCTCCTGCTGCTGGGCCTCCTCCTGCTGGCCCATCTCCTCCTGCCGGGCCATCTACTCCTGCCGGGCCATCTACTCCTCTTCAGCCATCTCATCCTCTTCAGCCATCTCCTCCTCTTCAGCCAGCTTCTCCTCTTCAGCCAGCTTCTCCTCCTCAGCCATCTTCTCCTCCTCAGCCATCTTCTCCTCCTCACCTTGGTCGTCCCAGTACTCTTCCTTCCACTCTTCCCACAACCTCTCCAAGGAGAACTCTTCGGAGTCGGCAGTTGCCCCTCCCAGAGCCTCAGCCCCGTGGGAAGAGGGGAAGGAAGAGGAAGTAAGTATTTATTTTCATCTTTAATTTTTTTTTTATTTAATGTGTAATGGATAGGTATGTGATGATGTGGTTTTCATACACTTGTGGACCACACTCTGTATATAATCTACTTCTATGGGACCGGGTCCATGGAGGAAGATTGTTTGCAGAGTGTGGGTTATAAGTGTGTGAAAACCACATCATCACATACCTATCCTTGTTCATGATATTGATTGGTTTCTGTGATGTGATGTCCAAACTGTTTCCCGAATCGCAAACAAAATTACCATTACAATTATCCATGATGGCATATTACTGTTTGAATGCCAATAACACAGCTTAAAGGGACAGTCAGAAAATTATTGATTACAAAGAAAACATTGTATTACGCATTATCAAGTTGGAAACAACAAAACATGGAGAAATACGTGTGACTTATGTGCTTAACCTTGTATCTATGCCTAGGAAAAATGACCACTTATTTGTTGTTCTGACATAACAACCTTTTAGATATCAATGATCAATACATGGTAAATAATAGGCTGTATGAGCACAAGGTTTTACATATACAAATGCTATCCAAATGCCCTCTAGTGGTCAAATTGTATAATTATTACATGCACTCTTCAAGCTCCAAGAAATGAGCACACGAACCTCATAGGTTTAGCTAGCAAATTTAAATAAACAAAGACAAATGATTAATTGGTGAGAAACCTTTGATATCATTGATATTACAAAATTGACTTTTATAATAATGCAAAACATTATTTGTTTTCTAAACTGTCCCTTTAACAAAATTACATATGCTAACACATATTTGAAGCTTGTTGGTATATCTACATGTACTTGGTCAAAAATTAAATATTGAAATCAGATTTATATTGACGTGTTAAATAAAGTATATTTTCTTAAAGAGACATTGTGTTAATTTTTTTTAAGAAAGACATTTGTTTGAACAATGAATATGGTTTAAAGTTCTTTTAGGAGTGGGGGGTGAAAATATGCTAACAATAATATATTTGAAGATTAAACAATGTGGAACTCATACATGATACAAAAATCAACATTTGCATTAAAGGGACAGTATACTATATTTTTAACAGAACTGTATGTAATAGACACTACTACAAACAACAAGATTAACATATACTGATATCAATATTACAAAGCTTCAAACACTTTCAAAGAAAATCGGGTTAGCTCTATTGAAAATATAGATGAACCCCCATTACAACCGTAAAACAAGACAATACCCCATCATCAACATATGAAAAGACCCTTTACAAAAACAGGAGAAAGCTGGATATGGTACTCACATGAAAGTCAGAGGCTGGGCGAGGAGTCTGAAAATTAATTACATTTTCTTTGAACAGAAGCAAAATGAAACGTGTATTTGTTAAACAATGGACTATCTAACAAGAGACAAAATAAAAAGTTTTGATTTATAATGTGAGTGTCTAATGAACCTTTAATAAAATATACAACAAAATTACATTTAGAAGAAGTCGGCATCATATATTTAGCATATGATAAAGCTAAATGCATATTGATTACTGTATTCTAACACAATAGCGCATATTTATTAATTAGATATCTTTAACATTAAAAACAACAGTCATTTTTATGAAAAAGGAACATATTGTTGACAAACATATTAAACAACATGGACTATAGAGATTTGCACTTGCCTCGAAATATCATATGCATGAAAACATTTTGCTTTCATTCGTTTATTCAACCAGACATCCAGCAAAAGAGAATGTGGTGGTCTTTATCAGCTACGGGTCAACAATGTAACATGATGCAAATAATACATATTCGCAAGGTTTTTAAAATTGGCTGCAGTCACAAACGTGTTTAACGTGCACAAACAAATATTGCGGGACTACGTAATCCAATCATACGTTTTTTACCTTTGCATGTGACGTCTTAACATGGCGCTTCCTTGATCACGTAAGAACGCCATCCAATAAAAGGCACATTCTTGATCACGTAAGAACGCCCAAAAAAAAAGGCGCATCCTTGATCGCGTCAAAACGCCATCCAATAAAAGGCACATTCTTGATCACGTAAGAACGTCAGTCAATACAAGGAATCATTGGACAGCCTGGCAGGTGATGTTTTAAGCAACATGGCGCATCCGAGATAGCTGAAAAACCGCAGCCAATACAAGGACTCAGTTGACAGCTTGGCATATCACTAAAAAACGTATTTATATTTTAGGAACTAGTATGTGTCTAGATTGCTATCTAGGAATGTCACCAAATCATGAATCATCTTTTCGGACTTGACTGTCCCTTGAACTATAGCTATGGTGTATATCTTTAACATTTAAAAGATACACATGAGAAATACATATGCCATTGATGTTTTAAGATATGTTTTGATTGTTTTGGAATAACAATAATGATACATGGATTGATTAAACGTGTCATTTATTCAAGTTTAAATATGGTCAGCCTACCTATAGCCATATATGGGAGTAGAATTATTTTGTTAACATATTTTATAAAAAATATTCATCATCTAAAATATTTGCATTACACACAGAGATTTATTTGGTTACACTTTTACAATAAGATAGAATAGAAAATGAAATACATGTGCTGTCAACATTACAATAAGATTGTTTATTAATAAGATTATATGTCCTTGTTCATGTAAAAAGGACAAAAACGCTTTAGTAATGGAAATACATTCATTAACAATTGTGCTCACCATCCCTTAAAGGGACATTATTTTGTTTTTAAAAAGAGGATACACATAGACAATACTATTTCAATAAAATGAACACTTTACAGGGATTATATCATTGTATCAATCCTCAGATCATTTGTTAAAGGTGCATCAATTCATGCAGAGTTTCTAAATACACACATGGATGTGAAAATTGAAATATACATATATACACAAATAAAAATCTATATATACATATATAAAACAATTACTATGCTAATCATAATCATGCAATGATAAAGCTAAGAGAAAAATATATAAAGACAAATAATAAGATTACATTGGAGATGTTAATCTTAAAGTCATTTACAATTGTCTCACATATATGATTTTTTATAAAAAAATATTTTTGGTAGGTCCCTTTAAGGATCAACAAGATAAACTAGAGCTTTAAAAAATAACATGAAGAATGAGGACAAAGAATCATGCAATGACATGTCTTTTATTAGTATGTAAGAAAACATCAACAACGTTTAGAAATAATCTTGTAAAAATAAGGAATATTTGAGCCATATGACAAGGTAACAGAGTGCATCACAGTCCATGAAGAGAGTTGCCAAGGGCCACCATAGCCCCATTGGAGACATATGACAAGGTAACACAGTGCATCACAGTCCATGAAGAGAGTTGCCAAGGGCCACCATAGCCCCATTGGAGACATATGACAAGGTAAAAGAGTGCATCACAGTCCATGAAGAGAGTTGCCAAGGGCTACCATAGCCCCATTGGAGACATATGACAAGGTAACACAGTGCATCACAGTCCATGAAGAGAGTTGCCAAGGGCCACCATAGCCCCATTGGAGACATATGACAAGGTAAAAGAGTGCATCACAGTCCATGAAGAGAGTTGCCAAGGGCCACCATAGCCCCATTGGAGACATATGACAAGGTAAAAGAGTGCATCACAGTCCATGAAGAGAGTTGCCAAGGGCCACCATAGCCCCATTGGAGACATATGACAAGGTAAAAGAGTGCATCACAGTCCATGAAGAGAGTTGCCAAGGGCCACCATAGCCCCATTGGAGACATATGACAAGGTAACACAGTGCATCACAGTCCATGAAGAGAGTTGCCAAGGGCCACCATAGCCCCATTGGAGACATATGACAAGGTAACACAGTGCATCACAGTCCATGAAGAGAGTTGCCAAGGGCCACCATAGCCCCATTGGAGACATATGACAAGGTAACACAGTGCATCACAGTCCATGAAGAGAGTTGCCAAGGGCCACCATAGCCCCATTGGAGACATATGACAAGGTAACACAGTGCATCACAGTCCATGAAGAGAGTTGCCAAGGGCCACCATAGCCCCATTGGAGTAGAATTATTTTGTTAACATATTTTATTTAGACATATGACAAGGTAAAAGAGTGCATCACAGTCCATGAAGAGAGTTGCCAAGGGCCACCATAGCCCCATTGGAGACATATGACAAGGTAAAAGAGTGCATCACAGTCCATGAAGAGAGTTGCCAAGGGCCACCATAGCCCCATTGGAGACATATGACAAGGTAACACAGTGCATCACAGTCCATGAAGAGAGTTGCCAAGGGCCACCATAGCCCCATTGGAGACATATGACAAGGTAACACAGTGCATCACAGTCCATGAAGAGAGTTGCCAAGGGCCACCATAGCCCCATTGGAGACATATGACAAGGTAACACAGTGCATCACAGTCCATGAAGAGAGTTGCCAAGGGCCACCATAGCCCCATTGGAGACATATGACAAGGTAACACAGTGCATCACAGTCCATGAAGAGAGTTGCCAAGGGCCACCATAGCCCCATTGGAGACATATGACAAGGTAACACAGTGCATCACAGTCCATGAAGAGAGTTGCCAAGGGCCACCATAGCCCCATTGGAGACATATAACAAGGTAAAAGAGTGCATCACAGTCCATGAAGAGAGTTGCCAAGGGCCACCATAGCCCCATTGGAGACATATGACAAGGTAACACAGTGCATCACAGTCCATGAAGAGAGTTGCCAAGGGCCACCATAGCCCCATTGGAGACATATGACAAGGTAAAAGAGTGCAACAGGCACAACAATAAACTTTTAAAAAGGCCAAATGGCAACAATAAAAAAAAACATCAACATGTGGACGGAGGATTCTTATCTGCCACCTTGGAGCATCTCCAGATCCTCCACTTACTGGTCATCCTCTTGATCGTCCTGTGCATGTCCAGCTCCAGATTCAGGCCTTGAACTTAATCGCATAATTGCACGCAGAGTCAAGTCCTGAACCCGGAGCTGGGCCTGCATGGTGTCGTTCATCCCTCTCAGGACAGCTGCGTTCCTCAACACGGCCTGCTCTACTCTTGCTATCCCTTCTAGCATGAGCCATGCTGAGTCACAGCCTAAAATAAAGAATAAATTAAATATTAAGGATAATTACACAACAGACGAAAAAAATAGAAAAGATACATTGTCATCATAAAGACAAATCATTCTTTACATCAATTAGTTTAAATTTATTCTTTACACATGAATTATGTTATTCAGACAGACCGAAATCATTAAAGGGACAGTTTACTCAAACATGTTGTCCCCTTTAATTGGTTTTAGATGATCCACTTATACAGCTTGAGTGTATAAAATCTTGTTAAAGGATTTACATTGTACTTACATTAGCAATTTAAATATTTTAATTATACTGTGGTAGGCACACCTATCCTTAAACATTTTGGCATTGAGGACAAGCTGTGTAAACATAGCAACCTGAAGAAATTACATTCCCACTGGGTTAGACAAGAGATAATGTATAAACATTTGTACATTAATTGTTGGATCCAAGTAGTGGTGATTGGTATATGTAGTGATATCCAATTAAAGGGACACTGAACCTAAATATTTAATTGACTGATTCAGATAGAGCATGACATTACAAATATTTAAAAATTACACATATTCTTTAAATGTTTGAATTCTATAGCTAGATTTTGAATGCAAGAATGTCGGTTTTTAGGGCAGGCCATATTTGTTTATCAACTTTGTTTGTCCCTGCTGGTTGATGGATACATTCATCCAACAATAAAGAAATGATGTCCACAATTATTTTATTTTTTAAAATAATTATAGGCATTTCTTTGTTTCAATAATGATATCAAGAGAATGAAGAATAATTCATAAGAGTAGTAAATTATAAATTTGATTAACATTGCATGCTCTATTTGAATCACAATAGAAAATATTTTCCTTCAGTGTACCTTTAAGTATCTTATAATGTTGATTTTGAATGATACTTAGAGCTGTGCCTGGGAAGGACAATCCGACACCCAGGACAATGAAGGTTGAGACAGGGGGGAGGGATGGGATTGGGTTGGAGAGGGATGGGATTGGCTTGGGGAGGGATGGGATTGGCTTGGGGAGGGATGAGCTGATGCTCCGGGGTAGGCCGTACAGCTGGGGAGTGGGGAGTTGGGGTCTGGGCAGTTGTACGGGCCATAATACGGGGAGAGCGGCGAAGGGGGTTGTATGGGCGTTTTTTGGGAGGGGCAGGAAATCATAAATGGGAAGGGCCGGCAGGGGTCTGGGCATGGGCAGGAGTCTGGGCATGGGCAGTGGTCTGGGCATGGGCAGGGGTCTGGGTCTGGGCAGGGGTCTGGGTCTGGGCAGGGGTCTGGGCATGGGCAGGGGTCTGGGCATGGGGAGGGGTCTGTGACTGGTCAGGGGACTGGGCAGGGGCGGAAACCAGATGACCAGAAGTGGTGGATCCATCTGAAAATTTAATAAATATATATTAACATCTCATACATCATGAAATCAAATCAACGCATTTCAAATTGATTATGTTCTCAATATACTTAGAAGTGTGTTTGAATTTGTAAACAATTATGAAATGAGGATATGGTATGCATATAGGCACTCAGATGAATATCAATTACTGTCTGTACAATTATAACATTATTATTGTGTTTTGGCCTGGAATATGCATGTGACATAATGATGGCATGAATTATACATTTTTTAAAAATAAAAAAATTTCATGCTGCCTGATATAGAAAGGGGGCAGTAGTGTATTTGAACAGACAAATAATATTCCTTTTTAAAGTGCAAAAGCTGTAGACTTTGAATGTCTTCAATGAAATGATTTCAAATAAAGCAACATGTTGGAAACATGATAGATATATTTCACATACCATTAGACTCCAAGGCAGCCTCTTCCTCCTCCGTCACATATGTTAAATCAATCTCTGTAAAACATAACATGTTGTGTACACGTTAAGAACAGATATTATAACATATGTTACTGTTGTTCAAAGACACACATCAATGTTGCATTAAAGATATACACACCCAAAGTTATGATTTACATCATTTTGATGGAGCATACAAATTACATTAGATTTGTTATTCTCAATGATTCATATTTTCGATGTATTGTTTGTATTAATTTACAAATCATAAAAGCATAGTACATAGAACATTTAAGATTTCTCATGTGTGTATCACTTGATGACTGTTGTCAAAAAAGAACATGGAAACAAACATATGCTATACATCTTCTGAATAACAAATGTGTAGACTAATAAAGTTTTAATTATTAATCTTTCAATATTAAAAGAAAATTAATATATAATCAGAAGAGAAAATTATATGTTTGTTTCAAATGTTATGCTTCATCAGAATCATGCTCATAATATTGATTACCAATACACATTCAATGACATATAAATGAGTCAATGGACTTACCAGGAGACCGCAAAGGCGGCTCTATGTCACTGCTGGATTCCTGTGCGCTCACCACACCAACTCTCTCTATGAATGATATAGATATATATTAGGAAACACATTTGGGATATCACTAAATCACATCTGTATCGAATTTTAAGATTAATCAACTTGAAAATGTGAAGAATAGAGCAGTCATTAAACCAGAAAATGCTTGATTGAATCAAGGGGATTCTGTTAAACATATGTTTAATTTCAGACTATATTAGACATCAAACTCATCTCATACGATGCTATTGCATATCTAAATATAACCATTGATCAATGTTCTTAAAGAATACACACAAACCACATTTTGAAGAGCAGCTGTTGACAAATCTAAACAAACACATGTGGCACATCGAGCCATTTGTGCAATGTACAGTAATCTTGTTTAGGACACAACACATATTTATCACAATACAAAACCAAATTGATTAGTACAAATATGTAATCATGGAGCTGTTAGAGTATGCTGATATCTATAAAGTAACTCCAACAGTGAATATGTGAATTATATATCAATATTGTTTAATCCAAAGAATGTAAAGATGAATGAATCTATTGTTTATTAAAGGGACACTGACATGATTAATTTAAATCATTGATTTCTCTGTTCAAACTGTTCAAAATGATTTAACATTGACCCCTATTATAATTTTAATGTTGCTACATTTTAATCTTAAAGGCAGATAAGCAATATTGTATTCAATAAATATTGTTTGTTGAAGGTATCCACCAATCATCAATAAAAACCCAGGTTGTTCAACCAAAATTGAGATGCAGATAAACGTACATTCTTGATTTTAAAATACATTTAGCAATAGAATATTTCACATATGATGATAGTATTATATTTAAATGTTTATTAATATTGCATACTCTATCTGAATGACAACATTAATAATAGTAGATCAGTATCCCTTTAATATAAAATTATATTGATTTGACAATGTTGGTGTTAATGAATTCTCTACTCCATATGTTGATGTAATCAATGGGATTGAGCATGCAATTCAAATCTAATATGTTATTTAAGGATATCCGAAGAATTATTTAATTTTCATCTATTAAAGGAACATTACATATAAATATTGAACAATGTGGATTTAGTATGTAATGTTCTGTCCATGTTTCTAAGACAAATGTCAATTAAAATGAGACATACCATACTGTGACAAGCCCTGCCTTAAGGATCCAGCAGCAACATCCATATCTGTAATATATTAAATGAGGATTGCATATCATTAATACAAATCATGCCATGTTTAAAATCTTTACATTATTAGCAAATCAATTTTAAACTATTAATCCTTTGGTAGTCCCATGAGTTAATTGTTTCCTCAATTCAATTCATGATAAATATATCCTGTACTGTTATTTTCAATCAGTTGTGTTGTTTACTGTAGCTTTAATTATTTTTTGGTGTTATTTCATTCTCATCAATTGATGTGCATATGTTATAATTTATTTGGATTATTCTTTTTTTATTATGTATACTATTGAAAATAAGAATACTGTATTCTTCACATATATAATAATTCACATTTCATTTTGACCAACATGTATAAAGCAATGCCACTTACAGCAAAGCCATGTTAACGTGTATGCGCAATTCCATTTTCGCGATCATTGCGCAATGATTCAAATCGGAATTACGCATCCGTCATTTGACCAACATGTATAAAGCAATGCCACTTACAGCAAAGCCATGTTAACGTGTATGCGCAATTCCATTTTCGCGATCATTGCGCAATGATTCAAATCGGAATTAAGCATCCGTCATTTGACCAACATGTATAAAGCAATGCCACTTTCAGCAAAGACATGTTAACGTGTATGCGCAATTCCATTTTCGCGATCATTGCGCAATGATTCAAATCAGAATTACGCATCCGTCATTTGACCAACATGTATAAAGCAATGCCACTTTCAGCAAAGACATGTTAACGTGTATGCGCAATTCCATTTTCGCGATCATTGCGCAATGATTCAAATCGGAATTACGCATCCGTCATTTGACCAACATGTATAAAGCAATGCCACTTACAGCAAAGCCATGTTAACGTGTATGCGCAATTCCATTTTCGCGATCATTGCGCAATGATTCAAATCGGAATTAAGCATCCGTCATTTGACCAACATGTATAAAGCAATGCCACTTTCAGCAAAGACATGTTAACGTGTATGCGCAATTCCATTTTCGCGATCATTGCGCAATGATTCAAATCGGAATTACGCATCCGTCATTTGACCAACATGTATAAAGCAATGCCACTTACAGCAAAGCCATGTTAACGTGTATGCGCAATTCCATTTTCGCTCTGTGACGCATATTCTGTAGAGCGCAAGACACATCATTCCTATTTCATGTGTCACTAATCTAAAATCAGATATCTAAACATCATATGTAGTGTATGTTGTGAGATCTGTATAGGTTTAGTATCTGACTATATACACATTTATTGCTTAAAAAAAAAAAAAAAAGATATTATATGAAGTTGGATAATTACCTGGTTCAGATTCTCCATCTCCTCCCAGGCCACCGGACGGAGAAGCAGCTGCCCTGGCCCCCGCGTCAGGACTTTCAGATCCCGCAGCTGGGAGGGAAGAAGAGGAGGCCGAGGATGGCGAGGATCTGAATCTTTTGGGGACCCGGAGATTGAGGAGCTCGCATAAAGTCACCTCATAAGGGAGTAGGTACAGTTTCCACGGGGCCTCTCTTTTGCCACCTCTTTTACGGGCTTGTACCCAGTCCCTTATGAGGTTGACTTTTTTGGTTAACCGCAACCTCATATCTCCGAATCTCCTCATGATCTGATCCTGGGTCCTCTGGACGTCACACACCAATCTAACCGCATTGGTGATAGACTCCCAGAGGGCCTTCTTAACAGGCGCATCTGTCAACCTCCTCTTGTTCCCAAACAGCTGGGGATAAAAGTCCTTGATGGCGTGGACCAGTGCAGCGCTCTCCTCCTTGGTGAACCTGGGAGCTGACATGCCTGCTGGGTTGTCGATTTTTTGGGAAAACAAAAACAGATATACTGCCTGCAGGCATTAGAGAACTGACAAAGATGGCAACGTGTAATGGACTTTTATATGGTGAAGTAAACATGAGATGCACCATGGGACAAGTTATCTGTACATCTGATTGGATAAAAGTTTGAAATATTGTTAGAATGTCTGTGAGACCATCCTGACTCAAGTTGTGTTTGTGTGATGAACTCTGATTGGCCGTTCCTTAATGTTTCATATCTTAGTAACTTCCTTACACATACCTCATGGTGGTGCTGTAACTTCATTTTTCATGTAGACTTATTTGTAACTCATGGGCCTGTCATGCGGATATGTGTGACGCAGATTTAATATCCGTGATCCGTTAACTATTAATGATTAAATTTTATTTAAAATCTAATACTGTCACATTATTAATGTTGTAGACATTTCTCGGTTTAATAACGGTCTGTTTCTTTAATACAAATACACATTTAATATTGTATGTCTTTATTGTTCATAAAATCCATTTATTGACTTATTGTGAAGTATTGATATTGCTCTATTAAATGTATTTCATAATGCACATTGATTGTGTGCTATTGCGTGACATTAGACTCTAATGTTTAAAGATGCTAATCTGGTGTTTCAAGATGCGTTTCCCACGCAATATTTCTGAATGTTCAAATTCAGGTTATAAGGTCATTCACTTGGATAATCTGTTTATAAATGTTAAACTACAGGTTTGTTTGTTATTAGTAAATAAACCTCGAGCTTGTATTTGTCTGAAGTGCTCATATATGTTATTGTGCAATGGCGTCTTTATTTTTAAATAGACATTACAAACAAACAATTGTATCAAATGATCTGTAGAGATAGAAGATTGTTTAGACTTTAAAATGTAAATCAATGTATCTTAGTATTTAGATATCCTCAACAGAAGAAATTTAAATGCACATGGTTGAGACAATCACATAAGGCATCTATGTGCATCCACCAATCTTCATCTACTGAGCCTATCTCGATATGCTTTTCAAGCAAAGTATGTCAAGATAGGAAGAGAAGTAAATACACTCTTTAAATCTCTTAAAGGGACACTGTCCAAACAAATTTAGCGTTGGTGATTCAGATTGAGCATGAAATGTTAATCAACGTTATAATTTAATGATATTTGAGATTAAGGACAATTTTTTCAAAACCTGGGTTGTCCTTGATGATTGTTGGATAAATTAATCCACCACAAAAAACCAAGTTCAGTCCAGAGTACTGAAGCTAATAAATTATCTATTTAATGCCTTATTTTTAAATTAATGATAGCAACATCACAAGGAGCATTCATAATATGAGACAATTTTTAAATTTGCTTAAAATAGAATACTCATTCAGAATGTATAAATCATTAATTTTTTAACTGTCTCCCTTTAAGTATATTTTTAGTTCATGTCCCTTTAAATAAACATTTCACAATAATGCTTGAAATATCAGAAACCTAGGCACCTTCATTTGATAAATTAGTATAACATATGAGTCAATAAAATTTAGATTAACTTCTGGATTGTTTTACACACTGACTGAAATATATATTGTAAAGGAGGTATTTCGGAGTCTTCAGCTTAGAGGGACATTAAGCTATATGTTATGTATGCATTTTGGATAAGATTATAATATTTGAACAACTTAATATGTTTTGGTGTTCAATCATTACATTGTAATTATATTTTTTATGAAATACATATCTACATAGGCTATTTTGATGCTGATTGTTGGTTGCACATAGATACCTTATGTAATTGACTAAGATCTGTGCATTGATTTTTTTTTTTACAAAGTATATTTAAAGACTGAATGTAATTCTATAGTACTTTCTAAATATGTTTAAATTATTTTATGAATAATTTAAAAATCAATACACAATATACTTTGTGAATGTCCCTTTAAGGACCAAAACATTTGTAATGTTGATTTAACATTGTCAAAATAAACTAAAGGGGAATGAAAATTATATATAGATATGTGATGTCTAACCCAAGAGGTAAGATTTTAAAAACTACATAATATTATTAACTATAGTTAAATGACTCCACTAGAAAATCAAATCGATTAACCTGCCATCCAATAACTAGCTTGTGAAAAATATAAAGTTAAATGACCTACCATTTATAAATGTAAAATTTTAAAAATTTTTGCAAATAATGTTTTGAGATACCTAAGGAAGATACAAGATCTTATAAAATTAATTTTACATTCAACAACACTGTCACTTTAATGTAATTGAACCACTTCCCCTTCTTAAAAGTGAAAAAAATTAATTTTTGTGAAATTGACTACATATCCGAAATTATTTTAACATCTAATAATTTCAAAATAAAAGCATCGATGGATCTCACTCCCCAATGAATGTTAAAAAAGATAGTTTAATGTAATATTCTCTGAATCAGTGGATTTTCAACAATTAAAGCATTATTTGATCTTATGCATGTGCTTGTCAAATAGACAACTACCAGTCATGGGAGTCAAATTGATTTTTATTGACAGATTATATGGATATTTATTATAATCTGTTTCAAATAGTGTATTTAATACTAAACTTTATATTATTACCATTTTAAAATTTAATAGTTTCTGAACCAAAAATAAAAATATATTCCTGGAAGTCATCAGATGCCAATCTGAAATGTAAAAATTTTTTTGACAAAAGTTAATACACACGTAGTCAAAGAATCATAAAATACATTTACAATCATCTTGTGTCTATGCTCTAACTTTGTTCAACATTTTTTAAAGATATTTATTAATTATATTTTCAAAAAATATATATGATTTTCGAATTATACATAAAAATGTATATCAAATTTCTATAATATATATGTTGAACATAAATGTAATATTTCATGTCCATTCAAATACCTCTATATCAACTATAATATGTATTCCTTTTTATGATTGTGATCCTTAAATATCTAATGATGAAATATGTATGACTAATTTATGTAAGCTACCAATAATCAACATTCTTCCTGTGATTATTAACAAGCATGCATTGGTACACCAACCAGGATAATGCATGGTCTTTGAAAGTCAATTCAGGGCTAAACAGTTGATCTTCAATAGGTGTCTTATTCATCATTTCAAAAATAGAGGACTGAAATCCCATCTAAAAATTAGAAATTCATCTAAGTGTCTGATTGTGATCCCTAAATATCTAATTAAGAACTAAATATGACTAATGTATGTAAGCTACTAATATTCAACATTCTTCCTGTGATTCTTAACTAGCATGCATTGGTACACCAACCTGGATAATGCATGGTCTTTGAAAGTCAATTCAGGGCTAAACAGTTGATCTTCAATAGGTGTCTTATTCATCATTTCAAAAATAGAGGACTGTGAAATACCATCTAAAAATTAGAAAATCATCTAAGTGTCTCCAATAGGATGCCTCAACAGCCTTATTCTATTAAATAGTTGGCACTTACCATGTGAACATGTCTTTGTATGCTTTTCAAGGTCAGCAGATTTGAAAGATAATGCCAGACATGATCCCATTGGTATACTTCAATTTCAATCTTGGCTTTTTCCACTGTCAGTCTGGGTAATCTTCACTGTCAGGCTTCTAATTCTTCCCTTTCAGTCTTTAGATTAAGTCAGCTCCCTAATGGCATAAAAGGTTTATTCAAAATTACTACAAGTGTGTGAATCATTTCTGTAGCCCTCTCCCACCCCCCATTTCATAAGAAATTTCTGTCACTAGCTTACTGTGTAGCATCTTGTGTTATGTTCTATCAAGTGTGAAGATGAGTCATATTGAGCAGAACAAACCTCTAATGTGTGACATTGAACTATAGTCATGATAGAGGATAGTTATGCTAGAGGATCCCTTTCTGAGTATTTACATTTTAAGTAATGTGTAAACTAAATACTAGTTTATAAAATGTATGCCATATGATGTATTTGTGTACAATTCATGCCAGCAACAGTCCAGACATTTATACTTACCAGCTGATGTCCTCTTTAAAAACCAGGTGGCAAAGACTCGCTACAGGACCCAATGGCCAGAGCATCACCTATATTAATAAATGAAACACATTTTTAGCATTTGATGAACAATCCTAACATGTTTGCACAATTCTCTACTTGTCATTTCCCTACAGTTCACATCTATTGTTAATACTCCAGTCTAACTTCTATTCTTTACCGTCTAAAGTTGCGGTTGATGATGTCTGCTCTGACATTGAGGCCCTCGTCCCGGAATGGCTCCTCTAGAACAGGATCATCCTCCTCATCTCTGAGGAGGTTTCTGTCCGGCCGGACGGCCTGCAGCATCCCAGCCCGCTGTGCAATATTATGCAGGACGCTACAGGCTACAACGATCTTAGCCACCTTCTTTGGGTTGTACTGGAGGGCTCCTCCCGACCTGTCCAGGCACATAAACCTCATCTTCAGGAGGCCGAACATCCGTTCAACCACCGCCCTGGTTCTCTTATGAGCCCTATTGTAGCGCTCCTCAGACACATCAGTCGGGCTACGCAAGGGGGTAATGAGCCAAGGCCGGCTCATGTACCCAGAATCACCTATAAATTATGAACAGAACATAATTCCAACCAAATCCTCAAAATAGTATTTGTAGTACAATAAAAATTTTGGTACACGATAATCCATTAACAAATGTTTATTTTAACTTAAAAATATCTAGTTCAATATTATTCTCTATCTTCCCATTTCAGCTAAGACATGCTACATATGCGTATTTCTCCTAAATCAAGCCTTGTGTAAAATGATAACTACATGGTTACATTACATTCTCTATCTGAGCATTTAAGGTAAGACATGCTACATATCTGCATTGAACTAAAAGACATTTGCGGAAAGAGACAATGACATGGTTAAATTGCATTAGCTAATATCTTCCCATTTCAGCTAAGACATGCTACATATGCGTATTTCTCCTAAATCAAGCCTTGTGTAAAATGCTAACTACATGGTTACATTACATTCTCTATCTGAGCATTTAAGGTAAGACATGCTACATATCTGCATTGAACTAAAAGACATTTGCGGAAAGAGACAATGACATGGTTAAATTGCATTAGCTAATATCTTCCCATTTCAGCTAAGACATGCTACATATGCGTATTTCTCCTAAATCAAGCCTTGTGTAAAATGATAACTACATGGTTACATTACATTCTCTATCTGAGCATTTAAGGTAAGACATGCTACATATCTGCATTGAACTAAAAGACATTTGCGGAAAGAGACAATGACATGGTTAAATTGCATTAGCTAATATCTTCCCATTTCAGCTAAGACATGCTACATATGCGTATTTCTCCTAAATCAAGCCTTGTGTAAAATGATAACTACATGGTTACATTACATTCTCTGAGCATTTAAGGTAAGACATGCTACATATCTGCATTGAACTAAAAGTAGACATTAGCGGGGGGAAAATATATGGTTAAATTGCATCCTATAGCTGAACATTACGCTAACATTTTTAAACTACAGTGGCAATTGTCACAATAATTAACCATGTTGTGCACAAATACTCACCAACGAGATAACCAGGGGGCATTTGTCTTTCCTCAAACTGTCTCCACAGGGACGACAGAGAGAGGATGCGGGCATCATGACAAGCCCCTCCAAAATTCGCACACACATGCATAATCCTCATCTGTGCGTCACAAACATACTGCACGTTAAGGCTATGAAAATGTTTGCGATTTCTGAAGGGCGAGTCATCAATTGGAGCACGCAGCGCAATGTGGGTACAATCTATGGCTCCCAAGACATTGGGCATTTGAGCAATATCAAAGAATTCCCGCTTCAGGCGCCTCCAATCACCATCATTCTGTGGGAATCCTATGTATTGCTTACTGATACGTACCATGGCGTCCAGAAAGTTATCAAACACCACAGAGAATGTACCTTGAGCTAGGCCATGCATGTACAGTTCTCCGGATTGACAACTCCCGGAGGCCAGGACGTATAGACAGCTTAGCATCCTACTCATGGCGGGAACAGCAGTCCTTATTCTTATACGTGGCTCCAAATGAGGTTTAAGAAGATCGTAAAGGCCAATGAGCTGTTCGCGATCGAGCCGATACTTATCAAAAACCTCAAAGTCACTCATGTTTTCCAAGGTGGGTCTCACCCTGTAGACACGAGGACCTCGAACCAGATGACCCCTTCGTCTCAGTCTGAGCCGCCGAGGCTGCCTGATTCGACCAACAGCTAGTTCGCCAATAGCAGCACCAGCAGCGTCTACCATGTCATCGTCATCCATCTTTCAAAACAGCGTAACAAGGTAAGCACTTGATCTGATGTGGATCACAAGTGATGCATTGGCCATGTTGTTTGGGGGATTTATAGTACAATTAGTCCAATGGTAGTGAGTTTGTAATGATTGCTAATTGTATTCACTTGTTTGTATGTGAGCGGCGCGAATGCTTTCACAGTGGGCGTTTATTTGTTGTTTGCTGAAATGTTAGTTTCAAACAATGATTCTCAATGTGAAAGTGTCAAATATCACACATACAGTGCATGTTTGTAATGTTTGTTCATATGCGTAATCAATATTTCTTAAACGTGATCTTATAGTAACAAGCACACGTCCAGGCTAACATGAATGAAAGTGCATAGTTGTGTATAATGTGCATCGAATGTGATCGATCAATATTGCTGCAATATTGTTTGTAAACGATAAAGTAACAGCTGCCATCTGTAATATTGTATACATAAGTGATTGCCGAGCTGTCAATATTGTATGCGTCCCTTTAAAATTGCACTAATGCTGAATAACTTCCGGCTGTCATCTGTAGTATTGTATATATAAGTGATTTCCGAGCTGTCAATATTGTACGCGTCCCTTTAAAATCGCAATAATAATTCCGAACTTCCGTCTGCCATCTGTAGTATTGTATATATAAGTGATTGCCGAGCTGTCAATATTGTATGCGTCCCTTTAAAATCGCAATAATAATTCCGAACTTCCCGTCTGCCATCTGTAGTATTGTATATATAAGTGATTGCCGAGATGTCAATATTGTATGCGTCCCTTTAAAATCGCAATAATAATTCCGAATTTCCCGTCTGCCATCTGTAGTATTGTATATATAAGTGATTTCCGAGCTGTCAATATTGTATGCGTCCCTTTCAAATCGCATTAATACTGAATAACTTCCGGCTGCCATCTGTAGTATTGTATATATAAGTGATTGCCGAGATGTCAATATTGTATGCGTCCCTTTAAAATAGCACTAATACTGAAGAACTTCCGGCTGTCATCTGTAGTATTGTATATATAAGTGATTGCCGAGATGTCAATATTGTATGCGTCCCATTAAAATGGCACTAATACTGAATAACTTCCGGCTGTCATCTGTAGTATTGTATATATAAGTGATTGCAGAGCTGTAAATATTGTATGCGTCCCTTTCAAATCGCACTAATACTGAATAACTTCCGGCTGTCATCTGTAGTATTGTGTATATATAAGTGATTGCCGAGATGTCAATATTGTATGCGTCCCATTCAAATGGCACTAATACTGAAGAACTTCCGGCTGTCATCTGTAGTATTATATATATATATAAGTGATTTGCGATCTGACAATATTTATTAATTGTCCCATTGAAATCGCCTTAATAATGCTGTTCCAAACTGTTGTTTATGTATATGTTGTATTGTAGTATTGAGTGTTAAAGTTCCGAAAGGGGCGGTACAGTGGTGAATCTGTGATGTGTATGGTTGAATCTTCTAATGACGTCATGATATTATTACCCTGCCTATGTAGTTCATAAATCCTCATTGTGTTGTTGCATTTGACTACATTGTTATTGTGTGCTGAATAAAATCTAAATGTGTGCTTTGTGGTTGCGTGATGGGTGATGCGTGTTATGTACATGTACGTATATATATTGTGATTGTGTCCCACATATGCTGACTTCTATATAGCGGTCTGGCATTGTTGTTCCTTCCCATAAAGTGACATCTGTAATCTGGTGTACTGATGTTCTTGTTGTACGTAATTCCTAATGGTTTCTGGTGATGGAATCATGATGTTAAAAGTACAGTAAAATCCATATGTTGTGTTTTGTGATTCCTCTAGAGAATGTAATGTGTTTGTCCCCCATAATTTGAATGCACATGTATGAGTGAATGTTAAAAGTAATGTATGTGCATCCATGAGTGATCATGTGTTAAGCCTATGTAGATATGCTGTTGCTGCAAGCATATGAGTTGAATAACTGAAATGCAATAATAAAGGTAAATGAGAATTGTTTCCCATTGTGTAGTGTTTGTGAATCCTGAAAAGTTGACATTATTTTTGTGTCCGTTTAAATGTAATATTTTTAAACCTAAAATGTTGTTACTAGTGATGTTGAATTGTAGTTGATGTAATATAAAAGTCTGAAAGAATGTAATGGTGTTGTGAATATTCAAACAGTAAAATCCATAAATCCACCATAGGGAAATAGTCATTTGTTGATCTATTTATCATAGCTGTGTCTAACGCATGAAATCATGTCTTTTCTAGCGCTGGTATTTGGAGTTTTTCTGTCTACGCTATTTGCGTGCGTTAGGGAAATGAGGGTTTCGCGTGCACGAGCACGTCTTCCCAATAGAAATCAATGGAGGCTATGAAAATTGGTCTTTTTTTTTTTTCTAAGACTGGTTTTCATCGTAAAGTGAGTGACGTCATGAGCTTGTGTGAAAAATTAACTAAATTGTGTTCTTTTTGTAATAAATAAATATTTTGTGTATGTCATGTGGTGTATATTGTTTGTATGCATCGATGAGTGTATGTTTGTGATAATGTTATTAGTTAGATGTAGGTATTTGAGGGTCTTTTCCCGTGTGTCAATGTAAGTCAATGGGAAAATGGATTTATGTTGTTTTTTTTCAAACACCCGAGATCTCGCAACTTTAATCCTTTGTATTTTGCTGAAAAATTATTAAATATGAAAAATAAACATAGTGTAGTGTTTGTATGACTGTAAGTGTAGTTTGTGTAATATTTTTTATTTGATTTGTGGATGTTTTTTTTGTCGGTATATGTTTACTACTGGGTCAGAGGTGGCGGTAGAAATGTGAGCGTTAGGTTTTTTTTGAGTGTCGGTAACTGAACTCTAAATACCGGAGTACGTAAGAAACCCGCGTTAGGAGCCTCTCCAAATCTAGGCCAAATCTAGGCCTTAGATTTTCCTAGGTTTGATGTTATACTTAAGACTTCACTCACTGAGACCAAAACTTTGGTCCTGGATTTAAAACATACTAAATATATCAGGGACCAAATGGATTATGACCCTAAAAGTGTCTATGTGTGGAACAGATCGGATAGATCAAATACTTGACAAGCCCAGAATAGGGGTTTATCAAGGAGTAGGAACAGGAGAGATAACAGAAATGCTAGGTCATCAAGCAATAGCACAACTGTATCCCCTAGAACAGATAATAATGGTTCTTGTGGGGAAACTAGTAATGCAGGTTTGAGCTCTGGGACAGTAGTGCCACAGTCTACTCAGGGAGGTATACTTAAGATTAATGCTAATCGTAATGTACATTTTCAACCCTTGGATACACAGGTAGGTATCTGTACCAATTGAAGAACAAGTGGTTAGACCAAATATAGCAACACAGCAAACAAATACTCTGAACAAGGGGTCAAAATATGTCAGCAGTAACAACAAAACACAACATCATGCAGTTAGTCAGGATAAGAAAGATTTTGAACAGGTTTTTCAGGTGGCTTCAGAAAAAACAGGTATAGGACACGACTTGAAGGACAGATATCCATTGAGAGGGAACAGGGGCAATCCCAAGTATCAATGAGCAATGTCATTAATTTGTCATCAAAAGAACTAACAGAGGTACACATAAAACTGCTAAGTATGGGTCTTAATTTTGCACTATCTAGTAATTTTTTTTTTTTTTGAGACAATGTCGGATCTTAATAAATTATTACGTACGTTAACTTTACATAAGTTTTTCTCTGGTGGTACTTCAGATGTAGAAATAGAGACAATTGACAGAATACCTGCTAAGACTGGTGATAATACTCTCAGTATGATTAATTTTAAAGAAACCTGTGATCTGGTTACCTTAACCACACTTACAGCAGATACCACACACAATCAAGATCTACCCTCTGTAAATGAGTTTAGTGGCTTCAAACAAGCCTCTCCAAATCTAGGCCAAATCTAGGCCTTAGATTTTCCTAGGTTTGATGTTATACTTAAGACTTCACTCACTGAGACCAAAACTTTGGTCCTGGATTTAAAACATACTAAATATATCAGGGACCAAATGGATTATGACCCTAAAAGTGTCTATGTGTGGAACAGATCGGATAGATCAAATACTTGACAAGCCCAGAATAGGGGTTTATCAAGGAGTAGGAACAGGAGAGATAACAGAAATGCTAGGTCATCAAGCAATAGCACAACTGTATCCCCTAGAACAGATAATAATGGTTCTTGTGGGGAAACTAGTAATGCAGGTTTGAGCTCTGGGACAGTAGTGCCACAGTCTACTCAGGGAGGTATACTTAAGATTAATGCTAATCGTAATGTACATTTTCAACCCTTGGATACACAGGTAGGTATCTGTACCAATTGAAGAACAAGTGGTTAGACCAAATATAGCAACACAGCAAACAAATACTCTGAACAAGGGGTCAAAATATGTCAGCAGTAACAACAAAACACAACATCATGCAGTTAGTCAGGATAAGAAAGATTTTGAACAGGTTTTTCAGGTGGCTTCAGAAAAAACAGGTATAGGACACGACTTGAAGGACAGATATCCATTGAGAGGGAACAGGGGCAATCCCAAGTATCAATGAGCAATGTCATTAATTTGTCATCAAAAGAACTAACAGAGGTACACATAAAACTGCTAAGTATGGGTCTTAATTTTGCACTATCTAGTAAATTTTTTTTTTTTTGAGACAATGTCGGATCTTAATAAATTATTACGTACGTTAACTTTACATAAGTTTTTCTCTGGTGGTACTTCAGATGTAGAAATAGAGACAATTGACAGAATACCTGCTAAGACTGGTGATAATACTCTCAGTATGATTAATTTTAAAGAAACCTGTGATCTGGTTACCTTAACCACACTTACAGCAGATACCACACACAATCAAGATCTACCCTCTGTAAATGAGTTTAGTGGCTTCAAACAAGCCTCAGACTTTTACCCCATACATAATAGGGGCACACTCTTTTGGAAACTTTTTACAGAAGGGTAGAACAGGATCTTGCTACCTTGAACTCCAAACCAGATAAACTGGATAATCTCACTCATAGAGAAAGGAAAGCACTCAATGAGCTCAAACAAATGAGTAACATTGTAATACATAATGATGATAAGGGTGGGGCGGTTGTGGTCCTAGATAGAGTGGATTACATAAAGGAAGCTTTTCGACAGCTGCAGGATACAAGAAATAATGTTACCTTACCAGGTGATCCCACTAAGGTTTATCAGGGTGTCTTGAAGACACTTTTGGATGATGGATTGGAAGATGGGCACATAAATATATCCACGAGAAATTATCTATTTGTTGAACATCCTGTGGTTCCCATCTTCCACCATCTTCCAAAGGTGCATAAGAATGTCACCAATGTTCAGGGTCATCCCATAGTGAGTGGGATTAGCTCTCTCTCTCAGCATCTCTCGGAGGGGATAGATGCCATCTTAAATCCCATAGTGATTAAACTTCATAGCTATCTAAGGGACATCAAGCATGTTTTGAACCTTTTGAGTGAACAAAATTGGGTGGCGGTTCGCTACAGGTGGTTGACAATTGATGTAGCGGCCCTATACTCATCAATACCACATGAGGAAGGGTTAAAAGTCATTCAATTCATTTTGGAAATTATACAGTATTTACAGAGGGGTTGAGAGACTTTGTAATAAGAGCTATTAGGTATCTTTTGACACATAACTATTTTAAGTTTGAAGGACAGTTTTATTTCCAAAGATGTGGGACAGCGATGGGGACTAAATTTGCCCCATCATATGCCAACCTTTTTATGGGTTGGTGGGAGCTGTCCCACATCTTTGGAGATTCTAACATTTACCAGGAGCAGATTGTATTTTACAAAAGATACATTCATGATCTGCTATTAATTTGGTAAGGATCAGTGGGAGACTTGGGGATGTTTTTGTGTCTTTTGAATGATAACAATATGGGTTTGAAATTCACTTTTGAACAACATGTTAAGAGCATTTAGTTTCTTGATTTGGTTTTGACAGGTAATAGTGATGGTCGTGTCATCAGTGATACCTATCAGAAACCTATTACAAAAAACACGCTTCTGCATGCTAAGAGCTGCCATCCTCCACATGTGCCTTTTACAGTGGCCAAAGGCCAATTCATAAGATTGAGGAGAAATGGCACAGAGGATAGAGTCTATACCATGCAGAACAGGGATCTGATGAGAAGATTCAAGGAGAGCGGATACAAGAAGTCAGTACTTGACAGAGCCGAGGAACAAGTTGCAAAGATTGACAGACAAACTTTACTCAAAGATAAGACTATGGAACATAATGGTCACAGTACTAAGAAAAATGGAGTATATTTTGTAACAAATTTTAGTTCACAGTATCAGGAAGTCTGTATAATTGTTAAAAAGCACTTTAAACTCTTTACCGCTAACAGTGGTTTGATTAATTGTGTAGACAGCACGCTACAGTGCTCTTATAGAAAGAGTAAAACTTTGGGCAACTTTATGTCCCCCTCCTGTCTGATGAAACCAACTAGTTCAACACAAAGCTCATGTCTCCAACATAAAGGGATGTTTAAATGTGGCAAGGGAAGGTGCAGAGTGTGTGAATATGCTCTGGTTGCAGATCACATCTGCTCCATGACCACAGGTGACAGGTTCAAAATAGAATCATGCTTCAATTTCACCTCCACATACATCATTTATGTTATAACATGCATGGACTGTGAGATCCAATACGTAGGGCTGACGACTAATGACGCCAACACATGTATTAGAAACCATCTGTCAACAATAGGAGTGGGTGAAGCTACTACCCCTCTTGTCCAGCATTTTGCATGGAAACACAATAAATCTCTGGTAAGCTTTTGTTGGCAGGCTATTAAGAAAGTGACTACACCTTTCAGGGGTGGAGACAGGGACAAAGTGCTGGGCAAGAGGGAAATGTATTGGATCTTTAAACTAGGTACAAGGGTTCCACTTCTCTCATAAATTATTGGAAGTAATTGAATTTATATATGGGACACCACGTTGATTATTTCAAATAGGTAGTGTGTGCATTTGTTGCATAACCTCGCTTTAGATACTTTCTAGTTACTTTGAGAAAAACAGTTCATTTGTATCTATCATTCTAAGGGTAATTGTTCATTGCTTAACTATGTTTGGAATATCCATTGACAATCTCACATTATCGTTGATTGTAGACACTACTACTATTATTATTATTATTATTATTATTATTATTATTACTATTGTTATTATATATTATATTATAATGCACAATTATATCTGGGTTTTTATATTTATATTAAATACCTGGATATTGCAAATTCTCAGTTTTTTTGCTTCAAAATAATACTGTTTCAATAATCCTGTTAAAAGGATAGCTGTGTTAAAACAGTATTATTTTGAAGCAAAAAAAAATGAGAATTTGCATATCTAATTTGCATAACTTACCCAGAATTCTCTTGTGCATTGGTAACATTGTATATGAGTTAGTTCTGGGGAAAAGCAAGCAGGGATACTTGCCTAGATGTGCTAATTTCCTATGCAAATATTTACATTGATTTAATTTTGAGACATGGAGGATTTTAATTTCAGTTTTTTATCTCCCCCCATAATTTCAATGAATTTTGGTTTAACCTTGAAAAAAGCTTTACCAATGCAGCAACCAGAAATCTATCTCCTACTGATGAGTTCAAAAAAGAATGAAACAGGCTGTCTAGTGAGTGATTTCTGGTTTGCTGTAATAATCCTGTTTAAAGGATAGCTGTGTTAAAACAGTATTATTTTGAAGCAAAAAAACTGAGAATTTGCATATCTAATTTGCATAACTTACCCAGAATTCTCTTGTGCATTGGTAACATTGTATATGAGTTATTTCTGGGGAAAAGTAAGCGGGGATACTTAGATGTGCTAATTTCCTATGCAAATATTTACATTGATTACCTATACATATATATATATATACATATATATATATATATATATATATATATATATATATATATATATATAAATATATATATATGTGTATATATATATATATATATATATGATTATATAGAGGTATATATATATATATATATATATATATATATATATATATATACAGTAAATACATAGAACATGCAGAGCACTGAAATGTAAAATATTTACAGTAAATACATAGTTAAAACCTGAATATTGCATAAATATCTTTTTTCATGTTTTTATCTTCTTAGCTGCAAAGGGATCCAATGCACTTCTATATATGTCTATATATGGATACATATGTATTTATCTGTTTATATATAAGTATATATGTCTGAAAATATATACACATATAAATACATAAATACATATTTACAGATATACAAATATATATCTTTGTACATGTATATGTATATATCTCAATGTTAAAGCCCTATGTCTGCCTTGCTAACTCCTGAGGTCTCATATTTTTAAAATACGTTTTATTAGATAGTGTTATTATGAGTGTAACTTTAATTTGTAATGTAGTTTTTGATGTGTTTTGTGCAACGTTATAGTTCCGCGAAACAGTTTACCAGAGCTCTGAGGACACGGTATTCATTCTAGAGTAAACCAGTAGTAAGCCCAATGAGCGCAAACATCCGCAATAAACTCCTGATCGCTTGCACACAAACATTTACACTCCACTCGTAATCTGGTCCATAGTGGGTTTAGTTTTTTATGGCTACAACAGGTGAGAATTGTTCTGGTAACTATAGCATAGAGTATAAGGAGACCAAACACTTTAGTATGGAGTTAGAGATATTTGGCAGAAGTGATAAGAAATACATTTTACAGAGGCAGCACAACACATAGGCAGTGCTAACATTCACAAACATTATTTGCTGTAGAGGCACTAGTAGAGCACTGAAAGGTAATCTCAACAGCAAGTTGAACATCTGTGTTTCCCACTCTTTGATATAGAGAAGCACCTTGCTGCAGCCCATAAATTGATAAGGCTAGGAGCCCCAGTTGTAGATAACTTAAAAAGAGTGAGAGAGTCTGCTAGCAATTGCAGCTTTCCCTTTTTCATATTCTGAAAGTGGAAATCCAAGAGCAGCGCAGTAAGTTCTAAGTGCTACAACTACTTCCTGTTCTGTACTGACACCATCTGTCCCACCCCCACTTACTTGCCAAGGTTCACCCAGCAGCTGCAAATACTATGATAAATATAGGGCCCCTACACAGCAGGTCATGCAGGCTTTGGGATTTTTTTGTATATAATTTTTGTTAGCATATAGATGGCTTTATATTATTCCATTAACAGATCAGATGCAGCTTTATAAACTGCACAGGGCTGCATCTTCTGTGCCTGCACCAGCCCTCATTCCAAAAACAGCAACAGCCCGTCTGGTCTGCCCCTGCTTGGCAGGGCCTTTTACGCATTTTTCTCCTATAAATGCTACTTTTACATATTATACATAAGTTGAAAGCACTGTGGAATCTGTTGGCACTCTACAAAGAACTAATAATAATTATAATAACTTCCAGCTTCAGCACTTTTTCTTATAGAATTCAATGAGTTCCACCCCTTTGATGTCTGCACTATAATTTATTTCCAAACCAGAGAATCTTTGATCATTTGGACAATAGAAAGTAATGAAGCTATACTTCTTGTTAAATAAGTTACCTACCTCTGCTAGTGGGCTAAACAGGGGCATTCTATAGGCAAAATTTCTCCTGCGGTCTGGCATATTATCCAAACATTTTTCCTCCTGCAGATCTCACAGTTTTTTCTTGCAAACTAAAAGATGATAAGATTGTGTCTAATTCCGCAAAACATGTATCACCCTAATAGAAAAACACATGAATACAAAAATGGAGGTGATTTTAAAGTAATATACACTAAAAGACGAGTAATCTGATCTGTATTGGCAACAGGATTTTACTTGTAAAGTGTGTCCCTGCTCCCTGCTAACTTCACTCTCCCCAGCCAAGTTTCCCTTTCTAGCAAGCTCCATTATACTTTATAGGAGACATATTGCCACTCACAGGGACAGACCCTTTCTTTTTTTAGATAATTCCATAAGATTACTCCTCTGAATGTCAACGTGGTTTTTCATGTCTTGTCTGGAGAAGTTTTGATCGTAGGGTCCATAGTCATTTCCTTGTTCCCACTTTCAAACAAAAAAAAAAGTCTTAGATAAAATATGAACTTTAAAAATATTAATTTTGCATTAAAAATGATAAAAAGTTCAAAGGAAAGTATTAATTGCATGTGTCATTAACATACGGCTAGATTACGAGTTTTGCAGTAAGAGCGGCTCGGTGCTAACTTGCAAGTTATTGTCACAGCTCACCTCCCTATAGAGCTGCTATTACAGGTTTTCATAAACCCCTGGCGTTATCAGGCAATATTGCAGCATTGAGCAAAATTGAGCTCCATACCGCACTCAAATACCAGCGCTGCTTTGAGCTGGTTTTACCTGCTTGTGCACGATTTCCCCATAGACATCAATGGGGAGAGCCAGCTAAAAAAAAACTAACACCTGCAATAAAGGAACGTAAAGCTCTGTAACGCAGCCCTATTGATTCCTATGGGGAAACAAAAGTTATGTTTACACCTAACACCCTAACATAAACCCCGAGTCTAAACACCCCTAATCTGTCACCCCCAACATCACCGCCACCTACCTACACTTATTAACCCCTAATCTGATGCCCCCGACATCGCCGCCACCTACATTACACTTATTAACCCATAATCTGCTGCATCAACACCACCGACACCTACATTATACATATTAACCCCTAATCTGCCGCCTCCGACAATTCCGCCACCTACATTACATTTATTAACCCCTAATCTGTCACCCCCAACATCACCGCCACCTACCTACACTTATTAACCCCTAATCTGACGCCCCCGTTATCGCCGCCACCTACATTACACTTATTAACCCATAATCTGCCGCATCAACACCACCGACACCTACATTATACATATTAACCCCTAATCTGCCGCCTCCGACAATTCCGCCACCTACATTACATTTATTAACCCCTAATCTGCCACCCCTGACACTGCCGATACCTACATTATACTTATTAACCCCTAATCTGCCACCCCCGACAATGCCGCCACCTACATCACACTTATTAACCCCTAATCTGCTTCCCCAACGTTGCTTCCACTATACTAAAGTTATTAACCCCTAAACCTAACCCTAAGTCTAACCCTAACACTAACACCAACTAACTTTAATAAAATTAAAATAAATCTAAATAAAATTTACTATCATTTACTAAATAATTCATATTTAAAACTAAATACTTACCTGTAAAATAAACCCTAAGATAGCTACAATATAACTAATAGTTACATTGTAGCTAGCTTAGGTTTTATTTTTATTTCACAGGCAAGTTTGTATTTATTTTAACTAGATAGACTAGTTAGTAAATAGTTATTAACTATTTACTAACTACCTAGTTAAAATTAATACAAATTTACCTGTAAAATAAAACCTAACCTGTCTTATACTAACACCTAACATTACACTAAAATTAAATAAATTACATTAATTAAATGCAATTAACTAAATTACAAAAAAAACAAAAACACTAAATTACACAAAATAAAAAAGAAATTATCAAATACTTAAACTAATTGCACCTAATCTAATAGCCCTATCAAAATAAAAAAGCCCCCCCCCCAAATAAAAAACCCCCTAGCCTACAATAAACTACCAATGGCCATTAAAAGGGCCTTTTGCTGGGCATTGCCACAAAGAAATCAACTCTTTTACCTGTAAAAAAATAATACAAACAACCACCCAACAGTAAAACTCACCACCCACACAACCAAACCCCCAAAATAAAATCCTATCTAAAAAAACCTAAGCTCCCCATTGCCCTGACATTTCCCTTAAAATGGCATTTAGCTCTTTTTCTGCCCAAACCCTAAGCTAAAAATAAAACCCACCCAATAAACCCTTAAAAAAACCTAACACTAACCCCCGAAGATCCACTTACAGTTTTTGAAGACCAGACATCCATCCTCAAGGAAGCCGGGAGAAGTCTTCATCCAAGCGGTAAGAAGTCCTCAACGAAGCCAGGAGAAGTCTTCATCCAAGTGGAAAGAAGTGGTCCTCCAGACGGCAGAAGTCTTCATCCAGACGGCATCTTCTATCTTCATCCTTCTGACACGGAGCGGCTCCATCTTCAAGACATCCGGCACGGAGCATTCTCTTCTTCCGATGGCTCTTCAAGAATGAATTCTCCTATAAATGATGTCTTCCAAGATGGCGTCCCTTGAATTCCGATTGGCTGATAGAATTCTATCAGCCAATTGGAATTAAAGGTGAAAAAATCCTATTGGCTGATGCAATCAGCCAATAGGATTAAGCTTCAATCCTATTGGCTGTTCCAATCAGCCAATAGAATGTGAGCTCAATCCTATTGGCTGATTTAATCAGCCAATAGGATTGAAGCTCAATCCTATTGGCTGATTGCATTAGCCAATAGGATTTTTGACCTTTAATTCCGATTGGCTGATAGAATTCTATCAGCCAATCGGAATTCAAGGGATGCCATCTTGGATGATGTCATTTAAAGGAGAATTCATTCTTGAAGAGTCATGGAAAGAAGTGTCGGAAGGATGAAGATAGACGATACCGTCTGGATGAAGACTTCTGCCCGTCTGGAGGACCACTTCTTGCTGCTTGGATGAAGACTTCTGCGGCTTCGTTGAGGATGGATGTCCGGTCTTCAAAAACTGTAAGTAGATCTTCGGGGGTTAGTGTTAGTTTTTTTTAAGGGTTTATTGGGTGGGTTTAATTTTTAGCTTAGGGTTTGGGCAGAAAAAGAGCTAAATGCCCTTTTAAGGGCAATGCCCATCCAAATGCCCTTTTCAGGGCAATGGGGAGCTTAGGTTTATTTAGATAAGATTTTATTTGGGGGGGTTGGTTGTGTGGGTGGTGGATTTTACTGTTTGGGGGTTGTTTGTATAATTTTTTTTACAGGTAACATATTTCTTTGGGGCAATGCACCACAAAAGGCACTTTTAAGGGCTGTTGGTAGTTTATTGTAGGCTAGGTTTTTTTATTGGGGGGGGGGGCTTTTTTATTTTGATAGGGCTATTAGATTAGGTTTAATTAGTTTAAATATTTGATAATTTCTTTTTTTATTTTGTGTAATTTACTGTGTTTTTTTGTAATTTATTTAATTGTATTTAATTAATGTAATTTATTTAATTGTAGTGTAAGGTTAGGTGTTAGTGTAACTCAGGTTAGGTTTTATTTTACAGGTAAATTTGTATTTATTTTATCTAGGTAGCTAGTAAATAGTTAATAACTATTTACTAACTAGTCTACCTAGTTAAAATAAATACAAATTTAGCTGTGAAAAAAAAATAAAACCTAAGCTAGCTTCAATGTAACTATTAGTTATACTGTAGCTAGCTTAGGGTTTATTTTATAAGTAAGAATTTAGTTTTAAATAGGAATTGTTTAGTTAATGATAGTAATTTTTATTTAGATTTATTTTAAATATATTAAAGTTAGTGGGTGTTAGGGTTAGATTTAGGATTAGGTTTAGGGGTTAATAACTTTAGTATAGTGGAGGCGATGTTAGGGACAGCAGATTAGGGGTCAATAACAGTAATGTAGGTTGCGGCGATGTTAGGGACAGCAGATTAGGGTTAATAATATTTAACTAGTGTTTGCGATGCGGAAGTGCGGCGGTTTAGGGGTTAATATGTTTATTATAGAGGCAGCGATGTCGGGAGCAGCAGATTAGGGGTTAATAATTTTATTTTAGTGTTTGCGATGCGGGAGGGCCTCGGTTTAGGGGTTAATAGGTAGTTTATGGGTGTTAGTGTACTTTTTAGCACTTTAGTTATGAGTTTTATGTTACAGCTCTGTAACATAAAAGCAATAACTACTCACTTTTAGTTTACAGTAAGAGCCATAACGCTGCTTTTTCACTCATACCGCAAAACTCGTAATCTAGCCGTAAATTTGTTATTAGACTAGCAAATTATTTCCCCTTGGCTGCTTTTTAATATTTTTTTGTTCTAAGTTGGTTTATGAAAAGTATGCAAAAACTCCTTGAACATATATTTAGTAAATCCAATTGTAGAAAATTCAGATGTTTTGGAGTGGCAGTTAGAGGGTTGATGGCAGTGGGGATCTCGTGCTTAGAGAAATAATAGTAACTGAGGACGGTGCTTGGTTAATAGTGATGGGTGTCTTAGTCATTAAGCAATTTATTGTGGTGGGGCAGCTGGGCTAATATTAACATGATGAAGATGATTTAGAGTTTAGGAATACATTTAATAATTTTCCCAAAAGACTTCCAGTTCCCATAATAAATCTAAGTAACACACTAGTTCAAGAGTCTCACTATCACCTAAGGTCCCCTGCAAGGCCACCTAAGTGCAAAGACCCCCTAGCCCCCAAGCAGAGCTTCATTCATAGTTCTACACAAAGGGAGCCCTCCATGACCTCCTGCATAAAGAGATCCCACAAAGTGTATGAGCTGTCTTGTATGACCTATCTGACCTCATAATCCGCTGTTACCTTGACTTGAAGCTTTTATCTTTAGCATCTTCTAAGTTGCACATACTAATTCTAAATTAAAGTATTACCTGAGCAAACTGGCCATGGTATTGGTGATATGTACTGCATTAAGCTTACTATTGTCTTTTATTTCAACTGCAATTTTCAAAAAAACTTTAATTATTCTTTTAAATTGTTATGCAGAGTCTACGCAGGTAAAATACCAGGCAGTGGGAGAAAATAGGTTTTACTGGTCATATAAAAAAAAACATTTAATTAAATATATATTTTAGCAGATATAATAATATCTATATAATAAATAATTTACATTTGTTTAAATAAGTAGTTATAGAAAATCATTTGCAATTTTTTTTAATAAGTAGAAGTTTTTGTTTTCTCTGTGAAACCATTTTTAAATTATGTTGACTTGAGAACTGAGACATAATGTAGGACTTAATTAAAAATAATGAGGATTTAAATAAAATCTAACAATTACACAATACAGTCAACAAATAATTTTTTTTAACCGCTCACTTTTTTGGTCAGACTTGGAAATACCGCAAATCCACTTACGTAAATTGCATATCCTATTTTTTCAATGGGACTTGCATAGCGCCGGTATTATGAGTCTGCCAAAAAGTGAGCGGTAGACCCTCTCCTGTCAAGACTGGTACAGCATTTTAAAGTCAGTAGTTAGGAGTTTTACACTACAACGCCGTAGCATAAAACTCTTAACTAAAGTGCTAAAAAGTACAATAACACCCATAAACTACCTATTAACCCATAAACCGAGGCTCTCCCACATCGCAAGCACTTAAAAAAAAAAATTAACCCCTAATCTGCCAAACCGGACATCGCCCCCACTATAATAAATATATTAACCCCTAAACCGCCGCACTCCCGCCTTGCAAACATTAGTTAAATATTATTAACCCCTAATCTGCCGTCCCTAAAATCGCCGACACCTACCTACATTTATTAACCCCTAATCTGCCGCCCCCAACATCACCGCCACTATACTAAAGTTATTAACCCCTAAATCTAAGTCTATCCCTAACCCTAACACCCCCTAACTTAAATATAATTAAAAGAAATCTAAATAAATATTCCTATCATTAACTAAATTATTCCTATTTAAAACTAAATACTTACCTATAAACAGTGACGTGCAGTGACGTCAGAGGCTAGTGAGGCAGTGGCTAGGATACGCCTTCATTCTTTAGATATCCTTTGTTGAAGAAATAGCAATGCACATGGGTGAGCCAATCACATGAGGTATCTATGTGCAGCCACCAATCAGCAGCTACTGAGCATATTTAGATATTATTTTCAACAAAGGACATCAAAAGAATGAAGAAAATTAGATATTAGATGTAAATTTGAAAGTTATTTAAATTTGCATATGGGTTTCATATGGGTTTCATGTCCCTTTAAATGGTGTCTTGGAAAATTGGTCAACTTAGTAAACATCTGATTTTAGTCTAAAAGGATTGTAACAGAAACTCTTGCCAGATAACACAATGCTTGCTCTGATTATGAGATCTAGAAATCCATGCCCATTAAAATATGTTTAAAACATACTTTTTACTTTAATGCTGCAAATTATGCTTATAGATTCTTTCATTACATAAGGGATGAGAGTCAGAGGGGGGGGAAGAGAGACAGAGAGAGAAAGAGACCATGGGGGAGAACAAAACATAAGGAGAGAGATGGATAGATAGAGAGACACACACACACACACAAGTGGGGGGGACCACTGCATTTTAAAGTAATAAAACAGCAGAGCTACAGAGAGTTCAGAAAATTAGTCTATAATTTAGTGTGACGTACAGAGGCAAGCTGCTAAGTTAGTGGGTGTAAAGTTTGAGTAAACAAAATACAAAAACGATCCTTTGCTGTAAAAGAGTAAAAAAAACACTAAACCACATTCATTAAATTATCATTTTCACTAACAGAATACCTTTCTGTAAAATCTTACTTCAATAAGATGTGGGTGAAACACTGCTCTCTGTGCCTCTCTCTTCCTGCTCTGTACGGATTCAGGAAGTGACAGTGGCACATTCCACTGCACTTAGAGGGGAAGAACAGAACTCTCTTTTTCACTTTAGCAAAGCTAGCAGGTTCACAGGACAGCAACAAAATAAATGAAAGTTGTTTTTTTCCGTTTTTGTTTTGTTTTATATGATTTAACATCCAGCCCCAACCCTATGTTCCACTTACTAATGCCTCTCGCTGGATTGGTTCAGCCCAAATAGGACTGCCTCAAATAAAGCACTTATGGGCCATGCAATGATCTTAACCACTTTCATCCAGTAGATGGCGCAGCATGTTGTGTAATGGTGGGCAGACCTGCTTGTGCCTCTCCATTGCACAACATATAGCTGTGAGAGAAAAAAATGCTGGGGAAAAAAAAATACAATTTTGTTTTTTTAAAGCCAATAAAAAAATATATATTTTTGCCCATATGAGAGGTGAAGCACTGCCTCACCTGCCTCTAGTGACTGCACATCACTGCCTATAAAATAAACCCTAAGATAGCTACAATATAACTAATAGTTACATTGTAGCTATCTTAGGGTTTATTTTTATTTTACAGGCAAGTTTGTATTTATTTTAACTAGGTAGAATAGTTACTAAATAGTTATTAACTATTTAATAACTACCTAGCTAAAATAAATACAAAACTACCTGTACAATTACACCTAACACTACACTATAATTAAATTAATTCCCTAAATTAAATTAAATTGAATACAATTAAATAAAATTAGCTAAAGAAACAAAAAAAAACCACTAAATTACAATAAATAATAATAAATTACAAGATTTTTAAACTAATTACACCTAATCTAATCCTCCCTAACAAAATAAAAAAGCCCCCCAAAATAAAAAAGCCCTACCCTACACTAAATTACAAATAGGCCTTAAAAGCTCTTTTACCTGTAAAAAATTACAAATCCCCCCCCAACATTAAAACCCACCACCCACACAACCAACCCTACTCTAAAACCCACCCAATACCCCCTTAAAAAACCAAACACTAACCCCTTGAAGATCACCTTACCGGAAGAAGTCTTCATCCAAGCCGGGCTAAGTGGTCCTCCAGACAGGCAGAAGTTTTCATCCAGATGGCATCTTCTATCTTCATCCATCCGGCGTGGAGCGGGTCCATCTTCAATACATCCGACGCGGAGCATCCTCTTCATCCGACGGCTCGTTTAGACTCAGGGTTTATGTTAGGGTGTTAGGTGTAGACATAAATTTTATTTCCCCATAGGAATAAATGGGGCTGCGTTAGTGAGTTACACGCTGCTTTTTTGCAGGTGTTAGACTTTTTTTCAGCCGGCTCTCCCTGTTGATTCCTATGGGGAAATCGTGCATGAGCACGTTACATCAGCTCACCGCTGACTTAAGCAGCGCTGGTATTGGAGTGAGATTTGGAGCAAAATTTTGCTCAACGCTCACTTCTTGTCTTTTAACTACGAGTTTCTGAAAACTCGTAATACCAGCGCTGTAGGTAAGTGAGTGGTGAGGGAAAACTGCTCGTTAGCACCGCACAGCCTCTAACGCAAAACTCGTAATCTAGCCGAATGTATCTTTTGCTACAGACTATAAAAGTCACTTTCCTAAAGGGACATCACCATGCCATGAAAAGAAGAGTTTATATGCTGAGGCAACATGGGCACTTAATTCCTCTTCTAGATAAGCATAATAACACATTTACTGGAGCAGTAAATATATAAGATAAGGAAATGTTACTAAATAACAAGGACATATCTGCCAACCCATAATGTGGTAATCTAAATGCATCAATAATGTAGAGGTAACAGTGTCATAGCTCTTTCTTTTATCCAAAAACTCCCCTCTTCCACCTTTTACCTAAGCTTCATAAGTTCCTAGAATGAAGATACTTTTATGGGCAAACAATAGAATATGTAGCTCGTCCACCCAGAGGTGGAGATAGAACTAAGTTACTCTATCGTAGAGAAGCTTTTTGAATAAGATTACCAAAAGGTTTCAATTCTGTGTTTGATCTGATTAACCACTGGGAGTAAATGTGGTGTGATCATTCTATAATATTTATATATATATATATATATATAAGAAAAAAGAGAAACTGATAGAAGAGTATAGGGCGCAAATAATATCAATTAGTTATAATATATTGTAAATGTTCAATTGATATGTAGAATAATATATAGATATTCCAGTTCAGCTTGAGGAATAAGAGATACACTGTGTGTAGTAAAGCCACATATATGATAAATACAATAGTATATAATATACTTATAGTGGATATATAATGACTAGACACAATTAAAATACAATAGAATGAAATAATATAAAATAAAAACAATAAATAAAGCACTTATTAGGCTAAAATTGCATTAAACACGAAAAAATAAATAAAAAATATGATAAAACATACAATGCAATACAAACAATTCATGCATAGCACATATAAAGGTTAATATAATATGCAGTGAAAGATCATCTGAATAAATAAAAGGTAATATATGATATATAAGAGATTGCCATCCAAAAAACAGATCTCTTAAGGGGTGTCTACTTACACTCCTTTACCTTAATCAGTATGAGGTAAGTGCCGCGCAGTATCAGTAGAGAACTCCCTTGAATCACCAGCTGTTCAGTGAATAGGATAACCACTTGCAGGACTTGAGTCAAAGTGCTTGTCTTTATGGGAGTAATATAACCCCCTTCACCAGATGGCCATGAGCATGTAAAACAAATAAAAACAATAATAGTGCAACCCCGTATGTAAATTATGACAATTACTTTATTTCATACAGTGCACTCACATTTAATACCCTCAAATATGTATGAGGTATAATATTAGCAATATAAAAGCAGAGACCGGTTGTTCCAGTCCGCAATATTCGGCAAACACTCTTCTCAAATAGCTGTGCTCAGCTTTTTCGTATTAGAGTTCAAAGTAAGACCAAAATACAGCAGTCCTGGTGTGTCCTATTTTATGTTAGTCACTTAGTCCTTACGCGTTTCAAAGGCATTAATATTTCTCAGCCTTCTTCATCAGAGGATTTACAGACAGCTGGTAAACGAGCTGAATTTAAAGCGGAGCGGCGGCACACTCCCCCTAAAAACAGAAATCTCATTGGAGCAAAAAAGAATCACATGACCGGCCGTCTGCCTTTGAGAATTTTGAGTCATGGATTGGTTGTTGTTCAGTCTAATTCAAAGTCCCTTATTTGAAAAAATGGCGATTATACAAATAAAAGGCGGCACCTTATGTACAACCTAAAATAACATCTTCTAAGTATCCTAAACTCTTTATAGTACTTGCGGAACATTGTAATATGCATTTCTATATATTTACAAATTATATTCCAATAGTAGCATTTGATGTATGGCTTATATTAAAAACGAACATTAAAAAAGAATAATAATATGGAACTATCTTAAAATATATGTGATAGAAAAAACTAATATGCAAGAAAGAAAGAAAAAATTTATATATATATATATATAGATATCCCTAAAAAAAAGAATAAGTAGTATGTGATATACACTATAGAAAAGATATAGCTAAAAGAGGGTTATGCAACGTTAGCGTAAGGGGCATAGAAGGTATGCGTTATTATCTGATACAAGAAGTTTACAAAATATGTATAAATATAAGAAATAAATATTATTTCAACTGCTTGATCTCCTCAGCAGAGTAATACTAGGAAATGACTGAAGTTTATTTTAATATGTATTAGTCAAAAGTTATTTTTGTGGATAGAGATAGTAGCATTCCTATCTAATATCACTAGACTTTGATGATTTATCTATCTCGGAAAATTAAAATAAAATCGGTATCCAGAAAAGTACATAAAACTATATATTAATATGAAAATATTAAAATATTAAGAATAAACCTATGAAAGTTAAAATCTAAAAGTGTTCTCAAAACATAGATGTTGATCGTGGCAAAAACTTTTTAAAAACCCACCTCAGTATATCTCCATAGGGGGAAGAAAACATTAGTTAATCTCCATACTATATGGAGAGATTATGTTGTGTATTATAAAACGCTGTTTATACCCATAAGATTACTTAAGATAATATAAATTAAAATAATGATAAAATAATCTCCATACTATATGGAGAGATTATGTTGTGTATTATAAAACGCTGTTTATACCCATAAGATTACTTAAGATAATATAAATTAAAATAATGATAAAATACCAATATTATATATAATAGTTAGAACAGATATTATAAAAAAGTTAAAAATTCCTAAAATTAACTAATATTACATCTTTTTAGATCATACTATAAAATTATTGTTCAATTTAAAACTATGTGTATATAATTTGTACGCTAAAATTCAGACTAAAAGCCTAATGGACCAAAAGTCAGAGATGTGAGAATAATTTTGAAGTTAAAAAAATGGATAAAGGAGTTTTTTAAGTTAAAAATGCTGCCAAATCAATGTCTTTATTGTGGCCTTGTGGAATTAGGGTTCCTAGTGTGTAGATCCAATATGTCTCTCTTTTTCGGAGTTTCAGTTCTCTGTCTCCTCCTCGCTTATGGTTTTGTACACATTCTATAATGGTTCCCCTTAGACATGAGGGATCTTTATTGTGTTTTTCCTTGTAGTGTGCAGAGAGATTGTGACGAACACAAGGCCCTTTAAGAAGAGGTTGCTAGAGCATATCAACAATATAGAAAATGGAGAAAAAACTCACAATCTCTCTGCACACTACAAGGAAAAACACAATAAAGATCCCTCATGTCTAAGGGGAACCATTATAGAATGTGTACAAAGCCATAAGCGAGGAGGAGACAGAGAACTGAAAGACATATTGGATCTACACACTAGGAACCCTAATTCCACAAGGCCACAATAAAGACATTGATTTGGCAGCATTTTTAACTTAAAAAACTCCTTTATCCATTTTTTTAACTTCAAAATTATTCTCACATCTCTGACTTTTGGTCCATTAGGCTTTTAGTCTGAATTTTAGCATACAAATTATATACACATAGTTTTAAATTGAACAATAATTTTATAGTATGATCTAAAAAGATGTAATATTAGTTAATTTTAGGAATTTTTAACTTTTTTATAATATCTGTTCTAACTATTATATATAATATTGGTATTTTATCATTATTTTAATTTATATTATCTTAAGTAATCTTATGGGTATAAACAGCGTTTTATAATACACAACATAATCTCTCCATATAGTATGGAGATTAACTAATGTTTTCTTCCCCCTATGGAGATATACTGAGGTGGGTTTTTAAAAAGTTTTTGCCACGATCAACATCTATGTTTTGAGAACACTTTTAGATTTTAACTTTCATAGGTTTATTCTTCATATTTTAATATTTTCATATTAATATATAGTTTTATGTACTTTTCTGGATACCGATTTTATTTTAATTTTCCGAGATAGATAAATCATCAAAGTCTAGTGATTTTAGATAGGAATGCTACTATCTCTATCCACAAAAATAACTTTTGACTAATACATATTAAAATAAACTTCAGTCATTTCCTAGTATTACTCTGCTGAGGAGATCAAGCAGTTGAAATAATATTTATTTCTTATATTTATACATATTTTGTAAACTTCTTGTATCAGATAATAACGCATACCTTCTATGCCCCTTACGCTAACGTTGCATAACCCTCTTTTAGCTATATCTTTTCTATAGTGTATATCACATACTACTTATTCTTTTTTTAGGGATATCTATATATATATAAAATTTTTATTTCTTTCTTGCATATTAGTTTTTTCTATCACATATATTTTAAGATAGTTCCATATTATTATTCTTTTTTAATGTTCGTTTTTAATGTTCATTTTTAATATAAGCCATACATCAAATGCTACTATATTATAAAAGACAAGTGTTTGTCTGAAGCCGTCATGCGCAGTACAGACAAACACTTGGCCTTAGATTCTATTCTCGCGCACCTCGGCATAGCTGACAGCTGACAGATTGGGAGCGCGAGGTACACAGCATACAAGCAGCTGTGAGATAGGGAGCGCAAGCTACTCAAAAGCGCTCCCCAGACCTCACAGCTGTTTGTGGCCGACGGGAGCGTCGCGAGGGGCGTGGCCGGGCGTCGCGAGGGGCGTGACTGGGCGGGTGTTGCCGCGATGGGGCGTGGCCGGGCGGCGTCCCGCGAAGACAGAGCCAGAGAGGGAGCAGGAGGGGGGGGCAGAGAGCCAAAGAGAAGGGGGGGGCAGAGAGCCAAAGAGAAGGGGGGGGGGCAGAGAGCCAAAGAGAAGGGGGGGGGCAGAGAGCCAAAGAGAAGGGGGGGGGCAGAGAGCCAAAGAGAAGGGGGGGGCAGAGAGCAAAAGAGAATGGGGGGGCAGAGAGCCAAAGAGAAGGGGGGGGGCAGAGAGCCAAAGAGAAGGGGGGGGGGCAGAGAGCCAAAGAGAAGGGGAGGGGCAGAGAGCCAAAGAGAAGGGGGGGGGGCAGAGAGCCAAAGAGAAGGGGGGGGCAGAGAGCCAAAGAGAAGGGGGGGGCAGAGAGCCAAAGAGAAGGGGGGGGCAGAAAGCCAAAGAGAAGGGGGGGCAGAGAGCCAAAGAGAAGGGGGGAGGCAGAGAGCCAAAGAGAAGGGGGGAGGCAGAGAGCCAAAGAGAAGGGGGGGGCAGAGAGCCAAAGAGAAGGGGGGGGGGCAGAGAGCCAAAGAGAAGGGGGGGGCAGAGAGCCAAAGAGAAGGGGGGGGGCAGAGAGCCAAAGAGAAGGGGGGGGCAGAGAGCCAAAAAGAAGGGGGGGGCAGAGAGCCAAAGAGAAGGGGGGGGGGAGAGAGAGCCAAAGAGAAGGGGGGGAGAGAGAGCCAAAGAGAAGGGGGGGAAGAGAGCCAAAGAGAAGGGGGGGAGAGCCAAAGAGAAGGGGGGGAGAGCCAAAGAGGGGGGGAGAGAGAGAGCCAAAGAGGAAAAAGAGCCAAAAAGGAGAGAGAGCCAAAGAGGGGGGAGAGAGAGCCAAAGAGGGGGGAGAGAGAGCCAAAGAGGGGGGGGGGGAGCCAAAGGGGGGGGGGAGAGAGCTAAAGGGGGGGAGAGCCAAAGAGGGGGGAGAGAGAGAGCCAAAGAGGAAAGAGAGCCAAAGAGGAGAGCAAAAGAGGGGAGAGAGACAAAGAGGGGGGAGAGAGAGCCAAAGGGGGGGCAGAGCCAAAGAGGGGGGGGGGAGCCAAAGAGGGGGGGAGAGAGCCAAAGAGGGGGGAAGAGCGCCAAAGAGGGGGGAGAGAACAAAAGAGGGGGGAGAGAGCCAAAGAGGGGAGGGGAGAGCAAAAGAGGGGGGGGAGAGCCAAAGAGGGGGGGAGCCAAAGGGGAGGGGGGAGCCAAAGGGGAGGGGAGAGCCAAAGAGGGGGGAGAGAGAGAGCCAAAGAGGAGAGAGAGCCAAAGAGGGGGGAGAGAGAGCCAAAGAGGGGGGAGAGAGAGCCAAAGAGGGGGGAGATAGAGCCAAAGGGGGGGGAGCCAAAGAGGGGAGAGAGAGAGCCAAAGAGGAGAGAGAGCAAAAGAGGGGAGAGAGCCAAAGAGGGCGGGGGGAGAGCCAAAGAGGGGGGGGAGAGCCAAAGGGGGGGGGGAGTCAAAGAGGGGGGAGAGAGAGCAAAAGAAAGGATGGAGAGAGCCAAAGAGGGGAGAGAGAGAGCAAAAGAGGGGAGAGAGCGAGCAAAAGAGGGGAGAGAGAGAACAAAGGAGAGGGGGGAGAGAAAGCAAAAGAGAGGGGGGAAAGAAAGCAAAAGAGAGGGGGGAAGAGAGAGCAAAAGAAAGGGGGGAGAGAGCAAGGGGTGGGACCGCTGTTCTGAAAAAAATGGCCCGTGTACACGGGCTTTAGTACTAGTTGGAATATAATTTGTAAATATATAGAAATGCATATTACAATGTTCCGCAAGTACTATAAAGAGTTTAGGATACTTAGAAGATGTTATTTTAGGTTGTACATAAGGTGCCGCCTTTTATTTGTATAATCTACATTTTTTCAAATAAGGGTCTTTGAATTAGACTGAACAACAACCAATCCATGACTCGGCATGGCAACGGGAAAACACCATAAGGTAATACTAATAGCATGCGGTAAGCGTATCAAAATTCATGGAATCATATGATAAGATCGGTGCACTAAACAAATACAAAAAAAAATTACTATATACAGAACTCACTGGCATTATTAAGTAATTAATCTCTACCCACACACACTAGTTACACTGGATAAAACCAAACCTTAAATCATCATAGGCTTAGCGGTCCCATAAAGTAATAATTCCAAACTAAATAGAATATTAAAAACAAAGTGCCTCTAGGACATAGTATAAAATCATGTTAATGAGGAAAGGAAGCCCACAGTCTTATTTATAGTAACAGCTGTAGCCCACCATTGTATTTAATCAAGTGGGAGCAATTGTGTCCAGCTTATGGATCCATCTCTACTCCATCCTTAGTAAGGCTTTGGCTCTGTCACCACCACGTATAGAGAAGATATATATATGTGGATTTTTTGGAGACCTGGGCAGTGGTCTCTGGGTAACGTGCAAATTGGTCAGGGTGCTGAAATACTTTCTTTTACCACCACGTCTAGACCTTGGGATATGATCAATCAATATTGTTCTCAAAGATGAGATGGCATGTCCAGCCTGTTGGAAATGCTGTGCCACAGGTTGGTCCAATCCACCCTTCTCAATTGCTAATCTGATAGCAGACTTGTGGTTCTCTGAATGTGGTTATGGTTTTATATTACATGATTGGATGTGCATGTCAGGCGATGGTGAATTAAGAATATATGATTGGTGTGTGGATGGTGAAAATGATTCATGGAATCAGGCTGTTGCATGTTATGCATTTACCACACCTATGGTATCCCTTTTTTCCTTGTGGTAGCCAGGTGCTTTTTTGGTAACATTGTACCCGGTCTGTTTTTACCAAAAGGTCTCGTTGATTTTTCGATCTCTTGTATATCAATCTAGGTGGTGGTGTATCAACAAAAGATAGACTTGTGTCCGAGGCTAATATCGGCCAATCTTGCTTGACAATCTTCTGGATAGTCCCCGAGGCTGGCGTGTATGTGTGTAATGACCCAAATAACACTTATGATTGAGTGAACAAAATTTATAATAAAGTCTCCTTATTTCTTGAATTTCTGTAAATATAGTTTGAACATTTAGCATTGCTGATATATATATATATATTGGTTGTGTTCCTTACGAATTACCCCTTATATTATGACTTAACATAAGGGGATGTGAGTAAGGGTTTAATATTGATACAAAGCTTATATATTGCCATTCCTTTAAGCAACAAAGTAAACTTTAGTACTCAGTACAAGTATGACAAGATATATATAAACTAGTTAACATAGATTTATATGACATTGGTGATTCATGTTTTAATTGTGCAGTAAATGTATATACAAGTAAGACTCTCTGCAGATTATAGCAAAAATATATCACAATGCAGTCTCAGTACAAACGCTGTACTCACGAGGAGAATGGAGGATGAGGTCTGAGATCGGGAGAGACCGGAAGCAGCTGACGGTTACGTCACCCGGTGTTCTGTGAGGCTGTCAGGTCCGGAGATAGAGCGTAGTAGCAGAGGTAACCGCACAGGAGGCAGGGAGAGTGTTGTCAGAAACACTGAGCAACAAGGAAGGCAGATGCTGCAGGAGATATCCAGCTGAGGGTAATCCCTTAGTAGAAGGGGGAAGGTAACAGCTGAGATCAGAAGCAGTGTAAGTCAGGCTGATACAAGGGTGTGACCAGAATACCAAGCAATGTATTCTGGGAGCACCTAGACTTGATAGGATTATGGGATAAATGTCTTAAAGGCACAGTACACATTACAGATCACCCCTCCAAAGATGAACACCATAGGGGGGTTCATGGAATAGGACGTTTAGGATTCTGCCGATGAAATAAGGAAACCAAACATGGAGCAGATAAATTCGAAGCTGGCTCCCAAGAATCGTCGTCAGAGGTGTATCCCTTCCAACGAATTAGATATTGTAATCTCCCAGACACCTTTCGGGAATCCAGGATACTCTGTACTTCAAATTCACGTTCTGGCTCAATGGGAGGTACCACAGGCAACTGATCCACCACTGTTCGTAATGATTTGTACGGTTTCAAGAGGGGCACATGGAAAGTGGGGTGTATTTTATAGTGACTAGGCAGCTCCAAAGTTACAGCATTTTGATTGATCACTTTTTGCACAGAGAAAGGTCCTATGTAGAACCTATTAAAATTTTTCGAGGGAGCAGTCAAACGTAGGTGCTTTGTGGACAACCATACCAGATCTCCTGGTTTGTACTCGGGTGACGGTTGGCGCCGTAAATCATAAAACTTTTTCTGTCTTTTGATGCCTTTATGTGATTTGCAGTTATAGTGAAGGTTTCAGCAATAGTATTAACCAAGTCATTAATGACTGGAGAACTATTTTCTCTTTGCTCAAGATAATTGAAAGTGGGATGAAACCCAAAGTTGGTAAAAAAAGGGGTACTTTTGGTTGAAGAGTTCAAGGAATTATTGTGAGCAAATTCTGCCAATGGCAGTAGATCTGCCCAATTATCTTGTTGTTGAGTGGAAAAACATCTTAGATACTCTTCTAACCATTGATTTGTGCGCTCAGATTGGCCATTTGTCTGTGGATGGAAGGAGGTACTCAAGCGTCTAGTAATGTTTAATGTTCTACAAAGATCCTTCCATAAGTTTGAGGTAAATTGGGTTCCTCTGTCAGTTGTTATAGTCAGAGGTAACTCATGTAATTTGAAAACATTCTGAATGAATAAAGACGCAGTTTCCAAAGAAGTTGGTAACTTGTGGTACGGAATAAAATGGCACATCTTGGAAAAAAGATCTACCACTACTAAGATGGTATTGAAAGATTTAGATGGTGGTAGATCCACAATAAAATCAGCTGCTATATGCGTCCATGGCCTTTCTGGGGTGGGAAAAGAAAGTAGCTGTCCATAAGGTTTTTGCCTATTAATTTTACATGTGGAACACGTTTCACAATGAGTGACATATTCTTGCACATCATTCCTCATTTTAGGCCACCAATAATTGCGTTTAATCAAATCATAAGTATGTTGTATACCCGGGTGACCTGATAACTGTGAGTCATGAAAGGTTTGTAGGATAGTTTGTCTTTTCTGTGGAGGAACGTATATGTTATCTCCATTGTAGTATAAACCATCTGTTTTTCTAATTAAACTATCCTTTGGATAGGTTACATCAAGAAGCTGTTCGCTTTTGAGTTGTAATTCTGCTGGAATGGTTACTCCAAGGTAAGGGGTAAAACATTCTCTTGGTATCACGGAACCAAATGAAGGTTTAATCTGAGGTTTTTCCATAAGTCTGGATAGAATGTCAGCTTTTTTATTTTTACTTGCAGGTCTATACGTGAGTATATACGAAAAGCGAGAGGAAAAAAAACTCCAACGCACCTGCCGTGCTGTCAATGTCTTATGTGTCTTCAAGTATTGGAGGTTTCTGTGTTCTGTAAAAATTTGTATAGGATGTTCTGTACCCGCCAAAAGATGTCTCCATTGTTCTAAAGCTGACTTCATGGCTAACAATTCTTTTTCTCCTATATGATAGTTAAGTTCTGATGAAGTTAACACCCTAGAATAATATGCCACAGGGTGTATAGGAGCTGAGCTAGTTTCTTGTTGAGATAAAATTGCACCAATTGCATATTCAGAAGCATCTATTTCTAGAATATAGTGATATTTTGAATTAGGGTATTGCAGTATAGGTGCTGTGGTGAAACTGTTTTTTAATGTTTGGAAAGCTTGATCAGCTTTTTGTGTCCAAAGGAAAGGTATAGTACTCTTAGTTAACGATGTTAGAGGTTTGGATATTGAAGCAAAATTTTTAATAAATTTCCTATAGAAATTTGAGAAACCGAGAAATTTTTGAAAATCTTTCTTGGTTATTTTTGGTTGTTGGCCAATCTTGGATAACCTGTACTTTTCCATTATCCATGTATATACCATCTGGTGTTATATGGTAACCTAGGAAGGTTATATCTTGGCTATGGAAGATACATTTTTCAAGTTTGACATAGAGATGGTGAGCTTGTAATCTGGAAAGAACTTTCCTTATATGCTTCACATGTTCCTGTAGGTTTGATAAATAAATTAAAATATCATCTAAATAGATCACAATGCAGATATCCAAAATATCTCTAAAAATCTCATTGATAATTCTCTGAAAGGTTGCGGGAGCATTACATAGCCCAAAGGTCATCACTGTATATTCATACAACCCATATCGCGTTCTAAAAGCAGTGAGCCACTCATCTCCTGGTCTCATGCGAATAAGGTTGTACGCCCCTCTTAGATCTAACTTAGCATAGACAGTTGCTCCCTTCAACCTTTCAATCAGTTCAGGTATCAGGGGCAAGGGGTATCTATTTTTGACTGTTCTTTTATTAAGTTCCCTATAGTCTATTATAGGTCTTAAACTTTGATCTTTATTACGTACAAAGAACATCCCTGCTCCTGCAGGTGACATTGAGGGACGTATAAACCCTTTACGCAAATTATCTGTCAGATATTTTTTTAGTTCCAGTAATTCAGGTTCTGAGAGGGGGAAAATATGACCATAAGGTATGTCAGAACCTGGTATCAAATCTATTGGACAGTCATAAGATCGATTGGGAGGTAAATTTTCTGCCTCTTTTTTACTAAAAACAAGCTCAAAATCAGTGTATTCAGGTGGTATAGGATGTTCTGCCACCGTCATGATTGTAAAATTCTGGTTACAAGTGTTTTCACAGTATTCAGATTTAAATGTGACACTACTTGTTTACCAGTTAATGGTAGGTTGATGCAATCTCAACCATTGTAATCCCAGAACCACTGGGAAAATAGGAGATGTTAAAACATCAAAAGAAATATATTCTTTATGGTCATTAGATATCATAAGTAAAGGTATTGTCTCATGTGTTATGGGACCTGATTCTAGATGATTGCCATCAATTAAACGTACTGACACAGGTATAGTTTTTTTTAATTAAGGGTATTTTATTAATCTTAACTATATCAGAATCAATATATGACATGAAAGCTCCTGAGTCAATAACAGCGTCAAGCGGATGCTGATGGTGTTCCCACTGTAGAAAAATAGGAAATTTTGTATAAGTCAATTGTTCATTAGGAAAAGAGAAAATGAATGTTGTGTCATGTCCCTTACCTTTCTTAGGTTTTTTAAGGACTGGACAACTTGAGACTTCATGCTCCTTGGAAGCGCAGTACAGGCATAGATGGTATTCTTTTCTTCTTTGCTTTTCTTCAAATGATAGAGGGCCCCTTATTACCCCTATATCCATAGGCTCGTCACCTAGCCTTCCTGGAGTGGGGTTTGTGTGTGCATCTCTATGTCTGGTTGGATTATCTACAGTGTACCTTTCTCTTTTCCTTTCTCTTATCCTATGGTCTATTTTAATAGCTAAATGCATCAGCTGCTCCAAATCTTCTTGGATATCCATTCTGGCTAGTTCATCTTTAATGAGCTCAGAAAGTGCCAGTCTGAACTGATTTCTTAAGGATATAAGATTCCATTCTGAATCTTTTTGCCAAATCTTAAATTCAGATATATAGTCTTCTACAGCTCTCTTGTTTTGTTTTAATGCTTTCAATTTTGTGTCTGCAGTGAGCTGTCTGTGTGGATCCTCATACAGAGTAGATAAGGCCTTAAATAATTAATTTGAAGAATTTAGTATAATATCATTCTGTTCATATAAACTGTCTGCCCATGCTCTGGGCTCTCCTCTTAAGTAAGAAATAATTGTTAGAACCTTGGTTCTTTCATTTTGAAATGTTTTAGGTTTCAAGAGTGTGCAAGAGTTATAAAACTGTTTGTATTGCTGTCTATTCCCTGAGAATATATCAGGAGGACTGACAGAAGGCTCTGGAATTGTTTCAGAGTGAGGTTGCATTTTATTCAAACCTTCAGTAATTATTCCCTTAAGTGTTTGATTCTCAACTTGCAATTCTCTCAGCCCTTGACTAAGCTGATCTACTCTTTGTCCTAAATTTAGTACTTGGTTATATAGCTCCTGGGGATCCATCATTCTTTTTTAAGACTTGGTATTTCCTGTAATTACCCAAATAACACTTATGATTGAGTGAACAAAAGTTATAATAAAGTCTCCTTATTTCTTGAATTTCTGTAAATATAGTTTGAACATTTAGCATTGCTGATATATATATATTGGTTGTGTTCCTTACGAATTACCCCTTATATTATGACTTAACATAAGGGGATGTGAGTAAGGGTTTAATATTGATACAAAGCTTATATATTGCCATTCCTTTAAGCAACAAAGTAAACTTTAGTACTCAGTACAAGTATGAAAAGATATATATAAACTAGTTAACATAGATTTATATGATATTGGTGATTCGTGTGTTAATTGCACAGTAAATGTATATACAAGTAAGACTCTGCAGATTATAGCAAAAATATATCACAATGCAGTCTCAGTACAAACGCTGTACTCACGAGGAGAATGGAGGATGCGGTCTCAGATCGGGAGAGACCGGAAGCAGCTGACGGTGACGTCACCCGGTGTTCTGTGTGCTGTCTCACACTGTTCTTTGCTTATAGTCCCTGGGTAAACCCTATCAATAAAGCGTTGGGACATCATATACAGTTGTTTCTTCTTGTGGGCCTCCTCGGTGTTGTTGAAAACAACATGCAGGAGCTGAGAGGAGCTGACCCCTGTTTTTTGTTTTTTTTAAATCTAGGATGGAAACTAGAAAAATGCAGTAGGGAGTTAAGTGGGCTTACTGTATAGTGTGGTATGTAGTTTTAACCCAATGTCTTTGTCCCTTTAGTATATTTCAACATTCAAAAAGTGGATTTTATCAAGATCACTATCTAGTTTAAATTGGACAGTAGACTCAATTATATTAAGATGGTTAAACCACTGCATTAATGTGTCTACCCCTACTCTCCAAATCAAAAAAATATTGTCAATGTATCGATGGTAAAACCTTCGATACTTAAAGTTCTGTTCTGTTCTGTTCTGGGAGGTGTATCAGAAATTCAATTGGTGGTCCTGTGTAATATATACTTTGTGTCAGGATTCTTCTGACCATCTCCAAGCCATTTCCATGAGGAATGATTGCATATAAGTTGATGACATGCATTGTCACCAGGATGTCTGTCGACTGTAAATCATCCAAAACAAATAAGCTGTGAAATGAGTTCAGAAGAATCTCTGAGATAGGAAAAGGTAGATTGAACAACAGGTTGTAAAAAGTAATCAATGTATTCAGCTAGGGGTTGAAACAGTGAACCCCTAGCTGACACAATTGGACATCCTGGGGGGTTAGATAAGGATTTATGTATATTGGGTAAAAGATATAGGATAGGGCAGATTGGATTATTAACTGTCAAAAACCTATAGGTATCATCATCAATTATATTGGCATTATGTGCCAAACCCAAGAACTTATCAACCTGTTGTTTAAAAGTATTAGTGGGGTTAAAGGTCAGTTTATGGTAGGTTTGACCGTCCTCAAGTTGAAGTAAAGCTTCTATATTATACTACATGTAATCCAACACCACAATGGCGCTGCCCTTATCATCGGGCCTAATGACAATAGTGCTGTCCTCTGTTTGGGTTCTCAAAGCACTGCGCTCTGGTGGTGTAAGATTATCCCAAGTCCTACTTTTAGACACATTTTGTGTTGATATATTAGAGTTAAACATGCGGGTAAAGGTTTTAATTAACGTGTGCATGTTAGTGGGTTCAATTGTGCTCCCAACTCAAATGGTTTGTGTTCATTTGCCATTTCTGTTTCCTTTCGGGGCCCCTTTTTTTTAAAGTTTCCTGCCACCCCTCCTATGGTGTCTGTGTCCAACCCCATGTCATAGCTCATTCTTTTATCCAAAAACTCCCCTCTTCCACCTTTTACCTAAGCTTAATACGTTCCTAGAATGAAGATACTTTTAAGGGGCAAGCAATAGAATATGTAGCTTGTCCACTCAGAGGTGGAGATAGAACTAAGTTGCCCTATTGTAGAGAAGCTTTCTGGATAATATTACCAAAAGGTTTCAATTCTGAATTTGATCTGATTAACCACTGGTAAATGCTGTGTTATCATTATATTATATATATATATATATATATATATATATATATATATATAGTTGAATGAAGAGGAATAGCGGAGGACTGTTAAAACATCTTGTTTTATTCAATCATAGATAAAATCAACATCCATGGATCACATAAACGTCACAGACTAGCAACAAACTGCTAACATGTTTCGACCCTTAGGTTTTAATAAAAGTATGAGGGCCCAGAAAGCTGGCCCACTGCATTCTGATCTGATTAACCCCATAGCATTAAACATATTATTATAATTAAAATATATATATAATTTTTGCTGAATGATATAGTAAAACTTTAATAAAAAGCATACTACACTTATATAATCAATTAAACTAAGATAATTAATGCATTGTTAAATTATTATACTGCGTACTGTTTAATTAATTTAAAAAATAAATAAAACATATTTATCAAAACATCAAAATAAATAATAAATAAAATATAATTACTAGATGTAATACAAATGATGTGCCTATCCTATTACTATTTGTAAAATATTATTTAAAAATGAATAATTAGAGCAAATTATAATCATTTCAAAACAAATTATCTTTAATTGTGTTCCTTTAAATGTAATATCAATATCTGACATGTGCATATGTATTAACTAACTTTAGTATTTCAAATGTTTTAGTCTAATTTACATGTGATCAGTACATAGAAATTTTTTTGTTTTTCTTTGTAATTAAAAATATATTTTTATCATAAAATGAATGATTAAAAATAAACCTAAAGAATAAAAATAAACCTAATGCAGAATAAAAAAAATCTCAACACTTGTTTTGTTAAACAATTGTCAATGTTTTTTATTAGGTTATTGATGTTGCAGCTTACATTGGTTGGTAATGCATTTGAATATTGTTTTCTTGAACATGGTTGTTCCTATTTCAATATCGCCTGTGTTGTCATCATTACCAACTTCCAGGGTCACCAGTGCTTCCAACTAGCTTTAGTAGGTGACATTATTTTTGGTAAGCTTCGGGGGGAAGTATTGTAATGCCCCATTGTAATGATCAAGACACTGAAATCTGGTTTTAAATACCCAAATGCCAAGTTGTAATTTTTTACCACTGGGGCAAGAATATAGGTTATTGATGTTAGCGGTAACCCTTGCACTCATACCATGCATCTTTTAGAAATCAAAATAAATAAGGTTGTTAAAATATATAATTATAAAATGTAAAATAAACATTGCAACACAATATGTAACGATATCAACAAAAAGATTGTGCAATTTATTTTCTTGGCACTAAAGAACTACATTTAAAGGAGCAAAGCTTAGAAACCCATAGTTTCACCTATAGGATAAGGCCACATATATTATATAGTCTTAACCAGTAACTATTGATTGTGATTCGTCCATACCAAACATTGAGCTAAGTAACACAAGACATGACACATGGGTACTAACAGGAAAGACTGAAAAAACAAATGTCCAATGCATGTTAGAATGGTATAATCCTAGACTACATACAAAGGTATAATGGTTCATACCTTTTTTCACCTTATAGTGCTTTAAGGAGAGATGTTATTTTGAAATCTAAATTCCAGGCACCTACCCCTAATATTAAGTAGAAATGGTCTAACATCATATAAAAGATTTTGAGTACAATATATAGGAAAGAGCATGAGAGAAAAATATGAAAAAATATGTTTTTTATTGTACAAATATGCAGTATAATAATACAAAAGTAAAATGTATTTTGCAAAATAAATGCAATGAAAATATAAAAATATTAATCAAATGTTTCATTGTTACAAAAGTTTAGTTATGCTTGAATAACAATAAATATTATACTATATCAGACAGTTTTGACAGAATATTGGTTCCGATAATCTTTTCTGCCCTCCTTAGGAGGTAGGGGAAGGGGTATTTGTACCTTTTTAAACAGTTTATTTACATTATTATGAGTAGTAAGCAAATAAAAACAAGTTTATAACCTTGAGCTTAAACACAACAAATAGCATATTGGCATTTTTAAGATGAAAATAATTTTAAAAACTTGACTGAAAATACAAGAATTTCATTTCACAGTAGCATAACATTATACTTGATATTTTAAAATTCATTTTATTTGAAACTATTATATTTATAACATTATAAAACATTACATTGGACCACATTATTGTTTGCATTAAGAAATTCAGGAAAGCATTTTCTCTTTCATTAAGACTAACTACCTTTATTGACAAACTTCCTAATAGCTAAATAATATAGCATTATAGACGTATATAAATAATGTGCCTGTAACATAGAAATGAGGGAAAGCGAGAGCAACAAAAATGAAATATATGGCTATTCTTGGGATGAAAATGTGTACCCATGGCGCCAATTTAAAGGGATATTAAACTTATCTTCAATGTTTTGCAGTGTAAAGATTTCTAAGAGACCTTTAATTTTGTGGTTGGCAAATCTGAACTTTTCATAAAGAGCTAGATGCCCTATACCAGTGATGGCGAACTTTGGCACTCCAGATGTTTCAGAACTACATTTCCCATGATACTCTATTGGACTTCAACTTCAGAATACCTAAACATCATGGGAAATGTAGTTCTGAAATAGCTGGAGTGCCAAAGTTTGCCATCACTGCCCTATATACTACAATAATTAAAATAAAATGTACTATTCCTTACACACGTACAAACTAGATATGATTATACATGAAACAAATCTGTTTTATTTATACTTTCAGGTAAACCATTCTTAAAAAGATTAATTTAATATCTAAAGAGGTCATATAGAAATTAATCATTATGAACATCAGATTCCATATATATTTTTATCTGCTTGCCTTCCTGTCCATCCCCCTGCACAATCTATGCAGCTAAAGTTAAGAGAACAAAATCCACTTAAAAAGATACAATGCACACATTCCTATTATTACAGTATTAAAGGGACGATGAACCCAAATTTTTTCCTTCATGATTCAGATATAGCATGCAATTTTAAGCAACTTTCTAATTAACCCCTATTATCTTCATTCTCTTGGTATCTTTATTTGAAAAGCAAGAATGTAAGTTTAGAAGCCTGCCCATTTTTGGTGAACAACCTGGGTTGTTCTTGATGATTGGTGGATAAATTCACCCACCAATAAACAAGTGCTGTCCAGGGTCTATACCAAAAATTGTATGGCTCCTTAGCTTAGATGCCTTCTTTTTCAAATAAAGATAGCCAAAGAATGAAGAAAAATTAATAATAGAAGTAAATTAGAAAGTTGCTTATAATTGCATGCTCTATCTGAATCATGAAAGAAAGAAAAAAAATAGGTTTAGTATCCCTTTAAGGGGTGAATAATATTACTAAAACCTTTATTCAGACTGATTTGAAAATCATAGAATCTTATTATAATGCAGGTTTTGAAGTTGCCAATAACTATAGTAGTATATTATGACAATGTCTGACTCGGGCTAACTTTGCTTTAAAAAATAAACTTAATCAAATTGCTATAGATCATATTTGTAATGATTGATAATTATCTATATTATATACAATAGAACATTCTAAGAATGCTAATTTGGATCCTAAATTTTGGGGATTTAACAAATTTACAGCAAAATGCTAACTTAAAGGATCAGTATGGTCTTGGTATGGTTAATAAACACCATTGAATAGTATCATTGAATAAGTAATACATGCATACACACAAAGGACTGTGATAGGGTCCATGACCACTTGTTCTGCATATTATGAAGCTCTGCATAATTGTCTCACATCTATTATCTTTCTATTGAATGTGGCATATATCAGTCAGCTTATATTAGACATACCAGTAACAAACATCATATGGTAATTGAGCTTTGATCTGCACCCTTTAGCCAATGGATGCTCTTGTTTCTCAGCTTAATAAACAGATAATTCCAAAAATATAAACAAAGTCCCTGGAGTATTTCTGGTTCCTATTTCCAAGGAACATAAATCAGCATAAATAACTAAAAAATTGATATTGTAATTATGTTTCATAAAAAGTAAATCTGTACTGAACTGCCCAAACATACACAATGGCTAGTCAGTAAAGCATTGCCCTGATATTAATGTGTACACAATGACTGGTAGGAAATAATACATTGAGAACATGAGAAAGTTATAATTTAAAATGATTTTATATGTGTCAAATTTCATGTCAACAAATAAATAACATAATTCAAAATCTAAGAACGTAGCACACAAACTGGTCAATAATAAATTACAAGAAACAGTAACAATTATTGTATTCATTTGGTCCTTTGCGGGTGACTGAATTCAATAAATTGATCCATTTACATTTATTCTGAAGCAAAATCCTTTCCAAATCTTCTCCTTTGATGCCTGAAGAAATGTTCTGCAATTCCCAACATTCAATCTCCTGTTGTTGTCTCTGATGTTTTTACAAATGGTAAACGCTAGTAAGAGTCTTTCCATCATTTTTATATTTCTGAATATTTTCATGTTATTGATTTGTTCAACCAGTAAATTAATTGTCTAGAACACGTTTTTCAAAATATGAGTCATGACCCACTACTGAGTTGTAGAGAAATTGATGTGGGTCATGAGCTATTTTGACACATTTATTCAAATAATGGTTGGTTCTAAACATATTTCAAATGTTTGCTAAATATTAATGTTTAATTCTTGGCAGCAAATGTTTCCCATGATCAAAGGTAACATTTAAATACCAACTGTAACATTTGTATATTGAATATAAGATAGAAATATTCAAAATTAATTAAATAATTCAATGTGTACAAAATGTTCACTGTGTACAAAATGCAAACACTGTTAGACATATTGTGGAGAAAAAACATACAACATACAAAAGTATAGAACAACATATATGACTACACTACATAAAGCAATACATGATAACGCAAAATCACTCATTTTCCCTGTGGTCTCACCTTGCACTAGACAGTGCCATTGGCCACAAGGTCCCTGCCCTCAATTGCTGCTGACCCAAAGCCCTTTTGAGCTTAACTAATAATTTAACTATATATAAGATGGCAGCTAAGGCAATCATTTTTTTGTCTCAGAGCTCACAATACATTTTACTCTGAGAGTAGAATGATTGAGAATCTAACTGTGCCTAATTAAATGCATGCAGCAAAGACATATCTTTTGTTAGATTTAATGGTTTTCTTATTATCCAAAGAACATTTTAAGTTCTGTTCTATGCTTATCTTTAGGGTTCTAGAATTTAGATACAAAATGCAGGTCTAAATAATATAATTTTGCATATAGACTTATATACGAATATTAAATTCAGTTTTCAAATGCTAACATTTAACTATTTTTTCTGGACATGTCAACAGACGAAGGGACACCCATGCTAGTGTAAATATAAATAATGACTGTGAAGATGAAAAGACTTCTAAATAGAGTATTAGTAGGGCAAATATATGAAGTGAAATAGTAACCTGTAGTATTTTAGGGATGAAAACTATTTGGCACTGAGCATATCCAGTAACAAAGCTGACCACTGTCAAAATCTTGCTATTAGAGAAAGCCCGTCCTGCAGAAAAAAGATTGCCACTGGAACACAAACAACCATGCACATACACATGGGAAATTAAATAAAAAATAAGGTGGCATGCATAAGCCATAACTGCCACCAGAGCCCCACCTCTGTCAAATGTGAAGATAATAGACGGAAAGTATGCAGAGAGCATAGAAAATAAAAGTCTCAAGTTAAAAAAAAGACAAGCCACCCCTGCCACTTCCTATTGTACTATAGAGTCTGAGCAAATGTTAACTTTGCTGAAAGAAGCACCACTGTTTAGTATTCCCATGTAGAAAGTGTATCAACCTCTGTTTATTAAAGAGAAAATCATCATGGAAATGTTTATTATTTAAAAAGATAGATAATACCTTTATTACCCATTCCCCAGTTTTGCATAACCAACATGGTTCTTTTAATATACATTTACCTCTATGATAACCTGTATCTAAACTTCTGCAGACTGCCCCTTATCTCAGTGCTTTTTATTATCTTGCATTTTAGCCAACGAGTGCAGTTTCCTGCATAACCATTATCATTCTCCACTGGAGTGAGCACAATGTTATCTATATGGCACAAATGAACTAGCACCGTCTGACTGTTAAAATTACTGAGATAAGAGGTGGCCTACAGGGGTTTAGAAACAGGCAAAGGTTTAGACATTTAGACAATATAAATTATATTGATATAACAATGTTGGTTATGCAAAGATAGGGGATGGGTAGTAAAGGTGTTATCTATCTTTTTAAACAATAAAAAAAAATCAAGTAGACAGAGAAAACATGAAAAATATAAGCAAAGTACAATAAATCTGTTATGCTATTAAAAAGTATTTCTCTAGGTTTCTTGCCATACAATTTAAAGCATTTTAGTAAAACAGTCATTTTACACATTCATAGTAACAGTGTACAAGTACAACTCTTTATATATGTTTTAAATTAAATAATCAAATATACAGTAGGTTTGGATTTAAAAAATGGACATTTTGAAATACATATTTTGGCATAAGTCTCCTATTACAGTGTTTAAATGGAACACTAAATATTTAACATTTCGGAAAATAAACTAAGACAAAGGAGGATTCATAGCATGAGGAATACTCTGTTTTTCTACACATAATTACCACCTAGGCAATTTTTTACCACACATAAATTGAGGCAATTTTATTGATGTCTTATGATTACACTAATTGTCAATCCCACTGGGACTTCCATATTAAGCACTAATTGTTTCCTTTCAAATGACCTATGATTATCTATACTCTTTGTACACGTCTGGTCAAGCTTCTAACATATTAACTATAATGAAGGGAGCAACTGTCAGATGGCAAATCTGCACCCTTTGACTATTCTATTTAAACAGAATGATTTAAAGGACTGACCACAAACAAAGCCCTTCTTTATACTTTGCTGACACTTGTTAGGAATAAATCCTTTACACGGATTTATAATGGAAAACAATTGGGGCATATTTCAATGATTCTGTTATTGTGGACTTAAAGGGACATTCCAGCCAAAATTGGAATCCACATACAAGCATTTCAGTTTTGAATTGAAGCAATCTTGTAATATGCATGTATCAGCAAAAATATTTCTCTTAAAAGCTTTAGCCATTTCAAACGTGTATTTAAGTATGCACCGTGCACCAGCATTTTAAACACAGCACTTGCTCAGAGAGCCTAAGGTGCTTGTGCCATCTGGTAATGACTCAATTTGTTAATAGCTGACATGATACAAGCCTCACTGCCGCTCTGAGCAGCTGCAGTATTTAAAATGCTGGTGCACTGGAAATATCTAGCTATGCTTCACATGCACATGCAGAGAAAAATGTTAACACTAAAACAGTGATATTTTTTACTAGAAGCATTTTTGCCAATACATGTATATTGCAAATATGTTTCTATTCAAATATGTAATTCATCTATGCACATTTTTATTTTGACCGGAATGTCCCTTTAAATTTAAATCAGCAATTCCTTTTGCAATTCATTGAATGGTATTTCTATCCACTCTAGTGTTTTTATATGTAAAGTCACCTGTCATACATCAAAATTATATGAAGCATTTACATTTCTTACACTTGATTAGTAAAAATCAGTTATGTGAGTGTTAAAGTTACAAGGGATATGTACCCAGTCTGGTTTGAGAGTGTGGTCCAATTTCCGTGTTTGTGTCTAGGGAAATTACTATGTCACCGTTATTTGTATCTCAGTTTGTTTGGTTGAAGGCATACATTTTGTTTCTATATGTTAGGGGAACAGGGAAGAAGAGACCTTGATGGGGTCCTGGGTCCATTACTGTTTAGCTAAATGCTGTAACTTTAATACTTTTAATGCCTGGAAGAGAGTGACAGATGTTTTATGCATTGTATTTATAGATCCTATCTATCTATCTATCTATCTATCTATCTATCTATCTATCTATCTATCTATCTATCTATCATCTATCTATCAATCAATCATTTATCTATCTATCTATCTATCTATCTATCTATACACACACAAAAAAACAGAACGTATTGGCACACATCCATTTGCAAATTAACATTTTTATATGCTGCAAAAAAACACCTATGCTTTTATGTGAAAATTTGGATTTTTTGCAGGCAATTTTGCAGCATCTAAAAAATACCTTTTTGTTAATGTGTGCTATACCAAATTTTGTGGATTTGTATTTAAATATAAAGGGAGACTGATCATCTTCCATTGGTTAAAACAACCCACCCGAACTCATGTGTTCTCATAACAGTGTATTGATATTGTGTATAAAGCCAGGGAGTTTCATTCTACTATAAAGGGTTAAAACAGGAGTGATCAAGCCCATAAAGGCAATGCATTGTAGTGTTATTAACAGTAAACATTCAGATACTGTACCTTGTAAGTGTGGTGAGTGACTAAGCAGAATAAGACCATATTGTGTGACTAAGATCTCAATTTTAACATGAAAGCATAGGTGTTTTTTGCAGGTAATTTTTGAAGCATTTACATTTTTTTTTGTTTACTTTAAAATGGATGTGCGCCAGTACTGTTTTGTATATATACACAGTATATACAGTTGTGCTCATAAGTTTGCATACCCTGGCAGAATTTATGATTTCTTGGCCATTTTTCAGAGAATATGAATGATAACACAAAAACTTTTCTTTCACTCATGGTTAGTGTTTGGCTGAAGCCATTTATTATCAATCAACTGTGTTTATTCTTTTAAAATTATAATGACAACAGAAACTACCCAAATGACCCTAATCAAAAGTTTACATACCCTGGTGATTTTGGCCTGATAACATGCACATAAGTTGACACAAAGGGGTTTGAATGGCTATTAAAGGTAACCATCCTCACCTGTGATCTGTTTTCTTGTCATTAGTGTGTGTGTATAAAAGTTCCATGCGTTTCTGGACTCCTGACAGACCCTTGCATCTTTCATCCAGTGCTGCACTGACGATTCTGTATTCTGAGTCATGGGGAAAGCAAAATATTTGTCAAAGGATCTGCAGGAAAAGGTAGTTGAACTGTATAAAACAGGAAAGGGATATAAAAAGATATCCAAGGAATTGAGAATGCAAATCAGCAGTGTTCAAACTCTAATAAAGAAGTGGAAAATGAGGGGTTCTGTTGAAAGCAAACCACGGTCAGGTAGACCAACTAAAATGTCAGCCACAACTGCCAGGAAAATTGTTCGGGATGCAAAGACAAATCCACAAATAACTTCAGGTTAAATACAGGGCATTTGGTGTGGCTGTTTCAAGATGCACAATAAGGAGGCACTTGAAGAAAAAAAGGCTGCATGGTCGAGTCGCCAGAAGAAAGCCATTACTACGCAAATGCCACAAAGTATCCCGCTTACAATACGCCAAACAGCACAGAGACAAGCCTCAAACCTTCTGGCACAAAGTCATTTGGAGTGATGAGACCAAAATTGAGCTTTTTGGCCACAACCATAAATGCTACATTTGGAGAGGAGTCAACAAGGCCTATTATGAAAAGTACACCATTCCAACTGTGAAACACGGAGGTGGATCACTGATGTTTTGGGGATGTGTGAGCTACAAAGGCAGAGGAAATTTGGTCAGAATTGATGGCAAGATGAATGCAGTATGTTATCAAACAGAATGCCTCGTTTTCAACTTCTTGAATAGAGTTTGAACACTGCTGATTTGCATTCTCAATTCCTTGGATATCTTTTTATATCCCTTTCCTGTTTTATACAATTCAACTACCTTTTTCCAACAGATCCTTTGACAATTCTTTTTCTTTCCCCATGACTCCAAATCCAGAAATGTCAGTGCAGCACTGGATGAAAGATGCAAGGGTCTGTCAGGAGTGAAGAAAATCATTGACTTTTTATACACACACACTAATTACAAGCAAACAGATCACAGGTGAGGATGGTTACCTTTAATAGTCATTCAAACCCCTTTGTGTCAACTTTTGTGCATGTTATCAGGCCAAAATCACCAGGGTATGTAAACTTTTGATCAGGGTCATTTGGGTAGTTTCTGTTGTCATTATGATTTTAAAAAAGTAAACACAGTTGATTGATAATAAATGGCTTCAGCCAAACACTAATCATGAGTGAAAGAAAGGTTTTTGTGTTATCATTCATATTCTCTGAAAAATGGCCAAGAAATCATAAATTCTGCCAGGGTATGTAAACTTATGAGCACAACTGTATATATACAGTATATATATATATATATATATATATATATATATATATATATATATATATATATATATATATATATATATATAAAATATATATATATATATATATATATATATATATATATACACACAACATGCAGAGAAAGTCCAACACTCACTTACAAGCTCTCAGATAAGATTAAAAGCATTTTGTTTCTTTTAATCTTAGCTGAGAGCTTGTAAGTGAGTGCTGGACTTTCTCTGTGTGTTGTATTAATTTGATTTGTAATTTTCCCTATGGGTCTTGCACCCAGACCTGTCTGGGTTTAACTGCCTGTGACTCTGGGGACAGCACAGCTTCCTGTGAGTGCAATTGAGCACCCAGGGCTGACTGAGCATGTTGCAGGGTCATGGGATGTGTACCCAGTCCAGTTTGAGAGTGCAATCCCCTTCAGTGTTTTGTATATATATATATATATATATATATATATATATATATATATATATATATATATATATATATACATAATCAGTGTAAATATTTGCATAGGAAATTAGTACATCTAGGCAAGTATCCCCGCTTGCTTTTCCCCAGAAATTCTTAATATATAATGTTTCCAATGCACAAGAGAATTGTGGGTAAGATATGCAAATTAGATATGCAGATTCTCATTTTTTTTGCTTCAAAAATACTGTTTTGACACAGCGATCCTTTTAAACAGGATTATGACAGCAAACCAGAAATCACTCACTAGACAAGCCTGTTTCATTCTTTTTGGAACTCATCAGTAGGAGATAGATTTCTGGTTGATGCATTGGAAAAGCTATTTTCATGGTTAAACCAAAAATCATTAAAATTATGGGGGGAGATAAAAAACTGAAATTAAAATCCTCCATGTCTCAAAATTAAATCAATGTAAATATTTGCATAGGAAATTAGTACATCTAGGCAAGTATCCCCGCTTGCTTTTCCCCAGAAATTCTTAATATACAATGTTTCCAATGCACAAGAGAATTGTGGGTAAGATATGCAAATTAGATATGCAAATTCTCAGTTTTTTTGCTTCAAAAATACTGTTTTGACACAGCGATCCTTTTAAACAGGATTATGACAGCAAACCAGAAATCACTCACTAGACAAGCCTGTTTCGTTCTTTTTGGAACTCATCAGTAGGAGATAGATTTCTGGTTGCTGCATTGGAAAAGCTATTTTCATGGTTATATATATATATATATATATATATATATATATATATATATATATATATATATATATATATATATATATATATAAATTACCTTGCCCAGCACCCTGGTTATTATCCTAAAATATGAACAGCCTTAAAACCCTAAAGGAAGGACACAATTTTTGCTAACTGATAAAATTAACATTTATTAATCAATATTTAATTAATTTACGGCTAGATTATGAGTTTTGCGTTATGGCTCATAACACTGCTTTTCACTACCGCTGCTATTATGAGTCTTTTAGGTATAGCTGTACCGCACACTTTTTTGGCCGAAACGCAACGTAACTACTGCACCTTTCAAAAAGTCCTTTTTTAATGGGACTTCCATAGCGCCGGTATTACTAGTTTTGCCTGTTCGCCAAAAATTGAGCGGTACCGCCAAGATTCATACCGCGATCTGAAGTCAGTAGTTATGAGTTTTAAACTACAAAGCTGTAGCATAAAACTCATAACTAAAGTGTTACAAAGTACACTAACACCCATAAACTACCTATTAACCCCTAAACCAAGGCCCTCCCGCATCGCAAATACTAAAATAAAATTTTTAACCCCTAATCTGCCGCTCTGGACATCGCCGCCACTATAATAAATATATTAACCCCTAAACCGCCGCACTCCCGCATCGCAAACACTAGTGAAATAGTATCAACCCCTAATCTGCTGCCCCCAATTTTGCCGCCACTATACTAAAGTTATTAACCCCTAAACCTAACCCTAAGTCTAAACCTAACTTAACCCTAACCCTAACACCCATTAACTTTAACCTAATTAAAATAATTAAAAATAAAAATTACAATTAATACCTAAATTATTCCTATTTAAAACTAAATAAATACTTACCTGTAAAATAAAACATAAGCTAGCTAAGGTTTTATTTTTATTTCACAGCTATGTTTGTATTTATTTTAACTAGGTTGATTAGTTATTAATAGTTATTAAATATTTACTAACTACCTAGTAAAAATAAATACAAATTTACCTGTGAAATAAAACCTAACCTGTCTTACAGTTAAACTTAACATTACACTAAAATTAAATAAATTACATTAAATACAATTAACTAAATTACAAAAAAAATAAACACTATAAAAAAAGAAAAAAGAAATTATCAAATATTTAAACTAATTACACCTAATCCCCCCAAAATAAAAAAAACCCTCTAGCCTACACTAAACTGCCAATAGCCCTTAAAAGGGCCTTTTGCGGGGCATTGCCCCAAAGAAATCACCTCTTTTACCTGTAAAAAAAAATAAAAACAACCCCCAACAGTAAAACCCACCACCCACACAACCAAACCCCCCAAATAAAATCCTATCTAAATAAACCTAAGCTCCACATTGCCCTGAAAAGGACATTTGGATGGGCATTGCCCTTTAAAGGGCATTTAGCTCTTTTACATTGCCCAAAGTCCCTAATCTAAAAATAAAACCCACCCAATAAACACTTAATAATACCTAACACTAACTCTCGAAGAAACACAGTTTTTGATGAATGGACATCCATCCTTATCCAGCCAGGAGAAGTCTTCATCCAAGTGGGCAGAAGTCCTCAATGAAGCCGGAAGAAGTCTTCATCCAAGTGGGCAGAAGTCCTCAATGAAGCCGGGAGAAGTCTTCATCCAAGCGACAAGAAGTCGTCCTCCAAGCGGGCAGAAGTCTTCATCCAGATGCCATCTTCTATCTTCATCCTTCCGGCGCGGAGCGGCTCCATCTTCAAGACATCCGGCATGGAGCATCCTCTTCATATAGTCCCAGCCGTACACTGAAGGTTCCCTTTAAGGGACGTCATCCAAGATTGCATCCCTTGAATTCCGATTGGCTTATAGAATTCTCTCAGCCAATCGGAATTGAAGGGTAATATGGATTTTGATGGGGTATAGCACCAAAGACGAGCACCTATAGCTCTGAACTTATTATGTATATAATAAGTTAAGTCATCTAGAGTATATAATACTTTAAAAGCAATGGTTGTGCCGAATTAAACCATTACCTCCTTTGTCATAACATTTTTATAATGTTTTGTATAATACCAACTCATCATGACAGAACCATAACATATGTAACGATTCCACTATAATGAAATTATTTAACAGAACTAAACCACCCATTAGTATGGAATATTTCATTAATAATATCTGTACTCAATTTACCTACATAACAACTCATTGTGACAGTGCCACAAATATACACATTGATTTCAATAAGTATATATAGTAATCTCACGCTATTTGCCACCCACCACCTTTTACCGATTACAATATCAGGTTTTTGCATCAATACATTCAATAGACAACTATGGATACTAATATGGTCAGTGCTCCTTAAAATACTGTTATGAATTGATAATGATTCATGCTTTTCTTATATAAGAAATTAAATTGTTATATATCGCAAAAGCCAAAATAACTTATTTAAGTATCTGTTTTTAAAAAAAAAAAAACTTTTTCTCAAATATTCTAGATCAACCAGCAATAGACTAATGATAAGGTACATTATGCTATAATTCAGAAAAACTTGCACCTGATAAACTTCAAAATCTAGCAAACACAGAACTAGAGGAGAATATTCCCCAGTTTGCATGATAAACTCGTGACAAGTTGTTTGATTTCATTACCATTCAATACATTATATATAAAAACATTATCGCCTAGATTTAGAGATCTGCATTAGCCGTCCAAACCAGTGTTAGGGGGTCCTAACGCTGGTTTTTACCGCCCGCTGGTATTTAGAGTCAGTCAGGAAAGGGTCTAACGCTCACTTTCCAGCCGCAACTTTTCCATACCGCAGATCCCCCTACGCCAATTGCGTATCCTATCTTCTCAATGGGATCTATCTAACGCCGGTATTTAGAGTCTTGGCTGAAGTGAGCGTTAGAAATCTAACGACAAGACTCCAGCCGCAGAGAAAAGCCATGAGTTAAGAGCTTTCTGGGCTAACGCCGGTTCATAAAGCTCTTAACTACTGTGCTCTAAAGTACACTAACACCCATAAACTACCTATGTACCCCTAAACCGAGGCCCCCCCACATCGCTGCCACTCTATTAAATGTTTTTAACCCCTAATCTGCCGACCGCACACCGCCGCCACCTACATTATCCCTATGTACCCCTAATCTGCTGCCCCTAACATCGCCGACCCCTATATTATATTTATTAACCCCTAATCTGCCCCCCCCAATTGTTGCCAAACACTAAATTACAAAAAAAACACTAAATTACAAAAAATAAAAAAAGATTACAAGAATTTTAAACTAATTACACCTACTCTAAGCCCCCTAAAAAAATTACAAAGCCCCCCCAAAATAAAAAAATGCCCTACCCTATTCTAAAATAAAAATTGTAAAGCTCTTTTACCTTACAAGCCCTTAAAAGGGCCTTTTGTGGGGCATGCCCCAAAGAATTCTGCTCTTTTGCCTGTAAAAAAAACATACAATACCCCCCCAACATTACAACCCACCACCCACATACCCCTAATCTAACCCAAACCCCACTTAAATAAACATAACACTAAGCCCCTGAAGATCTCCCTACCTTGTCTTCACCACGCCGGGTATCACCGATACGTCCAGAAGAGGGTCCGAAGTCTTCATCCTATCCGACAAGAAGAGCTCCTCCAGAGGGTCCAAAGTCTTCATCCTATCCAGCCAGAAGAGGACATCCGGACCGGCAGACATCTTCATCCAGGCGGCATCTTCTATCTTCTTCCATCCGGCGCTTAGCGGGACAATCTTCAAGCAGCCGACGTGGAGCCATCCTTCTTCACCAACGGACTAATGACGAATGAAGGTTCCTTTAAGGGACATCATCCAAGATGGTGTCCCTCGAATTCTGATTGGCTGATAGGATTCTATCAGCCAATCGGAATTAAGGTAGGAAAAATTTGATTGGCTGATTTAATCAGCCAATCAGATTGAAGTTCAATCCGATTGGCTGATCAAATCAGCCAATCAGATTGAGCTCACATTCTATTGGCTGATCGGAACAGCCAATAGAATGCAAGCTAAATCTGATTGGCTGATTGGATCAGCCAATCGGATTGAACTTCAATCTGATTGGCTGATTCAATCAGCCAATCAGATTTTTCCTACCTTAATTCCGATTGGCTGATAGAATCCTATCAGCCAATCGGAATTTGAGGGATGCCATCTTGGATGACCTCCCTTAAAGGAACCTTCATTCGTCGTTAGTCCGTCGGTGAAGAAGGATGGCTCCGCGTCGGCTGCTTGAAGATGGTCCCGCTCCGCGCCGGATGGAAGAAGATAGAAGATGCCGCCTGGATGAAGATGTCTGCCGGTCCGGATGTCCTCTTCTGCCCGGATAGGATGAAGACTTTGGACCCTCTGGAGGAGCTCTTCTTGCCAGATAGGATGAAGACTTAGGACCCTCTTCTGGACGTATCAGTGATACCCAGAGTGGTGAAGACAAGGTAGGGAGATCTTCCGGGGCTTAGTGTTAGGTTTATTTAAGGGGGGTTTGGGTTAGATTAGGGGTATTTGGGTGGTGGGTTGTAATGTTGGGGGGGGTAATGTATGTTTTTTTTTACAGGCAAAGGAGCGGAATTATTTGGGGCATGCCCCGTAAAAAGCTCTTTTAAGGGCTGGTAAGGTAAAAGAGCTTTACAATTTTTATTTTAGAATAGGGTAGGGCATTTTTTTATTTTGGGGGGCTTTGTTATTTTTTTAGGGGGCTTAGAGTAGGTGTAATTAGTTTAAAATTCTTGTAATCTTTTTTTATTTTTTGTAATTTATTGTTTTTTTTTGTAATTTAGTGTTTGTTTTTTTTGTAATTTACTTTAGTTGATATAATTGTAGATAATTGTAGATAGTTTATTTAATTTATTTATTGATAGTGTAGTGTTAGGTTTAATTGTAACTTAGGTTAGGATTTATTTTACAGGTAATTTTGTAATTATTTTAACTAGGTAACTATTAAATAGTTAATAACTATTTAATAGCTATTGTACCTAGTTAAAATAAATACAAAGTTGCCTGTAAAATAAATATTAATCCTAAAATAGCTACAATATAATTATTATTTATATTGTAGCTATATTAGGGTTTATTTTACAAGTAAGTATTTAGCTTTAAATAGGAATAATTTATTTAATAAGATTTATTTTATTTCGTTAGATGTAAATTATATTTAATTTAGGGGGGTGTTAGGGTTAGGGTTAGACTTAGCATTAGGGATTAATACATTTATTAGAGTAGAGGTGAGGTCCGGTCGGCAGATTAGGGGTTAATAATTGTAGGTAGGTGGCGGCAACATTGGGGGGGGGGGCAGATTAGGGGTTAATAAATATAATATAGGGGTCGGCGGTGTTAGGGGCAGCAGATTAGGGGTACATAGGGATAACATAGGTTGCGGCGGTGTACGGAGCGGCAGATTAGGGGTTAAAAATAATATGCAGCGGTCAGCGATATCGGGGTCGGCAGATTAGGGGTTAATAAGTGTAAGGTTAGGCATGTTTAGACTCGGGGTACATGTTAGGGTGTTAGGTGCTGCGTTAGGAGCTGAACGCTGCTTTTTTGCAGGTGTTAGGTTTTTTTTCAGCTCAAACTGCCCCATTGTTTCCTATGGGTGAATCGTGCACAAGCACGTTTTTGAAGCTGGCCGCGTCCGTAAGCACCGCTGGTATTTAGAGTTGAAGTGGCGGTAAATTATGCTCTACGCTCCCTTTTTGGAGCCTAACGCAGCCCTTCAGAGAACTCTAAATACCAGCGGTATTTAAAAGGTGCGGGGAAAAAATACACGCGTAGCTAACGCACCCCTTTGGCCGCAGAACTCTAAATCTAGCCGTATGTTAGGTTCAATAAATTATCTGTAGTTAGTAGACAAGCCATCGTAGTTTATTAATGTCGATTTAAACACTTCTAGACCTATCAGCAAAGGAATCCTGATAAGGTATACTACATTACAGTTTGAAAAAACTTTACCCCAAAATTTTTTTTTACATCTGATAAATGTCATATTATAGTGAACATAAAAGAATAACATATGTTTTTTCCAGCTTGCATTTGAAAAGTCACTCGATCTCACTATCATTTAAATATTATATGCTGAATTTACACATGATGAAAAACCTACATTAATGAGACAAGCTATTCAGTATCAAAGGATAGCATTTAATTGTTTTAATTTTTTGATAAGCCAATCGATTCTATATATATAAACATTTGGACCAGAATAACTCGCATTTCTTAAAGGTCAATTTTTATTGAATACAGTTCTAAAGGATAGTATCTGTTTTCCTAGCCGACGTGACAAAAGTTTTACACGTCACTTGATTCCACTACCTCTAAACATAATGCTATGCCCAATGAAATGAGTTATTAATAGAAAAGGAGCCACTTTAATCATTTTTTTTTTTTTTTTGGGTAAAGTTTTAAAAAAAAAAGAATTTACTCTATTAGATACCCTACATCACTTCCGGTTTGTAGCCACACCCCCAAACACACTTTTTGGCGCAAGACTTTTCACTACAAATGGGACACTTTTGACAACCAGCTGGCAGTCTTGAGAAAGGCCTAGAGGAGGCCGAAACGCGTTGACCACAGCTGGTAAGCACTATTCTGATTTTATATAAGTTTTTAGTACCATCTACACTATTGTTGTTTTTATTTGCTTTTAGGTTTAATTTATGATTTAAAAAGAAAAACATTTTTTTTGGATTGGAGTTGCTCCCAACCACCAAAGGTTTTCACCATCAGGAACAGGAACACTAGCCCATTAATTGGGTTTGACCTAAAAGACCCTTGACTTTATTCTCACCATCAGGAACCTCAGATGGACTCTCACCACTTGTAAAATAAGGTTTCCTTTTCTTCACATTATTAACTTTTGACTTTTATTTGGATCTTCACATTTTGCCTTTTTTAGGATTTTGTTTCTTGGATTACAATCCAATACAATACTTTATTCTCTTTTTTCCTTTTTTTTTTTTTTTTCTTTGATCACTGACTTTGTTCTCTTTCTTCATTTTTTGAGCAGCATTTTTTCCTTTGTAATTTTTTCAATTCTTCACATCATTTTTTTCACTTTTTAATAAGCAAGTTGACACTGTCTGTTTTCTTTATATTTGCAATCACTAAGGATAATTTTTCACTCCCTTTTTATACACATTGTCACCACCAACACTGGTATCCTCCTCCTAGTCGATATCAGTAATCCATTCATTTGATTTACTGCATTTTTATTAATCCACACATTGGATTGATTTCTTTCAGACATTGTTTGGAATTTTAACTTTCTCATATTTTTATTGGGGCTACCATTGTTATTGCCTCTGTATCATTTTATATTCATTGTTTTTATATAGATATATTCAATATTTAATTTGTACAAGAGTGGATCCACATCTTATTGTTTTTATTGTCATTTATTACCACTGTACCCACCGTGCAATGTTTTATTCTTGTGTAAATACTAGATTTACAATTAAAATATTTCTAAATACAAACTCTACACATTGTACAACACCTAGCCCATTTGAGGCACTCTGAACACATCTATTTTCTTAGGAATTAAAGGGTAAAAAATCCTATTGGCTGATGCAATCAGCCAATAGGATTGAGCTTTAATCCTATTGGCTGATCCAATCAGCCAATAGGATTGAGCTCGCATTCTATTGGCTGATTGGAACAGCCAATAGAATGCAAGCTCAATTTAAAAATAAATCTAAAGAATAAAAATAAACCTAATGCAGAGTAAAAAAAAATAACAACACTTGTTTTGTTAAACAATTGTCAATGTTTTTTATTATGTTATTGATGTTGCAGCTTACATTCGGCTAGATTACGAGTTGTGCGTTAGGCTGAAAATGCAGCGTTAACAGGTCCTAACGCTTCTTTTTCACGCCCGCTGTTATTACGAGTCTTGCAGGTTTAGGGGCACCGCACACTTCTTTGGCCTTACCGCAAAACGACTTACGTAAACTTTGTAAAATCTTTTTTCTATGGGACTTCCATAGCGTCGGTATTATGAGTCTGTCCTGGGAGGCCAAAAAGTGAGCGGTACACCCTCTACCTCCAAGATCCCTAACGCATTTTAAAGTCAGTAGTTATGAGTTTTACACTACAAAGCTGTAGCATAAAACTCATAACTAAAGTGTTACAAAGTACACTAACACCCATAAACATCCTATTAACCCCTAAACCAAGGCCCCCCCGCATTGCAAATACTAAAATAAAATTATTAACCCCTAATCTGCCGCTCCGGACATCGCTGCCACTATAATAAATATATTAACCCCTAAACCGCCGCACTCCCGCATCGCAAACTCTAGTGAAATATTATTAACCCCTAATCTGCTGCCCCAATTTTGCTGCCACTATACTAAAATTATTAACCCCTAAGTCTAACCCTAACGTAACCCTAACCCTAACACCCACTAACTTTAACCTAATTAAAATAATTAAAAATAAAAATTACAATTAATACCTAAATTATTCCTATTTAAAACTAAATAAATACTTACCTGTAAAATAAAACCTAAGCTAGCTACAATATAACTAATAGTTATATTGTATCTAGCTTAGGTTTTATTTTTATTTCACAGCTAAGTTTGTATTTATTTTAACTAGGTTGATTAGTTAGCAAATAGTTATTAACTATTTACTAACTACCTAGTAAAAATAAATACAAATTTACCTGTGAAATAAAACCTAACCTGTTTATCAGTTAAACCTAACATTACACTAAAATTAAATAAATTACATTAATTAAATACAATGAATTACATTACAAAAAAATAAACACTATATTACACAAAATAAAAAAGAAATGATGAAATATTTAAACTAATTACACCTAATCTAATAGCCCTATCAAAATAAAAAAGCCCCCCCCAAAATAAGAAAAACCCTCTAGCCTACACTAAACTGCCAATAGCCCTTAAAAGGGCCTTTTGCGGGGCATTGCCCCAAAGAAATCACCTCTTTTACCTGTAAAAAAAATACAAACAACCCCCCCAACAGTAAAACCCACCACCCACACAACCAATCCCCCCAAATATAATCCTATCTAAATAAACCTAAGCTCCACATTGCCCTGAAAAGGACATTTGGATGGGCTTTGCCCTTAAAAGGGCATTTAGCTCTTTTACATTGCCCAAAGTCCCTAATCTAAAGATAAAACCCACCCAATAATCCCTTAATAATACCTAACACTAACTCTCGAAGATCCACTTACAGTTTTTGAAGACCGGACATCCATCCTCATCCAGACAGGAGAAGTCTTCATTCAAGCGGGCAGAAGTCCTCAACGAAGCCGGGAGAAGTCTTCATCCAAGCGGGCAGAAGTCATCAATGAAAGCCGGGAGAAGTCGTCCTCCAAGGGGGCAGAAGTCTTCATCCAGACGGCATCTTCTATCTTCATCCTTCTGATGCGGACAGCTCCATCTTCAAGACATCCGGTGCAGAGCATCCTCTACATACGGTCCCAGCCGTTCACTGAAGGTTCCCTTTAAGGGACGTCATCCAAGATTGCGTCCCTTGAATTCCGATTGGCTGATAGAATTCTATTAGCCAATCGGAATTAAAGGGTAAAAAATCCTATTGGCTGATCCAATCAGCCAATAGGATTGAGCTTTAATCCTATTGGCTGATCCAAACAGCCAATAGGATTGAGCTTGCATTCTATTGGCTGATTGGAACAGCCAATAGAATGCAAGCTCAATTTAAAAATAAACCTAAAGAATAAAAATAAACCTAATGCAGAGTAAAAAAAAATAACTCAACACTTGTTTTGTCAAACAATTGTCAATGTTTTTTATTATGTTATTGATGTTGCAGCTTACATTCGGCTAGATTACGAGTTGTCCGTTAGGCTGAAAAAGCAGCGTTAACAGGTCCTAACGCTTCTTTTTCACACCCGCTGCTATTACGAGTCTTGCAGGTTTAGGGGCACCGCACACTTCTTTGGCCTTAAAGCAAAACGACTTACGTAAACTTTGTAAAGTCTTTTTTCTATGGGACTTCCAAAAAAGGCCAAAAAGTGAGCGGTACACCCTCTACCTCCAAGATCCCTAACGCATTTTAAAGTCAGTAGTTATGAGTTTTATGGTACAACGCCGTAGCATAAAACTCATAACTAAAGTGCTAAAAAGTACACTAACACCCATAAACTACCTATTAACCCCTAAACCAAGGCCCTCCCGCATCACAAACACTATAATAACATTTGTAACCCTTAATCTGCCGCTCCGGACATCGCCGCCACTAGAATAAACATATTAACCCCTAAACCGCCACACTCCCGCCTCGCAAACACTAGTTAAATAATATTAACCCCTAATCGGCTATCCCTAACATCGCCGCCACCTACATTATTCTTATTAACCCCTAATCTGCTGCTCTGGACACCGCAGCCACCTACATTATATTTATTAATTTCCCTCCCCCAATGTCGCTGCCACCTACCTACATTTATTAACCCCTAATCTGCCGCCCCCAATGTCGCCGCCACTATAATAAACATATTAACCCCTAAACCACCGCACTCCCGACTCGCAAACACTATTTAAATATTATTTACCCCTAATCTGCCATCCCTAACATTGCCGCCACCTACCTACATTTATTAACCCCTAATCTGCCCCCCCAACATCGCCGCCACTATACTAAATGTATTAACCCCCATACTTAAGTTTAGCCCTAACCCTAACACCCCCTAACAAATAGAATTACAATAAATCTAAATAAATATTAATATTATTACCTAAATAATTCCTATTTAAAACTAAATACTTAACTGTAAAATAAACCCTAAGATAGCTACAATGTAACTAATTGGTACATTGTAGCTAGCTTAGGGTATTTTTTTTTTTACAGGCAAGTTTGTATTAATTTTAACTAAGTAGAATAGTTATTAAATAGTTATTAACTATTTAATAACTACCTAGCTAAAATAAATACAAAAGTACCTGTAAAATAAAACCTAACCTAAGTTACACTAACACCTAACATTACACTACAATTAAATAAATTAACTAAATTAGATAAATTACAAAAAAACGCTAAATTACAGAAAATAAAAAACAAATTACAGATCTTTAAACTAATTACACCTAATCTAAAAGCCCTAGCCTAAACTAAACTATCAATAGCCCTTAAAAGGGCCTTTTGCGGGGCATTGCCCCAAAGTAATCAGCTCTTTTACCTGTAAAAAAATAATACAAACAACCCCCCAGCAGTAAAACCCACCACCCACACAACCAACCCCCCAAATAAAATACTAACTAAAAAAAACCTAAGCTCGACATTGCCCTGAAAAGGGCATTTGGATGGACATTGCCCTTAAAAGGGCATTTAGCTCTATTGCAGCCCAAATCCCTAACCTAAAAAATAAAGCCACCCAATACACCCTTAAAAAAACTAACACTAACCCCCTGAAGATTGACTTATAGTTCTGAAGACCGGACATCCATCCTCAAGGAAGCAGCAGAAGTCTTCATCCAACCGGGCCGAAGTCCTCAACGAAGCCGGGAGAAGTCTTCATCCAATCAGCCAATAGAATGTGAGCTCAATCCTATTGGCTGATTGGATCAGCCAATAGGAATGAACTTCAATCCTATTGGCTGATTGCATCAGCCAATAGGATTTTTTCTACCTTAATTCCGATTGGCTGATTCTATCAGCCAATCGGAATCTAAGGGACGCCATCTTGGATGACGTCACTTAAAGGTACTATCATTCAGTAAGAAGATTCCGGAGGATGCTCCGTGTCGGATGTCTTGAAGATGGACCCGCTCCGCATTGGATGGATGAAGATAGAAGATGCTGTCTGGATGAAGACTTCTGCACATCAGGAGGACCACTTCGCCCGGCTTGGATGAAGACTTCTCCCGGCTTGGTTGAGGACTTCGGACCGGTTGGATGAAGACTTCTGCCACTTCCTTGAGGATGAATGTCCGGTCTTCAGAAGTCGATCTTCAGGGGGTTAGTGTTAGGTTTTTTTTAAGGGTGTATTGGGTGGGTTTTATTTTTAGGTTAGGGTTTGGGCCTGCAATAGAGCTAACTGCCCTTTTAAGGGCAATGCCCATCCAAATGCCCTTTTCAGGGCAATGGGGAGCTTAGAATTTTTTAGTTAGTATTTTATTTGGGGGGTTGGTTGTGTGGGTGGTGGGTTTTACTGTTGGGGGGTTGTTTGTATTTTTTTTTTACAGGTAAAAGAGCTGATTACTTTGGGGCAATGCCCCACAAAAGGCCCTTTTAAGGGCTATTGATATTTTAGTTTAGGCTAGGTTTTTTTAATTTTTTTTATTTGGGGGGGTATTTTGATAGGGCTATTAGATTAGGTGTAATTAGTTTAAATATCTTGTAATTTGTTTATTATTTTCTGTAATTTAGTGTTTGTTTTATTTGTACTTTAGCTAATTGTATGTAATTTATTTAATTGTATTTAATTTAGGTAAGTTATTTAATTGTAGTGTAGTGTTAGGTGTTAGTGTAACTTAGGTTAGGTTTTATTTTACAGGTACTTTTGTATTTATTTTAGCTAGGTAGTTATTAAATAGTTAATAACTATTTAGTAACTATTCTACCTAGTTAAAATAAATACAAACTTGCCTGTAAAATAAAAATAAACCCTAAAATAGCTACAATGTAACTATTAGTTATATTGTAGCTAGCTTAGGGTATATTTTACAGGTAAATATTTAGTTTTAAATAGGAATTATTTAGGTAATAATGTTAATTTTTATTTAGTTAAGGGGTGTTAGGGTTAGGGTTAGACTTTGAGGTTTAGGGGTTAATACATTTAGTATAGTGGCGGCAACATTGGGGGCGACAGATTAGGGGTTAATAAATGTAGGTAGGTGGCGGCAATGTTACGGATGGCAGATTAGGGGATAATAATATTTAACTAATATTTGCGAGGCAGGAGTGCGGCGGTTTAGGGGTTAATATGTTTATTATAGTGGCGGCGATGTTGGGGGCGGCAGATTAGGGGTTAATAAGTATAGTTCGGTTGCGGTGACATTGGGGGAGGGAGATTAGAGGCTAATAAATATAATGTAGGTGTCAGCGATGTTGGGGCAGCAGATTAGGGGTTAATAAGTATAATGTAGGTGGTGGCGATGTCCTGAGCGGTAGATTAGGGGTTAATAAATATAATGTGGGTGGTGATGATGTCGGGGGTGGCAGATTAGGGGTTAATAAGTGTAAGATTAGGAGTGTTTAGACACGGGGTTTATGTTAGGGTGTTAGGTGTAAACATAACTTTAGTTTCCCCATAGGAATCAATGGGGCTGCGTTACTGAGTTTTACGCTACTTTTTTGCAGGTGTTAGACTTTTTCTCAGCCGGCTCTCCCCGTTGATCCCTATGGGGAAATTGTGCACGAGCACGTACGACCAGCTCACCTCGGACTTAACCAGCGCTGGTATTACAGTGCGGTAAGGAGCACAATTTTGCTCAACGCTCACTTCTTGCCTTTTAACGCCGGGTTTGTAAAAACCCGTAATACCAGCGCTGTAGGTGAGTGGTGAGATAAAATTGCGCGTTAGCACCGCATAGCTCCTAATTCAAAACTCGTAATCTGGCCGATTGGTTGGTAATGCATTTGAATATTGTTTTCTTGAACATGGTTGCTCCTATTTCAACATTGCCTTTGTTGTTATCATCACCAACTCTAGGGTCATCAGTGCTTCTTTCAGATGTCTATCCTACTAGCTTTAGTAGTTGACATTGCTTTTGATGAGCTTAGGGAGGAAGTATTGTAATACAAACCCTCCCCAATTGGTTAGTGGTATACAATGTATCAAATCTAAATATCAGCCTGGCAAAATCAATCTTTGCATTGATAAACCAATGCATTACCTAAGTAATGCGCATCAAGGAAGGATGACAGCTATGGTGCCTCATAGTTGTCACCGACACTTTGAGAACCTTCCTTTTCAAGTGTGTTTGTAACTCAACAACCACTTGTATGTGGAATATCCGGTATCCATGGATGAAAAGCATCAGACTTAGAAGTCTGCCCCTGCAATAAACAAACACATCTACACATGTCTGCATTGTATGCATGGGCTTATTCTGGCTTCTTATATATATAAACAGTATCAATTATCCCTCAAATTGTTATAAGGGGAGGTGTCACTCACTGGTCTTTTGAAATCCAAATGATTTATTCTGTACAAACAAAAAAGTAATCAGAATAAAGTAATCATAAAAATAGTACTGGTAGCTCTGATCAGACTGTAGTTCAACATTTTATGGAAGCAGGGCACAAGGTATCACAACTTCTAATAGTAGAGATGCGACCAAGGGCAACAAAATATTACATGTTGAGTTTGGACAACTTTATACCACAAGGACTCAACACAATTAATGATTGGCATTGTTTTTTTGTTCTGTTTTTTTGGGATAGCTTTTTTGTTTGTACAGAATAAAATATGATTCCCGTCTTAGGATAACTCTGCCCCTTGTTTAGGGGACAGACTTTCTCTTCCTGATGGTCTTGATTTCTCAACCAATTTGAAGTTGGGGTTAAATTATGACTATCCTCCTATAGCTTTAGAGTCAAACTTTTAGCTTTTTGACATTTAGGGCTAGATTACAAGTGGGGCGCTAATTCGCCTGTTTACGGCACGTGATAAATAACCAGCCATTACAAGTGGCTGGTTATTGCTGCGCGACTTACTCCCTTTGCTGCACTAGGTTCTCATGCCGTGTTTCATGGCATGAGAACGTGGCTCACATTAGAGCCTATGGAAGTGCGCTCTCATGCGTGCAAATCTTCTGTGCAATGTGAATGTGAGCTCGCGTTTGCATTGCACCTAACTTGTAATACCAGCTCACATTTGTAACGCTGGTATTACTAATTCAAACACAAATATCACTTTTGTGGGAGTGATATTTTGCGCTCTACTTGTAATCTAGCCCTTAGCTGGTTTCTTGTTAACATGTATTATCTTTAAAATCTTTAAATTAAAAATGTGCCTTTATATAATGATGTTACAGAGATTGTCTAATATCTTTACATGCAATCTATAATTTTATAATATTGATTTAGTTCATCAATATTCTACTTGTGTTACCCTATATCCTTTGATGATTTGAATTTAGTGATGTCACGAATAGTTCGCCGCTGAATAGTTCCCGGCAAACATAGCTTGTTCGCGTTCGCCGCGGCGGGGGAACATATGCGATGTTCGATCCGCCCCCTATTCGTCATCATTGAGTAAACTTTGACCCTGTACCTCACAGTCAGCAGACACATTCCAGCCAATCAACAGCAGACCCTCCCTCCCAGGGAGGGTCTGCTGTTGCAGTCAGTTTCCTTCACACGTGTGCGTTTCAGTGCCTGCCAGGGCACAGTGTCACCCCAGTGCCACCACTCATATCTGTTGTAACAGTAGTGTACATTTAAAAAAAAAAACACTTTTTTGACTGTGAAATAATAGCAGTCAGTTTCCTTCACACGTGTGTGTTTCATTGCCCGACAGGGCACAGAGTCACCCCAGTGCCACCACTCATATCTGTTGTAACAGTAGTGTACATTTAAAAAAAACAACACTTTTTTGACGGTGAAATAATAGCAGTCAGTTTCCTTCACACGTGTGCGTTTCAGTGCCTGCCAGGGTACAGTGTCACCCCAGTGCCACCACTCATATCTGTTGTAACAGTAGTGTACATTTAAAAAAAACAACACTTTTTTGACTGTGAAATAATAGCAGTCAGTTTCCTTCACACGTTTGCGTTTCAGTGCCTGCCAGGGCACAGTGTCACCCCAGTGCCACCACTCATATCTGTTGTAACAGTAGTGTACATTTAAAAAAAACAACACTTTTTTGACTGTGAAATAATAGCAGTCAGTTTCCTTCACACGTGTGCGTTTCAGTGCCTGCCAGGGCACAGTGTCACCCCAGTGCCACCACTCATATCTGTTGTAACAGTAGTGTACATTTAAAAAAAACAACACTTTTTTGACTGTGAAATAATAGCAGTCAGTTTCCTTCACACGTGTGCGTTTCAGTGCCTGCTAGGGCACAGTGTCACCCCAGTGCCACCACTCATATCTGTTGTAACAGTAGTGTACATTTAAAAAAAACAATACTTTTTGAATGTGAAATAATAGCAGTCAGTTTCCTTCACACGTGAAGGAACCTGACGCACCATCCTCCTCCAGCTTAGCTTCGGGCACCTCTCAAGTTACCACTCGCCCGCCTGCCGCCATCACCAACACTAGCACCACAGCCACTTCACTCGATCTGTCAGAGGAGTTATTTACACATCAGTTGGAAGAAATGAGTGATGCGCAACCATTATCGCCAGAGGATGTAGATAACAGGGATATGTCTCAGTCAGGCAGCATTACACACATGGACGTACGGTGTGATGATGATGATGTTGTACCCACTGCTGCTTCCTTTGCTGAGTTGTCAGATACAAGTGAAGCGGTTGATGACGACGATGCGTCCGTGGATATCACGTGGGTGCCCGCTAGAAGAGAAGAAGAACAGGGGGAAAGATCAGATGGGGAGACAGAGAGGAGGAGGAGACGAGTTGGAAGCAGGGGGAAGTCGTCGCAAGGAGCTAGTGGCACAGTCAGACAGCATGCATCGGCACCCAGGGTCAGCCAGACAGCACAGCAATTAACGCATGCTGTTGCCACCATCAGAATGCCGTCATTGCAGAGCTCAGCAGTGTGGCATTTTTTTTTGTGTGTCTGCCTCTGACAACAGCGATGCCATTTGCAACCTGTGCCAAAAGAAACTGAGTTGTGGGAAGTCCAACACCCACCTAGGTACAACTGCTTTGCGAAGGCACATGATCGCACATCACAAACGCCTATGGGATCAACACATGAGTACAAGCAGCACACAAACTCAAAGCCGCCATCCTCCTCCTAGTCCAGCATCTTCAGCCACGTCAACCACTGCTGTCCTCCTTTCCCCCTCTCAACCATCCGCCACTCCGTCTCTCGCCATGAGCAGTTCCTGCTCATCTGCCCACAATCAGGTGTCTGTCAAGGACATGTTTGAGCGTAGGAAGCCTATGTCACAAAGTCACCCCCTTGCCCAGCATCTGACAGCTGGCTTGTCTGAACTCTTAGCCGAGGCGTTCCAAAAATTTGTAGCTATTGGGACACCGCAGTAGAAGGTACCCGGCCGAAATTTCTTTGCACAAAAGGCAATCCCCAACCTGTACTCTATTGTGCAAAAGGAAGTAATGGCATGTCTGGCACACAGTGTTGGGGCAAGGGTCCATCTGACCACTGATACCTGGTCTGCAAAGCATGGTCAGGGCAGGTATATCACCTACACTGCGCATTGGGTAAACCTGCTGACAGCTGCCAAGCATGGAATGCGTGGCTCTGCAGAGGAGTTGGTGAAACCGCCACGACTTGCAGGCAGGCCTGCTGCCACCTCCTCTACTCCTCCTACTCCATCCTCTTCCATAACCTCCTCGGCTGAGTCCTCTTCTGCTGCTACGTCTTGCTCCACATCAACGGCACCCCCCAGCTCCCCAGGTACTATTCCACATACCGGATACGGCAGTGTCACGCCGTCTTGGGGTTGACTTGCCTGAAAGCAGAGAGTCACACCCAACCAGCACTCCTGTCTGCCCTGAACGCACAGGTGGATCAGTGGCTGACTCCGCACCAACTGGAGATCAGCAAAGTGGTTTGTGACAACGGAAGAAATTTGTTGGCGGCATTGAATTTGGGCAAGTTGACACATGTGCCGTGCATGGCACATGTGTGTAATCTGATCGTACAACGCTTTGTGCATAAGTACCCAGGCTTACAGGACATCCTGAAGCAGGCCAGGAAGGTGTGTGGCCATTTCAGGTGTTCCTACACGGCCATGGCACACTTTTCAGATATCCAGCGGTGAAACAACATGCCAGTGAGGCGCTTGATTTGCGACAGCCCGACACATTGGAATTCAACACTCCTAATGTTCGACCGCCTGCTTCAACAAGAAAAAGCCATTATCGACTATTTGTATGACCGGGGTGCTAGGACAGCCTCTGCGGAGCTGGGAATTTTTTTGCCACGTTACTGGACGCTCATGCGCAATGCCTGTAGGCTCATGCGTCCTTTTGAGGAGGTGACAAACGTAGTCAGTCGCACCGAAGGCACCATCAGCGACATGATACCATTTGTTTTCTTCCTGGAGCATGCCCTGCGAAGAGTGCTGGATCAGGCTGTAGATGAGTGTGAAGAGGAAGAGTTGTGGTCACCATCACCACCAGAAACAGCCTTATCAGCATCGCTTGCTGGACCTGCGGCAATGCTGGAAGAGGATTGTGAGGAAGAGGAGTCAGAGGAGGAATGTGGCTTTGAGGAGGAGGAGGAAGACCAACAACAACAGGCATCCCAGGGTGCTCGTTGTCACCTATCTGGTACCCGTGGTGTTGTACGTGGCTGGGGGGGAAGAACATACCTTCAGTGAGATCAATGAGGATGAGGAACAGGACATGAGTAGCTCGGCATCCGAACTTGTGCAAATGGGGTCTTTCATGCTGTCGTGCCTGTTGAGGGACCCTCGTATAAAAAGGCTGAAGGAGAATGAGCTATACTGGGTTTCCACGCTACTAGACTCCCGGTATAAGCATAAAGTGCCTGAAATGTTACCAAATTACCGCAAGTCGGAAAGGATGCAGCAGTTCCAAAAGAAATTAAAAAGTATGCTTTACACAGTGTATAAGGGTGATGTCGCAGCACAACGGGAATCTAACAGGGGAAGAGGTGAAAGTAATCCTCCTCCTCCCACGAACACGCCGGCAAGGACAGGACGCTTTACAGACGTGTTGTTGATGGAGGACATGCAGAGCTTTTTAAGTCCTACGCATCGCCACAGCCCTTTGGGGTCCACCCTCAGAGAACGACTCGACCGACAGGTAGCAGACTACCTCACCTTAACTGCAGATATCGACACTCTGAGGAGCGATGAACCCCTTGACTACTGGGTGTGCAGGCATGACCTGTGGCCTGAGCTATCCCAATTTGCGATAGAACTTCTGGCCTGCCCCGCTTCAAGTGTCCTGTCAGAAAGAACCTTCAGTGCAGCAGGAGGTATTGTCACTGAGAAGAGAAGTCGCCTAGGTCAAAAAAGTCTAGATTACCTCACCTTTATTAAGATGAATGAGGGATGGATCCCGAAGGGACTAACAATGGGCGATACATTCGACAAAAAAAAGCCTGATGAGATGAGCTGCCTTGGGCTAAAAATGGTCCACATGCTGCTGTATTTTATCTCTGAATGCCGGATGACTTGCGTGACTTATCCGCCACCAACTAGGGTTCAAGCCGCAATGTTTTAGGGAACTTTCTGTCTGGGAAACAAACATCAGGGATTAAACTAATAAGAATAGAACTACTTAACACACCACTCCTATCTGGTGACACATTAGATTGCACGCGCAATGCCCCAAATTTGAAGTAGGAGGACCGACCAAGCATCTTTTTCAATCTCCGGGATCCACAAATCGATGCCATATACATGTCCCCTGATAGGGGACGTAACAGGGATGAAACTGATAAGAATAGTACTACTTAACACACCACTCCTATCTGGTGGCACATTAGATTGCACGCGCAGTGCCCCAAATTTGAAGTAGGAGGACCGAGCAAGCATCTTTTTCCATCTCCCGGTTCCTAAAATCAATGCCATATACACATCCCCTGATAGGGGACGTAACAGGGATTAAACTGATAAGAATAGAACTACTTAACACACCACTCCTATCTGGTGGCACATTAGATTGCATGCGCAGTGCCCCAAATTTGAAGTAGGAGGACCGACCAAGCATCTTTTTCCATCTCCCGGTTCCTAAAATCGATGCCATATACAAGTCCCCTGATAGGGGACGTAACAGGGATTAAACTGATAAGAATAGTACTACTTAACACACCACTCCTATCTGGTGGCACATTAGATTGCACGCGCAGTGCCCCAAATTTGAAGTAGGAGGACTGACCAAGCATCTTTTTCCATCTCCGGTTCCTAAAGTTGATGCTATATACATGTCCCCTGATAGGGGACGTAACAGGGATTAAACTGATAAGAATAGTACTACTTAACACACCACTCCTATCTGGTGGTACATTAGATTGGACGCGCAGTGCCCCAAATTTGAATTAGGAGGACCGACCAAGCATCTTTTTCCATCTCCCAGTTCCTAAAATCGATGCCATATACATGTCCCCTGATAGGGGACGTAACAGGGATTAAACTGATAGGAATAGTACTACTTAACACACCTTATAATAACGCAGAGAGAGGCAATGCAGAGAAAGGAGTCTAAAGAAGAGGAGTCAGAGGAGGAAGGTGGCTTTGAGGAGGTGGAAGACCAAACACAGCAGGCGTCCCATGGGGCATGTTGTCACCTTTCGGGGACCCTTGGTGTTGTACGTGGCTGGGTGGAGGAAGAGACCTTCAATGACATCAGTGAACGGGACATGGCTAGCTTGGTATCCAACCTTGTGCATATGGGGAGTTTGCGGTTGTGCAAATGGACTGTTTGCGGTGCGTTAAACGGGGAGTTTGGTCTGTCACTGTGAAGCGGGCATAACCCTTACACTACCTGATCGATGCAACATCATACCTGATGTTTTAAAGCACGTTATTCCAAACAATTTAGGAATGTTAGATGATTTATGATTAAAACAGACTCTGCATCAACTATGTAATTTTCCATGGGAGTTTTGCCATGGATCCCCCTCCGGCATGCCACAGTCCAGGTGTTAGTCCCCTTGAAACAACTTTTCCATCACTATTGTGGCCAGAGAGAGTCCCTGTGGGTTTTAAAATTCGCCTGCCTATTGAAGTCTATGGCGGTTCGCCCGGTTCGCCAGTTCGCGAACTTCTGCGGAAATTCACGTTCACCATTCGCGAACACAAAATTTTATGTTCGCGACATCACTATTTGAATTGCTTTCAGATGAATGCCTAATTTCTTATTTAAGTCGCATGGACTAGACATACAGTGATACATAATAAATACAAGCAGAAGAGAAGAAAAATGCATGTATACTCATTTGGAACTCTTTAAAGAAAAGAAATATTGTACAAATGATGAGTGATAAAACTCTAGGTAACTTATGTATAGTGAGTTTATCTAACAGAAGCCCCAGTTTCCCCATGTTATCATTCTTTGAAACTATGATACCCTGAAAGAAATTAATACTCAAAAGAGAACACCTGATTCAGTTTTATATTATAACTATACAGTAGCTTCCAATGTATATTGAAATGTTTAATTTTCCTTAAATAATGTATTAATTAAATTAGGTTTAATTAAATTAAAATACATTAAAATGTATTCAAATTTAATTAACATTAGATTATTATGCTATAGGGACTTATGATGATCTAGGCATCAACACAATACAGCATTGAAATCAAAGTAATCTGAGATAACTCATTTCTATTTTTTTTCTGAAAATTTTGGAATTTGCAGTGCTTTAAGACAGTAATTTCTATTTAACTTCCATGATTATTTTGGAAATTATCGAAGATACATTGTGATTATAATTATTTTTCAGAATCTTTAATTTAGATTTTCAACTTAAACATGGTTTCAGAGATCTGGTCAAACACAGAGAAACAGAAACAAACAATGTTAAAAAGTAGGCTTGTTGGCTTATAGGGTTCCTAAAATCATATTATTATATTTTCCATTAGACACATTAGGGAATTTTGCAATCAAATCTTCTAATCATCTTACTTAAAAAGGGGAATTAATTAATTTTAGTATAGCTAAATGAAGAATTAAATGTGTTCTTGTTTTCTGTATAGATTTAAGTAAAAACATTACGGAAGTTCCTTTATATACAAAGGTCTACTTCTCTCTTTATAAAATAATGAGAACACTGGACTCTTATGGAAAGTATCCAGACTTATGTCCCACTCAGTGAGGTTAGCATTTTTTTAATACTCATATTTAAAGACTTAAATGAAACCAATAAAAAGACTCAATGCACATGTAGATTACTTTTGTTTTACGTTTGCATAAATTATCATACATATAGATTTATACAAATGTTCTTTCAAATACATGCAGCGGGTTAATCTCTTAAATATTTTACAAGTTACAGATCTATCTCAAAAGAAAGACCCCCAACCACCATCACCCTCTGTTTTTCTCTCTCTTGTTGATTTTTTTAAAATATATATGTGTGTGTATATATATATATATATATATATATATATATATATATATATATATATATATATATATATATATATATATATATATATATATATATATACTGTATGTACAACGTGATGGAGTTAAAATAAGAAAATATTATTATTGATGTATGCATGACATGACCATGATCTTGTCTTGGTATCACATACATTTGGTTTTCAAAGATATCAACAATGATAGTTATTAGTTTTACTCAATGTCTGGACATTCTTTTGGGCAATGCCTTAAAAAGCCAGTTCTTCCTATACATGATGACTAGCAAATATATTTTACAAATCATTGTTTTCCCTGATTCATTTGGGCACTGGATCATTATTATTATTGTAAACAATTTCGACACCACAAGCTGGACAATAATTAGTCAAGACAGGGAAAAGCAGACTGGTATAGAAGGATTACAAAATCCGGTTTACTAGTTTATACTCCAATTGTTTCCAAACTTGATTCTGCTTGTATGAAATGCTAATGTTTTCTTATGTGCAGTAACTAGGGTGTTATAGTGTATTGAATATGGTTTCAGTACTTTTTTTTTTCAAGTGTGTTACATTTTTTAAGTCTATTAAATTTCTTTGTTAAGTAGTAAAACGTGTTTCTTAATTAAAGAGACAAATACTAATGTCTTGTTTTCTTTTAAGCCCATACAACTTAATCCCTTCATGCATTCTTTAGTATACTGTATGTAAAAAATAAATAAAAATAAAAATCACAAATTCTTAGGTCATTGACACTGTTTCTTTTATCCATGTATTTAAAAAATAATATTTCATTTACCTAAAGGTAAGTCAATGGTTGTTATTTATTTGAGCCAAAGAATATAATGCAGTTAAAGCATACAAGATACAGTAAAGATAGAATTGTTTAATTATCAAGGTAATTTTCCGGATAACTACACTAATCCTTGACCAATGGTGATACAGTATATACAGTATATATAAAATATATATATATATATATATATATATATATATATATATATATATATAGTATATTCATCAGCTCTATAATATTACAGAAGAAAAATCTTAAAAACTGTTATAATAAGTCTTTTGTGAGGGCATGTTACAAAGCATTAGAAAAAATGACATATCGGGCAAGATAAAATATGGCTCTAAAACACATTTTTCAATTTTAGTTAAGAAAACACAATGAGAAATCAGAAAAGTCTATTTTAAGGAAAAGGTCATTATATTTCTCCAAGGGCAAATCACATACCATCAAGCCTGAAAGTATGGAGAGTGACCCTGGAGCAGATGGGTTGTACATGCTACCTAGGCTTTGTGATGAATGAGAAGTTCAACTGCTGTCATAAAATCTGCAGGAGGTTTGCAATTCCTTTCTAAAGTATCTTCTATCATACAGAAATAGAGGGATGAGTGCATTATAAATGACTCTGCAAAGGGCAGGTAATAATCCCTGCAATATTGCTTGTTTTGGATGGATACAATTACTGTCCAGTCATTTTTTTTCTAGATATTCGCCTTCAGTGAATATAAACCATCCTTAAATTAGTGCATTTTGTCTCCACGCATATCTATTTGTGTTGTTTTTTTCCCAGTCTTATCATTATCAGTGTCTGTAGAGTTATTGTTACATCTCTGCATGAAAATGCTTCATATACAATTATTATGGATATGAAAAATTGGTAAATTGACAATAATCATCATATGTGATTTTAGTACATTTAAAATGAATAATAGGGTTTAAATGTATAAGAAAAAATAAGCAAGATGATACTTAACACAATATGAATCCATCTTGTAACCAAAATGATTACATAGTAGAAGTTTGATATATATATTTATATATATATATATATATATATATATATATATATATATATATATATATATATATATATATATATATATATATATATATAGAGAGAGAGAGAGAGAGAGAGAGAGAGAGAGAAAGAGAGAGAGAAAGAGAGAGAGAAAGAGAGAGAGAAAGAGAGAGAGAAAGAGAGATAGATAGATAGATAGATAGATATAGAATGAACAAATTAACAAAAAATATATTTTTACGGTATTATATGTATTTCTAATTTGCTTTACCATTTATTTTTTAAACATAAGGAGATCTTTTATATCTATAATGTTTGAAACTGGACTTTATGTACTTCCCTCTATGCTAATTTTTCATTTGTAATTGACCTTACCCTAAAAGCTGTGAGCACATTTTAGCAGGTTTGACCTTTTTGATGTATGTGACTACTTTCAAATATACTAAATGCTTAAAGGGACAGTAAACCTTAAAAATAATGTTATATAATTCTGCACATAGTGCAGTATTATATTACATTATATTAGCCAAACTTTGTAAAACCTAATGTACCCTTTTAATTTAAAAAAAAAAAACGGCTGTTTTACAGACCCGCTCTCTGTACTCTGCTGAGCGGGTCTGTTATATTCACACAGCGCATCAGGCCAGCTGTATAGTCACAGCCCGGCCCGATCACGTTATAAGACTAAGTGCAGCTCGCTCCTGCTGTCAGACAGAGCAGGAGCGAGCTGCACTTAGTGTTATGGCGCGGTCAGGCTGGGCTGTGACTATACAGCTGGCCCGATGAACTGTGTGAATATAACAGACCCGCTCAGCAGAGTACAGAGAGCGGGTCTGTAAAACAGCTGTTTTTTTTAAAAATTAAAAGGGTACATTAGGTTTTATAAAGTTTGGCTAATATAATGTTATATAATTCTGCACTATGTGCAGAATTATATAACATTATTTTTAAGGTTTACTGACACTTTAATGTATATATGAAAGCTCAGTTAAAGGGACAGGAAACCCGAAAACTTTCTTTCTTGATTCAGGTAGGGCATGCACATTTAAATAACTTCCCAATTTACTTCTATTATCTAAATAGCTTCATTATCTTTGTATCCCTTATTGAAAATAATACCTAGGTAGGATTTAAAGAAGCAATGCACTAGTTTGAGCTAGGTGCTAATTGGTGGCTGCAAATATATACCTCTTGTTATTGGCTCATCGGATGTTTTCAACTAACTCGCAGTGGTGTTTGCTGCTCTTTCAACAAAAGATACTAAGAGAATGAAGCAAATTTTAAAACAGAATCAATCATTTTTTTGGATTGCATGTCCATTTTCTAAATAAATATTTCTACACATATGTGATGATTTTTGGATTGCTATATCTATTTATAGCGAGATATGTATATGAATCCCTCCTCTGAAGAAGCGACCAATCTAGTCGTGAAACGCGTCAGGCTCTACCTCCCTACTCACACACGCTCTTGTATTTCAGCAACATAGTCGATCAGCTGATTGTGGTTTATCTTCTATTCTCAGCATGGATCAACTCGCGCCAGTACATATAGAAGCGTTTTTTTTAGTTCTTTTTTGTTTTATATCCATTAAGTGTTTTTGAAGTATTTATACACATGTGTGAGCTGTTTTAATGTATGAATAAACCGTTTATTATCTCACTGAGTCTTGTCACTTGCAAGTATTGGGGTGTTTATCGCCCAGAGCCCCTATCCTGAATAGCAAACAGCTGTGAATAGCTAACAGCTGTAGGTATTGAGGATCTACACATGGGCTAATGAACGAGGGACAGAGAGCTTGTTCCTTGATCAACAGCAGTAAAGACGGTTACCAAGGCTATGAGCAGCCTCCATACCATTTCCATACCTCATATAGTTTGAGGTTAAAACAAGTGAGTGCAAATTTGGCGTGATTGTAGCTATTGTTTGTGGAATCTTGACATACTACACCTAGATCCGGATCCTCTGTGCGCTCTTCTCCTCTTCTGTTTTCCATATATATATATATATGTGTGTGTGTCTGGATATCTTGAGATCTATATGTGCATATCTCTTTGAAAATCCCTCTGAGATGTTGTTTAATGCGCATAAGATTGCAATGTTAAATATTTTCATTTTCTCCCTAGTTAAACATATCTCTATATATATAAATCCACGTTTCTCTATGTATGTGTATGTATCTCAATGTAAAATCCCTGCTTCAGCTTTTTTGTTTCTAACACCCACAATCTCGTATCTTTGAGTTCTTATAATTTTTCTGTGCAATATTTTTTTTTAATTCATTTTTATTAGACAGTGTTAATATGAGTGTAACTGTACTTTGTAATGTAGTTTTGAAGTGTTTTGCAAAACTTTTATGGTTGCGCAAAACTGTTAACTACAGCTCTTCGGGTGCGGAAAGGATTGTTGCATAAAAGGCGAATGCGTGTGCAATCGTGATTTATCAAAACTTGTAATGACTGTGCAATGGAACTTGTAATCTTGACTATAGATAGATAGATGTGAATACATGTGTTTATATGTGTATGTATGCATGTGTGCAAATATACAGTATATTTACACTTATAAACCCATAAATAAACATGTTTACCCACACATAAATTTAAATATATATATATATATATATATATATATATATATATATATATATATATATATATATATATATATATATATATATATATATATATATATATATATATATATATATATATATATATATATATATATATATATATATAAGCAAAAACCAAAGAGTAAAGTCCCAGCACTGTTTAATCCAAAATACTCCTTTATTTGGTTCAAAAGGAAGCCAGCCAACAAATAGCAGCAGGTTTTTGGGAATACATATCCCTTACTCAAGTTAAAGTATACAGGTAACCACATCCTTTTATAGCACCTGTGAACTAATTAATTAACTCTTTAATTCCATATGTCTCACTATTGCTTGCCATCTAGTGGACACAGTAACAAAGTACTTTTAAATTTCTTGTTTACCTGTCAGATTATTTTTTTCAAAAAAGTTAATAATATATAGTATTGCGCTAGGACAAATAGATACCAAACCCCTCACAACAAAACAACTCCTTCAAATTGTTTAAAATACAAATTATTACACAGACTAAATGGAGTGAGGGTGCTAAAAATAGCTGAAGATATCAAATTACTTGTTAAGTTTAAATCAAAATACAAATTTATTTAAAATTCTCTTGCGACTTTAATAGTCTATAAAAGAGGGACGTCTCCCTTAAACATTAGTAAACAGTAATGAATAAAAGATAGTACGTTTGCAATGTATATGTAAAAAGTATCAATTGCACAATAAGACAACTATACATATGTATTTAGTATCCCATAGCAAGGAAGCAAAGTGCCAGAGAAATTATATAAAAATTCCTGTTTAAGCCAAGTCTTTATAGAGCTGGATACTCAGGTCCACTATTATAGAATAGTCTTATATTGTTTTTGTGTATACCACCAATATTGCGTATAATTATACTGGAGTCAATACCACTATCAACAGTATAATGTTATAGGAGGAAAAAAAACAAGGAACGAATGTTTACTCCTTTTATAGGAAATTCCTTTTGATACAGTCTCTGTATGAAGGAAAGGTACCTGTAGTCCTGTTGTTTTCGTGTGAAACCAGGAGCATATGTTGTTACTTACTCACACAGAGGTCCATGTCATTGCTCTCTAAAAGAAAATCTTCCACATGTGAGTTCACCCCACGTGACCGATGGCGTCTGACGTCACGGGTGACACTCACAAGACAATTTAGTTGATGTTCACTAGTGTGAAAGCCTGAGTTCAGTGAACATCAATTAAATTGTCTTGTGAGTGTCACCCGTGATGTCAGACGCCATCGGTCACGTGGGGTGATTTTCTCTTTTCAATTCAAACATCACAACTGAAAAAAACAGTACAATTTAAATAAATAAATGTAAATCATAAACCTTATTTAAACTTACTGGATGTAGAGTCTTTTTTTCAACATTAGTTCTCTGCTCGTCTTAATTTAGGGATATGGTCTATGACTTGGAAACTGAGTTGACTCACTGTGTGTCCTGCCTTTGCAAAATGAGCTGACAGAGGAAGAGTCATGTCTTTATTTCTAATACTTGACTTATGGGAACTTATCCAATCTTTCGGGGGGCGTATGGTCTACCCACATAGCCCCGCCCACATGGACACTTCAATAAATAGACAATGAATTCGGTGTCACAGGTAAAGTACCAATTAATCTCCCTCTTCCTATTATTGTTTGTTTGGGCTATATATTTACCCCTGATCATAGAATTGCATAGGGCACAGTTTAAGCATGGGTATGACCATTTGTGTGGTGTGGTAAGATAATTAATATCACCTGTCTTTGTACTACCTACGTCTGCTCTGACCAGTTTATCTTTTAAATTTTTGACCCTTTTAAAAGATTGAATTTTTTTTTTTTTAATTCTTCTATGGTAGGATAAGATTTATTTAGGATGTACCAATGTTTTCCGAGAACAGATGAGATTTTATTGCTATATTCACTATATTCAGTGGTGAATATCAATCTGTTCTCCTTCTTCCTTCCCTCAGTGTCATTGTGTAGCCTGTTTCTAGCTTCTATCTCACAATTGGTCATGACGATTGTCATTTGGATAACCTCTTGCCAGGAATTTCCCAGACATTTATTTTAGTCTTATTTCCTGTAGATCCTTGTCCTTTACATTGCGTAGTGTTCATATAAACTGACTCTTGGGAATGGAGTTAAAAACTCTGGGGGGTGGAAACTTTGAAAATGTAACAATGTGCTCCGATCAGTCGGCATACTATATATGTCAGTAGTGAGTGTGGAGTTTTGCTTGTATACAGATGTATCCAAAAAACTGATACTCTCTATTGAAAAATCCTAAGTAAATCTAAGACAGTTAGTTGATGCATTGAGCTCATCTACAAATTCTTGCAGGGTCTCCAATGTGCCCCTCCACACGCCAAATATGTAATCTATATAGCGGAGCCAAACTTTACAATACTCCTGGAATTTTGAATTAGTATAGACAAACTTCTTTTCAAATTCACTGACAAAAATATTGGTGTATGAAGGGGCAGCATTGGAGCCCATGGCCGTGCCTTTACGCTGTAAATAGGTGCCTTGAAATAAGAAGTAATTAAAGCAAAGTACCATCCTTAACAAATTTTCAATACTTTAAAATTGTAATGTAGTCAGAGAGATTTCTTGTTTGCAAGGTCAAGGACAGATTGTATTCCTGCCTCGTGTGGTATAGATGTGTATAAACTTACTATGTCCAAACTGAACAAAATCTCAGTATCACCACAGGGGGTCCCACAAATACTATCTAAAAAGTTGCCTGTATCTTTAAGAAAAGATTGTTGCTTTAAAGCTATGGGATTCAACATTTTGTCTAGAAATATTGAAATGTGTGCAAAGACAGAATCAGTACCAGCGACAATGGGCCTCCCAGGAGGCTCCCTCAAATTTTTGTGGACCTTTGGCAGTGTGTAAAACACAGGAGTAATAGGGTTCTTCTTGATAAGAAAAGTAGCCAGGTTCTAAGCAATGCCCCCCCCCCTTCAATGCTTCATCAACAATTTGTTTAATCTTCATTTGGATTTCAGAAAGGGGGTCACCATCAAGAATCCTGTACACTCCTCCATCAGATAATTGACACAGTATTTCATGTATATAATACTCAGTATCTAACATGACTACAGATCTGCCCTTATTGGCATTTTTAATCAAATTCAGTTTATTTTTAGCTAGATTTTGTAAAGCTTGTCTTTTTCTATAAGATAGACTGTTTTTTATTGATCCAAAGTTAGATTTTTCTACAATTGTTTAACATCACTTTGCACAAATTTAATAAAAGTTTCCACTCCAGGATTTGTAGTACCAGGCATAAATTTCGATTTAATTGTCAGTCCAAAAGACTTTAACCCCTTAGTGACCAGAGCACTTTTCCATTTTCTGACTGTTTGGGACCAAGGCTATTTTTACATTTCTGCGGTGTTTGTGTTTAGCTGTAATTTTCCTCTTACTCATTTACTGTACCCACACATATTATATATTTTTCTCGCCATTAAATGGACTTTATAAAGATACCATTATTTTCATCATATCTTGTAATTTACAATAAAAAAATTATAAAATATGAGGAAAAAATTGAAAAAAACACACTTTTTCTAACTTTGACCCCCAAATTCTGTTACACATCTACAACCACCAAAAAACACCCATGCTAAATAGTTTCTAAATTTTGTCCTGAGCTTAGAAATACCCTATGTTTACATGTTCTTTGCTTTTTTTGCAAGTTATAGGGCAATAAATACAAGTAGTACTTTGCTATTTCCAAACCACTTGTTTTCAAAATTAGCGATAGTTACATTGAAACACTGATATCTTGACATGTATATATTTTTTTTATAAGACATCCCAAAGTATTGTTCTAGGCCCATTTTGGTATATTTCATGCCACCATTTCACCGCCAAATGTGATCACATAAACAAAATCGTTCACTTTTTCACAAATTTTTTCACAAATTTTAGGTTTCTAACTGAAATTATTTATAAACAACTTGTGCAATTATGACATAAATTGTTGTAAATACTTCTTTGGGATCCCCTTTGTTCAGAAATAGCAGATATATATGGCTTTGGCGTTGCTTTTTGGTAATAAGAAGGCAGATAAATGCCACTGCGCAACATACGTGTATTATGTCTAGCAGTGGAGTTAATTAGGGAGCTTGTAGGGTTCATTTTAGCTTAAGTGTAGTGTAGTAGACAACCCAAAGTATTGATCTAGGCAGATTTTGGTATATTTCATGCCACCATTTCACCGCCAAATGCGAACAAATAAAAGTAAACGTTCACTTTTTCACAAACTTTTTCACAAACTTTAGGTTTCTCACTAAAATTATTTACAAACAGCTTGTGCAATTATGGCACAGATGTTTGTAAATGCTTATCTGGGATCCCCCAGACATATATGGCTTTGGAGTTGCTTTTCGGTAATTAGAAGGCCGCTAAATGCCGCTGCGCATCACATGTGTATTATGTCTAGCAGTGAAGGGGTTAATTAGGTAGCTTGTAGGGAACTTGCAGGGTTAATTTTAGCTTTAGTGTAGAGATCAGCATCCCACCTGACACATCCCACCCCCTGATGCCTTCCAAACAGCTCTCTTCTTTCCTCCACCCCACAATTGTCCCTGATATCTTAAGTACTGGCAGAAAATCTGCCAGTACTAAACTAAAAGGTTTTTTTTTCTTTTAATTATTCTGCTGTGTAGGATCCCTCCTTAGCCCCCAACCTCCCTGATTTCCCCCAAACAGCTCTCTAACCCTCTAACCCCTCTATCTTATTGGGAACCATAATTTTTTTACTTTGTTCTGTAGTGTAGCTTTCCCTCCCAAAGACCACCCCACCCCCTCCCAGATCCCTTAGCTATTTTAGATTCCCAATTACCACCCCCTTTCTCCCACTTAATATAACAACATTTTCCATAGTGTAGTGGTTCCCACCTGCTCCCGCCCCGAGCACACGTCCGCAGCCCCCCATGCACACGCGCGTCCGTGCATGTCCCAAGCGATCCTGCCCCCTCTTCATGCTAGATCCCTCAATGGCCACCCACCCACCTCGGCTCCCACCCACCAACGATCACGGCCATCAATGTCCGATGCAGAGAGGGCCACAGAGTGGCTCTCTCTGCATCGGAAGACTAAGTATTGTTATTGCAGTATGCCTCGATATCGAGGCATCACTGCAATAACAGGAAAGTTGCTGGAAGCGATCAGGATCGCTTCCCCCGCTTTCAAAGACCGATGACGTATGGGGTACATCCTCGGTCATTAACTGTATTTTTTTGGAGGCTGTACCCCATACGTCGTTGGTTGTTATGTGGTTAAATCAAGAGTAGTATTTTCCTGTGTAGTGCTTTTACTAGCATCTAGTGTATATCTCTCTTGGGCTGAAAAATGTGTTTTCAATCTTAGTAAATGAAAGAAAAAATATAAATCCTTATCTAAATTAAAAGTATTAATATTTTTTGAAGGACAAAAAAATAACCCCCTGCTTAATACTTTCAATTTAACTTCCGTTAATTCATATTTAGATATATTTATTACCAAACTTATGCCCATATCACTTTGTTTTTGTTCAACAGATGTTTTTTGCTGTGATAGTCTCAATAAGGTAAGATCAAAAGTCTCTGGTACAGTGTCCAAATTTACAATATTATCATTCAGTTTACATACCAGGGCTATTCCAACACTAGCATTCATACCGGATTGTACTTCCTCTATCCTCTGTGTGTTTGCTTGCTCCTCGTGTGGATAGGTTGCAATTGTTCTCTGTTGCCACTTGTGCTTGCAGCCGCCCCTCCGGTATCTGTATCAGTGCTTGTGCCTAAAAAATCCTCAGATGAGGAATTGTCGGAACTACCTTGTGCAAGTTTTTTTGGTGCTTGCCAGCTGCCTCTCCATGCACTTTCTCCTCTTCCGTGTCGCCAGTATGTGAAGTCATGCTGTCCATCCTCACGTGACCACCAGTATACTATGTTGTTCTGGTAGTCTTCCTGGACGCGGCTGAACTTCTGTCATTTCATCTCCTTCAGCTCATACTGATATTCATCCATAAGCTTATCCATATTGGACTTTATCTTTTGCAGATCCTCTGATGTTAAGTGAGTGTTCAAATATTTTTCACAGTCCGTGACCACAATTTTATGTTTAAGACCAACTATAATGAGCAATAATGATAAGTACAAGAAGCACTTTGAATGTATATTGAATAAATGCTTATTTGATATTATAGTATGGACTGTTGAATGCCTACAGGAAGAAATTGAAAAACAGAAAATTGTGGTCATGGACTGTGAAAAAGATTTGAACACTCACTTTACATCAGAGGATCTGCAAGAGCTAATCTCCAATATGGATAAGCTTATTGACAAATACCGGAGTGAGCTGAAGGAGATGAAAGGCCAGAAGTTCAGCCGTGGCCAGGAAGACTACCAAAACCACAGAGTATACCGGTGGTCATGTGAGGATCGACCACATGATGTCACATACTGGCAACACGGAAGAGGAGAAGGCGCATGGAAAGGCAGTTGTCAAGCATTGAAGAAACTTGCACAAGGTAGTTCCAACAATTCCTCATCTGAGGATTTTTTAGGCACAAGCTCCTATACAGATACTGGAGGGGTGGCCGCAAGCACAAACAGCAGCAGAGAACAACCGCAACCTATCCGCACGAGGAGCAAGCAAACACACAGAGGATGGAGGAAGTACAATCTGGTATTAATGCTAGTGTTGGAATAGCCCTGGTATGTAAACCGAATGATAATATTGTAAATTTGGACACTGTACCAGAGACTTTTTATCTTACCTTATTGGGACTATCACAGCAAAAAACATCTGTTGAACAAAAACAAAGTGATATGGGCATAAGTTTGGTAATAAATATATCTAAATATGAATTAACTGAAGTTGAATTGAAAGTATTAAGCAGGGGGTTATCTTTTTGCACTTTTAATCTAGATAAGGATTTATATAGTTTCTTTCATTTACTAAGATTGAAAACGCATTTTTCAGCCCAAGAGATATATACACTACATGATAGTAAAAGCACTACACAGGAAAATACTACTTATGGACTGACAAATAAATCAAAATTTGTGCCTAGTACCACCAATCCTGGAGTGGAAACTTTTATTAAGTTTGTGCAAAGTGATGTTAAATCAATTATAAAAAAATCTAAATTTGGATTAATAAAAACAATCCATCTTATAGAGAAAGAGAAGCTTTACAAAAACTAGCTAAATATAAACAGATTGTGATTAAAAATGCTGATAAGAGCGGATCTGTAGTTGTGTTAGATACTGAGTATTATATACATGAAATACGGTGTCAATTATTTGATGGAGGAGTGTACAGGATTCTTGACGGTGACCCACATTCTGAAATCCAAATGGAGATTATAAAAATTGTTGGTGAAGCTTTGCAGAGGGGGGGGGTCATTGCTAAGAACCTGGCCACTTTTCTTATCAAGAAGGACCCTATTACTCCTGTGTTTTACACACTGCCAAAGGTCCACAAAAAATTCAGGGAGCCTCCTGGGATGCCCATTGTCACTGGTACTGATTCTGTCTTTGCACACATTTCAATATTTCTAGACAAAATGTTGAATCTCATAGCTTCAAAGCAACAATCATTTCTTAAAGATACAGGTGACTTTTTAGATAGGATTTGTGGGACCCCCTGTGGTGATACTGAGATTTTGTTCAGTTTGACATAGTAAGTTTATACACATACACCACACGAGGCAGGAATACAACCTGTACTTGAACTTGCAAAACAAGAAATTTCTCTGACTACATTACAATTTGAATTTATTGAAAATTGTTAAGGATGTTACTTTACTTTGATTACTTCTTATTTCAAGACACATAATATTTACAGTGTAAAGGCATGGCCATGGGCTCCAATGTTGCCCTTTTATATGCCAATATTTTGTTCAGTGAATTTAAAAATAAGTTTGTCTATACTAATTCAAAATTCCAGGAGTATTGTAAAGTTTGGCACTGCTATGTAGATGACATATTTGGCGTGTGGAGGGGCACATTGGATACTCTGCAAGAATTTGTAGATGAGCTTAATGCATAAACTAACTGTCTTAGATTTACTTTGGATTTTTTATTGCGAGGATCAGTTTTTTGTACACATCTGTATACAAGCAAAACTCCACACTCACTACTGACCTCACTACTGACATATATAGTAAGCCGACAGATCGGAACATATTGTTACATTTTCAAAGTTTCCATCCTGCCAGAGTTTTTAACTCCATTTCCAAGAGTTAGGTTATTTGAACACTACACAATGTAAAGGATAAGGATCTACAGGAAATAGGACTAAAAGAAATGGCTGGGAAATTCAAAAGGTTATCCAAATGACATTGTGACCAATTATGAGATAGAGGCTTGAAACAGACTACACAATGACACTGAGGGAAGGAAGAAGGAGAACAGATTGATATTCACCACTTAATATAGTGAATATAGCAATAGACTCTCATCTGTTCTCAGAAAACATTGGTCAGTGAATTTGAAAATAAGTTTGTCTATACTAATTCAAAATTCCAGGAGTATTGTAAAGCTTGGTTCCGCTATATAGATGACATATTTGGCATGTGGAGGGGCACATTGGAGACCCTACAAGAATTTGTAGATGAACTGAATGCATCAACTAACTGTCTTAGATTTACTTTGTATTTTTTAATAGAGAGGATCCGTTTTTTGGATACATCTGTATAAAAGCAAAACTCCACACTCACTACTGACATATATAGTAAGCCAATGTATGAACAAATAGATACAAAACAAAGTCTTAGCACTATATGAATCATATTTTATTAATACACATTGGGAGTATAGGTATGCTGCTCTTCCGCAAACTCACTTGCCCCTTAAAATGCGCTGCCGGTAACAGCAGCAAACTATATAGTCAGTCATGAGAGATTGTTCACGTCACAAAAAGTCACACCTATATTTTGGCCTTACCAGTGGGCTGTGTTAAACATCCATATGATGCATCTAACCTCCATGGTCGGTCTACAGGATCTGTCTGGAAAGCAGTCTGCTTGGCTTTAAACAAGTCGCTGCAATATACCGATGCTTCCTACTTTACTCTGCTCCCTCCGTCAACCACAGGCAGTAGCTGATGACGTCATCCATGAACCTCATCTCCCTCTCTCAAAAGTACTTTGCGCTGTCAGCGTGTGGACAGATACCGGCTCCCAGGGTCTGATAGCGATCTATTTGGTGCCTGTGCTCACTTGCCCCCAATTGAAAGGTAAACCAAACGAAAAGAAAATAGGAACACCAGTTAGTTCTGTAGATAAAATTAAACTTTTATTAAGCTTGCAGCATCTTACAGCAACCTTGCTTAAAATCAGTTCAAAACATCACAGCATTCAAGGGTAGAGTTCCTGCTTACGTGTTTCGGCATTCGCCATACTCATAGCATATAGGAACTATACCAGTTGACTCTACTTAAAGGTCTTACCAACCTATGATTGGTTAATTAAAAATGAAAAATGTCCCTGTCTGCCCTATCACTGACTAGATGTATTGTGGGTTACATCCTCCTTACAAACCACATCTCCTGGTGCATGCAAAATAACTGAAATAATTTAACTACCTGTTATCTGCTATAAGACATTCACCACTGTTATTAAGCTGCTTTTTTCCATTTCATAGTATATAATGTATCAGACAAAATATTTATATAATACTCCTGATGTGCTCAATAGACTGATAGCGTGGGGGTACACTCCAGTGTATAAAAAATAGATGCAAAACAAAGTCTTAGCACCATACAATAGTGACCTACAATATATCAGACTTACGACAAGGGAGGTCCGAGAAAGAGTCAGGGAACATGTCACTAATATAACAAAATGGTTCTTTAACAACACCTCTAGTTCAGCATTTCAAAAATCAACATCAGAAATGTCCTACTTCTTTAAGTTGGACAATTATAGAAAAGGTACAGAAAGACAAAGGAGGACAAAGTAGAGAATATAATTTAGCACTAATAGAGGTATTCTGGATTCATAAATTCAAAACCAGAATACCTCTGGGACTCAATTCTGAGTATGATGTGATACATTTCTGGCAATGAAGAAATAGCCGGTAATATACATATCACACATACTTAAAATAAAGTATGGTTCTTCTGTGTGTGCAAAAGGTGTTACTATATTTGTGATCATACAACTGAAAATAAGATGTATAGATTATGAGATCTGGCTGTATATATTAATTGATTAATGTGAGTAACGTTGTTTTTGCCAAAAATTGGAATGCATTTACCTTTAAATATATAAACAGCACTGAGCGTAGTTTTGAACAAGATTATCACTAGATGATATGTTCTCTACATGAGTTGCTAAAGAGTATGAACTTATATGAGTTTATATTACATTAAAGTTAATTTAAGTATTAAAATTAGTAAAGGAAACCTAGGCTGATAGCAACAATTGATTTGTAGCATGTTATCTTCATTGGAAACACAGCACGAACAGTTAAGAAATTGTGTCATAAATACAGGGTTATTTGTTAAGACTATTAAAATTTCAGTCTGAGTTTTATCACATATAATGATTCATGTCTTATAGCTGATAACAGGTAGTTAAATTATTTCTTGAGTTAATTTGCATGCACCAGGTGATGTGGTTTGTAAGGAGGATGTAACCCACAATACATCTAGTCAGTGGGTTACATCCTCCTTACAAACAGTGGGTTACATCCTCCTTACAAACATCTAGTCAATCAATCATAGGTTGGTAAGACCTTTAAGTAGAGTCAACTGGTATAGCTCCTATATGCTAGGAGTACAGCGAATGCCGAAACGCGTAAGCAGGAACTCTACCTTAAATGCTGTGATGTTTTGGACTGATTATAATCAAGGTTGTTGTAAGCTGCTGCAGCTTAATAAAAGTTGAATTTTATCTACTGAACTGCCTAGTGGTCCTATTTTCTTTTCGTTTGGTTTATATATAGTAAGCCAACTGATCAGAACACATTATGACCAATTATGAAATAGAAGCTAGAAACAGACTACACATTGACACTAAGGAAAGGAAGAAGGAGAGCAGATTGATATTTACCACGGAATATAGTGAATATAGCAATAAAATATCATCTGTTCTCAGAAAACATTGGCACATCCTCAATAAATCTTATCCTACCATAGAAGAATAAAAAAAGCCCATTCAATCTTTTAAAAGGGTCAAAAATTTAAAAGAGAAACTGGTCAGAGCAGACGTAGGTTGTACAAAGACAGGTCATATTAATTATCTTGCAACACCTAACAAAGGGTCATACCCGTGCGTAAACTGTGCCCAATGCAATTTTATGATCAGGGGTCAATATATAGCTCAAACAAACAAAAATAGGAAAAGGGAGATTAATGGGTACTATACATGTGACACCGAATTCGTTGTCTATTTATTGAAGTGTCCATGTGGGTGGGGCTATGTGGGGGAGAAGATATGCCCCCTGAAAGATAGGATAAGTTCCCATAAGTCAAGTATTAGAAATAAAGACATTACTATTTCTGACAATGGCATCTGATAACTCACAGATTGAGTTTCTTTACTTAACAATTAAAAAAGTAAATGACTGTCTGGAAACAAACACCTATAGAAAGCCGACTACTACTAATGATATCTTAAGGGCAGACAGCCATCATCATCCGAATACTATCAGAAGCCTACCATTAGGAGAGTATTTAAGAATTCATAGAAATAGTTTGACATTAGAGTCTTTCAATAAAGCAGCAAGAGATCTCAGAGACAGACTCCTACTAAGGGGTTATTCCCGAAAGTCCCTTAAGAGAGCTTAGCATAAAGCCATAAATAAAAATAGGCAGAAGCTTTTAACACCTAAACATGTGGAACATTCCAACCCCCTCAGGTTCATCTCTACTTTTACCACCCAAAGTAACCAAGTAACCAACATTTTGAAAAAATATTGGCATATTTTGCTAGCTGACAAACAACTTAAGTCTATTATCCCAAATAAACCCCTATTTACTTACAGGAGAGATAGCAACCTTAGCGATTGTTTAACGACTAGTCATTTTGATAGAGATGCTAAGAAGTCACCCCTATATAAGGGTTCTATAGCATGTGGAAATTGCAAGGTTTGCACACATATGGTAAAAAAGAAAACCATTGTGGATAGATTCCACAGTAAATGGACCATAAATAATCACACGTAAAAATACCAATGTAATATACAGGGAGTGCAGAATTATTAGGCAAGTTGTATTTTTGAGGATTAATTTTATTATTGAACAACAACCATGTTCTCAATGAACCCAAAAAACTCATTAATATCAAAGCTGAATAGTTTTGGAAGTAGTTTTTAGTTTGTTTTTAGTTATAGCTATTTTAGGGGGATATCTGTGTGTGCAGGTGACTATTACTGTGCATAATTATTAGGCAACTTAACAAAAAACAAATATATACCCATTTCAATTATTTATTTTTACCAGTGAAACAAATATAACATCTCAACATTCACAAATATACATTTCTGACATTGAAAAACAAAACAAAAACAAATCAGTGACCAATATAGCCACCTTTCTTTGCAAGGACACTCAAAAGCCTGCCATCCATGGATTCTGTCAGTGTTTTGATCTGTTCACCATCAACATTGCGTGCAGCAGCAACCACAGCCTCCCAGACACTGTTCAGAGAGGTGTACTGTTTTCCCTCCTTGTAAATCTCACATTTGATGATGGACCACCGGTTCTCAATGGGGTTCAGATCAGGTGAACAAGGAGGCCATGTCATTAGATTTTCTTCTTTTATAGCCTTTCTTGCCAGCCACGCTGTGGAGTACTTGGACGCGTGTGATGGAGCATTGTCCTGCATGAAAATCATGTTTTTCTTGAAGGATGCAGACTTCTTCCTGTACCACTGCTTGAAGAAGGTGTCTTCCAGAAACTGGCAGTAGGACTGGGAGTTGAGCTTGACTCCATCCTCAACCCGAAAAGGCCCCACAAGCTCATCTTTGATGATACCAGCCCAAACCAGTACTCCACCTCCACCTTGCTGGCGTCTGAGTCAGACTGGAGCTCTCTGCCCTTTACCAATCCAGCCACGGGCCCATCCATCTGGCCCATCAAGACTCACTCTCATTTCATCAGTCCATAAAACCTTAGAAAAATCAGTCTTGAGATATTTCTTGGCCCAGTCTTGACGTTTCAGCGTGTGTGTCTTGTTCAGTGGTGGTCGTCTTTCAGCCATTCTTACCTTGGCCATGTCTCTGAGTATTGCACACCTTGTGCTTTTGGGCACTCCAGTGATGTTGCAGCTCTGAAATATGGCCAAACTGGTGGCAAGTGGCATCTTGGCAGCTGCATGCTTGACTTTTTTCAGTTCATGGGCAGTTATTTTGCGCCTTGGTTTTTCCACACGCTTCTTGCGACCCTGTTGACTATTTTGAATGAAATGCTTGATTGTTCAATGATCACGCTTCAGATGCTTTGCAATTTTAAGAGTGCTGCATCCCTCTGCAAGATATCTCACTATTTTTGACTTTTCTGAGCCGGTCAAGTCCTTCTTTTGACCCGTTTTGCCAAAGGAAAGGAAGTTGCCTAATAATTATGCACACCTGATATAGGGTGTTGATGTCATTAGACCACACCCCTTCTCATTACAGAGATGCACATCACCTAATATGCTTAATTGGTAGTAGGCTTTCGAGCCTATACAGCTAGGAGTAAGACAACATGCATAAAGAGGATGATGTGGTCAAAATACTCATTTGCCTAATAATTCTGCACTCCCTGTATTGTGTATCCTGTAGTTGTGATTTAATTTATGTAGGTATGACTACCAGATGTATGGGAAAAAGAGTGACTGAACATTTAAGTAACATCAAAAATGCTGCTAAGGATGCAGAGAAAGGCAAACAAATTACAAGTGTTGCACGACATTTCCTACAGTACCATAATGGGAAAATAAATGCATTTAAATGTTGGGGCTTGAAAACCCTACGTACAGGAATCAGAGGATGGGATGTGGAACAAGCCTTACTAAAAATAAAAAGCGAGATGGATATTTAAATTAAACTGTATCATGCCTCATGGCATGAATGAGAACAATAATTTTTGGCTATTTTTATAAGACAGTACTAGGGATTGAGCTGAGGCCTATGAAATGTATATATAACCACTATTATCCTTTATTTTACTTTCTTATTCCTATTCTACCTAAATGTGCCCTCCGAACTATTTAAGTGTACTGATTTTTGATAGGTATTTTTTCAATTCATGTAGTATATATTTATAACTTCATATAGTACATAATTATAAAATATTTTTAACTAAGGGAACATATTTAAGTAATAATATGTAGTATGCTACGTTCTAATAGTGAATAGTAATATGTGTTATATATGCATTATGCTGATTATAAGTACAGTTTACACTCCACATACGCGCCTCAGCTTATTATGTGCACAACATATTATATATCACTATTTTATATGACCAATTTCTCCAGCATTTTCCTATATAGTACGAGTGTTTGAAATTATACTATATATTAAGATACCTAATAAACCAGGTCACACCAATTATGCATTGACAAAATTTCTAGCATAAGGTGAGACGTTTGCTACCACACACTCGTATAGCAGTACTGGATTGTTTTGATCATTATGACTTTGCGACTTTAGCGATTAGTCTCATTCTGGCCAAACCAGGCTTATGTGTCTCCTGCACCAAATACACTTAAAGTTTCACTAGTAATTTTTATTAGTTGAATTTACCATTTTAGCCACTTCATATCCCAAATTGAGGTAATGGGATACTGTACTATTATATAGTCATACAGTATCAGCATTCTATCTTACTTACACTTGTGGCAGTGGGTTATCTGATTACGTGCACGTCTAAGTAGATTGTGCCGTATTACACTTCTATACCTGACAATCGCTACAAATGTACTCATTGTCCCTATCAGGAATAGCGGTGATCATATTTGGTTGTTATATTCAGCCGCACCACACACAGGCTTAATGCAGACGTCAGCTGATAGGGCAATAAGATATTTCCGACAACCAATTAGAATAGACATTTGATCACTGCCCTCTTTAACAGAAACAAGCTGGGATACGCTAATAAAGAGGCGTGGAATAAATCTTAAATTGGCTCCAGCGTAACAATACAGGGTATTTAAGAAGTGTAATCACGGCACTCGTCTTGTCAACATTTCATTACACATTGAGAAAGGCCGGACAATAACGGCCAAAACGTGTTTGTGTGTCCAACTTTAGAATATATTTTCTTATTTTAATCTTTAGAGCTATTTGTATTTTTTGGAAACACACCCTGAGCTACCCCTGGCACCTGAAGCCAATATTTCCAGCTATCGGCCTGGAATACAGGCAGTGGTTTGGCTGTGTGTCTTATTACTTATAGCTCTTTGTGCTCCGTAAGGGTTACTAGGTCTTACCTTCATTAAAGGGACACTGAACCCACATTTTTTCTTTTGTGATTCAGATAGAGCATGCAATTTTAAGCAGCTTTCTAATTTACTCCTATTATCAAATTTTCTTCATTCACTTGGTATCTTTATTTGAAATGCAAGAATGTAAGTAAGTTTAGATGCCGGCCCATTTTTGGTGAACACACTGTGTTGTTCTTGCTGATTGGTGGATAAATTCACCTACCAATAAACAAGTGCTTTCCATGGTCCTGAACCACAAAAATAGCTTAGATGCCTTCTTTTTCAAATAAAGAAAGCAAGAGAACAAAGAAAAATTGATAATAGGAGTAAATTAGAAAGTTGCTTAAATTTGTATGCTCTATCTGAATCAAGAAAGAAAAAAATTGGGTTCAGTGTCCCTTTAATATTTTGTAATCTTCATTACAATCCTTATTTTAGCTCTAATTGTTAAAGATAGTATTTTAATACTCTCCACATACAATCCTCCTTTTTTAGCTAAGATTACTTAGCACATATTACTAGTTATATAGGTATGAGTGCAAATTAAACCCTTCTTGTCCCACTTCCCTTGTCCTGTATTATTATATTATATCTTAAGGGGCAGCACCGAGGTTTAATTTAACCTTCCATCCTATTATTACTACATCACAGTGCCAGTATATGTATTCATCACTATTCCTGTGTCAGCCAATTTTGCAAAGGCAGGACACACAGTGAGCAAACTCTGTTTCCAAGTCATAGACCATATCCCTAAATTAAGACAATGAGGGGACAGAAAATTAATGTTGAAAAATGGAGAGGTATGGTGGATACAAAAATTGGGGACTCTACATCCAGTAGGTTTAAACAATGATTATGATTTACATTTATTTATTTAAATGTATTGTTTTTAATTTGTGATGTTTGAATTGTTTATTTCATGAATCCAGCATGAAATAATTAATTTGTTACTATAATGATGTATTTAATTTTTTTACGTGTGTAAAAATAATCTGACAGGTAAACAAGAAATTTTTAAGGGCTTTGTTACTGTGTCCACTAGATGGCGAACAATTCACATTGATTGTGAGACATATGGAATTAAATATTTATTTAATTAGTTCACAGGTGCTATAAAAGGATGTTGTTACCTGTATACTTTAGCATGAGTAAGGGCTATGTAGGTCTATTTGCTGGCTTCCTTTTTAAACCAATAAAGGAGTATTTTGGATTAAACAGTGCTGGGACTTTACTCTTGGTTTTTGCTTCTATATAATATGGGGTTTGCAGGACCCCTACAGTCTGCGTGCACTTGATAAAGTTTATATATATATATATATATATATATATATATATATATATATATATATATATATACACATACATACCCACACATACACACATTTGAGCCCTATCCAGTAAAAGACTTTGCCATATACCCAATCCATTTTTAACCCTTTTAAAACCTTTTTAGCAATTTTTTTTTAATTTAGAAGTATATATATATATATATATATATATATATATGTGTGTGTGGGTGTATTACTTTATTTCAATATGTTTTTTATGTGTTTTGCGAAAAAATTTTTTTTAACCCTTATACTCTATTTCAGGTCTCAAGTTCTGTGAAATATTCTAGTGCGGTTTTGGCTTTTGCTCGAGCACAACCTATAACTTTCAACTTGTAATATGAGCACTATTTAGCATGGTTGTGCTATCAATTAAAAGTATTGGTAACGCTACAGCAATGTTGGCCACGCTAATACTTCTCTGTAAATGGGATTTACCATGGACTTGTAATATCAACTTGTACAGTAATGATAGTGCTGTCCAGCTATATTGCTTATTGCATCCCACTCTATAGTTAGCATGCCACTTGTAATCTGGCCCATAAGCTATATGAGTTCTGTGATTGTTGATGACTCTGTATGTGAAAACGTGGAAAGTACCCATAGCACCAAAGGTCCTTGCAGAAGACAGACACATTATTTCAAAGTGAAAGGGCTAATTCTAAATGTAAACATATGCCTAGTGATCTATGTGTATTAGGTATGTGCAAAATTCATTATTCAGATATTTGAATTGTCAAACGAATTACAAATATGGCAATGGGCTGCAGCATTTGGCTATTTTCATCACAGGATATATTAATACAACACAAAAAGATCTGGATTTGCACAAAAATAGCCGAATGCTGCTACCCCCACCCATATTTGGAATTTGTTTGACAAACAATTTAGAATATCCAAATGACGAATTCTGGATATACCTAATATGTATATAGATGGGCTGAAGGTCTTTACAGGTTTCTTGTTCCTACCTTTTGGAGCAGCAAAAGAAATGTTGAAAGGACAGATATATTGAGCACAAGAAAATAATAGGTGTGGAGTTTGTTGTAGCTTTTCTGAGCAAAGAAAAAAACATTGACACCTGTAATCTGTCCTTAAATAAATCAAATCTACTTCCAAATCTAACAAAATAATAATTCCATAAGTTTTAAAAAGCTGTTTGCTGATCATTTTATAAGTTATACAAGAAGTGTCCAAGGAAAGCACTAAAATAAGCTACAGTTTAGGGATAAAATCAATTCATTCATACATTGGCATAAAAAGACAAACAAAAGGAAACAAAAAAAACAAACTTCAATGTATAAAATATTGATATATATGTATGTACAGTATATACAGTATGTGCATATATCAACATATACTGTATAAATACAGTATACATTATATATCACACAAAGACTTAATCCAGTGACGTGTTCATTTTTACAATATAATAAAAGATTAAATATATTGAATTATTAAACATAAAATATATTGTAATAATTATAGTTGAACCAAATCCAAAGTGACAAGTGCAAGTAAATGCAATATAATAAAAAAAATTGAAAGATATTGCAATTAAATAATCAGAAAAATAATCAAAAATAATCTTCAGCCGAGTTACAAAAGAATCTTTTTATATATAAGTGTTTCAATAAGTAATCTTGTGAAACAATACCATTAGGTGTATAATGCCATACTCCAGTGGCCTATAATAAAAAATAAATCCACATAATACACCCTGTTGTAACTTAATCAAAGTGCCCGGCCAGTAAGTAGATGCTTAACAAATATATGTTTCTACCCCAAGGTACCGGAGCAGCTGCTACCAAACGTGTTTCAGCCTTAACAAGAACCTTTATCAAGATTTAGAGACCGTTGACACAAGATTATTATTTTTGTTTATCTTTACTTTTCATAAGTCATGTATGATGTCATGATAAATGCAGTGGTCCTAGTTAAAAAATGCAACTTGTACATATAGGTATTACAAATTAAAATTGGGAGAGTTGAAGTTAAGTTCAGAAAGAATTCCTTTGAAGAATAAAATGGGAATGTAGAGGAAGTATCACTTAGGACTTTATACATTAAGGGCCAGAGTACAAGCCAAATGCAGTTGATGCAGGCCATGATATTTTGCACTTGGCCTCGCAAAACAATAATGCACAATTGGGTATTTAAATTTGCATTTTAAATAAAGCAAAATATTTAATCTGAAAAATTTCTATGCATCCAATACATAAATAGAGCCCAATGGAAAGCAGTGTAACATACTCATAGTGCTCATATTATCTATGATCATTTTGCTATTGTGCATTCAGAAACATAGAAGGTCTCTAGCAAATAACAAAAAAAAACAGAATGTTGTGCTCCTTATGCTTTGTGGTTGAGCTTTATCTAACATAGAATTCTATCAGAGAGAAAAAATGTACCTGCACTATCCGTCATGGTATCTCATTATAATACTGGGCACTCAATAGGTAAGATTACAAGTGGAGTGCAGAAATATTAGTGCTATTGTGTTTTAACATCACTTTCATAATTGCACTCATATTACAAGAAATTAACATTATTTTAGAAACAGGTGAAAAGCAAGACATGCACCCAAGTAATCAATAAAAAGAAGTTATATTGTGTACATACATTAAAACACTGTTACATGAGTTGTGTAGAAGTAAAATGACATACAAACATAAAAACATACAAAAAGTGCAAACCAATATATACTACAGAAAAACCTAATAAGATACAATATTATACTTAAACAATACAATACTATAAAAATCCTATATAAACTCTAATACAAAAATAAAATATTTAGGGTATCACTCTGATGGATCAATGCTCCCAGACTGTTTGCTAGAGGGTCTCTGACCTTTACAAACTGCTCCAGGACGTTTCTCTCAGTGCCTCTTTCAACTAATCCAAGATTTGTATTTATGGAAGGGAGACAGTCAATTTCTGGCACCTTACTGTGTCACAATTGACCACATACCTATAGAAATTAATTCTCCCAGGATTGTAAAATCAACTCCCCATTTACATTAGGGTAAGGTTATACCCATTGTTTGACTTTCTTTCTAGCACATGAAGGCACAAAAAAAATTGAATATATAATTATCAAAACCAATGACACTATACAGTATTTCAAAAATGGTAATTCATTTCTTAGAAAGCTCACTACAGAATTTAGTGCTCGATTGATAGTCATGCTAACATATGTATGTTGGGTAGTACAGTTGCGCTAAATCCCTCACATAATAGACTTCTATGGGGGTTCGCAGTATAATTCATCTCAGATATCACTTGAGCGATAAGATGATATTTGCCAAGTTGTGGAGCTCTTTCTGTAGTTCTGTTTTATATTGTTAAGAATCATTTACTTCATGTCTTTAAAAGACTAAGGCCTTGCTTCCATTGAGTCGTAATTCAGTTTGCGTGCACTCGCAAACCGTTAAATATGCTGTCGGAAGCAATATCGTTTATCGACTGTTTCCAATGGCGTGTTATAACTCAATATCGGTAGCAGGACTTCGGCTGCCGATAAGATCTTTGCGTCCCATAGAAAGTAATAGAAGCAGTTAATCGATAAATTATACCAGGTTTCCAATGAAAGCGCTAACCGTTAATACACTGTCGGAGGCTGTCGATACATTGAGAAATATTACACCCAGCTCAACTAGGTGTAAAAGAGGAGAATTGTGCTTTTTGAGACCTATTTTCTATTGAAATGATAAAACTTGCAAATAATGCAAGTGTTTTAATGTAGAAATAAATTGTTATAAGTAATTTTTATTGTTGTCTCATGTATAGGAATAGTTAAACTTATATTCTAATAGAAAAATCAGTATATATTTAAATATAATAATATATGTAAGAACATATCTACAGAATGCAAACTAGACCTATGCCTAGGGCAGCAATACATATTACTTATATTTATGAAGTGGAAAATATAATTATATTAAAAAATATTTGATTATTAAAAATATGGATAAGTGTATCTTTATTTTTCTTGAGAGGCGATCACAGGTAAGAAGCACGGACGTTAAACGTAAATTCTACAGCGTAAGGTCGGGTTACCTTAGCAACTAATTGATTTTCAAGAAATCCAACGTCAGATGGAAGCGTTAACACAATGTTAACTTACAGCTACACGAAAAGAGCGACTGCGTGCAGCACGCTAATCTTTTCAATGGAAACCTGGTACTAAAATGGAGCCGTAAATTACTTTTAGCTGTCGGATGCTTCGGTAGCTTACGGCTCCATTTTTAACGACTCAATGGAAGCGAGGCCTCAATTTTTCAGCTGTATTTGGATTCTGTTTAAACACAACACTTTAAACGCCACTTATAATATGAACTCATTAGTAGCGTTCCCTACAATATCTATTAAAAGTAAAGGCCAAGCTAAAAATGTTTTAGCTGTGTTAAGATATTTAAATAGTTAACCACCCACTTGTAATACCAGATTGTGTGTAATTCTTTCATGCAAAAATGAACACACCCTGCACTATCGATTTCATGTAATCCACCCCAATATATATTAACCATAGACTTGTAATACCAGTGCAAAAAGGCAAGTGGTACGGATTGCACTCCAGAGACGTTAACGCTCACATATTTGTGTTCTTTTTAATCTGTAATCTGTCCATAAATTTCCCCAAGTGATGAGCTAAAACCAACCTCTGCAGAATGCAGCCTGTTGTTACAATAGAAAGTGAGAGAAAAATAAATAATTTAAAACTACCTTATTTAAAAATAAAATGATCCTGTGAAATGAGAAAGGTAGTCAACAACGGGTACAATTCTCCCAAAGATCAAACAAGCAAAGCAAAGATTGACAGACAGTATATAATATCTGCTGGAGTTTCAGAGGCTGCTACAGCAATTATTTGCCCTATTAAGAGACCGTACCCTCTAGTTCCATTATTTCCCAGAATTAGAAGAGCTACTGGCTACAGAAAAGGTAATTATTTCTGCAAATCACATAGAAGCAAGAGTTGCATTACCTCAATATTCTCCTTTAATATTCTGCTAGACAATTCATCCACAATGTCCTTATTAATTCAGTCTTGTTTAATCAAATAAACAAATCAAAACATACAAAAACAAATATTGCTCACTATTTATTTCTTTGCTCTGTAGCGTGTTCCTGTATCTTTAGTTGTATATGTCTGTAATTGCAGGTATTTTGCAGTTCTATTTGATATGAATGCATGTATTACATTTTTACATTTCCATTTATGTTTTTAAAAAAATAATTTGTTTTTATTAAACTGGATTTTATAATGAATAGGATATTGAGACAGAAATTGGATACAAGAGTCTTTATTTTGCAAACTATACATAAACTGTATAAAAGAAAATGCATTATATTTCTCTCAATTATACATAAAATGAACACTAATCAATAATGTAGAATAAATCAGATTAAATGCAAAAATGTTATAATTAAGCATAATCCTAAAAATAAAATAATTACCATTGAAATTAAGCAAGCAACTGTGCAGTTATACCTGTTCCAATTTTATTGTGGGCATAGTACCAATGTTTAACAAGGTAATACATTTTAAAGATTTGCACATGAAATAACATGCCAACATAAATACAGTGATTAAAATAAATGTACTACTTTAAGGATTAAATGCAAGCCTACACAATAATCATAAGCAAAATTCAGTTCACAAATTATGACATTAGAAACCATAAGAAAATGAACCGTTTTCTTCATTCCTGCAGCAATACCAAAACTAGCAATACTTTGGTAAGTTGGTATTTTTTTGCTTAGTCACTTATACCGATACACATGCGTAAGCCTTTCTAGTTCTAATAAACAAGGCACCTTGCATAATGATTTTGTTCAACTAGCAACAGACAAGTACTAAGATAATACCTAATATAAGAATACATACAAATGCTTTCTATTTGAAAAAAATGGAGGGCCTTAATATTTTGGATCATTGTATTAAAATGTAAATTCAAACGCTTACCTTAGGTATATGTTGAAAATGTAGATATTAAAATCTATGCCACTCTAATGAGTCATCAAATTATACAGCTTGCTCTGGTTGTTTCTTGAACTTTTCACTAAGCTGCATTAGAATATTTGGAGTTATATAAAGAATGAATTTTAGGAAATATTATAATAGTACATGCCTGGTTTGCTGCCATTGTCCCTTTATTATAATATCAGGTATCCTTTAGGACATGAACTTAAACGACTAAAATACCTGCAATTGTATATGTTGCAGATGTTTACTGACAGAACAAAACATTTTCATGTGTTGCAAGGCACACTTTTCCTGAGCTTTGTTAACAGACTCCACAAAGAACTATTGCTTCAGTAAAAAAAAGTTTCAATTTGCCCTAATAATTATATTAGTAATTTAAAATGAAACATATAGTGCACATTTGTTAGATTTAGTTAAAAGAAAATGATGCAAGCAAAAGTAAGCTGTTCAATAAAATGGAAATTATTTGATAAGGTAACAGTTATAATAATAATACAATATATATAAATTTCTTAGGGTTTTATTTTAGCTAGTGTATAAAGAAAAATTACTAGGCAAATGCTTTTTAACCTTTTAAAGCCGTTATGCCGTTCCATTCCGTCATAATTAGACTGGGCTTTAAAGCCGTTATGACGGAATGGAACGTCATAACTAACGGCTGTCCTGAAGCCTTCTGTGCTTCAGGGATTTAATCGCGGTCTGGAGGGCGTTCCTAGGATTGTAGGGACGCCCCCCAGATGCGATCCAATAATTGAAATCTCGCGATCGTATGCACGATCGCGTAGTTTCAATTTGTCTACATCGGAACAGTTGTTCCGATGTAGGCACTTTAACCCTGTCACGAAAGGGTTAAATTATAAAAAGAAAAAAAACAGGTTGAACATTTCCAGGATGGTTAAAAAAATATATATTTGTTCATAGTCTATTGATTTTTGTTTTGTTTTTGCCTCTACAAGGTGTGGAGAAACTAATTAATTAACCTACAGACAACAATATGGATTTGTTGAGTCCTATAATTACCATGGAAGAGAACAGCACTCAAGCAATAAAGTCTTTGTCTTGTCTATGGCATTTCAATGATTGGTGCATGGTCTGTACTATTTATTTCATAGGTTAACCAATCTGTTTTAAAAATCTGTTTTTTTAGCAAAGTACTTGATGCTGAAGATTTAGTTAAACAAATACGTTTATATTTATTTGTGTTATTGTTAACATACATATCATCATGCTGCTTGATTAACAAAAATCATATTAATTTCTGCTTAACTAAATATTAAAAATAAACAAAGAAGAAAAAGACAAAAAAATCTATAAACCCACAAAAATAAACACATTTCTGCATAATCTGAGGAAATATTCTAAGAGCATTTACATATTTTTTAGTACAATTAAAACAATTGTAAACACTGAATGAGTTATTTTTCCCTGTTTTTTTATTTTGTTTGTTTTTTTAAATTACCAGGAATTTTTATTTCTCATTACTGTTATGGCCAATTATGTTTCTGCATGACCTATGAATCCATTTATCTAATACTGATATTCCTGGGCTTGAGTTGAAGCTTGAGTTGAAAGTCTTCAACATGCTTTTGTTACATGGCAAACTCACAGAAGTCTTCAATGAGTGAAAAAAACATCTCTTTCTTCTTTGCAAAATGTGGCTGCTTTTATTGTATTAAACTTTCAATGTGTATGCATGTATGATTTTCTTCAGGTTACACTTCCAATGTGTTTTCTTCTTTGTAAATGCATATAAAAGCTCAAAAGCACATAAACGACTCAAACAAAGTCTATGACTCCAGCCTTAATACTTTATATAATCGTACAAAATATACACGTCATTTAAAATCCTTTTGATCTTGATGGTATTTCCTAAGTGATGTCAATTTGTAGACATGAAAAACAGAATTCAGTTTCTTTGTGTTACGTCAAATAAATCCATCCTCATCTTCGTCATCATCATCTCCTTCATCTTCTTCATCATCATCTTCAATTTCATCTTCATCATTCATCATTTCATCTTCATCATCCTCATCATCAGACCAATCATGAAAATCTCCACTGCCAAAATCTCCAGAGGTTTCTGTATCTGTACCTGTGAATAACAATAAAATGCATTTTTTTCATGTTCTCATAAATCCCTGAACTTTATAGACAGCTTTTAGAAAGTAAAATAATAGGTTTTTTGCATAATAAAATCTATTTTATAAAAAGCTTCGTAAAATCAATTGAAAAACAAATATTTTTTACATTTTGTCCATTTTTGCTGTACTGTCTTTATCATGCAATGTAAGTTATTAGCATATCCCTTAAATTATACTTATGTGACATGTTTATTGCACTGGTTAATAACACATAAAATGTAACAATATGTTTCCACTTTTTGTTGATTATAGTAACTGATTAAAATTAGATAATCAACACATATCAGTATGAACCTGAATCTAATAATATAAATAATAATAGTAATAACAACAATAAAAAATAAAAATTTAGATACAGTAAAAACACTCTTCACCTAATTCAAAATACTCAATTTATTGGCATGTTGGATTCAATAGGTCTTGAATGTACTTTAAACGGCAACGTAAATGGATATAAAACTCTAAAACATCATAAATAAGATCAATATTTAAACATAATAACATATCCTTTCTTGCATTAACGGTTAAAGCTGTATATTTTAAAGGTAACAGGAAATACAACTAGTCCTTCTAGACTGATTGCTCATTGACTGATAACCGAATCTTTGAAATAAATAGAAAAAAAAAAGAAACAAGATTGTGAGGTACATATACATTGCAATAGCTGTAAAAGTTATCCACATTCATTTTAACAGTGGTTAGGGATTAAAAGAGTTATTGCACATTGGAGCGGGGATATATTGAGATGTGGTGGATTTTGAATTTAAAAACATGTGTCAAAAGTGGACTAAACAAATATACAAATGTAGCAAGCAGCATTTAGGTCCTAATGTTTTCTTTTTTTAGGAGTACAGTGTTAATAAGCACTATCATTTTAAAAACACAAGAATGTTTTTTATTTTGCAACAATTTTCGCAAATAAATATAATCAGTATTTTAATTTAAAATTTAGATATTTAATATTGTAGGGGAATAAAAAAACAAAAATAAAAGAATACTCCCTATGAAGTCAAAATTATCACTGCAAAGTTAGGTTGTATTAATGAGGTTATTAACATGTAAAAATTTTACTTTGTCCATATGTCATATTGAATGTGGGTTATTCAGATACAACTGGAATGTTTAATTCATTTATATAACATAGTGTTTTATAGGGTATATTTCATTTTGTTTTATACAGTATGTAACTAATAATCGGCAAGATTACGCGTTTTGCGTTATGAGGGGTGCGGTGCTAATTTGCACGTTATTGTCACCGCACACTTTCCTACAGCGCTGGTATTGCAGGTTTTTATAAACCCGGCGTTAAAAGGCAAGAAGTGAGCATAGAGCAAAATTGAGCTCCATACCACACTCCAATACCAGCGCTGCTTAAGTCAGCGGTGAGCTGGTTGTACGTGCTCGTGCATGATTTCCCCATAGACATCAATGGGGAGAGCTGGCTGAAAAACAAAACACCTGCAATAAAGCAGCTTAAAGCTCAGTAATGCAGCCACATTGATTCCTATGAGGAAACTAAATGTATGTTTACACCTAACATGCTAACATGAACCCCGAGTCTAAACACCCGTAATTTTATACTTATTAACTCATAATCTGCCAACACCTACATTATATTTATTAACCCCTAATCTGCCGTTCCGGACATCGCCGCCACTATAATAAACATATTAACCCTTAAACCGCTGCACTCCCGCCTAGAAAACACTAGTTAAATAGTATTAACCCCTAATCTGCCACCCCCAACGTAGCCGCCACTATACTAAATTTATTAACCCCCAAATCTAAGTCTAACCCTAACACCCCCTAACTTAAATATAATTAAAATAAATCTAAATCAAACCTACTATTAATAACTAAATAATTCCTATTTAAAAATAAATACTTACCTGTAAAATAAACCCTAAGCTATCTACAATATAACTAATAGTTACATTGTAGCTATCTTAGGGTTTACTTTTATTTTACAGGCAAGTTTGTATTTATTTTAACTAGGTAGAATAGTTACTAAATAGTTATTAACTATTTACTAACTACCTAGATAAAATAAATACAAATTGACCTGTAAAATAAAACCTGACCTAAGTTACACTAACACCTAACCTTACAGTACAATTAAATAAATTACCTAAATTAAATACAATTAAATAAATTAAATACAATTACCTAAATTACAAAAAACCCCCACTAGATTACACAAAACAAAAAACAAATTACAAGATATTTAAACTAATTACATCTAATCTAATAGCCCTATCAAAATAAAAAGCCCCCCCTAAATTAAAAAAAAAAAAACCCTAGCCTAAACTAAACTACCAATAGCCCTTAAAAGGGTCTTTTGCTGGGCATTACCCCAAAGAAATCAACTCTTTTACCTGAAAAAAATACAAACAACCTCCCCAACAGTAAAACCCACCACCCACACAACCAACCCCCCAAATAAAACCCTAACTAAAAAAACCTAAGCTCCCCATTGTCCTGAAAAGGGCATTTGGATGGGCATTGCCCTTAAAAGGGCATTTAGCTCTATTGCGGCCCAAAGCCCTAACCTAAAAATAAAAACCACCCAATAATCCTTTATGGTTGAGAACCTGGGTTATGCTTGCTTATTGGTGGGCAAATGTCAGCCTCCAATAAGCAAGCACTATCCATGGTGCTGAAACAAAAATGGGCTGGTTGCTAAGATTTACATTCTTGATTTTCAAATAAAGATAGCAAGAGAATGAAGAAATAGGAGTAAATTAGAAAGTTGCTTAAAATTGCATGCTCTATCTGAATCATGAAATAACAAATTTGGGTTCAGTGTCCCTTTAAACAGTGTTATATTAGGGATAGAAAATAGGATTCGTGGAATTGAAGCCAAGTGCTGAATTAGGCACTCTTTATATTACAAAAATTATGGTTAAAAAACAAACACTTTATTTAACATATATACAGATAAAAAACAATATTCTGAAATTGGAATGCTAAAAAAGTGGGATGATCACTACCACTTCTTAAGTGAATAAATTCTAACACTAAAATGAAAAATGATTAAAAAAAAGGGGCAACAGAACCTGGGGGGCAGGTGTGGATGGAATTAGGAATGTTTCTGAGAGAAAGGGAAGAGTTTCAAACAACGATTCGGTAAACATACAGTCTATGCACTCAAAGGTGTCCTCCTGGCTGCGTACAGCTGTGATTTAACACAGTTAGATGATTCAATTCCCTAAATATCTTTTTCAGTCGTGCATACAGCAAGTCATGCGGAACACACTGCCAGACATTTACTAATTGTTATGTAATACTCCTTTTAAACCATCACTGGCATATCAGCCAATTAGTTGTAATGCAATGTAACTTATATATGCGCTGTGTAGCAACTTTGTAACAAACAGTATTCTCCCAGAGCGTTAACAAACACACACCGCTACATTCACCAAACACAACCGTCCCCAGGCTCCGCCCACTGACGCGTGACTTTGTCAGGGCATAGGGCCGACCCAGCCTCGCATGGCTCTCTTTATGTTCATGGTCGTCTAGGTAACCGATGCTCATGCGCGATAGTGTTTAGAACCGCGGATGGTGATCTTTCGTGTCAATCATTTACTGATGAGCCACAAGAAGCTTTTCAAAATTATTGATCCCAAGTTGGTATCCAATAATTATAAGCTGAAAAACGCCTAAACATTATGACCATATTCGTCGATGAGCAGTATTATTGTATGATCTTACAACAAATGTTAATTACATACTCATATGAGTAAGTACATGCTCGTGCTTTTAGGAAGATAAACGGTAACGTACTATGTACTTGGTCAATTTTATTATTTATATCACAAGATAAGATCTGACCTGTGTCTTCAGGGAGTTGGTTCAGTTACCTAAAAACAAATGTATGAGCTGGGGGGGAGATATCTTTGACATTATCATTTACATGACAGTATAGCATCAATATTATCTATACTATATAGTCTGATATTAATACATAATATATGATAGACATCTCAAAGGTAAAATCGATCTCTAATGTGTAGTTATTATCATCACAGAAAACTTTTGAAAAAGATCGCTTCATTTAGTCCTTTTGGAGAGGCAGATTGTAGTTCATGAATCCACCTACATTCTTTTTGCAGGAGGAGTTTATTAATATTGGCTCTCCTACCCTTCAATTTTCAACCCTCTATGGCAAAGAATTGAATATCATATTTATGGTCGCTGTGTATGTTATTCATGTGTTGTGCCACTGATGCATTTCGATTCCATTTAATATCTCCCATGTGTTCTAGAACTCTCGTTCTCAGTTCCCTAGAGGTTTCCCCTACATATATAAGGGGACATTTGAACATTGCCACAAAAATCACCTTATCTGATCTACAGTTCAGGAAATCTGTTATTTCGTACCTCTTATTTGTTGTAGGGTGAATATAGAATTTTTTGGGGGCCATATTTTTACACGCTGTCAGGGTTTTCTCCCTGTTGTGTTTGCCATGTGCTGCTGGCAGCCATTTTACTCACCTCTTTTCTATGGTGCATTGTGGGGGATGCTGCTCATTACCTGCACTTCCATTTATGGCCAGACTGGTGAGCATCATCCATGTGAGACAGGATGCAGTCTCAGAATTGTGATGTCATCACTTATTATTTAAAGGGCCTCTGTTCAGTATGCTTTGCCTTTGCGTTGTCTCAGACCTGTTTGTGAGAGTTCCTGTGTATTACCTGGCTGCCTGACGTCCTTCCTGGTTCCTGATCCCTGGCTTGTTCCTGACTCTGCTGTTTTCCTTTCCTGATTCTGGCTCGTCTGACTATTCGCTTTGGCTCCTGCCTTGGCTTGTCTGACTACCAGCTCTGATTTTGACTCCTGGCTTGTTATTTGACTTGTGGACTTTTTATTATTTTTTTCTATTAAAAAAGGTGTGATTATTTCTGCACTTCTCGTCTCAGTCTGATTCTTGGCAACCTGACATTACACAAAGGCTATGAATCCTGATCGTGCTAATAATCTACCTTTACCTGCCATAATTTCCATAATGGATGAACAGGATCACCGCTTGGATCAATTTGCACTAGCCCTGCAAACCCTGCTGACTCTCACTGCACATTTGGACCAAAGTGTCCCGCAAGTTATGGCTGCTCCTGTTTCCACTGCTGCACCTAGTCCTACCAGGAGCATGTCCGGTTCTGCACCTCTACCTCAGCGATATGGAGGCGGTCCTAATCAGTGCAGAGGGTTTTTTAACCAGGTGGGCATTTACTTTGAGATGTTACCTCAGGCGTTTCCCTCTGACAGAGCTAAGGTGGGATTTCTCATCTTGTTACTCTCTGACACAGCTCTTGCCTGGGCTAATCCCTTGTGGGAGACTAATAAACCTGTGATTTCAAATTACCCTGAATTTGTGGCCTCCTTTCGAAGGGTATTTGATGTTCCAGCTCGCTCCTCCTCTGCTGCTAAATGACTCATGTCCATTCAGCAAGGTACAAGATCTGTTGCTCAGTATGCTATTGAGTTCCGTACGCTTGCCTCAGTGGTGGGTTGGAACAATGAAGCCCTTGTTGCCGCCTTCTTTCATGGGCTCTCTGATGCGATTTAAGACGAAGTTGCTGCCAGAGATTTACCAGAGGATCTCAAGGCATTGGTGTCTTTTTTGATCCTAATTGACATCAGACTCAGAGAGAGGCCCACTTTCAAGGAGCGCTTGCGGAAGCCTCCTGTTCCGTTGTCTCCTACGTGTTTGTTCCCACCCATGCCTCCCTCTCCTCCCATGCCTCCTGGTCCCGAGTCACCAGGTACTGCTGAGCCGATGCAGCTGGGATTCACGCGTCTCTCCGCAGTGGAGAGGGCCTTTAGGAGGAGGGAGGGGCTCTGCCTCTATTGTGGGTTACAGGGCCACCTTTTGAAGTCTTGTCCTACACGGCCGGGAAACGCTCACACCTAAGGTCCTGTTGGGGGCAGACCTTGGGTGGTTTATCCTCGTCCCCGGAACCGCTTAAGGAGAAACCTTTGGTCCTCGTTGTCCTTTCCTGGGTAGACTCCTCCATAGTCACTCAGGCTCTTGTTGACCCCGGTGCTGCGGGCTATTTCATTGACAGTGCTTTTGTATCTAAGTACTCCATTCCTGTTTTGCCTCGGTCTGTTCCGCTTGCTATTGAGGCCATTGATGGCAGGCCCCTTCAGCCCGCACTCGTTACTCACGAAACTGCTCTGTTGTCCATGGCTGTTGGGGCTATCCATTTTGAAACCCTCCAGTTCCAGGTGATAAACTCTCCACATTTTCCGGTTGTTCTGGGTTATCCCTGGCTCCAAAAGCACAATCCCAGTCTTGACTGGTGCAGGTCCGAAATTTTGTTGTGGTCCCCGCAATGTATATCCACTTGTCTTTGGAAACCAGTTAAAGTTTTGTGCACTTCTTTGGTATCTCAATTGCCAGAGGAGTACCGAGAGTTCCTAGACGTGTTTGACAAGGAGCGTGCCGGTACGTTGCCTCCTCACCGAATGCTTACCCTATTCCGCTTATTTCAGAACTATTTGACCGCCTCATGGGAGCTACGGTCTTTACTAAACTTGATTTGAGAGGAGCGTACAATCTTGTTAGGATTAAGAAGGGCTACGAATGGAAAACAGCATTTAACACCAGGAGCGGGCATTATGAGTATCTTGTAATGCCCTTTGGCCTATGTAATGCTCCTGCTGTTTTACAGGAATTTATTAATGATGTCCTATGAGATATGTTGCAACAGTGTGTTGTGGTGTACTTAGACGACATCCTCATACACTCACCCACACTTGAGGCTCATAGTTCTGATGTTACACGGCTTCTTCAGAGACTACGCGAGAACGGCCTGTTTTGTAAACTCAAGAAATGTGAGTTCCATCAGACTCAAGTAACCTTCCTAGGTTATGTTATCTCTGTTGCAGAGTTCTCCATGGATCCTGACAAGTTATCTGCAGTTCTGCAGTGGCCTCGCCCAGTTGGTCTTCAGTCTATTCAATTTTTTTTGGGGTTCGCCAATTACTATAAAAAGTTTATTAAAAACTTTTCTTCCTTGGTCAAACCTATCACAGACATGACCCGTAAAGAGAATGATCCACTCCATTGGTCACCTACTGCCATTAAGGCCTTTGATAGTCTTAAGAATGCCTTTGCTGCCACTCCAGTTCTGGCTCATCCTAACCCTGTCCTGCCTTTCGTTCTTGAGATCGATGCGTCTGAGACTGGAGTAGGTGCCCTCTTGTCTCAACGTCCTACGCCTGACGGTTCCTTGTATCCGTGTTGTTTTGTCTCTAAGAAATTGTCTCCAGCGGAGTGCAATTATGAAACTGGCAACATTGAATTACTGGCCATGATTTTGGCACTTAAGAAATGGAGGCATCTTCTCAAGGGTACTAGCGTGCCAGTGCGTGCTCATTCTTACTGACCACAAGAATTTAACTTATCTATCTGAAGCAAAATGTTTGTCGCCCCGACAGGCCAGATGGGCGCTATTTTTGTCTCGGTTTAATTATGTGGTCTCCTACCTGCCTGGTGGTAACAATGTTAGGGCTGATGCCCTCTCTCAACAATTTTTGCCTCTGTCCAAGGAGGAGTCTGTACCTACTCCTGTTATACCTCCTGACCATATTTTGGCTACCATACATACTAATTTGACTTCTCCCTTGGGGGAGGAGAGCCTGGCTGCACAAACCAATGCTCCTCCTGAGAAACCTAGTGGTAAGTGTTTTGTTCCTGAGAATCTTCAAACTAAACTTTTGCACACTTACCACTATCCTAAAGCCGCAGGTCACCCAGGCAAGAACCAAATGATTTGGTCTGTCACTTGACAATTCTGGTGGCCCGGTCTTCGTTCTGATGTTGCGTATGTTGCCTCCTGCTCCTCGACGTCTTCCTGTGGGTCTTCATCAACCTATTGCTAATGGTGAGCATCCTTGGACACATCTTTCCATGGACTTCATTGTCGAGCTCCATGTTTCCAATGGCAATACTGTTATCCTTATGGTGATTGACTGTTTTTCTAAAATGTCACATTGCATTCCCGTGATGAAGCTGCCTACCGTTCAGGAGCTTGCTTCAATTTTTGCCCGGGAAGTTTTCCATTTACATGGGTTACCCAAGGAGATAGTGTCGGGCCGGGGTAGCCAGGTTGTCTCCAGATTTTGTCGTTCCTTTTGTGCTCAAATGGGGATCCAGCTTTCCTTCTCCTCTGCATATCACCCTCAATCCAATGGGGCTGTGGAACGGTCTAATCAAGCTCTGGAACAGTTCCTCCGTTGCTATGTCTCAGATCACCACAATAATTGGTCTGAACTGTTACCTTGGGCAGAGTTTGCTCGTAATAGTGCTATTAATGCTTCCTCCAAGTTATCCCCGTTCATGGCGAATTATGGGTTTCAACCATCCTTGTTGCCCAATTCATTCATCTCTCAGGGTATTCTGGCTTTGGAGGAGACTCTCCGGCAACTCTGTTCCACGTGGGTGCAGATTCAGGATTGCCTTCATCGTTCTATGCAGCGCCAAAAGTTCCAGGCTGATCGTAGGCATCTGCCCGCACCTTCCTACCAGGTTGGTGAGAGAGTTTGGCTGTCCTCCCGCAACTTGAACTTTCGTGTGCCTTCCAATAAATTGGCTTTTCATGTCTCCATCTTGAAACCATTGGTTTGTAATCGGTTTACCACTGTGTTGCCTCATCCCCATCCTATCTTTGTTGACAACCATGAGGAGTATGAGGTCAGCAGCATTATTGACTCTCATATGTCCAGGGGCCGTGTACAGTATTTGGTTCACTGGAGGGGCTACGGTCCGAAGGAGCGTTCTTGGGTTCCCTCCTCTGATGTTCATGCTCCCGCCCTCCTCCATGCCTTCCATGCCCGTTTCCCCAATAAGCCTTTTGTCCTCCCGCGGGGGAGGGGTCGTTGAGGGGAGGGTACTGTCAGGGTTTTCTCCCTGTTGTGTTTGCCATGTGCTGCTGGCAGCCATTTTACTCACCTCTCTTCCTGACTATGGTGCATTGTGGGGGATGCTGCTCATTACCTGCACTTCCTTTTATGGCCAGACTGGTGTGCATCATCTATGTGAGACAAGATGCAGTTTCAGAATTGTGATGTCATCACTTATTATTTAAAGGGCCTCTGTTCAGTATGCTTTGCCTTTGCGTTGTCTCAGACCTGTTTGTGAGAGTTCCTGTGTATTACCTGGCTGCCTGACGTCCTTCCTGGTTCCTGATCCCAGCCTTGTTCCTGACTCTGCTGTTTTCCTTGTTCCTGATTCCGGCTCGTCTGACTATTCGCTTTGGCGACTTGGCTCGTCTGACTACCAGCTCTGATTTTGACTCCTGGCTTGTTATTTGACTTGTGGACTTTTTATTATTTTTTGCTATTGATAAAGGTGTGATTATTTTTGCACTTCTCATCTCAGTCTGATTCCTGGCACCCTGACACACGCTTAACAGTGGCCACATTTAAATAAACCCCTATTCTCTCTAAGCCAAGTTCTAGGGTGTGTTTTGGTAAAATGGCTATTTGTTAGGATGTCTTTCAAGTTCAATGACCTTCATCTTGTAACACATGCCAGTGTTTTTGAAAGATGTTGCGGATCGTATTGTTCTTATCATCATAGGTCCCTATGATTCTAATCTCATTTGTAGATTGTTTGTGTTCATTACTAGTTAGTTTCCGATCCTGTAATAATGTAGATCTTTTGGATGCTTTGGCTCTCTGATATTCCCTTTTTTAAACATTTGTTTGGGTACCCTCTTTCCCTGAATCTCCTCCTTAATTCCTTTGCTTTTTTTTCAAAGTCATCATCACTACTACAGTTTCTTCTGGCATGTAGATATTGGCCAGTGGGGATTACCATCTTTTGGCAGTTTGGGTGGAAACTATCCCATTGTAGAAGACTATTGGTTGCTGTATCTTTACAATATAATTTCTTGTTTAATAACCCATTCTCTTCTTTATGGATAAGGAGGTTAAGAAAGGGAATACATTTGTCATCAATTGTACATGTATAACGCATCCCATGTTTGTTGGTATTTAACCAGGACATGAAGTCAGTAAAATCATCCCTGGTGCCAGTCCAAAGTATCAACACATCATCGATATAGCGAATGTATAACTCCATAAATTTCATAAATGGATTAACATCTTCATTAAGAACAAAAACATAATTTATGCTTACCTGATAAATTCCTTTCTTCTGTTGTGTGATCAGTCCACGGGTCATCATTACTTCTGGGATATTATCTGCTCCCCTACAGGAAGTGCAAGAGGATTCACCCAGCAGAGTTGCTATATAGCTCCTCCCCTCTACGTCACCTCCAGTCATTCGACCAAAGACCAACGAGAAAGGAGAAACCAAGGGTGTAGTGGTGACTGAATTATAATTTAAAAAATATGTACCTGCCTTAAAAAACAGGGCGGGCCGTGGACTGATCACACAACAGAAGAAAGGAATTTATCAGGTAAGCATAAATTATGTTTTCTTCTGTTATGTGTGATCAGTCCACGGGTCATCATTACTTCTGGGATACCAATACCAAAGCAAAAGTACACGGATGACGGGAGGGATAGGCAGGCTCATTATACAGAAGGAACCACTGCCTGAAGAACCTTTCTCCCAAAAATAGCCTCCGAAGAAGCAAAAGTGTCAAATTTGTAAAATTTGGAAAAAGTATGAAGCGAAGACCAAGTTGCAGCCTTGCAAATCTGTTCAACAGAGGCCTCATTCTTAAAGGCCCAAGTGGAAGCCACAGCTCTAGTGGAATGAGCTGTAATTCTTTCAGGAGGCTGCTGTCCAGCAGTCTCATAGGCTAAACGTATTATGCTACGAAGCCAAAAAGAGAGAGAGGTAGCAGAAGCTTTTTGACCTCTCCTCTGTCCAGAATAAACGACAAACAGGGAAGAAGTTTGGCGAAAATCTTTAGTTGCCTGCAAGTAGAACTTGAGGGCACGAACTACATCCAGATTGTGTAGAAGACGTTCCTTCTTTGAAGAAGGATTTGGACACAAGGATGGAACAACAATCTCTTGATTGATATTCCTGTTAGAAACAACCTTAGGTAAGAACCCAGGTTTAGTACGCAGAACTACCTTGTCTGAGTGAAAGATCAGATAAGAAGAATCACAATGTAGGGCTGATAACTCAGAGACTCTTCGAGCCGAGGAAATAGCCATTAAAAATAGAACTTTCCAAGATAACAATTTTATATCAATGGAATGAAGGGGTTCAAACGGAACACCCTGTAAAACGTTAAGAACTAAGTTTAAACTCCATGGCGGAGCAACAGTTTTAAACACAGGCTTGATCCTAGTTAAAGCCTGACAAAAGGCCTGGATGTCTGAATCTTCTGACAGACGCCTGTGTAACAAGATGGACAGAGCTGAGATCTGTCCCTTTAATGAGCTAGCCGATAAACCCTTTTCTAAACCTTCTTGTAGAAAAGACAATATCCTAGGAATCCTAACCTTACTCCAGGAGTAATCTTTGGATTCACACCAGTATAGGTATTTACGCCATATTTTATGGTAAATCTTTCTGGTAACAGGCTTCCTAGCCTGTATCAGGGTATCAATAACCGACTCAGAAAAACCACGTTTTGATAAAATCAAGCGTTCAATTTCCAAGCAGTCAGCTTCAGAGAAGTTAGACTTTGATGATTGAATGGACCCTGAATCAGAAGGTCCTGTCTTAGAGGTAGAGACCAAGGCGGACAGGATGACATGTCCACTAGATCTGCATACCAAGTCCTGCGCGGCCATGCAGGCGCTATTAGAATCACTGATGCTCTCTCCTGTTTGATTTTGGCAATCAATCGAGGAAGCAGTGGGAAGGGTGGAAATACATAAGCCATCCTGAAGTTCCAAGGTGCTGTCAAAGCATCTATCAGAACCGCTCCCGGATCCCTGGATCTGGATCCGTAGCGAGGAAGTTTGGCGTTCTGGCGAGACGCCATGAGATCTATCTCTGGTTTGCCCCAACGTTGAAGTATTTGGGCAAAGACCTCCGGATGAAGTTCCCACTCCCCCGGATGAAGAGTCTGGCGACTCAAGAAATCCGCCTCCCAGTTCTCCACTCCCGGGATGTGGATTGCTGACAGGTGGCAAGAGTGAGACTCTGCCCAGCGAAATATCTTTGATACCTCTATCATTGCTAGGGAGCTTCTTGTCCCTCCTTGATGGTTGATGTAAGCTACAGTCGTGATGTTGTCCGACTGAAACCTGATGAACCCCCGAGTCTTTAACTGGGGCCAAGATAGAAGGGCATTGAGAACTGCTCTCAATTCCAGAATGTTTATTGGCAGGAGACTTTCCTCCTGACTCCATTGTCCCTGAGCCTTCAGAGAATTCCAGACAGCGCCCCAACCTAGAAGGCTGGCGTCTGTTGTTACAATTGTCCAGTCCGGCCTGCTGAACGGCATCCCCCTGGACAGATGTGGCCGAGAAAGCCACCATAGAAGAGAGTTTCTGGTCTCTTGATCCAGATTCAGAGTGGGGGACAAATCTGAGTAATCCCCATTCCACTGACTCAGCATGCACAATTGCAGCGGTCTGAGATGTAGGCGTGCAAAGGGAACTATGTCCATTGCTGCTACCATTAAGCCGATCACCTCCATGCATTGAGCTACTGACGGGAGTTGAATGGAATGAAGGACACGGCATGCATTTAGAAGCTTTGTTAATCTGTCTTCTGTCAGATAAATCCTCATTTCTACAGAATCTATAAGAGTCCCCAAGAATGGAACTCTTGTGAGAGGAAAGAGAGAACTCTTCTTTTCGTTTACTTTCCATCCATGCGACCTTAGAAATGCCAGAACTAACTCTGTATGAGACTTGGCAGTTTGAAAGCTTGAAGCTTGTATCAGAATGTCGTCTAGGTACGGAGCTACCGAAATTCCTCGCGGTCTTAGTACCGCCAGAAGGGCACCCAGAACCTTTGTAAAGATTCTTGGAGCCGTAGCCAATCCGAATGGAAGGGCTACAAACTGGTAATACCTGTTTAAGAAGGCAAACCTTAGATACCGGTAATGATCTTTGTGAATCGGTATGTGAAGGTAAGCATCCTTTAAATCCACTGTGGTCATGTACTGACCCTCTTGGATCATGGGTAAGATTGTCCGAATAGTTTCCATTTTGAACGATGGAACTCTTAGGAATTTGTTTAGGATCTTTAAATCCAAGATTGGCCTGAAAGTTCCCTCTTTTTTGGGAACCACAAACAGGTTTGAGTAAAACCCTTGTCCTTGTTCCAACCGCGGAACCGGATGGATCACTCCCATTAATAATAGATCTTGTACACAGCGTAGAAACGCGTCCTTCTTTATTTGGTTTGTCGACAACCTTGACAGATGAAATCTCCCTTTTGGGGGAGAGAATTTGAAGTCTAGAAGGTATCCCTGAGATATGATCTCTAGCGCCCAGGGATCCTGGACATCTCTTGCCCAAGCCTGGGCGAAGAGAGAGAGTCTGCCCCCCACTAGATCCGGTCCCGGATCGGGGGCCCTCGGTTCATGCTGTCTTTGAGGCAGCAGCAGGTTTACTGGCCTGCTTGCCCTTGTTCCAGGACTGGTTAGGCTTCCAGCCTTGTCTGTAACGAGCAACAGTTCCTCCCTGTTTTGGTGCAGTGGAGGTTGGCGCTGCTCCTGCTTTGAAATTCCGAAAGGGACGAAAATTAGACTGTCTAGCCTTAGCTTTGGCTTTGTCTTGAGGTAGAGCGTGGCCCTTACCTCCTGTAATGTCAGCAATAATTTCTTTCAAACCGGGCCCAAATAAAGTTTGCCCCTTGAAAGGTATATTAAGTAATTTGGACTTAGAAGTTACATCAGCCGACCAGGATTTTAGCCACAGCGCCCTGCGTGCCTGAATGGCGAATCCTGAATTCTTAGCCGTAAGTTTGGTTAAATGTACTACGGCCTCCGAAATGAATGAATTAGCTAGTTTAAGGACTCTAAGCCTGTCCGTAATGTCGTCCAGCGTAGCTGAACTAAGGTTCTCTTCTAGAGACTCAATCCAAAATGCTGCCGCAGCCGTGATCGGCGCGATGCATGCAAGGGGTTGTAATATAAAACCTTGTTGAACAAACATTTTCTTAAGGTAACCCTCTAATTTTTTATCCATAGGATCTGAAAAAGCACAGCTATCCTCCACCGGGATAGTGGTACGCTTAGCTAAAGTAGAAACTGCTCCCTCCACCTTAGGGACCGTTTGCCATAAGTCCCGTGTGGTGGCGTCTATTGGAAACATCTTTCTAAATATTGGAGGGGGTGAGAACGGCACACCGGGTCTGTCCCACTCCTTAGTAACAATTTCAGTTAATCTCTTAGGTATAGGAAAAACGTCAGTACTCGCCGGTACCGCAAAGTATTTATCCAACCTACACATTTTCTCTGGTATTGCAACAGCGTTACAATCGTTGAGAGCCTAGTAATACACGGAGGTTTTCCAATTTAAACTTAAAATTTGAAATATCTGAATCCAATCTGTTTGGATCAGAACCGTCACCTACAGAATGAAGCTCTCCGTCCTCATGCTCTGCAAGCTGTGACGCAGTATCAGACATGGCCCTAGAATTATCAGCGCACTCTGTTCTCACCCCAGAGTGATCACGCTTGCCTCTTAGTTCTGGTAATTTAGCCAAAACTTCAGTCATAACAGTAGCCATATCTTGTAATGTTATCTGTAATGGCTGCCCAGATGTACTAGGCGCCATAATATCACGCACCTCCCGGGCGGGAGATGCAGGTACTGACACGTGAGGCGAGTTAGTCGGCATAACTCTCCCCTCGCTGTTTGGTGAAATTTGTTCAATTTGTACAGATTGGCTTTTATTTAAGGTAGCATCAATACAGCTAGTACATAAATTTCTATTGGGCTCCACCTTGGCATTGGAACAAATGACACAGGTATCTTCCTCTGAATCAGACATGTTTAACACACTAGCAATAAACATGCAACTCGGTTACAATTTTATTTAATAAAAACGTACTGTGCCCCAAAAGCACTAAACGATTAAATGACAGTTGAAATAATGAACTGAAAAACAGTTATAGCATCACTCTTAACAAACAACACAACTTTTTAGCAAAGGTTTGTTCCCATTAGTAAAATAACACTAATTAAATTTTAAACATAAAAATTACAGAGCAACGTTTTAAATCACAGTCACTATTAAATCTCACAGCTCTGCTGAGAGAATCTACTTCCCTTCAAAGAAGTTTGAAGACCCCTGAGTTCTGTCAGAGATGAACCGGATCATGCAGAAAATATAAGTGTAACTGACTGAAAATTTTTTGATGCGTAGCAAAGAGCGCCAAAAAACGGCCCCTCCCCCTCACACACAGCAGTGAGAGAGAAACGAAACTGTCATAATCAAAACAAGCAAACTGCCAAGTGGAAAAATAATGCCCAAATATTTATTCACTCAGTACCTCAGAAATGCAAACGATTCTACATTCCAGCAAAAACGTTTAACATGAATTAAATACCTATTAAAAGGTTTAATGTACTTTTACAGAGTAATTCCGGTGAAATACCATCCCCAGAATACTGAAGTGTAGAGTATACATACATGTCATTATATCGGTATAGCAGGATTTTCTCATCAATTCCATTCAGAAAATAAAAACTGCTACATACCTCAATGCAGATTCAACTGCCCGCTGTCCCCTGATCTGAAGCTTTTACCTCCCTCAGATGGCCGAGAAACAGCAATATGATCTTAACTACTCCGGTTAAAATCATAATAAAAAACTCTGGTAGATTCTTCTTCAAACTCTGCCAGAGAAGTAATAACACGCTCCGGTGCTATTGTAAAATAACAAACTTTTGATTGAAGTTATAAAAACTAAGTATAATCACCATAGTCCTCTCACACCTCCTATCTAGTCTTTGGGTGCAAGAGAATGACTGGAGGTGACGTAGAGGGGAGGAGCTATATAGCAACTCTGCTGGGTGAATCCTCTTGCACTTCCTGTAGGGGAGCAGATAATATCCCAGAAGTAATGATGACCCGTGGACTGATCACACATAACAGAAGAAAGTGGATTCAATCCAACCAGAAACAAATTGGAATAAGTAGGAGCACCACAGGTGCCCATAGCTGTGGCCCTTTTTTGTAAATATACCTTATTGTTGAACAGAAAATAGTTATGTTTTAACACAAATTCAAGTAGATCCACAATAAATTTGTCTTCCAGGTTACCCTTCAGGTTAACAGTTTTCTGAAAATATTTTATGGCTTCCAGCCCCAGAGTATGGGAGATATTCGAATATAGACTCTCTACGTCTATGCTAGCCAACAGAGTGTCTTCTTCTACATAAATGTTTTCTAGACATTTCAACACATCTTTAGTGTCCTGAACATAAGAGGTGAGTGTATATACAAACTCACGTAGTTTCTTATCGATAAATATGCTGACATTTTCTGTGAGGCATCCATTGCCAGAAACAATGGGCCTCCCCGGAGGTTCTATTCTATTTTTGTGAATTTTAGGGAGGCTATAAAAAGGAGCCACTCTGGCTGACATGTTGCACACAAATTCAAATTCAGCTTTAGTTATTAGTCTTTCACAAAAACCTCTATCAAGTAACGATTTCAGCTCTTTAGTGAATTTGTTTGTAGGGTCATGTTGTATTACTTGATAATTCTCTTTATTGTCAAGTATATCCTGACACATTTTTAAATATTGTGTATTGCTTAGAATTACCATATTCCCACTTTTGATGGTTATGTCTGGATTGTTTTTTTAATTTACTCAGTGCCCTTCTCTCTTTAAAATTTAGATTTTTTCTCACTTTACTTTTACTGTTCAGGGCTCCAAGTGCCGTGGTTACCAAGGAGACAAATTTATCAATATTTGGATATTTGGAAATCATGGGCATGAATTTACTTTTGGGTTTAACAACACTAGATCTCATTGTGTGTTGTGCGGTATCAGTCTCATCCAATAACTTTAACATTAGATTAACTATTTCATGGCCATCTTCATCCACCCCATATAAGAAAAAATGTTTTTATCAGAAATTTTATAAAAAGTTATGTAGTGCTAGTTTCCTAGCAAACAAGTGTATGTATTTAACCCAGTTAAAGGTATCAAACCTTGGGATGGGTATAAAGGAGAGACCTTTAGATAAAAGTGTATGGTGTTCTCTTTTCAATTCAATGCTAGCTAGATTTATTATTTGAAAGTCACCCTGTACTATTTTTGTTTGTTTGGGGGTTTCAATTTGTTTTGTTGTCTTATTCTTATTGTTCTTCTTGGAGGGAACAAGTCCTTCTCTAAAAAAATCCTTTTTATTGAGGGTTCAGTGATGGGTGTCAGTAATGATGTCTGTGTCTGCTCATCATCTGAGGGTTCAGATTCAATGGAGGAATTGTCAGACTGTGATTTACTTTTATTATTATGTGTCTGTCTGGGATTTCTATGTTTATAGTTTGATTTATAAATGTTCCCAGAATACACGGGTGATATAATCGATTGGAGATCGATTTTACCTTTGAGATGTCTATCATATATTATGTATTAATATCAGACGGTATAGTATAGATAATATAGATGCTATACTGTCACGTAAATGATAATGTCAAAGATATCTCTCCCCCCAGCTCATACATTTGTTTTTAGGTAACTGAACCAACTCCCTGAAGACACAGGTCAGATCTTATCTTGTGACATAAATAATAAAATTGACCAAGTACATAGTACATTACAGTTTATCTTCCTAAATGCACGTGCATGTATTTACTCATATGAGTATGTAATTAACATTTGTTGTAAGATCATACAATAATAATGCTCATTGACTAATATGGTCATAATGTTTAGGCGTTTTTCAGCTTATAATTATTGGATACCAACTTGGGATCAATGATTTTGAAAAGCTTCTTGTCCAATATAGAAATTAGTGGCTCATCAGTAAATGATTGACACAAAAGATTGCCATCCGTGGCTCTAAACACTAACGCGCATGCACATCGGTTACCTAGATGACCATGAACAATAAAGAGAGCCATGCAAGGCTGGGCAGGCCCTATGCCCTGACGAAGTCACGCACAGTGATGAAACGCATCAGTGGGTGGAGCCTGGGGGATGGTTGTGTTTTGTGAATGTAGCGGTGTGTGCTTGTTACTGCCCTGGGAGAATACTGTTTGTTACAAAGTTACTATTCAGTGCATATATAAGTTACATTTAATTTCAACTAAGTGGCTGATATGCCAGTGATGGTCTAAAATACGTATTACATCACAATTAGTGAATGTCCATAGGAGGCCGAAACGATCGTCTGGGGTTGGGGTTGTCATATTCCTTGTTCAGAGGAGAATTGCCTGGTATTTCGGGGCTGGACTGACCTTACTTGGCGGGATCAGACTGATATACTTCAGGAAATTTTTCTTCTGTGAAAAGCACACTGGTCTAAAAGAGGCTGCTTCCGGGTGGTAAATCGCCATAGAACAAGCCACTAAGCTGTTGTTCATTCCTGGTAGAGCGCTTCTCGCTTTGAATGCAAATTATTATGACCCTGGGGAAGTCTCCCTATGGGTGATGGGGGAAACCAGACGTGGACTCCTTGCCCAGTGTGCTTAGAGGAATGTGGCTGCACCTCACTGACGAGGCCCATAGGAGGCCGAAACGATCGTCTGGGGTTGTCATATTCCTTGTTCAGAGGAGAATTGCCTGGTATTTCGGGGCTGGACTGACCTTACTTGGCGGGAGACTGATATACTTCAGGAAATTTTTCTTCTGTGAAAAGCACACTGGTCTAAAAGAGGCTGCTTCCGGGTGGTAAATCGCCATAGAACAAGCCACTGAGCTGTTGTTCGTTCCTGGTAGAGCGCTTCTCTCTTTGTATGCAAATTATTATGACCCTGGGGAAGTCTCCCTATGGGTGATGGGGGAAACCAGACGTGGACTCCTTGCCCAGTGTGCTTAGAGGAATGTGGCTGCACCTCACTGACGAGGCCCATAGGAGGCCGAAACGATCATCTGGGGTTGTCATATTCCTTGTTCAGAGGAGAATTGCCTGGTATTTCGGGGCTGGACTGACCTTACTTGGCGGGATCAGACTGATATACTTCAGGAAATTTTTCTTCTGTGAAAAGCACACTGGTCTAAAAGAGGCTGCTTCCGGGTGGTAAATCGCCATAGAACAAGCCACTGAGCTGTTGTTCGTTCCTGGTAGAGCGCTTCTCTCTTTGTATGCAAATTATTATGACCCTGGGGAAGTCTCCCTATGGGTGATGGGGGAAACCAGACGTGGACTCCTTGCCCAGTGTGCTTAGAGGAATGTGGCTGCACCTCACTGACGAGGCCCATAGGAGGCCGAAACGATCGTCTGGGGTTGTCATATTCCTTGTTCAGAGGAGAATTGCCTGGTATTTCGGGGCTGGACTGACCTTACTCGGCGGGATCAGACTGATATACTTCAGGAAATTTTTCTTCTGTGAAAAGCACACTGGTCTAAAAGAGGCTGCTTCCGGGTGGTAAATCGCCATAGAACAAGCCACTGAGCTGTTGTTCGTTCCTGGTAGAGCGCTTCTCTCTTTGTATGCAAATTATTATGACCCTGGGGAAGTCTCCCTATGGGTGATGGGGGAAACCAGACGTGGACTCCTTGCCCAGTGTGCTTAGAGGAATGTGGCTGCACCTCACTGACGAGGCCCATAGGAGGCTGAAACGATCGTCTGGGGTTGTCATATTCCTTGTTCAGAGGAGAATTGCCTGGTATTTCGGGGCTGGACTGACCTTACTTGGCGGGATCAGACTGATATACTTCAGGAAATTTTTCTTCTGTGAAAAGCACACTGGTCTAAAAGAGGCTGCTTCCGGGTGGTAAATCGCCATAGAACAAGCCACTGAGCTGTTGTTCGTTCCTGGTAGAGCGCTTCTCTCTTTGTATGCAAATTAGTGAATGTCTGGCGGTGTGTTCCGCATGACTTGCTGTATGCATGATTGGAAAAGATATTTAGGGAATTGAGTCAGAAATCGGCTGACTGTGTTAAATCACAGCAGTAAGAAGGCAGGAGGACACCTTTGAGCGCATAGACTGTATGTTTAAAGAATGGTTGTTTGAAACTCTTCCTTTTCTCTCAGAAACATTCCTAATTCTATCCACATCTACCCCCAGGTTCCGTGGCCCCTTGTTTTTAATCATTTTTTATTTTAGTGTTAGAATTTATTCAATGAAGAAGTGGTAGTGATCATCCCACTTTTTTAACATTCCAATTTCAGATTATTGGTTTTTGTCTGTATATATGTTAAATAAAGTGTTTGTTTTTTAACCATAATTTTTCCCTTTAAACTGTAGCAGACCTTGGTGCGGAATATCACAGAGTAATTACTCTAATGCTTTATTGAAACGTTAAGGAATAATAGAAACACGATTCGACAATTGTGTTTGGTTGTTGCCAACATGTGACATTAATTAGATTTAGAACACCTGAGAGAAGACTATCCCTTTTGTTAAGAAATAACATGATTGGCTATTTTACATTTTCAATATAACATGATTGATCTCTCTTTTTATTTTGCTTTTCTCAATATGTTTTTTTTACGTTATATTTTATTCAAGTATGGAATGGATAATTGTTTTTATTATGCTAGATCAGAAGCTCTCTAATGGGAAGAGAAACTATTATTCTATATTAAAAAGGATTTTATATTTTTTTGGGGAATTTAATATGAGATTTTTACTAACAATATATGAATTAATTTAATGGAATAATGTTCCCATTAAGATATAGTAAAACTTACCACTTTCTGTGAACTTTTTTCTACAGATGATACATCAGTGGTAAATTTGTGGGTGGAGTTTTTTAAGACTACATAAGGTGCAGTGGAATATAAGGAATTATAGCAATTTCATGTTACTTTTACTCTCTTAAAACTGTTGAAACACATTGAGAGTATTTTATATTTATGGAGCTGTGATTTAAAAGTTGCTGGTGAAACTAGTTTCTTACTTGAAGTCCTTTGAATAAACGCTGAAGTGAATTTTACCACATTTTTGTCTGTGAATATATTTCATTTAGTCTGTTGGGATTGAAATACACCACGTAACAGATGGTGACGTGGGTTAAAAAGCCTCAGTCTTAACTCCCGGCTGCAGTTGACAGCGCTACAAAGCTCATATCAGACTTTTATAAATGGAGCCTATGGGGTTCCATTTATCAAGCAGTGGATGCGGCTTTGGAGCTCCTTTAGTGCAGGCTCTCATGAGTGAGACTGCAGTCAAAAGTTAAGAAGCCGCAGTTATCAGACTGGAGCGACTGACAAACCCTGCTCTCATGCAATTGGCCTTGCGAGAGCAGGGTGCACAATAAAATATGGAAGCCTATATTTAGGTTAATTTAGTTAATTTATTGAATTGTAGGGTTAGGTTAGGTGTTATTGTAATTTAGGTTAGGTTCTATTTTACAGGTACTTTTGTATTTATTTTAGCTAGGTAGTTATTAAATAGTTAATAACTATTTAGTAACTATTCTACCTAGTTAAATAAATACAAACTTGCCTGTAAAATAAAAATAAACCCTAAGCTAGCTACAATGTAACTATTAGTTATATTGTAGCTAGCTTAGGGTTTATTTTATAGGTAAGTAGTTTTAAATAGGTATTATTTAGGTAATAATATTAATTTTTATTTAGATTTGTTGTAATTCTATTTAAGATAGGGGGTGTTAGGGTTAGGGTTAGACTTAGGTTTAGGGGTTAATACATTTAGTATAGTGACGGCGACGTTGGGGGCTGCAGATTAGGGGTTAATAAATTTAGGTAGGTAGAGGCGATGTTAGGGATGGCAGATTAGGGGTTAATAATATTTAACTAGTGTTTGTGAGGCGGGAGTGCGGCAGTTTAGGGGTTAATATGTTTATTATAGTTGCGGCGATGTCCGGAGCGGCAGATTAGGGGTTAAAAATTTTATTATAGTGTTTGTGATGCGGGAGGGCCTCAGTTTAGGGGTTAATAGGTAGTTTATGGTTGTTAGTGTACTTTTTAGCACTTTAGTTATGAGTTTTATGCTATGGCGTTGTACCATAAAACTCCTAACTACTGACTTTTAAATGCGTTAGGACTCTTGACAGGGTAGGGTGTACCGCTCACTTTTTGGCCTCCCAGGACAGACTTGTAATACCAGTGCTATGGCAGTCCAATACAAAAAAGACTTTACAAAGTTTACGTAAGTCGTTTTGCGGTAAAGCCAAAGAAGTGTGCGGTGCCCCTAAACCGGCAAGACTCGTAATAGCAGTGGGCGTAAAAAAGCAGCGTTAGGATCTCTTAATGCTGCTTTTTTACCTTAACGCACAACGCGTAATCTAGCGGAATATTTTTTTTTAAATTTTTAAATATATCAAAAGTGATGTTTTATTAATTTGCACAAAATATATTTGTTGGTATGTGCATCTTTTTCTTTCATCTTACCTTTTTTTGTACATTGGTACATAATATGAATGGCATGAACATGTAGGACATGTATGTATAAATAAATACACCATTATATACATTATAAAAACACACTATTGAGACCATAAAAATACCTTTTAATTAGGGTTGCACCGATACCGATACTAGTATCGGTATCGGTACCGATACCAAGTACTTGCATGAGTACTTGTACTTGTGCAAATGCACTGATACTTAAACCGATACCTCCACTTACTACCCATATGCTATCTTGTGGTGTTTTTTTCAAACTGCATGTTCCCATTTCATTTAAAGCTGGAGTGGAGACTAAACTAAAAATTGTTTACTACTGTTCTGCCAATACAAATTGTTCTTATTTGTATTATTGTAGGAGAGATAACTGTAATGCGTTCAGACAAACCCCTGAAGTACTGGGCAGTTAATAAACTGAGATTTTCAGCTCTGGCTAAAATGGCCCAAAAATATCTTTCTGCCCCATGCAGTAGTGTGGAAAGTTGAACCTCCTTACTGATAGCAAAAACAGACTTATAGCTGAACATGCAGAGATGCTTCTGTTCTGTTCCTTAAAAAGAACTTGCCACTAACTTTTGAAAAAATATTCTAATTGCTAGATTGCCTGTTATACTGCTAGTTCTCATCTTGCACAATGATGTTCAAAACATACTGTACTCTGAGGAACATCTTAGCTTATATAATTGTAGGAAGAGTACTTATAGGAAAAATTAAGTTAATCCCAATGAACACTCATCCTGCAATTATAGGACTAGATTTAGATTACACTTGATTGGTAATCTTTACCAATGCTCTGTTCACATTTCCAACTCCATAGCCTTTAATGGAGTAGGACGTGTAATGAGAGCATTGGTAAAGCTTACCAGTCAAATGTAATCTAGCCCATAGTGTTGTTCACCATGATTAAACAGTATTCTGTTCTATTTTTTACTTTATGGCACTTTTGGTTGGTTGCAATTTTATATTTGTTATTTATTGTTGTTGTTAATATATTTTATTGTAATATTTTTATTTCTAAACATGTTTTGTGAACTTTGTGGCAAATAAAACCTGTTTCATTATTTCATAATGTCTTTTGAGCTACAGTCCATCATAATTATAAATAAGGAATCCTATATAATAATTGGCCAAGTATGTTTGTCAGATGCAGTCATGCGCAGTAGAGACTGCACGTGACAAACATACCTGGCCTTCAGCTGCAGAGTAGTGTGCACTGCGGAAGCTGCCTGGTGGGGGCGTGACCGGCGTCGGGCGTGACCGGCGGGTGTGGCAGACATGAAGAGGGGGTGTGGCCTGTGGGCGTGACGAGGGGTGTGGCAGGTGGACGTTGCGATGGGCGTGGCCGGTGGGCGTGACAATGGGCGGGGCCTCACGGGAGCGCGCGGGAGGGGCGTGGCCGGCGGAGAGACCAAAACAGAGGAAGGAAGGAAAGAAAGAAAGCGAGCAGGAGAGGGGGGAAGAGCAAAAAATGGAGAGAGAGCGCAAAAGAGTGGGAGAGAGAAAGCAAAAGAGGGGGGAGAGAGAGAGCAAAAGAGGAGGGGAGAGAGAGAGCAAAAGAGGGGGGAGAGAGCAAAATAGGGGAGAGATAGAGCAAAATAGGGCGAGAGAGAGCAAGAGGGGGGAGAGAGCAGATGAGGGGGGAAGAGAGAGAGCGAGCAAAAGAGGGGAGAGAGAGCAAAAGAGGTGGGAGAGAGAGAGCAAAAGAGGGGGGAGAGAGAGCACAAGAAGGGAGAGAGAGAGCAAAAAAGGGGAGAGAGAGAGAGCAAAAGAGGGAGGAGAGTGCAAAATAAGGGGGAGAGAGAGAACTCAAAAGAGAGGGGGTGAGAGATAGAGAGTGCAAAAGAGAGGGGGGAGAGAGAGGGAGCAAGGGTTGGAACCGCGGTACCTAAAAAATTGGCCCGTGTACACGGGCTTTAGGACTAGTCTTAAATAATTAGTCTGTATTGTGCTTGGTAAACTGTCACATGACATTAAAAAAAAGTATGAGGGGGCGGAGCCAACTGCAGAGCTGATAGGACGTGTTCTGGTGCAGCTCCCAGGCCCAGGATCTTAATTTAGAGGTCTTTCTACACTTTATTGTGATCTTTTTCAACCCTGAATCTAGGTGGATAGACCTAAGAACTGAAAGCGTATTCCTGTGAACTTTTTGGGGTCCGGAGAGACTGCACCAGCCTTCCATCACCGCTATACACTGCAGAGTTGAGGGAGAGAGCCGCCATCTTGCAGACCTCTAGCCATCTACCCCACTCACAGGCAGCTGTAAACCTATCTCTCAAGGGTTCCGACCTATCCTGCACTATGATGATTCCATCTCACTTTTTGGAGGAGATAAGATACCTACTCGAAAGCCACCACGCTAGTCTGGCTGACAAGCTGTATGCTGCTCCTCAAAGAAATGGTGGCTGTCGGCCTCAGCAGCCCGACCTAGCTGAGTCAATCTTAAGTGAACGAGATGGGAGTGGCGCTGCTGGGCCCCGGCGCTTTCCCCCTGACTGCAACACAGCAATTGTGGAACAGACGGGCGACACATCAAAAGAACCAGGCCATCTTGATTTTCCGGCAGCTGGTGGGGCAGTAAGTACTACCGTAGCTGCGGACACCCTCCCTCACACCAGTACAAACCCACCCACAGCTCTCACTCCAGATTTGACTCACGCACATAACAGCGGGTCCCTGAAACTGCACAGCGCAACAATAGATACGAAGTCAGTAGGGGTGCAAATCCCCCTTCAATACATGCCTCACTATTTGGCCCATACAATGTCCATTTTTCTACTTCTTAAGCTGACTCTCTTTTTGGTGCTGTTTGACTGTGGGGTAATTTCGGCTCAGACACTAACGCTACAGGGAAATCCACCAACTTCTCATAGGGCCGGTATCGGCTAGCACATATACTCCCAGCTGGACCCCTGCAGCGGTAAAATATTCTGGGACAGACATGTTTGTATTTTACCGGACTGTGTTTGATCTCCACTGGTTGCAATATAGAAATGCATATGTTCACCCGTTATTTTAATCCAAATGTGTAGGCTTCTAAACATGTCACCTACCACAAGACATTGATTAGTTTTCCCAGAGTGTATCATGTCCATAGCTTAACTTTACCTATGTACCTCATTTTTGCAAGCCAGCATTTGAGTCTCTGATTATCAGCATTATGTCAGTATTCTGCCATAGCCTACTGCCTTAGGGTTTTTGTTAAATTTACATAAAGTGAATGTAATATGCTATTTACTGCTAACTATGGCAATATATTATGGGGATAGCAATTTCAGGGTGCAACTGAACTTTTGGGCGTTAGCAGTGTGGGTTTGTGCTTACAAAAATATATATATAGTCTATATGGATTTTGAGTGAAAGATATGATGTTTATTATACCTTGTTTCCAACTGGACAAGTTTATTATGCTAAGTAGTTATAAATGCTCCCCTTGAGGGTTGAGGGTTGTTTTTTCTGTGCTGAATGGGATGTGTAATACGGTACTATTTATGGCTCAACTAAATTACCAACCAATGTCCTTTTTCCCTCCCTCTACATGTGTTAGCCTGCTATGTATACTCTCTTAAGGGGATCTCTGCTATGGTGTTCCCTACTAGTTTAAATGCCACCGGGAGCTTGGCACTTGTATACTGACAGGGGACCTCATGGCAAGCCAGGATTAAAGAATTTACTTTTTCCTATGTGATCACACCTTGGTGGATTGATCCACTTACCTGATGCCTATTAGTTCTAAGTATGACACCCTGAAAACTATATAAATGTCGTTACAGGTCAAACAGCACGTTCACATATATATATGTGCATATACAGGTTTCTCTGTTATTATATTTACTATATGTTGAGCTCCCTACTTATAATTCTGATCATCCCTATCTTATGATGTGCTGCACTTCCTGTCAGTATTTAGAGTGGTATTCTAGGGCGGGCTGGACCTGCATTATTGTCACTGCATATAACCTCTCTCCTCACAATACCACAGCTAAGCCTCATAATCCATGATGGATCTTTTATCTTAGAGTTTTCAATCTTTATAACCCAGGTATAATAAAGATTTGGCACATAACTGACCCAATCCCATGTATATCTTAGTAACCCATACACCTGTAAAATCACCCACATAGACCTACTGCCTGATTTTATTGAAACTCGTGGACACTATCTCATTTACATTATCACTCTCCCCCCCCCACACACACACACACATAACATAACTCCTATGTAAGGAGGGCTGAATATACAGCTCATCTAGCCTATGCCGCACCCTGCTCATACTTTCTATTAGCAAATCTTGCAGTATACCTCGTTACTGACTTTGTTTCCCCTTTCCAGCTTTGCAAGGTAACCTATCATCTTTTCCCTGCCCATGTTAAAATTCTAGTTTTCCACTTATATATAGGAAATTATTCCTTCACTACAGTATTTACACTCTAATGGGTTGATAATTCATCATTCATGGTAGCGAAGGACAGTGCATTAGTTGAAAAGTACCCAACGCGCCCAGGAAAATTTTTTCACATAGTATGGGGCTTGTGCATCTGTCAGACCTGTTGTGGCGCATAACGCAACTTTTACAATTTGTCCACCGTGCGTAAATTCCCACCTCCCCCCCCTCCTTAATATATCTCCTATTTTTAGGAGAGTGAATTATGTGGTTTCTCTCGTTAATACCACACCTTATTTCCCCCTTCTTACAATTATATCTTGCACTACATAATTATATTAGCACTACTTCTCCCCCCATGTTGTGCAGGATTGTTTAGTACTATCTCTTGCAGAGTCTTACTTACAGCTTTCTAATACTATACCACCCTGTTAAATTAAATTTACTTACTTAAGCGTGTTTTATACCAATCCTATATACGCAATTATACTAAAATCTGAGGTTTTCATGATGGGGTCCAAAAGGGGCCTCTTATCCTTGGAGTAACCTTCCGTTATAGCTGTTTAATATTGTTTGTTTTGAGGCCCAAGAGCGGCCGTTTAGATAAATATGAAGGTTCTATACTTTTATTGGCATTTCAGTGACCTATTGTATTATTTGTCTTTTATCCATGTGGCAGATGAAGATGTTTTACGTATTGCTTAACGTGATTGAGACCACATGTAATGTTTATCAACCTAGAATTTACGCATTGTACCCTGTTATAAGCTATTCTAGATTTCTACTGTATACTGCTGCAATTTTTTGTTTGTATGCCAATTTCTCACCTCAATAAAAATTATAAAAAAAAAAAAAAAAAGTATCGGTAATTGGTATCGGCGAGTATTTGAAAACAAGTATCGGTACTTGTACTCAGTCTTGGTATCGGTGCAACCCTACTTTTAATGATGGAAGATGTCTCTGTATTTGTATAATACTTTCAAATAAGGGTACCAATTATTGTCTTTATATTGTCATATCAAATATATTTGTCAGCATGTGCTAAAGCAAAGAGCATATTACAATTTAACATTACGTTGCATTGCAGTATGTTACTAATCAGAATACTTGTAACTTTTTTATTAACTTTGAATCCTTTCTTACCAATAAGGTGCTTGAAATATGAATGATACATGGCTCATTCATTCTCAATTCAGAAAAAAAAAGGTATTAAAATATAATATAATACACCTTTGAAATCAGAATTACTAATTTATTTTCTAGATAATTGCATTTTATAATTGGTTTGAACTAGATTGTATGTAGCTTATGTGAAAGTGCACATGTGACACAATTTCTCAAATGTATATTATTATATTCAATATTTTATCCAATAAAACTGGAAATAATGTAAATATTATAGACTATACAAGTGGAGGTACAGTTTACAATGTTTTATAGCTCCATCCTAATATAAAAATATAAACTACTAGTGGAATAAATTAAATTGCTGTTGTAAACATTACTATTTGTATTCACAAAAAGTTTACATAATCTTTAATAAAGATTTTTTTTTTTAAAATGTCTCAATTAAGTTATAAATAACTATATATACATGGGAGACGGTACCTTAAAAATCTGTGCCTATTGAAGCATTTCTGCATGTTAGAAGTGTTAGTGTTTGTTAGTAGGGTAGTTGAAGTCCTATATTCTTTTACTATGATTTCTAATAAATTATATATTTCCATTTCCATTTGGTCTATATGGAATCTTGCTGGACATGATATCTCTGGTAGTGAAAAAGAAGAACCACCAAGCAGAGCTTGTCAGTCATCCCAGACAAATCTTTCCAGGATGATTTATCTCTGCTGTCTCAATAATAGAGGACATTTTTAGATCCACTGCTCTGTAAATTTCAGTTGCAGGCACAAATGAGTGAGGCTGCACCACAAGTGCTCAGTCTGCATCTACAGGTTGATAAATGGTGCCCTATGTAAGCACTGAACTACTGGGCTAATAAAAGTCTCACATTCTGCTTTAATTGCAGTGTGTTTCTATTTCTGTAACAATGAACACTGAAATATGATAGTCAACTCACATATAAAGGCACATTGTATTAAATAAAGTCCCTTTAAAATATAATCATGTGCTTTGTCAACTGCAGTTTTTTTACATACATGAAAGAAGAGTATTTTGAAATTAATTATTGCTTTCCAGTAAAATAAAATTCACAATTACCACAATCTGCAGCACCGATTCTTCGTGATCCCGAGACTTCATTTCCATATCTATCCACACACCAACACTGGCCAACACTTCCATGACACTGTGAGGGTTTGTAATAACCGTCCTCATCACAAACTGGTATATAGTAACCTAAAAAAGAAATAAATAATGAGTGAACACACAGATTATATATTATATATTATATATTATATATATATATATATATATATATATATATATACTGTATATATATATATATATATATATATATATATATATATATATATATATATATATATATACTGTATATATATATATATATATACTGTATATATATATATATATATATATATGTAATCCACCAGCCTAGATTATTTATTTATGAAAAATTAATACATCCTGGTTAATCAGTTAGGATCTCTATATAATGTGGCATACATGGACACATATCAGATTCCTTAAAATGTGTGTTTTTAGTGTAAAGCTCTATTAATATATTTTATAAACAGTGAGGAGCACCCCAAACCATGTCAGATGCAATATGTAATGTGGCCAGTGTATATTGTATGATGTTTTAAAGCAAGCATGGGCATTCAGATAATTTGTTATGATCCGAATACAGAAGAAGGCGACTGTTTGAGGCATTCAACTCGTTTTGGGGGGCCACATTTTTTTTGGTGTGAAAGTGAAACACACAAAGATCTGAATTTGCACAGATATTAGTGTGTTTCACATTCACAAGAATAAATGCAGCTCAAAGAAGAGACGCATGCCACAAGCGTCTGCCTACTTGCACATTTGAAACATAATGAATGATCTGAATGCCCATGCCTATTTCAAAGTACTTTGATACATGTGAATGCTTTAACTGATATTCCAGTAGCAGTTTCTGGTTTGGTTGTAAAGCAACAGCTGTTTAGTTGCAAAGCAGCAGCAGTGCACTCATCCTGTCAAATCTTGTTTAACACATAATTTAGAAGCAAAAAGGCAAGACAATGTGAAGCTAGGTGAATAAAAAATATTACTTACACTAACGGCTAGATTATGAGTTTTGCAGTATGGGTGAAAAAGCAGTGTTAAGGCTCTTTTTCACTACCACTGATATTACGAGTCTTGCAGGTATTTCTGTACCGCAATCTTTTTTGGCCATAACGCAACGTAACTACCGCAGCTTACAAAAAGTTATTTTTCAATGGGACTTCCATAGCGTCGGTATTACGAGTTTTGCCTGTGAGGCCAAAAAGTGAGCAGTACAGCCAATACCGCCAAGATCCATACCGTAAACTGAAAGTCAGTAGTTATGGGTTTTATGCTACAAAGCTGTAACATAAAACCCATAACTAAAGTGCTAAAAAGTACACTAACACCCATAAACTACCTATTAACCCCTAAACTGAGGCCCTCCCGCATCGCAAACACTAGAATAAACATATTAACCCCTAAACCGCTAGACTCCCGCATCGCAAACACTAGTTAAATATTATTAACCCCTAATCTGCTGTCCCTAACATCGCTGCAACCTACATTACAGCTATTAACCCCTAATCTGCCGCCCCAAATGTCGCCGCCACCTACATTACAGCTATCAACCCCTAATCTGCCGCCCCGACATCGCCGCCACCTACCTACACTTATTAACCTCTAATCTGCCACCCCCAATGTCGCCGCCACCTACATTACAGTTATTGACCACTAATCTGCCGCCCCCAACGTCGCCGTCACTATACTAAAGTTATTAACCTCTAAACCTAACCATAAAAATCTAACCCTAACACCCACTAACTTTAATATAATTAAAATAAATCTAATTAAAAATTCCTATCATTAACTAAATCATTCCTATTTAAAACTAAATACTTACATATAAAATAAACCCTAAGCTAGCTACAATATAACTAATAGTTACATTTTATCTATCTTAGGTTTTATTTTTATTTCACAGGCAAGTTTGTATTTATTTTAACTAGGTAGAATAGTTAGTAACTATTTACTAACTATCTAGCTAAAATAAATACAAATTTACCTGTAAAATAAAACCTAACCTGTCTTACACTAACACATAACCTTACACTACAATTAAATAAAGTACACAAAATAAATACAATAACTAAATTACAAAAAAACAAAAACACTAAATTACACAAAATAAAAAAAAATCAGATATTTAAACTAATTACACCTAATCTAATAGCCCTATCAAAATAAAAAAGCCCCCCCCCCAAAAAAAATAAAAAAATAAACCTAGCCTAAACTAATCTACCAATAGCCCTTAAAAGGGGCTTTTGCGGGGCATTGCCCCAAAGAAATCAGCTCTTTTACCTGTATAAAAAAATACAAACAACCCCCCAACAGTAAAACCCACCACCCACCCAACCAACCCCCCAAATAAAAACCTAACTAAAAGACCTAAGCTCCCCATTGCCCTGAAAAGGGCATTTGGATGGGCATTGCAGTTAAAAGGGCATTTAGCTCTTTTTCTGCCAAACCCTGAGCTAAAAATAAAACCCACCCAATAAACCCTTAAAAAAAACTAACACTAACCCCCGAAGATCCACTTACAGTTTCTGAAGACCCGACATCCATCCTCAATGAAGTCCTCATCAAAGCCGGCAGAAGTCTTCATCCAAGCGGCCAAAGTCTTCATTTAAGCCGGCAGAAGTCTTCATCCAGACGGCATCTTCTATCTTCATCCATCTGGCGCGGAGCGGCTCCATCTTCAAGACATCCGGCGCGGAGCATCCTCTTCAATCGACGTCTTCTTGCAGAATGAAGGTTCCTTTAAATTATGTCATCCAAGATGGCGTCCCTTGAATTCCGATTGGCTGATAGAATTCTATCAGCCAATCGGAATTAAAGGTGAAAAAATCCTCTTGGCTGATCCAATCAGCCAATAGGATTGAGCTCACATTCTATTGGCTGTTCCAATCAGCCAATAGAATAGGTAGATTATGAGTTATGCATGTTTGAGGGTTTTTAACGAACGCAACAAAAGTTGTGTTATTTCACCCTCCATAGCACTCCCATTACAAGTTTTGAAACAGCTGGATTGTGCGTGCAATATGGTTGCATTAAGCTCCATACCGCACAAAATACAAGCGTTGTTTTGACGTGCTCATGCACGCTTTCCCCATAGACATCAATGGGGGGAGCGGGTTAGAAAAAGAACTAACACCTGCTATCGCGGAATGAAAAGCTCTGTAACTCAGCCACATTGATGTCAATGGGGAAAAAAGTAACGTTTAAACACCCTAACATAAACCCCACGTCTAAACTCCCCTAATCTGTCATCCCTGACATCGGCGACACCTACATAAACTTATTATGTAGAACGTTCACCCTGAGGAGTTACAATAAAAATGAACATGCATGGAAGTTATTCCAGCTTCTGTTCTATCTCATGGAGTGCTGTTCTCTCTCTTTTGAATTTTATGCAAATTGCTCTTGGGTCACCCTAAGAGTAATGGGGAAACCAGACATGGACTCCATGCACATTTGTCCTTAGAGAGATACAACTGCACCTCACTGACGAGGCCCATAGGAGGCCGAAACGATCGTCTGGGGTTGTTGCTTCCCTTGTTCATAGAAGAATTGCCTGGTATTTCGGCACTGGACTGTAATTGGGCAGGGTCAGACTGATATGCTTCAGGATATTTTTTCTCTGTGAAGGGGCATAGTGTGCAAAAAGAAAGTGCACCTTGAGGAGTTACAATAAAAATTAACATGCATTGAAGTTATTCCAGCTTCTGTTCTATTTCATGGAGTGCTGTTCTCTCTCTTTCAAATTTTCTACATAAACGTATTAACCCCTAATCTGCCACTCCCGATATAGCCGCCACTATACTAAAGTTATTAACCCCTATTCCCCTGCACCCCAACATCTTCCACACTATAATAAACCTATTAACCCCTATTCCGCCACTCCCCAACATTGCCACCACTAAATAAAGCTATTAACCCCTAATGCTCTGGCCTTCCACATCACTCCCACTAAAATAAACCTATTAACCCTTAAACTGCCAGCCCCCACATCACAACAACCTAAATTAAACTAATAACACCTAACCCTAAAACTAACCCTAACCCTAAACCTAATACCCCCTAACTTTAACATAATTAAAATAGAGCTAAATTAAAGTTACAATTATTAACTAAATAATACCTATTTAAAACTAAATACATACTTACCTGTGAAATAAAACTTAAGCTAGCTACAATATAACTATTAGTTATATTGTAGCTAGCTTAGGTTTTATTTCAAAGGTAAGTTTGTATTTATTTTAACTAGGTAGACTAGTTAGTAAATAGTTAAAATAATTACAAACTTACCTGTGAAATAAAACCTAAGCTGCCTTACACTAAAAGCTAACATTACAAAAATAAAAAACCTACCATTACAAAAAATAAAAAACACTAACATTACAAAAAATAAAAAACACTAAAATTAAAAAAAAATAACAAAGTTATCCCTAAAACAATACAAATTATTCCTATTCTAATACCCTGTTTAAAAAATAAATAAATAAATAAATAAAAAAAAACTAATCTGTAATAAACTACCAAGGGCCCTTAAAAGAGCCTTTTGTAGGCCTTTAAAATGGTCTTTTGTAGGGCATTGCCCTAAAGATAACGGCTCTTTTCCTACAAAAGAAAATCAAACACCCCTAACAGTATACAAACCCCCACCCCCCCAAACCCACAAAATAAAAATAAAGTAAAACCTAAGCAGGGCATTTGTATGGGATTGCCCTTAAAATGGCATTCAGCTATTTTTCCTGTCCTTAAAAAGGCATTCAGCTTTTTTATAAAATGCCCAACCCCTAATCTAGAAATAAAAATCCATCCCAAAACGGAAAAAAAATTACACAAAATAATAAACGAATTATCCAAAATAATAAAAATTATTCATATTCTAATACCCATTTTTTTAAAAACACCCCAAAATAAAAGAAACCTAATCTAGAATAAAATACCATTAGCCCTAAAAGGGCCTTTTGTAGGGCATTGCCCTAAAGAGATTATCTTTTTTCTAAAAAAAAATACAAAGACCCATTAACATTACAAACCCCCACCCCCCAAACCCAGAAAATAAAAAAAAACTATCTAAAAAACCTAATCTACCCATTACCCTGAAAAGGGCATTTGTATTGGCATTGCACTGAAAGGGGCATTCAGCTCTTTTGCTAAAAGGGCATTCAGCTCCACTCTAATCTAAAAAAAACACCCCCAAAAACCTTAAAAAAACCTAACACTAACCCCTCTTTAGGTACTCACAGTTGCTGAAGTCTCGCTTAAACGTTCTTCATCCCGGCAGCTCCATCTTCATGCTGGTGGCATTTTCATCCAAGCGGTTCCATCTTCATCTATTGCGGGACCGGCATCTTTTTCCTCCCTGCGGAGGCGGAGCGGTCGATGCGGGTAGGGGGAGGTCCAGGCCAAGGTCCAAGGTGGAGGTCCAGGCAAAGGTCCAAGGTGGAGGTCAAGGCGAAGGTCCAAGGTGGAGGTCCAATGCGGAGGTCCAGGCAGAGGTCCATTGATTCAATGTGGAGGTCCTTTTCATGCGATCGTCCGCCACACACTGAGGATTGAAATGCAAGGTACCCCTTTTAAACTAGGGGTACCAATGTATTCCTATTGGCTGAAAAATTTGAATTAGCCAATAGGAATTAGGGCTGCTAAAATACAATTGGCTGTTTAAATCAGTCAATAGGACTTAAGCAGCTCTCATTCTATTGGCTAATTCGAGTCAGCCAATAGAATGAGAGCTGGTTAAATCCTATTGGCTGATTTGAACAGCCGATAGGATTTTAGCAGTCCTAATTTTCATTGGCTGTTTCCAAATTTTCAACCAGTAGGAATGCAATGGTACCCCCAGTATAAAAGGGGTACCTTGCATTTCAATCCTCAGTGTGCAGCGGACGATCACATGAAGAGGACCTCCAGGCGAAGGTCCATTTCGAATCAGCTAATAGAATGAGAGCTGCTTAAATCATATTGGCTGATCCACCTTGGACCTTCGCCTGGACCTCCGCCTCTGCGCATCGACTGCTCTGCCTCCACGGGGATGAAGAAGATGTCGGTCCCGTATTGGATGAATATGGAGTCGTCTGGATGAAGACCTCTCACCGCATGGATGTCCGGACTTCAGGAACTGTAAGTGGATCTTCGGGGGTTAGTGTTAGTATTTTTTAAACATGTTTGGGTTATTTTTTTTTTAATTTATGGTTTGGGCTTTTCTTAAAAGAGCTAAATTCCCTTTTCAGCGCAATGCAAAAGAGCTAAATGCTCTTTTAAGGGCAATGCCCATACAAATGCCCTTTTCAGGGCAATGGGTAGCTTAGGTTTTTGTTAGAGTTAGGTTTTGTGGTATTGGTTGGGTGGTGGGTTTTACTGTTTGGGGTCTTTGTATTTTTTTTTACAGGTAAAAGAGTTGTTTAACTTAGGGCAATACCCTACAAAAGGCCCTTTTAAGGGCTATTGGTAGTTTATTGTAGGCTAGGTTTTTTTTATTTTGGGTGTTTTTTTTAAATTTTTATAGGGATATTAGATTAGGTGTAATTCTATTTTATTTTTTATAATTTTGTTTGTTATTTTTTGTAATTAGATACTTTGTAATTTTTACATTAGTGTTAGGATTTTTTAATGTGTTTTTTAGTTTTCTTTAATTGGTAGTTAGTTTAATTTTAGTTTTAAAGTTATACTAGTTTAATTGTTAGTTAAAACTTAGTTTTTTTAATTTGACAGGTAAGTTTTAATTTAATTTAATTTAAGATAGGGAAATTGTAATTTGAATATAAAGTTAGGGGGCCATTAGGTTTAGGGGTTACTAGTTTAAATTAGTTTATTGTGATGTGGGGGCTTTCGGTTTAGGGGTTAATAGTTTAATTTAGTATATTTTGTTGTGGGGGCTTGCGGTTTAGGGGTTAATAGGTTTATTATAGTGGCGGCGGTGTCGGAGAGTGGCAGATTATAGTGGGGGCGATGTGGGCGGATGGCAGATTAGGGGTTAATAATATTTAAATAGTGTTTGCGATGCGGGAGGGCAGCGGTTTAGGGGTTAATAACTTTATTATAGTGGTCACAATGTCAGGGAGCAGAGGAATAGGGGTTAATACATTTTATTAGTGGCGGGAAACTCGGGAGCGGCAGATTGGGGGTTAATAACTTTAATATAGTATTTGCGATGCGGGAGGTCTTCAGTTTAGGGGTTAATAGGTAGTTTATGGGTGTTTAGTGTACTTTGTAACAGTTTTGTAGTGTAAAACTCATAACTACTGCTCTCAGATGGCGGTACGGATTGTGTCGTTATAGGCTGGAGCGCAAGCTTTTTAGCCTCACCACAAAATTCGTAATAGCTGCACTATGGAATTCTCATGAAAAAACTTAATTTTTACGAGTGCGGGACTGACGTTGTGTTACTGGCTAAAAGGCTTGCGGTACAGTTATACCGACAAGACTCGTAATGGCTGCATTGCTGTTTTACACAAAAGAAGAACAGAGCGCAACCGCAACTCAAGGTAAAAGTTTTTATTATTTCTTCGAGCGCTAAAAACAAATTGCACTTACAAGATGTTAGAAGTATTTAAGCCTTTGGTTTAAATGCTCACTGGACCCCAATCACGCTGACAGCTCTCCAAGCTGAAATCCGGAATGGCGTCTCTGTGAAATCCGCAGGCACAGGTATCGATAACCCCAGGTTGTAATTGTACTTGCAACTGCAATTGATATAAATGTCTGCAACAGTGTCCCTTTTTACATAGGTCTACGCATTTCTTTCTTTTCAACAGGACTTTTTCAAGACTCAGGACTTCTAGTTCAAATTCGCGGGGATCCTTTCTTTTAAACTCCTGCTCCAATTCTATAGGTTGGTAGGTTTTAGATTTATTTTTAATCAGGACTGGTGTTGGTATAGTATAATTAATTAATTATTTTTAGCTAAGCAGAGTATTTAAATAGACTTTGAGCAAGTATTAGGTATAGGAGAGACAAGGTAGGTAGAATATCCCTTCAAGAACTTTTAGCAGATTTCTTAATAGTAATTTTAAATTGCCCAGTATTAATATTATATTAGACACCAGTAAATCTCTGGAACACTTTGTATTTCAAGTTACAGCGTTATTTATTAATATTGTTTAACCTTGAATATACATGAACTGTATTGTTGTTATTTTCTAGAGTTGTATCTATTAGAATTGTTAGTGCAGAGACCGGCAGTTCCAGTCAAACACACCGCAGTAGTAAAAATGTTACTGGGAGTAGGTGTGTATGATCAGGTCTCTGGATTGGTCTGAGGGCCAACCTATAGAATTGGAGCAGGAGTTTAAAAGAAAGGATCCCTGCGAATTTGAACTAGAAGTCCTGAGTCTTGAAAAAGTCCTGTTGAAAAGGACGAAACGCGTAAACCTATGTAAAAAGGGACACTGTTGCAGACATTTATATCAATTGCAGTTGCAAGTACAATCACAACCTGGGGTTATCGATACCTGTGCCTGCGGATTTCACAGAGACGCCATTCCGGATTTCAGCTTGGAGAGCTGTCAGCGTGATTGCGGTCCAGTGAACATTTAAACCAAAGGCTTAAATACTTCTAACATCTTGTAAGTGCAATTTGTTTTTAGCGCTCGAAGAAATAATAAAAACTTTTACCTTGAGTTGCGGTTGCGCTCTGTTCTTCTTTTGTGTTTACAGTTACCAGTTGTTTGGGCGCTCTTCAGTGTCCTGCGATCAGTGAAGCAGCACCGCTCTCATCTACAGAGACAGGAGGATTTACATATAAGGATCTAAAGACACAGTAATTTCTACCATACTCTTAGGGACATCGAGGTGAGACTATTAGCAAAATTTATTTTAGTATTATTAGTATTTTTAGCATTGTGCAATGTATAGTTTTGTTTAAAGATTTTTTCTTTTTTCTATATTTGTATTTGTATACTAGATATAAAATCAATTTGTTCAGTCACCGATATTATTGTTAAACACATCAAGTGAATATGCTTATATGTTAAGGAGTGCTTTATTAACAGCTCATCCTGACTATATATTATTATAACTATTGTTTTTATATATTTGAATTAAGTCAGGGGTGCAGGGTACAGCCATATATTTAAAGTGGAATAGAATCCCTGCAGTGGTGGTTCAGTTAGCGCAGTGTTAGGGTAGCAGTTCAGGATTGCTGTTTTAACGCTGAAATTACCATTTTTTCAGCGTTACTACACAAATGCACAACTTGTAATCTACCTGAGTGAGATTTGTTTGTGTCCTACCATAATTTTAGACAATTTTAATTGTAATCTCCTATCTGGACAGCTCACTGCATCAGCCGCTGTTGTCAGGTGTTTGCAGAACCGCTCTGTAAAGAGCCGGTGCTAGCAAAGCAAGGACTGTTCAGTTTCCCAAGGTATAGGTAAAGATAGATAACAGCCAACTTCCGTAAAGTAAAAACACTTTTATTTAAAAGGTGCTGAGCTAAAAGGTGCTGAGCTAAAAAAAAAGCTGCAACGCGTTTCTCGACTGCTCTAAGGTCGATTCTTCAGGCATGTAGGTAAAAACGGATGTAAAACAACAAATTAACAGTCCTTAAATACACCTGATTGCTCGTAAGCTCTATTTTGAAATGTCCAATCATGAGCATTTAGAACAGACGGTAATCAAAAAAACTACAGCAACAATACAACCAATGTTATCACATTATAACTTAAAACTAAATAAAGTATCTGCTGGATTGTTACATGTACAAAAAAGAAACACAATATTAAAAATCTACAAACTAATACAAAATTTTGTTAATGGCACAATTGTTTATATGATCAATTAGTGTTTTATATTCATAACGATTACAAAAGAAACTAGTCTAAAGGAAGTGGTAGGTAATTGATTGCTGCTATAAATATATATATATATATATATATATATATATATATATATATATATATGTGTGTGTGTGTGCATGTTAGTTATTTGTTTGTGCCATATTTAAAACCTCACATATGCATAAAAAATACAAAGTTGGTTTGCAAAATTTCAAGGTCTACCATGGCATGTGAGTGTGTTGGTCCTAAATTCCAATGCAACATAATATTCTGGAATAACCGGAAAAAAATAAAAGTGGAGTGTTTTTTTCTTCGTACTTTGTTTAAACATAAAACATTTTTTCCCATAGACATCAATTGGGCTGCATTACGGAGCTTTACGCTAAGCGATTGCAGGTGTTAGGCTTTTTTTTAGCCAGCTCTCCCCATTGAAGCCTATGGGGAAATCATGCAAGAGCACGTCGAAACACTGCTTGTATTTTGGTGAGGTATGGAGCTCAACGCAACCATATCACCCGCACAAGCCGTTTTTTTGCAAACCTGTAATAGTAGTGCTATGAAAGGTGAGCGGTGAAAATATCTTGCAAGTTATAGCGAGCCAGCCATAACGCAAAACTCGTAATCTGGCTGAGAGGTATTTCCGGCTTATGAGAAATCAGGTGTATTTAAGGAGTGCTAATTTGTTGTTTTACATCCGTTTTTACCTACCTGCCTGAAGAAACGACCTTCGAGCGGTCGAGAAACGCATTGCAGCTTTTTTTTAACTCAGCAGCTTTTAAATAAAAGTGTTTTTACTTTACGGAAGTTGTCCGTTATCTATCTTTACCCATACTTTGGGAAACTGAACAGTTCTTGCTTTACTAGCACCGGTTCTTTACAGAGCGGTTCTGGAAACACCTGACTACAGCGGCTGATGCGGTGAGCTGTCCGGATAGAAGTATGAAGCCACAAATCGGCAGACAGAGAGACCATTATCAGTGAGCTAACCAATGCAAGGTGTTAGCCTGCCATTTTGCACCCTTTCCAGGACGGGTGCCACGTATCTTGTGAGTGCATTGCCTTTTTTCGCCACAGTATATGATATACGAAATACACTATGAGGCTCCCCTTTTCTTTCATTTCTATTTACTGCAGATGACCTCCAGCATCAGGTTTCCTAGTGGAGCTGCCTTGATTCAACTTTTTACCTTATTGGATTGGACTCATCATCTCCATAACAGTCCTTTCAAATATATTACCCTTTTGTTCTTTACGGGACAATGTCTTTCTTCTTTTTTTATGCATACTGTTTATTTTTAATTATTATTTTTTCACAGACATTTGGTATTCACCACATGAATTAATTTGTATGTTAGATAGATTTTGTATAGTTGCACAGCTTATGTTTAATAATCACTATCAATTTTCAGAGTATATATATATATATATATATATATTACACACATTGTGTGCAATTTTTGTATTTACTTGGGGCGCCCCCTATAGGATATCATCAGTTGATTTCTTGTCTTGTTTTCATTTTAATCTGTTAAAATTGTTTTTGAGTCAATTATAATAAATGTAATAATTTATATTTTAACTTTAATATTGACTGTTGCCTGATATCGTACTTTAGCCTGTTGGTGCTCCTATTATATCTCCATTAATATTCTTTTTGAACATGTGGATTTAATGATAATAATAATAGCAAGCTTTGTTTGTAAATACCAGATTTGTTTAAATTGCTAATCCAATCAGGTATTCAAAAGCACACATGTGAATAAAAGGTTTTTTTTGTTGGTGTTTGCGTGCAGAGCCATTTCTAGGGGCGGGCAAAGCAGGCAGCTACCCGGGACGCAAGGAGATCGTTGCCTGCCTGAGTAACTCCCACCTCCACAGTGTGATGTCACATACTCCCACCTCCACAGTGTGATGTCACTTACTCATCACTAACTTTGTACAGTCTCCGCCTCCCTCTTCTTCTCCATGAGCAGATTCTTCTGGGAAGAAGGGGTCTGCTAATGGACCAAACCATTGTCCTGTCAGAATAAGCTACCGGGCAAATGCCTTAACCCCGCCCACCTATGCATCAACTCTTGTCTCTAGAGGTAAGCTTTTGCAGTGCATGGGGAGAAAAACTTTCTGCATCTCCACTTTGAAAAACTGTCCTTTAATATTTTGAAACATAGAGCAGGGGCTTCTCTAGCTATCAGATGCCAACCCCACAGCTAAGCTTGGGGGGAAAGTTAAGTGTGTGCCCCCTCTCTGAGCTTTAACTTTGCCTGCTTCAGCTGAGGTGATTAGTTAATTTATACTCTCTGATTCCTCACTGAACATGGAGTAAAACATCTCCCCAGTAGCAATCAGACTGTTATTTTGTTCAGTGCCGATGGGCAGACCACAAGCAATTGACAACATCAGATGTATCTGAAGTTCCCTCTCATGCGTGTAAGGTATGTGCTAAGTAACTTTTTCTGATGCTATATCTTCTACACACTTATTAAAATGACTGCTTCTGTTTATCTAAAAAGGTTGAAGGTCGTAAGCAGGGTAATACTATCCCCATCACCCTGCCGTTTTGTCTCTAAGCACTTTTCTAAAGGGACAGTAAAGTTATAATTAGACATTTATGATTTAGACAGAGCATACAATTTTAAACAACTTTCCAATTTACTTCTATTCATTTGCTTCCTTCTCTCCCTAGGTTCTAGCTGCTGATTGGTGGCTGCATATATATATACCAATTGTCATTGGCTCACCCATGTGTTCAGTTAGAAACTAGTAGTGTATTGCTGCTCCTTCAACAAATAATATCAAGAGAATGAAGCAAATTTGATAATAGAAGTAAACTGGAAAGTTGTTTAAAATTGTATGTTCTACCTAAATCATGAAAGAAATATTTTGGGTTTCATGCTCCTTTAACCATTTCACTGCCAAGGGATATTACAGTCTGCAGTGAAATAAGTCTAATTTCTTAAAAATGTTGTAACCACATCCCACCACTCATGAGAGTAAGAAATGTAAACATGAATAAAATTTGAGGGGGACAAATGAAAAACACTCTAAATTAGTTTGAAAGAAATAGAAATAGACAGTAAATGAGCCTTCTGCCTATATGTGTGTATTTGTGTGCCTCTGTACATGAGTATGTATATGTTATTTTTTATCAGAGTCTGTATTTGTCTATTTGTGTGTGTCTGTGCTCAATTGTATGGATTTATGTTTATGGGTGTCTGTGTGTATTTTGTGTGCGTATATTTGTACAAGTGTACTTATTTTGCTTGTGTTTTTGCACAGGTGTATATGTTGGTCTTTATGGGTGTCAGTATTTGTGTGTATGCATGTGCATTTTGTGTATGTGCATGCAAATGTATATATGTGAGTATATATGTCTCTGAATCTTGTTTGAATGTGTATTTTTTGTGCATGCATTTGTATTTATGGGTGTATGTGTGTGTGCTATATATGTGCATTTTGTGTGTGCAATGAATGTGTCTTTATCTGCATGTATGTGTGTATTTTGTGAGTGTAAGTGTATGTATTTGTGTTTATGGGTGTATGTGTGTGTGATATATGTGTGCATTTTGTGTGTGCAATGAATGTGTCTTTATCTGCATGTATGTGTGTATTTTGTGTATGTAAGTGTATGTATTTGTGTTTATGGGTGCCTCTATATGTTATATATGTATTTTGTGTATGTTTGTGTGTGTGTGTTTATAGGTCTCTGTAGCTGTGTGTGTGAGTCTATACTGTAGATGTGTGTTCATTGGTAACACATTGTCCATCCTTTATAACCTTTCACCCCCCCCCCCCCCCCGAAAATGTCCACTCTAGAACCAGCTTTGAGCCTTGCAGCACATTTTACATTTTATTTATTTACCCATGCACAGGCTGTAACCCTGTACTCTCGACGGCTTCGGTAGAGAGGAGGTGGAGGTGTGATGGACAGCATGGTGGTAAGATAGATGAGTTTTTAGCAGTCTCAGAAAACTGTTGCTTTAAACAAACAGCCTGACTGAATTATTTCTCCTCCCTTCTGTCCCCTCCCCTTCTCTTTCATCTGAGGCAGCATGCTGCATGATTTTCAGACAGGAGGCCAGAGAGAAAAATAAGTACACTAAGGTGGGCATAGACAGCTGGAATGAGTTAGGTTCATTTGTTACTTATCTTAGGTGGTGACCTTTATGTTTGCTGCATTCATAGGTGGACACGTACAGTATGCTCCCAGTCTCATCCCTCCTCACCTATGACCGGCTAACTGTATTACCCTTTCTCTTCTTAGAAGGTATTGCTGAAGCTAGGATCACTCCTTTTATAAGTCTCAACTTTTTTTCACCCTTAACAGACACACAACATAAACACACATACATTAATGCACATACATAGCTACACAAAAATATTTATAAACACAAAGACACATATCTACACACAGTTGCACATTCACACCCATAATCTTTAAAGACTCTCCTTTGTGTGTGGGGACACATGGGTACCTCATTTAAAATTAAATGACAGCAAGACAATGAAGGTCCAGGAAGCAGCTTGTAGCACTTTTAAATGAGGGAGGGGGATGTATTTTGTTATTTTGCCCTGGGAGCCAGTTTCTCTAGAAATGGCCCTGTTTGTTGTCTTTAGAGCTCGTATTTCATTAAAACTTTTTTACTTTCAACTTGCAATATAAGCACTCCCCAATGCACGCAAAAACCTTACTTCTAGTGGAGTTAGCACGCGAGCGGGGGCGTTAAATACCCCTCCACTAGTATTCTGGCCCTTTGTTGGTAAGAGGTATTTTGTAAAAACTGTCAGCTATTTTATATAATGATTGAGGCTGAAGAAATGAGCACATTGGATATGCTTTTAACACAAACATTCTGCAGTCATCATGTTGGTCCTCTTACTTCACTTTATTAATGATGCACTTTCTTTTTACTATTTTAGTGCTCCAAATACTTAATGTATGAGACAATCTTTATATAGTGACATTAGGATTTTGTATTTACTAAAGAGACTTCACAGGGGCAGTATCTAACTTACCAAGAAGCTTTTTTCCTGCTTGCTGTTTTTGAACGTTGCTTAGCTCTGTCTGGCAAGGAGGCTCTGCAGTAAAATAAACATGCTTTTATGAGGGGAAAAAAAATGATTTCTAAATTAAATACAGTATATTTAAGTATTTTTCTTGCTAAAAGTTCCAGCTATTAGCAGTTTCATAAAAGAGACATAAAAGAGACACAGTAAACTAAGAGGTTTACAAAGGTTTGAGGAGTAGCATATAAAGAGAATACATATTTTTGGAATTTTAGAATTTGAGGTGGTAATCTATAAGTTATATGATTAATAAAACCTTTTTAAAGTAAAAGAGTGCAGGGCAGAATTTCCTTACTTTAATCTGTATCCTAATGTGGATCAGATTTTCTTTATTTGTTTTATGGGATATATGGAGGTTTACAAATTATTTAAAGGCCAATTCAAAAATGACAATTTAAAATATATGAATGATGGTCTTAATACATGTTTACTGTCTAAAAATAAAAATAATACAGCAAAGCAAAAAGGTAGTAAGAACCATGCACACCTTGCCTAAAGCACATAGATCAATGGAGTCAGTACTAGGATAATATCATGGTGTGTATAATACAAAGCACTCAATTTATCAACCATATTAGACGTTCTGAACTAGGCATGTGATTACAATTCAGTTGCAAAAACTTTGATAACATTTTTGTCATTTAATTAAAATATAACAACATGTTTACTCACAAATTCTGCACTATAACTGCCATGAATTCTGGTTATACAATGGCTTGGCTGCTAAGGTAATGGAAGAGATACTTGAGGCATTTGGGTGCAAAACACATTGGAGGAACTCTGGCAAGGGGCAGTTACCTGTGTCAAACATTTTTTTAAATGATTTGTTAATAAAAGATGTGGTTTTATCCAATATCTCTTCCTTTGTACTGGCAATCATTACATAACTGGAGTTTATGACATTGCAGGACCTCTTAATCGTGAAAAGAACTATCGTTAACCATTTGACCAACATTGTTTCAGCTCGCCCTTTCCACACATTCCCAAACCTTGTAAATCCAATAGCTACATTATTTTTCCACAGGTAATTACAGTAATTTCTAGCTTTGAACACAAACCATTTTACTTTAATACTCTCTTTCAGTCTTGATATAACTTAAAAAGCTTAAAAAAAAATCTTAAAAAGTTTAAAAACACAGAATAAATGTGGCAGATTACATATTACATATTAATAAGTCATTTACACATTAATAGATGAATGGACCAAAATGGATATAAATCTTAAAGTTCACACCTCACAACAGTGCTGTAATTTTTACACTGCAGCCAGCAATTGCTGATTAGCTGATCTTCCAGTATACGTTTGTTACAGCAGATAATTTCTATATCTTCTAACAATATCAATCTCTAAATTAATAAAACAGGGAGTGGTTAGTGAAAAATACTTCCATTTATTCTTCAAATTATATTTCAGTAAATAGGATATGCCCTCACTGCTTCATTATTTTAAGTGTACAGATCACTCAATAGAACTGTAAATATTCAACAGTAATAAGTAAAGAGGATAGTGAGTCACTAAATACACCAATCACTGATAAGGAAATTATAAACACTATACGACACTTGAAGAAAGGGAAGGCGTCTGGGCCTGATGGGCTCTCTTTGGAATTCTTTTTACTATTAAAGGAGGAAACCATTCAGTATCTTAAGGAGCTTTATTAATATTACTTTCAGCAGAACGAAAAAATTACACCCCAATTTAAAACAGCTAATATTGTTCTATTACCCAAAGAAGGTAAAGATCTCACTCAGGTCTCTTCGTATAGACCTATCTCACTCCTAAATATTGATTATAAGATATTTATGAAGATATTGGCAGAGAGATATAATTCAATTCTACCCAAATTACTGCATATGGACCAGGCAGGATTTGTTAGGGGAAGAACGGCTGAGCTAAATACAAGAAAAATTCTTCAGGTCATTTGTAAATATAATAGTGACAGTGGAGACACTGATATCTTGGCTCTGCCGGAGGCCTTCCTGCTATCCTTGGATGCAGAGAAGGCCTTCAACAGAGTTGAGCGGAGATATATGTTTGAGACACTGAAGAGATTTGGTTTTCAAGGGAATTTTTTTAATTTGCTGTCTAATGTGTACTCAGATGCTAGCGCTTCAATCTTGGTTAATAAATGTATGTCTTCCTTCTTTGGTCTGGCCAGGGGCACCAGACAAGGGTGCCCTATGTCACCTCTCTTGTTTGACTTGGTTCTGGAGCCCCTAGCCAATAGTCTTAGGGAGCTGGTAGAGGGTGTTGCCGTAGGCAAAGAAAATGTTCAATTAGCACTTTTGCAGACAATTTATTGCTGTGTGTAGCTTCTCCGGAAGAACAAGTTGATAGAATAGTAAATACTCTGGAAGATTATGGCAGACTATCAGGATATAAGATAAATTATTCAAAGTCAAATATTCTATGGTTAAGAATAACAATAAATAGGGAACAGATATACCCATTTACTGAAGTAAAGAGTTTGATATACCTAGGAATATACCTCTCGGTTGATCCAACTGAGTTGTATAAGTTGAACTTAACATTAACCCTTCAAAAGAGTGCAGAGAGTTTGAAGGGATGGGATGATATGCCACTCCCTTTATCAGGGAGAGTGGCAGCTTTTAAAATGTTTATTTTCCCAAGGTTATTATACCTTCTTAGAATGTTACCTCTGGCTATTAAAAAACTTGACCTTATTAATTTTACAAGGGCCTTAAACCACTTTTTATGGTGAGGGAAAAAAAAACTAGGATTAGGCTAGATAAAATGTATTTGCATTGGATCAAAGGAGGCTTGGCCCTCCCGAATATTAAATTATATAATCAAGCAATATTATTGAGATGCCCTCTGGATTGGAAAGAGCACACAAATAATTTTACTAACTGTAACATGGACAAACTTTTGTGTGCCCCCTACTCTTTAGCCTTCATATTTCATGCATCAAATAAGGAGCTGGGACAAGAATATTCTCGCATCCCTTATTAAAGGAAATCCTTGCAACTTGCAGAGAAACAATGAAGGTGAGGGGAGGGAATAATGCTATTACGAAATGTTTACCCCTTCGGGGGAATCCCAGATTTCAACCAGGGATAAAAAATGGGGTATATGAGGTTTGGGGAATTAAGGGTATCATCCTACTTAAACATTTAATTGATCCTTTAAAGTTGAAACCATATACATTTTGTGATTTGCAAAGGATATATAAGATTCATTAAAATGATTGGTTGTATTTTAAACAAGTGAATCAGTATTTATGTTTAATGATAAGGACTGTACCGGAGTTAAGCCACAGGAATTTTTTATTAGACTGCCCTAAAAGCAAAAACGGTCTATAGCACGAATATATGTTATTCTCAAAAATACGCGGTAGGAAAATTTAATTAAAATGTACAAATATAGATGGGGTAAAATCTCTCAGTCATTTAATTTAGAAACTAAGATAGAAAAGAGCTTTGGGGTTGTACAGGGCCTCACAGGATCGGCTAGTCTTAGGGAGTCCCACTTTAGGTTAATACAATTTGACTATATTATTCCAAGAAGAGCAAAATGTTGAACCCTCAGATTGAGAATATATGTAAGAAATGTAGAGAACCAGATCCCAATATTATTCATCTATTGGTGTTATGTCCAAAATTAAGACAATTGTAGGGTAAGGTAGAATTTCTATGCTTCCTAATTCTGAGGGTAAAGATTAAATTTTCAATAGAAAATATACTATTTCTAAATAGAGAGCTGGAATGGGGGCCTAAGTATAAATTTATTCAATGGGGAATATTGGTGGTTAGATTGTTAATCTTTAAGTTCTGGATACAAAAATAGACCCCCTCAATTAATCTAATAAAAGATGGTTTAGCTAGACAAGCCTTGATGCAGGCCTCGGATAATAAAATATATAAACCAATGGGGGTTAAAAATTATAAGAGAATTTGGAGGAATCTGATCGAGTATCTGGGAGAAGAGTTTTTATTGAAAGTTAACCAAATTATCCCTATTGGAGAGAATGCGGGGAATATGGGAAAAACTTTGGATTAATTGAAGGATGGAGTGGAGAGGTTGAAGTGGTGATAGAGGTAGATTATATATATATATATATATATATATATATATATATATATATATATATATATATATATAAAAGTAGACAAGCACTCCAGAAATCCAATCTCCAGTGCCCAGTGTGCAACAGATAGGCAAATAGAAAATAATGAAGAGTGCACTCACTAGGACTTTTCACAATTTTATTCCAAATATGTGGATGTTTTTGGGGGATTAGCCCCTTCCTCAGACATGCAAAAATGCAATGTGAACAAACCCACACTGGACACCCTTAAGTAGGGAGGCCAACCAATCACTCGCTCTCCAGTATAGGGTGTCACCCACAAGGGAGGACACCCTTCTAGCAACGAATGAGGCTGGCCCAATAAAAATAAGCAATGTGAACAGCAGGACATCAAGTAGAGAAACAAAATAGTTAAGCCCATGGCTTAGGCTAAAAAGACTAAGGATAGCACATACTTCATATTTGTCAAAACAAAACAAAAAATGCTAAACACATAGATCAGAATAGATGTTAAGTGCATAGGTAAAGCATAACATAATAGATTAGTGTTAAACACATAGGCAATAAATACATACAAATGCATACAGAATCAAAATGACAAGCATGTTATGTGTCCAAAGTGTTTAAGCAAATGTGTATAGTTTATAGGGAGGCCTAATGGTGGGAACAAATAACAGACTGTAACGCTATAAGGACCATTGCAGTGTAGCAACAAAGGACAAAGAATAGAGAACAACGGTGTATTAATGTAACAATCCAGTACATATAAACCAGTACACATAAACAAAATGAGCAAACAGTTGTAAATTCAAAAAGTATATTGCCGTATTAGCATGTGAAAGATCAGAAACAGTGAGTGTACAAACAGACCTGCAGAATCATCCATTAAGGGGCTCGGTCTATTTACAGAAAGACCGGGAATAAAATCCTATTTAAACTGGAGCGCAACTGACCGGTTGCCATGGCAACCCGGTCTGAAACCAAATACTGGAAACCCGAGTATAGCTATGTGTATACAAGCGTAAGCATAATATCAAAGTAATCACATAGAACTAGGGGATGTAAAAAATAAATAAAAGCTGAGCTTGAGACTAGCGAGTGCATATGTGCAGTGTATAAGGATAACCTATAGCCTAATAGTATAATGGGTACAGCTGATAGAAAGAATGTAGCAAACATATATGGTAGGCAAAGAGAGTAGCAACACATTAGCAAAAGAATGTAGCGGAAAGCCCGATATTTCTATACAATAAAGCAAATCATAGCTAATAGAAGGGCATAGGCGTTACTCACAGTACGGTGCACAAATAACATAATAACAACAAAATGGGGGCTCTATCATATTGACAGAAGAGGCCTGCAAGCGAAACTGACCGGTTGTCGTAGCAACCTGGTATAAACAAAGTAAATGCGCTGGCCTAAAATGTATCCATATGTGTGTAGGGATAATAGCCAACAGTGTCCGTAGTGCTGCTATATGTGTACCATGTACAATTCAGATATGTCAGGAGCAACACATTAGCAAAAGAATGTAGCAAAAAGCCCAATATAGTCTATACAATAAAGCAAATCATAGCTAATAGAAGGGCATAGGCGTTACTCACAGTACAGTGCACAAATAACAAAATAAAAAAATTGGGGGTTCTATCCTATTGACCGAATAGGCCTGCAAGCGCAACTGACCGGTTGTCATAGCAACCTGGTATAAACAAAGTAAATGCGCTGGCCCAAAAAAGTATCTGTATGTGTGTAGGGATAATAGCCAAGAGTGTCCGTAGTGCTGCTATATGTGTACAATGTGCAATTCAGAATTGTCAAGAGCTAATGAATGAGTAAAACTAAAAATAAAAATAAAATTGAAAAATAAAAATTAAAGTACACTGTAAGGGGTGGTCAGGCAAGTGTCAGGGGAACATAAGAAAACAGTGGAGCAGTCAAAGTGTACACCAGAAAATTATACACGAGAAAATTGTGAAAGTATAGGTATGAGGAGATCCTATGACCAACAGAACTATTTGGAATATATAGCAATGTAAAGCAGAGCAAAGCAAAGTAAGGCATCACAGGGAGTTTAACGTGGAAAGACCACGTATTATGGAACAAACAAATGAGTGTAAACCCAGTGGTGCTATGAAATACTAATACATAATACATGCCATGGGGTGATATAAACAGTTTGGAATACAGTATATAATCAACATAGCGGAGTCAAAAAGTTATTAAAGACAAAATAAGACATATTCACATATCAACATGTCTCATAGGCACACCTGCCAGTCTAGGTGTGTATTCAGTCCTTTTGGTATTAGAGTCTCTAAAACAAAAGTCCAACGGGGCTTCCTTTCTAAGTAGAAGGGTGTTTCTGTCTCCACCCCTGCTTAGAGGGGGTACATGGTCGATAATAGTAAATCTGAGGTCTTTGACCGTGTGGTGGTTGTTAGCAAAATGCCACCGGTTGCTCTGAAGTCCCATTTTTTATTGCCATTCTGATGGCTGACCGATATTCCATTCTTGTGTGGAGGTCATCGGTGGTTTTGCCCACATAAAAAAGGCCACAAATGCAGTGTAGAAGGTAAATTATGTGGGTAGTAGTACAAGTCAATCTATACTTGTGGAAGTATTTCTTTCTTTTATGTGGATGCGTAAAGTAATTGCCAGTAGTTAAAGCGCTGCATGTAGTGCAGCCAATGCATCTGAATACTCCTTTTTTCTCTAAATTGAGCCACGTGCCTTTGTTATAGCATCTTACTGGATCGGTTTTCACCAAGATATCCCTTAGGGATCTGGACCTCCTAAAGCAAATCCTTGGAGGAGGCATGTGTTGGAATGGTAAGGCAGGATCCGTATTAACGATATGCCAATTATCTTGTAAATGTTTATTAATTCTTTGTTTATCCCCGGTATAGGTAGTCACAAAAGTCATTCTAGCAGTGTTTTTATCCTTCCTATCAGTGTCTTGATCAGCTAAGAGTTGTAGTTTTTGTTGTTTCAACAGTTTGGGAGGGTAGCCACGTTGTACAAATCTATGCTCCATTTCTTCAACTTGTTCATCTTTATGCAAGTCCAATGTGTTGTTTCTGATGACCCGCTGTAGCTGCGATTTAGGCAAAGCGCTTTTTAGTGCCGGAGGATGGCAGGATGTGTAGGATAGTAAAGAGTTCCTGTCAGTTTCTTTTCTAAATAATGTGGATTGGAGTCTTTGGGAATCTTTGAACAGGCGTACATCCAGGAAATCTATTGAAGTAGTTGAGTATCGTATTTTAAACTTGAGAGCCCTGGATGAGCTGTTGAGTTGCTGGAACCAGATAAATAGTTCCTGTTCAGATCCGCTCCACACAAGTAACAGGTCATCAATGTAGTGTTTATAAAACTTAATCCGCTGGTCTTTAAACAAGTCCGTGTACTTAGTTTCGAATTGTGCCATATATAGGTTGGCATATGAGGGTGCCACGTTCGACCCCATAGCAGTCCCCTGTTTTTGTAGGAAGAAATGTTTTTCAAACTTGAAATAGTTAGTTTTAAGCAAAATTCCAGTAGGTGGATTAGTACTTCCACAGGAGGCCCCACATAGGGGTACTGAAGAAGATGTTGCCGTGTAGCTTCCATACCTTCATGGAGGGGTATTACCGTATAAAGGCTGGTGACATCCAAAGTCACCAGCAGGTCCTCTTCAGTACATGATATTGTGGATAAGAAATCCAATAACATTGATGAGTCCCGTAGGAAACTCTCCATGTCCCTGACCATGGGCTGCAGGAAAGAATCCACAAATTGGGCTATTGGTTGTAAAATAGAGCCCATGGCAGAGACAATAGGTCTACCCGGTGGGGAGATCATGCTTTTGTGGATCTTGGGGAGAGTGTAGAGGATTGGAATTATGGGGTGACTCACTAGTAAAAAGTCCAAAGTGGTCTGGGAGATAATACTTCGCTCAGACAGTTCCACGAAGTAGGAGTCAATTTCCGCCTTGTAGGTGTTAGTAGGGTCCCTGGATAGTCTGGAGTATGTAAGAGTGTCACTTAATTGGCAGAGAATTTCGGTCCTGTAGTCGCTGTAATTCAGCAGTACTAAGGCACCTCCCATGTCCGCTTCTCTAATGATGATAGAGTCATCCTCAGTGAGGAGTTTGAGAGCCAGTCTTTCTTCCTTATTTAGGTTATTAAAGGTACTGTATTTGTGTTCAGCAATAGATTGTTCCATACCGGAATATGCCAGCCGTGCATAGGTCTGTATGCTCGCATTTTGTGAGCTAGGATCATAGGTAGATTTTTTGCGAAAAGGTTCTATTTCTGATTCTTGTCCCTGGAACCTTTCTTTGAGGCGAAGTTGCCGCTGGAACATTTGTTGATCAACAAATAGGTCAAAACTATTGGATTGGCAGGTTGGGATAAATGAGAGTCCTTTATTCAGCACACGGTGTTCCGTTGCAGTCAGTATGTGGTTACTTAAGTTAACCACTATGTCTTCTGCTAGTATCTCCGTTGTCGTGGGGGTCTTCTGTATGAACCCCCCCGCCTTGTATGGGGCCGCGGCCTAGCCCGTTTTTTGACCATGTCTGCACTCCACTGGGCACTTCCAAGGTATCCCTACTGGGGCCCACTGGCTGTTCACCTTCTGAACCTGAGCCGGAACTGTCCATTGTATTTAGATTACGAGGTCTCTGGTAGCATTTTCGTCTTGGCCTGGAGTAGTGGTCTCTCTGTCTTTCTTGCCCAGTCTGCATCCATCTATATACCTTTTTGTCACGATAGTCCTCGATCACAATCTCCATTTTGTTGTTCTTGAAGTCCAATAGTTCGGTCTCATACTTGGTAAGATCCTCTTTTAGTTTATTCATCCATTCTGCTGAGGTATCAGCCAGGAGTTTGTTTAGTTGTAATTGTTCATATTGTGTTATTTCTGCCCTGGTCTGGGCCAGTAATCTGGAAACCTCCTGCATAACCAACAGCATGAGGTCCATAGAGCATTTATTGAGGATATGGCACCATCTGTCACAGAAGGCTGTATTTGATCTGACCAGTGTAGGTATATTACGTATCCTAAATCCTCTGGGTATGTAACCCTTCCTGTGGTATTCAGACAGAAAGGTGCCATGTAGTATTAAGTCCTGTTCTCTATACTTTAATTTTAGCAGGTGTGTGTAGACATAGAGTGGTTTCTCAGTAGTTGATCCTGTTGTCAGGGCCCCAAATAGGATTTGGGTGGCGTCCTCCTCTGTGAAGTGGAAGGTTGTAGCTCCTGCTACTACACCCTCCGTGGGTGTTGGAAACCCCTGTGTGACATACCTCAGTATGCTAGACCGGAATGCCCTTGAGGTCTAGCTGTGTAGTGTAAATACCACCACCAGATAAAAGCAATGTAAGAAATGAACCAATATGTCCGATGAATCAATGGTGACGGGTGCTATAGCCAAAATATAATATAAGTTCAAAGTAGACAAGCACTCCAGAAATCCAATCTCCAGTGCCCAGTGTGCAACAGATAGGCAAATAGAAAATAATGAAGAGTGCACTCGCTAGGACTTCTCACAATTTTATTCCAAATATGTGGATGTTTTTGGGGGATTAGCCCCTTCCTCAGACATACAAAAATGCAATGTGAACAAACCCACACCGGACACCCTTAAGTAGGGAGGCCAACCAATCACTCGCTCTCCAGTATAGGGTGCCACCAACAAGGGAGGACACCCTTCTAGCAACAAATGAGGCTGGCCCAATAAAAATAAGCAATGTGAACAGCAGGACATCAAATGCAGACATATACAGTAAACAAGTACAGAAACAAAATAGTTAAGCCCATGGTTTAGGCTAAAAAGACTAAGGATAGCACATACTTCATATTTGTCAAAACAAAACAAAAAATGCTAAACACATAGATCAGAACAGATGTTAAGTGCATAGGTAAAGCATAACATAATAGATTAGTGTTAAACACATAGGCAATAAATACATACAAATGCATACAGAATCAAAATGACAAGCATGTTATGTGTCCAAAGTGTTTAAGCAAATGTGTATAGTTTATAGGGAGGCCTAATGGTGGGAACAAATAACAGACTGTAACGCTATAAGGACCATTGCAGTGTAGCAACAAAGGACAAAGAATAGAGAACAACGGTGTCTTAATGTAACAATCCAGTACATATAAACCAGTACACATAAACAAAATGAGCAAACAGTTGTAAATTCAAAAAGTATATTGCCGTATTAGCATGTGAAAGATCAGAAACAGTGAATGTACAAACAGACCTGCAGAATCATCCATTAAGGGGCTCGGTCTATTTACAGAAAGACCGGTAATAAAATCATATTTAAACTGGAGCGCAACTGACCGGTTGCCATGGCAACCCGGTCTGAAACCAAATACTGGAAACCCGAGTATAGCTATGTGTATACAAGCGTAAGCATAATATCAAAGTAATCACATAGAACTAGGGGATGTAAAAAATAAATAAAAGCTGAGCTTGAGACTAGCGAGTGCATATGTGCAGTGTATAAGGATAACCTATAGCCTAATAGTATAATGGGTACAGCTGATAGAAAGAATGTAGCAAACATATATGGTAGGCAAAGAGAGTAGCAACACATTAGCAAAAGAATGTAGCGGAAAGCCCGATATTTCTATACAATAAAGCAAATCATAGCTAATAGAAGGGCATAGGCGTTACTCACAGTACGGTGCACAAATAACATAATAACAACAAAATGGGGGCTCTATCATATTGACAGAAGAGGCCTGCAAGCGAAACTGACCGGTTGTCGTAGCAACCTGGTATAAACAAAGTAAATGCGCTGGCCTAAAATGTATCCATATGTGTGTAGGGATAATAGCCAAGAGTGTCCGTAGTGCTGCTATATGTGTACAATGTGCAATTCAGATATGTCAGGAGCAACACATTAGCAAAAGAATGTAGCAAAAAGCCCAATATAGTCTATACAATAAAGCAAATCATAGCTAATAGAAGGGCATAGGCGTTACTCACAGTACAGTGCACAAATAACAAAATAACAAAATTGTGGGTTCTATCCTATTGACCGAATAGGCCTGCAAGCGTAACTGACCGGTTGTCATAGCAACCTGGTATAAACAAAGTAAATGCGCTGGCCCAAAAAAGTATCTGTATGTGTGTAGGGATAATAGCCAAGAGTGTCCGTAGTGCTGCTATATGTGTACAATGTGCAATTCAGAATTGTCAAGAGCTAATGAATGAGTAAAACTAAAAATAAAAATAAAATTGAAAAATAAATTTGAAAAATAAAAATTAAAGTACACTGTAAGGGGTGGTCAGGCAAGTGTCAGGGGAACATAAGAAAACAGTGGAGCAGTCAAAGTGTACACCAGAAAATTATACACGAGAAAATTGTAAAAGTATAGTTATGAGGAGATCCTATGACCAACAGAACTATTTGGAATATATAGCAATGTAAAGCAGAGCAAAGCAAAGCAAAGTAAGGCATCACAGGGAGTTAAACGTGGAAAGACCACGTATTATGGAACAAACAAATGAGTGTAAACCCAGTGGTGCTATGAAATACTAATACATAATACATGCCATGGGGTGATATAAACAGTTTGGAATACAGTATATAATCAACATAGCGGAGTCAAAAAGTTATTAAAGACAAAATAAGACAAATTCACATATTAACATGTCTCATAGGCACACCTGCCAGTCTAGGTGTGTATTCAGTCCTTTTGGTATTAGAGTCTCTAAAACAAAAGTCCAACGGGCTTCCTTTCTAAGTAGAAGGGTGTTTCTGTCTCCACCCCTGCTTAGAGGGGGTACATGGTCGATAATAGTAAATCTGAGGTCTTTGACCGTGTGGTGGTTGTTAGCAAAATGGCGTGCCACCGGTTGCTCTGAAGTCCCATTTTTTATTGCCATTCTGATGGCTGACCGATGATAGTCCATTCTTGTGTGGAGGTCATCAGTGGTTTTGCCCACATAAAAAAGGCCACAAATGCAGTGTAGAAGGTAAATTATGTGGGTAGTAGTACAAGTCAATCTATACTTGTGAGAGTATTTCTTTCTTTTATGTGGATGCGTAAAGTAATTACCAGTAGTTAAAGCGCTGCATGTAGTGCAGCCAATGCACCTGAATACTCCTTTTTTCTCTAAATTGAGCCACGTGCCTTTGTTATAGCATCTTACTGGATCGGTTTTCACCAAGATATCCCTTAGGGATCTGGACCTCCTAAAGCAAATCCTTGGAGGGGGCATCTGTTTGAATGGTAAAGCAGGATCCGTATTAACGATATGCCAATTATCTTGTAAATGTTTATTAATTCTTTGTTTATCCACGGTATAGGTAGTCACAAAAGTCATTCTAGGAGTGTTTTTATCCTTCCTATCAGTGTCTTGATCAGCTAAGAGTTGTAGTTTTTGTTGTTTCAACAGTTTGGGAGGGTAGCCACGTTGTACAAATCTATGCTCCATTTCTTCAACTTGTTCATCTTTATGCAAGTCCAATCTGTTGTTTCTGATGACCCGTTGTAGCTGCGATTTGGGCAAAGTGCTTTTTAGTGCCGGAGAATGGCAGGATGTGTAGGATAGTAAAGAGTTCCTGTCAGTTTCTTTTCTAAATAATGTGGATTAGAGTCTTTGGGAATCTTTGAACAGGCATACATCCAGGAAATCTATTGAAGTAGTTGAGTATCGTATTTTAAACTTGAGAGCCCTGGATGAGCTGTTGAGTTGCTGGAACCAGGTAAATAGTTCCTGTTCAGATCCGCTCCACACAAGTAACAGGTCATCAATGTAGCGTTTATAAAACTTAATCCGCTGGTCTTTAAACAAGTCTGTGTCCTTAGTTTCGAATTGTGCCATATATAGGTTGGCATATGAGGGTGCCACGTTCGACCCCATAGCAGTCCCCTGTTTTTGTAGGAAGAAATGTTTTTCAAACTTGAAATAGTTAGTTTTAAGCAAAATTCCAGTAGGTGGATTAGTACTTCCACAGGAGGCCCCACATAGGGGTACTGAAGAAGATGTTGCCGTGTAGCTTCCATATCTTCATGGTGGGGTATTACCGTATAAAGGCTGGTGACATCCAAAGTCACCAGCAGGTCCTCTTCAGTACATGATATTGTGGATAAGCAATCCAATAACATTGATGAGTCCCGTAGGAAACTCTCCATGTCCCTGACCATGGGCTGCAGGAAAGAATCCACAAATTGGGCTATTGGTTGTAAAATAGAGCCCATGGCAGAGACAATAGGTCTACCCGGTGGGGAGATCATGCTTTTGTGGATCTTGGGGAGAGTGTAGAGGATTGGAATTATGGGGTGACTCACTTGTAAAAAGTCCAAAGTGGTCTGGGAGATAATACTTCGCTCAGACAGTTCCACGAGGTAGGAGTCAATTTCCGCCTTGTAGGTGTTAGTAGGGTCCCTGGATAGTCTGGAGTATGTAAGAGTGTCACTTAATTGGCAGAGAATTTTGTTCCTGTAGTCGCTGTAATTCAGCAGTACTAAGGAACCTCCCATGTCCGCTTCTCTAATGATGATAGAGTCATCCTCAGTGAGGAGTTTGAGAGCCAGTCTTTCTTCCTTATTTAGGTTATTAAAGGTACTGTATTTGTGTTCAGCAATAGATTGTTCCATACCGGAATATGCCAGCCGTGCATAGGTCTGTATGCTCGCATTTTGTGAGCTAGGATCATAGGTAGATTTTTTGCGAAAAGGTTCTATTTCTGATTCTTGTCCCTGGAACCTTTCTTTGAGGCGAAGTTGCCGCTGGAACCTTTGTTGATCAACAAATAGGTCAAAACTATTGGATTGGCAGGTTGGGATAAATGAGAGTCCTTTATTCAGCACACGGTGTTCCGTTGCAGTCAGTATGTGGTTACTTAAGTTAACCACTATGTCTTCTGCTAGTATCTCCGTTGTTGTGGGGGTCTTCTGTATGAATCCCCCCGCCTTGTATGGGCCCGCGGCCTAGCCCGTTTTTTGACCATGTCTGCACTCCACTGGGCACTTCCAAGGTATCCCTACTGGGGCCCGCTGGCTGTTCACCTTCAGCACACGGTGTTCCGTTGCAGTCAGTATGTGGTTACTTAAGTTAACCACTATGTCTTCTGCTAGTATCTCCGTTGTCGTGGGGGTCTTCTGTATGAACCCCCCCGCCTTGTATGGGCCCGCGGCCTAGCCCGTTTTTTGACCATGTCTGCACTCCACTGGGCACTTCCAAGGTATCCCTACTGGGGCCCGCTGGCTGTTCACCTTCTGAACCTGAGCCGGAACTGTCCACTGTATTTAGATTACGAGGTCTCTGGTAGCATTTTCGTCTTGGCCTGGAGTAGTGGTCTCTCTGTCTTTCTTGCCCAGTCTGCATCCATCTATATACCTTTTTGTCACGATAGTCCTTGATCACAATCTCCATTTTGTTGTTCTTGAAGTCCAATAGTTCGGTCTCATACTTGGTAAGATCCTCTTTTAGTTTATTCATCCATTCTGCTGAGGTATCAGCCAGGAGTTTGTTTAGTTGTAATTGTTCATATTGTGTTATTTCTGCCCTGGTCTGGGACAGTAATCTGGAAACCTCCTGCATAACCAACAGCATGAGGTCCATAGAGCATTTATTGAGGATCTGGCACCATCTGTCACAGAAGGCTGTATTTGATCTGCCCAGTGTAGGTATATTACGTATCCTAAATCCTCTGGGTATGTAACCCTTCCTGTGGTATTCAGACAGAAAGGTGCCATGTAGTATTAAGTCCTGTTCTCTCTGCTTTAATTTTAGCAGGTGTGTGTAGACATAGAGTGGTTTCTCAGTAGTTGATCCTGTTGTCAGGGCCCCAAATAGGATTTGGGTGGCGTCCTCCTCTGTGAAGTGGAAGGTGGTAGCTCCTGCTACTACACCCTCCGTGGGTGTTGGAAACTCCTGTGTGACATACCTCAGTATGCTAGGCCGGAATGTCCTTGAGGTCTAGCTGTGTAGTGTAAATACCACCACCAGATAAAAGCAATGTAAGAAATGAACCAATATGTCCGATGAATCAATGGTGACGGGTGCTATAGCCAAAATATAATATAAGTTCAAAGTAGACAAGCACTCCAGAAATCCAATCTCCAGTGCCCAGTGTGCAACAGATAGGCAAATAGAAAATAATGAAGAGTGCACTCGCTAGGACTTTTCACAATTTTATTCCAAATATGTGGATGTTTTTGGGGTATTAGCCCCTTCCTCAGACATACAAAAATGCAATGTGAACGAACCCACACCGGACACCCTTAAGTAGGGAGGCCAACCAATCACTCGCTCTCCGGTATAGGGTGCCACCCACAAGGGAGGTCACCCTTCTAGCAACGAATGAGGCTGGCCCAATAAAAATAAGCAATGTGAACAGCAGGACATCAAATGCAGACATATACAGTAAACAAGTACAGAAACAAAATAGTTAAGCCCATGGCTTAGGCTAAAAAGACTAAGGATAGCACATACTTCATATTTGTCAAAACAAAACAAAAAATGCTAAACACATAGATCAGAACAGATGTTAAGTGCATAGGTAAAGCATAACATAATAGATTAGTGTTAAACACATAGGCAATAAATACATACAAATGCATACAGAATCAAAATGACAAGCATGTTATGTGTCCAAAGTGTGTAAGCAAATGTGTATAGTTTATAGGGAGGCCTAATGGTGGGAACAAATAACAGACTGTAACGCTATAAGGACCATTGCAGTGTAGCAACAAAGGACAAAGAATAGAGAACAACGGTGTATTAATGTAACAATCCAGTACATATAAACCAGTACACATAAACAAAATGAGCAAACAGTTGTAAATTCAAAAAGTATATTGCTGTATTAGCATATGAATGATCAGAAACAGTGAGTGTACAAACAGACCTGCAGAATCATCCATTAAGGGGCTCGGTCTATTTACAGAAAGACCGGGAATAAAATCATATTTAAACTGGAGCGCAACTGACCGGTTGCCATGGCAACCCGGTCTGAAACCAAATACTGGAAACCCGAGTATAGCTATGTGTATACAAGCGTAAGCATAATATCAAAGTAATCACATAGAACTAGGGGATGTAAAAAATAAATAAAAGCTGAGCTTGAGACTAGCGAGTGCATATGTGCAGTGTATAAGGATAACCTATAGCCTAATAGTATAATGGTTACAGCTGATAGAAAGAATGTAGCAAACATATATGGTAGGCAAAGAGAGTAGCAACACATTAGCAAAAGAATGTAGCGGAAAGCCCGATATTTCTATACAATAAAGCAAATCATAGCTAATAGAAGGGCATAGGCATTACTCACAGTACGGTGCACAAATAACATAATAACAACAAAATGGGGGGCTCTATCATGTTGACAGAAGAGGCCTGCAAGCGCAACTGACCGGTTGTCATGGCAACCTGGTATAAACAAAGTAAATGCGCTGGCCTAAAATGTATCCATATGTGTGTAGGGATAATAGCCAAGAGTGTCCGTAGTGCTGCTATATGTGTACCATGTACAATTCAGATATGTCAGGAGCAACACATTAGCAAAAGAATGTAGCAAAAAGCCCAATATAGTCTATACAATAAAGCAAATCATAGCTAATAGAAGGGCATAGGCGTTACTCAGAGTACAGTGCATATGAGGGTGCCACGTTCGACCCCATAGCAGTCCCCTGTTTTTGTAGGAAGAAATGTTTTTCAAACTTGAAATAGTTAGTTTTAAGCAAAATTCCAGTAGGTGGATTAGTACTTCCACAGGAGGCCCCACATAGGGGTACTGAAGAAGATGTTGCCGTGTAGCTTCCATACCTTCATGGTGGAGTATTACAGTATAAAGGCTGGTGACATCCAAAGTCACAAGCAGGTCCTCTTCAGTACATGATATTGTGGATAAGCAATCCAATAACATTGATGAGTCCCGTAGGAAACTCTCCATGTCCCTGACCATGGGCTGCAGGAAAGAATCCACAAATTGGGCTATTGGTTGTAAAATAGAGCCCATGGCAGAGACAATAGGTCTACCCGGTGGGGAGATCATGCTTTTGTGGATCTTGGGGAGAGTGTAGAGGATTGGAATTATGGGGTGACTCACTAGTAAAAAGTCCAAAGTGGTCTGGGAGATAATACTTCGCTCAGACAGTTCCACGAGGTAGGAGTCAATTTCCGCCTTGTAGGTGTTAGTAGGGTCCCTGGATAGTCTGGAGTATGTAAGAGTGTCACTTAATTGGCAGAGAATTTCGGTCCTGTAGTCGCTGTAATTCAGCAGTACTAAGGCACCTCCCATGTCCGCTTCTCTAATGATGATAGAGTCATCCTCAGTGAGGAGTTTGAGAGCCAGTCTTTCTTCCTTATTTAGGTTATTAAAGGTACTGTATTTGTGTTCAGCGATAGATTGTTCCATACCGGAATATGCCAGCCGTGCATAGGTCTGTATGCTCGCATTTTGTGAGCTAGGATCATAGGTAGATTTTTTGCGAAAAGGTTCTATTTCTGATTCTTGTACCTGGAACCTTTCTTTGAGGCGAAGTTGCCGCTGGAACCTTTGTTGATCAACAAATAGGTCAAAACTATTGGATTGGCAGGTTGGGATAAATGAGAGTCCTTTATTCAGCACACGGTGTTCCGTTGCAGTCAGTATGTAGTTACTTAAGTTAACCACTATGTCTTCTGCTAGTATCTTCGTTGTCGTGGGGGTCTTCTGTATGAACCCCCCCGCCTTGTATGGGCCCGCGGCCTAGCCCGTTTTTTGACCATGTCTGCACTCCACTGGGCACTTCCAAGGTATCCCTATTGGGGCCCGCTGGCTGTTCACCTTCTGAACCTGAGCCAGAACTGTCCACTGTATTTAGATTACGAGGTCTCTGGTAGCATTTTCGTCTTGGCCTGGAGTAGTGGTCTCTCTGTCTTTCTTGCCCAGTCTGCATCCATCTATATACCTTTTTGTCACGATAGTCCTCGATCACAATCTCCATTTTGTTGTTCTTGAAGTCCAATAGTTCGGTCTCATACTTGGTAAGATCCTCTTTTAGTTTATTCATCCATTCTGCTGAGGTATCAGCCAGGAGTTTGTTTAGTTGTAATTGTTCATATTGTGTTATTTCTGCCCTGGTCTGGGACAGTAATCTGGAAACCTCCTGCATAACCAACAGCATGAGGTCCATAGAGCATTTATTGAGGATCTGGCACCATCTGTCACAGAAGGCTGTATTTGATCTGCCCAGTGTAGGTATATTATGTATCCTAAATCCTCTGGGTATGTAACCCTTCCTGTGGTATTCAGACAGAAAGGTGCCATGTAGTATTAAGTCCTGTTCTCTCTGCTTTAATTTTAGCAGGTGTGTGTAGACATAGAGTGGTTTCTCAGTAGTTGATCCTGTTGTCAGGGCCCCAAATAGGATTTGGGTGGCGTCCTCCTCTGTGAAGTGGAAGGTGGTAGCTCCTGCTACTACACCCTCCATGGGTGTTGGAAACTCCTGTGTGACATACCTCAGTATGCTAGGCCGGAATGTCCTTGAGGTCTAGCTGTGTAGTGTAAATACCACCACCAGATAAAAGCAATGTAAGAAATGAACCAATATGTCCGATGAATCAATGGTGAAGGGTGCTATAGCCAAAATATAATATAAGTTCAAAGTAGACAAGCACTCCAGAAATCCAATCTCCAGTGCCCAGTGTGCAACAGATAGGCAAATAGAAAATAATGAAGAGTGCACTTGCTAGGACTTTTCACAATTTTATTCCAAATATGTGGATGTTTTTGGGGGATTAGCCCCTTCCTCAGACATACAAAAATGCAATGTGAACAAACCCACACCGGACACCCTTAAGTAGGGAGGCCAACCAATCACTCGCTCTCCAGTATAGGGTGCCACCCACAAGGGAGGACAACCTTCTAGCAACGAATGAGGCTGGCCCAATAAAAATAAGCAATGTGAACAGCAGGACATCAAATGCAGACATATACAGTAAACAAGTACAGAAACAAAATAGTTAAGCCCATGGCTTAGGCTAAAAAGACTAAGGATAGCACATACTTCATATTTGTCAAAACAAAACAAAAAATGCTAAACACATAGATCAGAACAGATGTTAAGTGCATAGGTAAAGCATAACATAATAGATTAGTGTTAAACACATAGGCAATAAATACATACAAATGCATACAGAATCAAAATGACAAGCATGTTATGTGTCCAAAGTGTTTAAGCAAATGTGTATAGTTTATAGGGAGGCCTAATGGTGGGAACAAATAACAGACTGTAACGCTATAAGGACCATTGCAGTGTAGCAACAAAGGACAAAGAATAGAGAACAACGGTGTATTAATGTAACAATCCAGTACATATAAACCAGTACACATAAACAAAATGAGCAAACAGTTGTAAATTCAAAAAGTATATTGCCGTATTAGCATGTGAAAGATCAGAAACAGTGAATGTACAAACAGACCTGCAGAATCATCCATTAAGGGGCTCGGTCTATTTACAGAAAGACCGGGAATAAAATCATATTTAAACTGGAGCGCAACTGACCGGTTGCCATGGCAACCCGGTCTGAAACCAAATACTGGAAACCCGAGTATAGCTATGTGTATACAAGCGTAAGCATAATATCAAAGTAATCACATAGAACTAGGGGATGTAAAAAATAAATAAAAGCTGAGCTTGAGACTAGCGAGTGCATATGTGCAGTGTATAAGGATAACCTATAGCCTAATAGTATAATGGGTACAGCTGATAGAAAGAATGTAGCAAACATATATGGTAGGCAAAGAGAGTAGCAACACATTAGCAAAAGAATGTAGCGGAAAGCCCGATATTTCTATACAATAAAGCAAATCATAGCTAATAGAAGGGCATAGGCGTTACTCACAGTACGGTGCACAAATAACATAATAACAACAAAATGGGGGCTCTATCATATTGACAGAAGAGGCCTGCAAGCGAAACTGACCGGTTGTCGTAGCAACCTGGTATAAACAAAGTAAATGCGCTGGCCTAAAATGTATCCATATGTGTGTAGGGATAATAGCCAAGAGTGTCCGTAGTGCTGCTATATGTGTACAATGTGCAATTCAGATATGTCAGGAGCAACACATTAGCAAAAGAATGTAGCAAAAAGCCCAATATAGTCTATACAATAAAGCAAATCATAGCTAATAGAAGGGCATAGGCGTTACTCACAGTACAGTGCACAAATAACAAAATAACAAAATGGGGGTTCTATCCTATTGACCGAATAGGCCTGCAAGCGCAACTGACCGGTTGTCATAGCAGCGTGGTATAAACAAAGTAAATGCGCTGGCCCAAAAATGTATCTGTGTGTGTGTAGGGATAATAGCCAAGAGTGTCTGTAGTGCTGCTATATGTGTACAATGTGCAATTCAGAATTGTCAGGAGCTAATGAATGAGTAAAAATAAAAATAAAAATGAAAAATAAAAATTAAAGTACTTTGTAAGGGGTGATCAGGCAAGTGCCTGAGGAACGTAAGAAAACAGTGGAGGAGTCAAAGTGTACACCAGAAAATTATACACGAGAAAATTGTGAAAGTATAGGTATGAGGAGATCTTATGACCAACAGAACTATTTGGAATATATAGTAATGTAAAGCAGAGCAAAGCAAAGCAAAGTAAGGCACCACAGGGAGTTTAACATGGAAAGACCACGTATTATGGAACAAACAAATGAGTGTAAACCCAGTGGTACTATGAAATACTAATACATAATACATGCCATTGTTCGTTTGTTTTGTTTTGTCTGGTTTTTGTGATTTTTTTTTGGTTGGATATGATTGTTTGGATGTGGTGGAAGTTTGGGGGTAAGACTAATGACCTATTGATAAGCATGTAGATGCTAGAACCAACATTACACCAATTTTTAAAATATTTTGTAAAGTGTGTGGATATTGATTTAAGAATATAAAGTTGAGCTAGTGATGCTTCCTTTAGAGGTGAGCTTTGTCTTAGGAAGTGAGAAAGGAGGGAAGGGAGAGAGGTGGGTGAGGAAGGGAGAGAGGAGAAGAAATGGAAAGGATGGGAAAGATCCCTCTGCTCAAACTCTATGGGATAATGTGTATTCTACTTTGTATCGGATCACATATAAATGATTATTTCTGCCTTCTTGTTAGAAAAAATTGTAAAGAGCTACTTAAATTTGAGTAAGGATGTTAAGCCTAATTGGAGCACTTTCTGAAATCTTTTTTTTCCTCTGATGACTCTGTATTGAATAAGTTTTGTATTGATGATTTTTTAACATTAAAAAAAAATATTCAACAGTAACTGTAATGTTTCTTGGATATACATAAAATTAAAATAATAATATCAGGCATACACAGTAATTAGTACTGTAATTTCTTCAATATAGATTTTATTTTATTCCATACGGAATCACTTATTACTAGTGGTTTACATATATATTAGAAGGGGATAAAAAATTGTATATATTGTTTAAAATATTAAAAAATGAGGTGCTCCACTATGCGGTCAATCTTTCCCAATAGATTAACATATTTTGAAACATTTCCATATTATAGAAGGTTATAGTGTCATACAGCAACTCCTCTTGAATGTTATATCATGCAAAACTTCTGCTGTTTTATAACATACTAGTCACCCTCTCTTTTGCGCTTTCTCTCGCTCCACCCCACTTTTGCTCTCTCCCCCCCTCTCTTTTGCTCTCTCTCTCACCCCCTCTCATTTGCTCTCTCTCGCCCCCTCTCATTTGCTCTCTCTCTCCCCCCTCTCTTTTGCTCTCTCTCCCCCTCTCTTTTGCTCTCTCTCCCCCTCTCTTTTGCTCTCTCTCCCCCCCTCTTTTGCTACCTCTCTGCCCCTCTCTTTTGCTTTCTCTGCCCCTCTCTTTTGCTCTTTCTCCCCCTCTCTTTTGTGCTCTCTCTCCCCCTCTCTTTTACGCTCTCTCCCCCCCTCTTTTTTGCGTTATCTCTCTCTTTTGTGCTCTCTCCCCCCCTCTTTTGCGTTCTCTCCCCCTCTCTTTTGTGCTCTCTCTCTCTCCCCCTCTCTTTTGCGCTCTCTCCCCCCCTCTCTTTTGCACTCTCTCCTCCTCTCTTTTGCCCTTTCTCTCCCCCCTCTCTTTTGCCCTCTCTCCCCCCACTCTTTTGCTCTGTCTCTCTCTCCTTTTTTTTTGCTCTCTTTCTCTGTCCCTCTCTCTTGCTCTTTTTCTCCATCCCTCTCTTTTGCTCTCTCTCTCTCCCCCTCTCTTTTGCTCTCTCTCTCCCCCATATCTCCCCTCTCTCTTTTGCTCTGTCTCTCTCCCATCTCTTTTGCTCTATCTCTCCCTCCATCCCTCTCTTTTGCTCTCTCTCAGTCCCCCTCTCTATTGCTCTCTCTCCCCCTCTATTTTGCTCTCTCTCCCTCTCTCTTTTTCTCTCTCTCCCCCTCTCTATTGCTCTCTCTCCCCCTCTCTTTTTCTCTCTCCCCCCTCTCTTTTTCTCTCTCCCCTCTATTTTGCTCTCTCTCCCCACTCTCTTCTGCACTTTCCTCTCTCTTCTTTCACTCTTCTTTCTCTCCCCCCACTCTTTCTCTCCCCCCAAGCTCTTTTCTATCTCTTTTTGTCTCTCACCCTCTCTTTCTATTTCTCTCCCCTCTCTCTCCCGCCAGCTACGCCCCAGACCATGCCCATCACACCTGGCCACTCCCCCGCCCTGCCACACCCACTTTTGCCACAAACAGCATGACAGGTAAGGCCAGGTGTGTTTGTACTCATGCTGTCTCTACTGCGCATGACAGCTTTGGACAAACACATTTTTCCTTTTATATTATAGGATGTACATTTTGATGCATGAAAAGTTGGAAAATTGATTGTTTGTATTTCTTAAATAACTCAATAAAAAAATAAAAAAATCACTTAAAAATTAATATAATTTGCAATTTTAAGCAACTTTCTAATTTACTCCTATAATCAATTTGTCTTCGTTTACTTGCTATCTTTATCTGAAAATGAAGGCATCTAAGCTTCTTTTTTGATTCAGACTCTGGAAAGCACTTTTTTATTGGTGGATTAATTTATCCACCAATCAGCAAGAATAACCCAGGTTATTCACCAAAAATGGGCCTGCATCTAAACTTTCATTCCAAGAGAATGAAGAAAATTTGATAATAGGAGTAAATTAGAAAGTTTCTTAAAATTGCATGCTCTATCTGAATCACGAAAGAAAAAATGTGGGTTCAGTGTCCCTTTAACATGTCTAGACACCTATACTGGATACATTTTACTTGATTGACTTCAAAAACAAAAAGCTCTATATAAGCCACAAATGTTAATAACCTATAGTTCGTGCTTGCGGCTGAAATTATGTTTTTATTTTTTTTCCATGGGAATGTGTCTGATTTTATTTTACTAAATAGATAGGGTGGGAGATTTGACAATTAATCTGTGAGAGAGGTAACTGAAAATCATTTGTTAGTTTATAGTATATAATAAGTTTATTGTACATAATATTATCCCTAATATTGCTTTCAATTATTTATAAAGAGGCTTCTCTAGACCTTTTTACTATAACTATTAAGGTTAGTGATGATTTCTCTAAAGTCTCTTTACACTCACATTTGAAAGGGTTCTTTTTTAACCTATGGCCTCTGGGGTCTATTTTAGAATCCAAATATTTGTTCATAAACACTAATTCAGTTTTTGATAGTTTCTCTTATCATATATTTCTCTAGATTGTTTATTTGGCTATTTATAACAATAACATCTTCCATTAAGTTCATATTTTCTTTTTTCTACTAGATTATCCAAATAGTTTCTTTCATGTAATTAGCAAGAGTCCATGAGCTAGTGACGTATGGGATATACATTCCTACCAGGAGGGGCAAAGTTTCCCAAACCTCAAAATGCCTATAAATACACCCCTCACCACACCCACAAATCAGTTTTACAAACTTTGCCTCCTGTGGAGGTGGTGAAGTAAGTTTGTGCTAGATTCTACGTTGATATGCGCTCCGCAGCAAGTTTGAGCCCGGTTTTCCTCTCAGTGTGCAGTGAATGTCAGAGGGATGTGAAGAGAGTATTGCCTATTTGAATTCAATGATCTCCTTCTACGGGGTCTATTTCATAGGTTCTCTGTTATCGGTCGTAGAGATTCATCTCTTACCTCCCTTTTCAGATCGACAATATACTCTTATATATACCATTACCTCTACTGATTCTCGTTTCAGTACTGGTTTGGCTTTCTACTACATGTAGATGAGTGTCCTGGGGTAAGTAAGTCTTATTTTCTGTGACACTCTAAACTATGGTTGGGCACTTTTATATAAAGTTCTAAATATATGTGTTTAAACATTTATTTTTATTTGCCTTGATTCAGGATGTTCAACGTTCCTTATTTTCAGACAGTCAGTTTCATATTTGGGATAATGCATATGAACAATTCAATTTTTTCTTACCTTAAAATTTGACTTTTTTTCCTGTGGGCTGTTAGGCTCGCGGGGGCTGAAAATGCTTCATTTTATTGCGTCATTCTTGGCGCAGACTTTCTTGGCGCAAAAATGTTCTTGTCATTTCCGGCGTCATACGTGTTGCATCATTTTTTTGACGTTTTTGCGCCACAAAATGTCGGCGTTACCGGATGTGGCGACATTTTTGGCCCAAAAGCATTTCGGCGCCAAATAATGTGGGCGGCTTTTTTGGCGCTAAAAAATTTGAGCGTCATTGTTGTCTCCACAATATTTAAGTCTCATTATTTATTGCTTCTGGTTGCTAGAAGCTTGTTCATTGGCATTTTTTTCCCATTCCTGAAACTGTCATTTAAGGAATTTGATCAATTTTGCTTTATATGTTGTTTTTTCTATTACATATTGCAAGATGTCTCAGATTGACTCTGAATCAGAAGCCACTTCTGGAAAAACGCTTAACTGAGTTTCAGTTCTACCAAAGCTAAGTTCATTTATTTTAAATGTTATAAATGTTTATCTTTAGCTATGGTTTGTAATAAGTTATTATGTTATACTTTTACATGCGGAATCCATTAGTATTTATGCTTTATATATTTCCTTTCTTACAAGAAATATTTAGAAGATTTATAAGAAATATTTTTCTGATTCTATTTTAAAGGCTTTGTCTGACTTCGTGCCTTCAAATAAAATTTTTAGGTCTTTTTTCACTTCTTTTTTAATTATTGAAGTTTCAAATGACCAACAACATACTGATTTATCCTTCTCTGATGATGTTTTTTTCTCTTTCAGAAATTTTCTTCATCAGATATTGACACTAACAAATCTACTTTTTTATTATTTTTCTATTATTAAAGTACATTTGTTCTTTGTTGAAAAGGTGTTGATTATTTTGGATATTAAGGTAACTAGTTCTTTAAGACTAGCTGACATTATTTCTGCCTATTTATTTCTTCTGTGTTTTCAGAGGTTTTCTTTCCAATTCCCCATACTAGGGAATGGAATAGGCTGAGAATTTTCTTTTCAAAGGTTTTAAACTATATTCTTTGCCAGCAGTTAAACTCAATTTGGAGGGTTCTCCAATTTATTGGGGCTCTCTCTAATTCTACTAATTATGCTATTGTTTCTATAGCAAAATAGTATTTATTTTCCTTTAGATAGTTGTATCTTATTTATGGAAAATTATTTAGTTTCAGGTACTTTTCTTGGTCCTGTGATTTATTTGGATATTGCAATTGCTTCATTTTCTCTGTTTACTTTAAGATCAAGTATCAGATTATGATTTATTTTAGCATTGTTAAAGGGACAACATTTACTAGACTAGGTGCTGTTGCATTTGTCTTGTTGTTTTGCATTTATTGATTATGCAAGTCCACTGTATTGGCTGGTCCTTTAAACTGGACTATCATGCTAATAATTTCATTTGTGTCTTCATTTTATTGAATATTTTCGCAAATGAGGGTTAATCTATGTCTTTAGCTTTTTTAGCTAGAAGAATTTTGTGATTTAAAAAAATAATAAAAAAAAATCCATATTTCTTTTGTTCTAAGATAATCAATTATTTGTTTTATAATTGGATTCAATTCTTAACTGTTACTCTGGGCTTCAAGATTGAGTTCTAAGACTAAAACTTTAAGCTTATACTGGTTTGGTTGTTCTTATTAAGGAACAAATTCCTGAGTTCTTTCCCAAGTAACATGTCTATAATTGGAGTTCGAAATCAGCTCCCTAATATTGCGATGCACATGCCGTATTCCAGCTTGGCTGGTAAGGGGCAGGTTAAGGCTTCTTTGAAATTTATTTTGTCCAAATTTCTTTGATTTTATTCCAGTAAGGCTAACACTTTCTTTAACTGTGTTTCTGTCCTATATATTTTGGGTACTGTTGAAGCATGGCTGGGCACCCATGGGGTTCAAGCGCTGCTCAGACCTGGAATCTTCTGGGGTATTTCTTCCAGTTCCTTTTGAGGAACCGGGTTTTGGAGTTTTATTCAAACTATTTTGCCTTTTTATGGTCATTGATAGCATTATTTGTTTTCATTAGATACAATAAATGCATATTTTCATTTTTCTGTTTTCATTCAGATTATTTTCTGAGGATGCGGAATCTCATATGATTTACTTACTCTTCAGGACATAGTTAGAGGATCTTTTTTTCAAAAGCTCTTGATTCCTCACACAAGGGTCACCTTTTTTAGGTTTCCAGATAGTTTGTGTCACTGTCCTTGTCTCTATCAGACAAGGGATAATTTTATTGGGTTCCGTCTATCGGTTCCTTTAGTCTCTATTATTTCCTTCAGTTGCTATATATGCATAGAAGTTTTAGGTCTTATGGCCACAGCATTGGATTCAATTTCCCTTGCTTATTTTCACTAGAAAAAACCTTTCCAGTCTTTATAAGTGTTGTTTCTTCAAGAACATGGTTGGAGGATCAATTTACCAAAAAGTTTGTTTGATTCCTCAGACAAGGGTAACCTTTTTAGGTTTCCTGATAGATTCAGTGTCCTTGATTCTGTCTCTGACGGACAAGAGGCGTCTGAAATTGGTTTCAGCTTGTCGAAACCTTCAGTCTCAATCTTTCCCTTCGGTAGCCTTATGCATGAAAATTCTAGGTCTTATGACTGCTGCATTGGACGCAATCCCCTTTGCTCGTTTTCACATGCGACCTCTTCAGCTCTGTATGCTGAACCAGTGGTGCAGGGATTATACAAAGATATCTCAATTAATATCTTTAAAACCGATTGTTCGACACTCTCTGACGTGGTGGACAGACCACCATCGTTTAGTTCAGGGGGCTTCTTTTGTTCTTCCAACCTAGACTGTGATCTCAACAGATGCAAGTCTGACAGGTTGGGGAGCTGTATGGGGGTTTCTGACAGCACAAGGGGTTTGGGAATCTAAGGAGGCGAGATTACCAATCAACATTTTGGAACTCCATGCAATTTTCAGAGCTCTTCAGTCGTGGCCTCTTCTAAAGAGAGAGTCGTTCATTTGTTTCCAGATGGACAATGTCACAACCGTGGCATATGTCAATCATCAAGGAGGAACTCACAGTCCTCTGACTATGAAAGAAGTCTCTTGAATACTTGTATGGGCGGAATCCAGCTCCTGTCTAATTTCTGCGGTTCATATCCCAGGTATAGACAATTGGGAAGCGGATTATCTCAGTCGCCAAACGCTACATCCGGGCGAATGGTTTCTTCACCCAGAGGTATTTCTTCAGATTGTTCAAATATGGGGACTTCCAGAAATAGATCTGATGGCTTCTCATCTAAACAAGAAGCTTCCCAGGTATCTGTCCAGATCCAGGGATCCTCAGGCGGAAGCAGTGGATGCTTTGTCACTTCCTTGGAAGTATCATCCTGCTTATATCTTTCCGCCTCTAGTTCTTTTTCCAAGATTCTAAAGGAGCGTTCGTTTATTCTGCTGGTGGCTCCAGCATGGCCTCTCAGGTTTTGGTATGCGGATCTTGTCCGGATGGCCACTTGCCAACCGTGGACTCTTCCGTTAAGACCAGACCTTCTATCGCAAGGTCCTTTTTTCCATCAGGTTTCTCAAATCCTTAAATTTGAAGGTATGGAGATTGAACGCTTGATTCTCAGTCATAGAGGTTTCTCTGACTCTGTGATTAATACTATGTTACAGGCTCGTAAAACTGTATCTAGGAAGATATATTATCGAGTCTGGAAGATTTACATTTCTTGGTGTTTTTCTCATCATTTTTTCTTGGCATTCTTTTCGAATTCCTAGAATTTTACAGTTTCTTCAGGATGGTTTGGATAAGGTTTGTCTGCAAGTTCCTTGAAAGGTCAAATCTCTGCTCTTTCTGTTCTTTTTCACAGAAAGATTGCTAGTCTTCCTGATATTCATTGTTTTGTACAAGCTTTGGCTCATATAAAACCTGTTATTAAGTCAATTTCTCCTCCTTGGAGTTTGAATTTGGTTCTGGGGGCTCTTCAAGCTCCTCCATTTGAACCTATGCATTCGCTGGACATTAAATTACTTTCTTGGAAAGTTTTGTTTCTTTTGGCCATCTCTTCTGCTAGAAGAGTTTCTGAATTATCTGCTCTTTCTTGTGAGTCTCCTTTTCTGATTTTTCATCAGGATAAGGCGGTGTTGCGAACTTCTTTTAAATTTTTACCTAAGGTTGTGAATTCTAACAACATTAGTAGAGAAATTGTGGTTCCTTCATTGTGTCCTAATCCTAAGAATTCTAAGGAAAAGTCGTTGCATTCTTTGGATGTAGTTTGAGCATTGAAATATTATGTTGAAGCTACTAAGGATTTCCGAAAGACTTCTAGTCTATTTGTTATCTTTTCCGGTTCTAGGAAAGGTCAGAAGGCTTCTGCCATTTCTTTGGCATCTTGGTTAAAATCTTTGTTTCATCATGCCTATGTCGAGTCGGGTAAAACTCTGCCTCAAAGGATTACAGCTCATTCTACTAGGTCAGTTTCTACTTCCTGGGCGTATAGGAATGAAGCTTCAGTTGATCAGATTTGCAAAGCAGCCACTTGGTCTTCTTTGCATACTTTTACTAAATTCTACCATTTTGATGTGTTTTCTTCTTCTGAAGTAGTTTTTGGTAGAAAAGTACTTCAGGCAGCTGTTTCAGTTTGATTCTTCTGCTTATAATTTCAGTTTTTTTCATTATAAGATTTAACTTTATTTTGGGTGTGGATTATTTTCAGCGGAATTGGCTGTCTTTATTTTATCCCTCCCTCTCTAGTGACTCTTGCGTGGAAGATCCACATCTTGGGTAGTCATTATCTCATACGTCACTAGCTCATGGACTCTTGCTAATTACATGAATGAAAACATAATTTATGTAAGAACTTACCTGATAAATTCATTTCTTTCATATTAGCAAGAGTCCATGAGGCCCACCCTTTTTTGTGGTGGTTATGATTTTTTTGTATAAAGCACAATTATTCCAATTCCTTATTTTTTATGCTTTCGCACTTTTTTCTTATCACCCCACTTCTTGGCTATACGTTAAACTGATTTGTGGGTGTGGTGAGGGGTGTATTTATAGGCATTTTGAGGTTTGGGAAACTTTGCCCCTCCTGGTAGGAATGTATATCCCATACGTCACTAGCTCATGGACTCTTGCTAATATGAAAGAAATGAATTTATCAGGTAAGTTCTTACATAAATTATGTTTTTCCCTCGGATTAAATATATCGTCTTCCATACTAAAAATACTGTTTAGCTGCTTTCAAAACAAAAAAAAAAAAGGGAAGTTAAATAGACCCAATTGGAGATCATTTTGAATCAGAACTAATGAAAAAAAGAGCTGAATTTATTTGCAAAATGCAAACTTTATATCTAGAAGGGTTAAATTTTCAATGAAAGATTACAGCATTCATTTACTTTTGTTTGTGGCAAAAGCCTATGTTAATAGATACAAGCCTTAAGCTACCTGGCAGTATCTATATAGCACTAGTCCACTACGTTTACTTGTTTGACTGTAAAAAGGCTATACAATATATATATATATATATATATATATATATATATTGTATAGCCTTTTACAGTCAAACAAGTAAACATATATATATCCCCTCCGAGGAAGAAGGAATAACATATATATATCACCTCCGAGGAAGAAGGAATATACTACCCTTTGAAACACGTTAGGAATAGCTGTATTTTTCTACTTTTATTTACTTATGGACTTGTGTATGATCCAGGGAGCCAAAGTATTTCTATTGCTACTATTGATATTGATTGTGAAATACCTCATATTGTATTTGAGGGCACATAGTGTAAGTGTGATTCTTATGAGGGAATCTTTTACCACTTTTTAAATAAACAATATCACGCTATTGGCTGTTTTTGACTCTTCACTTTATACCGGTTGCATGGAGCCTGTAGGGATACCATACTCCAAGAGACACTGAGAAAGACAAGCACAACACAGCAGTCACCGACTCACCATGCAGGGAAGCCACTGAGGACACCTCTTATACGTTGCACTTACCTCATATAGGGTTAAGGTCCCTCCTAGTAAGTGGACTATCATTGGGGTTACCAGACCCATATGATATATTGCAGGATCCATCAGGGATTTTATTGTCTATTTCTCTGAACTTTGAATTCCATTGCTACATTTTTGTGAACTTATTAAACATAGTGAATAAGGGATAACACCTATTTCTACCACATCTTGTTTTGCATAGATCTCTTTGAAGACTATGTACTTCACATAGTTTAGCAGCATTTTTGGTATATTGTAATCTATTTTTGTATGTGCAATTCACTACACATCTAATAGTACTGATTGCACCCGCATTTCAAACTTATATATATATGACATAATACTTGTGCGCAGTATCAAAACTGCTTGCTTCTGGCTGGAAGCATTCTACTTTCTCCATAAACACATAAATATGTATGTGTATATATATATATATATATATATATATATATATATATATATGAATATATATATATATATATATATATATATATATATATGTATATATATATATATATATATATGTATATATATATATATATATATATATATATATATGTGTGTGTGTGTTTATATGTATGTATATATTCATGTGTGTTTATGTATTTATATGTGTACATATGTATACACATACATATATACACGAGTGTGTGTGTATGTATGTATGTATGTATATATATATAAAACCAAGAGAAGGTAAAATATAGAGGCGCTTAGTAAAAAGAGCTAATCACTGTATCTATAATAAGACACATATAATACAAAAAGTCACAATATTGGACTGCTGAATAATATAGGGGGGATTGAAAAAATAGTTAAAAAAAAACAAAAAAAACCAGATACATATATAAAAAACTATCACAATGTGTAGATTAAAAATATATCGCAAATATCAAATACCTGAAGCTATCTGTAGTATATAAGAGACTTGTCTAGCAGATGTGATTGTTATTGCTAGAACACCACAGGTGACAGAAAAGGTTCACAGTACATACAATTAATACAGGCAATTACAAAGGAAAAACCACAAAAATGTACATGCAAATAGAGTCCATATGTGATAGTCTCTTGCACAAAGTATCACATATGGACTCTATTTGCATGTACATTTTTGTGGTTTTTCCTTTGTAATTGCCTGTATTAATTGTATGTACTGTGAACCCTTTCTGTCACCTGTGGTGTTCTAGCAATAACAATCACATCTGCTAGACAAGTCTCTTATATACTACAGATAGCTTCAGGTATTTGATATTTGCGATATATTTTTAATCTACACATTGTGATAGTTTTTTATATATGTATCTGGTTTTTTTTGTTTTTTTTTAACTATTTTTTCAATCCCCCCTATATTATTCAGCAGTCCAATATTGTGACTTTTTGTATTATATGTGTCTTATTATAGATACAGTGATTAGCTCTTTTTACTAAGCGCCTCTATATTTTACCTTCTCTTGGTTTTATATTTTCTGTTCTCTATTGGTCTTGTGGGGTTTGGGGATCCCACTTTTCTAATAAGTAATTTTGGGGCTGCATAGTGAGCTATCTACACTTTATACTTTTTACTAGCATCACCTATCTTTGCGCCGTTGTCAGAAATTTTTCTCTTTGTCCACATGTATATATATATATATTTATATACATATGCATAGGGGTAGATTTATCACAGGTCAGACAGACATGATTCGCTGTAGGGAATCATGTCTGCTCGGCCTTGCTAAATGCAAACTATGGGCATAGAATGCAGCATCCACTGCATGATAAATCTACCCCATACACTCTTTCAAGTCAAATACCTGAAAACATGACATTTCATTTTTATTCAGTATTAATACTTAATAATGTGTTTTACTTTAAATTTACTGTACAGATTTTACATTCCAATGTTCTTCACATAGGGGAAATGTATATATATCTATATCTATACCTGTGTGTGTATGTATATATATCTATACCTGTGTATGTATATATATATATCTATACCTGTGTATGTATATATATATATCTATACCTGTGTATGTATATATATATATCTATACCTGTGTATGTATATATATATATCTATACCTGTGTATGTATATATATATATCTATACCTGTGTATGTATATATATATATCTATACCTGTGTATGTATATATATATATATATATATATATATATATATATATAAAGTATATATGTTAAGGGTAAAGTCAAAAATATGGGTAATCCTAGGATTACCTGGGTTAACCTGATATTACCCAAGCGGCTGCGGGTAAAGCCTGATGTAATGTAATTCCCCCATGTACACAATTTATTTTGCCTCTGCCTGGGGGGTTCAAGGAAGGCGCCCCACCGATCCTCTGGCATCCACCCCGAATGAACATTGGGAAATGAGTTAAAAAAGGCAAACAAATCAATCATATAAAAATAGAATTATCTATTTAAAAATAAAATGAAAAATGGTCGGGTTAGCATGTGAGTGATACGTGAAACTAAATGTGATAGTGGATGTCCAAAAAGACAACATATATAATAAAGTTTTCAGTAAGAGATCCAAAGATCTGTAACGTATTCAAATATAAAGGATATGTCCAATAAGTGATGTGATCAAATCTGATGGTCTAGAAAAAATCCTCAAAGTGAAAAAAGAGAAAACAATATATAGTGTAACTCTGTGATGTACCCAATGATAAAGAGAATGTGTTTAGATGATATCCTACTCACATTAGGTGCAGCTATAGTAAGCTCATTCACTGTGCCCACCTGCTTTTATACTGCCAGGCAAACAGTCTCCCAAGGGCTTCAGGAAGAACAATGTATTAAAATATACATATAAAATACAATAAAACATCCAATACACCAACATACATATGTGTGATCAGAGTCCTTTCTAGGAACAGTCAATATTAACTGCGAGTGATTTACCCCTAATGCAGATGGATGCGGATACGGGGCAGCGTTTACACCACTCTCGATCTCCGCTTCCAGTACCTGCAGGGTCTACACTCCTTTTCTGATGTAGCTGGGTATAAATGGATGAGTCCCTGGAGGGAGATAAAATCTGACGTACGTTCTTTCACTGTTAACCAACGGCTTTTTCAGATTGTAATGTAGATGATATATAAATAGAAAAATATCCTTTTTTTGTCCCTTATATTCTATTTTTTTCTCTTGATCTAATTTGTTGAGGCATTGTTAATTGTAAAGTTTTGAATTTAAATCAATAAAATAAAAACCCCTAAATTGTAATTTTGTCAGCTAGCATTTAGTTGACAAGGTTGCAGTTTCCTAATAAATCTGAATATTTTAATCAAAACATTGGCCCTAAATTTTTCTCTTCTAACAGTGCCAACCATTTATGAAATACCACAGTATACAATAAAGCATATTACTGTGTTGTTTTGAAAACTGCTTTTAAAAACAAAGCATTTATTTCTTAAACATACACACACATAAATCTCAATTCTCTTAAAATACTTTTAAAATATTTAAGGCTTTAAGAATTGAAACTGTTACTATGTTTATGCATCTAGAAGTTTGTCTTTACCTTGTTGTCTTTGAAAACAATAGCACCACTCATTGTTAGATATCAAGTTGTCCTTGTAAGTGTCACATGTATTGAAGAAGGCCTTTGTACACTGCTCGTTCTTGTCAATATAAATGCTTCCAAGTTCAGACTGATCCAACAGCAGGTCATAGTTTGTATCAAGTCTATTAAACATCCAGCCAAGGGAATCTCTGCAAATTGGCAGAATGCTGGTATCAAATCCTATGAGGCAAGCAAAGTTAAGTTAGATATTAACCACTGGCACTGCAACTGTTACAGTTTATAAATGCCAAAAAAATATATTAATATGATTTGGAAAATACAGAGTATAGAAAAAAATACATGTTTTTTTTATTACAACTTTAAAAAAAAATTGTATGCAGGTAGATAATAACAATATTTTTTTTTTAGAAAACACTCTTGAAGGATCATATTTGTGCTTTGTTTACATTAATTTTTATGATGAAGAATTGGTATGAAGTAATTGAAAACTGCTTAACCCAAAAAGATTGAATTATTTGGGCCTAAGTGCTGTTGCATTTCTAACAACAAACATCTTTATTAAAGTCTGGGTTGCAATTACTGCCAGATAGAAGTTATCTACAAAATTCTTCATTAAAGGTATATGGAAATCGTTAGATAATTATATGTAAATGATAAAAAATATACCATTTTGATTTTACTCAGCTGTTTATCTTTTTTTTTTTTTTGCAGTTTTTTAGAGTACATGTTTTTTATATATATTCTATTCTATTAATGACTTAAATGGGCATTACAATTACAGTAACATCTAAAATGCAAAGTATGCATTTAAAATTCATAAAGAAGACTATATTATATGGATTTATAACATGAGTTATCACCAAATGTATGCAAACTCTTATTGTGCATAAGACCTGTTGGAAATACACATGCATGTAGTCTACTGTTGTATGTCCATCTTATATATGTTCCAAGATACAAAAATACTAAAGTGTTACTGTCCAAGGGCTGCCCAAACTATGGCATGTGGACCAGAAATGCCCCTTCATGATTTTATGAATGGCCCTCGGTACAACTGACCAGAAAACAAACACATTTGTCATCAATAAAGCAGTATCACAATTTTTATTAGTTCATTAAAGGTACATACAAGTGCAATAACTATTGCTTGCATATACCTATGTATTTAAGCCCTGCAAAGAGATTAGGCACATTGTTAAACAAAGCTCCTGAGTAGCACTGCTGGGAGCCAATGAAAAGAGGTCCCAGTAGTGCATTGATGCTTTTGAGCATACCCAGGTGTGCTCTCCAACGAAAGGATAGCATGAGAACAAACTTGTTTAATTATAAAAGTAAATTAAATGGTCTTTTAAAATTTGCATGCATCATGAACGTTTAATGTTGACTTTGAGGCCCCTGTAAGCATGGGTATTTGTTCTACAAATTTGATTACTAAATACAGTTAAATTAAAATAAGTAATCTTGACACATTCTCAGTGTATTTTGTAACTAAAATGTGATTATAATCTAATTTAATTTTGTGTTATTCTTACCATACATTTTAATATATTGTAATGTGGCTTCTATACAATTCCATCATTAGTGACCAGCCTTTCATACAAATTTTATTTTTTAATGTCCTACGCAACTCTGGAATGCACTGCTGTAGTTTTAAATTAGATTAAATTCCCTTTAATTAGACAATATACACATGTTTATAACCGTTTGACTACAAATCTGAAACAATGTAAATTATCTAGTTTTCTAACAGGTCAATGAAAGTACCATTTAGGAATGATTTAATAAGCAATAATATGCTACCATTGTTTCTCCGCTTTCATAAAAATATTAACTTAATATCGCTAACATTATTTTAATGTAATATTTCCATTATTAAAAAGAGTAGCTATTAAACTTACAAAAAAGGTCTCTTTAATCTTTTAAAATAGTTTATTAAAATAATAATAATAATATAAATATTAAAATGATTGTATGTGATTCAGTACTGATGATTATTGATTTAATAGCTTAGCAATGCAACATAAAGAGACAGACAATTCTAAAAAAAAATCCATCAGCATAGAACATAAATAAAAGCTGTTTATTTTGAAGCTATCAGAAAATGCCACTGGGCCTTAAAGGGCCACTAAACCCAAAATCTTTCTTTCGTGATTCAGATAGAGAATAGAAATTTAAACAACATTACAATTTACTTCCATTATTTATTTTGCTTCATTTTTTAGATATCCTTAGTTGAAGAAAAAGCAATGCACATGGTGAGCCAATCACACGAGTCCTCTGTGTGCAGCAACCAATCAGCAGCTACTGAGCATATCTAGATATGCTTTTCAGCAAAGAATATCAAGAGAATAAAACAAATTAGATAATATAAGTAAATTAGAAAGATGTTTAAAATTTCATTCTCTTTCTAAATCATAAAAGAAAAAATGTGGGTGTCATGTCCCTTTAAAGGGACACTGTACCCAAATTTTTTCTTTTGTAATTCAGAAAGAGCATGCAATTTTAAGCAACTTTCTAATTTACTCATATTATCAATTTTTCTTCGTTCTCTTGCTATCATTATTTGAAAAAGAAGGCATCTAAGCTTTTTTTTGGTTTCAGTACTCTGGACAGCACTTTTTTATTGGTGGATGAATTTATCCACCAATCAGCAAGGACAACCCAGGTTGTTCACCAAAAATGGGCCGGCATCTAAACTTACATTCTTGCATTTCAAATAAAGATACCAAGAGAATGAAGAAAATTTGATAATAGGAGTAAATTAGAAAGTTGCTTAAAATTTCATGCTCAATCTGAATCACAAAAGAAAAAGTTTGGGTACAGTGTCCCTTTAAGGACTAATTGCTCACTAGCTGGTATTAAGAACTAATACAGCTTTATTGGTAAACATTGACACCTCAAAATAGTTGTATATTAGTATGGGAAACTGCAGTGTGGATACATAGATAGAAAGATAAATAGATAGATAGATCTCACAAGTTTGTGTAAAATGAAAGTCTGTTATGACAGTAACAAGGGTGGGGGTGCAGCATATCAAAGTTCTGTAAACATTAAATAATCCTTTTGTATTGGAAAATGTCAAACAACTGATAACGTTTTAAACATAAACACAATTTTTTATTATGAAAAAATCTGTTGAAAAGTTTTACAACTAAATTTATAAAAGTTATTTTATCTTTCGGCCCTATAGCAATGAAAGATAAACCACTAAAAATGACATTTTACTAGCAATAAATGTTAAGGTAACTCACAAGCAAACTACAGTAGATACAGTGTTTTATGGAAAATAATGTATACTAAATTAATATGATTAGCATTTTACATTAATGTTTAATTAGCTAATCATCTTTTCTGTGAATACATTTTAAAATCCTGCAGTTTAAATGCTTTTCATACTATCTTTATTGCAGAACAATTAGGAAGTAGTGTTTCATTTAATTGCAATTACTACTGGGAATTTCCTAACTTCTATATCAGTTTTAAATAGCCTTATTACAATAATGCAACATAATCAGTGTGACTAGCCTTGTCTATTGCAGAGTAAAGTCCTTATTGGCTCCTCCAAATAATACAAGTGGTAGGTGGAGTTTGGCTTTTGGAAAAACAATTGCAGCAAACAAGATGTGAATTTGCTTTAGAAATGTTTAGAATAACATGTTATTATTCTATATCAAGTTGTTTAGTGTTTATAAACATTCCATTTAATTTTGGGTTAAAACATTTGTCAAAGTTAATATTTACATTCCTGCTTACACACAAATGAATCAAGGAAATTGGTTATTTTAAAGTTTGAACCATTTTAAAGGCACATTAAACAGTTTGGGATAGTAATATAAAATGTTTAATTATATGTTGTAAACAAAATTTTCAATATATTTTTCTTTGTCTGTAAGCTGTTGGGTTTTATCAATTTTGCTTCTATAAAGTAATGGGTGCAATCACATTTTATGTTTTAAACTATCAAACATAATATCAAACCAAAGGCATATATTTGGTTCCCTATGTTTTGCACTAATTTAGTAATTATATTCATCAATGGAAAATATGTGTTCATGCATCATGCAGATTAATATAAAAATAACTGAAGTATTTATATCTTACTGCTTCTCTCCAGTCTTGGCACAGCTTTGTTTTTCTTATTTTGGAGACCACTTTCATGAAGAGCTTTAAACCAGTCTCTCAGGCGATTGGCAATTTCTCTAAACTCCTGATCGGTGCATACTGGATAAAGAAAGCAATATTACAAGTTAGCTTTAAAATTAAAAAGAAAAAGCATGAATGTAAAAAGAACATTTGCCTAAGCAATTGTTTTGTTAAATTCTAAGTTTCAACCTCAGGATACTATGAAATGAATATACAGATATACTGTGAGATTAATATGCAGGTTATAAGTAAAGTTGTATTCATTTATTTTTCTTGCACGTCTATTTATCACATGGTTCAGATCTACTTTTACTTATATTATTCAACATGTGAAACAGAAATAACATCTCTTGTTATCAAAATAATGTTTACACTAATGTCTAAGAAGGTTGTCATGTTAGAAGTGAAAATTTACAGCTACGTATTATTGGAGGAAGCTCATAGTATGGTCAAAATATGGGGTTTATTCACCATCTGTGATCTGAGTTAAAAAAATACCCAAGCTGGCTATTCCCTAAAAGCAAGTTAGTTGTAAAATCATTATTTACATCTGACTTGCATTTCCAAGTTTTTTATTTTATTTCAATTTTCGTTAATGGTAGAGTATTCACATTTATCTGACTTTACAGCCATATCAGAGATTTCAAGTTTTTACCTGCTTGGAGTAAAGGATCTTATTATTGCAAGTCTTATCTGTTAATGTTATGTGTTACAGTTGTCAGAAATTATTTAGGCTAATTTACATGGATACATAAAATAAATAAAGCGTAAACGGCCCTCCTTTAATACTTTTATTAATACCCTAATTTAAATACATTTGACTAAAATAAAAAATTCAGCCAGTCAAACTCAACTGTTTTTCACATTTGTCTAAGTTGGTTACATTTTTCAAAATTGCTATATGCTGGTAAAATACCAGCTTGGTGACAAAAGTGGCAAAATGTTGCAATTTTATGGAAAATTCTGAAACTAATTACAACTTAGAAAGGTACACAGTCTGCTAAAAATAACAATATATGTTATTAAACCAGATAAACATCACAGAAATATTTCTTCAAACGCAAACAACTTAAAATTAGCTTCAATAAAAAAAAAAAAAATTGCTTAAAGGGACACTGAACCCAATTTTTTTTTCTTTTGTGATTCAGATAGAGCATGTAATTTTAATCAACTTTCTAATTTACTCCTGTTATCATTTTTTCTTCGTTCTCTTGCTATCTTTATTTGAAAATCATGCATGTAAATATTAGCAGCCAGCCCATTTTAGGTTAAGCACCATGGATAATGCTTGCTTATTGGAGGCTGTCATTTACCCACCAATAAGCAAGCATAACCCAGGTTCTCAACCAAAAATGGGTCGGCTCCTATGCATCACATTACTGCTTTTTAAATAAAGATAGCAAGAGAATGAAGAAAAATTGATAATAGGAGTAAATTAGAAAGTTGTTTAAAATTGCATGCTCTATCTGAATCATTAAAGAAAAAAATTGCGTTTAGTTTCCCTTTAAGACTGAAGAAATTGCATAGTACCAGGATGTGCCTTATATAACATATCGCACATTAGGTTACAAGATGACCAATATTTTAAACGTTTTTAAAAAGTAATTTCATAAGATAAGTATGCATTTTTAGCAGTCCAGCAAAACATCATTTGAAAAACCTCTTGATTATTCTTTATATTATCTCATGGTCTGTGGCCATATAAGGACATATAAAAAATGACCTACTAAAGTAATCACTGTGTAGAATGATATATGTATTTTAACCTCTTATAGGTATTAGAGAAATCACAAAAATACTTTGTAATTTCCTTTTATCCTTTATTTAGCCCCCATTTGCTGTCACTAAGCAAATGGGGGTTAAATAAAGGATAAAAGCATGTTACAAAGTATTTTGCAAATACATAATTATACTTATGGGGAATTTTTTCTTTTCTTTATGGTTTGTTTGTAATGAACAGTTATTTTTCATAGGCTTTCAATTATCCTAAGGGGAATTGGTAAATCCAGCAAACATGGTATGATACAGGGTCTCAGCCTACGTTTCTTGCAATGCTTGTCAATTTTAACTAGTTAATGGAGTTAATACAGGCCCTTTAAATATATTGTGATTTCTTTATTTGCATCATTATGGAGACATGGATAACAAAATAACAGATTTTTTTTAATGTATTAGGTTTTCAAACTAAGGTTACAAATTCCATTAAGTTTTAATATTATTAAATTAAGAGAGTGAGGTCGCCATCTACAGGCGGACTGCTACATTTATAGTTCCTTCATTTTCTGTATTACATGTTTCATTAGAACTGAACAATTATTTAAATTTTTATATACTGAATCAATTAATGTTATCCATAATGTTGGAACATTAATGTGCAAATGATATGATGATATCAAAATATATTGTTACTACTTGATATTGGTATTTGAAGGATAATTTATATGGGGATAAGAGAGCGTATAGTTTGTTGATATACACTATATATTTTTTTAAACAAATGTGTGTAAAATGGATAAGTGAATAATGTGTTCTTTTTTAAAAAAAAAAAAAAAAAATTTGTCTTTCATTTTTTTTTTAATGTGTCACCTTTTAAATACCTACAACTAATATTTACTATATAAATTCTCTAATTTATTAAAAGAGATTTGATAAGTAGGTTTGTTTATTCATATACTTTTTATTTACTTTTTCATTCACTTGTGATATCGGAAATATCAAAATGTATGTATTTATTATGAAAATAACTGTTTACTATATGTTTCTGTCACTATGGATCGCATTAACCCCTTGAGTGCTAACAACGGCTCTGAGTCGTCGCAGAGTTTCCCACTCTGGTGCGAACGATGGCTCAGAGCCGTTGCTAGCACTTTCCCACCTTGAGGGAGATCTGGGGGCTCCCACCCGCTCCTACCCTGGCGGTCGGCCTGCATAGTGACAGTGGGCTTCACATTATGCGCAGTGACGTCACACGCAATGAAGTGATGACGTCACCGTGCAACTTTATTTATACTTAACAATGTAAAGTATAGGAGCAGGGGGCATACTGCTTAGAAGCCTGTATCTCAGGCATCTAAGCAGCTATAGACCCCCAAGACCCACTGTTGGAAAGGTAATCGCCTAACCTAAAGACAGTGTAAATTTTGAGGATTTGAAAAAAAAAAAGTTATTTTTTTTTCCAAAAAATTAAAAAATTAAAAAAAAACTTAAAAAAGCTTAGCACCCATGTGGGAAATTGCTTAGTACTCAAAGGGTTAATGTTTGCCTTTTTTGTTACAAATGTACTTTTTAAAAATCCGTCCCTTTAGTCTCCCCAATAAATTTAAAAATATAACATTCATTGCTTATTTGTTTTTTGACCATTGTTATGTAAATGTTCATTCTTTTTTATTTTGGTCATTCAGACAGTACTATTGTTTCTATAATGTTATTTTTTTCTGGTGGGATTTCTCAAGAATTCATGGAAATTTATATTGCATTTACTGGATATTTATAAAAAAAATTCTAGTCTATGGGGCCGAATTATCATTGTGTGAGCGGACATGATCCGATATAGTGGATCATGTCCGCTGCACATCGATAAATGCCAACAGCATACGCTCTCGGCATTTATCATTGCAACTGCAGTTCTTGTGTTCTGTTGGTGCAATGCCGCCCCCTGCAGATTTGCGGCCGCTAGCAGGGGGTTTCAATCAACCAGATCGTATTCGATCGGGTGGATTTCTGGCAATGTCTATCCGCCACCTCAGAGCAGACGGACAGGTTATAGAGCAGCGGTCTTTAGCCCACTGCTTTCTTAACTTGTGTTTCCTGAAGGTTCGCCAGAAACAAGGGGCTGCTAGCAGGGCGTGTCAATCAACCCGATCATATTCGATCAGGTTGATTTCTGGCGATGTCTGTCCACCTCCTCAGAGCAGGCGGACAGGTTATGGAGCAGTGGTCTTCAGACAGAATAATTCTTTAGACCGCTGCTTCATAACTTGTGTTTCCAGCGAGCCTGAAGGCTCGCCAGAAACACGGGGCATTAAGCTCCATACGGAGTTTGATAAATATGGCCCTGTGTGTTTACAAGCCAATCACAAAATGGCTCATGAAGCTTGTTGGCAACTTATCATTATATATGCAATATCACAAGCTCAGCCACAAACACAACACATATAGAGGAACACGAAAATCTTTCAAAGATGTAGAACACATTGTTTCAAAAAACAAGATGATTGATTTATTTTCCAAGATATTTTTTTAAATTGTAGATTACACACATTTTTTTAAGCATGTAAAATAAAGATTTTCATCTTGAATTTCTAGAAAGGAAGATGCACAGTATAAGATTATATATGTTTCATATATTTTTAAATGCATAATACAATAATGTAATACATATGTCACATAAATGTTTATTTTAACTTTAGTTCCAGCTATGTATAATTATTACTAGAACCTGGCTTCAACAGACCTGACTGATTGACCTTGAAATGTTACAGAACATTACAATATAATTCTGTTTGAGTCGAAAGGGATTTTATTAACATTAGTGAAGCCAATATTATTTAAAAAAATATATTTTAAAATATTGAAATACCTCAGTCTAAAGTGTAGAACTATAAGAATTATTAGCTGCAAGATTGATCTTATAGTTTATGTTATGTGACCATGAACTAATCCCAAGGGAAGACTATTTGCATTGAGAATGAGATATTATTTGCAGACACCTGTGAAGGATTCAGCTAATAACTAATACTTTATAATCAGTTACAATTAAATAGAAAACTACTGCAGACATTTATCAAGAGACAAGAAAGCTGATATAATTACTAAGTTTTGATTAATGACATGTTTTTCTTTTTTTTTTTTTTTAATCAAACAATAGCCAGGTATCTGATGTAATAGGTAAATAGTCTTAACTTTCAGAAACATGCACATGCCATGCAAATATAGGTTAGAGTACCTATTAAATTAAATTCTTTGTTAACATCCCAATTTCATTCCAATTGTGTTGCAGCCAGTGGGTTAGGCAAATTATTATTTATGTTATACGTTTTTATACTTTCAAAAAACGTGAGGAAATTATACGGCTAAAACAGTATGTTAATGCGAGAGTGTAAGCTGAGGGTAAATCAGAATGTGAGTTATACAGTTATATTTGTGTTATAGAATTTGAGTTCTAAGTCTTGGATGTTTTTTGCTTAAGTCAGGAAAAAAAGAATGCATACTTGTATGTACTTTAGCGCTAAAATGCTGGCATTACCATAAATATTTTCAACATATAACTAGTGATGTCGCAAACCTAAAAATTTGGGTTCGCGAACTGCGAATGCGAACTCCCGCAAAAGTTTGCGAACCCGCGAACCAGCGAACCGGGCGAACCCCCATTGACTTCAATGGGCAGGCAATTTTTAAAACCCACAGGGACTTTTTCTGGCCACAATAGTGATGGGAAAGTTGTTTCAAGGGGACTAACACCTGGACTGTGGCGTGCCGGAGGAGGATCCATGGCAAAACTCCCATGGAAAATTACATAGTTGATGCAGAGTCTGGTTTTAATCCATAAAGGGCATAAATCGCCTGACATTCCTAAATTGTTTGAAATAACGTGCTTTAAAACATCAGGTATGATGTTGTATCGATCAGGTAGTGTAAAGGTTAAGCCCGCTTCACAGTGACAGACCAAACTCCTGCAGCGTGTACAACATCATCATCATCACACCATACGTCCATGTGTGTAATGCTGCCTGACTGAGACATATCCCTGTTATCTACACCCTCTGGCAATAATGGTTGCGCATCACTCATTTCTTCCAACTGATGTGTAAATAACTCCTCTGACAGATCAAGTGAAGCGGCTGTGGTGCTAGTGTTGGTGGTGGCGGCAGGCGGGCGAGTGGTAACTTGAGAGGTGCTGCCCGAAGATAAGCTGGAGGAGGATGGTGCGTCAAGGTTCGGAGCGGAAGCTATAGAAGATTGGGTGTCCTGTGTTAAAAAGTCAACTATGTCCTCAGAACTTTTCGAGTTCATGGTACGTGGGCTCTGAACACTGGGCATTATTCTAGGGCCAAAGGGAATCACAGCACCACGACGGCACCTGCGGGGTGGCCTGCCTCTGCCTGTCATTTTTTTTTAAATGTACACTTACACTACTATTAAACAAGATATGAGTGGTGCCACTGGGCAAGTGGGCACATTATATGCTGTGAGCCTGACACAAAAAAGCAGACTGATGTTTCACAGTCCAAAAAGTTTTTATTTTTTTAAATTTACACTTACACTACTATTAAACAAGATATGAGTGGTGGCACTGGGCAAGTGGGCACAGTATACGCTGTGAGCCTGACACAAAAAAGCAGACTGATGTTTCACAGTCCAAAAAGTTTTTTTTTTTTTTTAAATGTACACTTACACTACTATTAAACAAGATATAAGTGGTGGCACTGGGCAAGTGGGCACAGTATACGCTGTGAGCCTGGCACACACGCTGGCAGGCAGGCAACTGCAATTAGATTACACAAACAGACTGATGTTTCACAGTCAAAAAAGTTTTTTTTTTTAAATTTACACTACTGTTACACCAGATATGAGTGGTGGCACTGGGCAAGTGGGCACAGTATACGCTGTGAGCCTGGCACACATGCTGGCAGGCAGGCAACTGCAATTAGATTACACTAGCAGACTGATGTTTCACAGTCAAAAAAGTTTTTTTTTAAAAAATTTACACTACTGTTACAACAGATATGAGTGGTGGCACTAGTTGGCAAGTGGGCCTGGCACACACGCTGGCAGGCAGGCAACTGCAATTAGATTACACTAGCAGACTGATGTTTCACAGTCAAAAAAGTTTGTTATAATTTACACTACTGTTACACCAGATATGAGTGGTGGCACTGGGCAAGTGGCTTGGCAGGCAGGCAACTGCAATTAGAATACACAGGAAAAAAAAAAAAAAAACAGACTGATGTTCTAGCCCTAAAAAGGGCTTTTTGGGGTGCTGTCCTTACAGCAGAGATCAGATGAGTCCTTCAGGACTCTAGCGGACACTGAATACACTAGCCAAGCTATCAATTTCCCTATTTAATCAGCAGCAGCTACGCTGTCCCTCCTCTCACTAAGAATGCAGCTTCCAAATGAATCTAAAATGGATGCTGTCCAGGAGGTGGGAGGGTCTGGGAGGGAGTGTCGGCCGCTAATTGGCTGTAATGTGTCTGCTGACTGTGAGGTAGAGGGTCAAAGTTTACTCAATGATGACGAATAGGGGGCGGATCGAACTATGTTCGCCGGGAACTATTCGCCGGCGAACTATTCGCGACATCACTACATATAACCTTTCGATATATTTGTAGTTTGATTATTTCTTAAAATAATTTTTCAACCACTCTATTGATCCCTTAAAAATTATAATACTGTTAAAATAAACATTATGACATTTGTGAAACTAATTATTGCTTACTAATACACTGTTAGTGTTAGGAGCCTATGGAAGTGTGCTCTCGTGAGCGCAATGCTTCCTAGCAATGCAAGTTCGTGTTTGCATTGTGATTAACTTTTAATATCAACGCACATTATCATGAGCTGGTATTACAAAGTGGAGCGCTAACATTGCTTGCATGCAAGAAGTATTTTGCACTCCACTTGTAATCAGGCCCACTATGAGTATATTGTCACAATTCACTACACATCATAGAGAATCATTTACCTAGTATTTATCTTCTAAAATGGTATACATGAACTCATCTGGAACAATAACAATTGTAATAGAATTAAGTGCATTCACCATGTGCTTTCATACAAATTCCTCATCAACACTAACCCTGCTTCAGTAACTGAATTCCATAAATCAATATACCTGTAAATTAATTAATTAAGGTTGTTAGGTGAAATAACGTTTATTTAGATTAGAATTGAATCTAAGTAGACAACAACAATTTATTTTTTATAGCATTTTGTAATTCAATTATTTAAATGTGATCAAAGCTGTTTTTGTTTTCATTTTATGTTACACAATAATTACAAAATATTAACTAGCTCAGTATTAGAGAAAAGAAGCTTTTTGTTTTGATAGTTGTGTGATCATGGAGTTCATTATAATAGGGATAAACATAATTTCTGCGTGCAAAATCAGATGAATCTGCCAGGCATATTTTCAATGTAAATCAGAGTTTCGATAAATATAGCCACAGAAAAACATTTAACTGTAACATTTTTAGATAAGGGTCATTAAATACAGTAGAATTGAATAATCAACAAATGAATAATTAATAGACAATGTAATAGCACTAAGAGTAGCAGACATTTTTCTGACAAATTTTACAGTTGCTTACATTTTTCCTTCCCATGTATCATGTGACAATCAACACAAACTCATATACTTATATAGGGCTAGATTACAAGTGGAGCACAAAATATCGCTTACAGGAATTTCAATGACTTAGCTCTCACAGACTTTTCTACTCAACTGAAACCTCTCTTCCCCAACATTTCATCCCTTTCTTGTCCAGACCTTGTGGTCTTACAATACAACTCAGCATTAAAATCAAAACTTGACAAAGATGCACCTTCCACTGTTCCCCGTACATCATGCACACCAAACAGACGCACTATTGTCAGCAATGTTCACTGACTGCAGAATGTCTGTGGAGAAAATCACACCCCTTGCTGATTTCCTACATTATAAATTCCTCCTCAGATCATACAACTTTCTACTCAGCCTGGCCAAACAAGTGTATTTCTCCTCCCTCATGTCAACTCATGCATCCAACCCTAGAAAACTGTTTTAAAACCTTCTACGTCCGCCTCCACCTCCGTCCACTACCATACTCACTGTTTAGATTATTGCTGATCACTTCAAAAATTGGCGCAATTAGAAAGGACATCACTCCCTTACACCCCTTTAATCTAGCCCTCCTAGCATACCTCCTATTAACAAAACTATGTTACTTTTCTCCTGTAACAGAGGAAGAAGTGTTATTACTCCTATCCTATTCTAATCTCACAACCTATCCACTTGACCCTAATACTTCACAACTTGTTCCTTTTCTCTCTCTGATTCCCCAGCCCCTTCCCTAGCTCATCTCTTTTGCCACAGGCACATTACCTGATACATTCAAGCATGCGTCAATTACACCAATCCTAAAAATTCCTTGCTTGACCCCTCCACCAATCTTCTCTAACTCCTGCCCTAACTCATCATTTTAACCAATATCTCACCACTGCTCTATTTCCTGATATATTTAAGCATGTATCAATCACACCAATCTTAAAAAAGTCCTCACTTGACCCCTCCACCCCTTACTAAAGTAACAAATGTCCTGCTATCAGCTAAAGCAAAGGGACATTACTCCTTATGTATCTGCTGCTTTCAACACAGTTGACTATCCTCTCCTACATTCTTTTTGCATCCGAGACACAGTCCTCTCCTGGTTTTCTTCCTATCTCTCAAAATGCTCATTTACAGTTTACTTTAACAGCATATCCTTTGATTATTTGTCTGCTTCAGTCGAAGTCCTTGGGCCACTTGCTTTTTTTCTATCTATACATCCTCCCTTTTGAAAACTTATATCTTCCTTTTGCTTCCAATACCACTTTCATGTTGATGACACCCAAATCTATCCTTTCTTTACTGATATTTCTCCCTCTTTACTCAACCAGATTATCAACTGTCTCTCTGCAATCTTCTCTTGGATGTCTTTGCACTACCTCTCTAAAACTGAGATACTTCTTATTCCCACCTCTCAAAGACATCTAACACCTGACATTGTTCTTACAGTTGGAGACTCTATTCTTAATACCTCACCCCAGGTCCACTGTCTTAGGGTCACACTTGACTCTGAACTCACATTCACTCCACATATTCAAACTTTTACCAAATCCTGCTGTGCACACATACCCAATAGAATTTGACCCTTCCTTACTCAAGATACTACAAATATACTAATTAATTCCCTCATTTTTCATGCATTGACTATTGCAATCTACTTCTTAATGGCCTTCACAAACACCACCTCTCCCCCATCCAATCTATCATGAAGGCTTTAGCTAGACTCATCCACCTAAGTCTCCAAGCTACATTAGCTGAACCGCTCTGCCAGTCTCTACATTGGCTCCCCATATACTCTACAATACAATTGAAAGTATTAACCTTAAACTATAAAGCACTCAACAGCCTCACTCCCAAGTATAGTCCCTCTCTCATCTCTAAATAATTCCAGAGCCGTCCTCTTCAATCAACCTCTGACTTACGTCTCTGCACTCCTATTATCAACATGTCCCTCTCTCGCCTCCAAGACTTCTCACCTGCTGCTCCTGTCTGCTGGAACTTTCTACCCTGCTCCATAAGGCTGTCTCCAACCTTGTTTAGCTTTAGACACTCTTTGAAAACCCACCTATTCAGAGAGGCTTGCCATCTCTTCTGTTTTTCATCCTACACAAAATAAATCTTAAACTGCCTTGACTGCTGCTGCAACTACAATTCATGTGATAAACTACCACAAATCTTGTGTTTCTGCACCCTCAACCTGTAGAACCGAAAGTTCTTCAACCGAAATTCTTCCGAGACGGGCCCTCCTCCTACCTTACTAATTTTGTTTAGTCTGTTATGTTTTTGTATCTTATCATAAATCTTTGTCATTGTATACCCCTATCTCTGGACCCAGCCCTATGGAATTTTGCAGCGCTATAAAAATAAACAATACTAATAATAAAAAAACAGATATGTGAATATTAAACACTTGCCCTATTTACATTTACAGTGTTTCAAAGATTTGGGGGGTTGTAACAGTTTTTAACGTGTAGAAAGAGGATGTTTCATGTGTAAGAGTTTATATATTAAGCACTTCATGTAACCACAAATGTTAATGGTAGGAACCCCCACTAACGATTCTGTAAAAAGTATAGGTGAAGCAATGCTCAGAGCATTTAGAACATGATTTCACCTTCACAGAGGGGTCCCTCTAAAACCTCATGAGCATCTATTAATCAAGACAATTGAGTCAGTCAAGAATCTTGTAATAAATGTATCAATTACTTATTAATTACACTATTATTTAATAATACATAAAAAAATATCTGCCATAGAAGCTGAAAATATAAACACAGAATTTCTGTTTCTTTTTCTTAAACACAAGCTACTGAAGATATCACTATTTTAGTAAATTATTTCATTAGTTCTAACCTGAAAAAATATTAAATACAGTGATTTTGCTTTAAATGACATCATAATAAAGGAAACATCATAAAAGTTTATTTTGACTTGAGTGTCCCTTTAATTGCTTACTATTTAGGAATGTAATATTTAGTAAATATTTTTTTATTTAAGGAAAAATTGTTTATTTCTTTTTAAAACATACATGTGTCAAAAAAAACTACGATGAACATTTGCAAAACAAAGATTAAAGGCTTAGGCCTCGTGCTAAATATAGAGTCCATACATATCTCAGATAAGTGAGTCCATAAGGAGTTCAATAGAGTCCAAACTGTAGAACCCCTTTGAAAGATGAACCAGTAAAGTTCCCAACATTGAGGGCCTTGCATTTTCACAATTTTTCCTTCTTTTTTGTAACAAAATAACCAAAGTAAACTAGTAACAATAAACATTGAACAGTTATAATTTCCATGTGTGTCCATTAATTCTTGGTCGAAGCATATACATGTATCTGTGTGTTTTCATCTAAACAAATACATCTGGTATCAACGCAATATGACATTAAGGAGTATTAACATCTAAGCCTGGAATGTGAAAGTCTGTGACAACCCATAGAACACAACGTCATCTTAGGAAAGTAGAGGGATTCGTCTTGAGTAGTCTGTATGTAGTTGATTAGTGTATACAAAGGAGTCGTGGTAGGGCCCTAAGTGGGTCTAGAATCCCACAGAAACAATATCTCTGCATGAGTGTCTAATTTGTTTATTAAAAAATAGTGATATCTTTCCAGCTTGAGATTGAGTTGTATCTCTTGTATCCACTCAGCTAGGGTGGGAATTGATTCTTTTTTCCACAGTCTTGGAATTAGTTGATTTGCACTGTTAATCATTATTTGTAGTAGTTTATAGTGTAGTTGTGAGTTAAGTTTGGGGTATTTGTGGAATAGGTAGATAGTCGGGTCGTGAGGCATCAAAGTGCCAATGGCGTTTTGTATATATGGTATAATAGATGTCCAAAATGCTTGAATTTTAGGACAGGCCCACCAAATATGGAATAGCGTGCCCTCTTCCCTACACTGTCTCCAGCAGCGGTTAGAAGAACCAGGAAAGAGATGCTTGAGTCTCTGTGGTGTGAGATACCACCTAGTTAATAATTTCATGTTGGTTTCTATAAGTTTAGCCGAATGTGCCGACCGTTTCACCGCTGTGAAAATTGAATGCCATTCTGTAATTGGGATTAAAAATGGTAAGTCTCTATTCCAAGCTTTAGTAAATGTTGGTAAATCGGTTTCAATTGGTGTAGTCAATAGTTTATATGTACGAGAAATTTTTTGAAAGTTAGAAGAGGAAGAACTGCACAGTATCTCAAATTGTGTTCGCTGCCTATTTAGGTGGGATTTATGTGAGGACTGAAAGTAGTGGCTAAGTTGGAGGTACCAAAACCACATACTGAAAAATCCATTGCCCAAGGATTCCATGGAATATTTTTTTATTTAATTTGGTTTCAATAATTGTTTTTTGCTTTTTGAATAATAACCTTTTTGATAAGGTTATTCTTGGTTTAATTATTGAATCAGGTAATAAAGAGTTGCAGCAAATGGATTATCATCAAACTGGCTACACATCATAAGTACGATACCTTAAGGCTTAGGATTTGGCTCAGTTCTTTTAATAATTTTATAAATAACCTAGACACATTGCAATCACATCGAAGCACATATCAATAATTCAGAAGCCTTAAAGGCCACATATAAATCTACTGCTATTAAACACACAGTAATATATTTCCTTTAACATTCCAGTGGCCCAGTACTAGATTTAGATAAAGTTGCAGAGCATACTCTATCTTCTGTACTCTCCTCCAGTGGGATCTTTTGAGTTGTGGCCACCTTGTTTGCCCACCTACCAGAAGTCCCTAAAAGACTAATTTTTATTTCAAGGGACAACAAAAACTATGACTCATTCTTAGCTCTTCTATTTCTCTGGGGCTGCAGCAACTAGTATATTTATATCCTTGACCTAGAGGAAGGATAAAAAAACAATATCTATTTGCAAATTATATTAAATTGTGTAACGTAATTAGGTCACAACAGGATATCATTGTTCTGCAATGAGCTATGCAAAAACTGGAAGAATGGGTTACTAAATGGAAAAATAAATTTAAAACTGATAAATAAATGATTTTTCATTTTTGAAACAAAAATAAACATGCTACCTATAAATAAAATTGAACAAGACTTAGTTAAACTGATGAGGAAACTAATTTAGGGTTTCTTGTAGACTTCTCATTTAACATATACTTTTTTTTCAAAGAACAAAAAATTTGACAAATATTGGTTTTAGCTACAACAGCCATTATGATTGAATACTCATTATAGATGTTATAGACACAGCAGAGGTTTCAAACCTTTTCAGATTCAAATAAGCATTTTGTAAATAATTGTTTTTTTAGCAAAATTGCTACAAAGCTACATGTTTACACAAACCTACATACACATACCCACAGGAATGAACCAATTTCAGATATTAGAAGCTGTTTAGAATAGGGAGTTGGATTAAGAGCACTGTGGCCCCAGGGCCTTACGCTAGACAACCAATGACATCAGTGAATATACAAATTAGTGAATACTGATTTTTTCTTTCCTTCATATGCAATATATTTGTAACTTTCTCATTTAAACATACTTCTAAACTGTAAAAATTATAAGCTGCATATTGGTTTTATCCCTTTCAACATATTAGGAAGATTTCGTTGAATGATCTCAAATTAACTTACAGTGATTTGGGCAAGATCTATTAAGACTATAATTTCACGTGATAGACTGACAGATGAATATTTAATGACAAAAGACAGACAGTAAAGGTTCAGGAAGGTTAGATAGTAATCAAAAAATGCATACTTAATTAGATGAATCCCACTCCAAAACCTGGCAAGAATTGCTTTGGGTCTTACTTAATAGTAATCGAAGGCATTCCTGCTATTACAATCAATTTCAGTAGCCATCAAAAGAATTAATAAAGGGCAGAATGAAGTCAGTAGTACAAAGGTGATTTTATTCTCCAATATTTCAATATAATAAAAACTGGCTTATAATAAAAAAAATCAACAAAATATAACTCCATTACAAAGAAAATAATTTGATAGCTCAACTAACACACGTGTATCCCTGATGTAGCCTGTTAATGAATATGCTATAAATGAGAAATTCAACAAACCATTTAACATGCTTACACATAAGTAGGCTGGTACGTGAACAAAAATCCCACCAGATATGAGTTTATGTTTTAGAAAGTACCATATATATCAATGCAAATAATAATGCAAATCCTTGACAAGATATATACAATTAACTAATAAGATGAATCAAAAGGATGGATTTAATAAAAAAAATATTTATGGTATATTAAATATTAATATAAGGTCCGATTTCAATTTGATTCATTTCTATATATGTAAAATGTAGAACATTGAGCAGTATGTTATTGCATATATTTAACTAATTCAGTGCAGAGCCATTTCAGCACTATGCTAAAGCTGTTAGTCGTTGTATTTATCTATCAGGTTCAGTAGTTTTTGGTGAGGTACCGACAAAAATCATGCAAACCAATTTCAGAAGTTAATTCTAGTTTTCAGAACAAAACATAATGGGCTAGATTACAAGTGGAGCGCAAAATATTGATTTTGCAAAAGCCAATCACATGGCAGTAACTCAATGCATTCAGGCATCTAGATGTGGTGAAGACGATTTGCTGAAGTTCAAACCAAGCATCAGAATGGGGAAGAAAGTGGATTTAAGTGACTTTGAATATGGCATGGTTGAGGGTGCCAGACAGGCTGGTCTGAGTATTTAAAAAACTGCTGATCTACTGGTATTTTCACACACAACCATCTCTAGGGTTTACAGAGAATGGTCCGAAAAGAAAAAAATATCCAGTGAGTGACAGGAAACTGAGGCTACAATTCGCACAGGCTCACCAAAATTGGACAATAGAAGATTGGAAAAACATTGCCTGGTCTGATGAGTCTTAATTTCAGCTGCAACATTCAGATAGAAGGGTCAGAATTTGGTGTCACAAAGCTCAAATCATCTCAAACTGGTTTCTTGAACATGACAATGTGTTCACTGTACTCCAATGGCCTCCACAGTCACCAAATCTCAATCCAATAGAGCACCTTTGGGATGTGGTGGAACAGGAGATCGCATCATGGATGTGCAGCGGACAAATCTGCAGCAACTGTGTGATGCTATCATGTCAATATGGACCAAAATCTCTGAGGAATTTATCCAACACCTTGTAGAATCGATGCCATGAAGAATTAAGGCATTTCTGAGGGCAAAAGGGGGCTCTGCCTGTTACTAGCAAGGTGTACATAATAAAGTGGCCAGTGAGTGTATATATATATATATATATATATATATATATATATATATATACTAACTTTCTCTCTTACTTTAATTTTTTTTACTTTGCTGCATCCTTGCATGTCCAAAAAAAAATGCTGCCTTACAGGAATTAAAATGACTTAAGTCACACAGACCTTTCTGCTCAACTAAAACCATTGCTCTACAACATTTCATCCCTCTCTTGCCCACACCTTGTGGCCTTCACCCTCTACTGTTCGCCATGCATCGTGCACTCAACAACAAAGAGACTTGCTATCTTCAGCTATGTTCATGGACTGCTGAATGTCAGTGGAGAAAATCACGCACCAGCGCTGATTTCCTACATAATAAATTCATCCTCAGGTCATACAACTCTGCACTCAGCCTGGCTAAACAAGCCAATTTATTCTTCCTTGTGCCAACTCACACATCCAACCCCAGAAGGCTATTCTCAACCTTTAACTGCCTTGATTATGAATGGAGCACTATTTATCGCTCCCACTAATGCATTAACTCCGCTGGACGGAGGCTTTTTCTGAATTTAAAAGTTGAAAGTAATAAGTTTTCACATAAGTGCTAACATGACCCATGCAAAAAGCCTATCTTTGAATATAAAAGAAGAAGCCTAACTTCGAATATCGAAAAAAAAGAAAATAAGACCTCATCAGCTTTGATAAAGCAAGGTAGAACCACAGAGTGGCAAAACACTTCACAAAGGTTAACTTATCTTTTTTTTAAATTCCTCGTGTGAGTCAACCTTTATGTGAGAAATTTAGACCCAGACCAAGAAAGTACAAGCAAATTTTGTTGTATCCAAAAATGTTAAGCATGTATTAAAACACAAAAAAGAAAGTGCAAAACTTAAATATAAGAGAGCTTAAAGTGACAGGCTACTCCAGAATTTTTATTGTTTAAAAAGATAATCCCTTAATTACCCATTCGCCAGTTTTGCATAACCAACACAGTTATATTAATATACTTTTTACTTCTGTAATTACCTTCTATCTAAGCCTCTGCAGACTGCCCCCTTATCTTAGTTCTTTTGACAGACTTGCATTTTAGCCAATCAGTACTGACTCATAAGTAAATCCACTGGAGTGAGCAGAATGTTATCTATATAGCATGCATGAACTAGCATTGTCTAATTGTGAAAAACTCAAAGTACACTGAGATTAGAGGTGTCCTTCAATGGCTTAGAAATTAGGATATGAGCATATCTAGGTTTAGCTTCCAACAAAGTATACCAAGAGAAAAAAGCACATTGGATGATAAAAGTAAATTGGAAAGTTGTTTAAAATGGCATGCTCTATCTGAATCATGAAAGTTTAATTTTGACTAGACTGTGCCTTTAATTAGAAAATATGAAGTCTAAATGAAATTAAAACACAAAGTACAAAGTGTAAATTAAGCAAAACTCTCATGTCAGTTGATATATTATTCCATGCAAAATTTGCTTTTGAAGAATCTTGTGAGGGTTCATATAGTGCAGAACTGTCTTTTTTTATAATATTGCTTGCATAGAGATCATTACAGAGAATTGGGTCTATAGTGAGTCATATGTTGTTTTGCTTGGGCTCACTTACGGCTAGATTTAGAGTTTTGTCGGTAACGACCCGCGAATCTAACGCTGGGTTTTTTCTGGCCGCACCTTTAAAATAACTCTGGTATTGAGAGTCCACAGAATGGCTGCGTTAGGCTCCAAAAAAGGAGCGTATAGCATATTTAACGCAACTTCAACTCTCGATACCAGAGTTGCTTACGGACGCGTCCAGCCTCAAAAACGTGCTCGTGCACAATTCCCCCATAGGAAACAATGGGGCTGTTTGAGCTGAAAAAAAACCTAACACCTGCAAAAAAGCCGCGTTCAGCTCCTAACGCAGCCCCATTGTTTGCTATGGGGAAACACTTCCTACGTCTGCACCTAACACTCTAATATGTACCCCGAGACTAAACACCCCTAACCTTACACTTATTAACCCCTAATCTGCCGCCCCCGCTATCGCTGACCCCTGTATATTATTTTTAACCCCTAATCTGCCACTCCGTAAACCGCCGCTACTTACATTATCCCTATGTACCCCTAATCTGCTGCCCCTAACACCGCTGACCCCTATATTATATTTATTAACCCCTAATCTGCCCCCCACAACGTCGCCTCCACCTGCCTACACTTATTAACCCCTAATCTGCCGAGCGGACTGCACCGCTATTATTATAAAGTTATTAACCCCTAATCCGCCTCACTAACCCTATAATAAATAGTATTAACCCCTAATCTGCCCTCCCTAACATCGCCGACACCTAACTTCAATTATTAACCCCTAATCTGCCGACTGGAGCTCACCGCTATTCTAATAAATGTATTAACCCCTAAAGCTAAGTCTAACCCTAACACTAACACCCCCCTAAGTTAAATATAATTTTAATCTAACGAAATTAATTAACTCTTCATAAATAAATTATTCCTATTTAAAGCTAAATACTTACCTGTAAAATAAATCCTAATATAGCTACAATATAAATTATAATGATATTATAGCTATTTTAGGATTAATATTTATTTTACAGGTAACTTTGTATTTATTTTAATCAGGTACAATAGCTATTAAATAGTTAACTATTTAATAGCTAAAATAGTTAAAATAATTACAAATTTATCTGTAAAATTAATCCTAACCTAAGTTACAATTAAACCTAACACTACACTATCAATAAATAAATTAAATAAAATACCTATAATTATCTACAATTAAACCTAACACTACACTATCAATAAATAAATTAAATACAATTCCTTCAAATAAATACAATGAAATAAACTAACTAAAGTACAAAAAATAAAAAAGAACAAAGTTACAAAAAATAAAAAAATATTTACAAACATTAGAAATATATTACAACAATTTTAAACTAATTACACCTACTCTAAGCCCCCTAATAAAATAACAAAGCCCCCCAAAATAAAAAAATGCCCTACCCTATTCTAAATTACTAAAGTTCAAAGCTCTTTTACCTTACCAGCCCTGAACAGGGCCCTTTGCGGGGCATGCCCCAAGAAGTTCAGCTCTTTTGCCTGTAAAAAAAAACATACAATACCCCCCCCCCAACATTACAACCCACCACCCACATACCCCTAATCTAACCCAAACTCCCCTTAAATAAACCTAACACTAAGCCCCTGAAGATCTCCCTACCTTGAGTCGTCTTCACCCAGCCGAACCAAATTCTTCATCCAAGCAGAGCAAGAAGAGGTCCTCCATCCGGTAGAAGTCTTCATACAAGCAGGGCAGAAGAGGTCTTCCATCCGATTGAAGTCTTCATCCAAGCGGAATCTTCTATCGTCATCCATCCGGAGCGGAGAGGCAGCATCCTGAAGACCTCCGACGCGGAACATCCATCCTGGCCGACGACTGAACGTCGAATGACGGTTCCTTTAAATGACGTCATCCAAGATGGCGTCCCTCGAATTCCGATTGGCTGATAGGATTCTATCAGCCAATAGGAATTAATGTAGGAATATTCTGATTGGCTGATGGAGTCAGCCAATCAGAATCAAGTTCAATCCGATTGGCTGATCCAATCAGCCAATCAGATTGAGCTCGCATTCTATTGGCTGATCGGAACAGCCAATAGAATGCGAGCTGAATCTGATTGGCTGATCTAGATATGCTCAATAGCTCCTGATTGGTGGCTGCACATAGATGCCTCATATGATTGGCTCACACATATGCATTGCTATTTCTTTAACAAAGGATATCTAAAGAATGAAGCAAATTAGATAATAAAAGTAAATTGGAATGTTGTTTAAAATGATATTCTCTATCTGAATCATGAAAGAAAAATTTGGGGTTTCATGTCCCTTTAAAAACAATGCACTAATGTCTTTTCTTTCATGTAATTAGCAAGAGTCCATGAGCTAGTGACGTATGGGATATACATTCCTACCAGGAGGGGCAAAGTTTCCCAAACCTCAAAATGCCTATAAATACACCCCTCACCACACCCACAAATCAGTTTTACAAACTTTGCCTCCTATGGAGGTGGTGAAGTAAGTTTGTGCTAGATTCTACGTTGATATGCGCTCCGCAGCAGGTTGGAGCCTGGTTTTCCTCTCAGCGTGCAGTGAATGTCAGAGGGATGTGAGGAGAGTATTGCCTATTTGAATTCAATGATCTCCTTCTACGGGGTCTATTTCATAGGTTCTCTGTTATCGGTCGTAGAGATTCATCTCTTACCTCCCTTTTCAGATCAACGATATACTCTTATATATACCATTACCTCTACTGATTCTCGTTTCAGTACTGGTTTGGCTTTCTACTACTTGTAGATGAGTGTCCTGGGGTAAGTAAGTCTTATTTTCTGTGACACTCTAAGCTATGGTTGGGCACTTTTATATAAAGTTCTAAATATGTGTTCAAACATTTATTTGCCTTGACTCAGGATGTTCAACATTCCTTATTTCAGACAGTCAGTTTCATATTTGGGATAATGCATATGAATTAATCAATTTTTTTCTTACCTTAAAATTTGACTTTTTCCCTGTGGGCTATTAGGCTCGCGGGGGCTGAAAATGCTTCATTTTATTGCGTCATTCTTGGCGTGGACTTTTTTGGCGCAAATTTTTTTTCCTGTTTCCAGCGTCATACGTGTCGCCGGAAGTTGCGTCATTTTTTTGACGTTTTTTTGCGCCAAAAGTGTCGGCGTTCCGGATGTGGCGTCATTTTTGGCGCCAAAAGCATTTAGGCGCCAAATAATGTGGGCATCTTTTTTGGCGCTAAAAAATATGGGCTTCACTATTGTCTCCACATTATTTAAGTCTCATTATTTATTGCTTCTGGTTGCTAGAAGCTTGTTCACTGGCATTTTTTCCCATTCCTGAAACTGTCATTTAAGGAATTTGATCAATTTTGTTTTATATGTTGTTTTTTCTATTACATATTGCAAGATGTCTCCGTTTGTCCCTGAGTCAGAAGCCACTTCTGGAAAAATGCTTAACTGAGTTTCAGTTCTACCAAAGCTAAGTTCATTTATTTTAAATGTTATAAATGTTTATCTTTAGCTATGGTTTGTAATAAGTTATTATGATATACTTTTACATGCAGATTCCATTAGTATTTATGCTTTATACATTTCCATTCTTAAGTGCAAGAAATGTTTAGAAGATTTATAAGAAATATTTTTTCTGATTAAGGCTATGTCTGACTTCGTGCCTTCTAATACGATTTTTAGGTCTTTTTCACTTCTTTTTTAATTATTGAAGTTTCAAATGACCAACAACATACTGATTTATCCTTCTCTGATGATGTTTTTTTTTCTCTTTCAGAAATTCTCTTCATCAGATATTGACACTAACAAATCTACTTTTTTATATAATTTTTTTATTATTAAAGTACATTTGTTCTTTGTTGAAGAGGTGTTGATTATTTTGGATATTAAGGTAACTAGTTCTTTAAGACTAGCTGACACTATTTCTGCCTTTTTATTTCTTCTGTGATTTCAGAGGTTTTCTTTCCAATTCCCCATACTAGGGAATGGAATAGGCTGAGAATTTTCTTTTATTTTTAAACTATATTCTTTGTCAGCAGTTAAATTCAATTTGGAGGGTTCTCCAATTTATTGGAGCTATCTCTACTCCTACTAATTATGCTATTGTTTTTATAGCAAAATAGTATTTATTTTCCTTTATATAGTTGTATCTTATTTTTGGAAAATTATTTAGTTTCAGGTACTTTTCTTAGTCCTGTGATATTGCGATTGCTTCATTTTTTCTGTTTACTTTAAGATCAAGTAACAGATCATGATTTATTTTAACATTGTTAAGGGACAACATTTACTAGACTAGGTGCCGTTGCATTTGTCTTGTTGTTTTGCATTTTGCAAGTCCTCTGTTTTGACTGGTCCTTTAAACTGGACTATCATGCTAATGATTTCATTTGTGTCTTCATTTTATTGAATATATTCGCAAATGAGGGTTAATCTATGTCTTTAGCTATTTTAGCTAGAAGAATTCTGTGATTTAAAAAAAAAAAAAAAAAAAAAAAGTAAATCCATATTTCTTTTGTTCTAAGATAATCAATTATAATTGGATTCAATTCTTAACTGTTACTATGGGCTTCAAGATTGAGTTCTAAGACTAAAACTTTAAGCTTATACTAGTTTGGTTGTTCTTATTAAGGAACGAATCCTGAGTTCTTTCCCAAGTAACATGTTTTTAATTGGGGTTCGAAATTAGCTCCCTAATGTTGCGATGCACGTGCCGTATTCCAGCTTGGCTGGTAAGGGGCAGGTTAAGACTTCTTTGAAATTTATTTGGTTCTATTTTGTCCAAATTTCTTTGATTTTATTCCAGTAAGGCTAACACTTTCTTTCAGTGTGTTTCTGTCCTATATATTTTGGATACTGTTGAGGCATGGCTGGGTACCCATGGGGTTCAAGCGCTGCTCAGACCTGGAATCTTCTGGGGTTTTTATTCCAGTTCCTTTTCTAGGAACTGGGTTTTGGAGTTTTATTCAAACTATTTTGCCTTTTTGTGGTCATTGATAGCATTATTTGTTTTCTTTAGATACAATAAATGCATATTCTTCATTTTTCTGTTTTCATTCAGATTATTTCCTGAGGATGCGGATTCTCATATGTTTCACTTGCTCTTCAGGACATAGTTAGAGGATCTTTTTTCAAAAGCTCTTGATTCCTCACGCAAGGATCACCTTTTTTAGGTTTCCAGATGGTTTATGTCACTATCTTTGTCTCTATCAGACAAGGGACAATTTGTATTGGGTTCCGTCTGTCGGTACCTTTAGTCTCTATTATTTCCTTCAGTTGCTATATATGCATAGAAGTTTTAACAGCATTGGATTCAATTCCCTTTGCTCATTTTCAATGGAAAGATCCTTTCCAGCTTTTTATGAGTGTTGTTTCTTCAAGAACATGGTTGGAGGATCAATTAACCAAAAAGTTTGTTGATTCCTCAGACAAGAGTAACCTTTTTTAGCTTTCCGGATAGATTCAGTGTCCATGACTCTGTCTCTGTTGGACAGGAGATGTCTGAAATTGGATTCAGCTTATCGAAACCTTCAGTCTCAATCATTCCCTTCGGTAGCCTTATGCATGGAAATTCTAGGTTCTTATGACTGCTGCATTGGACGTGTTCCCCTTTGCTCATTTTCACATGCAACCTCTTCAGTTCTGTATGCTGAACCAGTGGTGCCGGGATTATACAAAGATATCTCATTTAATATCTTTAAAACTGATTGTTCAACACCCTCTGACGTGGTACAGACCACCATCGTTTAGTTCAGGGGGAGCTTCTTTTTTTTCTTCCAACCTGGACTGTGATCTCAACAGATGCAAGTCTGACAGGTTGGGGAGCTGTATGGGGGTTTCTGACAGCACAAGGGGTTTGGGAAATCTCAGGAGGTGAGATTACCAATCAATATTTTGGAACTCCGTGCAATTTTCAGAAGCTCTTCAGTCATGGCCTCTTCTAAAGAGAGAATCGTTCATTTGTTTTCAGACAGACAATGTCACAACTGTGGCATATATCAATCATCAAGGAGGGACTCACAGTCCTCTGGCTATGAAAGAAGTATCACGTATACTGGTATGGGCGGAATCCAGCTCCTGTCTAATCTCTGCGGTTCATATCCCAGGTATTGACAATTGGAAAGCGGATTGATTATCTCAGTCGCCAAACGTTACATCCGGGCGAGTGGTCTCTTCACCCAGAGGTGTTTCTTCAGATTGTTCAAATGTGGGGACTTCCAGAAATAGATCTGATGGCTTCTCATCTAAACAAGTAACTTCCCAGGTATCTGTCAAGATCCAGGGATCCTCAGGCGGAAGCAGTGGATGCATTGTCACTTCCTTGGAAGTATCATCCTGCCTATATCTTTCCGCCTCTAGTTCTTCTTCCAAGAGTAATCTCCAAGATTCTGAAGGAATGCTCGTTTTTTCTGCTGGTGGCTCCAGCATGGTCTCACAGGTTTTGGTATACGGATCTTGTCCGCATGGCTTCTTGCCAACCGTGGACTCTTCCGTTAAGACCAGACCTTCTGTCACAAGGTCCTTTTTTACCATCAGGATTTCAAATCCTTAAATTTAAAGGTATGGAGATTGAACGCTTGATTCTTAGTCAAAGAGGTTTCTCTGACTCTGTGATTAATACTATGTTACAGGCTCATAGATCTGTATCTAGGAAGATATATTATCGAGTCTGGAAGACTTACATTTCTTGGTGTCTTTCTCATCATTTTTCCTGGCATTCTTTTAGAATTCCGAGAATTTTTTCAGTTTCTTCAGGATGGTTTGGATAAAGGTTTGTCTGCAAGTTCCTTGAAAGGACAAATCTCTGCTCTTTCTGTTCTTTTTCACAGAAGGATTGCTATTCTTCCTGATATTCATTGTTTTGTACAAGCTTTGGTTCGTATAAAACCTGTTATTAAGTCAATTTCTCCTCCTTGGAGTTTGAATTTGGTTCTGAGGGCTCTTCAAGCTCTTCCGTTTGAACCTATGCATTCACTGGACATTAAATTAGTTTCTTGGAAAGTTTTGTTTTCTTTTGGCCATCTCTTCTGCTAGAAGAGTTTCTGAATTATCTGCTCTTTCTTGTGAATCTCCTTTTCTGATTTTCCATCAGGATAAGGCGGTGTTGCGAACTTCTTTTATATTTTTACCTAAGGTTGTGAATTCTAACAACATTAGTAGAGAAATTGTGGTTCCTTCATTATGTCCTAATCCTAAGAATTCTAAGGAGAGATTATTGCATTCTTTGGATGTAGTTAGAGCTTTGAAATATTATGTTGAAGCTACTAAGAATTTCCGAAAGACTTCTAGTCTATTTGTTATCTTTTCCGGTTCTAGGAAAGGTCAGAAGGCCTCTGCCATTTCTTTGGCATCTTGGTTGAAATCTTTAATTCATCATGCTTATGTCGAGTCTGGTAAATCTCCGCCTCAAAGGATTACAGCTCATTCTAGTAGGTCAGTTTCTACTTCCTGGGCGTTTAGGAATGAAGCTTCGATTGATCAGATTTGCAAAGCAGCAACTTGGTCTTCTTTGCATACTTTTACTAAATTCTACCATTTTGATGTGTATTCTTCTTCTGAAGCAGTTTTTGGTAGAAAAATAATTCAGGCAGCTGTTTCAGTTTGATTCTTCTGCTTATAATTTCAGTTTTCTTCATTATAAGATTTAAACTTTATTTTGGGTGTGGATTATTTTTCAGCGGAATTGGCTGTCTTTATTTTATCCCTCCCTCTCTAGTGACTCTTGCGTGGAAGATCCACATCTTGGGTAGTCATTATCCCATACGTCACTAGCTCATGGACTCTTGCTAATTACATGAAAGAAAACATAATTTATGTAAGAACTTACCTGATAAATTAATTTCTTTCATATTAGCAAGAGTCCATGAGGCCCACCCTTTTTTATGGTGGTTATGATTTTTTTGTATAAAGCACAATTATTCCAATTCCTTGTTTTTTATGCTTTCGTACTTTTTTCTTATCACTCCACTTCTTGGCTATTCGTTAAACTGATTTGTGGGTGTGGTGAGGGGTGTATTTATAGGCATTTTGAGGTTTGGGAAACTTTGCCCCTCCTGGTAGGAATGTATATCCCATACGTCACTAGCTCATGGACTCTTGCTAATATGAAAGAAATGAATTTATCAGGTAAGTTCTTACATAAATTATGTTGTTTGGCACATACATGATTAAAATAGTTATACAACTTGCACGTTGACTGCTGATAATGTCTTTATTTTTTTTTATAAAATTTTACTGTTCCCTTGTAGTAAATTAACATAGCAGCCAAAAGGGCTCCATTTATTAAGTTGCAAGAGCATATATAATAAATGATGTTCCGTTCACTATTATAGTAAAACTTTGCAGACATAAGTTAGCCTGTACATATCTTTAACTCTCTTTCAACTATAGTCTAAATCCAATCTTTGCACTGTGTCCTAAAGGCAAAAGAGATACTGTCAGGATATACATCTCTGCCATATACACTATCCTTGGTTGTACTGTTCCTTTAAGGATCACTGCTTCTCATACCTGTCTCCACCCTATTTAAGGCACACCTGTTTCAATCATTCTTTGCTTAGTATTGATATACACTTCAATTGCCTAGCCAGTTTTGTCTGAACTCTGCTCACTCAAATTTGCTACCAGCAACTTTTTTCTTTGGATTCAAGTTTTGTCACGAACTTTGCTGCTGTTGCTTTTTACTTGCAACCTTCAGTTTCCTCTGAAACTCCTGTGATTTACTAACCTCCACTTGAATTGTTTTCTTATAATTACCTTGGACGCTCCTGTCTCCTGTCTCAGCACTTCCACGGAGCTCCGCAACTACCGCGTGACGTCACACGCCAGCTGCTCTCTCTCTCGCTACTCAGCTCTAGCCTGCTCTTCCGACTACGCTGTAAGTGTTACTACTTCTGACTCTCAGCCTTGATATCTGCCAGCACTATAACGCTTACCATTATAATATCCTCAAAATGCATATGTCTTCTGTCAGTGTTCTTTTGTTTATTTAACATAGTTCCAACCTACGCATATATCTACTCTCATATGTTATTCTCCATGTTTTACTTACAAAAGCCTGCTGAAACTTCATATCATTACTCATCGTTCATTCTGACCATTAATGTCTTATAAATTTGGGTATTCTGATTTAACATCTTACCGGAGGAAGTGTGTTTCATGTTTTCACTGCAGACTAGAGTGTAGCCACTCTTTTCAGCCTGCAATAGGGTTAACATAGCGAATCTCCTCCTTTACATTAATTACAGCCTGCTGATACAGGAAAGCCGCCTTCACACATCCTGTGACTATTGTGGTTTTTAGTATCTTCTTGCTACATACACTCTCTATTGTTGCCACCTTCCATCTCAGCAGTTGTGATTCACCTGACCTGTTCAAAATACTGTGTCTTTATTTAGATTTCCTAAACCAGTGTGACAGAACTAAGCCTTTTAAAACCTATGGATCCAGCTGAGATTAACACTCACATGCAGGCATTAACACAAAGAGTAGATTTGTTAACAAATGGTTTAAACGCATTAAAAGTGGAGAATGATAACCTTAAAGCATACATTAGGGATGTAGTAGACAAAAGAACACATATATATGAACCCCAGGTTAGTCCTCCAGATTGTTTCCATGGAGACAGGACTCTCTACAGAGAGTTTAAAAATGCATGCCTGTTATTGTTTGCTTTAAGACCTCATACCTACCCAATGATAGGATTAGAGTACTCACGACCATATCTTACCTTAGAGGTGAACCCCGTACATGGGCAAACACTTACTTTGAGAATAATGAAGAGATATTGAATTCTTTGGATAATTTTTTTGTCTCAATGGATCAATTGTATGAGGATCCATACAAAACAGCTTACAGCTGAAAACGCCTATGCGTGGCCTTTAAACATAAGAAGAGGGTAGTCGGAAGACTACATCACAGAATTTAAAAAATGGGCAAAGGACTCTCAATGGAACAATCTGTCCCTTAGGAAACCAGTTCAGACTCGGCCTCTCTGAGGGAATAAAAGACGAGTTGTCTCGCACAGATATCCCAGATACCTTAGAAGAGCTCATGTCACTTAGTATTACAATAGATAGGCGCCTCAGGGAAAGGTACCAAGAAAAGGACTGGGCAATGACTCTAACCCTAGGAAAACTTCCTACCCCACACATGCCTCTTTCCCTACACAAAAACACTCCTGAACCCATGGACATTGCCTTCATCAAAGGACCCTTTATCTCCTCAAGAGAAGCTCAGACGTCGTTCCAATAATCTATGCCTGTACTGTGGCTCTGACGAACACACTGTGAAAGACTGCCCTTCCCTCCTAAAACAAAACAAGGGTAAGACCTTAACAGACTTTTATTGTTGTACTACTCAACAGGAGTTCAGTTACTTACATAAAAATCCCTCTTCTGTTACAGTGGGAACAACTTCGTCTTCACTGCCACAGCGATAATTGATTCTGGTGCCACGGCTTTTCCTATATAGATAAGGAATTTTGCACCGTATATAAAATACCACTGATGCAGAAACAGTCCTCCGTTTATTTGAGAGGGATAGATGGAAAAAATATTTCTTCTGGGCCTGTTGAATTTCATACCATATACCCCTACTTGTGGTCTCTCATGATCAGCATAGAGAATATGTCTCTTTCGATGTAATAAATTGCCCGGTCTCTCAGGTGGTTTTGGGATGCAATGGTTGCATACACACAACCCACAGATAGACTGGTCCAATTCCACACTTAATTACAATTCATCATACTGCCAAAGTACTTGTCTCCCCAGTACAGTATTACAAATTTCTGACACTCAGGACATACCACCCATACCAGAGGTTTATAGCGATTTTTCTGATGTTTTTAGCAAAAAGGAGGCAGAGAGTCTGCCTCCGCATAGAAAATACGACTGCCCCATAGACATACTCCCTGGTCAGAGATCCCTATTGGGCACATATTTCCCTTATCTCATACTGAGCTAAAACACCTAAAGACATATTTAGAAGAGAACCTTAGAAAAGGGTTCATCAGACCCTCGACCTCGCCGGCTGGGGCCGGAATATTTTTTGTTAAAACAAAGACGGCACTCTTAGACCTATAGTCGATTACCGTCAGCTAAATAAAATTACGGTAAAAAACCGCTACCCTTTACCCCTCATACCAGAGCTTATTGAGAGACTAGAGGGAGCTAAGTTTTTTACAAAATTGGATTTAAGGGGTGCATACAACCTTCTCCGAATAAGATCAGGAGACGAATGGCTGACTGCGTTCCGAACCTTATGGTTTATTCGAGTACGTAGTCATGCCATTCGGGTTGTGTAATGCGCCTGCTGCTTTTCAGCACTTAATAAATGATCTTTTTAGAGACCTCCTTGATGTCAACATAGTCATATACCTAGATGATATTCTCATCTACTCAAAAACTTTAGAACAGCACATTCTACATGTGAGGCAAGTTCTTTCCCGGCTTAGAAGCAATTTCCTCTATGCAAAAGCTGAAAAATGTGTTTTCAATTCCCAGACCATATCTTTCCTTGGATATGAAATATCCCCTTCAGGAATTTTTATGGAGAATAAAAAAATTGAAGCAGTACTGAACTGGCCTACCCCAAAGACCAGACGCCAGGTTCAATCCTTTATGGATTCGCAAACTTCTACCGTAAGTTTATCAAAGATTTTTCTAAACTGGCAACTCCTCTAACCACACTCACAAAAGTCAAGATTCCATTCAAGTGGACTCAAGACTGTCAATCAGCTTTTGATACACTCAAACAGAAATTCACCAGTGCACCCATTCTACGTTTTCCTGACCCAAAACTTCAGTTCATTTTAGAGGTTGATGCATCCAACTTCGCAATTGGAGCAGTACTATCACAACGGGAGAATCTAGATAAACCTCTCCATCCTGTCGTTTTTTATTCCAGGACCTTAAACATCTCTGAACAAAACTATCCTATCGGGGATAAAGAACTACTTGCAATTAAACTATCCCTGGAACATTGGCGACATCTTTTAGAGGGTACTACCTACCCTACTCTTATCTATACTGATCACCGTAACCTTCAATATTTAAAAACCTCCCGAACACTCACCTCCCGTCAAGTTAGATGGAATTTGTTTTTCTCACGTTTTTAATTTCCTTATTACCTATCGACCTTCAACAAAAAATCAGAAAGCTGATGCACTTTCTCGCATACCACCTGAGTCCATCTCACAACCATCTCAACAAAGTATAATTCCTTCGGAAAATTTCCTCTGTTTCACATACGACACCAGGCCTATTATTCATACCGAACAACAGAAGGATTCTTTAAAACCACTACAGGAACTGCAGTTGAAGTCCGATGGATGTTATTATCATGGCTCCCGTTTATACATTCCTCCCATACTCCGTCTACCTCTGCTGGAATCATTACATGACTCTCCACTCGCTGGTCACCCTGGTATAAAAAAGACCCTGGAATTAGCGAAAAGGAGTTATTGGTGGCCAAATATGACTGCCGATGTATTCCAACATGTCCACTCCTGCAGCATTTGTACCATATCAAAAAGGAATAAACAACCACCATATGGACTTTTACTGCCTTTACCTACTCCTAAGACACCGTGGTCCGAAATTGCTCTCGATTTTATAGTCGACCTACCTCTTTCCTCAAGGAACAACACCATCATGGTTGTAGTGGATCTTTTCACAAAAATGTGTCATTTTATCCCGTACCATAAACTACCTACCTCAATAGAAACTGTTCAGCTTCTTATTCTAATGTCATCAAGCTGCATGGCCTCCCAAAGACCGTTTTAAGTGACAGAGGCACTCAATTCTCCAGTAAACTCTGGTCAGAGTTCTGCAAACTCTTCCATATTGACAGGCGGCTTACAACCGCATACCATCCCCAGTCAAATGGACAGACCGAACGCTGTAACCAATGGCTGGAACAATTCCTAAGGTCTTTTGTTCCTCTGAACAACATCTTTGGGCGGGCTTACTACCATACGCTGAATTTTGCTATAACAACACCTTACATGCCACCACTAATCAAACTCCATTCTACTCGAATTACGGATTTCATCCAACATTCCAATTGTATCCTACTCAAGATTCTTCTTCTCCTTCAATCGCTGAGCTTTCCCAAAGCATTTCCTCGAATTTCACTCGTATTGAATCCTCCATTGAAAACGCAAAAAGGCTCTATAAACGGTACTACGACAGACGCAGGACAGCTCCTCCAAAATATGAAGTAGGTACTTGGTATGGCTTCTACAAAACATTTACGTATGAACACTCCATGCAGAAGTTATCTCCACTCTTTTTGGTCCTTATCCCATAGCTCATATCGTCAATGCCAATGCTGTTCGTCTCACCCTACCTCCTACTATGAAAATCCACCCGACATTTCATGTCTCCCTTCTGAAACCTTACCGGGCAGTGAGGGGTTCCGCCTCATCTTCTTCTCTTCCTCTGGTTTCTGTCGACCCTGATATCGAATATGAGGTTCAATCCATCAAAGATTCCCGCATGATGAATGGGGTTTTACAGTACCTCGTAAGCTGGAAGGGTTACCCACCTGATGAGGATTCCTGGGAACCCTCTGTTAACATCTCCGCACCCAGGTTGGTGTCTCGTTTTCATCAACGGCATCCCGACTCTCCTGGACCCTGAGCTCCGGAGTCGCTCTTAGAAGGGGGGATCCTGTCAGGATATACATCTCTGCCATATACACTATCCTTGGTTGTACTGTTCCTTTAAGGATCACTGCTTCTCATACCTGTCTCCACCCTATTTAAGGCACACCTGTTTCAATCATTCTTTGCTTAGTATTGATATACACTTCAATTGCCTAGCCAGTTTTGTCTGAACTCTGCTCACTCAAATTTGCTACCAGCAACTTTTTTCTTTGGATTCAAGTTTTGTCACGAACTTTGCTGCTGTTGCTTTTTACTTGCAACCTTCAGTTTCCTCTGAAACTCCTGTGATTTACTAACCTCCACTTGAATTGTTTTCTTATAATTACCTTGGACGCTCCTGTCTCCTGTCTCAGCACTTCCACGGAGCTCCGCAACTACCACCGCGGTGACGTCACACGCCAGCTGCTCTCTCTCTCTCGCTACTCAGCTCTAGCCTGCTCTTCCGACTACGCTGTAAGTGTTACTACTTCTGACTCTCAGCCTTGATATCTGCCAGCACTATAACGCTTACCATTATAATATCCTCAAAATGCATATGTCTTCTTGTCAGTGTTCTTTTGTTTATTTAACATAGTTCCAACCTACGCATATATCTACTCTCATATGTTATTCTCCATGTTTTACTTACAAAAGCCTGCTGAAACTTCATATCATTACTCATCGTTCATTCTGACCATTAATGTCTTATAAATTTGGGTATTCTGATTTAACATCTTACCGGAGGAAGTGTGTTTCATGTTTTCACTGCAGACTAAGTGTAGCCACTCTTTTCAGCCTGCAATAGGTTAACATAGCGAATCTCCTCCTTTACATTAATTACAGCCTGCTGATACAGGAAAGCCCGCCTTCACACATCCTGTGACTATTGGGTTTTTAGTATCTTCTTGCTACATACACTCTCTATTGTTGCCACCTTCCATCTCAGCAGTTGTGATTCACCTGACCTGTTCAAAATACTGTGTCTTTATTTAGATTTCCTAAACCAGTGTGACAGATACATATTTATACATTTGACACTGGCACTTTTATATTATTTAAGGCTACCACAATTGATTAATATATATATATATATATATATATATAAATATATATATATATATATATATATATTTATAATACTGTATATATTCATATTCATATGCATTGACCCTGTTAAGTAATGCCTAGGCCCCATTATCCCATCAGGACCCACTATAGAGCTGGCTATGGGCCATATTACAAGTGGCACGCTATCAGATTCTTTTACATGTAAAATATTTACAGTAAAAACATAGTAAAACATATTTAAAAAATATTAAATTTATTAAAAATGTTTTTTCATGTTTAAATGTATTTGAGTGAAGTGATCCAAAGTCTAAATATGTTTCTATGTATATACATGAGTATATAAGTGTTTATACAGGGAGTGCAGAATTATAGGCAAATGAGTATTTTGACCACATCATCCTCTTTATGCATGTTGTCTTACTCCAAGCTGTATAGGCTCGAAAGCCTACTACCAATTAAGCATATTAGGTGATGTGCATCTCTGTAATGAGAAGGGGTGTGGTCTAATGACATCAACACCCTATATCAGGTGTGCATAATTATTAGGCAACTTCCTTTCCTTTGCAAAATGGGTCAAAAGAAGGACTTGACAGGCTCAGAAAAGTCAAAAATAGTGAGATATCTTGCAGAGGGATGCAACACTCTTAAAATTGCAAAGCTTCTGAAGCGTGATCATCGAACAATCAAGCGTTTCATTCAAAATAGTCAACAGGGTCGCAAGAAGCGTGTGGAAAAACCAAGGCGCAAAATAACTGCCCATGAACTGAGAAAAGTCAAGCGTGCAGCTGCCAAGATGCCACTTGCCACCAGTTTGGCCATATTTCAGAGCTGCAACATCACTGGAGTGCCCAAAAGCACAATGTGCAATACTCAGAGACATGGCCAAGGTAAGAAAGGCTGAAAGACGACCACCACTGAACAAGACACACAAGCTGAAACATCAAGACTGGGCCAAGAAATATCTCAAGACTGATTTTTCTAAGGTTTTATGGACTGATGAAATGAGAGTGAGTCTTGATGGGCCAGATGGGATGGCCCCGTGGCTGGATTGGTAAAGGGCAGAGTGAGCTCCAGTCCGACTCAGACGCCAGCAAGGTGAGGTGAGTACTGGTTTGGGCTGGTATCATCCAAAGATGAGCTTGTGGGGCATTTTCGGGTTTGAGGATGGAGTCAAGCTCAACTCCAGTCCTAACTGCCAGTTTTCTGGAAGACATCTTCTTCAAGGCAGTGGTACAGGAAGAAGTCTGCATCCTTCAATAAAAAACATTATTTTCATGCAGGACAGATGCTCCATCACATCGCGTCCAAGTACTCCCACAGCGTGGCTGGCAAGAAAGGGTATAAAAGAAGAAATCTAATGACATTGGCCTCCTTGTTCACCTGATCTGAACCCCATTGAGAACCTGTGGTCCATCATCAAAGTGTGAGATTTACAAGGAGGGAAAACAGTACACCTCTCTGAACAGTGTCTGGGAGGCTGTGGTTGCTGCTGCACACAATGTTGATGGTGAACAGATCAAAACACTGACAGAATCCATGGATGGCAGGCTTTTTGAGTGTCCTTGCAAAGAAAGGTGGCTATATTGGTCACTGATTTGTTTTGTTTTGTTTTTGAATGTAAGAAAGTGTTTATTTGTGAATGTTGAGATGTTATAGTTGGTTTCACTGGTAAAAATAAATTATTGAAAGTGGGTATATATTTAGGTGTTTTTGTTAAGTTGCCTAATAATTATGCACAATAATAGTCACCTGCACACTACAGATATCCCCCTAAAATAGCTATAACTAAAAACAAACTAAAAACTACTTCCAGAACTATTCACTTTGATATTAATGAGGTTTTGGGGTTCATTGAGAACATGCTGTTGTGCAATAATAAAATTAATCCTCAAAAATACAACTTGCCTAATAATTCTGCACTCCCTGTATGTGTGTGTGTGTATATATATATATATATACATATATACAATATATATAATATATATATATATATATATATATATATATAGTATATGATATTTATATACTGTACATATAAACACATAAAATGCACATCCTATAAAATCATATGTATGTAGTTGTGTGAGTGTAAATATATATCATATATATATATATATATATATATATACACGACACACACATTATAGCCCTTTCCAGTCAAGATACCTTTTCATATACCATATTAACCTTTATAAATAGTTTTTTTAAATATTTATATACTAGTTTTTTAATCAGAAGGTGTATATATTAGGCTATACTTTATTTTGAGATGCAATTATGTTGTGCTTGGTGCAATTTTTTTTTACCCTTTACACTTTACGTTTTGGTTTTCAGGGCATCCTAATCTGTTGAGCTCAAATTTTGTTTGCACTCAAGCTCAAGCATTTATTTTTTACTTGTAATATGCGCGTACGTTAGCGTGGTCACAGTATTGCTTATTGCGACTGACACTAACTTTAGTTTGCCACTTGTAATCTAGTCCTTATATTTTTTTGGGTAGAGCTGCAAACAGAGAGGCCAGGCATGTTGAGGGTGGGGCGGCCAGAGAAAGATTGTGCCCTCAGTGATGCTAGGATAGTCCCTAAATTCCAGGAGTATTTGCGCTGGCAGAAGAATGATGCAAGTTGGGATGGCAGACAGACCTCTCTTCCTGGGGAATATGAATTTGATATAGAGTCCCTTCTTTAAAGATAAAAAATACAACTACAAATGTATAAAACCTACAAATAACATTCTTAATAAGTTAAAGCAGCTTGTTGCAAGTTAAGAAGAGGTGGTCATCAGGACGCTTGCTTCTTAACCTCTCTGTCTGCTCAAAGTGACAGAATTTAAATACCCCAAACCGTGCTAGTTTTGAGTGCTTGACTGTCCCATGCTCAAGCACCCACTGGTTTTGAGCAACAGGGGGGAAGCTCTACATAATAATATTTGGTACATTGCTAAATGAGGTTAGCGGATGGACAGAGTGTGCTGCTGTTCGGTGTAATCACTGGCAGACAGGTTTCCAAGTAGGGAAATCTGTCCATTCCATGATTTCATAAATTGGGCTGTATGTCTGCATAAAAGCATGACATTCTCATTAGGTTTCAGAAACTGATGGCCGCTCATTTAATACATAGGCAATCTAGCACACCACAGCAAAGATACTTTATGAATGCAGTAGTCAAAGGAACAAAAATAACAGATAGTTTCTACCTTGGGGGGGAAAAAATGTTCCTAGTAAGAATTTGGTAGCGAAAAAAGAATTGTGTTGACAGCGACTGATATTTCTAGTTTAACACAACAATTAAAATAATGCACAAAAACAGAAATGTCAAGGAATAATCTATCTAGTCATAAATGTGATTTGTTAATATGAAAGCTTGGAAGTTATTATGAACTAACTGGATGTGTTGATTATCAGCTCAATTGCTTTCAGCTCAAAAGATCTGTCATATTCCATCAGCGAATGCTTCGTTCCTGTTACTTGCCAGTGCTCCAACAATGGCTGTATTAAGTCTAATAACTGCAGCACTGTTTTATCCTGCTTGAAAGATTTGTGAAAGAGAGACTGATTGCTCTGTTATTGATGACATCAGCAGTTTGTCAGAGCTGGGATTAAAATAATCTGTTTTATGATACCTAAAGAAATAACATAAATGTTATAGTATAGTATTTTTATTGTGCTCATCTAATTGTTTCACATAAATTTCACAAAAGTACTTTTTACAAAGTTTTACCATTTTATTTTTAAATCATTTTCCATTACAATTATTTAGTCCCCTTAAGGACCAGACCATTTTTCAATTTCTATACCCTTAAGTGACCCGGCCTACAGTATTTTTTACATTTCTGCGTCGGTGTTTGATGTTTAGCAGTAATTTTCCTCTTACTCCATTTACGGTACCTACACATATTATTTACTCTTTTTCTCGCCATTAAAGTGGAATTTCTAAAGATATAATTATTTTTGTCATATCTTATAATTTACTATAGAAAAAGTAATAAAATATGACGGAAAAAAAAACACACTTTGACCCCCAAAGAATTGGTAAAAATCTACAACCACCAAAAAACACCCATGCTAAATAGTTCTAAATTTTGTCCTGAGTTTAGAAAAACCCAATGTTTGATATGTTTCTTTGGCTTTTTATAGGCAAGTTATAGGGCAATAAGTACAAGTAGCACTTTGCTATTTCCAAACCCATTTTTTTTTGTCTAAATTAAACGATAGTAAACATTGTAACACTGATATCTGTTAGTAATCCCTGAATATCCCTTGACAGAGGTATACCCAAAGTATTGATCTAGGGCCCATTTTGGTATATTGTCATGCCACCATTTCACCGCCAAATGTGATCAAATAAAAAAAAAAATCGTTAACTTTTACACTAACTTTTTTCACAAACCTTAGGTTGTGCTATTATGGCAAAAAATGGTGGTAAATGCTTCTCTGGGTTCCCCTTTGTTCAGAAATAGCAGACATTTATGTCTTTGGCATTACGTTTTAGTAATTAGAAGGCCGCTAAATGCCGCTGCGCACCACACTTGTATTATGCCCAGCAGTGAAGGGGTTAATTAGGTAGCTTGAAGGGTTAATTTAGCTTTAGAGTAGAGATCAGCCTCCCACCTGACACATCCCACCCACTGATACCTCACTGACCCCTCTCAAACAAGCTCTCTTCTCTTTCCCTCCCCCACCTCACAATTGTCACCACCATCTTAAGTACTTGGCAGAAAGTCTGCCAGTACTAGAATAAAAGCATATAATATATATTTTTATATTTTTTTTTGCAGTGTTGGATCCCCCCTTAGCCCCTAACCTCCCTGACCCCACCCCAAAAAAAGGCTCTCTAAACCTCCCCCTCTACCTATATGCCGCCATCTGTCTGCCAGTACCCATTTTGTAAAAAATTGTGGGCTATTTTTTATAAATACCCCCCCATTTTTCTGTAGTGTAGCTGCCCACCCTCTATACCCTACATCCCCTGCCAGATCCTTTTACAAACAATAATTAATTTAATTATCCCCCCTCTCCCTCTTCCTCTCTCTCCCCTCCCTCCCGTGCCCTCTTCCTCCTTCGCCAGAGACTGTAACAATTTATTTAGATAGTGTGATCCTGCACCGCCCCCCCGCGCACCCCCTTGTGCACTCCCGCACAGGATACAGAAGTCCCTGCAGTGATAGGCCGCCCACCTGGCCTACCTGCTATGGCTCCCACCCACCAACGATTGGCACCACTACTGTCTGATGCATCGGTAACTCTGCAAATCTATTTCTGCAGTGTCCCACTCATGGGGCATGCAGAAATAGTGCAATCTCGCTAAAAATAGAGAGAAGCCCAGGGTACAACGCTGGTCGTTAAGGGGTTAATTTAGTATATCTATTATGTACATGTAAGAAAAGAAAACAAACATTCTAAACTGTTAACTGTCTCTTTAAATGTAACATTTGAAGGTTAAATGTAAAAATTTGAATATTCAAATATCTAAATTTAAAAGTTGATTTTCACAGTGTATTGTGAGAAGCAAACTTGGGTTTAATTTACGCATAGTAAGTGTATTCTCCAGTGAGAGAGCATTGACAACACTCATGCTAGATATATCTACATTATGATTTTAGCTTGTCAGGGTGATGGTAGGTGTGATCAAATAGAAATATTTTTTGTTTTATGAAATGAGAAGAGCTTTAGGGTATTGACACGACGATATAAAACCCTTATTAAGTCTTTTATTGGATGGTGAAATAACGTTTATATACTGCTTTCTTAACTTGTTAACCAAATATTCATAATGTCCACTTCATGCATGAAATACCACCCTTTATAGGCCACCATCATTTATGAAGGTCTATAAGTTCTACGGGCAGCAAGTTTTCGAGACCGTGATAATGCTTTTTATATTAAACAGAGTTTAAATATATGAGGTAGATTTTTAGATTTAAGAGGTAGATTACATTAGCAATAGAGGCTAGACCCAAATACAAGGTAAACAAGAACTGTAGCAGCAAAAGAATTAAACAATACTGGCAAAGCAACTGAAGAAAGGAAACAAGCAAACCAAGGTTTATAGATTGACTGAAGATAGAATTATTTCAAGCAAGTCAATGTATAATGATGTAGATAAAGTTGCAAAATGTTTTTGATCACAATACAGTAAATGTCAGTAGGGGTATATGGGACAAGAGGCACTTCTAGAATGTAATATAATAGTATTAAGGAAGTAAACGTATATTGTAATAGTATATGAAAGAGCACAATCCCCTATGCAGCTTTATACACAGATATTCAGGCAACAAGTAGTTAAATTGTAGTATTTTCAAAGTAAGTACTTATTTAGAAAATGGGTAAAGCCTTTACCAACAGTCAGATTGGAGCAAGAAGGGTCATCAACATACAACAGATGTACAAGCCATGAGCTGAAGGCAGGTCAAGTGGCAGCAGTGACTCAAACCCTGAAGTCAGCAAAAATTAATATAGCAGACAGAGATCAAATCAACTGACTGTGTGTATATATATATATATATATATATATATATATATATATAGACACACACAGTGAATAGTAGTGTATTTTATATACTGTGCCAACCAAAACCTGATGACATTGCTAAATCACTGTACAAGGCAAAAACCCAACCTGTACTGCAAATTCACAAAATAATTTGTATGTTGGAAATACAATTTGTAACAACAATAATAAGCAATAGCTACATAATCACTTGGGATCTCGATAAGGGAGAATATTTTTAAAATAATGAATCATGAAGGATTTATAAAAACATGCATCATAGAAAAAAAGCAGTAATATTAATTTTGTTCCTTTGCTAAGAGCATTTTAGTTTTTCAAAAATGAGCAAAAACACTTCAGATAACCAATGGATTAATATGAAAACATTCAGTGAATTTCATGTTTTGCTTTTTAAAAATACTTTATATAGTATTGCCTGTTAGAGACTAGATGAATTAAAAGTTAAGAGAATCATAAAGAAAAGTGATAGGGTTTATTATCTGAAGAGGGGCTTTCTTAGCTCAACTAGATGTGCATTAATAACCAAGTTTTCACACATGAAAAAAAAGTTAGTAAACATGTTACACCGTCCCACTGTTACTGCTTTCAGAGGCAAATGTATATGAGTCCTTAAATCAACTATGAATCTGAATCGACGTAGTTCCTATAAAGGGCTAGATTATAAGTGGAGCGCTAATTTATTGAATGCCAGTAAATGGGAAAATAAGTTGGTTTACAGGTGCGCAAGTACAAGTGGCAGTAGAAATTAGCGGCCAGAAAATGAACAGAGGTCAGACCTATGGTTAATTTTCAAAATAACCCCCAATTGCCCCCCAAAATAAAGCATTATTTTTTTTTATAAATAAAAACTGAAAAAAACAGTCATGAGGGATTAAAGTTGGCGGATACAGGGTGTTTCCTGTAAATATATGTATATGCTTACATACATACGTATATATTTATGCGTTAATATGTGTATATACACATATTTACACATAAATATATATGTATATATTCATATTTATTTAATTTTGCTGCCCATCATTGCTGGACTTACCCCTTCTCTGTGCAAGGTTCTCAGCCGTGTCTGAAGCCATGAGAATGAGGGCTCCCATTGGAGCCTATAGAAGTCTGCTCTTGTGAGTGCTAAGCTTCCATGCAATTCGCACCTAACTTATAATACCAGCACACATTTGCCGAAGCGATATTTTGCACTGCACTTATAATCTAGCCCAAAAGTATTTAACTGGATATTCGTAGTTAATTATTTTTTTATGCTTTACTAAACATATATAACTTTTTAGCCAGTAGTTGACTTGCATTAAAGCAAAAAAATAATGTGCAGTATATCTTCAGCTAGTTGAGTATCGCTGAGTATGGGATGGTGGCAGAGATGATACAAACATACTCAATAAAGGTATGCTGTGAATATCAGATATAGCTTTGAGCCTATTATCTTCTCTGAAAGTCTTTTAATAATTGTATTGATGTAAACATCTATTAAATACAGTGGTGCAATAACAATGGTAAAATAAGTGTAAGAATAAAAATCAGAGCATATATAAATCAACACCAAATGTATTAATCTGCAATCTAGTATGAACATCTTCTTAAATACTTGAAAACTTTCTTCATCAAAAAAAAAAAAAAACTAGAATAATGTAATGCTGTAAAACAGATACACTTGTGAGTTTCTTACTCAGGTATAGCATAACTAAACAAGATCTATGGTAGGCGCACACCTGCTTTTATACTGACAGGCACACAGTAATTCTTTTTGTAAATTATAAAAATAAATTATTACAATTACATGGTTATAAAAAAAAAGGTCAATAACCTTGTACAATAATATAGTCACTTGGGTTCTGAGTCTGTATCAGTTTATCCCATGTCACAGATGACAATAGATTGTGCAGTTAATGATGCTATGCTCAAAACCACTTCTATTAGGAACATGCAATTGGCAGCTCCACCCTTCCTTGTGACTAGTACTTGATGATGAAATATCCAATGTACGTTTTGCTATCAAACCCAAACTTGGGAAATTGAAGTAGTAAAGAAAAGGGTTGATACTAGATGGTTAATTGTGATGCATTGGTGTTGCAAGGAGAGTACAGACCAGAAGTGCGAGGTGGATGCAGTCATTATAGCAAAGGAAAACAAATGAAGTGTGACAACACAAATAGCAGACAATGATTTGCTGGAAAGAAAAAAATTGTTTGTTGAATTCCTCCATTTTATTTCCAATGGTTACACCTCTTTATGAATGACCACTTTATCATATACATGGGCAATCCACAAAGTAGAAATCTTGGCAGTCTATCAAACAGATGAGGAAAGGCTGCATTCGCCAGAATATTGTGCTTGTTTAGTGACAGACATTCTACATACTTTACAAAATAAGATTTCATGTTTTAAATTTATCTGAGCCTGGTCATTCTTTTGAAATCCATATGAATGTCAGTAATGCACAAATAAAAACACAAATAAGCCTCTCTTTGTCAATTTTCAAAGATAATCTGATAGAGTTTGCTCAACTGCTGTAGGAAAAATTAATTTAAAAAGTAATTTTATGTCAATGAAATACTACTATTGATTGTACTGCAGCACTAAAAGTTAGATGCATTCAAACATTAAACTACTTTTTGAATTAATGCTACGGTTGTGTAACTACAAGAAAAATAATAATGCTAGTTAGATTGTCATCTAAATTTTTTTGCATTTATAAAGTATTGACAAAATATTATTCTGTAGCTTTTGATCAATCATCTCCACTCAGCTTTGTTACAAATTTATTGCAAATTATTATTTTCAAGTAAAGATAAAAAAAAAAACTGTTACATTTCAGCTGAAGTGTATATCATTGCAGTTAGTTCATTTATATTTATTCTGTGAGTAATTTGCACTTGATAATCATTTTTTTTTTCTTTTTCAATTTGCCATGTTAATGGAAAGGCATATATTGGGAACATCTAGGTATCCTAAAGATTGATTAATATTATAAGAACAATCTTTGGAAATGTATAAGTTTTTGTATTTATTTTTCCATTTTCAGTTAATTTCACAATAAAATCTAAGATATCCTGACTCCCAATATTCATCTTGGGTCTTATAAAGCCAAAACATCTCTTGAGTTGCATCTTTTTAGTGTGAACAATCCTATTAGTGATGTTTCTCAACGTTTAATGCACACCTCAGGCTTCAATCAGATCTCTTTGAAAGCTCTGTAGATAATTGTCAGTTTGGGAAAGTAATCAATTATGTAGCTGCCAAGACCATTTTTAGTTGTCATTATGTAAGAGTCTTTATAGTGCCAAGAGCAATTATATTAAATGTGCAGCATGTGTTGATATTCAGGATCCTGCAGAGCCAATGTCTTTCAATGGATAGCATTTCCATATCGTCACATTTAGAAAATATTCTATCAAGGGCAAATATTATTTGCTGAAGGAACAAGGTATTTGAATAAGATTACAAGTGGCGTGCTATTTAGCGCTTTCGATTGAGTGTAAAACTTCGTTATAGAAAACCTTTTGCATGCATTGGGTACGTGTATTAGGGGGATTAGGGCACATGAAGAATTAGTAATATTAAATATAAATAGTGATGTCGCGAACCTAAAATTTTGCGTTTGCGAATGGCGAAGGCGAACTTCCACAAATGTTTTGCGAACGGGCGAACCAGGCAAACCGCCATAGGACTTCAATAGGCAGGGGGACTCTTTCTAGCCACAGTAGTGATGGAAAAGTTGTTTCAAGGGGAGCTACACCTGAACTGTGGCATGCCGGAGGGGGAATCCATGGGCAAAACTCCATGGAAAATTACATAGTTGATGCAGAGTCTTGTTTTAATCCATAAAGGGCATAATCCCCTAACATTCCTAAATTGTTTGGAATAATGTGCTTTAAAACATCAGGTTATGATGTTTTATCGATCAGGCAGTGTAAGGGTTACGCCCGCTTCACAGTGACAGACCAAACTCCCCGTTTAACGCACCGTACTGCATTATTCTAGGGCCAAAGGGAATCACAGAATAACACCACGATGCCCCTGCGAGGGTGGCCTGCCTCTGCCTGTCATTTTTTTTTTTCGATTAGTGGTACTAAGCGTGAAAGCTACTGTGACAACAGATATGAGTGGCACTATGCACTGCAGAAGTTGGCAGAGTAGACGCTGTAAGGCCTGACACACACGCTTGCAGATAACTAACTGCTATTCAATCTATTACAGTCAAAATTGTATTTTTTTTTTTTAAATGTACACTACTGTTGACACCAGATATGAGTTGCACCTGGTTTGACACCGTGCCCTGGCAGGCCCTGGATACGCTCACGTGTGGAAGGTAACTGACTGCTTTATTTCACAGTCAAATTTCTAGTTTTTTTCTTTATGTACACTACTGTTTCACCAGATTATGATTGCCACTGGTGGACACTTGTGCCCTGGCAGGCCCTGAAAAGCACACGGCATGAAGGAAACTGACTGCTTATTATTTCACAGTCAAATTCTAGGTTTTTTTTTTAATGTACACTACTGTTACACCAGAGATGAGTTCGCACTGGTGTGACACTTGTGCCCTGGCAGGCCCTGAAACGCACACGAGCATGAAGGTAACTGACTGCTTATTATTCACAGTCAAATTTCTAGTTTTTTTTTTAATGTAAATCTACTGGTGTACACCAGATATGAGTTGCACTGGTGTGACACTGTGCACCGGCAGGCCCTGAAACGCACATGCGTGAAGGAAACTGACTGCTATTATTTCGCAGTCAAATTTCTAGTTTTTTTTTTTAATGTACACTACTGTTAACACCAGATATGAGTTGCACTGGTGTGACACTGTGCCCTGGCAGGCCCTGAAACGCACCAGTGTGAAGGAAACTGACTGCTATTATTTCACAGTCAAATTTCTATTTTTTTTTTAATGTACACTACTGTTACACCAGATATGAGTTGCACTGGTGTGACACTGGCAGGCCCTGAAACGCACACGCGTGAAGGAATCTGACTGCTATTATTCCACAGTCAAATTTTTTTTTTTTTTTTTTTTTTATTGAGGTACCCAAAATAGACATACAAACAGTATAGGTATGTAACAAAAATGGCATACAGTAGGTTTTCTGAAAGTGTTACATAATAGAACTTAAACAGAACAACAAATTTATTGTGCAATGCCTATGTCAAGATAAACCTTCTTTCATCCACGCTAGAGGCCCATCATGGACCAAACATAAGGGAAATATCTGAAAGTGAGGGAAGGTAAAAGGAAAGAGAGAGACCGCTCTTGGATCTCACAATTGTGACCTCAGATTTTATAGGTTATTTTTCTGCGAAGTTATTTTTTCACATAAAAATAGAATTCCCATAATGAACATTTAAGACCAAGTAGGCTCAATTAGTTAGATAAGAGATGCTTAGGAAGGTATAGATATTCGGTTCGTGAAAAAAGAGAAAATCATTCTAATGCGTAAGTTATATAGTGGGATGAATAAAAATAAGGATGCGGCATAGGCAAGAGAAGCCGCATATTTAACCCTCCTAAATTAGGAGGTATATTCCACTATGGGGGGGGGGGGGAGGTGGTGTGCTGAACGTAAGAGTAGGAAGCTGGGTATAGGTGCAGGTCCCGCCTGCGCTAAGAAAAGAAAAGAAAAAAAGGGCATCCTGGAGAGGCTGAGGTCATAGTATAGGATAGGTATTAATTAGCAGTATGGGAACAGCTCTCCTATATACACATGCAAATATAGGTAATATTGATAGCGTAGGGGTATGGCATGATTACACAACAGTTGCAGCTAAATAAGCGAGATCAAATCTATAACTTTAGCACAGAATGAGCAATTAGAACATTACACATGTACAAGTAAACCTCCTCTAAATAAGATAGATATTAGTCAGTAGTATAGTTACAGCATTACTGAGCTACAATCCCACAGAAGCAATACAGAATACACATGAGTTTGCCATTGTTTTACATCAATTATAGGTAGGATACCAGGGGAAAATCTGAAATTTGAGCATATAGCAACAAGGTAGGGCACTGCTCATGGACATTGATATGCATTGTGGTGTAAAACCTTGTCTCGAACTATGCTATGGGGCTATGAACCCGTTAAATATAGGCATCACGCTGCCCCGGCCGCCGGCAGCGAGACGTCATACTCACAAATCTCACCTCAGCTCCATACTTATTCAAGCAATATGAAAGCCCACAAACATGAAGAAATATGTATATAAATGATTTGAATGCTATTTCTTCCAATAGGTGTAAAACAATAAGGAGCTAGTAAATACAGTATGATAAGGCATACAAACAGTGCTTGTCCGCCACAATGCAAACTAATTGGCATATATTTAAAACAAAGTTTGATAGCTTACTCTATAAAACATTAACAAACTTAGTCAAAAAAATTTGTATGAAGACAGTTTAGGTATTATCCTGCGGAAGGTCTGTGATAGCAAAGTATTTTGTGAAACCTGTATATTAAACCTTTCATTCAACGTGCATGTGCTAGAAATAACAAATATTAATGTCAACTGTAAAACATATGGCATAGAGTTAACAGTTCTGAGAGTCCATCTCTGATCACCCTGTGCAAGGGCAAGTCTCAACCCACGCCACATTTCAAGAAGCAAACTGAGCCTCTAAACACAGCAGCTGCCATTACTCAGAGGGTATGCACAGGCCCCAAAATGTATTTTTACTCACTGCAGATTCCTCTCGAGTGACCTTCTGCTTCAATAGGGACCCAAAGCTCATAAATCTTGCAATGTCTGCCTTTAATGTAGTGCACAGAAGCCCATAGGGTGACTGCACAGCGAGGATAAGTTGTACCCTGCGGTATGGCTGGGGGCCATCTATCAATGAGAGAGGTGCAGGAGAAAAGTGTAAAACACGCAGCTCACCACCAGTATCCGTCGCAGTGCCAACACACTGTTCCTCTGCTTCCACCGTGTCCACGAATAGTGGAAGGTGTTCCGATATTACCCTCTTGGCTGTCGGCTTTGGTAAGACAGTTGATGTGTCTGAGCTCCTCTGTACTGCGCTCTCAGCCGGGACACCCAGAGTAGGAGTTTATGTAGAGAGGGACTTGAAAGCTTCAGTTACTGCTTCTAGAAGGACTTCATTGTGGCGCACCAATAGTTCTGCCATCTGATTGAGAAAGACCGCAGCCATAGCCTCACACGTGTATTGCGCTAGAGGAGGTTAGAAACGGGGTTTCCAAATTTGTTAAGTATGGTTAAACTGCCATCAGTTGGGCAAAAGATACCTATCCCCAGGGATCTGTAGTAAGGCACTTGGGTCGGATTTTGAGTTTATTTAGGCCCTTGCGATATTGGAAAAGTTGGAGCCGTTCCCATCCGGCATCGAAGATGGTCGCCAGATTCACTCAACCACTTAGCAAGTATCAAGTGTTCTCAGATGAATGCAACCTCTCGTTACTCTCGATATAAGATGTCCAGGCTAGAGCTGATCGGTAGGCAGATTAGGGAAATCTAAGATGCTTTGGTTGCTTTTTTAAGGTAAATGAGCGGTAGAAGATAAAGGTTTTGTTCAGAGCTCATGGAATATGCGACCGCTCATCTACCCAGCTGGCTCCGCCCCCCCCACAGTCAAATTTTTAGGTTTTTTTTAAATGTACACTACTGTTACACCAGATATAGTTGCACTGGTGTGACACTGTGCCCTGGCAGGCCCTGAAACGCACACGTGGGAAAGAAACTGACTGCTATTATTCACAGTCAAAGTTTCTAGTTTTTTTTTTTTAACCCCTTAAAGGGCCATTAAACCCCAAAATTCTTTCACAATTCAGATATACAATACAATTTTAAACAACAGTCTCCAATTTACTTCAATTTATCTAATTTGCTGCAATCTTGTATATACTTTTGTTAAAGAAATAGCAATGCACATTGGTGAGCCAATCACATGAGGCATCTATTTGGCAGCCACCATCAGAAGCTACTGAGCATATCTAGATATGTTTTTCAGGAAAGAATATCAAGAGAATTAAGCAAATTAGATAATAGAAATAAATTAGATAGTTTGTTTTAAAATGTTATTCTCTATTCTGAATAATGAAAGGAAAAATGTGGGTTTAATGTCCCTTTAATGACCGAGGACGTACGCCCATACGTCCTCAGAAAAAAATACAGTTAACGCTCTGAGGACGTATGGCTTACGTCCTCGGTTTGGAAAGCAGCTGGAAGCGATCCTGATCGCTTCCAGCTGCTTTCTGGATATTGCAGGTTGCCACGATATCGAGGCATCCTGCAATATCATATTTTACCCCTCCGGTGCAGAGAGAGCCACTCTGTGGCCCTCTCTGCACCGGGCATCGATGGCCGCATTCGTTGGTGGGTGGGAGCTGAAGTGGGAGGAGGGTGGGTGGCCATCGATGCGGTCCTAGTCAGAGAGGGGGGCGGGAATCGCCGGGAGCGCGTGCGCATGCACGGGAGGAGGCGGTGGGTGCGTGCACGGGGAGGGAGCGGGTGGGAACTGCTACACTACAGAAAAAAATGTTTTTATAAGTGGGAGAAAGGGGTGCAAAATAGATCTGGGAGCGGGTGGGTGATTGGGTCTTGGGGGGGTAGCTACACTACAGAAAATATGAAATAAAAAATTAAAAAAAAAAACATTTTATTGCAAACTGGGTACTAGCAGACAGCTGCCAGTACCCAATATGGCCCCCAATTAAGGCAGAGGGGAGGGTTAGGAATGCTGTTTTTGGGGGGGGGGATAAGGGAGGGTTGGGGGCTAAGGGGGGGATCTTACACAACAGCATATGTAAATATGCTATAAATATATATATATATATATATATATATATATATAGTATATTTAAAAAAGATACCTTTTATTTTAGTACTGGCAGACTTTCTGCCAGTACTTAAGATGGCAGGCGACAATGTGGGTGGGGGAGGGAGAGAGTTATTTGGGAGGGATCAGGGGTCTGATGTGTCAGGTGGGAAGCTGATCTCTACACTAAAGCTAAAATTAACCCTGCAAGCTCCCTACAAGCTACCTAATTAACCCCTTCACTGCTGGCATAATTCAAAGTGTTGTGCGCAGTTGAATTTCGTGGCCTTCTAACAACCAAAAAGCAACGCCAAAAGCCATATATGTCTGCTATTTCCTGAACAAAGGGGATCCCAGATAAGCATTTACAACCATTTGTGCCATAATTGCACAAGCTGTTTGTAAATAATTTCAATAAGAAACCTAAAGTGTTGTGAAAAAGTTGACTATTTTTTTTAATTTGATCGCATTTGGCGGTGAAATGGTGGCATGAAATATACCAAAATGGGCCTAGATCAATACTTGGGGTGTCTACTACACTACACTAAAGCTAAAATTAACCCTACAAAGCTCCCTAATTAACCCCTGCACTGCTGAGCATAATACACGTGTGGTGCGCCAGCGGCATTTAGCGGCCTTCTAATTACCAAAAAGCAATGCCAAAGCCATATAGTCTGCCTATTTCTGAAAAAGGGGATCCCAGAGAAGCATTTACAACCATTTGTGCCATAATTGCACAAAAATGTTTGTAAATTATTTCAGTGAGAAACCTAAAATTTGGAAAAATGTAACGTTTTTTTTATTTGATCGCATTTGCGGGTGAAATGGTGGCATGAAATATACCAAAATGGGCCTAGATCAATACTTGGGGTTGTCTACTACACTACACTAAAGCTAAAATTAACCCTCAAAGCTCCCTACAAGCTCCCTAATTAACCCCTGCACTGCTGAGCATAATACACGTGTGGTGCGCAGCCGGCATTTAGCGCGCTTCTAATTACCAAAAAAGCAATGCCAAAGCCATATATGTCTCTATTTCTGAAAAAGGGATCCCAGAGAAGCATTTACAACCATTTGTGCCATAATTGCAACAAAGTTTGTAGAATTATTTCAGTGAGAAACCTGACAAATTTGAAAAAATGTAACGTTTTTTTTTATTTGATCGCATTTGGCGGTGAAATGGTGGCATGAAATATACCAAGATGGGCCTAGATCAATACTTTAGGTTGTCTACTACACTACACTAAAGCTAAAATTACCCAAAAAGCTCCCTACATGCTCCTAATTAACCCCTTCACTGCTGGACATAATACACGTGTGGTGCGCAGTAGCATTAAGGCAGCCTTCTAATTATCAAAAAGCACGTCAAAAGCCATATAATGTCTGCTATTTCTGAACAAAGGGATCCCAGAGAAAAATGTACAACCATTTATGCCATATATTGCACAAGCTATTTGTAAAAATTTCAGTGAGAAACCTAAAGTTTGTGAAAAAAATTGTGAAAAAGTGAACAATTTTTTTAATTAGATCGCATTTGGTGGTGAAATGGTGGCATGAAATATACCAAAAAGGGCCTAGATCAATACTTTGGGATGTCTTCTAAAAAAAATATATATATAAATGTCAATGGCTTTTCAGGGATTCCTGACAGATATCAGTGTTCCAATGTAACTAGCGCTAATTTTGAAAAAAAAAATGGTTTGGAAATAGCAAAGTGCTACTTGTATTTATGGCCCTATAACTTGCAAAAAAAGCAAAGAAACATGTAAACATTGGGTATTTCTAAACTCAGGACAAAATTTAGAAACTATTTAGCATGTGTGTTTTTTGGTGGTTTGTAGATGAGTAACAGATTTTGGGGGTCAAAGTTAGAATAAGTGTGTGTTTTTTTCCATTTTTTCCTCATATTTTATAAAAAAAAGTTTATAGTAAATTATAGGATATGATGAAAATAATGGTATCTTTAGAAAGTCCATTTAATGGTGAGAAAACGGTATATATATGTGTGGGTACAGTAAATGAGTAAGAGGAAAATTACAGCTAAACACAAACACTGCAGAAATGTAAAAATAGCCCTGGTCCCCAAACGGACAGAAAATGAAAAGTGCTGTGGTCATTAGGGGTTAATGTACACTACTGTTACAGATATGAGTTGCACTGGGGTGACCACTGTGCCCTGGCAGGCCCTGAAACGCACACGTGTGAAGGAAACTGACTTCTATTATTTCACAGTCAAAAAAGTGTTGTTGTTTTTTTTAAATGTACACTACTGTTACACCAGATATGAGTTGTACTGGTGTGACACTGTGCCCTGGCAGGCCCTGACATGCACACGTGTGAAGGAAACTGACTGCTATTATTTCACAGTCAAAAAAAGTGTTGTTATTTTTAAATGTACACTAATGTACACCAGATATGAGTGGTGGTACTGACAAGTGGGCACAGTATACGCTGTAAGCCTGACACACCACGCTGGCAGGCAGGCAACTGCAATTAGATTACACAGGAAAAAAAAAAAAGCAGACTGATGTTCTAGCCCTAAAAAGGGCTTTTTGGGGTGCTGTCCTTAGAGCAGAGATCAGATGAGTCCTTCAGGACTAATAGTGGACACTGAATACACTAGCCTAGCTATTCGATTTCCCTATTAAATCAGCAGCAGCTACACTGTCCCTCCTCTCACTAAGAATGCAGCTTCCAAATGAATCTAAAATGGATGCTGTCCAGGAGGTGGGAGGGTCTGCTGCTGATTGGCTGGAATGTGTCTGCTGACTGTGAGGTACAGGGTCAAGTTTACTCAATGATGACGAATAGGGGGTGGACCGAACATCGCATATGTTCGCCCCGCCGAGGCGAACGCGAACATGCTATGTTCCGCCGGGAACTATTCGCGACATCACTAGTTAGCAATATATACAATTATTTGCTTGCTTAATCTTTATTCTCCTGCTGTTCTTTTTTTTCCCCCACAGTCCAGAGAGTCTCACTAGTACCCACTATTTACAGCTTAGTTACTGTTCAAATGTTTAATAAGTGTCCACAATAAATGTAGGCTCCACGTGTCTAGCAGAGCTGTAATGGCCCACCAGCTGATTGACAAAGATACATAAAAAAGGTATCTGGTTTTCTTAATCTCGTTTAGATAAGGGTACTTTCTTTAAGGAGCGCCTGCTAGCAATAGAGCTGAGGGTTAAATAAGGATTCTGTTTGATTGCTATAAGTTCTTGGCACAGTGCTGCATATATGTAGAGAAAGAGATTGAAAAATGGCATTTCGCGCCACAACTAAGGGAGCACCAGGCTGTGTAACACTCTAGGTAAATATCCTAGTCACCACATAAAGTTTATGCTGCAAGTGTGGGGATATTTAAACTTTAAGAACTTTGGGCTATATAAAGAATGGTCAGTGCCTGTCCAGCCGCTACTCACTGTTATTATTGTTGAACCAGATTGGGTAAGATTCTTAGCCCGGCGTCTTAAGTGCAGCTCTGCTTGTTGTTGTAATGAGCTTAGCAGAGCTCCGGAGGCGGATCCCCGACCCTCCGGAGCTAATGATGGTGTGCTGCAGCTGTCGCTATGTCAGATATATTTTCCGTTTGCCGGGAATTCTATCAAAGCGTGGTTTCTCTGAGTCTAGAAAGCCTGTCACCAGGAAGATCTATCATAAGATTTGGCACAAATATCTTTATTGGTGTGAATCCAAAGGTTACTTGTGGAGTAAGATTAGGATTCCTAGAATATTGTCTTTTCTCCAAGAAGGTTTGGAGAAGGGATTATCTGCTAGTTTATAGTGGCGACAATGTCGGGGAGCGGCAGATTAGGGGTTAATAAATGTATTATAGTGTTTGCGATGGCGGGAGGGCCTCGGTTTAGGGGTTAATATGTAGTTTATGGGTGTTAGTGTACTTTTTAACACTTTAGTTATGAGTTTTGACTTTAGATGGCGTTACGGATCTTGTCAGTTTAGGTTGTACCGCTCACTTTTTGGCCTCCCAGGCAAACTCCTAATACCGGCGCTATGGGAGTCCCATTGAAAAATTATGTGACAGGCTAAAAAGGTGTGCGGTACACCTATACCTACAGCGTTAGGGAAAAAGCAGCATTATGGGCCATAACGTTGCTTTTTCAATTATAAGACAAACTCGTAATTTAGCTGTAAGTTAGATGCTTACACTACACAATAATAGCAATTACAGTTGACCGAGGTGGAAGTGAAAGTGCACATTTAAAGTCACTAAGGTCCTCAGTAAGACCCATTGCACTGACAATGTTTATCAATGGAGTTTCCATGGCATGTGCTGGATTTTGTACACCTGTTACAAAAGATAACACCCACTGGTGCTAACATTGCTAGAATAGCTCCACAAAACTGCTTGTTCCCTACCACCAACAACAAATCAATCACAGAATCACAAAAAAAAATATGGGCGCCCAAAAGGCAAATCTAGAGGAGAATCAAGCTACAAAGCACATAAATCAGAACATAATAAGTGCAGGAGCTATTCTATAAATGTATTCAGTATGGCATAAATTAAAGATAATGAAAATAAGTGAAACAATATAAAAGATAAATGTTTAATAAAAATCAAGAGTAAAAAGCAGCTCAGATAACAAATGGATATCCCAAATAATCACGCAATCTAAAATATCCAAAGCACAGGTGCCCAATATTAAATGCTCATTATTAAAAGCTCAATATTAAAAGCTCAGTATTAAAGGCTCAATGTTAAAAGTTGACACTGTTAAGCAATAGAACAAATACTAAAATAATAATAAGTTGTGCATAGAAAATCTCTGCTGCAGACAGAGATTCAATTCAAAGTTCACAAGAAAAGTATTGCAATTATGTAATGGATATTTCCTCATCCAGCGTTTGTTCCAACACGCTGGTTAGTGCGCACCAGGAAAAGGGTCCTAACGTACCTTGGGTTAACTCTGGAACTCCACGTTATTTGTATCATTAAAACTGGTGTAGAATCATATCTTAAGCTCTGGGAATACTAATGGTATGAACACGGGAGGGAGAAAGCCGCCAAGCTCCTCTCCCCTGTACTTCCTGGAAACCTCCTACAGCTGAGTATGACAAATTCACTTGATGCAGCCATAGTGTCCCTGTTCTGGACACAATGGATTGAAGTTACAGCAATGCGTTTCGGCTCATGTAGAGCCTTTCAAGCAAATCTACAATCCAGTGGCATCCTCCTCTTTAAATACCCAATTTAGGCTATTAAAGTGACAGGCACTTTTTATGTCTTAATGGCATTTGTATATTATAGCCATTTCAATGATAGCTAGATTGGGTGTCCGCAGTGATATATCTCACCTTTTAGTATCTAAACAATTGAAAATTGTAGTTTTACTTCTGGCAATATAAAACCTTCACTCATTACTAGTGCTTCATTTCAAAACTAATTGAAAAACATTTTGCAAGCCATTTAAAATATTATATATTTTTTATCTTATCATAAACATTTGTATTAAAACTATAAAAAAATAGCAGACATTCTGGTCTTGCTCATGCTTAAGCTATTGACACATCCTAATATGAGCTGCTGTTTACTCTTGATTTTTATTAAACATTTATCTTTTATATTGCTGTAACTTCATATCTTAAGCTCTGGGAATACTAATGGTATGAACACGGGAGGGAGAAAGCCACCAAGCTCCTCTCCCCTGTACTTCCTGGAAACCTCCTACAGCTGAGTATGACAAATTCACTTGATGTAGCATAGTGTCCTGTTCTGGACACAATGGGATGAAGTTACAGCATTGCGTTTCGGCTCATGTAGAGCCTTTGTCAAGCCAATCTACAATCCATTGGCATCCTCCTCTTTAAATACCCATTTAGGCTATTAAAGTGACAGGCACTTTTTATGTCTTAATGGCATTTGTATATTATAGCCATTTCAATGATAGCTAGATTGGGTGTCTGCAGTGATATATCTCACCTTTTAGTATCTAAACAATGGAACATTGTAGTTTTACTTCTGGCAATATAAAACCTTTCACTCATTACTAGTGCTTCATCTCAAAACTAATTGAAAAACATTTTGCAGCAATTTAAAATATATATATTTTTTATCTTATCATAAACATTTGTATTAAAACTATAAAAAAATAGCAGACATTCTGGTCTTGCTCATGCTTAAGCTATTGACACATCCTAATATGAGCTGCTGTTTACTCTTGATTTTTATTAAACATTTATCTTTTATATTGTTTCACTTATTTTCATTATCTTTATTTTATGCTATACTGAATACATTTATAGAATAGCCCTGCACTTATTATGTTCTGCTTTATGTGCCTTTTTGTAGCTTGATTCTCCTCTAGATTTGCCTTTTTGGGCGCCCACATTGTTTCTGTGATTTTGTACACCTGTTAGCAATGGGTGTGGCTGAAATCTAAAGTGACAATTATAATGGATTTTTGTACAGATTTGCATATTTTAATAAAGGGATATTAAAGTCATTATTTTACGTTGTTTATCTAAATGTGGGATGTTCCGGAAACACAATCATTTTGAGCTCCATTTATCAAGCTTTGATAGCAGTTTGGGAACCCTTGGGTGCAGGCAAATTCATGTAAGTTTGTAACCACAAGTTAGGAAGCAACAGTTTAAAGACTGCCGATTCTAACCTTTCTGCAACCTTGAGTTGGCAGAGTTAAATCATCCAGACTGATCTGCCTAACATGTTCTGCTCTCTTACGATTGGTTGTGCAAGAGCAAGGTACAGGCTTGCACAAGTACTTGCTTGAACAATGTTAATTGCATGTAGAGTTTTCTTTATGTTACAGTTCCAAAATAGAAATACTCTTCAGCCAATTATTGTCAAACCTCCAGAAAGGAACATGCTTTCTGTTAGGCTTGAAGTTACACCATAAACAGAAAAAAATAGGTTCATGGGCATGTTTAATCATTGTTTTAAACATTTTGATTTTCTTAAATGGAAGGCACCACTGCTTGTAGAACCTTTCTCCCAAAAATAGCCTCCGAAGAAGCAAAAGTATTGAATTTGGAAAATTTGGAAAAAGTATGAAGCGAAGACCAAGTCGCCACCTTACAAATCTGTTCAACAGAAGCATCATTTTTAAAAGCCCATGTGGAAGCCACAGCTCTAGTAGAATGAGCAGTAATTATTTCAGGAGGCTGCTGTCCAGCAGTCTCATAGGCCAAACGGATGATGCTTTTCAGCCAAAAGGAAAGAGAGGTAGCCGTAGCCCTTTGACCTCTCCGTTTACCAGAATAAACAACAAACAATGAAGATGTTTGACGGAAATCTTTAGTTGCTTGTAAGTAGAACTTTAAAGCACGAACCACATCAAGATTGTGTAACAGACGTTCCTTCTTTGATGAAGGATTAGGACACAGAGAAGGAACAACAATCTCTTGATTGATATTCTTATTAGAAACAACCTTAGGAAGAAACCCAGGTTTGGTACGCAAAACCACCTTATCTGCATGGAAAACAAGGTAAGGGGAATCACATTGTAAAGCAGATAGCTCAGAAACTCTTTGAGCCGAAGAGATAGCTACTAAAAACAAAACTTTCCAAGATAGAAGCTTAATATCTATGGAATGCATAGGTTCAAACGGAACCCCTTGAAGAACATTAAGAACTAAGTTTAGGCTCCATGGCGGAGCAACAGGTTTAAATACAGGCTTGATTCTGACCAAAGCCTGACTAAATGCTTGAACGTCTGGGACATCTGCCAGACGTTTGTGTAGTAGAATAGACAAAGCAGATATTTGTCCTTTTAGGGAACTAGCAGATAATCCCTTCTCCAAACCTTCTTGGAGAAAAGACAATATTCTAGGAATCCTAATCTTACTCCACAAGTAACCTTTGGATTCACACCAATAAAGATATTTGCGCCAAATCTTATGATAGATCTTCCTGGTGACAGGCTTTCTAGCCTGAATCAGGGTATCAATGACCGACTCAGAGAAACCACGCTTTGATAGAATCAGGCGTTCAATCTCCAAGCAGTCAGATGCAGAGAAATTAGATTTGGATGCGTGAACGGACCTTGGATTAGAAGGTCCCGCCTCATTGGCAGAGTCCACGGTGGAACCAAGGACATGTCCACTAGGTCTGCATACCAAATCCTGCGTGGCCAAGCAGGTGCTATCAGAATTACCGAAGCTCTCTCCTGCTTGATTCTGGCAACCAGACATGGGAGGAGAGGAAATGGTGGAAATACATAGTCCAGATTGAAGGACCAAGGCACTGCTAGAGCATCTATCAGTACCGCCTTGGGATCCCGGGACCTGGACCCGTAACAAGGAAGTTTGGCATTCTGACGAGACGCCATGAGATCAAATTCTGGTGTGCCCCATAGTTGAATAAGCAGGGCAAATACCTCCGGATGGAGTTCCCACTCCCCCGGATGAAAAGTCTGACGACTTAGAAAATCCGCATCCCAGTTCTCTACCCCTGGGATGTGGATTGCTGAGAGATGGCAAGAGTGATCCTCTGCCCACCGGATTATTTTGGTTACCTCCATCATCGCTAGAGGACTCCTTGTTCCTCCTTGATGATTGATATAAGCTACAGTCGTGATGTTGTCCGACTGAAATCTGATGAATTTGGCTGCAGCAAGCTGAGACCACGCCTGAAGCGCATTGAATATCGCTCTCAGTTCTAGAATGTTTATCGGGAGGAGAGCGTCCTCCCAAGACCATAAGCCCTGTGCTTTCAGGGAGTTCCAGACTGCACCCCAGCCTAGCAGGCTGGCATCTGTCGTTACAATGAGCCACTCTGGCCTGCGGAAACACATTCCCTGAGACATGTGGTCCTGAGACAACCACCAGAGAAGAGAGTCTCTGGTCCCCTTGTCCAGATGCAGTTGAGGAGATAAATCTGCATAATCCCCATTCCACTGTTTGAGCATGCATAGTTGCAGTGGTCTGAGTTGTAGGCGGGCAAAGGAACTATGTCCATTGCCGCTACCATGAGTCTGATTACCTCCATACACTGAGCCACTAATGGCCGAGGAATGGAATGAAGAGCTCGGCAAGTGGTTAAGTTTTAATTTTCTGACCTCCGTCAGAAATATTTTCATTTCTACCGAGTCTATCAGAGTCCCTAGGAAGGAAACTCTTGTAAGAGGGAAGAGAGAACTCTTTTTTATGTTCACCTTCCACCTGTGAGCTCTCAGAAAAGCCAACATGATGTCCGTGTGAGACTTGGCTAGCTGGAAAGTCGACGCCTGAATTAAGATGTCGTCTAGATAAGGCGCCACTGCTATGCCCGTGGTCACAGAACCGCCAGAAGGGACCCTAGCACTTTTGTGAAAATTCTGGGAGCCATGGCCAACCCGAAGGGAAGGGCCAAAAACTGGTAATGCCTGTTTAGAAAGGCGAATCTGAGAAATTTATGATGATCTCTGTGAATAGGGATGTGTAGATACGCATCCTTTAAGTCCACGGTAGTCATATATTGACCCTCCTGGATCAATAATCTTGAATGATGGAACCTTGAGGAACTTGTTTAGAATTTTGAGATCCAAGATTGGTCTGAAAGTTCCCTCTTTTTTGGGAACCACAAACAGGTTTGAATAAAACCCTAGCCCCTGTTCCTCTATTGGGACTGGGCGGATCACCCCCATGGTATGTAGGTCTTCTACACAGCGTAAGAACGCCTCTCTCTTTGTCTGGTTTACAAACAATCGAGAAATGTGAAATCTCCCCCTTGGAAGGGAGTCTTTGAATTCCAGAAGATACCCCTGGGACACAATTTTTAAAGCCCAGGGATTGTAAACATCTCTCGCCCAAGCCTGAGCGAGGAGAGAGAGTCTGCCCCTACTAGATCCGGTCCCGGATTGGGGGCTACCCCTTCATGCTGTTTTAGAAGCAGCTGCAGGCTTCTTGGTCTGTTTACCCTTGCTCCAAGCCTGGTTAGGTCTCCAGACTGACTTGGATTGGGCAAAATTTCCCCTCTTGTTTTGCAGTAGAGGAAGCTGAAGTGGGACAACTCTTAAAGTTCCAAAAGGAACAAAAATTATTCTGTTTGGTCCTCATCTTACTTGATCTATCCTGAGGGAGGGCATGACCTTTCCCTCCAGTGATGTCTGAAATAATCTCTTTCAGTTCAGGCCCGAATAGGGTCTTACCTTTGAAAGGAATGTTCAAAAGTTTAGATTTAGATGACACATCAGCAGACCAGGACTTAAGCCATAACGCCCTGCGTGCTAAAATGGCAAAACCTGAATTCTTTGCCGCTAATTTAGCCAGTTGAAATGCTGCATCTGCAATAAAAGAATTAGCCAACTTAAGGGCCTTAATTCTGTCCATAATCTCCTCTAATGGAGTCTCCATTTGAAGAGCCTCCTCTAGAGCCTCAAACCAGAAAGCAGCAGCAGTCGTTACAGGAACAATGCATGCAATAGGTTGGAGAGAAAAACCTTGATGAACAAAAATTTTCTTCAAGAGACCCTCTAATTTTTTATCCATAGGATCTTTGAAAGCACAACTGTCTTCGATAGGTATAGTTGTACACTTAGACAGAGTAGAAATAGCTCCCTCCACCTTAGGAACTGTCTGCCATGAGTCCCTTATGGTGTCAGATATGGGAAACATTTTCTTAAAAACAGGAGGGGGAGTGGACGGAATACCTGGTCTATCCCACTCCTTAGCAATAATATTCACAATCCTCTTAGGGACTGGAAAAACATCAGTGTAAACAGGAACCTCTAAGTATCTATCCACAATTTCTCTGGGACCACTATAGGGTCACAATCATCTAGAGTTGCTAATACCTCCCTAAGCAATAAGCGGAGGTGTTCAAGCTTAAATTTAAAGGCCGTCATATCAGAATCTGTCTGAGGAAGCGTCTTTCCTGAATCAGAAATTTCTCCCTCAGATAACAAATCCCTCACCCCTTCAGAGCATTGTGAGGGCATATCAGATACGGCTACTAAAGCATGAGACGGCTCAGCATTTTTCCTTAACTCAGATCTGTCCCGCTTTTCTTGTAAACCAGGCAGTTTGGATAAAACCTCTGTGAGGGTTGTATTCATAACTGTGGCCATGTCTTGTAAAGTAAATGAATTTGATGCACTAGAGGTACTTGGCGTCACTTGTGCGGGCATTGCTGGTTGTGACACTTGGGGAGAGCTAGATGGCGAACCCTCATTTGCTTCTGACTGAGAATCATCTATTGCTCTATTTTTAAGTGCTAATATATGTTCTTTATAATTTATAGACATATCAGTACAATTGGGACACATTCTAAGAGGGGATTCCACAATGGCTTCCAAACATATTGAACAAGGATTTTCCTTGGTGTCAGACATGTTAAACAGGCTAGTAATGTAACAAGCAAGCTTGGAAAACACTGTAATCAAAGTAAATAACACTTAGAAATAAAACGGTACTATGCCTTTAAGAGAAAAAAAGCTGCACAAGTTCTGCAAAACAGTGTTAAAAAGCAGTAAACTTAACAAAATTTTTACGTAATATCTTACAGCCTTAGTAACTTTGCACAGCTATGCAAATAAACAATTAACCCCTTAATGGCAAAACCGGATTGAAAAAACGTCCAAACCGGTAAAAAAGACGTTTAGCACCTTGCCACAGCTCTGCTGTGGTGCCTACCTGCCCTTCAGAACGATTTGTGGGGAAAAAACATCCTTTACAGCCCTCAAACACAGCAGGAACCACTGGAGAAGCAGTTGTATGTCTCTTAGGAAAAGAAACTGTGCAACTGAGGTGCGAAAATAGGCCCCTCCCAACTCACTCAATGTTTTGAGGCCTATTAGAAAAACACCTGAGTGTCTCTTAATTAACCATGTGGGTTAAAAAAACCCTAAAACAGCCACAATGACCCCTTTAGTCCCTTCAAAAAAACGTTATAATTGCATCATTTACTGAACAAACAAAAAAGTTTTTTCCTAACAGTGTCACCAGTAACTTATGAGCCCTTCAAGCAAGCTTAAATTCCTATCCAAGTGTCTGAATACAGCTTACCCTTTCCTCATGGGGATATTGCCAGCCTTTTCTAGAAATAACATAGTCTGTCTAGAAAAATATAGACTGAACATACCTCATATGCAGCTCAGCATGCAAACCGTTCCCCCAACTGAAGTTTTCCTGTACTCTTCAGCCCTTGTGAGAACAACAGTGGATCTTAGTTACAAAGTGCTAAGATCATAATCCTCCTTGCAGAAATCTTCATCCCTTTTCTGCCAGAGAGTAAATAGTACACACCGGTACCATTTAAAATAACAAACTTTTGCTTGAGAAATAAAAAAACTAACATTTTTGTCACCACACTCGCTCTGCCCTTTCTAGTTTCTTAGAGTAGGCAAAGAGAATGACTGGGGGTGGAGCTAAGAGGGGAGCTATATAGACAGCTCTGCTGTGGGTGCTCTCTTTGCCACTTCCTGATGGGAAGGAGAATATCCCACAAGTAAGGATGAATCTGTGGACTCGATACATCTTACAAGAGAAAGCAGGGGTAGAATAAGACATGCTCAGACCATAATTCTAGAGAAAATAAATATGGCACTGTACTTTAGTTATCTGTCATAAAATATTACAGTAGAAGTTTTTGCTAGGAATAATATTTGAATCAAGCTAATTTATATATTTACTTTATTTCTTACCTCTTTTATTATTTTTGCTTGCAGTTCTTAATTTGTTTGACATACAGGGGCAGTGTCCTTCACACTTCACTGAGATCTGCTTACCAGAAATGCATGCTTGATATTCTAGTTTACACTGTAATGAAAATAAAAAAAGAGAAAATAAATGCTTTCAATACATTCCATCATTATTTTCTATATGCCTGTAATTGTATTATCATTTTTGTGGAATTCTGTGAATAGAAGGCGTTTTACAATGTCAGAGCTTATAAAATAATGGCTTGTCTTGAAAACAGCAATTGTAGAATCATTGCATGTTTTACTTTGTGTCATTTTAAAGCTGTTCTTTTAAGAAGTTTTAATCTATTTTAAAGCAATATTAAAATGTAGTTAAAAAAAGTAGTTTATCTAAATTTTCAAACGCAAAACTGCATCATCATTTTTGAAAAACATTGTTTTTGTTTGATGTCAAATTCTGTTCTATTGTCTATATTTATAGGGATAGTAAACACCTTGAGGTTTTTATATCAATTATTTATTTATGTATAATAAAACAACTTGCAGCATACTTTATTTGAATTTTATTTGATACGTTATTAATTTTGCCCCCTTTCCTGGTAATTTAGCTCTAACAATTGGGAACATAAAATGCAGCCTTCTGACTTCCAAAGGCTAACCATGCAACATATTTTCCCCTAATTAGCTTTATCTGATAACAACTGTAAAACAATGTACTATATATAAACATTATGACAGTGGCTAACCTTGTTACCTGGATTGGCTCCTCCAAATAAGCAAATGGAGTTGCTTTTGATAAAAATTGTAGTAAAATATAATATTTAATGTATATATATATATATATATATATATATATATATATATATATATATATATATATATATATATATATATATGTGTGTGTGTGTGTGTGTGTCCTTGGCTTACAATGTGTTTATGGTCCCTTTAAAGGGATATTAAATTCAAAAGAAAAAAAAGCCTTGTCATGTATTTTCATTATTTATTTTTCATGTAGATTAATCTTGATATTATGTCTTTTTTTCCATTGCCCCCAGAGAAGCTGGAATGGATTCAGACAACTTCAGAACCCTGACTTGGAGCTGCACTCTGATATCTTGGTTGCGCAGAAGCTCATCAAATTGACCTGAGCAAAACATACAAGATAAAAATACTCAACAGGGTTTTCAAATAGTTTGTCCCTGGGTTACAAAACAATGCACATTATACTAAAAAAAAAATAAGTGTTAAATAAATTTTAAACATTTTTTTTTTGCATACAGCTCATTTTACATTTTTCATATATATTGTGCATATAAAAATGATTTGATTGACACATTCTCTTGCCTGTGATATGTGTGTCACTACCGATGTAGAAAGATTTATCTTCTGTTTAAACACATTGCCACTGTATTACATTCTTTAAAAATAAGACTTTTTGAAAGACAACTAAATGTATTTTCCACAAAAAAAGATGTCTTTCTTTAATCACTGCGAGCCTTCTGTTAATGTCATTTTAATATAACATTCGTATAAAAACATGCATCGAAATACTGCTACACTTTGGATATTACAAGCTAATACTTCCACCTCAGAACATTAAATAAATGTAAGTAGTTGTAATTTATTGCATTCTTACTTCAACAGCTCAATATATTTATTTCCTGTGTGATCTCAGTCTCTGGATACGCTTAAAATGTTAACCTCTTGATTAAATCAATAACAGATAGCTAAAAATAGAAAATACCAATGCAGATAAAAGCTAAGTTTGTGTTTCACATCTGTTAACATAAAATGAAATCAAACAGCAACTTGTATAATTAAATAACTCTACTGATTACACAATTATTGTGCGCCTTATAAAATGCTGGTGTAGTGGTGAGACAATGGAAGTTGCCTGTGGCCAGCTTCCTTTTATTCTGGAGCAAGAAAGAATGTTCTACTTATATCTCCAGGAGACACAATCCTTATAAACTCCCTTTTCCATTTTACGGGTAGATTACAAGTGGCAGGCTATTAAGCGCTCAAGCTCGAGTGATAAATTCGCTAGAATAAGCTTTTTTCGCTCGTTGGGTAGCACAAGTATTAGTTGAAAGTAAAAGGTTTTTGCACAAGCACTACCCCGACTTGTGCAAAAAGCCGAACTTTGAATATTGTGTCAGCGTTAATGTATTCCTCCACTGACTTCAATGAAGCACAAAAAAAATAAAAAAAAATTCAAACACCCTATCTCATGAGCAAACCCGATCGGGTTTCCTTAAGTGCGTGAACTCAATATGAAATATGAATATATCAAATTCCAATGTTGTTCACAGAGCAGAATATTTTCTATTTATTCTTAATATATATATATATATATATATATATATATATATATATATATATATATATATATATATATATATATACATACACATACACACTGGTTGTTTAGTATATATATAATTATGATTATTTATACGTAAAGATATATACAGATATATATAGAAATATCTATTTATAAATACTTTGAACATAGTCATCTATGTGAAGAACATTGGAATGTTAAATATTTACAGTGAATACACATTCAAATACTTAAATATAAATATTGCATAAATATAATTTTTCATGTTTTCAGCTAGTTTACTCCAAAAGGCTCCAATGCACTTATTTATATACAATATATATATATATATATATATATATATATATATATATATATATATATATATATATATATATATATATATATACATTTATGAGTTTTATGTGTATATATGTACATACATATAAACATATACAGGGAGTGCAGAATTATTAGGCAAGTTCTATTTTTGAGGATTAATTTTATTATTGAACAACAACCATGTTCTCAATGAACCCAAAAAACTCATTAATATCAAAGCTGAATAGTTTTGGAAGTAGTTTTTAGTTTGTTTTTAGTTTTAGCTATTTTAGGGGGATATCTGTGTGTGCAGGTGACTATTACTGTGCATAATTATTAGGCAACTTAACAAAAAACAAATATATACCCATTTCAATTATTTATTTTTACCAGTGAAACCAATATAACATCTCAACATTCACAAATATACATTTCTGACATTCAAAAACAAAACAAAAACAAATCAGTGACCAATATAGCCACCTTTCTTTGCAAGGACACTCAAAAGCCTGCCATCCATGGATTCTTTCAGTGTTTTGATCTGTTCACCATCAACATTGCGTGCAGCAGCAACCACAGCCTCCCAGACACTGTTCAGAGAGGTGTACTGTTTTCCCTCCTTGTAAATCTCACATTTGATGATGGACCACAGGTTCACAATGGGGTTCAGATCAGGTGAACAAGGAGGTCATGTCATTAGATTTTCTTCTTTTATACCCTTTCTTGCCAGCCACGCTGTGGAGTACTTGGACGCGTGTGATGGAGCATTGTCCTGCATGAAAATCATGTTTTTCTTGAAGGATGCAGACTTCTTCCTGTACCACTGCTTGAAGAAGGTGTCTTCCAGAAACTGGCAGTAGGACTGGGAGTTGAGCTTGACTCCATCCTCAACCCGAAAAGGCCCCACAAGCTCATCTTTGATGATACCAGCCCAAACCAGTACTCCACCTCCACCTTGCTGGCGTCTGAGTCGGACTGGAGCTCTCTGCCCTTTACCAATCCAGCCATGGGCCCATCCATCTGGCCCATCAAGACTCACTCTCATTTCATCAGTCCATAAAACCTTAGAAAAATCAGTCTTGAGATATTTCTTGGCCCAGTCTTGACGTTTCAGCTTGTGTGTCTTGTTCAGTGGTGGTCGTCTTTCAGCCTTTCTTACCTTGGCCATGTCTCTGAGTATTGCACACCTTGTGCTTTTGGGCACTCCAGTGATGTTGCATCTCTGATATATGGCCAAACTGGTGGCAAGTGGCATCTTGGCAGCTGCACGCTTGACTTTTCTCAGTTCATGGGCAGTTATTTTGCGCCTTGGTTTTTCCACACGCTTCTTGCGACCCTGTTGACTATTTTGAATGAAACGCTTGATTGTTCGATGATCACGCTTCAGAAGCTTTGCAATTTTAAGAGTGCTGCATCCCTCTGCAAGATATCTCACTATTTTTGACTTTTTTGAGCCTGTCAAGTCCTTCTTTTGACCCATTTTGCCAAAGGAAAGGAAGTTGCCTAATAATTATGCACACCTGATATAGGGTGTTGATGTCATTAGACCACACCCCTTCTCATTACAGAGATGCACATCACCTAATATGCTTAATTGGTAGTAGGCTTTCGAGCCTATACAGCTTGGAGTAAGACAACATGCATAAAATGGGTGATGTGGTCAAAATACTCATTTGCCTAATAATTCTGCACTCCCTGTATATATATATATATATATATATATATATATATATATATATATATATATATATATATATATATATATATATATATATATATATATATATATATATATATATATATATATACAGGTAGCCCTCAGTTTACGTCGAGGTTAGGTTCCAGAAGGAATGGTTGTAAATCGAAACCGTTGTAAATTGAAACCCAGTTTATAATGTAAGTCAATGGGAAGTGAGGGAGTTAGGTTCCAGGCCCCTCTCAAAATTGTCATAAGTAACACCTAATACATTATTTTTAAAGCTTTGAAATGAAGACTTTAAATGCTGAACAGCATTATAAACCTAATAAAATAATCACACAACACAGAATATATAATTAAACTAAGTTAAATAAACAAAAACATTTGATAAACAGCATTATAAACCTAATAAAATAATCACACAACACAGACTTTACTTGCATTTTTCTGCAAACAGTTCTTTCTATGCATTCCAATCTGGACTGATTTATAGAAAGGAAGGTCTTGTTCCTTTGAAATCTGCTTGATAGCTCAAGTCTGGTTAAACTGATTAATTTCAGCTTCCTTGGCTTACATATATTTGCTGCAACACAAGCGGACAGCTCCACCTACTGGCTATTTTAATCAATGCACTGCTTCTCAATGCTTTTCAATAGCAGTCACATGTTAGTATGGTGGTTTTTAGTTTAGTTTAGTAGTTTTTAGTTTGTTTTTAGTTTTAGCTATTTTAGGGGGATATCTGTGTGTGCAGGTGACTATTACTGTGCATAATTATTAGGCAACTTAACAAAAAACAAATATATACCCATTTCAATTATTTATTTTTACCAGTGAAACCAATATAACATCTCAACATTCACAAATATACATTTCTGACATTCAAAAACAAAACAAAAACAAATCAGTGACCAATATAGCCACCTTTCTTTGCAAGGACACTCAAAAGCCTGCCATCCATGGATTCTTTCAGTGTTTTGATCTGTTCACCATCAACATTGCGTGCAGCAGCAACCACAGCCTCCCAGACACTGTTCAGAGAGGTGTACTGTTTTCCCTCCTTGTAAATCTCACATTTGATGATGGACCACAGGTTCACAATGGGGTTCAGATCAGGTGAACAAGGAGGTCATGTCATTAGATTTTCTTCTTTTATACCCTTTCTTGCCAGCCACGCTGTGGAGTACTTGGACGCGTGTGATGGAGCATTGTCCTGCATGAAAATCATGTTTTTCTTGAAGGATGCAGACTTCTTCCTGTACCACTGCTTGAAGAAGGTGTCTTCCAGAAACTGGCAGTAGGACTGGGAGTTGAGCTTGACTCCATCCTCAACCCGAAAAGGCCCCACAAGCTCATCTTTGATGATACCAGCCCAAACCAGTACTCCACCTCCACCTTGCTGGCGTCTGAGTCGGACTGGAGCTCTCTGCCCTTTACCAATCCAGCCATGGGCCCATCCATCTGGCCCATCAAGACTCACTCTCATTTCATCAGTCCATAAAACCTTAGAAAAATCAGTCTTGAGATATTTCTTGGCCCAGTCTTGACGTTTCAGCTTGTGTGTCTTGTTCAGTGGTGGTCGTCTTTTAGCCTTTCTTACCTTGGCCATGTCTCTAAATATTGCACACCTTGTGCTTTTGGGCACTCCAGTGATGTTGCAGCTCTGAAATATGGCCAAACTGGTGGCAAGTGGCATCTTGGCAGCTGCACGCTTGACTTTTTTCAGTTCATGGGCAGTTATTTTGCGCCTTGGTTTTTCCACACGCTTCTTGGAATACAGATGGAATACACCCAAGGGTGTTAAGTGAACTTAGCACTGTTATAGACAAACCTTTACTCTTAATTTTTCAAGACTCATTATCCTCAGGCATGGTACCCCAGGATTGGCGTAAAGCTGATGTGGTGCCACTCTTCAAAAAGGGAAGCAGGGATGATCCAGGAAGCTATAGACCAGTTAGTCTGACATCAATAGTGGGGAAGATATTTGAAGGGATTATAAGGGATTATATTGATGAGCATATTCGTGTAAACAAGATTATGAGTTCTAATCAGCATGGCTTTAGGAGAAATAGATCATGTCAAACTAATCTAATTAGATTCTACGAGGAAGTAAGTAAAAATATAGATAAAGGGGAATCAGTTGATGTGATATACTTAGATTTTGCAAAGGCATTTGATACAGTGCCACATGAGAGATTAATGCACAAAATTAAGGGACTGGGAATAGCTGAAAATGTTAGCTCATGGATAAATAACTGGATAAAAGATAGGGAGCAACGAGTAGCAGTAAATGGATCATACTCAGATTGGACAAAGGTAATCAGTGGCGTCCCCCAGGGATCAGTACTGGGCCCTGTTCTTTTTAATATTTTTATAAATGACTTGGAGCAAGGATTAAATAGCGACATCTCTATTTTTGCAGATGATACTAAGTTAAGTAAGGTCATTAGGTCAGAGCAGGATGAACTCTCTTTGCAAAGGGATTTGCTAAAATTAGAACTATGGGCAAGTGAATGGAAAATGAGATTTAATACGGAAAAATGTAAGGTTCTACATTTTGGAAGTAAAAATAAGCAGGCTATGTATTTTTTAAATGGGACAAGACTTAGCCAAACACAGGAGGAAAGGGATTTGGGAGTAGTAATAGATAACAAGCTAAAGATGAGTGCACAATGCAGGGCAGCGGCTTCAAAGGCTAATAAAATACTAGCATGTATTAAAAGAGGCATTGATTCAAGGGAGGAAAGCATAATTCTGTCATTATATAAAGCCCTGGTAAGACCTCACCTTGAGTTTGGAGTGCAGTTCTGGGGACCGATTGCTAAAAAAGATATTGCAGAACTAGAAAAAGTTCAGAGAAGGGCCACAAAGCTAATAAGGGGATTGGAGAAATTAACCTATGAGGAGAGGGTAGCCAAACTGGGTCTGTTCTCTTTAGAAAAAAGGCGCTTGAGAGGTGACATGATTACTTTATATAAATATATTCAAGGCCCATATACAGAGATGGCAGAAGCTCTTTTTATTCCAAGAAAATTGGTTCTGACAAGAGGTCATAATTTAAGGTTGGAGGAAAGGAGATTTAATCTCCTGCAATGGAAACGTTTTTTCACTGTAAGAGCAATAAAATTGTGGAACTCATTACCAAAGGAGGTAGTGAATGCCAATACCATAGATACATTTAAAAATAGTCTGGATAAATTTCTGTATATAAACAAAATTCATGGATATGATTGCTAGTATTAAATGGGTCACATTTTAATGGGGTTATTTAAGCTTAACTGGAGCTTTTTGTAAGTATTTTAGATTTGTATAGGTTGAACTCGATGGACTTCAGTCTTTTTTCAACCTTATCTACTATGTTACTATGTTACTATGTATGTTCTTGCGACCCTGTTGACTATTTTGAATGAAACGCTTGATTGTTCGATGATCACGCTTCAGAAGCTTTGCAATTTTAAGAGTGCTGCATCCCTCTGCAAGATATCTCACTATTTTTGACTTTTCTGAGCCTGTCAAGTCCTTCTTTTGACCCATTTTGCCAAAGGAAAGGAAGTTGCCTAATAATTATGCACACCTGATATAGGGTGTTGATGTCATTAGACCACACCCCTTCTCATTACAGAGATGCACATCACCTAATATGCTTAATTGGTAGTTGGCTTTTGAGCCTATACAGCTTGGAGTAAGACAACATGCATAAAGAGGATGATGTGGTCAAAATACTAATTTGCCTAATAATTCTGCACTCCCTGTATATATGTATATATATATATATATATATATATATATATATATATATATATATATATATATATATATATATATATGTATATACACACACACACACAATAAATATATATATATGTAAATATGTGTATATATATATATATATATGTATGTATATATATGTGTGTGTATATATATATATATATATATATATATATTTATATATATATTTATATATATACATATATTTGTATATACATACCAACAATATGTTTTTTTTTCTGACACATATATATATTATGCGCATATTTAAATATAATAATAATCTAAAAGGCTTGAATATGTGTTTATTATAAACAATGTTTATATATTTATGCACACATATATATATACAATATTAGAAAATTAAAAGCGGTTGTGCATGTCAAATAATTAAATAACAATATAGGATAAAGCAAAAATATAAAAATTTATATGGTGAGGATATATACTCCTCTTTGATCTAAATGTATATCAACCACAAAGTGGTGGTTATTAACAATTATTCTTTATGAAATTTTATGTTTGAACTATAATATTTTTCTTTTATTAGACTTGCAATGTTCGTTTCAGTGCTCTAATATTCTATGTATATATATGTGCATAAATATATAAATATCGGTTAGATATACATGTAATGACACTAATATTTAGATATTGATACAATTAGATACATACAATATAATATCAATGAAATTCGTAATGACTGTCTAATTAAAAAATAACAATATACGTTAAATAAAAAAATGCTACAAGAATATTGTTGGATGTAGACAGGTGTGGGATATGAACATATATAACCCCAAAAAGGTGATTACTATATATAAGGATATAACACACCATTCTACAGCTTCAAAGATATATATATATTAATTTTTGTAATCTTTGAGGATACTATTAATTGGATCAATTATTTAATTTATTTTATAGAGATGTCTGTACCAGAAGCACCGAAGAGAAGAAGAACTCTCATGGATCTGAGCCAAGAGGAGGTTCAAGATCTGGTAATTTAATTATAGATATATAACATTTAACTAATCATGTTTTTAATTATTGTAAGATAATACAAATTCAAATTTATTTAAATATATCTGTATATCAGTGTTCCCCATCCGAACAGTTTTGTGTGCAGCCCAGCAGTCAAACAGTGAACAAGAGAACCATTCCTTGACATCTGCATTGTGCTGTGTTTTAGCAAATTGCAAAGTGTGGTTAAAGGGACAGTATACTAAAAAAAAATCTACCCTTTCATTTGTTCCCAATGATTCACTTTACCTGCTGTAGTGTATTAAATTGTTTACAAGTAGCTCCTTTCCCCTTAGATTGGCATTTGAAATAGTTGATTTAGCATGTGGTATCCCCACCTATTCTGAAAGTTTGTGGCCGCAGGTCCCAGCTATAGATAAGCTTTGTAAACACAGCCAGCAGAAGAAATTACACTCCCAGTGGGTTATAGAAGAGATAAGGTAATAAAATGTTGATTTTACATTGTTCTCTCCAAGTACTGGTGATTTTTTTATGGACAGATATAAGATAAAGAAGCAGATATATCTATACAATGTGATACAGTAATGAGATCTGATTATATCTACAAGCCCAACCCATTTTATTAGGTTGTGTCTTCAAAACACAAAATCAGAGCTTTAATATACACAAAAAAACATAAAAAGGTATTTTTCATACATTTTTTTTTATCTGCAGTTAGAAAAAAAGCAATTGTAAACACATTAAGCGAAAAACTATTTTTTCTGTCCCTTTAACTAATTTACTGTTTAACAGCTGGTACACACTGGAAACTGGTACACAAAGGAAACTGTCCTTTGAGGGAAAACTTCTCTCTCTCTCTCTCTCTCTCTCTCTCTCTCTATATATATATATATATATATATATATAATTATATATGTATATATCGTTATTAATTTATATATAATTATACTTGTTTATTTATGATTATGTTAAATTAAAACGAATTTTATTATCAATTAAAATAAAAATCAATATATTATAAAACATTTCTAATATTATTAAATTTTTGAAACTGTCTACATATAGTTTCATAACTTGTTATTAAGAAAATAATTATATTTATAATTATTATTAATTAATTTATAAAAAAAAATCTTTTAAAGATGCAAAATTTGATATCTGAAAGAAATGCAGACAACGCCAGCTTTGACCTTTCGAATACTCACCAGTGGGATCCTGTTGTTGATGCTAATTCTCTATCTGACCCTGGAAATAGTGAGAGTAATGCAGACACACAAGAATCCAACAACTCTGAGGATTTACAACGATTGGAGAGTGTGACCTGGTGTTTTTGTGGCAATTGCAAATTAATGCCAACTGTTATCGAAAGCTTTTGCTGCCGTGAATCGGAGGAAATCATGGCCCACATCCCTGAAGGAAAAGCGTGCATTTGTGATGCGCAAAAACATATTAACGAAATTGATCAAGGTTTTCTAAACCAAATTACCGAAATTACTAGGAGTTTTCGTCCTATGCGGTCACAGGCCAAAGAAGCCATGACCCAAAGGTAGGTATTATTACTAAAGAAATTATAATATATCATACTCAATATTATTTAGATTACATTATGTGTTTTTTTAGGATTGCAAATTGTTATAATTATATACATCAGCGCACTTTTTATTATAAATTCCAATTTATTTGAAAAATTAATTTCGATTACATTTTCATTAAATATTTTTTGATATGTATTTCATTCCTTTTTTTTTTTATAAAACACAGGGCATATAGAAAACTATCATATAGATGTTTTTCAACCTGGATCCATGGTGAACTAGGACCAAAGAACCGCAAGCCTATACCATCATGCATCGTAAACAGTATACGTGAACATTACCCTGCGCCCGATAATATTTATGTGGGTTTTCATTACCCGGAGGATGATGGCCCAGCAAGTGAAATGATTTTGGATTAGTAATATTTTTTTGTTTGATATTTACCTATGACACATATTATTATTTTTTTATAGTTAAATTAATAAAAAAAAATAAAAAATTGTGAAGATTATAATTCACATTTATGCGATTGTTGTATTTTATTATTTTATATATCTATCTAATCGAAAAACGTAAAATCTTATTGAAATTTTTTTTCAAAAGTTATAAATAAAAAAGAGTTTAATAATCTATTCAATTTATTGAATATATTTTTATTTTTTTTATTTTTAAGATTAATAATTTATAAACCGACAAAAAAAAAAAATTCTCAATTGTAAGGTTCAATTATCTTATTTGTGGAAAGTCCTGGCGAGTGCACTACTCTATTCTATTTTTAAAAAAAAACAATATATATATACATATATCTCTCTCTATCTCTGTCTATCTCTCTCTCTCTCTTTATAAATATATATACATATATATAATTATATACATATTTATACACACACTTATATATATCTAAATATAAAAGTATATATATATATATATATATATATATATATATATATATATATATATATATATATATACAACATGGAAGGGAACTGCACTCCAAGACCGGATCAGGTACACATCCTGTGACTCAGCAACATCCAGCCCTGGGTGCTAAATAGCACTCCAAAAAAGCTGTGATGTCACCAGAGCCACAGGCAGTTAACCCCAGTCCGGAATGGGTGCAAGAAACAAGGGAGATTACAAATAAAAATTTATACAACACATAGAAACACCCAGCACTCACCAGCTAGCTCACAGCTAAGATAAAATCACAACTGGAAAGGTTAGTCACTGCATCTGGCCAAATGGGAATGCTCAGGCACAACGTCAAGGTCCTTTCCATTTCCTGAGTCCCTAACACAGGCACACCTTGGAGTGCAGTTCCCTTCCATGTTTTGTATTTTCTATGGGTGATTACAGCCACCTGTGCACCCCTTCTTTCTTCTCAGTTTGTTTGGCTCTGTGAGCTCGCATGATGGTGTGCCTGTGTTAGAGACTCAGGCAATGGAAAGGACCTTGACGTGGTGCCTGAGCTTTCCCATTTGGCCAGATGCGGTGACTAACCTTTCCATGTGTGATTTTATCTTAGCTGTGAGTTAGCTGGTGAGTGCTGGGTGTTTCTATGTGTTATATATATATATATATATATATATATATATATATAAACCTTGAAAAGTAAATGCACTCACAGTTCTTTCTCAATCAAATTGAAAAAAAAGGTTTGTTTTATTGATGTAACGTTTTCAGAGATATCTTCCCCTTCATCAGCAAAAGCCAGCTGATGAAGGGGAAGAAATCCCTGAAAATGTTAGATCAATAAAACAAACCTTTTGCTTCACTTGGATTGAGAAAGACCTGTGAGGGCATTTACTTTTCAAGGATTATATTGTTCATTATTGCACCCAGGCAGATGTCCCTAGGAGGGTAACACAGCTAGATGGACGGTATATATATATATATATATATATATATATATATTTTTTTTTTTTTTTATATATATATATATATATATATATATAATTATTTATATATATTAGTGTGTATATATATCTAAATAAAATCAAAAGACACAATTAAAGATTTAGTAAAATTTTTATAGAATAAAATAAAATCAAACTCAGTATTGTAAATAAATCGAACTAATTTCAAAGACTAAATTTTAAATACTAAAAATTAAATTCAATTTGATAAAATACTAAACTTTGATGACATATATCAAACTGTATATACATTTAGTTTGTCATCATAATAATTTTAACTTTAGAAAGCATCTTGGTAAATGAAAATATTTAACATTAAATTTGGTTGTTCAAAATCGAGATACATGTTGGGCGATCAATTTTTTTTTATCCGGTCTTGGGGTTGATGCAATGTTCTTTGGCAAATCCTTGTTTTTGGATTTCCAAGAATGAGTAGATGTCTCTTCAGCTAATTTTAGCACCTCCGTGCTCAACTGATGTATATGAGACATATCCATTTCTTCATAGACTGGTCTCACCAACCACTCTTTCTTACTTTTTGGAAAGTATGTATTGAATTTCAATTCTCCATAACTGCCGCTTGTTGGTGTTGGGAATTTAACTGTTGATTGTACACGTTTGGAGTTGTGGTTATTTGCTATGGCTGCCAGTTTTGTTCGTGCTTCCATAGCGTCCATTTTGAAATGTATTCGTTTTGGACGGTATTTCAAAACAAAACTATGGAAAACTTCTAGTTTTCTGGTATGGCTAAATAAGTTAAGGTGTTTTAAGTCTTTTAGCATTTGTTCATTCAAAATAATTTTCTCTAGTTCATGAAATGCCTCCGATTGTTTTGTGAGCCATTTCCTTGCTCTCTCTCCATCTCCGGCCAATTCTCCATGTTTGCATTTGTATTTGATTCCATCCTCCTCCCATGAATGAATATTAAGAACATGGTAAAGGCATGATTTCCACATCCGCTCCATAATTTCGACATCTCCATTGCATGACACACTACATGCCCATAAATGATTTGAAATAGAGGTCACCCATTTTGCTAATTCTTTACAAGATTTCTTTTTGCTAACATTTAAGATTTTTTTCTTTAGGCTTTTACTGTAATGCCAAATGTCGAATTGATGATTTGCATTCTTATATTCCTCACGTAGTATCTTTCTAATGCTCACATGTCGATCTGTTGCAACCATCACTGTTAGATATCCTTCGTTTATCATGTGATTCATTGCCCAATGAAATGCTTTAGCTTCCATGGCCACTGATGAAGTTGCCTCAGTAACTTGAATTATTTCTATATGTAAGATTTTTTTCGATTGGTCCTCCATTACTGTGTATGTACAATATTTAGCCGAATGACCCGGGCTATCACACTGTCCGTCTCCTGTGACCGCAATACCACGTCCACTATAATTCCGCAAATTTTCAGCACATTCTGCTTTACAAAAATTGTCTATTGTTGGAAATAGGAATTGATTCTGATAGTTGAAATATGTTTGTTTGGATAAAAAACATATTCCAAAGTGTTGATAATAGTCTTTTATTTTTTCATACTGATTGCCAGTAAAGAGTAATGAGGAACATGCTAGTAGGTTACCAACCGGTTTTTGTCCAATAGTTGGTTGGCTCGACCAAAGTTCGGAATTGTGGCCTTATTCACACTCTCCACTAACTATTAACATTGTTCCAACCAATCTTTTCTCTATTGTCATCATTGGGGCTTCACAATTTGCATTTGAACGGCATGGTATTAGTTTTAATAATTGATCAAGACATTGTTCAAAAACTATATATTTGGGTTCATGAAGTAATTGTTCGTTACTCATTTCTTCAATGACAGAATATTCTTCAATGGTTTCCTCCGTTGTTTCGGGTATGTAGGTTGTATCCTTTTCTAATATTTCAGGTTCGACGTCAATGGACATTGCATCGTCATTATCTGAATCTAAATCAATTAATGAAAGATTGGCAACCTCATGAGCATTTGTTTCTGATACTACTTTTTGTAGTTCTAAGGGTTCAGGATTAAAATTTACAAGTTCAGTATTTTGCAATGGTATAGTTGGAATTGGATCAGCACTTTGAGTATTAATGTTTGCATTGACAGTCAATTCATGATTTTGAAACACCAAACTACTTTCAATGGAATTATCCGTAGACATATCCCCCATAGTCCAAGTGTATTGATCCTTTTTAAAAAAAAAATCTGTGGTTGTAGTAATTTTATTTAGTGTTTTAACAATTTTTCCCGTTTGGACACTAGTGGTTAGTGTTCCATGGAACGTATTGAATGTAGTTGAGTTGTCAATTTTTTCTATAATCTCTGTATTAGTAGAGGCATCTTTCTTCGTTATGTTACATCTCTGACCACAAGAGTGACAAACATAAATCCTTGGTTGTTTTTCAATTAAAAAAGCAGATGATGTAGATGGAGTAGATTCTGTAAAAGTTAAAGCCGATCCTGATGGATCCGGTGGTGAAGTTGAGGGTGTTGAGGAGAAATGAATAATTCTAGATGGGAAGATTGTTGGCGTTGCATCCGGCTTCAATTTTGTATTAACACCGTGGGTGTAATAGCAGTCAGGACTGAAATGTTTGGAACACATTCTGTATTTTATGGTTCTGTTCATTTCAAAAATTCGTTGTACCATCGGTTCCAATTGATCTATGGTATACTGATTGGTTTGTTGAATGTAACCACATTCAAATTTTTTCATGAGTTTTAGGAAATACATGAAAACTGATGTCTAATTGACACCTTCCTCTTCGAGTGGAACTACCACAACCGACGACAATACAGTCAGGCATTATGATTATTTATCTGTAGCTTAAACAAAAAAAAAATTAAATAAATTCAATTAGTACTAAAATTAAAATAGTGTAACATTAAACTTTTTAATAACATTTATAAATTATAATATAAAAAAAAATGTAATCGATTGTTAATATATAACTTTTTTATATTACGATATAAATTTCATAATATTTATTAAAATTAATTTTAATTTACAAATTTTAAATAAATTAACATACGCGTGTATGTGTGTTTATGTATATATGTATGTATATGTATACACATTAGAATATTTGTATATTTTTATTTGTGTAAGTTTGTCCCAATTTTGTAGCAAGTATGTGTGTGTTTTTGTGTATGTAAGCATAGTACTATTTGACTGTCTGTCTTAAGCATTGATCTGTGTGTGTGTGGTCTGTGTATGTATGTGTGTATTTGGCTGAGTAGGTGAAATTTTATTTATTTATGCATATATATTGAGATGTGTATGTATGTCTATGTGTTTATGAATCTGATTGTGGGTTTATTGAATCATATATGTGTTTGTGTATGTGTTTATGTCTATTTTTGTATTTATTTTAAAAACCAGAGTTATTTTAATTTATATTTTTAAATGTTTCTGTATTTTTATATATGTGTGTATGGGTGTGTGTATTTGAGTATGTATGTTTTAAATTAAATTAATTATTGATATATTTATTTATATGTCTGTTTATTTATATGTGTGAATGTATTTGACTATGTGCGTATGTGAATGTACAGGGAGTGCAGAATTATTAGGCAAGTTGTATTTTTGAGGATTAATTTTATTATTGAACAACAACCACGTTCTCAATGAACCCAAAAAACTCATTAATATCAAAACTGAATAGTTTTGGAAGTAGTTTTTAGTTTGTTTTTAGTTATAGCTATTTTAGGGGGATATCTGTGTGTGCAGGTGACTATTACTGTGCATAATTATTAGGCAACTTAACAAAAAACAAATATATACCCATTTCAATTATTTATTTTTACCAGTGAAACCAATATAACATCTCAACATTCACAAATATACATTTCTGACATTCAAAAACAAAACAAAAACAAATCAGTGACCAATATAGCCACATTTCTTTGCAAGGACACTCAAAAGCCTGCCATCCATGGATTCTGTCAGTGTTTTGATCTGTTCACCATCAACATTGCGTGCAGCAGCAACCACAGCCTCCCAGACACTGTTCAGAGAGGTGTACTGTTTTCCCTCCTTGTAAATCTCACATTTGATGATGGACCACAGGTTCTCAATGGAGTTCAGATCAGGTGAACAAGGAGGTCATGTCATTAGATTTTCTTCTTTTATACCCTTTCTTGCCAGCCACGCTGTGGAGTACTTGGACGCGTGTGATGGAGCATTGTCCTGCATGAAAATCATGTTTTTCTTGAAGGATGCAGACTTCTTCCTGTACCACTGCTTGAAGAAGGTGTCTTCCAGAAACTGGCAGTAGGACTTTGAGTTGAGCTTGACTCCATCCACAACCCGAAAAGGCCCCACAAGCTCATCTTTGATGATACCAGCCCAAACCAGTACTCCACCTCCACCTTGCTGGCATCTGAGTCGGACTGGAGCTCTCTGCCCTTTACCAATCCAGCCACGGGCCCATCCATCTGGCCCATCAAGACTCACTCTCATTTCATCAGTCCATAAAACCTTAGAAAAATCAGTCTTGAGATATTTCTTGGCCCAGTCTTGACGTTTCAGCTTGTGTGTCTTGTTCAGTGGTGGTCGTCTTTCAGCCTTTCTTACCTTGGCCATGTCTCTGAGTATTGCACACCTTGTGCTTTCGGGCTGGTGGCAAGTGGCATCTTGGCAGCTGCACGCTTGACTTTTCTCAGTTCATGGGCAGTTATTTTGCGCCTTGGTTTTTCCACACGCTTCTTGCGACCCTGTTGACTATTTTGAATGAAACGCTTGATTGTTCGATGATCACGCTTCAGAAGCTTTGCAATTTTAAGAGTGCTGCATCCCTCTGCAAGATATCTCACTATTTTTGACTTTTCTGAGCCTGTCAAGTCCTTCTTTTGACCCATTTTGCCAAAGGAAAGGAAGTTGCCTAATAATTATGCACACCTGATATAGGGTGTTGATGTCATTAGACCACACCCCTTCTCATTACAGAGATGCACATCACCTAATATGCTTAATTGGTAGTAGGCTTTCGAGCCTATACAGCTTGGAGTAAGACAACATGCATAAAGAGGATGATGTGGTCAAAATACTCATTTGCCTAATAATTCTGCACTCCATGTATGTAATTATCGTAATATCTATGTATGTGGGTGAGTTTATAAGTGTATGTGTGTATGTATGTGCATGTTTATTAATTACTATCTATGTGTATGCGTGTGTATCTGGGTATGTAGGTTACATTGTTTAAAATTTGGCATATGTGTGTGTTTGTGTGCGTGTGTGTATCTGTGTTTTTGATTGTCTGTTTTTGAGTGTGATTTTATTTTTATAATTTTCAAAAATTTTCAATTTAGAATTAAATGAGGGTCGCTGTGTGTGTGTGTGTGTGGTTGTGTCTGTATTTGACTGTTTGTACATCAAATTTGATGTGTGTTTATATATATATATATATATATATATATATATTTGTGTATGTGTGTATGTATGTATGTGAATGTTAGAATTTATTAAAATGTGTGTATTAATGTGTATTTGTGTATGTCGTTGACATTCTTTTAACTTATGCATATATGTATGTGTGTGTGTGTTTGTGTATGTATATTATATTTTTTTTTAATGTGTGACTGTGTGAGTAATTATTAATCAATGTGTCTGTGTGTTGTTGTGATTTTATGTATGTTAGTTGTATGTATGTGAATGTGTTATTTATTTTAAGAATATATTTGGAAGTATGTCTGTACATATTTTAGGAACATTGTATTTAGGTTATTGTGTAATTAGTTTTCAATTTTTGGGTGCATGTTTGTGTATGTGAGTGTGTATGTTTTTAACCATGTATATGTTTGTGTTTGTCTATAAATGTATGTACATTTATTTGAATGTATTCATGTTTGTGTGTCTGTTCATTTTTTAGGATATATTTGTTGATTGTTGTATGTATCAATATGTAATAGTTTTTCATAATCCTGGTGTATGTCTTTGTGTATGTGTTTGTGTATGTGACTATATTTTTATTTATTAATATATGTTTGTGTTTGTGTGTTTCTAATTGTGTTGATATGGGACTAATAGTATACTAGTGCATATATGTGTGTTTCTGTTTGTATTGGACTATATGTGTATTACTGTATGTATGTGTGTGTGTGTACATGTGTGTATGTAATTGAGAATGTATTTTTGAATGTCCTTATTTTTTGGTGTGTAGATTAAGGCCTTGATGTGTTGATGTGTGTATGCGATTTGATGTTGAGCAATACAATAATTGATGTAGTTACAAATAATAAAACTATTGGCTGAGATGTCAAAATAGCATTTGAAAGTAGTGTATTACTATCACTTTTTGTGTGTGTTGAGGGTATAATAAATCATGTAAAAAAATGTAGTCTAGTATAAAAGGGATATTATTGCAGCAATTAATTGAAATAGAAAGTTTTTATTACATTTATTTGTGACAGTCTAATAAATAAAGTTCAATGGAAGATATAAAGAACATAATAAAGTGTTTGGTTTTCAAAAATTGGATGGAAATTTGATGAGTTTCAAACAATAGTTTATACATTTTTAAACTTTTATTTTTGGGTAGCTATTTTGTGTCTATAAATTGCTCAATTGAATACAACCAAAGTTTTGATTAATAAATAAAAAAATGTATAAATAGTTCATTTTAAAATCAAGTGTAATGAATATCAAAAATAAAGGCATAAGAAGTTGTAAGCTCTGCAGTTCAAATCGATAAGTATATGCTTCAATATAGAATATAGAATATAGAAGACAATAAGAAAGAATCGTGAAAATTGGATATTAATAATCAAATCTAGAAAATGAATGATGATCTTTATAAGAAATAGAGCATACTGCTGTCAATGATATGATAAATATTCTATTGTTTTGAAAAAAATAAAAATAAAGTGAGAACAAATAATACATTGCAATTAATATTCATGTTTTTGAATACATATAGTCGAACTAATAAAATTGAGAGATGTAAATACATTTTTGAACAAATAGAATACATAAAATTTAAAAAAGGGCTAAAGTGAATCATCATAAAAGATTAATCCCTTTTCGTTAAAAGAAATAGCATAACTGTATTTTATAGACAGATCTTCAGATATATTAGAAAATGGGCATGTTGTCACATCGCTAAAAAGAATCTATATATTGACCGTAAAAAAATAATTACATATGGCAATGAAGTGATAGTCTGGAAAGATATTGCGACTGCTGAACAGACTTGCATAAGAACGAATGATACAATTTTAGAACGGCACTTACTGGAACGCATGCGCCGTGGATCGGGGGATACGCATGCGCAGTTCAAACCGATCGCGGGTGCACGAGCGTAGTCCTCTTCTAAACTACAAAGCAATGTCAGCAGATGAGAATAAGGAAGTGTTGATGGGGCGGAGCGTACGGCGAAAACGGAGGTATAATACAATTACTGTTTATATGTAAAGGAAACATTATTGGGAAATATGAATTAAGCGAGTAAAATAAATTTAACATTCTTTTTTATACTAAGTCATGTAAATAAGAAAAATGGACCTTCACTTTAATCGTTTTTCTTCAATACACTTAATGGGAATTGTCATCCATTTTTTAAATATGCACACGCTTTATTTCGAAGATTTAATGGAGCAGAGAGCCCCACTGTTGCATATTAATATACATGCGCTTGTACCCAGTTATATTAAAAATAAAAAGGAAATGACTTGGAAACAAATTCTACAGTGGAAATAAATCATCTGCACTATTAGATGAATAAAAATAAAAAAAAGGCTTTACTTTTGCTGTGTGATAAAAGAGTGGGAGTAAAACAAGACTCTTAGGTCATAATCTCCATATGGAGTAAGACTTAAAAATACCCAAGGATCGTGCACAACCCAAGTCAGCACTTCACTCCATATAATATAATTGGACATTCAATTAACAAATACCCAGCAGGTCTTTGTATACTAGAGGGAGGTCTAGCATTAAATAAACTTACTCAGTAATCTATGGACTTCTACAGTACAAGAGGGGTTCAATTTATCAAATGCCAGGCGGACATAATTCACTGTAGCAAATCATGTCCGCCTGGCATCTCTGAATGCCGACAGCATGGAGCTTGAGGGCCCATGTTTCTGGCAAGCCTTCAGACTCGCCAGAAACACAAGTTATGGAGCAGCGGTCTAAAGAACGATGCTCCATAACCTGTCCGCCTGCGGACAGACATCGCCACAATTCAATCCGATCGGGTTGATTGACACCCCCCTACTAGCGGCCGCAAATCTGAAGGGGGCGGCGTTGCACCAGCAGTTCACAAGAGCTACTGGTGCAATGCTGAATGCAGAGAGAGTATTGCTCTCCGCATTTAGCGAGGTCTGTCAGACATGATCCGCACAGTCGGATCATGTCCGACAGGCCTTTCATAAAAAGGCCCCTAAGACCTATTTACACTAAAACTAGTTTGTGAAATGAATGTCTTGCAGAACAAATTGCTGCAACATCTAATCTTGAGCTGGGAGACACTCTCTATTATAATCAACGGAGAACTATTTAACTTGCAATAGTTCACATCTTGGTTTATAGTTGTGCTATGAGGGACGACGGTATTACAAAAACACCTTTAAAATATTACAGGACAAATTAAAAAAAAGAAAAATTCCCTCTAATTCCCTCTAATTCCCTCTGTAAAGCAGTCCAAACTTACATATGCAAAAGTTAAAAACCCTAAAATAGAAATACAAATAAAATAAAAATAAAATTGAGACACCATTCTTAGCTTTGATATAGAGAGACCAAAACGTAAGACAATATTTTTCACAGCTGTAAATTATATAAATTAATTAGACTGGGTTTAAGTGTAGGTGAAAAATCCCATCTCGAACACTTCATTCTCATATGTGAGATCTCCAAGACAACTCTTGCTCTATCCAGCAAGACCTCTTTACTAAAACAAAACATATATGTGAATATTTTATAAATACAAATATTACATAAACCCTTTTAAAAGCATATTTTTAGAGTATTGCAGTTGTAATTATTGGCGGGGGATGTGTTGCTAGTGGTTTGCTTTTGATGTGCAAATGTAATGTATTGTGGACCTCACTCTACTCTAGGGGGCATATGTATCAAGCTCCGAATGGAGCTTGATGCCTCGTGTTTCTGGCGAGTCATCAGACTCGCCAGAAACAGCAGTTATGAAGCAGCGGTCACAAAGACTGCTGCTCCATAACCTGTCCGTCTGCTCTGAGCAGGCGGACACACATCGCCGGAAATCAACCCGATCGAGTACGATCTGGTTGATTGACACCCCCCTGCTGGTGGACGATTGGCCGTGAGTCTGCAGGGGGCGGCGTTGCACCAGCAGCTCTTGTGAGCTGCTGGTGCAATGCTGAATACGGCAAGCGTATTGCTCACCGTATTCAGCGAGGTCTAGCGGACCTGATCCGCACTGTCCGATCAGGTCCGCCAGACCTTGATAACTATGGGCCTAGATTTTAATGACAGGGATGCCTACTAAAAAAATTGTAAAACAATATATGTGAAGCAATGCTTAATTAATTTCAAACAAAATCTCGCCTCTTCAACATGGCCTCATGAGCGTTTATGAATCCTGCCCTAAGACTATATTGTAATACACTTGGTTTTATGGGTCATCAGAATGTAAAATTAGTCTCCTACACATCAATGGTATGCAGGAAGGAGGCCTAAAATAAAAATAATTTTTCTGTTCACATTATATAGAGATGAGGGGATAAGTACACACCCCACCCCATGATCAACAATGCCTCAACTCAATAAGTAGAGGTAAGAGCCAAAATGACTTTCTGATTGGTTGAGAAAGTTTCTTAAATACAATAAAATAAGGGTTTGACACATGTGAGCTGACAAGCTTTAACTGGGGTATTTATATCAGAATCTGTGAATAGTGTAAGGTATTCAAGAAAGAATCATGCTGAAGAAAAATAATGTATTTCAAACACTGCCAAAGGCAACTTGTTTCATCTAAAATGTACAAAGCCTATTTTGCTGTATAAGAATATAAATAAAAGGCTAAAAGAAAAAAAAAACTATTAATTTCTCCTCCATTTCATGTATTTGCACAAAAATATTTATTTCAAATAAACACAATATTTTTGCAAGAATAAAATGTTCTTACATTTGTTTAACAGTCTACAAAAATGGGAAGTATTTCATAACAACATTATTTCAAGATTAAATAAAAATTGATTTTCCTTATTTTCTAACAGGTTTTGAAAAAGGCAAATATTTAAACATATTAATACTAATACCTCCCAACACTTATGGTAAAATTGATTTTCCTTATTTTCTAACAGGTTTTGAAATAGGCAAATATTTAAACATATTAATACTAATACCTCCCAACACTTATGGTGTTTATCTTTTTCAGCCAGGTGTTAGCTATAAATAAAAAATAACATCAGTTACACAGATGTGATATGTTTGTTTTGCTCTTGCAGAACTATGGCAGCATGATATCTTGTGCATGGTTCAGAGTCAGCTTTAGGTTTGTCACATGCTGCCAGAGCTGTTTTAAGGGGCATAAAACCAGGCTACTGCCTGGGGCACCAGGGACATTTAGGGGTGAACTGGGAGGAAATCCTGTTACTGTCACTGATCTACGTAAAATGGGAGCTTTCTGCAATCGCATATATGGTTTTCATGTGCTCACATTTTTTATTGTCAAGTGTTTGTGTGGGCTCTCCTCCTCCCTCCTCCAAGCCGTAGGCCCGCCCCCTTATACCTTAGTCCTGGTTGTTAAGGAAGCTAAGACCCCACTTCAGAGATCCACAGCGTCAGTGGTAAACCAGCACACTGGCTACACCTTTTTTTTACTGGAACTCATTTTCAGTTTTACCACAGCACAGATTTTGACATAACTTGTTTATGCTGGCCTTACAACTAACTCCTACTATCCACAGTAACCAACTGAAACTAGGCACCTTAGCTCATTATTTTATTTTAACTAAATTTCTTAGTTACTTAAAGGGACATTATACACTAGATATTTCTTTCCATAAATGTTTTGTAGATGATCCATTTATATAGCCCATCTGTAAGTCTTTTTGTAACAATGTATAGTTTTGATTATTTTTTAAGACCATTGTGCTGATTTTCAGACTCCTAACCAAGCCCCACGGTGTCAGATGTATACATGCGTTTACAGACTCCTGCTGGCTACTGTTTGTATTATCTGTCTTTTCATATGCAGGGAGGGGGGAGTGTCAGCTCTTCTTGTTTTCCCAGCCCCTTTCACTGGGTGACCCCGCCTATCTTTATCAACAGAGCTAAACTGGGAGCTTCTAAATACATTTTTAAATGGTTTTATACTGGATATTTAGATCAGAATCTGTGCATATTCTTAGTAGTAGTAGTGTCTATTACATGCAGTTATATGAAAATTGGTGTATATACTATCCATTTAACTCTTCACAAAAAGCTCCCTTCTCTAGGCCCTCAAACTGTACTGCCTTTCACTCCACACACATCATGGTCTACTTCCACCTATCCTGCTCAGCCTGTATAAATCATTCTAAAGCCTCACGGCTCCAGGTCACCTGCCATAAATCAAAGGTAAATGTTTTCTTACTTCATCGCTTCCCACTAATTTAAAGGGACAGTCTAGTCTAGTTAAAATTAAACTTTCATTATTCAGATAGGGCATGCAATTTTAAACAACTTTCCAATTTACTTTTATTATTATATTTGCTTTGTTCTCTTTGTATTCTTTGTTGGAAGCTAAACCTATGTATGTTCATATGCTAATTTCTAAGCCCTTATCGCAGTGCATTTTGACTGTTTTTTACAGCTAGACAGTGCTAGTTAATGTGTACCATATAGATAACATTGTGCTCAGCTCTGATTGGCTAAAATGCAAATCTGTAAAAAAAAATTAAGATAAGGGGCAGTCTGCAGAGGCTTAGATACAAGTTTATCAGAGACGTAAAAAGTGTTATATTATAACCGTGTTGGTTTTGCAAAACTGGGGAATGGGTAATAAAGGGATTATTTATAGTGATGTCGCGAATAGTTCCCGGCGAACATAGCATGTTCGCGTTCGCCGCGGCGGGCGAACATATGCGATGTTTGGTCCGTCCCCTATTAGTCATCATTGAGTAAACGTTGACCCTGTACCTCACAGTCAGCAGACAAATTCCAGCCAATCAGCAGCAGACCCTCCCTCCCAGACCCTCCCACCTCCTGGACAGCATCCATTTTAGATTCATTCGCAAGCTGTATTCTTAGTGAGAGGAGGGACAGTGTAGCTGCTGCTGATTTAATAGGGAAATCGATAGCTAGGCTAGTGTATTCAGTGTCTACTACAGTCCTGAAGGACTCATCTGATCTCTGCTGTAAGGACAGCACCCCAAAAAGCCCTTTTTATGGCTAGAACATCAGTCTGCTTTTTTTTTTTTCCTGTGTAATCTAATTGCAGTTGCCTGCCTGCCAGCGTGTGTGTCAGACTCACAGCATATACTGTGCACACTTGCCCAGTGCCACCACTCATATCTGGTGTAACAGTAGTGTACATTTAAAAAAACCAACACTTTTTTGACTGTGAAATAATAGCAGACAGCTGCCAGTACCCAAGATGGCCGCCAATAAGGCAGATGGTGAGGGTTAGAGAGCTGTTTTTGGGGGGATCAGGGAGGTTGGGGGCTAAGGGGGATACTCCAACACAGAATATGTAAATATTCTAAAAAAAATAAAAAAAATAATTTAAAAACCTTTTATTTTAGTACTGGCAGACTTTCTGCCAGTACTTAAGATGGCGGGGACAATTGTGGGGTGGGGGAGGGAAGGGAGCTGTTTGGGAGGGATCAGGGGGTCTGATGTGTCAGGTGGGAGGCTGATCTCTACACTAAGTCTAAATTAACCCTGCAAGCTCCCTACAATCTACCTAATTAACCCCTTCACTCCTAGCCATAATACACGTGTGATGCGCAGCAGCATTTAGCGGCCTTCTAATTACAAGAAAGCAACGCCAAAGTCATATATGTCTGCTATTTCTGAACAAAGGGGATCCCAGAGAAGCATTTACAACCATTTGTGCCATAATTGCACAAGCTGTTTGTAAATAATTTCAGTGAGAATCCTAAAATTGCAAAAAAAATTAAGTTTTTTTAAATTTGATCGCATTTGGCGGTGAAATGGTGGCATTAAATATACCAAAATGGGCCTAGATCAATACTTTGGGTTGTCTACTACACTACACTTAAGCTAAAATTAAAGGGACAGTAAAGTAAAAACTAAACTTTCATGATTCAGATAGGGCATGCAATTTTAAACAACTTTCCTATTTACTTTTATCATCAAATTTGCTTTGTTCCCTTGGTGGTATTTTTGAAAAGCTAAACCTAGCTAGGCTCAAACTGATTTCTAAACAGTTGAAAACCGCCTCCTAGCTCAGAGCATTTTGAAAGTTTTTCACAGTTAGACTGTGCTAGTTCACATGTGTCATATAGATAACATTGTGCTCACTCCCGTGAAGTTATTTAGGAGTCTTCACTGATTGACTATACTGCATGTCTGTCAAAGGCACTTAGATAAGGAGGCTGTCTGCAAAGGCTTAGATACAAGGTAATCACAGAGGTAAAAAGTATATTAATATAACTGTGTTGGTTATGCAAAAACGGGGAATGGGTAATAAAGGGATTATCTATCTTTTTAAATAAGAAAAATTTTGGTGTAGACTGTCCCTTTAAGTCTACAAGCTCCCTACATGCTCTCTAATTAACCCCTTCACTGCTGGGCATAAAACACGTGTGGTGCGCAGTGGCATTTAGCAGCCTTCTAATTACCAAAAAGCAATGCCAAAACCATATAAGTCTGCTATTTCTGAACAAAGGGGATCCCAGAGAAGCATTTACAACCATTTATGCCATAATTGCATAAGTTGTTTGTAAATAATTTCTGTGAGAAACCTAAAGTTTGTGAAAAAGTGAACAATTTTTTTTAAATTTGATATCATTTGGCGGTGAAATAGTGGCATGAAATATACCAAAATGGTCCTAGATCAATACTTTGGGTTGTCTACTACACTAAACTTAAGCTAAAATTAACTCTACAAGCTCCCTACATGCTCCCTAATTAACCCCTTCACTGCTGGGAATGAAACACGTGTGGTGCACAGTGGCATTTAGCAGCCTTCAAATTACCATAAAGCAACGCCAAAGCCGTATAAGTCTGCTATTTCTGAACAAACGGGATCCCAGAGAAGCATTTACAACCATTTATGCCATAATTGCATAAGTTGTTTGTAAATAATTTCTGTGAGAACCCTAAAGTTTGTGAAAAAGTGAACAATATTTTTTTATTTGATCGCATTTGACGGTGAAATGGTGGCATAAAATATACCAAAATGGGCCTAGATCAATACTTTGGGATGTCTTCTAAAAAAAATATATACATGTCAAGGGATATTCAGGTATTCCTGACAGATATCAGGGTTCCAATGTAACTAGCGCTCATTTTGAAAAAAAGTGGTTTTGAAATAGCAAAGTGCTTCTTGTATTTATTTCCCTATAACTTGCAAAAAAAGCAAAGAACATGTTAACATTGGGTATTTCTAAACTCAGGACAAAATTTAGAAACTATTTAGCATGGTTGTTTTTTGGTGGTTGTAGATGTGTAACAGATTTTGGGGGTCAAAGTTAGAAAAAGTGTGTTTTTTTCCATTTTTTCCTCATATTTTATAATATTTTTAATAATAAATTATAAGATATGATGAAAATAATGGTATCTTTAGAAAGTCCATTTAGTGGCGAAAAAACGGTACATAATATGTGTGGGTACAGTAAATGAGTAAGAGGAAAATTACAGCTAAACACAAACACCGCAGAAATGTAAAAATAGCCCTGGTCCTTAAGGGAAAGAAATTGAAAAATGGCCTTGGTCCTTAAGGGGTTAAAAAAAAAACCCTAGAAATGTGAAATAATAGCAGTCAGTTTCCTTCACGCGTGTGTGTTTCAGGGCCTGCCAGGGCACAGTGTCACACCAGTGCAACTCATATCTGGTGTAACAGTAGTGTACATAAAAAAAAAAATACAATTTTGACTGTAATAGATTGAATAGCAGTTAGTTGTCTGCAAGCGTGTGTGTCAGGCCTACAGCCTCTACTCTGCCAACTTCTGCCAGTGCACAGTGCCACTCATATCTGTTGTCACAGTAGCTTTCACGCATAGTACCACTAATCGAAAAAAAAAATGACAGGCAGAGGCATGTTACCCCGCAGGGGCCTTCGTGGTCGTGGTGCTGTGATTCCCTTTGGCTCTAGAATAATGCCCAGTGTTCAGTGGCCAAGTACCCTGAACTCGAAAAGTTCTGAGGACATAGTTGACTGGCTAACACAGGACACCCAATCTTCTACAGCTTCCACTCGGAACCTTGACGCACCATCCTCCTCCAGCTTAGCTTCGGGCACCTCTCAAGTTACCACTCACCCGCCTGCCACCACCACCAACACTAGCACCACATCCGCTTCACTTGATCTGTCAGAGGAGTTATTTACACATAAGTTGGAAGAAATGAGTGATGCGCAACCATTGTTGCCAGAGGATGTAGATAACAGGGATATGTCTCAGTCAGGCAGCATTACACACATAGACATACGGTGTGATGATGATGATGTTGTACCCGCTGCGGGAGTTTGGTCTGTCACTGTGAAGCGGGCATAACCCTTACACTACCTGATCGATACAACATCATATCTGATGTTTTAAAGCACGTTATTCCAAACAATTTAGGAATGTTAGGTGATTTATGCCCTTTATGGATTAAAACCAGACTCTGCATCAACTATTTAATTTTCCATGGGAGTTATGCCATGGATCCCCCTCCGGCATGCCACAGTCCAGGTGTTAGTCCCCTTGAAACAACTTTTCCATCACTATTGTGGCCAGAAAGGGTCCCTGTGGGTTTTAAAATTCACCTGCCTATTGAAGTCTAAGGAGGTTCGCCCGGTTCGCCCGTTCGTGAACTTTTGCGTAAGTTCGTGTTTGCTGTTCGCGAACCGAAAATGTTATGTTCGCGACATCACTAATTATTTATCTTTTTAAACAATAAAAATTCTGGAGTAGGTTGTCCCTTCAACTTTAAGTTACCGGACTGCTTTTTTCATCCTCTACAATGTTGTAAATTCTATTAATACACAGCACAACCAATTGAAATAATTTATAGAAACTATATATATTAAATATATATAAATATATATATATATATATATATAGGTGAGTGTATGTATAATGTATCTATACATAAACTATTATGTGTGATGTGTGTGTGTATGTATGTGTATGCATGAGTATGTGTACAAATGGCCAGTAATTCAGGAACATCTAAGATATACAAAAGATTATGTTGAGAAAAAAGTTAAGGGTACACCTTAAAAAAAATACTCTCTTACGGCTAGATTATGAGTCTTGCGTTATGAGTAAAAAAGCAGCGTTAAGCCTCATAACGCTGCTTTTTTACTCCCGCTGGTATTACGAGTCTTGCAGATTTAGGGGCACCGCACACTTTTTTGGCCTTAAAGCAAATCAACTTACGCAAATTGCATATAGTCTTTTTTCTATGAGACTTCCATAGCGCCGGTATTACGAGCTTGTCCTTGGAGGCCAAAAAGTGAGCGGGTCACCCTATCCTGTCAAGATTCATACCGCATATTAAAGTCAGTAGTTATGAGTTTTACACTACAACGCTGTAGCATAAAACTCATAACTAAAAGTGCTAAAAAGTACACTAACACCCATAAACTACCTAGTAACCCCTAAACTGAGGCCCTCCCGCATCGCAAACACTAAAATAAAATTATTAACCCCTAATCTGCCTCTCCGGACATCGCCACCACTATAATAAACATATTAACCCTTAAACCGCCGCACTACCGAATCGCAAACACTAGTTAAATATTATTAACCCCTAATCTGCTGTCCCTAACATCGCCGCCACCTAACTACATTTATTAACCCCTATTATTATTACATTTATTAACCCCTAATCTGACCGCCGGCAATATATTAAATGTATTAACCCCTAAATCTAAGTCTAACCCTAACCCTAACATCCCCTAACTTAAATATAATTAAAATAAATCTAAATAAAAATTACTATCATTACCTAAATTATTCTTATTTAAAACTAAATACTTACCTGTAAAATAAACCCTAAGCTAGCTACAATATAGCTAATTGTTACATTGTAGGTAGCTTAGGGTTTATTTTTATTTTACAGGCAAGTTTGTATTTATTTTAACTAAGTCGAATGGTTATTAAATAGTTATTAACTATTTAATAACTACTTATCTAAAATAAATAAAAATTGACCTGTAAAATAAAACCTAACCTAAGTTACACTAACACCTAACACTACACTGCAATTAAATAAATTAACTAAATTAAATACAATTAACTAAATTAAATAAAATTAGCCAAATTACAAAAAAAACAAACACTAAATTACAGAAAATAAAAAACAAATTACAAGATCTTTAAACTAATTACAGCTAATCTAATAGCTCTACCCAAAATAAAAAAACTAACCTAAACTAAACTACCAGTAGCCCTTAAAAGGCATTGCCCTAAAGAAATCAGCTTTTTTACCTGTACAAAATAATACAAACAACCCCCCAACAGTAAAACCCACCACCCACACAACCAACCCCCCAAATAAAAACCTAACTAAAAAAAACTAAGCTCCCCATTGCCCTGAAAAGGGCATTTGGATGGGCATTACTCTTAAAAGGGCATTTAGCTCTATTGCGGCCCAAAGCCCTAACCTAAAAAAAAACCCCACCTAGCCTAAAAAAACCCCCACCCAATACACCCTTAAAAAATCCTAACACTAACCCCGGAAGATCCATTTACCAGGAGAAGACTTCATCCAAGCGGCAAGATGTCCTCAACGAAGCCAGCAGAAGTGGTCCTCCAGACGGGCAGAAGTGGTCCTTCAGACGGGGAGAAGTCTTTACCCAGACGGCATCTTCTATGTTCATCCTTCCGACGCGGAGCGGCTCCATCTTCAAGACATTCGGAGGTGAACATCCTCTTCTTCCGACATCTTCTTCTGGAATGACCAAAGGAAATTTCAAGCACCTGGGATCAGGGAGGTGTGCAAGCTTCAAGGGTACTGCACAATACCCAAACAAGTATAAATCACAAAAAAAAAGCAGCACCACCAAAATATCTTCAACAGATTTATTCGTGCAAACTGCACAGTATCAAAGCCAGACCACAAAATAGCAACATTTCGGACTTAGTTCTTAATCATGCATGGTTACACCTAAAGTTAATACAGCTTAAATACACCTATAAATCACACCTACCATACATCATACCTGTAGCACACCTGACATAATGCCATCTAGTGATCATTAACAAAATTACAATAACAGAATATCAATGTCAGTCTAACAATATACAACTAATAATTAATCAGCAAAAGTAGACATAATTGTTCTAGAGCACAATACAACTATGTGTTACAGAATCTCAACAATCATCAAAATTAATATGGCGTAACCCCTTAAAGACATAGAGACCAATCTAGCTCCCTATTCATCCCTTTAGGGTACATGGTATCTAATTTACTAATCCAAAATACCTCTCTTATTTTTAACCTCTTGGTTCTATCCCCACCCCAGATTTTTGCCTCTTTTAAAGGCAGGCATAGGTGGCTCTCTAAACTCCAATACATTGGGGTTGCAGGTCTGTAATATATGCCAATGATTGGAAATTATTTTACTTATCCTACTGCTCAATTCCAAATACTGGCTGACAAAGATTAATCTATTAGATTTCTTTTTCTCTTTAACATCTTTATGTTCCAATAAATTTTGCCTAGGAATTTGCCTCACAGCCTCAATTTCTTTTTGTATTAAGGTTAATGGATAACCCCTAGGGGTTATCCATTAACCTTAATAAAAAAAGAAATTGAGGGGTTATCCATTAATCTTAATACAAAATGAAATTGAGGATGTGAGTCAAATTCCCAGGCAAAATGTATTGAAACATAAAGAGGGTAAAGAGAAAAAGAAAACTAATAGATTAATCTTTGTCAGCCAGTATTCGAAATTGAGCAGTAGGATACGTAAAATAATTTCCAATCATTGGCATATATTACAGACCTGCAACCCCGATGTATTGGAGTTTAGAGAGCCACCTATGCCTGCCTTTAAAAGAGGCAAAAATCTGAAAGACTTATTGGTACATCATATATTGGCAAAAAGAACTTTGGCTGTTTTCCATATTTTGGCTGTTCCAACTGCAATAATATAATTAAGGGCCCTTCATTTAGTAACCCTAGTACGGGTAAAATATTTGACATCAGGGGACACTATACTTGCAACACTGACTTTGCGGTATATTACATCAAATGCCCATGTGGAATGGTGTATGTTGGGGAGACCACCGCACAGTCCGTGAACGGATAAATCAGCACAAAAGTAGTATAAGAACAAAAAAATTAGACGCCCCTGTTGCCAATCATTTTTTATCTGCAGAGCACAATTTAACTCAACTGAGGTTTCAAATATTGGAACAGAAATCTGTGAATAGAATCACAAAGACAAAGGGTGCCTCCTAGTGCAACACTGGTATGATGGATAAAGTAACAGATTACAATCTGAAATGATACTCACAAAAGGAGCAGCACCAAATGTGCTAAATGGTGCAGGCTGGGGATTCACAGTGACCCAGCTACACTGATCCTGCAAAAGGATGTAGCAATCCAGGATATCCAGGTGGTATGGTAGAAAGGAAAGGCTCAGGCTTCCATATGGTAAAACATATATTTATTTTAAACCAAAGTTAAAAAACAAAGGGGTGGGGGCTTGTCCGGGCCAAGACCCAAGATGGTCGACAAACTGAGAGCTCTTTAAAGTTAGTTTACAATCCGCCTTGTAACTTCGCTATTTATCAACCATCTGGCGCTGAACTATACCTAAATATATTTCAACTAATGTGCAGAGCTGGAGTATCTACTTTTTGAACAGAACTGAGCTTCTTAGACCGGACTGCTGAGGTCTGTTGGCGGCTCTCGTGGCGAGGGATCTCAGCAACCCCCCCCGGTGGAACCGGGGTAACAGAGCAGATTAACTACATCTGTATAATAACCAGCCTAATAACTCTGCAGAAAACATAACTTTGATCATGGAAGAGGACCTATACACTAAATTGCAAGCCCTATTTGCGGAATCAGAAAAGCTGTTTAACAAAAGATTTGATCGCCTCATGACAATACTGGGCGCAGATGTGGAGAGAGAGGCTATGCCCAGCGCTGAAGTGGTACTTATCCATTCTGACCTACCTACTTTGCAGCAACAAAAGGCTGGGGCCGCTGATGTCAATCTGGAGGAAGCGCGTGGATCACTGGTCCCGCAGGTCCGGGACGCGCTGACAATGGGGTCCTGCATGGAAGCTGGCAAACAGGCCCCCATCAATGCATGGCCTGAGATAGAACCGGACGTTACCTGCCTCGCTAGTGTCAGCCAAACTGAGGTGACTGGTAGGGTCGGGGTGGGGAGAGCGGCCGGCTCCCTTGCTTGCGGCCCTGCGGGTGTTCAAGAACAAAAGCGGCAGACGGGTTATCGCTGTACAGCTGCCTACACATTTTCAGTCAGGTACCTCTGCCGACGCATGCTGGAGGATTTGCGGCTGGTTCCTACTAGCAATCGGACCGGTGTGGGGTAAAGTTGTGTGCCATGTCTTAGTGTCTCCTGTTTGTTCCGGATATTTGGGTATATAAATGACGGTCTTTGGGCCTGAAAACTCACCTGAAGAAACTCTTAAAAACATTGGACTTGTGAAACTCGTATTTAGCTCCCAGAGAAGATACATAGAGTATAAGTGGGCCACCCTATTATTATGTTAACTGTATGTTTTTCCTTAAGGGGACATTACCTGCAATGTAAATTTAGCTATGTATTCAGAATCAGTTAATATTCTCTTGTTGTTGTGTGCTACTTTGCCCCATGAGAAGGGTCCACAGCCATGTAACACTACTATAATTGCATTTTCCATATAGTAGATAACGCAACAGTTAATATGTGCATCTTTGCATTAGAGAACTATTGCATTAAATATTCCCAGGTTACTGTGATTATCAGCTACATATACACAAGGTGCTATTATATAATTTCATGTTTAACTGTCACCTTATGTGTGTGCCATTTACTGAGCTAATTATGTGTGTCTGTTATAATATAGCTTTTTGCATCTATCTATATCTGTGCTTACCATTACAGCACTACCTACAATAATGCTAGCTAACCTCAGAGGCCTTGAAGGGGCCTATATAAACATAGAAACATAGATATTGACGGCAGATAAGAGCCATAGGCCCAGCAAGTCTGCCCGACCTTACCTAACAGTATAAACTTATCTAGTTTGTAGGATAGCCCTATGCTTGTCCCATGCATTTTTAAAGTCCCCCACAGTGTTTGTTGCTACTACCTCTTGAGGAAGTTTATTCCATAAATCAATCACTCTTTCTGTAAAGAAGTGCTTCCTCAAATTACTTCTGAATCTACTACCCTTTAGCTTGAGCTCATGACCCCTTGTTCTTGAATTTTCCATTTTATGTAAAATACCCACAGCCTCAGTTTTACTAAACCCTTTAATGTACTTGAAAGTTGCTATCATATCACCTCTTTCCCTTCTCTCCTCTAAGCTATACATATTTAGGTCATTGAGCCTATCCTGGTAAGTTTTATTTTTTAGACCATGTACCATTTTGGTAGCCCTCCTTTGCACAGATTCAAGTTTGTTAATATCCTTCTGGAGATATGGTCTCCAGAACTGCACACAATACTCAAGATGAGGCCTAACTAATGATCTATAAAGTGGCATAAGAACCTTACTATTTCTGCTGCAAATACCTCTACCAATACATCCAAGCATTCTGCTAGCCTTACTCGCTGCATTACTACATTGTTTACTAAGTTTTAAATCATCTGAAATAATAATTCCCAAGTCCTGTTCCTCGTCTGTAACAGTCAGTAAAGTGTCATTGAGTCTGTAATTAACATTTGGATTTTTCTTCCCTAAATGCATTATTTTACACTTTGCTGTGTTAAACTTTAGACCCCAGTCATTTGTCCAATATAACTGACATCAACGCTTTCGACACATTAAGGCCTGTTTCCTGGTACCTAGAATCCTTACATGAATGCCAGGCCATATGATTACCACTTGTTAAGTCATTTTCTGTTGTCCAAGTGAAGATGTGTATATATGTATAAAAAAAAAAGGTGCTATGCAAGGCTCTATATTTTTCCTATTGCTGAGGATATTGTCTACAGAATCCAAGACATGCCTCCCGCATTAGATATTTAAGAATTGATGTATGCTGATAGGCATGTTGCCATGACTAATGTATGAGTATGTTATGTAACTACCGCATATATTAAGCAAAAGTGCAGGCCCGAAGATGGCCTGTGCTGCCCAAAATCCCTCAGATTAGATAGTTACTCATTTTTGGGGTCCATAAGTGGCCCCGGCTGTTATGGAGGGTAAAAATGAGGGGTAAACATATGTTTGTTTCTGGAACAGTTGAAGAGTAGGCGATACTGTACAGTGTCAGGTGAATATGCTGTGTTTATGCACTGTTCTTCCTTTATCTCGTTGTAGTCATACCACTGTATGAGTAATACCATTTTTCTTTTGTCACTTGTAATCTTGGTATGCTTTATGAACAAACTGTTTGTCTTTGTATTTTCTTAATCCCCAATAAAAACTATTACAAAAACAAAAAACAAAAAAAAAAACAAAGGGGTGTATAACATCACCCATATGGTAATATAAAAACCAATGTTGTAACAGATTGCAACGCGTTTCTCAGCACAAAGTGGCTGTTTCCTCAGTTATCTGTTCAGCTAATGGAAGCACTGACTTTTATACCTGTAGTTAGACCTAATGACTCCTCCCAACCCATATGTCTGCAATTAAACTAAATTGACAATTGATTGTCTGTCCATAACCTGCATTTGTTATACAAAATACTATACATCAATTACACAAAAGGCACTATGCACAAATGTCCCAGGAATTATATTCCTACAAGCTCTGGCATTCTAGCTTTCTAACAAGTCATCATAGCTTGATAAAATTAAAATATTAACATATGATTAAACCATATAGGGATTGATGATATTATGCATACATAAACAACTTCAATCCTATTGGTTGATCCAATCAGCCAATAGGATTGAGCTTGCATTCTATTGGCTGATTCGAAGAGCCAATAGAATACAAGCTCAATCCTACTGGCTGATTGGATCAGCCAATAGGATTGAAGTTCAATCCTATTGGCTGATTGCATCAGCAAATAGGATTTTTTCAACCTTAATTCCGATTGGCTGATAGAATACTATCAGCCAATTGGAATCTAAGGGACGCCATCTTGGATGACATCACTTAAAGGTACCATCATTCCAGAAGAAGACGTTGGAAGAAGAGGATGCTCCGCGCCGGATGTCTTGAAGATGGAGCCGCTCCGCATCGGAAGGATGAAGATAGAAGATAGAAGATGCCGTCTGGGTGAATACTTCTGCCCGTCTGGAGGACCACTTCTGCCGGCTTTGTTGAGGACATCTTGCCGCTTGGATGAAGACTTCTCCCGGTAAGTGGATCTTCAGGGGTTAGTGTTAGGATTTTTTAAGGGTGTATTAGGTGGGGGTTTTTTTTAGGTTAGGGCTTTGGGTCAAAATAGAGCTAAATGCCCTTTTAAGGGCAATGGCCATCCAAATGCCCTTTTCAGGGCAATGGGGAGCCTAGGTTTTTTTGTTAGGTTTTTATTTGGGGGGTTGGTTGTGTGGGTAGTTGGTTTTACTGTTGGGAGGGTTGTATGTATTTTTTTGTACAGGTAAAAGAGCTGATTTCTTTGGGGCAATGCCCCACAAAAGGCCCTTTTAAGGGCTATTGGTAGTTTAGTTTAGGCTAGGTTTTTTTTTATTTTGGGTGTTTTTTTTTTTATTTTGATAGGACTATTAGATTAGGTGTAATTAGTTTAAAGATCTTGTAATTTGATTTTTATTTTCTGTAATTAAGTGTTTGTTTTTTGTAATTTAGGTAATTGTATTTAATTTAGGGAATTTAATTTAATTGTAGTTAGTGTAACTTAGGTTAGGTTTTATTTTACGGGTAAATTTGTATTTATTTTAGCTAGGTAGTTATTAAATAGTTAATAACTATTTAGTAACTATTCTACCTAGTTAAAATAAATACAAACTTGCCTGTAAAATAAAAATAAAACCTAAGCTAGCTACAATGTAACTATTTGTATTTAGTTTTAAATAGGAATTATTTAGGTAATGATAGTAATTTGTATTTAGATTTATTTAAATTATATTTACGTTAGGGGGGTGTTAGGGTTAGACTTAGATTTAGGGGTTAATAAATATAATATAGTGGCGGCGACATTGGGGGCGGCAGATTAGGGGCTAATAAATGTTGGTAGGTGGCGGCGATGTTATGGGCAGCAGATTAGGGGTTAATAATATTTAACTAGTGTTTGCAATGCGGGAGTATGGCGGTTTAGGGGTTAATATGTTTATTATAGTTGCGACGGCAGATTAGGGATTAATAACAATATGTAGGTGTCAGCGATGTTGTGGGCAGCAGATTAGGGGTTAATAAATATAATATAGGTGTCGGCGATGACCGGAGTGGCAGATTAGGGGTTCATATGTATAATGTAGGTGTCTGCGATGTTGGGGGCGGCAGATTAGGGGTTAATAAGTGTATGATTAGGGGTGTTTTGACTCGGGGTTCATGTTAGGGTGTTAGGTGTAAATATAAAATGTGTTTCCCCATAGGAATCAATGGGGCTCAGTTACTGAGCTTTACGCTGCTTTTTGGCAGGTGTTAGGCATTTTTTCAGCCGGCTCTCCCCATTGATGTCTATGGGGAAATCGTGCACGAGCACGTATAACCAGCTCACCGCTGATTTAAGCAGTGCCGGTATTGGAGTGCGCTACGGAGCACAATTTTGCTCTACGCTTACTATTTGCCTTTTAATGCTGGGTTTAGAAAAACCTGTAATACCAGCGCTGTAGGTAAGTGAGCGGTGACAATAACGTGCAAGTTAACACTGCACCCCTCATACCGTAAAACTCGTAATCTGGCCGTTAATTATTTATATAAACTATAAAGGTTAAAAAGGCAGAGAATAGGAGCGCTCCATATGTTAGTGCTAAATAAAGGATATGTGATTCATTGAATCAGTCTCTAAGCTTGTCAGCCCGAGGGTCACGGATGCAGCCACTTCAAGAAAACACAGGTCTGGACACTGGATACGGCTATGGACAAAGAAAAACAAGAGAAGGGCGCAAATCCCTCTGATGCAGCTGATCTTAGTGACGTCAAGACAGTGGGCGTCACTACAATCAGCTGTATCAGAGCCAGCTACACATCATACAACTAATGCGGTGTAGTGGCGGTTATTTTAACATTGATTGCTGTGTGCTTTTATATTTGTATGAGATACTTTGCTGAACTGACTCAACATTCATATCGGACACTTTGCCTGGATTGTGGGAGACTTCTTGGATGCTCTGTGACTCTCACTGGTTCCGTTGTGAGGAATCCAATGTTTTATGTGCTTTTTCAAACCTCATATTGTTTGAGGGTTTTAAGTGTGAGTGTGTATTTGAACTAATAAATTCCTGTTGGTTTTAAAATACTGCACTTAGAAGAATTTGCATCCTTCTCTTGTTTTTACATTACATCTTTAAATTGTTCCCAGTAATTAATTTGTTATCCAGATAAATACATTAATTAATTAACAGATCCACAAAAAAGTAATTCATATTATTTAAAATGTTATAACACAATACAACAGATTTATTAAAAAAAAAAATTAGAAAAAAATTATCAAGTTATTTGTGTAAAATAACATATATACAATTACATATGCGTAGCTATAATAAATATATAAATATAATGGCAATTTGTAGACAATATTAATATTTATTTAGATAATATGGTTATATTTAAAAAAATGTAATAAAAAAGAACACATTTTGATTGTTCAAAATCATATGCACTACTAGGAGCTTGCTGGTGATTGGTAGCAATGCACATTTGCAGACATCCACACCTGCAAAAACTAATTTTAGGGAGGTGGCTTCGCCGGATACTGCGCTGCGTGCCACTTCAACCACCTCCTCCCCTGTTATATACTGGACACTTGGAAACCCTAAATAAGATAGAGACTTATCATTAAAGTAGCGTCCTACTAAAAAAAAGTAGCTTATTGCACAACCACATACAACAAACCTATTTCCAGTGATGGTACGCTTGTTGAATGCTTAAATATGTTATAATACGAAGTTTAATTACGTGCAGTAAATAAGGTAGTATTTGTGTCTTATTTTATTAAAATCAGTGGGGGCTTTTTGGTTACTGATGCATGCTTTGAGGGTTCCATAGCGTCACAGCTTGTGAAGTACTCAGTATAGTTGTTCCTGTACGACTTTCGGATTTTGTGTCTGGGAGCGTGTGTGATTTTGAGTTTGAGAAACTATTTTTTATTATGTTTTTTTACTCACAGTAGAGTCGGTTTGATAAGGACCTGACAGCTGTCTATCTCCTCCTTCACAGAGACACACTCTCTTTGCCCTCTTTCTCAGTTCTTACTCAGCCTATGCTGCAGCCTATGTTGCATACTACTGATTCTCCTCCTCCCCTAAGAGCCTTATCCCCACCTCCAAACAGCAGGAGGGAGGATGGCAGACATGCAATACTCTGAAAGTAAAGACAGACTTGCTGTGACAACACCACAAGTAAAGGCATTCTTTAAAGAAAAACTGTTTTGGGCCACATTGTTGGATCATGGTACTTGTAGTTTCAGGGAGATTGCATTTCATTTTCAGGCATCAGGGAGCTGCTATTACAATGAGGGAGACTCCCTGAACTTCAAGGAGAATTGTGATGTTTGCATTTGTCTCTTGTTATTTGCTCACCAGATGGGTTTAGGTCCTAGTAGTACACTGACTGTTGCTCTGGAGCTGACTTCTAAATGACAGAGAGATATGCAAGGTCCAGGAGGAGGAGTTTAGAATGTCTGGGGGGGGGACATTTTAAAATTTTGCCCTGGGAGCCAGATTCTCTAGAAACTGTCTGCATGCTGCTGTTAATGGGCTCAACAGCCTATAGTCAACATGCAACTCTCTGGGATGGGTTCAGCCCCTTTTTATAGAGATTTCCATAAGTGTTGCCCATGTAAGGGTCTGCATAACATCTCTCGCCATTTCTTAGGAGTCATAATTAAGACTGCTCTTGACATATCCTTTTAATAGAAACTGATAAACTGAAAGACTAGTAATCCAATTAATTTATATTATTAAGTGCACTCACAAGTGATTAAAAAGCCTGCAATTTATGATTTTTTCTTCTTCTTCTCCTTAAAATGTATGTTAATATGAAACCCATATATTAAAATCCATGTAAAGTTTTCATATTGATGGAACTTGAACAATGTTAACACACAATGGGTCAGATTACGAGTGGAGCTATTAATTGCGCACAAACAAAAAGGGATTTTATTATGAGTGTTTGAGCGCGTTGGGTGTAGTGCACATGATACAAGTTGAAAATAAACGTGATCGTTTGAACACAATTGAAATTAACGTGCATTAGGATAGCGTGTCCTCAGAGCTCTGGTTACCTGTTTCACAAAACAAAAAAGTGTCAAAAAACACATAAAAATAAATTTAAAAGTACACTTTCTAATAAAAAATATTTTTAAAAAATTGCACAACATTTTTTTTTAAGGGCTCAATGATATGAGGTTTTTGGTGTTAGGAAAAAAAATGCAGTCAAAGGTCTTTAACATTAAGATACAGACATATAATGTACAGGTAAAAATATGTAAAAATATAGAGAAAGGGGATGTGTCCTATGGGGTAACTGATCACTTTAGAGAATTTTATGGCAATGACCTCTCTGGCCTCAAATTCAAGGCAATAGAACAACTTGTTTTGGATGAAAGAAGGGGGAATACATTGTTGATCCTTAGACAACGTGAGACATTCTGGATCCACACTTTGCAGACATTAGAACCTTTGAGAATGAACAGGTATGTGGACATCCAGGCATTTTTACTTTTAATTTTTTTAATATCAACTAATTACCTAAAAAAATGTATATTATTCTTTTTATATAATATATTGTATTTTGATTAAGTAGTTTTTTTTAATGGGATTAATGTACTATATTTCTAAATTTAGTAGTACTAGCAATAGATCATTTGGATTTTGACCTGTTATATACAAATATCATATAGGTTTACTGATTACGTGTGTATATAATCATAACTACAGCTATATTGTGAGCAGGTTATTAATGTATTGATCCATATATAACATATTGGTTACTCAGTTTGTATAGAAATGGTGTCTACCCGGGACTTAGGGTTGTTTTGAGGCATGTCTATACTTGCCATCTATTTCATAAATAGACAGAGAGGTAATGGGCAGATATGAAGCCTCTGGCGAAGCGGATACAATCCGTGAAACACGTAAGGACACACCCACCTTACGTCACTGTGCGAAAGATGTCATTTATTTCACCATGCTACACTGTAGTGTTTGTATACGATTTTTGCAACTGTTGTTATGAACTTTGTAACTCTATCACATCTGGATACCCTGGATGATGCATTTTACCCCTATGTTACGTGGACTTCACCTGCACAGCATCACTACTTGGTTTGGTGGTTGTCCCGCTCCATGCAAGATTTCCTGGGTTGGAGATCTCTATCTCACCCATTACGGTATTTATGGAGGTTGAAGTTTGTGAGTAGTCATTTCACAGGGCGATTGCATTTGCATTGTTTTTATTATTTTTTGAATTTACTAAAAACATATTACAATATGAGGAGATTCACTGTGCGCTTACATGTAATCATATAAATACATAAGTATACATATATATATATACATAAATATAAGTGCATTGGAGCACTTTGAAGTCAAGTAGATGAAAACATGTAAAAGCATATTTATGCAATATTCATGTTTAGTAAAGTGCTATAGTGTGTATGTACTGTAAATACTTCACATTTTAATGTTCTGCACATAGCAGAATATGTTCTATGTATTTATAAGTAGACATTATATATCTGTATATATTTATACTTATAAATAATAATAGTTATATATATATATATATATATATATATATATATATATATATATATATATATATATATATATATATATATATAGGTATAGTTATATATTTTACCAAAAAATATGTAGAAATATGTATTTATTAATAAATAGAACATATTCTGCTATGTGAATAACATTGGAATGTAAAATATTAATATTTTCATGTTGGGTTAGCGCACTAGAGAACATGCGATCGGGTTTGCACCAGAGTTTTTTCCCACTTTTTTTGCCCTATTGAATTCTATGGGGGAATACGTGAACGCAAAACGCAAAAGCAATATTGTAAGTTCAGGTTAGTGCATGATTGAAAACTTTTTACTTTCAACTTATAATAGAGAGCTACCTGTCGCACACAAAAAGCTTACTTAAATACTGCTTCACTTGTAATCTGGCCCAAAATGGCTAATATCTTTTTTTATACACTACTTGAAATCTAAACCTTTAAGGGGAATTTAAACTTGAGTTTTATAAAAAAAAATTAAATCCAGCTGTAAAAAAATACATATTTCCTCCGTATTACCTTAACTCCAACAAAACATTTAAAACGTGACACAGAATAAACTTCTCCCTTGGATGTCTGGACTAGAACCTATTTGGTACCCATGGGACACAATTTCTGTTACCCAGGGATTCTAAACTGACTGAATCCAAATGTCCCAAAAAAAGCTTAGGTCTAGATTTAGAGTTCGGCGGTAGCCGTGAAAACCAGCGTTAGAGGCTCCTAACGCTGGTTTTAGGCTACCGCCGGTATTTGGAGTCAGTCAGGAAAGGGTCTAACGCTCACTTTTCAGCCGCGACTTTTCCATACCGCAGATCCCCTTACGTCAATTGCGTATCCTATCTTTTCAATGGGATCTTTCTAACGCCGGTATTTAGAGTCGTTTCTGAAGTGAGCGTTAGAATTCTAACGACAAAACTCCAGCCGCAGGAAAAAAGCAGGAGTTAAGAGCTTTCTGGGCTAACGCCGGTTTATAAAGCTCTTAACTACTGTACTCTAAAGTACACTAACACCCATAAACTACCTATGTACCCCTAAACCGAGGTCCCCCCACATCGCCGCAACTCAATTAAATTTTTTTAACCCCTAATCTGCCGACCGCAAAGCGCCGCCACCCAGGGAAGGGCTGGCAGCCTTAGGCCTGGGGGGCAAATCCAGTCAAGTGGCCCATTGCACCAACAAATCAGCTCACAGCCACAGGACCCACAGCACGCCACAGCCAGTAAGACCCACCACAGGACCCATAGCCAGCAGGACCCACCAGGAATAACCTTTACTGAAGCCAACTGGGATTAGATAGTGCATGATCACTTCCAATTCTTGGAATTAGAAAAAAAAACTTTGTTTTCAAAGTGTAATTGCAGAAAATGGTGCAAAATAATGAAAGTTTATTGCAAAGGTGTTTTACTAGACTTTATTTAAAATGTTGTATTCTCAAAGTGTTTACATTCCTTATAAAATGTGGGCTGGTGGAATGTGCCAGCCATGGGGATTTTTTCCAGGGGTTAAAGGAAAGCTTTTGAGCAGTTTTTTCTGCAATGACTTTAAACCACTGATTTTTTTTTTTAAATGTTTTTTTTAGCACATTCATTGCCTCTTTAAAAATATGGTGACCATGTAGGCTGGTAGTTGTAGGTGTGTACACACTGGATTAACAACTAAATAAGAAAACATCTAAAATTTATTCTAAACTAAATAAGCTACAGTTAGAGCGATCACACATTAACTATTATTTTTCATGCTGCATGGAGTGTGTGCAGCCCTCATGTACACCTAAAGCCATGTTGCTTTCCTATTTAAATTACTATATATATATATATATATATATAATTTACATATAGTAAAGAAGAGTCCTTTAGTTTAATCTTAATACACTGAAAGGGACATGAAACCAATTTTTTTTTCTCACAATTCAGATAGAGTTTACAATTTTAAACAGCTTTGCAATTTACTTATATTGTCAAATTTGCTTTGTTTTCTTGGTATCCTTTATTATTATTATTTGTAGAGCGTCAACATATTCTGCAGCCCTATAAACATAGCTATAATATTCATTTTTACGAGACAAATGGGTAGGGGGGCCTACCAAGAGTTGCACTGTTGCAATTCAGCTCTCATGAAAGTGATCTATAAAGCAGCTGGGCTTGTATGCTTACGTGCTTGTTCAGGCGCAGCAATACACTACTGGGAGATAACCGGCTGATTGGTGGCTGTATATATGCTTCTTGTCATTGTCTCACCTAATGTGTTTATCTAGCTCCCAGTAGAGAAATGCTGCCCCTTCAAGAAAAGATATCAAGAAAATGAAGCAAATTTGATAAAAAACTGTAAGTCCACTGGAATAATTTTTTAAAACTGTTTGCTCTATCTGAATCCTGAAAAAAAAACATTGGGTTTCATGTCCCTTAAAGTTACAGATTAAAGGGACATTAAACCCAAACATTTTCTTTCATGATTCAGATAGATTATACATTTTTAAACAACTTTCCAATTTACTTCTCTAATCAATTTTGCTTTATTTGCTTGGTATCTTTTATTGAAGAAGCAGCAATGCACTCCTGGGAGAAAGCTGAACACATTTGTAAGCCAATTAAAGTGGGCATACAAGTTCATCCACCTATCAGCAGCTAGCTCCAAGCTCCTGAGCCTATCTAGATATGCTTTTCAACAAATCATTTCAAAGGAATAAAGCAAATTAGAAAATAGAAGTAAATTGTAAAGTTGTTTAAAATTGTATGTTCTGTCTGAATCATGAAAGACAAATTTTGTGTTTCATATCCCTTTAATAATACTGCAAGAATTCAAATGCAATTAAAATCTCCACAATGCATGTACATGTTTAATAACTTAAAGGGACATGAAAGCCATTTTTTTCTTTTAAGATTCAGATAGAGCATACAGTTTTAACATCTTTCCAATGTACTTTTATTATCAATGTTGCTTCATTTTCTTGGTATCCTTTATTGAAGGAGCAGCAATGTACTACCAGGAGCTAGCTGAACACATTGTTAAGTCAATGACAATAGATATATATGTGCAGCCACCAATAAGTAGCTAGCTCCCAGATCCTAAGCTTACCTATCTATCTTTTTCAGCAAAGGATACCAAGAGAACTAAGCAAATTAGATAATAAAAGTAAATTAAGAAGTTGTTTAAAACTGTGTGCTCTATCTGAACCATGAAAGTAAAATGATGGTTTTCATGTCCCTTTAATAAAAATGATTCAGGAAGCCTGTTTTTAGCTAATTCCTTCTAGAAACCATGAAATTACTAACTTAGAAAAAACACAGCATAGACACAGTTTATCTTTATTAACAATAACACAGAATGCTTTTAAAAGATAATATGCTTCCATATTTCCATGCAGCCCTGCTCACTAGCCCTGGGGTAAACATACAATACACTCCCATTGCAGAACTGTATATAAATGTGCAGCCTAGCAAGGGACTGTTACCTACAGTTAAACATTATTATTATTATTTCCCCATGTAGGATACAACATAAACTGAAATGTCTTATCCCAATGCTTCAGCTAAAATAAAAGCTGCACAGTATTTGCTGTATTATACATGAGGATCTTACTGCACAGCCACAGTATTAGCTGTATTCTACATGAGGATTTCACTGCAGCCCGGCCCCTGAAGAAACCCCACACACTTTCTGACAGCACATTTATGTACTTACTCTTTAGTAGAGGTGGCCACACATGATCTAGCAGCTCACACTGATGCTTTTCCCTCCATTCATTGAGACTGCGCTCTGTTTGACTAGGGTAAGCCTGCACTAAGCCTTTCCCCCTCAGCACATGGCCTTTCAGTTTCAGTGCCATAGAGAGAAAGGCTGCTCCACTGCTGCTTATGTGTGTACAGCTGCTCCCCCTGCTGGCCATTATTAAAATTACAATAATAAAAAAAAAAAGCAGCAGCCGTTTTTAACATGATTTAGGGCAGCCTGGGGGGCAATTGCCTCTCTGCCCCCTGACCCAGTCCGCCCCTGCCGCCACCTACGTTATCCTTATGTACCCCTAATCTGCTGCCCCTAACACCGCCGACCCCTATATTATATTTATTAACCCCTAATCTGCCCCCCTCAACGTCGCCGACAACTGCCTACACTTATTAACCCCTAATCTGCCGACCGGACCTCACCGCTACTATAATAAAGTTATTAACCCCTAATCTGCCTCACTAACCCTATCATAAATAGTATTAACCCCTAATCTGCCCTCCCTAACATCACCGACACCTAACTTCAATTATTAACCCCTATTCTGATGACCGAATCTCGCCGCTATTCTAATAAATGTATTAACCCCTAAAGCTAAGTCTAACCCTAACACTAACACCCCCCTAACTTAAATATAATTTAAATCTAACGAAATTAATTAACTCTTATTAAATAAATTATTCCTATTTAAAGCTAAATACTTACCTGTAAAATACATCCTAATATAGCTACAATATAAATTATAATTATATTATAGCTATTTTAGGATTAATATTTATTTTACAGGTAACTTTGTAATTATTTTAACCAGGTACAATAGCTATTAAATAGTTAAGAACTATTTAATAGTTACCTAGTTAAAATAATAACAAAATTACCTGTAAAATAAATCCTAACCTAAGTTATAATTAAACCTAACACTACCCTATCAATAAATTAATTAAATAAACTACCTACAATTACCTACAATTAACCTAACACTACACTATCAATAAATAAATTAAATACAATTGCTACAAATAACTACAATTACATAAACTAACTAAAGTACAAAAAATAAAAAAATATTTACAAACATAAGAAAAATATTACAACAATTTTAAACTAATTACACCTACTCTAAGCCCCCTAATAAAATAACAAAGACCCCCAAAATAAAAAAATGCCCTACCCTATTCTAAATTAATAAAGTTAAAAGCTCTTTTACCTTACCAGCCCTGAACAGGGCCCTTTGCGGGGCATGCCCCAAGAAAATCAGCTCTTTTGCCTGTAAAAAAAAACATACAATACCCCCCCCCAACATTACAACCCACATACCCCTAATCTAACCCAAACCCCCCTTAAATAAACCTAACACTAAGCCCCTGAAGATCTTCCTACCTTGTCTTCACCATACCAGGTTCACCGATCCGTCCTGGCATCCGGTGCTGAAGAGGTCCAGAAGAGGCTCCAAAGTCTTCCTCCTATCCGGCAAGAAGAGGACATCCGGACCGGCAAACATCTTCTCCAAGCGGCATCTTCGATCTTCTTCCATCCGGTGCGGAGCGGGTCCATCTTGAAGCAGCCGACGCGGATCCATCCTCTTCTTCCGGCGTCTCCCGACGAATGACGGTTCCTTTAAGGGACGTCATCCAAGATGGCGTCCCTCGAATTCCGATTGGCTGATAGGATTCTATCAGCCAATCGGAATTAAGGTAGGAATATTCTGATTGGCTGATGGAATCAGCCAATCAGAATCAAGTTCAATCCTATTGGCTGATCCAATCAGCCAATCAGATTGAGCTCGCATTCTATTGGCTGTTCCGATCAGCCAATAGAATGCGAGCTCAATCTGATTGGCTGATTGGATCAGCCAATAGGATTGAACTTGATTCTGATTGGCTGATTCCATCAGCCAATCAGAATATTCCTACCTTAATTCCGATTGGCTGATAGAATCCTATCAGCCAATCGGAATTCGAGGGACGCCATCTTGGATGACGTCCCTTAAAGGAACCGTCATTCGTCGGGAGACGCCGGAAGAAGAGGATGGATCCGCGTCGGCTGCTTCAAGATGGATCCGCTCCGCACCGGATGGAAGAAGATCGAAGATGCCGCTTGGAGAAGATGTTTGCCGGTCCGGATGTCCTCTTCTTGCCGGATAGGAGGAAGACTTTGGAGCCTCTTCTGGACCTCTTCAGCACCGGATGCCAGGACGGATCGGTGAACCTGGTATGGTGAAGACAAGGTAGGAAGATCTTCAGGGGCTTAGTGTTAGGTTTATTTCAGGGGGGTTTGGGTTAGATTAGGGGTATGTGGGTGGTGGGTTGTAATGTTGGGGGGGGTATTGTATGTTTTTTTTTACAGGCAAAAGAGCTGATTTTCTTGGGGCATGCCCCGCAAAGGGCCCTGTTCAGGGCTGGTAAGGTAAAAGAGCTTTTAACTCTATTAATTTAGAATAGGGTAGGGCATTTTTTTATTTTGGGGGTCTTTGTTATTTTATTAGGGGGCTTAGAGTAGGTGTAATTAGTTTAAAATTGTAATATTTTTCTTATGTTTGTAAATATTTTTTTATTTTTTGTAACTTAGTTCTTTTTTATTTTTTGTACTTTAGTTAGTTTATGTAATTGTAGTTATTTGTAGCAATTGTATTTAATTTATTTATTGATAGTGTAGTGTTAGGTTAATTGTAGGTAATTGTAGGTAGTTTATTTAATTAATTTATTGATAGGGTAGTGTTAGGTTTAATTATAACTTAGGTTAGGATTTATTTTACAGGTAATTTTGTTATTATTTTAACTAGGTAACTATTAAATAGTTCTTAACTATTTAATAGCTATTGTACCTGGTTAAAATAATTACAAAGTTACCTGTAAAATAAATATTAATCCTAAAATTGCTATAATATAATTATAATTTATATTGTAGCTATATTAGGATGTATTTTACAGGTAAGTATTTAGCTTTAAATAGGAATAATTTATTTAATAAGAGTTAATTAATTTAGTTAGATTTAAATTATATTTAAGTTAGGGGGGTGTTAGTGTTAGGGTTAGACTTAGCTTTAGGGGTTAATCCATTTATTATAGTAGCGATGAGCTCCGGTCGTCAGATTAGGGGTTAATAATTGAAGGTAGGTGTCGGCGATGTTAGGGAGGGCAGATTAGGGGTTAATACTATTTATGATAGGGTTAGTGAGGCGGATTAGGGGTTAATAACTTTATTATAGTAGCGCTCAGGTCCGCTCGGCAGATTAGGGGTTAATTATTGTAAGTAGCTGGCGGCGGCGACGTTGTGGGGGGCAGGTTAGGGGTTAATAAATATAATACAGGGGTCGGCGGTGTTAGGGGCAGCAGATTAGGGGTACATAGGGATATTGTAAGTTGCGGCGGTTTACGGAACAGAAGATTAGGGGTTAATAATATAATGCAGGGGTCAGCGATAGCGGGGGCGGCAGATTAGGGGTTAATAAGTGTAAGGTTAGGGGTGTTTAGACTCGGGGTACATGTTAGAGTGTTAGGTGCAGACGTAGGAAGTGTTTCCCCATAGGAAACAATGGGGCTGCGTTAGGAGCTGAACGCTGCTTTTTTGCAGGTGTTAGGTTTTTTTTTCAGCTCAAACAGCCCCATTGTTTCCTATGGGGGAATCGTGCACGAGCACGTTTTTGAGGCTGGCCGCGTCCGTAAGCAACTCTGGTATCGAGAGTTGCATTTGCCGTAAAAATGCTCTACGCTCCTTTTTTGGAGCCTAACGCAGCATTTTTTTGAACTCTCGATACCAGAGTTAAATTTATGGTGCGGCCAGAAAAAAGCCCGCGTAGCGTTAACAGCCCATCTACCGCCAAACTCCAAATCTAGGCCTTAGTGTGCCCGCTAACAGAGCTGTATCTGGCTCAAGGGCCACACCTTTATGCGGTTTTGGAATCAGACAAAGATTTCTTGTGCTGTTTGGATTTTTTCCAGACAGGATTAGGTTTCCAGGTAGTCTTTTGTGAGTCCGTCTTCTGGATAGACATAGGCCGCTGGTTTTTGTTTTGAGGAATGGGACATAAAAGTCCACCAGGTTTTCCTTTTTGTCTGGACTTCATGTCCTGGGGCAAGAAAGTCCTCTTGCCCCTGTCACAGTACAAATAATAGAGTCCAAACCTGGACCAAAGAAATTCTTACCCTTAAACGCCAAAGGCAGTAGTTGAGACTTGGTAACCATGTCTGCCAACCATGACTTAAACTAAAGAGCTCTTCTGGAAAGTACAACCAGTGCTGTTCTCTTAGCATTGATATAAACAACCTGTATGATTGCATCACATATGAAAGAATTCACTGTTTTCAAAGCCTGTATACTGTTTTGTAACTCCTCTAGAGAGGATTCTCTATGAAACTAGATCCACCAAGGAGTCACACCAAAAGGCCTCTGCTCCAGCAAATGCCAAAATACTCACTGCAGGTTGAAATAAAAAACTTCCCTGCAGAAAAGCCCTTCTGAGATAACCCTCGAGCTTCCTGTCCATAGGATGTTTAAAGGATGTACTGTCTTCCAAAGGAATAGTCGTCCTTTTTGTGAATGTGGAAATTGCATCATTAATCTTTAGATATGGTGCCCTACAACTCCACCCTAGCCTAAGCAATGGGAAAACTGCTGCTGGGGTAAATGGGGCCCCTGGCTTATCCCATTCCTTGGTTATAATTTAAGTAATTAAAGAAGGGATGGGGAAATTCACTTGCACTTACTTGGAGATGGCAAAAACTCCAAAGCATCAGAAACTGCAGTCTGTAAAGGAGTTTTAAACCTCTCTTAAAAGTCAGATTTATCCTGATGAAATTGTACAGCAGTTATGCTAGCAGTACCTTGAGTACTGGGATATGGTGAATGAAACTGCACAACCACAGTTAAATAGGCATTGTATAATTGGGCAGGAGGGCATACTACCACCTCCTTACATAATTAACATAAGTTTGTAGGGATCACAATATCTATAGCTGTTTCCTCAGATAATATAGGAGCAGCTTCATCAATCCCAGTATGCTCCATGATCAATAAAGGACAGATACTAAATAAACTATATTAAAAAAATAATAATGCATTGAAAAAGTCCACCAGTACTGGCTCAATACCTAAATACCCCTCCTGAGCTCCAGCAGAGTGTCTTTCCCCCTCCTTATTATAGCCCAAAAGTACTGCATTGAAGATCTAACTGAAACACTCGGTCCTCGGCTCAACTCAGCACTTCTGCTTGTGGTGTACATTGCAGGCCTAAGAGGAAGGTGCAGGATCCACGCCAACTCTCCCCCATGGTGAAAAAAGGAATACTATCTCTCTTTCCACCCACCAGAAAGAAATACAACCTGGATATGCCACAGACATCTGCCTTCTATCTATTTAGTGTACCAGGCATGTAACATATGACCAGTACACAGGGTAGCCCTAGGGTAAATGTAGTAATGATCCATAGTCAGCAAGTATTACACATACTTCCCTAAATAATGACAATAAAAATCTGTGAAGTGAACCTACACACTGTAAATGAATGTCACACAAACATGTCTCCCCTGTGTTCCTAATAGGAAATGAGGGACAATGTCAGATAGACTTTCTAAAACAATTGCAATTTTCAAAAACAGATTCTCCTTTATTCCAACTAGGAAGTAAATGGATTATTTCCAGTTGGACTCACCAAGTCAATATCTATGGACAAACAGCACCTATGCTTCCATAACACCTGTACTCACAGTTTGTCCTGTGTAGATCCTGCATATGTTCCTTGTATTGCCACTGATAATCTGAGGATTTATGGTTGGAAGCCCATATATCTGGCCAGCAATGGAGGAGGCTTAGGAACGTCCCAGTGACACCAGTGACCTGCTGTGTGCAAAGACTTCACTGAAAGAATTACATAGCACCAGCTCCAGAGTAAAAAACCCTCTCTTCTGGGAACTATCCACTGAGGGTAAATACATAACAAAATAATAGAATATCTTAAAACCTGTCTTTCTCCTTGCCCTCTCCTTGATGAGGCAAAGAAATACTTGGAGAGAAGGGAAAGTAAGTAGGATATATGTAAAGCTCTGGTAGGATGTCTTTACCTCCTTTCGGTGGCCAGGTGATACATTCCCAAGAGTAAGGGTTGTGGACTCTCACTGTCTACCATTAGAAAGAAATACTGATTTAAAAAACCCCAACAACAATTAAAAATATTGTCAACATTTTGGCCAGCATTTATCAACTGCTGGATGGACTGTGTTCTCTTACATGAACCTGTTCACCCGGGATCACAAAATGTGGGCAGCATATTGCAGCAATACGCTACCCGTATTTAACATTGCACAGGTGTTTGAGTAGGGGGTTGTCCATCACCTTGGGGTGAACTTACCTGGAGTGATTTAATCCACTAGCTAATAGCTTGCATACTGGTTAGGAAGCTGCGTTCTGATGACCGCTGCTTCCTAGCTTTCGGCTGCAGGCTAGCTCATGCAAGCATGCAGAAATCAGCCTTTGTGTCAATAAGTCAAAAGACAAAACCAAGAAACAAAGAGGGGTAACTGAGGAAGAGGACCCTGCTGCATCAACAACTGGGTATATTGTAATTCCGTGGAAAAGTTTATAAAAGCTTTTTATCACCACTGAAGTCTATAGGGATTGTTGTATGTAAATAATTTCAAAATGCTTTCTAAATTAGTGGAATGTACCTCTATAAACCTAATGTACTATGCACATGTAAAACATTAAGAAAGAGCTGGTCCGGGGTCAGAGTTGAAAGTAAAATTATTTATTCAAAAAATGTTAAAAGTCTAACATGGGAACAGAAGAGAAATTCCAAAACACCTAATGCAGTGGCTTACATGTTTCGGCCGTAGCCTTACTCATAGCCAGTATCACAAAAAAAAGGCCTCCCTGGGCTGTGATTGGTGTAAAAACAATAGGTGTGTTTAAACCTTTACTCAGTTTCCTGTGAAACACTCGCTTAACTAATATATGTGAACCCAGCATTGTGTTACATCTAAGGCAGGGGTGTCCAAACTTTGCTCTCCAGAGGTTTTGGAACTACATTTCCGATGATGCTCAGCCAGCATTTTATCTAGCTGAGCATCATGGGAAATGTAGTTCCAAAACCTCTGGAGAGCAAAGTTTGGACACCCCTGATCTAAGGTATAGAAAAACAACAGAAATAAATATATGAAAACAATAACATGTTAGGTAACATATTTCCTGGGTTAAATTGTAAATACAAGCTTGTTTAGAATAAAGCTAAGTCATAGGGACTGTCGTGGTATGTAACATTATTTTATGTCTGGTTTTAAACACTGACCTTATCAACAATAAATTATTACAAATTTCTAAGTGTATTCATTATATAAAGTCCCTATTAAATCAGAAAGACCTGGAAATATCATTGAATCTAAAAGTGTATATATATATATATATATATATATATATATATATATATATATATATATATATATATATATATATATATATACATGGATTTGAATATGTCAAATGTACAACTGACACTGAGTCTTTGGATGGACAGATTTTGAGACGTTTGAAATTCAAAGAACAACATAAGTAGTAAGAATGTGTTTGTTGATATCAGTTTAGCTATATATAAAAGTATGTGATGTCTCATACTTGTTATTCCCAATAATGAATTAGATCATATTGGGAGTTTAGGCCTCTAGGGTGTCTGGTTTCCAGCTGGAAAATTCAGAACATTTCCCTTTTCCCTAACAATTTTTCTTTGTCACCCCCCCTCTGAGGGGTTACCACTTGTTCAATTGCCTTCCATTTTAGTATAGCAATGTTGTTATTGTGTTTAGTAATGAAGTGTTTCACAATTGGCGTAGTTGCTTTGCCCACTTTGATGGAACTGAAGTGTCCCCTCATACGGGACCTTACATCCCTAGTCGCAAGTCCTATATACTGGACCAGACATTGTGAGCATTCCAGCATATAAATAACATTACTTGATGAGCAATTGAGACATCTCTCAATGTCATATGTCTTCCCAGTAACAGCAGAGGAAAAGGTAGTTGTCACTTCTATGTATTCACACGGTTTACACCTGTTGTGTCCACATCTAAACATGCCCTTATGTCTTAACCATGAACTCATGGGCTTTTTTTCAGATTTTACTTTGGAAGGAGACAGTATGTTACCAAGTGTACAGGCCCTTCTGTATGAACATCTCAGACCATTGTCGACAGTATCAATTAATTTATCATCTGCTCTTAGAATGCCATAGTGTTTCCGCACTATGCCACATATCTGTTGATATTGGGCACTGAATGTGGTTACAAATGTGACTCCCTTATGTTCGGTGGTAGAAGTGTCACCCCTTTTGTCAGTGAGCAAAGATCTTCTGTCTATGTGTTTAACCTCATTTATAGCCTTGGTTATATCAGAATTTTTATAACCCCTTTCTTTGAAGCGTGTCACTAGATCCTTTGACTGTTTCTCATATGTTGGTGTAACAGAACAGTTTCGTTTGAGTCGAATCAGCTGTCCCTTGGCTATCGCGTAAGGGACATATTTAGGATGGCAACTAGTGGTTTCCTGTAACTACTAGTTACAATCTTGCCATCAGCTATGCCCTTCATCGTGATATCAAGGAAATTTATTTCATTTGGTTCAACCTCAAATGTAAACACGAGGTTGAGGTCATTGTCATTAATCCAAGTTATGAAATTTTGGATCTTGTCAGTCTTCCCTTTCCAAATTAATAGAAGGTCATCTATGAAACGCTTATAAAAAGCAATTTCATTGATATATGGATTGGTTTGTGCATAGACGTGGGACAGCTCCCACCAACCTAAGTATAGGTTTGCGTATGAAGGTGCAAATTTGGCACCCATAGCTGTCCCACGTCTCTGCAAAAAGTAGTCACCCTCAAATTCAAAATAATTGTGGGTCAGCAAAAATAATGTGACCCTCAATATATATTCCTGGTATTGTATAGAAAAATTAGTTTTTTCTTCCAAAAAGTATCTCAAAGCCTGTATCCCCTTGTTATGAGGAATGGTAGAATATAAAGATGTTACATCCACAGTGACCCATGAGTAATCTGTACTCTATTTTTCAGATTCAAGTAACTGTAAGACATGTGTGGTATCTTTTAAATGGCTTGGTAGCTGGGTCACCAGTGGCTGCAATATCGCATCCAACCATTGAGATACATTTTCAGTGTATGACACTATACCACTGACAATAGGCCTACCCTTCACCCCCTCCAAAGATTTGTGGACCTTTGGAAGGTGGTGAAAGATAGGAGTGACAGGGTGGTTGACCAAAAAGATAGTCATATGTGTTTCTGTCCAGAAAGCCGCTTTCCAGGCCATCATCCAAAAGATCTTTTAGATCTCTTTGGAAAAAACAAATAGGGTTGTGGTCAAGTTTTGTGTAACTCTCTGTATCTAGTAATTGCCTATTTGCTTCCTTTATGTAATCAGATCTGTTTAAAACAACCACTGAGCCACCTTTATCGGCTCCCTTCACCACCCATGCTTTATTATTCTGAATGGATTTTAATGCTGTTTTTTCCTGTTTGGTCAAATTGTTAGTTGTACAAGTGTTGGTAGTTTTCAATTTCACAAGATCTTGTTCCACCTTTTTATAGAAGGTTTCTAAAACGTTGCCTCGTGAATGAATGGGGTAAAAATTAGACTTTTTCTTGAATCTGACTTGCTTGTCTACAGATTGACTGGGGGACAAAGAGCCCTCATTCAAAAGACTGTTTAAACTGACCACGTCACAGAGGCTGACCCAAGTCATCCACTCGCCTATCTGGTTGTGGAGTGAAAGTCTCAGAGTCATGGAAATGCTTGCGTAGGGTAAGATTCCTTATTAGTCTATTAAGATGTATAATAGTACTAAAAAGATTAAAGTCACTAGTTGGTGCAAAACCTAAGCCGTAGCTCAGGACTTTCGTTTGTATGTGTGTTAATTCAATATCTGATAAATTGATGGCCTGAAAGGTCAACGTCTCTGTTGGGACCTGTTTGTTCTCTGGGGATATCTGGGTTCTGTTGTACCTGTTGCCCCTGTTCCCCTCCCTAGGTCTTGTGGAGGGATTGAAAAAAACTGTTCTATGGCTCTAGAATCTTGTACAGTTCTATTATCAGTACTCATAACACCCATACTAATATGTGTATTTGCAATGGGAGGAGGAAGATGATAGTTCTGATATGACTGGCCACTGTGATATATACTTGTTGCCATAGTCTGTTGTGTATAGTCATACTGTGATTGTCTAGGCTGTTGAAAGGATTTAGCTACTGAGGGCATGGTCAATTATACATGTTCATCATATGGTCTTGGCCTATTGTAATTGTCATTAGGTGTCTCAGTGATAGGTCTATATGAGGGTATTTGTGTGTTACTTGATTGTTTCAAGATGCCTTGGGGAATCATGGCTTGTGTATGGTGAATAGAATCTCTATTATGTACCTGAGGATCTTCCCCTCCTGAGTCTGCCTCACTATCACTAAATGTAACCTGTTTGCTATTTTTCCAGCGTCTATTATGCCTATTCCGGCTATTACTACGTTGTCTGGTCTGTTGCTTTCTGGCCATGAATCTCTGTTGTTTATTCCATATGTAAACAGTGTTGGCTTGATAGTCACTATTATCCCTGATAAATTTAGAATGTTTGTGTTCCATTATCTGTAGCTTGGTATCTGCTACTACCTTTTGGAGCTGTTCATCAAACCCCCTAAACTGACTGTCCTGACTTCTTTTATTAAGCTCATTCTGGATTTCTGCAATATCTATCCTAAGCATTTTAAGCAGATGAATTTTATACCCAATAAGCAACATCATCAATTTCAAGGAACAGTCAGAGTCTGATTCCAATCGTCTATAAAAGACTTGTCATTTGTGTCAAAGGATGGAAACTTTTATATTCTCATACCCCTTGGTACCATCTGTTGGGAATAGTATCTTTCAATAGTCCACATATCCCATTGTAGTTTGTGTTCTTTAATTAAATTTGCTTCCATCTCCATAAACAAAGTATTCAGTGTCATAATAGTCCTGTCCGTAGAAAAAACCTTGTCAATGTCCTGCTGGAGACAATCCCTCTCACTGGAATGAGGGAGTAGTAAATTGGATTCTGTTCCTCCATGTTTAATAAGGAGCACAAGTGTAGAAAAAACTTGGTATAATGTATGACTTGGATACTGTCTACTAAGACACAGCCGATTTGTGTCTAATAAATTCCAAAAGAGAGAGAACGGTGTAGTAGACAGAAACACCCAATCATACAGTCCCCATAAAATATGTGTGCTATGTGGGGATAGCGTGTGCTGGTACGAAGGGAGTATTGGTTATGTGGAGAGAGTGGATGTAAGACAAATAGTTAATTCTGTTAGCAATATACAAAGGCTGATGTAAATAATCCACCTTGAAAATCCCGCCTGTGTGTCTTGAGCGAAAATGTCAACAATCAAGTGAGTTCAATGAATACAACCTCATACGGTACAGTCCGTGCAGGAATACTGGTAAACTGGGCTAAAATCACTTTGCTATAATGCAGTGTAGTTTCGATTACATTCACAGCCCTACCACAGTATTTTTCTTTTTACTCACTGTGATGTCAGAGGGAAATCAGCGACTCCGGTAATCCTGGGCTGCCTCGCCACCCTTCCTTTGGGGCAAACTGCGGGTATGCCTAACACCGCTCGCTGTGAAACTCCTTTCTCAGGTACAGTTCCGGCTACACACAGGCCTTGGCGTGACTCACTCCTGACGTTGCGGACCATGAGTGGCTAACTGTTACACACCCTCCTGCCTCCCATTGGATAGTATGTACCAGCAAACACTCCTTGAATCTGATCCCCGTAATGAAACGGCAATGTAATCCAAAAACAAAGAGCTGGTCCGGGGTCAGAGTTAAAAGTAAAATTCTTTATTCAAAAAATGTTAAAAGTCCAACATGGGAACAGAAGAGAAATTCCAAAACACCTAATGCAGTGGCTTACGCGTTTTGGCCAAAGCTTTACTCATAGCCAGTATCACACTCACTAAGCTATTCACTTTAAAAAGGCCCCCCTGGGCTGTGATTGGTGTAAAAACAATAGGTGTGTTTAAACCTTTACTCAGTTTCCTGTGAAACACTCGCTTAACTACTATATGTGAATCCAGCATTGTGTTACATCTAAGGTATAGAAAAACAACAAAAATAAATATATGAAAACAATAACATGTTAGGTAACATATTTCCTGGGTTAAATTCTGAATACAAGCTTGTTTAGAATAAAGCTAAGTCATAGGGACTGTCGTGGTATGTAACATTATTTTATGTCTGGTTTTAAACACTGACCTTATCAACAATAAATTATTACCAATTTCTAAGTGTATTCATTATATAAAGCCCCTATTAAATCAGAAAGACCTGGAAATATCATTGAATCTACAACTGATCAAGTGTATAAATACATATATATATATATATATACATGCATTTGAATATGTCAAATGTACAACTGACACTGAGTCTTTGGATGGACAGATTTTGAGACGTTTGAAATTCAAAGAACAACATAAGTAGTAAGAATGTGTTTGTTGATATCAGTTTAGCTATATATAAAAGTATGTGATGTCTCATACTTGTTATTCCCAATAATTAATTAGATCATATTGGGAGTTTAGGCCTCTAGGGTGTCTGGTTTCCAGCTGGAAAATCCAGAACATTTCCCTTTTCCCTAACAATTTTTCTTTGTCACCCCCCCCTCTGAGGGGTTACCACTTGTTCAATTGCCTTCGATTTTAGTGTAGCAATGCTGTTATTGTGTTTAGTAATGAAGTGTTGCACAATTGGGGTAGTTGCTTTGCCCACTTTGATGGAACTGAAGTGTTTCCTCATACGGGACCTTACATCCCTAGTCGCAAGTCCTATATACTGGACCCGAAATTGTGAGCATTCCAGCATATAAATAACATTACTTGATGAGCAATTGAGACATCTCTCAATGTCATATTTCTTTCCAGTAACAGCAGAGGAAAAGGTAGTTGTTACTTCTATGTGTTCAAACGGTTTACACCTGTTGTGTCCACATCTAAACATGCCCTTATGTCTTAACCATGAACTGATGGGCTTTTTTTCAGGTTTTAGTTTGGAAGGAGACAGTATGTTACCAAGTGTACAGGCCCTTCTGTATGAACATCTCAGACCATTGTCGACAGTATCAATTAATTTATCATCTGCTCTTAGAATGTCATAGTGTTTCCGCACTATGCCACACATCTGTTGATATTGGGCACTGAATGTGGTTACAAATGTGACTCCCTTATGTTCGGTGGTAGAAGTGTCACCCCTTTTGTCAGTGAGCAAAGATCTTCTGTCTATGTGTTTAACCTCATTTATAGCCATGGTTATATCAGAATTTTTATAACCCCTTTCTTTGAAGCGTGTCACTAGATCCTTTGACTGTTTCTCATATGTTGGTGTAACAGAACAGTTTCGTTTGAGTCGAATCAGCTGTCCCTTGGCTATCGCGTAAGGGACATGTTTAGGATGGCAACTCTGGCCGTGCAACAAAGTGTTGCCCGAAATTGGTTTCCTGTAACTACTAGTTACAATCTTGCCATCAGCCATGCCCTTCATCGTGATATCAAGGAAATTTATTTCATTTGGTTCAACCTCAAATGTGAATATATATTTATTTTTGTTGTTTTTCTATACCTTAGATGTAACACAATGCTGGATTCACATATAGTAGTTAAGCGAGTGTTTCACAGGAAACTGAGTAAAGGTTTAAACACACCTATTGTTTTTACACCAATCACAGCCTAGGTGGGCCTTTTTAAATGGAATAGCTTAGTGAGTGTGATACTGGCTATGATTAAGGCTACGGCCGAAACGCGTAAGCCACTGCATTAGGTGTTTTGGAATTTCTCTTCTGTTCCCATGTTGGACTTTTTTTGAATAAATAATTTTACTTTTAACTCTGACCCCGGACCAGCTCTTTCTTTTTGGATTACATTGCCGTTTCATTAAGGGGATCAGATTTAAGGAGCGTGTGCTGGTCGTACTATCCAATGTGAGGCAGGAGGGTGTGTAACAGTTAGCCACTCATGGTCCGCAACATTAGGAGTGAATCCCGCCAAGGCCTGTGTGCAGCCGGAACTGTACCTGAGAAAGGAGTTTCACAGCGAGCGGTGTTAGGCATACCCGCAGTTTGCCCCAAAGGAAGGGTGGCGAGGCAGCCCAGGATTACCGGAGTCGCTGATTTCCCTCTGACATCACAGTGAGTAAAAAGAAAAATACTGTGGTAGGGCTGTGAATGTAATCGAAACTACACTGCATTATAGCAAAGTGATTTTAGCCCAGTTTACCAGTATTCCTGCACGGACTGTACCGTATGAGGTTGTATTCATTGAACTCACTTGATTGTTGACATTTTCGCTCAAGACACACAGGCGGGATTTTCAAGGTGGATTATTTACATCAGCCTTTGTATATTGCTAACAGAATTAACTATTTGTCTTACATCCACTCTCTCCACATAACCAATACTCCCTTCGTACCAGCACACTCTATCCCCACATAGCACACATATTTTATGGGGACTGTATGATTGGGTGTTTCTGTCTACTACACCGTTCTCTCTCTTTTGGAATTTATTAGACACAAATCGGCTGTGTCTTAGTAGACAGTATCCAAGTTATACATTATACCAAGTTTTTTCTACACTTGTGCTCCTTATTAAACATGGAGGAACAGAATCCAATTTACTACTCCCTCATTCCAGTGAGAGGGATTGTCTCCAGCAGGACATTGACAAGGTTTTTTCTACGGACAGGACTATTATGACACTGAATACTTTGTTTATGGAGATGGAAGCAAATTTAATTAAAGAGGGGGGCGGAGTTAACTGCCGTGCTGGAAAGACGCACTTCTGCAGAGCTCCGTGACTAAAACCTTACTAAAAGCTCTTAAAAGTGTTTAAATTTAATTCCCTGGCTGAAATCTTGAAATCTAAGGGAGAGTTTTATCCCACAGGACCCTGTCATCGCCTTATTGCGATTTGCAGAAGATCTTTTTCGGCCTTACAACCATTGACCCTGTGCACTAAGCGGGAGGCGCAGTGTCTCAGATCCAACCTGCCTGCTAAAGGAGAGACCAGTACCTTGGCTGCGACATTGAACTACTCAAGCTCCGGAGGTCTAGAGATCTACACCGGAGCTGTGAATTAAGCCACGCTGTGCAGCGCTGCTGCTCCAACCACCGGAGGGACTGGTTTCAAACTCGGGAAGTCACAGGTACTTTTGGGACACAGTCCCTTGACGACACAACATTAAAGTTGTTTGGTGACAGACACGATCGTTTTTCTAGCAAGAAGTGTGGTATAATTTGCCCTGTATAGTATTAGTGACACGTCGGAGAGCACTGTTGAAGTGGAATATATTGCGGTATAGGCTGCCCACTATTGGGCGCGAATTGCGGCCATCTTGGATTGAGATAAAACCAGCAAGGCGGCCTATATGAAGAGAGGGCTATATTTTAGTGCTACAGAGTCTACTTATTGCAGGGACCCTTACTGGATTACTTTGGCTATAAAACACTGTGCTAGAGGTAGATCTGCAGCTCTCAGAAGGAAGTGGGACACACAGTCTTTTTGAGTAAATTCACTTGTACCTACGTTTTCCAGCAATAAAGGCCTCACTTTGGTACGTTTGAAACACCCATAGTTACAGAGTTATAACCCTAAGTGCACTGCAATTGGGGACACAGCGGCTATTAAAAAACAAAAAAAAAAGAGAGGCCGGTTCACCTTGGGACCATTATACATATATACCCTCTGACAGTGTTCCCCACTACTCATACAGAAATAGCCAACTCTTAGCTGTTACCACACCATTCTCTTGTGACTTATTTTGCTATAGAGAGTTGTAGCAAGAACCTAGGTGGAGGAATCCCAGAGAACAAATTCCTATATACTGAAGCACAACCACAATAGGAGAATACTATTTGGGCTGAGCAGTGTTGGTGTTTTATTTATACCCCATTTCTGTTAAACGCTGCTGCTGGCAGCTAAATTACTAACCTGGATAACATATACAAATGAGTTGCTAATGTGCTGAGGCCAAGGAGGAGGGGGTGATGTGAACCACTGAGCATATTGGTTTTTTATTTATTTATTTATTTATTTATTTACCCTTTTTGCTCCTATTCATTTTTCAATTTTGCTGCCTGTTTTTTATTTACTTCCTACAACCTTATTTGCAGCTTCAGCCTAGCTGTGCTGATAGAGGAGTGGAGTAGAAGGGCGTGTGAGCAACAAAACTCCGCTTCTTGTCATTACTAGCCCTCTCCTGCTGCTCAACAGAACTTTACAATTATGGCACATCTGAATAAAAGGAAACCTAAGGCATTAGCAGCTGGGCCTAAAAGAACGGTAGCAGATCATTTCCATACTATATCCCCTGCACCTCCAGATGACCAACAGGAGGATTCAAATATGTCCCAAGCAGAGGGAGACACTGTGGCATCTACTTTTCAAGCACTTCAAGAGGCAGCTCCTGCTACAGTGACTCCTACTTTTATTCTGGACTCTCTCAAATCCCTTCTAGCTGCCCATCATTCAGCTTTTCAATCTCAGGTGACTGCTTCTCTAGCTGACCTTCGTAGAGACCTCACTTCAACTTCAGAAAGAGTGGATACTGTAGAGAGGAAACAAGAGGACATGGCTGTAGACCAGGCTAATGTTCTAGCTTATGCCCAGAGTCTAGCTGAACAGATGATCTGTCTAGAGGACAAACTAGCGGATATGGAGGATCGCTCCCGTCGAAACAATTTGCGACTGAGAGGTATCCCAGAAAATATAGCTCCTGGGGATCTTACTCCTTTTTTGGCAGAGTTTTTTGAACATCTTGCTCGTCCTGTTGACGCGACTGAGGGCCTTATTGATAGAGCTCACAGGGCGCTTAGGCCTAGAAGTTTATCGTTTGACAAGCCAAGGGATGTCATTGTGAGACTGCACTTTTTTACATACAAAGAAAGGATAGTCCGCGCATCTCTCACCAGGCCTACCCTTCCAACCAAATTCCAGGATATTGCTGTTTTTGCAGATCTTTCTTACCACACACTCCAACAGAGGAAGACATACAGAGAGTTCACTAAGTTCCTGAGGACTCATGATATTAAATATCGATGGGGTCACCCCACCAGAATCATAGTCCACAAAGACAATCAGCAACATATTGTTACTACACTTGACCAGAGCCACCGGCTCATGAAATTATGGGACACCCCAGCTTCAAATGATTGTCCTTTGAGAGACTCCCTGAACCCCTCAGCTCCATCTTGGGCCTCCTCTACATCGGGGACCTCAGCTAACGCAGACCCTTCTGGCTCTGCACAGGATGCAGAAGATGATTGAATATGGACTGTTCGCAGGGTAATATGTATACTAACCTTTCTTTGTTTCAGATACCTCTGAGTAACTCCATATGGTTACTAGGCTGTAATATATAATATGTGTTTGTGATTTATGTTTCCCCTCCTTGTTTTTTTTTTTTTTTTCTTTCTTTCTTCCCCCCCAATAAGGTCTGTTTACGCTTTAGATGAAGGCACTTAATATGGGCGTACAACTATATATTACTGACTACTATTGTAATGTTGTTTAATCGTTCTTTTAATTGTTCAGTTTAAAATAATAGAAGCATACGTTTGAAGGCTGGTGAAGCCCTGCTATGATTTAGTTATGTTTTGGACAAGTTAGCTTTAAATGTGTCTAGTTAGTCACTTGCTTGAATACTCACATTTGATGCTCAGTTTATATACATTGCTTCTCTTTCTATCCTTAATAGAAGTGCCCATGCTACCTTGTTTTCCAAGCCCACTAATTGACCGACCCTTTTCCCACGTTTTTCCCTTCTTTTTTTTTTTTTTTTTTCTTTTCTCTTCCCCCCCAATAAGGTCTGTTTATGCTTTAGATGAAGGCACTTAATATGGGCGTACAACTATATATTACTGACTATTATTGCAATGTTGTTTAATCGTTCTTTTAATTGTTCAGTTTAAAATAATAGAAGCACACGTTTGAAGGCTGGTGAAGCCCTGCTATGATTTAGTTATGTTTTGGATAAGTTAGCTTTAAAAGTGTCTAGTTAGTCACTTGCTTGAATACTCACATTTGATGCTCAGTTTATGTACATTACTTCTCTTTCTATCCTTAATAGAAGTGCCCATGCTACCTTGTTTTCCAAGCCCACCAATTGACCGACCCTTTTCCCACATTTTTCCCTTTTTTTTTTTTTTTTTTTTTTTTTTTTCTTTCCCTCTCTCTCTTGTGTTTTATCCTTCCTCTCTTTCCCCTGGTACTTAGAAATGATCTCCCAGTTAAGAAAATGTGGAAGTTGCATGTTTCTATGATACTGTATGACTATTATTGTTTTAGGACCCACCTCACTGAGGAGGGGCACACCTGGGACCACTATATACTATCAGTTCACTAAAAATGTCTCATTATGCTCTGGATGAGTTAATTATAAATATGTCTGACTATGTGCCATCCTAGCCTTATTTGTGGTTCTGCTTATAGATATTATGTTTTGTTTACCTTACCTATACTTGAAATGTTCTGTCCTGCCTCCCTCTACATGTCTACTAATTGCCTGAATGTGCTACTCTTCTCCCACATCTTTTCCCTTTCTTCTTATTTTCTTCCCCTTTTTTTTTTTTTTTTTCTCTCCCCCATAAATGTACATCCCAATGTGGTTCCCCCCTCCTCCCTCTCTTATACCATCTTCTATTTCATACCCCATATCATCCACCCTTGATTGTTTGGTAAGTCACGGTAGTTTAAAATCCTCTCCCCCCCCTCTTAAAGTACTCTGACTTCTGTCTTCAGAGGCTATCAAGGCGGTTATCTCTTTTATATACCGCACAACTTTGTTTTGTTCTGTGACATTAGGTTATGACCCTTAGCTGAGGTTCCTATTGTGATATCTGTGCTCTCTTTTCTCTTCTCCTTCCTTTTCTCTTCTTTGTCTCTTCTTCTCTCTTTGCCCCCCCCCCCCCTTTTTTTTTTTTTTTTTTCTCGCTCCTACCTCCTTCATCCGTTCCCCCTGCCCCTTTTCTCCTCCCTACCCTTCAATTCATTCACGCATATAGTTACTCGGCATTTGACATCATGCCGTACACTTGTGTCACCCAGAAACTAAACTCCCCGACCAAAAGAAGTATGCTGTTGCGATTTCTACACAAGAGTAGAGCCCAGTTGGTCTTTCTCCAGGAGACCCACTGGCTAAGGGATAAGACAGCCCCCCTGCGATCTAAACTGTTCCCCGTTGTGGAAACCTCGAGCTTCTCACAAAAATCAAGAGGGGTTGCTATTCTTATCCATAAGGATATAGCATATGAACCTATTCATTTAGAAACAGATCAGCAAGGCAGATATCTGATTCTCCTCTGTAAATTAGATGGAGTGATCTATACATTAGCTTCCTATTATGGGCCCAACAAACAACATATCGCGACTTTACGTAAGTTTTTACATAAAGTGGAAAGTTTACGGCAGGGTTCCCTTCTTATTGCAGGGGACTTTAATTCTGTGTGGGACCCTCTTTTGGACAAAAAGATGGATAAATCCCGTAAATGTGACAAGGCTGTGGCGGACTTATCATATAAATTTAAAAATCTTATGTGTCAATTCAATTTATTTGATGTGTGGCGAGCTCTTAATTCGACTTCACGAGACTATACATATTTCTCGTCGGTCCATCATTCCTATTCACGGATAGATTTTTTCTTCTGTGAACCGGGACTATTAGACTGCATTTCTAGATCATGGATCTCTCAATGCCCCTGGTCTGATCATGACCCTGTACATATCATTCTTAAATCCCCTTTAGAATTACAACGTATACCAACATGGCGTCTCTCCCCATCTGTTTTTTCGGACCCTAGTGTAGCAGCTGACATATCTAAGGATATAACTGAGTTTCTCCAAATCAATGATAATGGAGAGGTAGACGATTTCACCTTATGGGCATCATTAAAGGCGTATGTGAGAGGGTCTTTTATGAAAATAGCAGCGGCTCAAAAAAAAAACAGAGGTAAATCTCTGGCTCAATTAACGTTATCTCTCCGTAACCTCACTATTGAACATAAAAAAGACCCCACACCACGTCTGTATGAGCAGCTGGTAGCTGTTAGGACGAAATTAGTCCAATTGGAAACGGAACGGTCGGCGACTAGGCTCCTCAGACTCAAAGAGGTCTTCTACTTTAAAGGTAATAAAGCGGATAGGCTCTTAGCTAATCGGCTACGTCAACGCACGGCGGCGGCTCGCATACATTCCCTGAAAACAGGAGGTAAACTTGTAACCCTCCCACGCGAGATAGGGGCGGCTTTCGCAAACTATTATTTGTCTCTTTATAACCTGTCGAAGGATAAAGAAACCCCACCTCCTACCCTAGACAGTATCAATGACTTTTTGTCCAAGTTAGACCTTCCGGTGACGAATGATCTCCAAGCGGAGGCGCTGTTGTCCCCCATCTCTGGTGTGGAGATTAAAACTGCCATTCTCTCTCTTAAAGCCCTCAAATCGCCTGGTCCGGACGGCTTCTCAGATCTCTTCTACAAGAAATTCCAGGCGCAGCTTGTTCCACCTTTGTTGCGCTTTTTCACTAAGGCTAGTTCAAGTGGTACCTTCCCGGTCGAGTTTTTGAAGGCCACAATTATTACACTACCCAAACAAGGAAAAGACCCTACGGAATGTTCCAGCTATCGTCCAATCTCATTGCTGAATTTAGACGTCAAGCTATATGCAAAGATTTTAGCTGCACGTCTCAATTCTTTGCTACCAGCTCTGATTCATTGCGACCAGGTCGGCTTTGTCAAGGGTCGAGAGGGACCCGACAACACCAGGAGACTACTGAATGTATTTTTTGCTGCTCAGGAATTCAGCTTACCGTGTGTCACCCTGTCGTTGGATGCAGAAAAAGCCTTCGACAGGGTGAACTGGGAATATATGTTTGCAGTCCTGAGGAGGTTTGGCTTGCCGACCTCTTTTATAACCTCTATAGCGGCCCTGTACTCCAACCCCTCGGCCACAGTTCAAGGTCTCGGGTTCTGCTCTGATCCCTTTGTGATCACAAACGGTACGAGACAAGGCTGTCCGTTGTCACCGCTCATTTTTGCTCTTGTGATGGAACCGCTAGCCGCCGCTATTCGGCTCCACCCCCATATAATGGGAGTGGACGTATATCATACCACCCAAACTACAGCCTTATTCGCTGATGATCTGACAATACTACTCTCAGATCCTATTGGTTCCTTGCCGCACCTCTTTACGCTATTGGAACAATTTGCTTCAATTAGCTATTACAAGCTTAATGTCTCCAAAACGGAGGCTTATGCTATTCATATCCCGACGGAAACGATGATTGAACTAAAGAAGACATACAAATTTCGTTGGTCCACTTCACATATTAGACATTTAGGCGTCTGTCTGTCCCATAGTATTCCTACTATTCTTTCACTAAATTTCTCCCCTCTACTGTCTGAAATAGCGAAAGCCACGGAAACATGGAATGTTCCCTCCTTGTCATGGTTAGGGCGCATAGCCGCATTTAAAATGAGCCTCCTACCCAAGTTGACTTACCTTTTTAGATCTTTGCCCATTCCGATATCTAAGTCTTTAATTCAAAAATTTCAACAGGTGTGTAATAAATTCATTTGGCGACATAAAGTCCCTAGAATTGCCACTAGCACCTTGCAACAGCCCATACTCTCAGGAGGGGCAGCTGCCCCTAATATTCTCTACTATCATGAAGCTGCTCGTCTATCACACGTCACTCAGTGGGGCTCACCGGCTCGCAGTCGATGGGCAGAATTGGAACAGGCTTCCCTCCCATCGGGGGTCACTCTGGCAGACCTGATTTGGCTCCCGGCGCACGCCAGGCCAACAATGGCTCTACTGAACCCTATAGTAAAAACTAATTTGAAATTTTGGGATAAGATTCATAATCTATCCACGATTGCGCCTCACCCGTCTCCATCTCATGCATTAAGAAGCCTCCTTCTTGCACTACCGGACACCCACCCACTCCTTTGGGAAGATCTAGGTATTATCAAAGTTTCAGACCTCTATGAAGGGACCCAACTACTTTCCCACCAAGCCTTCCTCCGTAAATATCACCCACCGCTCCCCCTCCATTTTGAGTTCTGGAGACTACGAAGTTTCCTTAAATCTTGGGGTTTTGACAATGGCCCACTACGTCCTAAAACTAGGTGGGAGACGAAATGGGACCTCAAACTCCCGTTTAAAAAATTACTCTCATCATCTTACCAGGACATACTGCGTCCCCCAATCTTCCTCAAATCCTCACCAATTAAGAGTTGGGAGTCTTCCCTAGCAGTGACCCATGAACCACAGGTGTGGCATTTGGCGACCCAATTAACCAGAAAAACGGTGCACTGTGTCACACTGTATGAGTTGTTTCTCAAAGTGCTTTTGCAGTGGCATCTGACGCCGGTCCGCTTATTTAAGATCTCGCACACAAATTCCCCAAAGTGTTGGAGAGGCTGCGATGCCCTGGGTACCCCACTCCACGTTTGGTGGTCTTGTCCTGTTATTGTACCATTGTGGCAAAAAGCAATCGACTATTGCAATACTAAAGGTATTCTTATACCATCTACACCTAGTGTGGCCTTGTTCCACATCTTGCCTCCTAAGCTGCCTGTCCCACAGAAAAGGTTCTGTGTCTACTTATTCCTTGCACTTAAATTATCTATTGCTAGGATGTGGCTGCAGTCGACCTCCCCAAGCTGGGACCAAATTGTGGAAACCCTAAAATATCTCAAGTCCATGGAAGCCTATGTGTCTCATGTTCATAGTACTGAAGATCAACACGTCCTGATTTGGGAGTACTGTCCTGATTAAAGCTTCTCAGGTTCAATAGCCTCTGTAACTTCTGTCCAAACCAATACACCTAGGGACCTCGTGTCCCTTTGATTGGGCCCTAGGATTATGATCCACTTCCCTCCACTTACCTGCCTTTAAGACAATAATTTCCTATCCCCTTCTCCCCTTCCCTCTGCCCATTACCCAGCTCCCTCCTCCCCCCCCCTTTTTTTTTTTTTTTTTTTTTTATCTCTTGTTGTCTTTCTCTTTTCTTTTTCTCTTCTAATACATTTTTTCTCTCCTCCTCTTCTCTTCTTCTTATCTTGCTCTGGAGATATCATTTATTGTCGAGACCTAGATATCGACTAATTCACAGAATGCTTTACTCTGTTGATATAGCTACATTACCTGTGAGTCAATTTTACAATGTTTGCTAGTTATTTGTTATTTAATGATTATCACACTGTCATAATTATATGTTCATGTTAAATGTAGATGCCATTTTCTTATTATGCTATGGGACATTACACTATGTTGAGAACTCTGAGAGCTCAGCTTTCTTGTTATATGCTGTGCGTCCTATTGTCATGTACTACCTGTTGAATATGGCTATTACTCTTGTAACTTTAATGTTTGATGCTCTTAACTATGACTGTATTGTGAATGTTTCAATAAAGCATTTTAAAATAAAAAAAAAAAAAAAAAAAAAAAAAAAATTAATTAAAGAACACAAACTACAATGGGATATGTGGACTATTGAAAGATACTATTCCCAACAGATGGTACCAATGGGTATGAGAATATAAAAGTTTCCATCCTTTGACACAAATGACAAGTCTTTTATAGACGATTGGAATCAGACTCTGACTGTTCCTTGAAATTGATGATGTTGACTCACTTGACTCACTTGATTGTTGACATTTTCGCTCAAGACACACAGGCGGGATTTTCAAGGTGGATTATTTACATCAGCCTTTGTATATTGCTAACAGAATTAACTATTTGTCTTACATCCACTCTCTCCACATAACCAATACTCCCTTCGTACCAGCACACTCTATCCCCACATAGCACACATATTTTATGGGGACTGTATGATTGGGTGTTTCTGTCTACTACACCGTTCTCTCTCTTTTGGCATGTAAAACATTACACAATGATCAGAGTAAGACCAGAATTTAAAAAAATGTTGCTTGAAAAATTTTGTGCAAAACCTGTTTAATGTAAAAACTTGCTGGGAATACGTGTGTGAACGCAAATACTGCTGTATTAATTCTCATTTACTCATAAGGATTATTTCCAAAGCATCTTTTTTTTAAATTTTATTTAAAACCAACACAAGTCTGACAAGAAAATTTATTCTGGAATATCCATTACGAAAATAATATGTAAATAAAAATAAAAATGAGTACAATGCCCAATTCAGAGAAGCCAAAACAGTATACTCATTAAACTCTTCTCTGGACAAATTAACTAAAGCACACATTCTATTTTGGCAATATCATGAATATAACTCATAACTGAAAGTGTTCTGAAAGTCTAAAGACAATAAATAAATAAATAAAGTAGTAGCTAGTGCTACTGCTATAAGCCAGCAGTAGCACAAAAAAATATTCAAGATTCATTTTGACCCTTTCCTGTAATTTAACTCTGAAAATTAAGTTGTCCAATGCTGAGAATTTGTAGTGCACATGGCAATCTTAATAATCCTAAACCTGCCGCATATCATATCAGTCCCTACATACAGAAAGAGAAGCGCTCCACCAGGAATGAACCGCAGCTCAGTAGTTTGTTCTTTGGTGAGTTGTGCTTTTCACAGAGGAGAAATGTATTAAAGTATATCAGTCTAATCCTGCTTAAAAGGTCGGTCTATCCCAGAAATACCAAGCAATCCTCCTCTGAACAAGGAACATGGCAACCCCAGATGATTGTTTTGGCCTTCTGTGGGCCTCGGTAGGGAGGTACAGCCATTCATCTGATCTGTAGCCATACTTGATTATGAATAACATTTTAATTGAATGCAATTATAACTACTGAATGAAAAGTTTTAAAATGACATACAACTCAATTATGAAATGCAAAGTAGCATTTAAAATTTTATTGGAATAATTTTTGGAACACATTTTCTTTTTGAAAAACAAAACATTGTTATTGCTGCTGAGAGATAACAATAATCAGACACATAGCAGCAAGCCATAGGTATGCTCATTATCCTCCTGCCCACGCATAGAATACTATTGATGTTTTTCATATTAATGCTTTGTATATAAATACAAAAATACCTTTACAATAAAAAAATAAATGTTTACCTAATAAAGTTGATCACAATGTCGAAATGAATTTTGGCTTTCTAACGGACTTGGTTGTTGAGTTTCTCGAATGATCACAGTTCAAAATCAATTTGTTTGTTAAAAAGCAAGCAGCCATAAATGTCTTTTCAACATAAAAGCTCACAAAAAGGCCTTTACATGTGTAAAGTACCTATTCTTGCAATAGAAACTGGGCAGTAAGAATAAGCAACTTACTGATACAGTAGTGCATTGACTGTTAAGGCTACAGTACAGGTCTATTCATTTAACCCCTTAGTTCACTGTGGACGGGACATACTAATTTACATGTGTGACATTATGCTATTGTAATCCAAATCCATCAACACTGATTAACCATATGAATACCATAGGTATCTTGGCGTAATTGGCCTACTTCAATAGTCATTTCAGGACTTCAACATCTACATAGCGTGTTATTATTTTTTAGTTTAATATTTGACTCTAACTCACCCTCACACTGGCATGTTTGTCATTAAAAATACTGACAACTTCAAAACCAGGTTTTAAAATTGGATTGCGCGGGCGTCTTTAAAACCAGTTTTTAAAATAGGATTGCGCAATTGTGTCTTTCATAGGAACCTATTGTAATCCGTATCCATCTGCACCACTGCCATCTGAATGTTTCTTGTATGTTGTCAGGATGGAAAGACTGTACAACATTTTTAAATCACTAGATGATTACTTTTGAATTTTGACAAGTATTGTGCCGTAAGTAAAGTGCCGTAAGTCACTGGCGACTCCAGAAATTTGTACTTACGCAGATTTCTGGACATCGCTGCTTTATCAAAAAATTAGGATTGGTGTAAATAGTTGGCAAGATGGCCTGGCACAAAAGGATGGCAGGCAGGAGGTAGATGCAATTCAAGGACACTAGGAGACTGATTACTGACAGTCTAAACAGTGATGATTGACAATTTTTGCAATACTGTTAACAGAAATATGATTGCTGACAACAATTGGCTAGGTGTGCCTGGCTCACAGCAGGCTGCAAGGCAGGAGGAAAGTGCTATTCAATGGCACCAGGAAAATGAGGATTCAAATCACAGCAACTATTACCAAAAATTTTAATTTTTAATTATTAGAATACTGTCACAACAAATATGATTGGTGTAAATATTTTTTAAGTAGGCCTGGCACACAGGCTTGGAAGGCTGTAGAAAAGTGCTATTCTAGGGCACAAGCAAACTGAGGATTAAGATCATCAACAATCAAGATTTTTTTAATTTTAATTAGTAACTATACTGTGACAAAAAATTAGGATTGGTGTAAATAGTTGGAAAAACGGCCTGGCACAAAAGGATGGCAGGCAGGAGGTAGATGCAATTCAAGGACACTAGGAGACTGATTACTGACAGTCTAAACAGTGATGATTGACAATTTTTGCAATACTGTTAACAGAAATATGATTGCTGACAACAATTGGCTAGGTGGGCCTGGCTCACAGCAGGCTGCAAGGCAGGAGGAAAGTGCTGTTCAATGGCACCAGCAAAATGAGGATTCAAATCACAGCAACTATTACCAAAAATTTTAATTTTTAATTATTAGAATACTGTCACAACAAATATGATTGGTGTAAATATTTTTTAAGTAGGCCTGGCACACAGGCTTGGAAGGCTGTAGAAAAGTGCTATTCTAGGGCACGAGCAAACTGAGGATTAAGATCATCAACAATCAAGATTTTTTTAATTTTAATTAGTAACTATACTGTGACAAAAAATTAGGATTGGTGTAAATAGTTGAAAAACGGCCTGGCACAAAAGGATGGCAGGCAGGAGGTAGATGCAATTCAAGGACACTAGGAGACTGATTACTGACAGTCTAAACAGTGATGATTGACAATTTTTGCAATACTGTTAACAGAAATATGATTGCTGACAACAATTGGCTAGGTGGGCCTGGCTCACAGCAGGCTGCAAGGCAGGAAGAAAGTGCTATTCAATGGCACCAGCAAAATGAGGATTCAAATCACAACAACTATTACCAACATTTTTAATTTTTAATTATTAGAATACTGTCACAACAAATATGATTGGTGTAAATATTTTTTAAGTAGGCCTGGCACACAGGCTTGGAAGGCTGTAGAAAAGTGCTATTCTAGGGCACAAGCAAACTGAGGATTAAGATCATCAAAAATCAAGATTTTTTTAATTTTAATTAGTAACTATACTGTGACAAAAAATTAGGATTGGTGTAAATAGTTGGAAAAATGGCCTGGCACAAAAGGATGGCAGGCAGGAGGTAGATGCAATTCAAGGACACTAGGAGACTGATTACTGACAGTCTAAACAGTGATGATTGACAATTTTTGCAATACTGTTGACAGAAATATGATTGCTGACAACAATTGGCTAGGTGGGCCTGGCTCACAGCAAGCTGCAAGGCAGGAGGAAAGTGCTATTCAATGGCACCAGCAAACTGAGGATTCAAATCACAGCAACTATTACCAAAAATTTTAATTTTTAATTATTAGAATACTGTCACAACAAATATGATTGGTGTAAATATTTTTTATGTAGGCCTGGCACACAGGCTTGGAAGGCTGTAGAAAAGTGCAATTCAAAGGCACGAGCAAACTGAGGATTAAGATCAACACTAAAAAAAAATTTTTTTATTTAAATTAATAACTATACTGTCTGTGACAACAATTATGATTGGTGTAAATAGTTGGCTAGACGGCCTGGCACAAAAGGCTGGCAGTGGCAGGCAGGAGGTAAATGAAATTCAATGGCACTAGGAGACTGAATATTTGCAGTCTAAAAAAATTATGATTTTTTTTTTTTAATTACTGTTACAAGAATTGTGATTGGTGCCACTAATTGGCTACTTGGGCCTGGCAGACAGGCTGGCAGATATGAGTCGTGGATGGTAGGTAGGGCAGCAATTTAACACAGTATGCTGTGTAAGTGACAAAAACACAGGACTGATAGAAAATTAAGTTACATTACACTAGAAAATATTTAAAAATTTTAGATTTTAATATTAAAATTATGTTAAGAAGTGCACTGCACATATGACTCTATGAGTGGTCGCACTGGCTGTCTGCTACGTAGGGCAGCAATTATAACAACAGTATGCTGTGTAAGTCAGATAGACAGTTAGACACAGGCCTGATAGAAAATACAATTAGATTACACTAGCATAATGATTTAAAGACTTTTTTTTGGAAGTTTTAAGAAAAAGGTTAAGCACATACACATGAGTCGTGGCTGATAGCCTTGGAAGGGCAGCTATTAAAAACAGTAGGCTCTGTAAGTCGGATACACACACGCCTGATAGAAAATACTATTAGATTACACTAGAAAAATGATTGAAATTATTTTTTTGGGGGGGGAATTAAAAAAAGGTTAAACACATATGAGTCGTGGCTCATAGACTAGGGAGGGCAGCAAGTAAACACAGTAGGCTCTCTATGTCAGCAAAACACACAGGCCGGATAGAAAATTATATTAGATTACACTAGCAAACAAATTTAAACTTTTTTTTTTATATATTAAAATTAAGGTGAAGGAGAATAGATATGAGTGCTGGGTGGCTGCCTGGCACAGACCAATTAACCAAAAGACTGAAAAAAAAAAGAGGTATATTAATGATTAATGCTGAGTGAGGCTGACAGACACAGGAATTATAGTAAATGTAATTAGATTACACTAGCAAAATTTTTTTTTTTTTGTTAATTTAAAATAATGTTATAAACATATATTAAAACTGGTGGCTGCTGGCTGGCACAGAGCAATGAACCAGAGTATATGCTGTGTGACACTGGCCTGATAGAAAATGAAAAAAAAATTACACTAGAAAAATAATTATATTTTTGGGTTAGTTAAATTTAAACTAATGTTGTTAGGGAGATATCAGTGGTAGCAGTAGTCACAGCATATGCTGTGAGCCTTAAACACACAGCTGAAAGCCAGGCAAATGCTAATAAAAAAAAACGAAAAAAAAAAAAAAAACGGCACGAAATATAGCCCTAAAAAGGGCTTTTTGGGGTGCTGTGCTTGCAGCAGAGATGAGTGGAGTCCTTCTGGACTGTAAATACACTAGCCTAGCTATGTTTTTCCTATTAATGTCAGGAGCAAAAACACGACACGTCCTCTCATTAAAAAAGCAAGGTCGTTATGAGTCTAAAATGGCGGATTCCGAGTAGCTGGGAGTGTCTGTGAGGGAGTGTCTGATGTTTATTGGCTCTAATGTGTCAGGCGGCTGTGACATAAAGGGACATAAAGGGTCAAAGTTTCCACAATGATGAGACATAGGGGCCATGTTCGCCCACAAACGCGAACGCGAACAAGCTATGTTCGCTGTGAACCATTCGCGGGTGAACAGTTCGGCACATCACTAATACAGACCTGTGGTTGTCATCTTGTTTTGAGATCACAGCAAAATGGAAACAGTTCTTTAGCAAACAATAGAAATAAATATTGTAATAAAAATACTTAACTTAAGTTCAAAAGTGATCATATAGCGATAGAAATTTTTTGCCATAGGTTCCCATGAAATTGCGTAATACTGTATTATAATCCGTGTTATAGTCCGGTTTTGAAGACACCAGTATTGTTAGTAACAAACACGCTAGTGTGTGTGACTTTAGATTAAATACCAATGGTAGATGTAGTGGTCTTGAAGAAACTTTTCCTTTAGCTGTACAGGATATCACATACTCAACACACAAACACTCACATATATATATATATATATATATATGTGTGTGTCCCTATACATATGTAAATGTGTGCTTGGTTCCCTGTATACAGCCTCTCCAATAGGGATGGGGCTTTAATGAAATACTTGCAAAGATGTCCACAATGCCCTTTCAAAGAAGTATCAAGTGCGTAGAGGTGTTGAACTTGAAAAGGTGTTGAAAAGTGACTTAAAGGAACAGTTTACAATAGAATGTTCATTGTTTTAAAAGCTAGATAATACCTTTATTACCCATTCCTCAGTTTTGAATAACCAACACAGTTATATTAATACACTTTTTACCTCTGTGATTACCTTGTATCTAAGAACCTTGTTCCAGTCCCCTGATCACAGGACTGTGACTGTTTATTATCTATCTTGCATTTGGTATTGTCTTGTGCTAACTCTAAAATAACTCACTGTGCATTAACACAGTGTTACCTATATGACCCACATGAACTTATCAGTCTCTTGTTGTGAAAAGGAAAAGGGCTTAGAAATTAGCATATGAGCCTACCTAGGTTTTGTTTCAAATAGGAATACCAAGATAACAAAGCAAATTTGATGATAAAAGTACATTGGAAAGTTGATTAAAATTACAAGTCCTATCTGAATAATGAAAGTTTAATTTTGACTAGACTGTCCCTTTAAATACAGATCGAGATTGCCAAGAGCTTTACAGAGTTTAGGAAACATAGGGCTTTTAGTGAGGATCCAAAAACACATTTACAACTGCAGGAAAGAGCCAAAAATACACTATTGTAATCATGCTGTATAGAAAAGTAGGCCTCAGCTGATAGATTGTGATTGAGGCCATAGTCAGAACTTTTTTATTTGGAGCAAAAAAGCCATAAAATATGTTTGTACTAAATATGCATTTGAAATTCAGAACGACTGAAAGCTGACATTTAGTAATTGCATTTCTGATTAACAATCAAGACCTATTTATGTAATTATAACACATCCAAAGTTTGTATAAGCTAATGGGGCTACACAAATGCAAAGGTCAAGTTATTTCAAGAGTTTTACAAAGTTTTTCTTTAGACATGCATGCATTTTTAAATAACATTTTATTTAAGCGTTCACTGTTTCAGCTGCATATGCACATATTCTGTACGTGCCCAGTGCACTAATATTTAATCACTTTCTCAGAGAATCCACATGGCCTGTATAACTGTATCATTGCTGACACAATACACTCCATCACTGGCTCTCTCAGGGTTGGAATAAATGTGCAGTGGGTATTACAGCATATGTACATATGCTGCTGAAACAGCAATGCTTTTATTAGAAGCATTTTTGCTAACACAGCTATATTATAAAAATTATTCTATTCAAGAATCAAATGCACTCTAGCACTTTCTATCATACAAAATGTTATTGTGTTACAAGAATCAGGAGCACAAACAGTGTTTTATTATTTGATATTTTTGGCAGATTAAAATGTGAGGTTTTCTTTTTCAAGTTTATTTTAGATTAAATGTAAAGTCTTGGAAACACAAAATAAGTTTCATCAGCAGTTTGCAGTGTTAGTATCTGATATGTCAGGATCCAGCAGCCATTTTTGCAGTAGCTTTATATCTGTTATATCTGACCATTTGAACATTACTCAGATACATACAACCATATTAAAAATAATTATTTCAATAAATAGTTGTTTTGATCTCTATCAATTTTTACACAAATATTTTTTATTAAGCCCTAAACATGACAAAAAATGTGTTTATCATGGAAAAAAACATATTCGTTTGTTTTGTCCAAAATTTTTTAAAGGGGTTGTTCGATTTTATGTATGTATTTATTTATTTTAATAAAAGGCTATTTGTTCACTGTTTCCAGTAGGGAATGTTTTCAAGACAGCAGAAGAACAGCTGGACAAGTAATAGCTAGCGATTACGTTACAAGCCAGCAACATTAGGGTCGGAACTGACCAAGAACAAAAGTGAAGCAAGGACATAGCAAATCATTATTGAATAGTGTAAATTAACTTTTGAGTTCATTCCCAATTTAAATCACACAAAAAAATTAACTATATTTTTGTCACATAGATTTGGTTTTTGATTTTTTGTTAAAAGGGCCACTGATTTATCATTTTCAAAATAAATGTACATCTCTATTAAGCACAATTTTGGTTTTGCTGCAAATTAGCATTTTGATAAGTAATTGTTGATATACAACCATAAAATGCTTTTTAGACATCCCAAAATATTGATAATGCAGATTCTGAACACAGAGGGCCAGATTACAAGTGGAGCACTAATTATCGCTTTCATAAAAGCGATATTGGCGATCCACTTTGTAATACCAGCGCAAGCTAATACCAGCGCATGCTTGTTCTGATGCCGTCAGAGACAGCATTAGAACTTCAGTGCAGCGAAGGGGGTAAGTAGCGCAGCAATGGCAGCATGTTTAAATATATATGCATATGCTTATATACATACAGGGAGTGCAGAATTATTAGGCAAATGAGTATTTTGACCACATCATCCTCTTTATGCATGTTGTCTTACTCCAAGCTGTATAGGCTCGAAAGCCTACTACCAATTAAGCATATTAGGTGATGTGCATCTCTGTAATGAGAAGGGGTGTGGTCTAATGACATCAACACCCTATATCAGGTGTGCATAATTATTAGGCAACTTCCTTTCCTTTGGCAAAATGGGTCAAAAGAAGGACTTGACAGGCTCAGAAAAGTCAAAAATAGTGAGATATCTTGCAGAGGGATGCAGCACTCTTAAAATTGCAAAGCTTCTGAAGCGTGATCATCAAACAATCAAGCGTTTCATTCAAAATAGTCAACAGGGTCGCAAGAAGCGTGTGGAAAAACCAAGGCGCAAAATAACTGCCCATGTACTGAGAAAAGTCAAGCGTGCAGCTGCCAAGATGCCACTTGCCACCAGTTTGGCCATATTTCAGAGCTGCAACATCACTGGAGTGCCCAAAAGCACAAGGTGTGCAATACTCAGAGACATGGCCAAGGTAAGAAAGGCTGAAAGACGACCACCACTGAACAAGACACACAAGCTGAAACGTCAAGACTGGACCAAGAAATATCTCAAGACTGATTTTTCTAAGGTTTTATGGACTGATGAAATGAGAGTGAGTCTTGATGGGCCAGATGGATGGGCCCGTGGCTGGATTGGTAAAGGGCAGAGAGCTCCAGTCCGACTCAGATGCCAGAAAGTTCGAGGTGGAGTACTGGTTTGGGCTGGTATCATCAAAGATGAGCTTGTGGGGCCTTTTCGGGTTGAGGATGGAGTCAAGCTCAACTCCCAGTCCTACTGCCAATTTCTGGAAGACACCTTCTTCAAGCAGTGGTACAGGAAGAAGTCTGCATCCTTCAAGAAAAACATGATTTTCATGCAGGACAATGCTCCATCACACGCGTCCAAGTACTCCACAGCGTGGCTGGCAAGAAAGGGTATAAAAGAAGAAAATCTAATGACATGGCCTCCTTGTTCACCTGATCTGAACCCCATTGAGAACCTGTGGTCCATCATCAAATGTGAGATTTACAAGGAGGGAAAACAGTACACCTCTCTGAACAATGCCTGGGAGGCTGTGGTTGCTGCTGCACGCAATGTTGATGGTGAACAGATCAAAACACTGACAGAATCCATGGATGGCAGGCTAAAAACAAACTAAAAACTACTTCCAAAACTATTCAGCTTTGATATTAATGAGTTTTTTGGGTTCATTGAGAAAATGGTTGTTGTTCAATAATAAAATTAATCCTCAAAAATACAACTTGCCTAATAATTCTGCACTCCCTGTATATATATATATATATATATATATATATATATATATATATATATATATATATATATATATGTGTGTTAAATATATACTGTATGTATATACGCATATACATATATATTTACTGGGAACACACAGTTCACATAGGCCTAGTTTTGGAGTTCGGCGGTAGCCGTCAAAACCAGCGTTAGAGGCTCCTAACGCTGGTTTTAGGCTACCGCCGGTATTTGGAGTCAGTGATTAAAGGGTCTAACGCTCACTTTTCAGCCGCGACTTTTCCATACCGCAGATCCCCCTACGCCATTTGCGTATCCTATGTTTTCAATGGGATCTTTCTAACGCCGGTATTTAGAGTCGTTTCTGAAGTGAGCGTTAGAGCTCTAACGACAAAATTCCAGCCGCCTGAAAATAGCAGGAGTTAAGAGCTTTCTGACTAACGCCGGTTCATAAAGCTCTTAACTACTGTACCCTAAAGTACACTAACACCCATAAACTACCTATGTACCCCTAAACCGAGCTCCCCCCACATCGCCGCCACTCGATTTAAATTTTTAACCCCTAATCTGCCGACCGCCACCTACGTTATACTTATGTACCCCTAATCTGCTGCCCCTAACCCCGCCGACCCCTGTATTACATTTATTAACCCCTAACCTGCCCCCCACAACGTCGCCGCCAGCTACTTAAAATAATTAACCCCTAATCTTCCGACCGCAAAGCGCCGCCACCTACGTTATCCTTATGTACCCCTAATCTGCTATCCCTAACACCGCCGACCCCTATATTATATTTATTAACCCCTAATCTGCCCCCCTCAACGTCGCCGACACCTGCCTACACTTATTAACCCCTAATCTGCCGAGCGGACCTGAGCGCTACTATAATAAAGTTATTAACCCCTAACCCGCCTCACTAACCCTATAATAAAAAGTATTAACCCCTAATCTGCCCTCCCTAACATCGCCGACACCTAACTTCAATTATTAACCCCTAATCTGACGACCGGAGCTCACCGCTATTCTAATAAATTGATTAACCCCTAAAGCTAAGTCTAACCCTAACACTAACACCCCCCTAACTTAAATATAATTTACATCTAACGAAATAAATTAACTCTTATTAAATAAATGATTCCTATTTAAAGCTAAATACTTACCTGTAAAATAAATCCTAATATAGCTACAATATAAATTATAATTATATTATAGCTATTTTAGGATTAATATTTATTTTACAGGCAACTTGGTATTTATTTTAACCAGGTACAATAGCTATTAAATAGTTAAGAACTATTTAATAGCTACCTAGTTAAAATAATAACAAATTTACCTGTAAAATAAATCCTAACCTAAGATATAATTAAACCTAACACTACCCTATCAATAAATTAATTAAATAAACTACCTACAATTACCTACAATTAACCTAACACTACACTATCAATAAATTAATTAAACACAATTGCTACAAATAAATACAATTAAATAAACTAGCTAAAGTACAAAAAATAAAAAAGAACTAAGTTACAAAAAATAATAAAATATTTACAAACATAAGAAAAATATTACAACAATTTTAAACTAATTACACCTACTCTAAGCCCCCTAATAAAATAACAAAGCCCCCCAAAATAAAAAATTCCCTACCCTATTCTAAATTAAAAAAGTTACAAGCTCTTTTACCTTACCAGCCCTGAACAGGGCCCTTTGCGGGGCATGCCCCAAGAATTTCAGCTCTTTTGCCTGTAAAAAAAAACATACCATACCCCCCCCCCAACATTACAACCCACCACCCACATACCCCTAATCTAACCCAAACCCCCCTTAAATAAACCTAACACTAAGCCCCTGAAGATCTTCCTACCTTGTCTTCACCATACCAGGTTCACCGATCCGTCCTGGCTCCAACATCTTCATCCAACCCAAGCGGGGGTTGGCGATCCATCATCCGGTGCTGAAGAGGTCCAGAAGAGGCTCCAAAGTCTTCCTCCTATCCGGCAAGAAGAGGACATCCGGACCGGCAAATATCTTCTCCAAGCGGCATCTTCAATCTTCTTCCATCCGGTGCGGAGCGGGTCCATCTTGAAGCAGGCGACGCGGATCCATCCTCTTCTTCCGTTGTCTCCCAATGAATGACGGTTCCTTTAAGGGACGTCATCCAAGATGGCGTCCCTCGAATTCCGATTGGCTGATAGGATTCTATCAGCCAATCGGAATTAAGGTAGGAATTTTCTGATTGGCTGATGGAATCAGCCAATCAGAATCAAGTTCAATCCGATTGGCTGATCCAATCAGCCAATCAGATTGAGCTCGCATTCTATTGGCTGTTCCGATCAGCCAATAGTATGCGAGCTCAATCTGATTGGCTGTTTGGATCAGCCAATCGGATTGAACTTGATTCTGATTGGCTGATTCCATCAGCCAATCAGAAAATTCCTACCTTAATTCCGATTGGCTGATAGAATCCTATCAGCCAATTGGAATTCGAGGGACGCCATCTTGGATGACGTCCCTTAAAGGAACCGTCATTCGTCGGGAGACAACGGAAGAAGAGGATGGATCCGCGTCGCCTGCTTCAAGATGGACCCGCTCCGCACCGGATGGAAGAAGATTGAAGATGCCGCTTGGAGAAGATGTTTGCCGGTCCAGATGTCCTCTTCTTGCCGGATAGGAGGAAGACTTTGGAGCCTCTTCTGGACCTCTTCAGCACCGGATGATGGATCGCCAACTCCCGCTTGGGTTGGATGAAGATGTTGGATCCAGGACGGATCGGTGAACCTGGTATGGTGAAGACAAGGTAGGAAGATCTTCAGGGGCTTAGTGTTAGGTTTATTTAAGGGGGGTTTGGGTTAGATTAGGGGTATGTGGGTGGTGGGTTGTAATGTTGGGGGGGGTATGGTATGTTTTTTTTTACAGGCAAAAGAGCTGAAATTCTTGGGGCATGCCCCGCAAAGGGCCCTGTTCAGGGCTGGTAAGGTAAAAGAGCTTGTAACTTTTTTAATTTAGAATAGGGTAGGGAATTTTTTATTTTGGGGGGCTTTGTTATTTTATTAGGGGGCTTAGAGTAGGTGTAATTAGTTTAAAATTGTTGTAATATTTTTCTTATGTTTGTAAATATTTTATTATTTTTTGTAACTTAGTTCTTTTTTATTTTTTGTACTTTAGCTAGTTTATTTAATTGTATTTATTTGTAGCAATTGTGTTTAATTAATTTATTGATAGTGTAGTGTTAGGTTAATTGTAGGTAATTGTAGGTAGTTTATTTAATTAATTTATTGATAGGGTAGTGTTAGGTTTAATTATATCTTAGGTTAGGATTTATTTTACAGGTAAATTTGTTATTATTTTAACTAGGTAGCTATTAAATAGTTCTTAACTATTTAATAGCTATTGTACCTGGTTAAAATAATTACAAAGTTGCCTGTAAAATAAATATTAATCCTAAAATAGCTATAATATAATTATAATTTATATTGTAGCTATATTAGGATTTATTTTACAGGTAAGTATTTAGCTTTAAATAGGAATAAGTTATTTAATAAGAGTTAATTTATTTTGTTAGATTAAAATTATATTTAATTTAGGGGGGGTGTTAGTGTTAGGGTTAGACTTAGCTTTAGGGGTTAATACATTTATTATAGTAGCGGTGAGGTCCGCTCGGCAGATTAGGGGTTAATAATTGAAGGTAGGTGTCGGCGATGTTAGGGAGGGCAGATTAGGGGTTAATACTATTTATGATAGGGTTAGTGAGGCGGATTAGGGGTTAATAACTTTATTATAGTAGCGCTCAGGTCCGCTCGGCAGATTAGGAGTTAATAAGTGTAGGCAGGTGTCGGCGACGTTGAGGGGGGCAGATTAGGGGTTAATAAATATAATATAGGGGTCGGCGATGTTAGGGCAGCAGATTAGGGGTACATAGGGATAACGTAGGTTGCGGCGGTTTACGGAGCGGCAGATTAGGGGTTAAAAAAAATATGCAGGTGTCAGCGATAGCGGGGGCGGCAGATTAGGGGTTAATAAGTGTAAGGTTAGGGGTGTTTAGACTCGGGGTACATGTTAGAGTGTTAGGTGCAGACTTAGGAAGTGTTTCCCCATAGGAAACAATGGGGCTGCCTTAGGAGCTGAACGCTGCTTTTTTGCAGGTGTTAGGTTTTTTTTCAGCTCAAACAGCCCCATTGTTTCCTATGGGAAAATCGTGCACAAGCACGTTTTTGAGGCCGGCCGCGTCCGTAAGCAACTCTGGTATCGAGAGTTGCATTTGCGGTAAAAATGCTCTACGCTCCTTTTTTGGAGCCTAACGCAGCATTTGTTTAAACTCTCGATACCAGAGTTAAATTTATGGTGCGGCCAGAAAAAAGCCCGCGGAGCGTTAACAGCCCTTTTACCGCCGAACTCCAAATCTAGGCCATAGACTGCAATTTAAACACTCCCACCACCTTTAACCCCAAAATACTGCCTAGTGCAGTTATTTTATTAAAAAATAAAGATGCTGCCATCTTTAATTTTCAATAAAATACACTACACAGTATTTTGGGGGCATTTGGGGCAGATTTATAAAATTAACCAGAGATCTGATCATGTTAAGTAAAAAACAAAACAAAACTACAATAACTTAATTTTATGTCTGCCCATAATAATGGGGGTTCTAGCTGTGTTCACAGTTAACCAATCATATTCTAAATCATGTCTGTAGGTAAATAGAATAAACCTGCCATCAATTAAATTGATTCTGATTTAACCCAGATTAAAGAAAGCAGTATGTGTTCAGCATCAGATATATGTGAATTAAGTGCATGCTGTGAGGTTTTGCCAGTACCTCTCAATGTCCATAAGCTAAGTAGACAGCAGCACATCAGAAAATCTTCATCCAGTCTTTATTGCACTACATTTTCTGTTTTTAAAAACCTCATTTGGGAGGAGCTAACAAACAGGTAATTAACCCTGTAACTCATGTTACAGCACCTCTTATATAAAGGATACAGGGGATTTTTTTTACAGAAATTAGATAATGTGTCCCAACTAGTGATGTTGCGAATAGTCGCCGGCGAATAGTTCCCGGCGAACATAGCATGTCCGCGTTCTCCGCGGCGGGCGAACATATGCACATGGATCCCCCTCCGGCATGCCACAGTCCAGGTGTTAGTCCCCTTGAAACAACTTTTCCATAACTATTGTGGCCAGAAAGAGACCCTGTGGGTTTTAAAATTCGCCTGTCCATTAAAGTCAATGGCGGTTCGCCCGTTCGCAAACGTTTGCGGAAGTTCGCGTTTGGGGTTCGCGAACGCAAAATTTTATGTTCGCGACATCACTAGTCCCAACAAAGAGAAAAAATTATTTTATTCACATTGGTTATTGTGAGTTTATATACCTCTATTGGCCATACCATGGGCCTAGGAGCGTTTAAAAATATCAGTAAAGATGTCAGATACTCTAATGCCGAATGTGAATTTATAATAGAGCTCTTGACCTGTATCCTTTATTGCAATTATTTCTTATTCTAAGATCATTTTTTTCTCTAGTGTCAGAGGACTGTGATGGGGTATATTGTTGCTGCACAAATTTCAATCTTTTTATGAATTGGTTTGAAGAAAAGTTTGTATTTCCCACATGGTATTTGTTGGTTTTTAATTTATAGAAGATACCTTTGGTAAATGGTGTGTGTGTGTGTGTGGGGGGGGGGGGGGGCTGTAGCCTCTCTACTTGCATTTGTTTCCAAATGGAATATTGTATCCTCTCATATTAAATTTAAATTGAATTATAGTGAGACATCTGTTGACTTTTTAGATAATACTATCTATTGTGAAGGTATGGACTTTAAAACTAACCTTTATAGGAAGACTAGTGATAGGAATTGTCTTGTTCATTTTAAAAGTGCCCATCCCCTTGCTTTATAGCAGAACCCCCCCAAGAGTCAGTTAATGCAGGTAAAACAGATTATTTCTGCTGCAGATAAAGTAGACTCTAACCTGCAGGAAATGGGCAAACATTTTCTAGATAAGGGTTACACAAGATATTTTGTACAGGATCCCATTAAAAGGTATATTCTATTTAACCTCTTGACTGCTAATGACGGCTCTGTGCCTTCGCAAATTTTCTCACTCAGGTGCTAACGACGGCTCAGAGTCGTCGCTAGCACTCTCCTACCTAGAGGGAGATCTGGAGGCTTCCATCCACTCCTACCCTGGCAATTGGACCTGTATTGTGACAGGCGTCGCCGGGGCTTCACGTTTTGTGTGGTGACGTCACACGCAATGACGTGATCCTCACCGTGCAACTTTATTTAAAATGAACAATGTAAAGTATAGGGAAAAGGGGCATGCTGCTTAGAAGCCTGTATCTCAGGCATCTAAGCAGCTACAGACCCCCAAGACCGACCGTTGGAAAGGTAATTGCCTAACCTTTTCAATGGGGATCTGTAAAAAAACAAAAATGTTAAAAAATGTTTTAAGTAAAAACATTAAAAAAAATCAGCTTAGCACCCAGGTGGGAAAGTACTTGGCACTCAAAGGGTTAAATAACTCAGAAAACTTCATATGATTCAAATGAGTCATTATTAAGTGTGACATTTCTGCTTAATTGGATACATCTGAATGGGCATTTTATCAAAATTAAGAAGCTCTATACACTGGTTCCTCTATAAAAAAAAACATTTTATAAGCAAAACTAAATTAAATAGAAGCATACACACTTAGCCAACAGAATCCCTCTAAGCTTTATAATTTCCTGAACTGGCTGGTTTATTAGATAATTTTACTTTTATTGTTTATTTATGCTATGTGCTCAATGAGCTTGTATCCTTGGTAAGAATACATTGTAGCTGAAAATATTACGAGTTCTTATTCAACAAAAACATTTCATAATTTACAGCGTATTTAGAGGAATTAAAGGTTAACAGTTATCACTAAATGGAATCTTTCCAAGTGGCTCATAAAATGCAAAAATGCAGTAAATAAAACTAAGCATTATTGTAATTCTACTAACTACAGTGCTCATAATATCTAATAAACAGAACTAACAACTAATGAAAAACACAAGTGAAGTAACTGTGAGGAGAATTTTTTTTTTAGCTCAAAATCCTAGCAAGATTAATTAAATTCCCAAACTAGAAAAGTTATCAAATAATTAAATATAGTCAGAAAACCCTTGCTATTGCTAAACATGTTTTATAAAGATGTAATGTATGAACATTGTTATTGTTTTGTATAAATATTTAATATGATCAAATCCGTGAAAGGTTTAATTTTTATGGTACATTTCACCTTAGCTCTAAGATTTTTTTTTTGCTAATAGAAGCATTGTGCAATGCTAAAAAACAACTTAAATGATACTTTGTGGTATTTATGTATTTCATGTTTCATATTAGATTGTGCTTTCTTTTTCTTTTTTTAAAAAGGTCTACAGAGATCATGATTAAAACAATTATACATTTCCAAATGATCAGCAATTGCCTAACTCATGTTCTCCAAATTCACAGAGTTTGTGTTTATAAAAAGCTTATTACACATTGTTTACATATATATGTGTACTGTTTTTAAAATGTGGTGTGCTAATTAAATAATATATATGATCATAAGATAATGTAATAACAATTATATAATAAAGCTTTACATAGCAACTTGGGATACTGTTACTAATCAACACTGGTTTCTTTACAAAAACTGCCTTTAAACTGGTTAGGTAGGCAACACAGATAATGAGTCAATGTAATGCCATATATTAATTTCACTTTTGGGCCTACAAGTGGAGAAGTATTTTGTACACAATTTTTGTGGTTTACTAAGTTCTGTATAGGCAGTCACAATCACTGTACCAGAGCTGTTTACTTTGGTTAATATGTCTTGCATTATTGTTATTATCACTCAAGTAGAAGTGTTAACTAGTGATGTCGCAAATAAATCGCCGGCGAATAGTTCCCGACGAACATAGCTTGTTCGCGTTCGGAACGGCGGGCGAACATATGCGATGTTCGATCCGCCCCCTATTCATCATCAATGAGTAAACTTTGACCCTGTATCTCACAGTCTGCAGACACAATCAGCAGCAGACCCTCCCTCCCAGACCCTCCCAGCTCCTGGACAGCAGCCATTTTAGATTCATTTGGAAGCTGCATTGTTAGTGAGAGGAGGGACAGTGTAGCTGCTGGTGATTTAATAGGGAAATTGATAGCTAGGCTAGTGTATTCAGTGTCCACTACAGTCCTGAAGGACTCATCTGATCTCTGCTGTAAGGACAGCACCCCAAAAAGCCCTTTTTAGGGCTAGAACATCAGTCTGCTTTTTTTTCCCTGTGTAATCTAATTGCAGTTGCCTGCCTGCCAAGCCACTTGCCCAGTGCCTCCACTCATATCTGGTGTAACAGTAGTGTAAATTTAAAAAAAAAAAAAACTTTTTTTGACTGTTGAAACATCAGTCTGCTAGTGTAATCTAATTGCAGTTGCCTGCCTGCCTGCCAGCGTGTGTTTGCCAGGCCCACTTGCCCAGTGCCACCACTCATATCTGGTGTAACAGTATGGTAAATTAAAAAAAAAAAAAAAATTTTTTGACTGTGAAACATCAGTCTGCTAGTGTAATCTAATTGCAGTTGCCTGCCTGCCAGCGTGTGTGCCAGGCCCACTTGCCCAGTGCCACCACTCATATCTGGTGTAACAGTAGTGTAAAAATTAAAAAAAAAAAAAAAATTTTGACTGTGAAACATCAGTCTGCTTGTGTAATCTAATTGCAGTTGCCTGCCTGCCAGCGTGTGTGCCAGGCCCACTTGCCCAGTGCCACCACTCATATCTGGTGTAACAGTAGTGTAAATTTAAAAAAAAAAAAAAACTTTTTTGACTGTGAAACATCAGTCTGCTAGTGTAATTGTCAGGTATCATGCTGCCATTTCACTACTCTCCTTCATTATGTCCCTTTAAGACCTGCAGCAACCCTGCTTTTCTCCCTATATAAGGCTCCTCCTTAATACTTCTCGTTGCTTAGTATTGCAGATACCATTTGTCCGTCTGTGAGCCTTTGCCTTCTGTGAACGCTGTTCACATGTTCCAGTTTCAAAGTAATTCTAATTGGAAACAATATCCTTTAAGCCTGTGCACACTCCACCTTCCTCTAAGGATTGAATGTACTTTTACCTTTTACTTTTACCTGCAACGTCTTGTTCACCCTCTGAGCAGGTCTCCGTTTACACTGTGAGTCTTCCTATCTCCCTGCCTGTCAGCCTCCTGCGTTCAGTACTGCAACGCGGTGACGTCATCGCCGGCTGCGACTCCTCTGCCTCTAGCTGCGGGCCTGAAGCCTGTCCGCTCTCCAGTTTGAGCGTCTGCCGCCTGACATTCCACTGGGTAAGCCTGCTCCTCTTGTGTACCTCTGGGCCAATACTACAAATGCCCTAAACCGTTACTGTGCTTCGATCTATATATTTAACCATTTTGAAGCTGCATTACACTTATCTATGAATTACTTGGTCATGTGTAGTACTTATGTTGGCTTATTACAACTGATACTAATATTACCATTTTGCTTTATCTTAGCTGATGTTTAGACTATACATACTATCTCTCAGGACAGTTAGTGTTTACCCCTGCTGCTAATTTTTTATCACAGTGTCAACCCTGACACATGTGGCAGCCATAGGGTGTGAAAACAAACTATTCCTGTATATTAAACATTGCTTTGTGTGATTCTGTACTACATTGATGCACAGATTTCCTATATGTTTCCAAACCTAATCACATGTGCAAAACATATCATACTATTTTGTTACTTCCTAGCAGTTGTGGTCCTTAATTACAGCTATAACATATATCAAAGAATCTTGATTTCAGTGAATCCTTACAGTAATCTAATTGCAGTTGCCTGCCTGCCAGCGTGTGTGCCAGGCCCACTTGCCCATAGCCACCACTCATATCTGGTGTAACAGTAGTGTAAATTTTTAAGAAAAAAACTTTTTTGACTGTGAAACATCAGTCTGCTTGTGAAATCTAATTGCAGTTGCCTGCCTGCCAGCATGTGTGTCAGGCTCACAGCGTATACTATGCCCACTTGCCAAGTGCCACCACTCATATCTGGTGTAACAGTAGTGTAAATTTTAAAAAAACAAACTTTTTTGACTGTGAAACATCAGTCTGCTAGTGTAATCTAATTGCAGTTGCCTGCCTGCCTGCCAGTGTGTGTGCCAGGCCCAACTTGCCCAGTGCCACCACTCATATCTGGTGTAACAGTAGCGTAAATTTAAAAAAAAAAACTTTTTTGACTGTGAAACATCAGTCTGCTAGTGTAATCTAATTGCAGTTGCCTGCCTGCCAGCGTGTGTGCCAGGCCCACTTGCCCAGTGCCACCACTCATATCTGGTGTAACAGTAGTGTAAAAATTAAAAAAAAAAAAATTTTTTTGACTGTGAAACATCAGTCTGCTTGTGTAATCTAATTGCAGTTGCCTGCCTGCCTGCCTGCCAGTGTGTGTGCCAGGCAAACTTGCCCAGTGCCACCACTCATATCTGGTGTAACAGTAGTGTAAATTAAAAAAAAAAAAAACTTTTTCGACTGTGAAACATCAGTCTGCTAGTGTAATCTAATTGCAGTTGCCTGCCTGCCAGCGTGTGTGCCAGGCTAACAGCGTATACTGTGCCCACTTGCCCAGTGCCACCACTCATATCTTGTTTAATAGTAGTGTAAGTGTAAATTAAAAAAAAAAAAACTTTTTTGACTGTGAAACATCAGTCTGCTTTTTTTGTGTCAGGCTCACAACGTATACTGTGCCCACTTGCCCAGTGGCACCACTCATATCTTGTTTAATAGTAGTGTAAGTGTACATTAAAAAAAAAAAACTTTTTGGACTGTGAAACACCAGTCTGCTTTTTGTGTCAGGCTCACAGCGTATACTGTGCCCACTTGCCCAGTGGCACCACTCATATCTTGTTTAATATTAGTGTAAGTGTACATTTTAAAAAAAAACTTTTTGGACTGTGAAACATCAGTCTGCTTTTTTGTGTCAGGCTCACAGAGTATACTGTGCCCACTTGCCCAGTGGCACCACTCATATCTTGTTTAATAGTAGTGTAAGTGTACATTTAATAATAAAAAAAAAAACATTTTGGACTGTGAAACATCAGTCTGCTTTTTTGTGTCAGGCTCACAGCGTATACTGTGCCCACTTGCCCAGTGGCACCACTCATATCTTGTTTAATAGTAGTGTAAGATTACAATTAAAAAAAAAAAAAAAACTTTTTGGACTGTGAAACATCAGTCTGCTTTTTTGTTTCAGGCTCATAGCATATACTGTACCCACTTGCCCAGTGGCACCACTCATATCTTGTTTAATAGTAGTGTAAGTGTACATTTAAAAAAAAAAAAAAAAACTTTTTGGACTGTGAAACATCAGTCTGCTTTTTTGTGTCAGGCTCACAGCATATACTGTGCCCACTTGCCCAGTGCCATTACTCATATGTTGTTTAATAGTAGTGTAAGTGTACATTTAAAACAAAAAAAAACTTTTTGGACTGTGAAACATCAGTATGCTTTTTTGTGTCAGGCTCACAGCGTATACTGTGCCCACTTGCCCAGTGCCACCACTCATATCTTTTTTAATAGTAGTGTAAGTGTACATTTAAAAAAATAAAATCTTTTTGGACTGTGAAACATCAGTCTGCTTTTTTGTGTCAGGCTCACAGCGTATACTGTGCCCACTTGCCCAGTGCCACCACTCATATCTTATTTAATAGTAGTGTAAGTGTACATTTAAAAACAAAAAAAACTTTTTGGACTGTGAAACATCAGTCTGCTTTTTTGTGTCAGGCTCACAGCTTTATACTGGGCCCACTTGCCCAGTGCCACCACTCATTCCTTGTTTAATAGTAGTGTAAGTGTACATTTAAAAAAAAAACTTTTTGGACTGTGAAACATCAGTCTGCTTTTTTGTGTCAGGCTCACGGCGTATACTGTGCCCACTTGCCCAGTGCCACCACTCATATCTTGTTAAATAGTAGTGTAAGTGTACATTTAAAAAAATAAAATCTTTTTGGACTGTGAAACATCAGTCTGCTTTTTTGTGTCAGGCTCACAGCGTATACTGTGCCCACTTGCCCAGTGCCACCACTCATATCTTATTTAATAGTAGTGTAAGTGTACATTTGAAAACAAAAAAAACTTTTTGCACTGTGAAACATCAGTCTGCTTTTTTGTGTCAGGCTCACAGCTTTATACTGGGCCCACTTGCCCAGTGCCACCACTCATTCCTTGTTTAATAGTAGTGTAAGTGTACATTTTAAAAAAAAACTTTTTGGACTGTGAAACATCAGTCTGCTTTTTTGTGTCAGGCTCACGGCGTATACTGTGCCCACTTGCCCAGTGCCACCACTCATATCTTGTTTAATATTAGTGTAAGTATACATTTAAAAAAATAAAAACTTTTTGGACTGTGAAACATCAGTCTGCTTTTTTGTGTCAGGCTCACAGCGTATACTGTGCCCACTTGCCCAGTGCCACCACTCATATCTTGTTTGATAGTAGTGTAAGTGTACATTTAAAAAAATAAAAACTTTTTGGATTGTGAAACATCAGTCTGCTTCTTTGTGTCAGGCTCACAGCGTATACTGTGCCCACTTGCCCAGTGGCAAAACTCATATCTTGTTTAATAGTAGTGTAAGTGTACATTTAAAACAAAAAAACTTTTTGGACTGTGAAACATCAGTCTGCTTTTTTGTGTCAGGCTCACAGCGTATACTGTGCCCACTTGTCCAGTGGCACCACTCATATCTTGTTTAATAGTAGTGTAAGATTATATTTAAAAAAAAATGACAGGCAGAGGCAGGCCACCCCGCAGGTGCCGTCATGGTCGTGGTGCTGTGATTCCCTTTGGCCCTAGAATAATGACCAGTGTTCAGAGGCCACATCCCATGAACTCGAAAAGTTCTGAGGACATAGTTGACTTTTTAACACAGGACACCCAATCTTCTATAGATTCCGCTCCAAACCTTGACGCACCATCCTCCTCCAACTTATCTTCAGGCACCTCTCAAGTTACCACTCGCCCGCCTGCCGCCACCACCAACACTAGCACCACAGCTGCTTCACTTGATCTATCAGAGGAGTTATTTACACATCAGTTGGAAGAAATGAGTGATGCGCAACCATCATTGACAGAGGATGTAGATAACAGTGATATGTCTAAGTCAGGCAGCATTACAGACATGGACGTATGGTGTGATGATGATGATGATGATGTACCCGCTGCTGCTTCCTTTGTTGATTTGTCAGATACAAGTGAAGCGGTTGATGATGACGTTGCGACCGTGGATGTCACGTGGGTGCCCGCTAGAAGAGAAGAAGAACAGGGGGAAAGTTCAGATGGGGAGACAGGAGGAGGAGACGAGTTGGAAGCAGGGGGAGGTCGTCGCAAGGAGCTAGTGGCACAGTCAGACAGCATGCATCGGCACCCGGGGTCAGCCAGACAGCACGCCAATCAACGCATGCTGTTGCTACCACCAGAATGCCGTCTTCGCAGAGATCAGCAGTGTGGCATTTTTTTGTGTGTCTGCCTCTGACAACAGCGATGCCATTTGCAACCTGTGCCAAAAGAAACTGAGTCGTGGGAAGTCCAACACCCACCTAGGTACAACTGCTTTGCGAAGGCACATGCTTGCACATCACAAACGCCTATAAGATCAACACATGAGTAGAAGCAGCGCACAAACTCAAAGCTGCCATCCTCCTCCTGGTCCAGCATCTTCAGCCACGTCAACCACTGCTGTCCTCCTTGCCCCCTCTCAACCATCCGCCACTCCGTCTCTCATCTGGAGCAGTTCCTGCTCATCTGCCCACAGTCAGGTGTCTGTCAAGGACATGTTTGAGTGTAAGAAGCCAATGTCACAAAGTCACCCCCTTGCCCGGCGTCTGACAGCTGGCTTGTCTGTACTCTTAGCCCACCAGCTTTTACCATACAAGCTGGTGGAGTCTGAGGCGTTCAAAAAATTTGTAGCTATTGGGACACCGCAGTGGAAGGTACCCGGCCGAAATTTCTTTGCACAAAAGGCAATCCCCAACCTGTACTCGATTGTGCGAAAGGAAGTAATGGCATGTCTGGCACACAGTGTTGGGGCAAGGGTCCATCTGACCACTGATAGCTGGTCTGCAAAGCATGGTCAGGGCAGGTATATCACCTACACTGCGCATTGGGTAAACCTGCTGATGGCTGCCAAACATGGAATGCGTGGCTCTGCAGAGGAGTTGGTGACACCGCCACGACTTGCAGGCAGGCCTGCTGCCACCTCCTCTACTCCTACTCCATCCTCTTCCATAACCTCCTCGGCTGAGTCCTCTTCTGCTGCTGCGTCTTGCTCCACATCTCTGGCACCCCCCCAGCTCCCCAGGTACTATTCCACATCCCAGATATGGCAGTGTCACGTCGTCTTGGGGTTGACTTGCCTGAAAGCAGAGAGTCACACCGGACCAGCACTCCTGTCCGCTCTGAACGCACAGCTGGATCAGTGGCTGACTCCGCACCAACTGGAGATCGGCAAAGTGGTTTCTGACAACGGAAGTAATTTTGTGGCGGCATTGAAATTGGGCAAGTTGTAATGATCAGCAATTCGATTGCTGTTTCTTTAGTCTGATTATGAGTATTCTCTGGTAAATAGTTTGTATGTATCATGTGATTAAGTCTGTCTGCTAGTGAGGAGACAGAGTCTTAATCACCTGGATTAATGTAGCCCGGAATATTCACCTCAAAATTATAAGTAGTAAGATAAGGTGATTTATATCTGGGTCCAGAGATAAGTTTGTACTATGTAAACTTTTAGATAATAAGTAGCAGTTTATATAGGTTTGTGACAGATAAGTGAGGTCCCCTTTAAGGTAATACTGTGCCTTTAAATAATACACATTGCGGTAAAGATAAGTTCACAGTGTGGAGTATAATGTTTCAGCTTGCTGGCCCTTTAAATAATACACCTTGCAGTAAAGATTTGTAAACAGTGTAAAGAATACTGTATCAGCTTGCTGCGCTGTTAAACATTACACCATACGGTTTTGATAAGTTCACAGTCTTAACGGCAAGGTATCAACCTTCAATAAACCAGCAAAGGTGTATGGGAAATGGAAAGCTTTTAAAGGAAAAGAGAGCCAGATAATTGATTCTTAAGGTGGTATGTGAGATGTAGTAACATAAGTTAAGGTGGAACTGAGGAGTTCATGACACATCCCCCCTCAAAAGAACCTCAAGGAGGTGTCAAGGCGCTGGACAATCAGGATGCCTACGGTGGAACACAGACACCAGATGGGGAGCCGATAGATTGGATGCCGGCTCCCAGGAATCCTCAGATGAGTCATACCCCAACCAGCGGACAAGGTATTGGAGTTCACCGTGATACCTTCGGGAGTCGACTATAGAATGTACTTCGTATTCGGGGTCAGGTGTAGGAGATTCTGGAGGAGATGGAGAGACATGGGTAGAGGGATCACAGGGTTTGACAAGTGACACATGAAATGTGGGATGTATACGGTAAGTTGCTGGGAGTTGTAGGGTAACAGTGACAGGGTTGCTTATAGCCACTATCCGGAAGGGTCCCACAAACAGTTTATTGAATTTCCTACAGGGTGTAGGTAATTTAAGATTTTTGGTGGCGAGCCAAACTAAGTCACCCACTTTGTAGGCGGGTTGGGGACGATGGCGTAGGTCGTAGTATCGTTTCTGGGTGGCTTGTGCTTGCTTGATGTTCTCTTGTATGACAGTATAGGTCTGTTTAATGGAGTTGACCAAGTCATTTACTTGTGGACAGGGACTGTTTGCAGGAGGTAGCGGGTGAAAACGAGGGTGCCTTCCTGAGTTGACATAAAAGGGTAAAAATCCTGTGGATGAATTAGTAGTGTTATTGAAAGAAAATTCAGCCTGGGGAAGGAGCGAAGCCCAAGAGTCGTGTTTATGGGAGCAAAAACATCTCAGGTATTGCTCCAACCATTGGTTGGTACGTTCACATAGCCCATTTGTTTGTGGGTGGTACGATGTAGTCAGGTGTTGCTGAATGCCAAGAGATTGACATAGGGATCTCCAAAACTTGGATGTAAATTGCGACCCCCTGTCACTGAGTACAGATACTGGAAGTCCATGCAGTCGAACAATCTCTTTGATAAATAGATCTGCAGTCTGCTGTGCTGTAGGAAGTGAAGCTGTAGGAATGAAGTGGGCCATTCTAGAGAACAGGTCAACTACGACAAAGATGACAGTCATGCCACAGAAGCTTGGAAGATCAACAATAAAATCCATAGAGACGTATGTCCACGGATAGTCTGGTAAGGGTATGTTTTGCAATAGGCCCAGAGGGAGTTGATGAGATTGTTTAAAGGTTTGACAGGTGGAACAGGAACTTATAAATTGTTTTACTGAGTGTCTCATAGAAGGCCACCAGAAGTGCCTTTGTAGAAGGTCATAGGTCTTATGTATTCCCAAATGACCAGCTAAGGAGGAATCATGAGTTATAGATAACACTTTTGTCCGGAGAGATGGTGGTATGTAATATCTTGACTTATTACAAAGGATACCGTTTTGATCAGGGGTGAGAGGGTAAGTAGCCTTTGTTGTATCCAGTTGTTGTTGGTTCTTTAATTCAGTGCTATCAGGTGAGAGTACACCAATTTTGGATGTAACGGGAACTATTGTTGAGTTGGGAGGAGCTGTGGAAGGCTTAATATCTTTTCGAGACAGAGCGTCCGCCTTACCGTTTCTTGATCCAGGTCGATATGTGATGATGAAATTGAATCGTGAAAAGTACAAGCTCCACCTGAGCTGACGAGCTGACAAAGTACAACTAGTTTGAATATATTGTAGGTTTTTATGGTCCGTATAAATTACTATTGGATGTTCTGCGCCCTCCAGCAAATGTCTCCACTGGTCAAATGAAGTCTTAATTGCGAGAAGCTCCTTTTCCCCCACTGGATAGTTGAGTTCAGCAGGTGTAAGGAGTCTGGAGAAGTAACACACTGGGTGCAAAGGATCTTTTGGTAAGAGTCTCTGGGATAGAATAGATCCGATGGTGTATTCGGACACATCCACTTCCAATACGAATTGTGCTTTGCTGTTGGAAATCTGCAGTACTGGGGAAGTAACAAATAGAGATTTAAGGAGTTCAAATTCCTTTTGAGTTTCTGGAGTCCAGATGAATGGCTTAGAGGTCCTAGTCAGGTTAGTGAGTGGCCTAGCAATGGCTGCAAAATTGCAGATAAAGCGCCTGTAAAAATTGGTGAAGCCTAAGAACCGCTGGACTTCTTTTATGTTGGAAGTTATAGGCCAAGTGGTGATGGCAGAGATTTTACTATCCTCCATAGATATCCTGCTATTGCTAATGCGATAGCCAAGAAATGAAACTTCATTTACATGTAAGAGACACTTCTCTAACTTGACATACAGCTTATGTGTCTGTAATCTGGATAACACTAACCTGACGTGTTTGACATGTTCAGAAAAAGAGGAAGAATAGATAAGAATATCGTCTAGATTGACCACCAGGAAAGTGTCGAGGATGTCCCTAAAGATATCATTAATGAAATTCTGGAATGTTGCCGGAGCATTACACAACCCGAATGGCATAACTGTATATTCGAAAAGACCATACCTGGTCCTAAATGCAGTCAGCCACTCGTCTCCGGACCTTATTCTTACAAGGTTGTAGGCGCCCCTAAGATCAAGTTTAGTAAAAATAGTGGCGCCTCTTAACCTCTCAATTATCTCGTGAATGAGAGGCAAAGGGTACCTGTTCTTTTTAGTACACTTGTTTAATTCCTGATAATCTATTATCGGACGTAAAGACCCATCCTTGTTTTTCACGAAAAAAATGCCGGCACCGGCAGGGGAGGTGGAAGGGCGAATAAAACCTTTTTTTAGATTATCAGTTATATAGGTTTTTAAATGAGCCAATTCAGGTCTAGAAAGAGGATAGATGTGGCCATAGGGAATGGTTGCCCCGGAAAGTAAGTCTATGGGGAAATCGTAAGGCCTATGTGGGGGCAACAACTCGGCTTCTGTTTTATTCAAGACAGCAGAGAAGTCAAGATATTGTGTAGGAATAGGAGATGAGGAAGTAGTGAACAAGTGAGTGTTTGGAAAACAAGTTGAGACACAGTAGGGAGAAGAGAATGAAATGGTGAGGGTATCCCAATGTACCACAGGTTGGTGTAGTTGAAGCCAAGTGATTCCCAGAACAATAAGGTAAATGGGAGAAGAAATAATGTCAAAGGAGATAGTTTCAGTGTGACCAGGTGGAGAGGAAACGAGTAAAGGAATAGTCTGTTGAGACACTGGACCAGATGCTAAATGCAAACCATCAATGACTTTTATAGGCAAAGGTGTGCTTTTAAACTGAAAGGGTATTTTATTTAATTCAACCAAACGTAAATCAATAAAGTTGGCGCAAGCGCCTGTATCGATGATGGTGTTACACTCTATCCTGTGTCGGTCCCACTGCAAAAGCAAGGGAATGGTAAGGTAAGCTGTAGCAGTGGTTTTTGTGTGGAAACAATGTTTTATGTTATGGATCTTACCTATCTTCTGCTTTAGTAATAGAGGGCACTCCTTAACTGCATGACCAGTACCTGCGCAGTACATACATAAATTCGCAGTTCGGCGTCTAGCCTTTTCCTGCGGGGTAAGTGGACCCCTAATAAAACTGATGTCCATGGGTTGGTCGGACGGTGGACCAACGGTTGGAGGAGTTGGCAGTACCCTGCGAACAGGTGCTGTAGATGGGCTTCTTTCCTGCTTCCTCTCTCTAAGGCGTCTGTCAATTGTAATCGTGAGGGCATAAAGGTCATCAAGACGATCCGGTATACCAATCCTGGCGAGCTCATCCTTGATCTCCTCTGCAAGTCCGAGACGGTATTGGTTTTTTAGAGATACCTCATTCCAGAGGGAATCTCTAGCCCAGATTCTAAATCTGGTAATGTACTCTTCTACCGGTGCTTTAGACTGCTTTAAATTCCTGAGTTTACTTTCTGCAGTTATTTGATGGTAGGGGTCATCGTAGAGGCCTGATAATGCCTTTAGGAAAGCATCCAGGGAATTTAGAATGGGGTCCTGGGTCTCATAAAAGGAGTCGACCCAGGCACTGGGTTTTCCCCTGAGATAGGAGAGTATGGTTAGAACCTTGGACATATCAGTTGCATATGTCCTAGGACGAAGGTCAAAAAGCAAGAGGCATGCATTCCTAAACTGCCTAAATGTGGAACGATCTCCAGAAAATTTCTCTGGGTAGTAGACTTGGGGTTCTGCTTGATGATCAGTGCCAGAGTTCCTATTTGACAGTGCTTCCCTTAAACAGGCTTTGAGACTCTGGTTTTCTACCTGCAGCTCTCTAAAAGCCTGTGTCAGGCTATCCAAACGCTGATTTAGGGTATGGATTTGTGATGTCAGGTCACTGGGCTCCATTATCAAATATAGATTTTAAGGCTGGTTTATTATGTAATGATCAGCAATTCGATTGCTGTTTCTTTAGTCTGATTATGAGTATTCTCTGGTAAATAGTTTGTATGTATCATGTGATTAAGTCTGTCTGCTAGTGAGGAGACAGAGTCTTAATCACCTGGAATAATGTAGCCCAGAATATTCACCTCAAAATTATAAGTAGTAAGATCAGGTGATTTATATCTGGGTCCAGAGATAAGTTTGTACTTTGTAAACTTTTAGATAATAAGTAGCAGTTTATATAGGTTTGTGACAGATAAGTGAGGCCTTTAAATAATACACCTTACGGTAAAGATAAGTTCACAGTGTGGAGTATAATGTTTCAGCTTGCTGGCCCTTTAAATAATACACCTTGCAGTAAAGATTTGTAAACAGTGTAAAGAATACTGTATCAGCTTGCTGCGCTGTTAAACATTACACCATACGGTTTTGATAAGTTCACAGTCTTAACGGCAATGCGAACACTTGTATACGGAACCTGGCTCTAGCAGCTTAACGAGTATTTGTATGACCGGGGTGCTAAGACAGCCTCTGCGGAGCTGGGATTTTTTTTGCCACGTTACTGGACGCTCATGCGCAATGCCTGTAGGCTCATGCGTCCTTTTGAGGAGGTGACAAACCTAGTCAGTCGCACCATCAGCAACATCATACCATTTGTTTTCTTCCTGGAGCATGCCCTGCGAAGAGTGCTGGATCAGGCCGTAGATGAGTGTGAAGAGGAAGAGTTGTGGTCACCATCACCAAACAGCCTTATCAGCATCGCTTGCTGGACCAGAGGCAATGCTGGAAGAGGATTGTGAGGAAGAGGAGTCAGAGGAGGAATGTGGCTTTGAGGAGGAGGAGGAGGAGGAGGAGGAAGACCAACCACAACAGGCATCCCAGGGTGCTCGTTGTCACCTATCTGGTACCCGTGGTGTTGTACGTGGCTGGGGGGAAGAAGATACCTTCAGTGAGATCACTGAGGATGAGGAACGGGACATGAGTAGCTCGGCATCCAACCTTGTGCAAATGTGGTCTTTCATGCTGCCGTGCCTGTTGAGGGACCCTCATATAAAAAAGCTGAAGGAGAACGACCTGTACTGGGTGTCCACGCTACTAGACCCCCAGTATAAGCATAAAGTGCCTGAAATGCTACAGAATTACCGCAAGTCGGAAAGGATGCAGCAGTTCCAAAATAAATTAAAAAGTATGCTTTACACAACGTATAAGGGTGATGTCACAGCACAACAGGAATCTAACAGGGGAAGAGGTGAAAGTGCCTGAAATGCTACAGAATTACCGCAAGTCGGAAAGGATGCAGCAGTTCCAAAATAAATTAAAAAGTATGCTTTACACAGCGTATAAGGGTGATGTCACAGCACAACAGGAATCTAACAGGGGAAGAGGTGAAAGTAATCCTCCGACTCCCACGACCACGCTGGCAAGGACAGGACACTTTACTGACGTGTTGTTGATGGAGGACATGCGGAGCTTTTTAAGTCCTATGCATCGTCACAGTCCTTCGGGGTCCACCCTCAGAGAACGACTCGACCGACAGGTAGCAGACTACCTCGCCTTAACTGCAGATCTCGACACTCTGAGGAGCGATGAACCCCTTGACTACTGGGTGTGCAGGCTTGACCTGTGGCCTGAGCTATCCCAATTTGCAATAGAACTTCTGGCCTGCCCCGCTTCAAGTGTCCTGTCAGAAAGGACCTTCAGTGCAGCAGGAGGTATTGTCAATGAGAAGAGAAGTCGCCTAGGTCAAAAAAGTCTAGATTACCTCACCTTTATTAAGATGAATGAGGGATGGATCCCGAAGGGACTGACATTGGGCGATACATTTGAGTAAAAAAGTCCTGCTGAGATGAGCTGCCTTGGGCTAAAAATGGTTCATATGCTGCTATATTTTATCTTCGAATGCCGGATGACTTGCGTGACTTATCCGCCACAAACTAGGGGTCAAGCCGCAATGTTTTAGGGCACTTTCTGCCTGGGAAACAAACGTCAATTTTTCTGGCAGCGGCTGCAACAATACCTAATTTTTCAGGCATGTGTACATGCCAAATTTTTCTGGCTTCTGGTGCTGCACTGTGGCTTCAAAAACCAAACCAAAAAAAAGGCACATAACAGGGATTAAACTGATAGGAATAGTACTACTTAACACACCACTCCTATCTGGTGGCACATTAGATTGCATGCGCAGTGCCCCAAATTTGAAGTAGGAGAACCGACCAAGCATCTTTTTCCAGCTCCCGGTTCCTAAAATCCATGCCATATACACGTCCCCTGCGCCGCAACTGCCTCTGGGAACCTTACCATGGGTCCCAGCCGCACGTCTTGTAATTCTCTGTCAGGAAAATGATCTATCTATCAAATCTATCTATTTATCTATCAAATCTATCTATCTATCTACCGTATCTATCAAATGTATCTATTGCATCCATTGATCTATTTATCTAATCTATGTATCTATCTATCTATCAAATCTATCTATCTCGTGGCCGGACTGTTATCTGACAGCCACTTGTGTTTCGGACAAATGTCCGTCGGCAAAATGTCCGTCTGCCAAATGTCCGTCGGCTAAAAGTCCGGCCACAATTGCATGCGCAGTGCCCCAAATTTGAAGTAGGAGGACCGACCAAGCATCTTTTTCCATCTCCCGGTTCCTAAAATCCATGCCATATACACGTCCCCTAATAGGGGACGTAACAGGAATTAAACAGATAAGAATAGTACTACTTAACACACCACTCCTATCTGGTGGCACAGTAGATTGCAAGCGCAGTGCCCCAAATTTGAAGTAGGAGGACCGACCAAGCACCTTTTTCCATGTCCCGGTTCCTAAAATCCATGCCATATACACGTCCCCTGATAGGGGACGTAACAGGGATTAAACTGATCAGAATAGTACTACTTAACACACCACTCATATCTAGTGGCACAGTAGATTGCATGCGCAGTGCCCCAAATTTGAAGTAGGAGGACCGACCAAGCATCTTTTTCCATCTCCCGGTTCCTAAAATCCATGCCATATACACGTCCCCTGGCACCGCAACTGTCTCTGGTAACCTTACCATGGGTCCCAGACTGCACGTCTTGTAATTCTCTGTCTGGGAAATTATCTATCTATCATATGTATCTATTTATCTATCAAATCTATCTATCGTATCTGTCAAATGTATCTATTGCATCTATTGATCTATCTATCTAATCTATGTATCTATCTATCTATCTAGCTATCAAATGTATCTATTTATCTATCAAATATATCTATTGCATCTATTGATCTATCTATCTAATCTATGTATCTATCTATCTATCTATCTATCTATCTATCTATCTATCTATCTATCTATCTATCTATCTATCAAATCTATCTATCTCGTGGCCGGACTGTTATCTGACAGCCACTTGTGTTTCGGCCAAATGTCCGTCTGCCAAATGTCCATCGGCTAAAAGTCCGGCCACAATTGCACGCGCAGTGCCCCAAATTTGAAGTAGGAGGACCGACCAAGCATCTTTTTCCATCTCCCGGTTCCTAAAATCCATGCCATATACACGTCCCCTGGCGCCGCAACTGCCTCTGGGAACCTTACCATGGGTCTCAGACCACACGTCTTGTAATTCTATGTCTGGGAAATTATCTATCTATCAAATCTATCTATTTATCTATCAAATCTATCTATCTATCGTATCTATCAAATGTATCTATTGCATCTATTGATCTATCTATCTATCTAATCTATGTATCTATCTATCTATCTATCAAATCTATCTATCTCGTGGCCGGACTGTTATCTGACAGCCACTTGTGTTTCGGCCAAATGTCTGTCGGCCAAATGTCCCTCTGCCAAATGTCCGTCTGCCAAATGTCTGTCTGCCAAATGTCCGTCGGCTAAAAGTCCGGCCATGATTGCACATGCAGTGCCCCAAATTTGAAGTAGGAGGACCGACCAAGCATCTTTTTCCATCTCCCGGTTCCTAAAATTGATGCCATATACACCTCCCCTGATAGGGGACAGAACAGGGATTAAACTGATAGGAATAGTACTACTTAACACACCTTATAATAACGGAGAGAGAGGCAACGCAGAGAGAGAAGTCTGAAGAAGAGGAGTCAGAGGAGGAAGGTGGCTTTGAGGAGGTGGAAGACCAAACACAGCAGGCGTCCCAGGGGGCTTGTTGTCACCTTTCGGGGACCCTTGGTGTTATACGTGGCTGGGTGGAGGAAGAGACCTTCAATGACATCAGTGAGGACAAGGAACGGGACATGGCTAGCTTGGTATCCAACCTTGTACAAATGGGGAGTTTGCGGTTGTGCAAATGGACTGTTTGCGGTTGTTTGCGGTGCGTTAAACGGGGAGTTTGGTCTGTCACTGTAAAGCGGGCGTAACCCTTACACTACCTGATCGATACAACATCATACCTGATGTTTTAAAGCACGTTATTCCAAACAATTTAGGAATGTTAGGTGATTTATGCCCTTTATGGATTAAAACCAGACTCTGCATCAACTATGTAATTTTACGTGTGAGTTTTGCCATGGATCCCCCTCCGGCATGCCACAAGTCCAGGTGTTAATACCCTTGAAACAACTTTTCCATCACTATTGTGGCCAGAAAGAGTCCCTGTGGGTTTTAAAATTCGCCTGCCTATTGAAGTCAATGGCGGTTTGTCCGGTTCGCCCGTTCGCAAACATTTGCGGAAGCTCGCGTTCGCCGTTCGCGAACGGAAAATTTTAAGTTCGCGACATCACTAGTGTTAACCATGAATGGGAGTTTCCAGTTTGCCCATGTCATTGAAAGTATAGGGAGTGGTTGTTACCACATGGTTTTGATACTTTTAATACAGATTCTATTGGTAAAATATATCAGGAAACAGACTTAGGTGGTGAAAGTTTGTTCACCAATGTTATAATTATTTGCAAATCTAACTTCTAAATACTGAAGACGATAAGTATTAATTATGCTTGTGTTCATAGAAATTACTTAGTAGATAGGGTTGGTGTATGATTTTTATGTTATAAACTTACAGTTTTCGGCAAAAAAAAGAGGAAAGGGGCCTTTGGGTAGATGCAAAAATTAATCTACATATAACATGGGATAATACAGATTTTAGAAGATGCTGGAATGATGATATCTGGTCCGGTTACCATAGTGGCTACTCATCTGATCTCTCTCCCATATTCATCTTCAATTTAATCATTCAACTTATGTATTATAATTAGCAAACTGTAGATTTCATTAACTTGTTTTGCTATTTCATTATAATTAGAGGTAACGTGTTGGTTTGTTTAAATGCTGTTTGAAGCTGAAGTACTATTTTACATAGATTGAATTACTCTTGTATACTCAATATTGCAGTTATGCCATATTATTGGTTCACAAATAGATCATTTGAAATTAATTTGCTTCTGCTTTTTAGTAATCAGTTAACTGCATATTTTTTTTTTAATGTTGTTTTACTTCTAAAAATAAACTGTGCAATTGCATAATCCCTTTAGTCTGAAATACACTTCGAACAAAACACTCAGATTTTCATGTTATATTGTGCACATAAATTAAAAGTCTAACTTATTCAAATAGCAATGCTTCTTGTGGATTACAGTCACTTGAGTAAAGTCACTTAAAATTTCCCTCCCGAAGAATGAAAGTTTAATTTTGACTTTCATGCCCCTTTAAATTAATTAGTAATTGGTTTATAATTTGCCAACAAATCCCAACCAGTGCTCATCTTTTTATTTAGCAAGCCAATGCAAAATAACTGAAGCACAGATGCCAACTAATGTTTTTTTTTTTTTAATATTAACAGTACATATGGTGAAATAGATGTCAACCATGTTACAAACAGATATCCTGTAATTTGGAATACTGTTTAAAACCTGATGTTAACCAGCAGATGTAATACATGTATTGAAAATAGCATACAGAGTATTTAACTTTTTCTTTTTAGTCAGATTTCTTTATGTATAGGAAGATATTAAAATCGAATATGTATGTTCTCTAACTTTCAGCATGTTGTTCATAAACAAAAATCAGGGAATAAAACGTATTAAAATGTTTACAGGATCATAATATACATGATAATCTAAATTATATAATAAAATAAAAAAGTTGGTAAGTTCATTTTGTTAAATTTGAAAATATACTGATAAAAAAGGTAGCTAAAAAATGTATTCTGTTTTTTTTTCAGTTCTGGTTCAGTAACATGGAATATCAGTATAGGGTTTTGATAACTGTTGGACTAATCACTTGACTTCAGATGGACCTCATAAAAAGTGTTTTTACATTTTTTAGATTACCAGCACATGCCAGGTTTACACCTGCTTTACTATGTTTATTATAGGCTGTTATCTGTCTACCCCCTGCTACCTGAATACCCATGCATGGCCCAGCCTTATTACTAGACGGTACAGCCCTGGAAGCAGGCAGAGCTGTGCTGGAGGGGCTCTTGACCTGTGGGAGGAAAGAGCCCCAGGGTTGGTTGTTTTGTGAGAAGAGGTGGAGTAAGAAAGGGCAATATATAAAGAAGGCTGAGCTGGAAAAGAGGCAGAAAATTTGTGTCAGAAGTTTGGGTGAGAAATCTTTGCTACCTGTGGAGCTGCGTGTCTTTTCTCGCTCAGTCCCATTATGGCTGCTGTCGAGGAGCTGTTGGCGCAATTGCGGGAGGCAGTTATGAATCAAGATCCTACCTCACTAGCGGAGAAGGTCTGTTCTCTGCTGTCAGAGCAAGATGGGGGTGCAGATGTGGAGGTAGCTCTGCCAAGGATTTGCTAGGAGATCCAGGCCGCCCCAGCGATTGAGCCCTGATCTTTGTGGAGGACCCGGGGACTCGAGAAGAAGCTAGTGCCGGCAGAAGGAGGAGCTGTGGAATGATGACCGGGACTGGTCACGTGGCTTTGTTGGTGGAGCGGAGATCACAACTGGATGTCAGCAGGGATCCGGAGGTGGAGGCTGCCCCATTCAACCTGAGAGGGGTAAGATGGTGGTTCAGGCCATGGTTCATGGCCCGGCTGGGCCCGAGTGTCAGAGGGGAAGAGTCATGCAGCAGAGGAGTCTGGACGGGGATGACAGCCCAGAGGGGCCTGATGTTACTGTATCACTGGACAGGCAGTTGAGGAACACAGTGGGGGGGTGTTGTGGAATTGGGCCATAATGCTGGAGAGGGTGGGCCCTGGGTAGAGGAGGAAGTGAGGGATGTCCATGGGAGTAATGGATCCTTGGGGTTGGGTTTTAGTGATGGGGAATGTATATTGGTGAATGAAGGGGAAATTGAGGAGGTGGCCATGGATGATGAGTTGGGGGATATGTCCCTATATTTAGCCCCATTTGATGATGATTATGTTCCTTCTACTAATAAGAATGATAGACCATCCAGTAGGTTGGTATTTTCTGAGGTGCCTGGGAATATTCCCCCCTCAAGTGCAGGTTTGGGCCCTGCAGTTAAGCTTAGGCCTCCTGTTTCCTCCCATAGGGTGGGTGGTTCTTTTGTTGGTTCCTCTTGTGTGGAATTGTCTATTGCAGATTTAAGGGGCTCTGCATCACAGCCTGCAGAACCTTTGGGACCACAAGGACATGAGGAGAGACCGGACGGCCAGGAAGGGGACTTTTTTGGCCTGCAAGACTCTTGGACGGAGTGGCAAGGGTGAGTATGGCCCTAGGTTGTTGCCGGGGCCAGCAGGCCACAGGGTACAGGGAGGGTGGTGGGGCAAAGAGCATTATTTTTCTGGGCGACGATCCAAGTAGGTCTCAAGAAGGGGTAGGTACTGCTAGAGGCAGATCTTGTAGGAGAAATGGGGCAGAGGAGGTTTGGCATGGGGGTGCAGGGGCTACATAACCTAAGAGGAGTTTGGTGCTGCCACAGTTAGCGTATCCAACCTAGCTGAGGATCTTAGAGAAGTATTTGTTGGGATGGGAAGGGGTTCATGTGTCCCTTTATTGCAGAATCCTACACTGCAGCCACAGGAGCTGGGATTGGCGGGAAATGATGCGGCTGTTGGGAGTGCTGGTCAACTGTATGGGGCTCCAGAGCTGGAAGGGAGAAGGTCTAGGATTACTATCCAGTCACAGAACACGGAGGTCATGGCTCGGGGTCATCAGGCAGTGGACTCGTGGACAGGTAAGAACTGTGTTAATGTTTGTTGGGGCGTGGGGTTAGTGCTGTATGTGGTGATGGTGTGAATGAGGACCCTATGTCGCAGACTTTAGTGAACGGTTTACGTGAATTGCTAGCCAAGTTTGACAGTTCTAGGTCTTTGGGGGCGGTAGCCAATGTTCAAGGTGTGGGGGTTGTAAGTAGTGGGACAGCAGATGGAGCCGTATTGCAGGATAAGAGTCCCCCCTTAGCTGTTCCTCTTGAGCAAACTAGGAGTAACCAGGGGGTTGGCGTAGTTGGGCTGGCTGTTGATAGTCCTGCTAAGATTGTGGGGGGGGCGGAGATTAAGGTGGATGACACTGCCATGGCCAGATAATGCCTTTGCTCCATTGGCACCCTGCGGATGCACTTGTCTAATGAATTTATGGAAAAAATTTACAAACTGTAATTTTTAGAACTTTTTCCCTCCTTCCTTTGGATCAGTCTTTTGAGGTTCCTGAGGATTCTAAAAGGGATCCATCAAAAAAGGAGGAGGAGAGGAAGAAATGTTACAGGAAACTTCCTAAAACTTTCACAAACTGGTTTCAGGCATTTGTGATATACACCAGTGTGTTTGCAGAAAAGTTTCCTGAGCAAGGGGTGGCGCTTTATTTTGATGAGATAGCAGTGGCCCAAAGGACATATGGGGGGTAAGGCCTGGTGGGCAATGGTTAGCAATTAAGCCAGAGATGAATTGGGATGATAGGAACATGGGTCTATGGCTTAAGATGATGATTCCTCTTAGGTCCTCTCACCCCTTTCGAGCTGGCGCCAGCAGCCAAACCTTGGGGGGGGCGTCGGCTAGAAAAGGATTTTGTTTTGCATTTAACGAGAAGGTGTGTAAGTGGGGTGCCGCATGTAAATTCCGGCATGAATGCTCCGGGTGCTTCCATAGGGGCAAAACAGGTGGTAACACTGCCCTCTTTGAATTTGGGTTTTTGATTCCTTCCAAGGGTGGGTCGAGCAATTTCCTGGTGTGGTGAGGGAAAAAATTGAAAAAGATGTGGCTCTGGGTAGGATGGTGGGTCCTTTCAGGGCTCCTCTGGTGCCTAACTTGAAGGTTTCTCCTTTAGGGGTTGTGCCCAAAAAGGAACCTGGCAAGTTTAGGATGATACACCATTTATTATTCCCTAAGGGTCATTCAGTAAATGACGGGATCTCGGAGGATATGGCGTCTGTATAGTATACGTCTTTCGATCAGGCCATAGGACTGGTTAAGGAGGCGGGAGCTTTTGCTCTGTTGGCGGACTTTGCGGCTTTTACTGGTGAACCCTAGGTCTCATCACCTGTTGGGATGCTTCTTCGAAGGCACATATTACGTAGATCTTTGCCTCCCAATGGGGTGTTCCATATCATGTTCCTTTTCAAGTGCTTCAGCACATTTTTAGAGTGGGTTTAGAGTGGGTTCGAGTTTTTGGCAGGTTGCCACTCAGTAGTGCACTACCTCAACAATTTTTTATTTGTGGAGCCGACTGGGTCTGAGTGGTGTAGGAGGTTACATGAAGTTTTTTATCAGATGGCTGAGGAATTTGGTGTACCCATTGAGATGAAGAAGTCTGAGGGGCCAGTGACGGCCCTCAGTTTTTTGGGTATAGTCATTGACTCAGAAAAAATGGAGTGCATAATCCCGCCTGATAAGATAACTGACATAGTGGGCCTCATTGAGCACTTTCTGGTCACCCCGAAAGTGACATAGAGGGACTTACAGTCGTTAACTGGAAAACTGAACTTCACTTGCAGCTACGGCTGGGGTGGTGCGGCCTCATCATTTCATGAGGTTGACTAGGGAGCTTAAGGATGATTTGCGAGTTTGGGGTAGGTTCCTGAGGGAGTTTAATGGGGCAGCTTTTTTCCAGGAGGCGAGGCTGTCAAATGATGAATTAAGTTTGGTTACTGATGCCTCGGGCTCTGAAGGGTTTGGGGCATATTTTCAGGGGTATTTTTGTGCGGCTGCATGGCCAGACTCATTGAATGGGAGTGACCTTGTTCAGAATCTTGTATTCTTGGAATTATTCCCAATTGTGGTTGTATTGTTTATTTGGGAATTATTTTTGTTCAGCAAATACTGAAAGGTTTGAAAAAGGTCATGGTATCGGATGGCAGGTTGCCAATAACTTTTTCAATGCTGGTCCATATTTGGGATATCTTACCTGAAGTGTGCTTGTCTCCTTTTGAGACCAGCCTTTTTAGGGCAGTTTTTGTATTGGCTTTTTTTGGGGCCTTCCGAATATCGGAGTTGGTGAGCAAGAGTAAGGTGTCTCCTGGGGGTTTGTTGGTAGGGGACGTGTCTGTATCTTGTTCAAGGGTTGATATTTTGCTGAGGAGAGTTAAAAGGGATCAGAATGGAAAAGGGAGCACTATTGTATTAAAAGTCAAAAGAGCAGCACTAACATCAAATTCAAAGTCTCTTATGAAATGCCACTAGGGGGCGTGAAACGTGTCAGACGTTTATTCCATGTCACACTTGTTTGCCTGTAAGTAAAATAAAGAGTTTTTTTTTAATTTGATGTTAGTGCTGCTCTTTTGACTTTTATTTCATGAACCGGGGCAACTGATTCATTGCCTACTCTGAGCATTGCACCTAGTCACCGCCTGTACTATTTTCCAAACTTTGCCAATAGTACGGCCAGTATCATGGCGGCGTCCGTGACGTCATCACTCTGAGTCACAGTCCGGTCCGGCAGGGGAGTTTGAAGCGGCCACTTGCTTTTTCCTTAGCACTATTGTATTGTTTGCAAATGGTGGTGAAGTGTGCCCGTGCAGGAGTTTGGATAATTTCATGAGGTTACGGCCTTCCATAAGGGAGCCTTTGTTCCTTCACCTGGATGTTTTTTTCTTGTCCCATTTTCAGTTTAGGGCAGTGTTGGTTAAAGCATTGGGGTGTTTGGGTTTGGTACCCTCAGAGTTTGGGTCCCATTCATTCAGGATTGGGGCAGATACTGAGGCTGCTTTAAGGGGTTTGAGTGGGAAGACTGTGAAGAATATTGGGAGGCGGGGCTCCAATAAGTACCGTTTGTATGTTTGTCCTGATTTGAGAGTTTTGTTTTGAGTTTACCAATTTTGTTCTTATTTCGGTGTCCTAGGTTTGTGAAGGATATGGTTAGTGGGACATTCCTTTGTCTATTGGGCAAGGAGAGCGGCTTCTATGAAGGAGGACGGTTTATTGTTAGGCTTCCCTGCAGCAGAGTGGGAGGTAAAATGATTCAGGGTCAGGGGCCTGGTAAGAAAAATCAAGAGGGATTTGGGGAGGTTACAGGACTTATATCCTTTGGTAAAGATTATGTGGTCGGATATTGTCCCCAGGCAAGTGTGGAGGGCTGTGTGGGATCCGGTTTGGTTGGATAAGAGTAAGAGAAAGATTAATAATCTTGTTGGATCCTTTGTTCGTAAATGGGGGGGGGGTCAAGGTGAATTTTACTTGAGAGATGGATGGGGTTCATCTCAATGAATGTAAAAAGTCAAATTCAGGGAAAGAGCTGTGGGGGAGAGTAACAAATGGCGCGGCGTGCTAGCACCAATTGTTTGCTCACAAACTGTATAAGAATATGCAGCTGGGGTTCCGTCCGTTCCCTTGTCAGACCGGTGCCCCGTTACAACTATCACACCGCCAATAAAGACGTATATATGTACACAAAAGTTCACAACATAATTGCCAAATGCAGAACCTTGTTCCCTAACAATACTCTATTAGCTAGGTTATATAGATCATATACGTTATTCACGCAGTATCAACTATTTGCAAGATCAATGTATAGATTGATACATGTTTCTACTGGAATAACCAGAATTTTGAGTATTTTTGTAATTTTTTCTATGACTGATTGGTGTTGTTTTCAATCTGTGCATTCATTGTATTTATTTTATATTATTCTCCATCTTGCTTTACAATGATCCGTATCTTGCTTTATAATGTCTTTTATAACATGTCTTATACAATTTTCCATATTATGTTTCAGAGTGCATGGAAGCAGAAGTTCTACCTAAAATGAAAGAGAACTGATGAACTGCGCATTATCCATGAAACACAAGACATAGCTAGATTATAAACTTACAACCTTATCTCCCTGCATTTGGTCACTTATATCTAGGTAGTTGACATAACACAGATAAATTGGTGCCCCTTTAATTTATGCAGCAATGGTTAGTTTATTAGTTTATTATTTTGCAAATTAACACTTTAGGAGTTTCAATGTAAACACTGTTAGCGATTTTCTGTGTATCTACAGAACTTCGGGATTGGTCTGTTTTTTGCATTTAGCAACAGGGGGTGGGTCCCTAGCAACCAATGGGAAGCCGTTTGCTAGCCTTTTTAAAGAGCACACACAAACACTTTTAACCAGGTAATGAGTAAGGCAATCTGCTGAAACGCGTATACCTGTCTATTTTTGCAGTCTGCTTCCTAACAGTAGATTATTTTCTGTCATGTATTAGCCCCGGGGAGTATGTTCCTATTCTCCCCTCACACTGTTTGTTTTGGTTAGTTAATTACTAACCTTTGTGTGTTTATTTCACTCATTTGCGTTGTAACCATGCAAGTCGTTTCAAAATAAACCTTTTTGTTGCAACTCATTCGCACCTGTGCTCCTCATTTTCTTTCACATTCATCTCAATGAGTTTAGCTTGCAGCTATTTATTTTGGATTTTAAGGAAACACAGAGGAGGTTGGCAGGACTAGACTGATGGTATCAGGCCAGTCATTGGTGGAGGTGCTAGTTCTTTACACATGTCAGTAAATATAGTCAAGAAGAAAAGGAGGAAGTTGGTTGCCTCTCCACAGGGTGAGAGAGCAGGTGTAGGGCTTCTAGAGGCAAGGGGTCCCTTAGAGCCAGTTGTTTAAAGATGGGATTGACGGGCTCAACAGCTAGTAAGTTGTGTCCAGACGATTTACGGCCATATTATTATTAGAAGGAGAACTAGCACCGCAGTTTAGATAAAAGGGCGTGAAAGTTGATCTGGAGAAAAGTTTAAATAATTGGTTATCATTGGATGTTTATACGGTTATTTAACGTTTATATAACATATATATATATTTAATAAAGGAGCTGTGGCCAATTTATACCAATATGAAAGTCTTGTGTCTTTATTTATAAGGTAAGAAGGAAATATGGGGTAAGGTAGAGAAGAGGATGAGTGTTACATTGGGGGCGGAACATTGATGACTCAAAAGGTCAGGTACAGCCCAGGAAGCAGGCAGAGCTGTGCTGGAGGGGCTCTTGACCTGTGGGAGGAGAGAGCCCCAGAGTTGGTTGTTTGGTGAGAAGGGGTGGATTAAGAAAGGGCACTATAAAGGAGACTGAGCAGGAAAAGAGGCAGAAAATTTGCCCTGGGTTTGAGGTGTCTTATATTGTCGCAGACTATTGGCGAGGGTGCTAGTTCTTTACACATGTCAGTAGGTGTAGGGCTTCTAGAGCATGGGGTCCCTTAGAGCCAGGTGTTTAAAGATGGGATTGATGGACTCAACAGCTAGTAAGCTGTTGAGTTTAAGAGGGGAACTAGCACCGCAGTTTAGTTAAAAGGGTGTGATGGTTGATCTGGAGAAAAGTTTAAATAATTGGTTATCATTGGGTGTTTATATGGTTATTTAAAGTTTATATAATATATAATATATATATATATATATACATATATATATATCCATCCTATATAATAAAAGGCCAAGTGTGTTTGTCCGAAGCTGTCATGCGCAGTAAAGATTGTGCGCGAGGACAAACACACCTAGCCTTCCAACTGACCTGGCTGGAGTGTGGTGGAGTGGGCGTGGCCGGGGCGGGTGTGACGTGGGCGGGGCCCGGGCATGACATGGAGAGCAAAAGAGAGGGGGGAGAGAGAGAGTAAAAGAGAGGGGAGAGAGAGAGAGCAAAAGAGAGGGGAGAAAGAGAGAGCAAAAGAGAGGGGAGAAAGAGAGAGCAAAAGAGAGAGGAGAAAGAGAGAGCAAAAGAGAGGGGGGATAGAGAGAGAGCAAGGGGTGGGACCGCTGTACTGCAAAAAATGTCCCGTGTACACAGGCTTTAGGACTAGTATTTAATAAAGGAGTTGCGGCCAATTTATACCAATATGAAAGTCTTGTGTCTTTATTTATAAGGTAAGAAGGAAAGGTGGGGTAAGGTAGAGAAGAGGATGAGTGTTACATTGGGGGCTGAACATTGACGACTCAAAAGGTCATGTGCTTCCCGAAAACTGCTACAATTGACCTTTTCTACCTGAAGACCTGTTTATGTTTCTATCTATTTACCAGATTGTTCATATTGGAATTACTACAGCTTTATCACTTATCTGACTATTTGTGCATTACCCTGCTTGTTTACTGGACTGTGATTCTTGGAACAACTATATTCTGAAAACCATTATTTTATCTATATTAAATTCTGGACTGTGTCCCAGTGTATTATTTGACATTGCCTCATGTTGTTTGATCTCATTTGCTGGGATCATCTGTTGCCTGCCAGTATCAGTCTCCATCAGATTACAAAGATGAGACAATAGATAGATCTAGGTTTAAAGGACTCTTATTCATTAAAACAATTCCAAAGATAGTTAGGCTGATTTACAAGCAAACACAATAATAAAAAAAATATTTATTTTTTTCTGGCTATAATTTAATTAAAAAATATAGAGGTTTTGCATTTTTTTGTTGCAGCAAATTTCTTATTTTCTTTCATCTTTTGTAAAACTTGAGCCATACTATTCTGTTCATAGTAACCTTGGTGGGGTTGGCTGCAAGCTTATGGTATCAGTTATACTTTTTCTTGGTTGATAGCTTATGTTCTTTATGGTAGTTGCCCAATGTGTAAGTTATAGGAAGAAACACAAGGTGATTTCTTGGCTCATGGATTTTTTTTTTATTTAAAGGGACAGTCAACACCAAAAATGTTGTTTAAAAAGATAGATAATCCCTTTATTACCCATTCCCCAGTTTTGCATAACCAACACAGTTATATCAATTCACTTTTTAACTCTGTGATTATCTTGTATCTAAGCATATTCTGACAGCCCCCTTATTTCAGTTCTTTTGACAGACTTGCATTTTAGTCAATCAGTGCTGACTTCTAGGTTACTTCACGTGCGTGAGCTCAATGTTATTTATATGAAACACATGAACTAACGCCATCTAGTGGTGAAAAACTGTCAAAATGCATTCAGATGAGAGACGGCCTTCAAGGTATAAGAAATTAGCATATTTAAGCATTCCTTGTTCCTTTTTTTCATTTATGGTTGTCATGACAATGTTTAACACCAAATGTGTTTTCTGTTCCACCCAACTGATGTAAACGATTTAAAAAGATTTAGGTTCACTTCCTGTTGAAAAGTATTTAACAGGTGGAAATTGTAATACTGTTTAATGTTTAAAAATGTTTAATTATGTGCAGTTAAAAAACTTTGTAAAATACATTTATTATTTATTTTGTCCGCTTTCCTGTTATTTAATGCTGAAAATTGTTGTTTCTTTAAATTCCACTGAGTTTCTATAAAGTAATGGATGCCGCCATGCCTGAACTTAAAGGGACAGGAAACCTAAACATTTTCTTCCATTATTCAAATAGAAAATACAATTTTAAAGAGTTTACAATTTACTTCTGTTATCAAATTAGCTTTTTGCTCATGTTTGTCTTTGTTGAAAAGATACCTAGGTAGGTAGTGTGCACGTGTCTGGAGCACTACATTACAGGTAATAGTGCTGCCATCTAGTGCTTCTGCTAATGCATAACTTTGTGCCGAAAACTGCTGCAGACAAGTGCACACACCTGAGCTTACATAATTTCTTTTCAGCAAAGGATAACAAGAATGAAATAAAGAAAATTTGATAAAAGAAGTAAAGTGGAAAAGTGTTTAAATCTGTATTATCTATCTAATTAATGAAAGTAAAATGTTGGATTTTATGTCTATTTAAAGGGAAACTCAAGTCAAAATAAAGTTTTATGATTCAGCAAGAGCCAGAGGCGTAACTAGAAACCACAGGGCCCAGGTGCAAGAATCTATGAAGGAACCCCCCACCCCAAAAAAATGGCCTTTCCCCCATACTGTATATAGTGGTACTGTATAGTGACACTGTTTACCCCCTCCCCCCATGCTGTAATAACAAGGTCTGTAATTTGCTGGTTCCACAAACATACACACACACACACACACATACATGCATAAATACACATACACACACATACACACACACACACACACACACACACATACATGCATAAATACACACACAGTCACATACATACACATACACATACACACACATACATGCATAAATACACACACAGTCACATACACACACATACACACACACACACACACACATACATGCATAAATACACACACAGTCACATACACACACATACACACACACACACATACATGCATAAATACACACACAGTCACATACACACACATACACACACACACACACATACATGCATAAATACACACACAGTCACATACATACACATACACATACACACACACACATACATGCATAAATACACACACAGTCACATACATACACATACACATACACACACATACATGCATAAATACACACACAGTCACATACACACACATACACACACACACACACACATACATGCATAAATACACACACAGTCACATACACACACACACATACATGCATAAATACACACACAGTCACATACACACACACACACACACACACATGCATGCATAAATACACACACAGTCACATACACACACACACATACATGCATAAATACACACACAATCACATACACACACATACACACACACACATACATGCATAAATACACACACAGTCACATACACACACACACATACATGCATAAATACACACACAGTCACATACACATACACACACACACACACATACATGCATAAATACACACACAGTCACATACACACACACACATACATGCATAAATACACACACAGTCACATACACACACACACACACACATGCATGCATAAATACACACACAGTCACATACACACACACACACATACATGCATAAATACACACACAATCACATACACACACATACACACACACACATACATGCATAAATACACACACAGTCACATACACACACACATACATAAACACCAATGGGTAAAACAGAAACACTAAGCCCTGTAGTCAGAGACAGAGACACTAGTGAAGCATCATGTCACACTCACATGATATCAGTGCAGGCAGTGGCAGGTCAACGTTTTTTATTAAGCTGGGCCCCCACCCTCGGGGGCCCGTTTGCAGCAGTTCTGCCCCTGGCTAGAGCAAGCAGTTTTAAGACACTTTCCAATTTACTTGCATTATCAAATTTTGGACAGTATTTTTATATTCACACTTTCTAGTGAACAAGATCCTACTAAGCATGTGCACAAGCTCACAGGGTATACGTATACTAGTCTGTGATTGGCTAATGTCTGTCACATGATAGAGGGGGCCGGAAAATGGGAGAAAAAATAAAGAGTAGGTGTTAAATAATTGTCTTTTTATTATGCTCTTGTTAATTATGCAATTCTACTGCATTGAAAAATATTTTAAAGGGACATAAAACAAGTTGGGATAGAGACAAAATATAATATGTACTTTAATTACTTTACCTGCAAATTTATACTGCAGCCTTGCCATTAACCCTTTCTTTTTAGTTGCTGAATTGTAAAGCTCTAACTCCCCCCACACATTTTCTTCTATGGCTGTATCTATATCTATTGTTGTTTTGGAAGAATGCAAAAATGAATAGAGATTATCTGCTGGAGCATGCCTAGAAGCTGTGAACTCAGTTGAAATACAATGCCTGTGTCTGATAAGGGTGGGTGGAGCAGACTGCTCCAGACAGCATGGTTTTGTTACTAATTTTGCTGATTTTTTAAAATAATTTTAACATACTTGCCAGCAATTTTTAAACATTTTTTTATGCAAACTATTTTTACTTAATTAGCCCTTTTAGGATATGCACAGATCTCAACATGTTTTATGACACTTTATGTTTTAACCTTATCTCACTGTCCTGCTGCAAACAATTAGGGTCAGATATAAAATAAACTATACAAATAAAAAATACAAAGGTTGTGTGGGTTTCAGCACAGCCTTGTTGACACAAACTCTGTTTTATTGCCTGGGTTATATATCTTTACCTAATTGTTCTTAGCAGAAGACAGAGATAAATAGAAAACTAGTTCAACCATGGTGGCACCCTTTACTTTAAAGACACTAGAGTACTGTACTTTATAGAAACTAAACTTTTATATAATTAATATTTAAACAACTAATATAATGGTAAAAATACAGCCACATAATATGCTAAGGCTCTCTCTTCAAATTTTAAGCAACATCACATTTTTTTTTTTTTAAATGATTAACTACCAATTACATTTAAAATTAAAATATTTTTAAAATGTATGTATGTTTATAATATTTGATCTTACCTGTGAAGAATATGTATGACCATCTGATCCACACACTGGATTTGTATATACTACAGGACACTGTTTGCAACGTGATGAAAGTGGCACCCCTCTCCAATATTTATAGGGTAATCCAGCTTCTTTCATGCTAAACAAAATAAAGAAATGCATTATTTAACTAAAAATAAAAAAATACATAATGCTAATTACTTAGATTTGTGTTTTCAGGAATTTTAAGCATGATGTCTTTTGATTTATGTAATGTAATTTTAGCCTGTAGCTAATTTCCATGTAATATTGTCACTGAATATGCACATGAATCTGCCACAAATAATTACAAGATAAAGTCAGTAGTGGTCATAATAATATATATGTTTTTTTGTGGGAGAGTGCATTTGTTACATATTTTATTAGTTTTAGATACAGTTTTAATGCACTTTGAGAGTGTTTTTCAAATGTATTAATGTTTCTTATCATAAAACCAATACACATGCCGTAAACTATTACAGCATGCCCATGCCTTTTTGTCCTATGAAAACTCAGCCATGAATAACTGTATTTATTCCTAGAATAAATAGCATTTTGTTAAGTAATATTTAGCACAATACATGAAGAAACACAGTAAATTGCTCTGCTGTTATAGTCTAGAAGGGAGTGCTTTAGTAGACAACACCTTGCATCTTAAAGCTAAATTGAGTAAACTCGTAATTCTTAGGTGACATATTATTAATGTTTTAATATTTTCTTTTAAAGTCAGAGAAAAAACTGCTATCACCTAGTGGTAAGAAATGAGCCAGACACTCATAAATAATGACTGCTCAGATTAGACAAAATAAACCATGTTAATTATGCATCCACAATATTATTTTCTAGTGCCTTACAGGTGGTTTCAATGTCCATCTGTATGGTCTATTTATAAATATATAAACCTGCTTCAGTCAGTAAATGTTAATACATATATAAGATTTATGTCAATGCCATCTATTTGATATGCTATGTTAGATTATATTAATATGTTCATTTATTAAATATTAAGGGAACATGGTGTGATATTTGTGTAAGGCTTGCACACTATCTAGTAAAAACATTTAGGAACTCCAAAATGGTAAAACACACAATGCTTTTTAACAAAGCTACAAAATCCTTTTAATTGCTATTTTTAATTGTTTTGTTTATATGTTAATAACAATAAACATAATAATAATAATAGAAATAAATAAAGTCATACTAAAAAAAAGGGTATGTTTTCCTTTAGGGTCACAAATATATGGCGTCCATTGGACCCCATTTATTAATGGCCGGGCAAATAAGGTTCGCTTCCATGAATCTATATGCCTGGCCTCATGCCTGTATTTAACATTGCCGTGCAGACTGCATCTACTTAAAGGACACTGAACTCCAGTTTTTTCTTTTGTGACTCAGATAGAGCATGCAATTGTAAGCAACTTTCTAATTTACTCCTATCATCAAATTTTCTTCGTTCTCTTGCTATCTTTATTTGAAAAAGAAGGCATCTAGGCTTTTTCTGGTTCAGACCTCTGGACAGCACTTTTTTACTGGTGGATGAATGTATCCACCAGTCAGCAAGAACAACCCAGTTTGTCCACCAAAAATGGGCCGGCATCTAAACTTACATTCTTGCATTTCAAATAAAGATACCAAGAGAATGAAGAACATTTGATAATAGGAGTAAATTAGAAAGTTGCTTAAAATGTCATGCTCTATCTGAATCATGATAGAAAAAAATTGGGTTCAGAGTCCCTTTAACTAATGCTGGAGCTTCATAAAATAGACCCACTGATAAACCTTTCTGTGTACCCTATACACATTTTGTCTTAAAAACAGCTACACTTAAACTTTTGAAACATATTCACTTGTAAAATGACTCAATTCAAATGTTGATTACAGACTTTAGTTATGGTTATGCATAGATTAAGAGTTGGCGTTACAATATGGTTAAGGGTAAGATTTTACAGCCATTTTCAGTAGCAAATGAATTTAACAAGATGTGCTACACATCCACGGGTTATGGCTGCTTTTCTCACATCAAGTTCATAAACCTCTTGAATTTTTATCTGTGACATATTGAGTTTTGCTTTACCAGTAATAAGGTAGTTTCTAAGCTTACTGGACCTCAATTCAATTGCAAAATATTATTTTGAATAAGGAAGTAAAAAGTCTAGTAGAAAGTCTGATATGTAACCTGTTCACCTAAATGTACAATCTGCACTAGGAGAGTTGTGCACGTGCAGGCTACACTTTAACATATTAACATGCTAAAATAGTGCTCTTTCATATTCATAATAAAAAAGGTTGTGATTTTAACATCTCTTTAAACAAATGAGAAAATGTGGCATATGTGCTATAATTATTGCATTCATTGCTAAAGGTATTCTTGATGTTTTGAACATTCGCCAAATCATTTGACGTGCCAAAAAAAACAACTTAAAGTATTACTTGATATCAAGTATAAATAAACATAAGTTATTATTGTATATCCCACAGCTTAATGCTTTTAAACAGTAAAACAGTTCAATATACCCTATTGTTTTATAAATGCAGACCAACTATTTATGCTGAATACAAATCCTTTAATAACCTACAGAACATCAGGTTGTTTAAAACACAATTCAGATTCAATTATTGCCCTCAGTAAGTATGCATTTATGAGAAACGCAAATTACTTTTAATGCCTTATTTTACATTTGCTTATTAAATTCAGATAAATATAATCCTTTATTTTGAACAGATGTTTGTTTATTAAATTTGAACTACAATTTACATTTATGCAAATAGCTCTGTTAAATTATAATCAATTCACTTTAATACACATTTTTTTCAGACATTGTTTCTACAGGAGCTAATAAGAATAATCCCAACAACTGACCTCGGGTTTGGTTACATTTATTATCAATCAAATATATATAAAATTATTTCAGCACCAGTATCCCATACCCACATACTTAATTTACTGTTGCTCTTGCCCAATAGTAAAGATGAAGGTAAAGACCTCTGGGTAAAATGCTACAAGATTTTGTACCCTTCTCACCATAAGTTATACCCGTTTGTTCAGTAAGAGGCTACCCACACAATGGAACCTTTACTGCAAATCCCCCATCCAAATCACCCTATAAAATGTAATTCCTCCAATTGACTCCTTACCATGGCCACCACCATGAACAAGTCTCCTGGGAACTTAACGGAAATGTTTTTTCTTACTTCTATCCTAATTCCAACAATATTCTGTTTCTTTTTTTCCTGCTCAAAGCCATAAATCACAATCTTCTTCTCCTCAAAAAATCAAGACTCTCCTATCTTAATCAGTTTTTCCAATCCATAACTTTAAGTTCATCCAGGAATAGTTATTCCAGTCCTTCTTCTTTGCATATAATAATCCTTCATGGATTATTAAATATTATGATAATTTTTGTGAATAATGTTACCCAACCCACAACATGGTATCCAGGAGTTCTGCAATGCTTGTGAACCAACTGTTTTTGTTGTGTGCGTCTTAATTATTTATTTCCCAAAGTACAATATGGGCCACTTGCTAGGAGTGATAATCATAACAAATATCACATAAACAGCTCCCTATTTGTGTAATATTTTATTTTTACATTCTCCAAGAAGAGGGATGTTCTTCCAGGAGATTGAGACAGCAAAAGTCACTGGAGAAAGAATCTGAAGGGGATAGAGGCTATGACAACTTACAAAAGCAAACCTTTATGTTCTTATTTGGAAAATAACTTAAACACTGTTTTGAAAAGCTTAATGTTTGTTTTGAGTGGCATCCTGTAGTATAAGCAAACAGAAGGGGACTATCTAATGTCCATGTTGTTCTTTTTATACATAGTAATTTAAGAACAGCAAAATAAACCTACCTCTCAAACTGGATACACAAATGTACGCTTATCTTCATACTTCAACAACCCTACTTTCCATGCAGAGTATGCTAAATTATGGGGGCAAGAAATACAGATAGATATGTTGACAAAAAGAACAATTTCAGAACAACAACATGGGGGTACATTTATCAAAGCTTCAACTGTGAATACACTGTAATTCTGTGTCAAATTAGATGTTAAATTGATACAGTTTGACGCAAATCGATGCTTGCGTTATTTCAGCGTATCACTGGTAATCCGCCCTCACATACGACTTTGTAACATACATAGTAGATGAGGTTGAAAAAAGAGCGAAGTCCATCGAGTTCAACCTATACAAATCTAAAAAGCTCCAGTTAAACTTAAATAATCCCACTAAAAGGTGACACATTTAATACTAGCAATCATATCTATGAATTTTATTTATAGACAGAAATGTATCCAAACAATTTTTAAATGTATCTAGGGTATTGGCATTCACCACCTCCTTTGGTAATGAGTTCCACAATTTTATTGCTATTACAGTGAAAAAATGTTTCCGTTGAAGGAGATTAAATCTCCTTTCCTCCAACCTTAAATTGTGACCTCTTGTCACAAACAATTTTCTTGGAATAAACAGAGCTTCTGCCATCTCTGTATATGGGCCTTGAATATATTTATATAAAGTAATCATGTCACCTCTCAAGAACCTTTTTTCTAAAGAAAACAGACCCAGTTTGGCTAGTCTCTTCTCATAGCTTAAATTCTCCAATGCTCTTATTAGCTTTGTGGCCCTTCTCTGAACTTTTTCTAGTTCTGCAATATCTTTTTTTGTGATTGGTCCCCAGAACTGCAATCCATACTCAAGGTGAGGTCTTACTAGGGCTTTATATAGTGATAGAATTATGCTTTCCTCCCTTGAATCAATGCCTCTTTTAATACATGATAGCATCTTATTAGCCTTTGAAGCTGCTGCCCTGCATTGTGCACCCACCTTTAGCTTGTTATCTATTATTACCCCCAAATCCCTTTCCTCCTGTGTTTAGCTAAGTCTTGTCCCATTTAAATAATATGCTGCCTGCTTAGAAAATAGAAATTTATCAACCATTCAACACAGACGCTCACATATAGTCTGACACAACGTACCTAACTTTAGATCTGCTACCTTTCAGCACCCGAATGCCATAGAAATCAAAGGGATGTTACGGTATTAGAAAAGCAGGTGTGTAATAATAACACAGAAAGGTTGAATTCAATGTTGTTTCTTGTCGCAAACAGTCATTAGCATTAATTAGCATTAATAATCCTTTAAAAAAATAAAAACATGAGATAAGCATATCATGATTTTTAGAAATACAAATAAACTTTAATCTATGTGAAAATATCATATATCAGATTTTTCGTATAAAAAAAAGAAAAGTAAATTTCTATGATATTTATTGTTTGTTCAGGTATAAATCTATCTATTTCAAGAACATTAACAGATGAAAAATAAAAGATTAGCTTTGAAGTAATGTGCTTGTTCATGGACAGGAATGAAATGGTATAAATAAATTTGCAAAAAGAAGCAATAAAACATAATTTATGCTTACCTGATAAATTTATTTCTCTTGTAGTGTGTTCAGTCCACGGGTCATCCATTACTTATGGGATATATTCTCCTTCCCAACAGGAAGTTGCAAGAGGATCACCCAAGCAGAGCTGCTATATAGCTCCACCCCTCACATGTCATATCCAGTCATTCGACCGAAACAAGACGAGAAAGGAGAAACTATAGGGTGCAGTGGTGACTGGAGTTTCAATTAAAATTTAGAACTGCCTCAAAAAAAGACAGGGCGGGCCGTGGACTGAACACACTACAAGAGAAATAAATTTATCAGGTAAGCATAAATTATGTTTTCTCTTGTTAAGTGTGTTCAGTCCACGGGTCATCCATTACTTATGGAATACCAATACCAAAGCTAAAGTACACGGATGATGGGAGGGACAAGGCAGGAACATTAAACAGAAGGAACCACTGCCTGTAGAACCTTTCTCCCAAAACCAGCCTCCGAAGAAGCAAAAGTGTCAAATTTGTAAAATTTTGAAAAGGTATGAAGTGAAGACCAAGTTGCAGCCTTGCAAATCTGTTCAACAGAGGCCTCATTCTTAAAGGCCCAGGTGGAAGCCACAGCTCTAGTAGAATGAGCTGTAATTCTTTCAGGGGGCTGCTGTCCAGCAGTCTCATAGGCTAAATGTATTATGCTACGAAGCCAAAAAGAGAGAGAGGCGGCCGAAGCCTTTTGACCTCTCCTCTGTCCAGAATAAACGACAAACAGAGAAGAAGTTTGCCGAAAATCCTTAGTTACCTGTAAGTAGAACTTCAGGGCACGGACTACGTCCAGATTATGCAAAAGACGTTCCTTCTTTGAAGAAGGGTTAGGACATAATGATGGAACAACAATCTCCTGATTGATATTCCTATTAGAAACAACCTTAGGTAAAAATCCAGGTTTAGTACGCAAAACTACCTTGTCTGAATGAAAAATCAGATAAGGAGAATCGCAATGTAAGGCAGATAACTCAGAGACTCTTCGAGCCGAGGAAATAGCCATCAAAAACAGAACTTTCCAAGATAAAAGCTTAATATCAATGGAATGAAGGGGTTCAAACGGAACACCCTGAAGAACTTTAAGAACCAAGTTTAAGCTCCACGGAGGAGCAACAGTTTTAAACACAGGCTTAATCCTAGCCAAAGCCTGACAAAAAGCCTGAACGTCTGGATTCTCTGCCAGACGTTTGTGTAAAAGAATAGACAGAGCAGAAATCTGTCCCTTTAACGAACTGGCGGATAAACCCTTTTCTAAACCCTCTTGTAGAAAAGACAATATCCTAGGAATCCTAACCTTACTCCATGAGTAACTCTTGGATTCACACCAATGTAAATTTTTACGCCATATCTTATGGTAAATTTTTCTGGTAACCGGTTTCCGAGCCTGTATCAATGTATCAATAACCGACTCCGAGAAACCACGCTTTGAGAGAATCAAGCGTTCAATCTCCATGCAGTCAGCCTCAGAGAAATTAGGCTTGGATGGTTGAAAGGACCCTGAAGTAGAAGGTCCTGCCTCAGAGGCAGAGACCATGGTGGACAGGACGACATGTCCACTAGGTCTGCATACCAGGTCCTGCGTGGCCACGCAGGCGCTATCAGAATCACCGATGCTCTCTCCTGTTTGATCCTGGCAATCAGACGAGGAAGCAACGGAAACGGTGGGAACACATAAGCCATGTTGAAAATCCAAGGGGCTGCTAGTGCATCTACCAGCACCGCTCCCGGGTCCCTGGACCTGGATCCGTAACAAGGAAGCTTGGCATTCTGGCGAGAAGCCATGAGATCCAGTTCCGGTTCGCCCCAACGAAGAATCAGTTGAGCAAATACCTCCGGGTGAAGTTCCCACTCCCCCGGGTGAAAGGTCTGGTGGCTTAGAAAGTCCGCCTCCCAGTTCTCCACGCCTGGGATTTAGATCGCTGACAGATGGCAAGAGTGAGACTCTGCCCAGCGAATTATCTTTTAGACTTCTAACATCGCTAGGGAACTCCTGGTTCCCCCTTGATGATTGATGTAAGCCACAGTCGTGATGTTGTCCGACTGAAATCTGATGAACCTCAGTGTTGCTAACTGAGGCCAAGCTAGAAGAGCATTGAATATCGCTCTTAATTCCAGAATGTTTATTGGAAGGAGTTTCTCCTCCTGAGTCCATGATCCCTGAGCCTTCAGGGAATTCCAGACTGCGCCCCAGCCTAGAAGGCTGGCATCTGTTGTTACAATCGTCCAATCTGGTCTGCGAAAAGTCATTCCCTTGGACAGATGAATCCGAGACAACCACTAGAGAAGAGAATCTCTGGTCTCCTGGTCCAGATTTAGTAAAGGGGACAGATCTGAGTAATCCCCATTCCACTGACTCAGCATGCATAATTGCAGCGGTCTGAGATGCAGGCGCGCAAATGGCACTATGTCCATTGCCGCGACCATTAAGCCGATTACTTCCATGCACTGAGCTACTGATGGGCTTGGAATGGAATGAAGGACACGGCAAGCATTTAGGATTTTTGATAACCTGGACTCCGTCAGGTAAATCTTCATCTCTACAGAATCTATAAGAGTCCCTAGAAAGGGAACCCTTGTGAGTGCTAACAGAGAACTCTTTTCCATGTTCACTTTCCACCCATGCGACCTCAGAAATGCTAGAACTATCTCTGTATGAGACTTTGCATTTTGAAAACTTGACGCTTGTATCAGAATGTCGTCTAAGTACGGAGCCACCGCTATGCCTCGCGGTCTTAGTACCGCCAGAAGCGAGCCCAGAACCTTTGTAAAAATTCTCAGGGCCGTAGCTAACCCAAAGGGTAGAGCTACAAACTGGTAATGCCTGTCTAGAAAGGCAAACCTTAGGTACCGATAATGATCTTTGTGAATCGGTATGTGAAGGTAGGCATCCTTTAAGTCCACTGTGGTCATATACTGACCCTCTTGGATCATGGGTAGGATGGTTCGAATAGTCTCCATTTTGAATGATGGAACTCTTAGGAATTTGTTTAAGATCTTTAGGTCCAAGATTGGTCTGAAGGTTCCCTCTTTCTTGGGAACCACAAACAGATTTGAGTAAAATCCTTGCCCTTGTTCCGTCCACGGAACTGGGTGGATCACCCCCATTACTAGGAGGTCTTGTACACAGTGAAGAAAAGCCTCTTTCTTTATTTGGTTTGCTGATAACCTTGAAAGATGAAATCTCCCTTGTGGAGGAGAAGCTTTGAAGTCCAGAAGGTATCCCTGAGATATAATCTCCAACGCCCAGGGATCCTGGACATCTCTTGCCCAAGCCTGGGTGAAGAGAGAAAGTCTGCCCCCCACTAGATCCGTTTCCGGATAGGGGGCCCTCTCTTCATGCTGTCTTAGGGGCAGAAGTAGGCTTTCTGGCCTGCTTGCCCTTGTTCCAGGACTGGTTGCTTTTCCAACCCTGTCTGTAACGAGCAGCAGTTCCTTCCTGTTTTGGAGCGGAGGAAGTTGATGCTGCTCCTGCCTTGAAATTACGAAAGGCACGAAAACTAGACTGTTTGGCCTTTGATTTGGCCCTGTCCTGAGGAAGGGTGTGACCCTTACCTCCAGTAATGTTAGCAATAATCTCCTTCAAGCCGGGCCCGAATAAGGTTTGCCATTTGAAAGGAATATTAAGCAATTTAGATTTAGAGGTTACATCTGCTGACCAGGATTTAAGCCATAGCGCTCTGCGCGCCTGAATGGCGAATCCGGAGTTCTTAGCCGTTAGTTTGGTTAAATGCACAACGGCATCCGAAACAAATGCATTAGCTAGCTTAAGGGCTTTAAGCTTGTTCAAAGTCTCATCCAATGGTGCTGTGCGAATAGCCTCTTCCAGAGACTCAAACCAGAAAGCCGCTGCAGCAGTGACGGGCGCAATGCATGCAAGGGGCTGTAATATAAAACCTTGTTGAACAAACATTTTCTTAAGGTAACCTTCTAATTTTTTATCCATTGGATCTGAGAAAGCACAACTATCCTCCACCGGAATAGTGGTACGCTTGGCTAAAGTAGAAACTGCTCCCTCCAGTCTCGTGTGGTGGCGTCTATTGGGAACATTTTTCTAAATATCGGAGGAGGGGAAAAAGGCACACCGGGTTTATCCCACTCCTTGTTAATAATCTCTGTAAGCCTTTTAGGTATAGGAAAAACGTCAGTACACACCGGTACCGCATAGTATTTATCCAGCCTACATAATTTCTCTGGGATTGCAACCGTGTCGCAATCATTCAGAGCCGCTAATACCTCCCCTAGTAATACACGGAGGTTCTCAAGCTTAAATTTAAAATTTGAAATGTCTGAATCCGGTCTCCCTGGATCAGATCCGTCACCCACAGAATGAAGCTCTCCGTCATCATGTTCAGCAAATTGTGACGCAGTGTCAGACATGGCCCTCATATCATCAGCGCGCTCTGTCCTTAACCCAGAGCTATCGCGCTTGCCTCTTAACCCAGGCAAATTAGATAATACTTCTTTCATAACATTAGCCATATCTTGTAAAGTGATTTGTAAGTGCCTTGATCTGCTTGGCGCCACAATCTCACTCACCTCCTGAGCGGGAGGCAAAGGTACTGACACGTGAGGAGAGTTAGGCGGCATAACTTCCCCCTCATTGTCTGGTGATAATTTCTTTACCGGTAAAGACAGACTTTTATTTAAAGTAACATCAATACAATTGGTACACATATTTCTATTGGGCTCCACATTGGCCTTTAAACATAATGAGCAAGCAGATTCATCTGTGTCAGACATGTTTAAACAGACTAGCAATGAAGCTATCAAGCTTGGAAATTTCTTTCAATAAGTTTACAAGCATATAAAAAATGCTGCAGCGCTTTTAAAAACACAAAAAAACTGTCACAGTTGAAATAACAACGAACTAATACGGTTATAGCAACCAATTTTAAACAGTAAATGTATGAAATTAGCAGAGGATTGCACCCATTAGCAAAAGGATGATTAACCCCTCAATACCCAAAACGGATAATCAATTTAAGATTTAACGCTTTTCTCACAGTCAAACACACTGTCACAGGTCTGCTGTGACTGATTACCTCCCTCAAAAATGAATTTTGAAGACCCCTGAGCTCTCTGGAGACGTCCTGGATCAAAGAGGAAGAAGCAGGAAGACTGTGCTAGAATTTTAACTGCGCAACAAGGCGCTAAAAAAAAGGTCCCTCCCACTCATATCACAACAGTGGGAGACCTGATATAACGGTGTCTATGCAATACGTTAGCCATGTGGAAAAAAATCATGCCCAAAAAGATTTATCACCAAAGTACCTCACAAAACGAATAACATGCCAGTAAACGTTTTAAAAAACAACTTTCCAGTGTTATGCAAAGTTATCACTAAGCCTGCTACCAGTCGCTTCTACTGCAGTTAAGGCTCATACATTTATTTCAGTACTAACAGTATTTAAAGTTAAATTCTAGTCCCTAGAAAATAACTCAACTGCGCATACATTTATCAGCCTGATACCAGTCGCTACTACTGCATTAAAGGCTGTACTTACGTCATATGGGTAACAGCAGTGTTTTCATAGTCAATTCCATTCCTAGAAAATATTTTACTGCACATACCTCATTTGCGGGGGACCCCGCATGCTATTCCCTTCTCTGAAAGTACCCCACTCCTTAGAATGTGCGAGAACAGCCAGTGGATCTTAGTTACGTCTGCTAAGATCATAGAAAAAACGCAGGCAGATTCTTCTTCTAAATACTGCCTGAGAGAACAAACAGCACACTCCGGTGCTATTTTAAAATAATAAACTTTTGATTGAAGAATGTTACTCCTGTCTCCTCTCAAAACCTCCTTTGTTGAGACTTGCAAGAGAATGACTGGGTATGACATGTGAGGGGTGGAGCTATATAGCAGCTCTGCTTGGGTGATCCTCTTGCAACTTCCTGTTGGGAAGGAGAATATATCCCATAAGTAATGGATGACCCGTGGACTGAACACACTTAACAAGAGAAATTTGTTCATTTGATGGACATTCGGGGTAGATGATTTGATAAATAAGGATATCTGCAACATCAATGTTTCTTATTTATCAACTGTGTGATGCTATTCACGCCTGGCTTGACGCGTGTGAGTTTGCCAGATGTGTTGATAAATAAGACCATTGAATGTAGATTTGCACCAGTGATGTCTGGTGAGCACATTGACAGCAGCAAATTCGTCTAGATTGATGCTTTGATAAATGGGCCTCATGATCTCAAGCTGAATGATAGTAGGCTCAGAAGTGATTTGTGGAAAGCACTTCTTTACATAAAGGATGGTTGATTCATAGAACAATCTTCCATTACCGGTTGTAAGAACAAACATTGTGGGGGACTTCAAGAAGGCCTGGGGTAACCATAAGGTTACTCTACAAACTAAATATGTTTAAACTTTTGAGACATTTTGGGCAAACTTGTTGGGCCTATGGTTCTTATATGCTATGTTTTTAAGTTTATTTAAGCGGAAACTGATATTTATGGATTTCGCATATGCATAGACAGCAATTATTAAAATGTTATTGTATGGAGAGGAATGAAGTTTAGGCAAAGGAACAGGTAAAAAAAATGGTATCCGGCAAGCCATTTATCAGTGACAAAGAATCCTAATATGGGGGATGTGTTCCAGCAAATGGAGAATAAATTAGTAAAAGAATACAGGATGTGGTGGGACATTAAGCTTCTAGAGAAATATTTAATGTTGGAAATGGTCCAGAGAGGGCTGAGGATAAAGAAGTTTCCAACCTTCCAGGTGGAAGATACATCCTTCATGGAAGATTGGAACAGTATCAGATTGCTCATATAGGCTCATGCATCTCATTATCACATTTAAAGAGAAACAGCACAAAAAATTGAGAGAAGAGATCATGGAACTGCAGAATGAGATCAATAGATACATTGATCACAAGGACTAATGTCTATATACTTCCTAACATAATATGACGCTGTATTGTATCCATTATGCTACTGGTATACAGAATATTATTTATCTCCCATAAGAGGTTGAGTTCATATATAGTTGATTCAATACGAGTGGTGGTGGGTCTACAGTGCCACTAGTAGGAATACTATAGACTAGTCCTTATTGCAATGTTATCTATATAAAAACTGACATATTGTACGCGCACAATCTATTTATATATATTTTTTATTCCTGTTAAATTGAGATTTTTTTGTTGGAGCTGTGATTTATTCCGAGGAAAAGTCTGATATTATCTCCTTTTTCTCCTCTTAAAGGGATTTCTATTTATATTATATTAAGTTATATGACATAAGTGCGGTACTAAAATGATTTTCTTTTTTCTGCAGTATGAAAGAATCAATGTTATATTTAAACCTAGCTATAAGTACTGCTTTGAGTAGGCTTAGAATAGTGAATCTCTAGGTGCTATAGTTGTTAAAGAAACAGCATACTAGCAATATGTGACAGTTTATATTTACGACTACATTTAACAATGATAACATATATGCACTAAAAACATGTGCCTTTAATGCTCTCTAGTGACGTGAAAATCGTAACAGGTGTTTAGCAATCAGATAGTACTTAAGTTGCCGCTAGTAAACGGTGTAGCACGGTCTATGAGGAAGGCATAAGCTGAAATGAGTAAGACCACTGCTACACCGGCTTTTTGTACCATTTTGATATTGACAATATGACTGTTATTTACAATAAATTGATGTTCTTAATTTTTACTCGGCCCTTTGCCTCGCCTTATTTGTACCTTTGGATTGGCCTCTAAGGAATCACTGGGGATTCCCAGGTGGTTTGCAGGGGACAGGTGTGAGAGGAGAAGGGGCAGGTAAGTGGAGCATTGTTACGCTGCGGACGCTGAAACCCAGCATATGGAAGAATTCACACACAGAGGAGCAGTGACTATTATCTGAGTCTTTTCAACTCTGTATATTACATTGTGTACAGCATGGGATTTGTTTCATTGTGTCCGGCAAGCCAATTTAAATCATATGGCCAGCAATTGATAGCTGAACTGGTTACTAGTTTTGGGACATTGAACAGCGTGTTTTATCTTTACTGACAGCTACAGCACTGAGCGCTGCACAGGGGAATACCGTTGTCTTTACTAGATGGTGATGCAGCATTTGTCCATAATAGTACAATATCAAGCCCTAAGGTTAGATTTTAGAATGAATACTGAATATAAAAATTTGTGATTTATCTTAGAAATATTATCTTAGTAAAATGTAATAGCACCAGAGATATATACATCTCTCGCATTACCAACTAATCTTAACGGGACATTAAAGGGAAATGGAACTCACAATTTTTCTTTTATGATTCAGAGAGAGCATACATTTTTAAATAACTTTCCAATTTATTCATATTATATATTTTTGCTTCATTCTCTGAGTATCCCTTATTGAATAAACAGCAATGCACTATTGGGAGTTAGCTGAAAACACCAGTAAGCCACAATTAGGCATATAAGTGCAGCCAATAATCAGCAGCTCACTCCCAGACCCTGAGCCTACGTAGGTATGCTTTTCAACAAAGAATACCAACAGAACTAAGCATTTTAGATAATAGAAGTAAATTAAAAAGTTGTGCTCTATGCGAATCATGAAATTAAAAAGTTGGGTTTCATATCCCTTTAATGTAACTTTGAGATAAGGATCAGATCGTACCACCAATCACTGAACTTTTATGACAAGGAGGTATGCATTTAGTCTGAATCCCTGCACCTGCTAATTCCAAATACTAATAGAAAGGTTAAAAAATTAAAACTCGTGTAACAATTATTAATTTCAAGATCAACTATGACACCACCATAGTTCATATGATCTGAACAGAAATAAAGTCATAAAGCACAGAGGATAGGCATGCATCCATGTACTTTAGACAGGGCCGCCATCAGGGGGTGACAGGGGTGACTCCTGTCAGGGGCCCAATGTTTTTTAAATTTTGGCAGCCACCAGTGGGTACTACAGCAGAGTGCTAATTGAACATGGGAAATTTTATTACAAGGAGGAAAGTATTAGCATTTGATTTCTGAGTGTGCACTAAACCACTATGCACAGTGTGAGACAGACTTGGCACTTTGTTTGTACAGTGTGTACCTGAGTCAGACAGCAGATCACTTTCATTTGCAAAGGAGGTAGGACTTACTTAGCAAATGTTTTTTATTTCTTTGTGCAATTTCGGATTGTAACTTCAGTGTGGTAGTAGTTGTATGGTGGGGCCAGGGGTCCATAAAACACATTTTTTTTAGCAGCAGTGTATTTATGATTATTTGACAATGCTGTAGAAATTCTATATTTAAAACTATGCAGAAATTTTTCCTCCTCAATACACAAATGGTAGGTGCCCTTTTGGCAGATATGCATTTATATATATATATATATATATATATATATATATATATATATATATATATACACACACACACGCATTACATTCCAGTTTACTGCCCCTTTATGCAAGGACTTTCCAGATGCAAGGAGACATTGTATCTAAGATTTTTACATCTGCATAATATGTTATACTCACAGACTTACGCCTAGATTAAGAGTTCTGCGTTAGCCGTCAAAAGCAGCGTTAAGGGGTCCTAACGCTGCTTTTTACCGCCCGCTGGTATTTAGAGTCAGTCAGGAAAGGGTCTAACGCTCAGTTTCCAGCCGCAAATTTTCCATACCGCAGATCCCCTTACGCCAATTGCGTATCCTATCTTTTCAATGGGATCTTCCTAACGCCGGTATTTAGAGTCTTGGCTGAAGTGAGCGGTAGAACTCTAACGACAGAAAAAAGTCAGGAGTTAAGAGCTTTATGGGCTAACACCGGATTATAAAGCTCTTAACTACAGTGCTCTAAAGTACACTAACACCCATAAACTACCTATGTACCCCTAAACCGAGGCCCCCCCCCACATCGCCGCCACTCTAATAATTTTTTTTAACCCCTAATCTGCCGACCGCACACCGCCGTCACATACATTATCCCTATGTACCCCTAATCTGCTGCTCCTAACATCGCCGACACCTACATAATATTTATTAACCCCTAATCTGACCCCCCAATGTCACCGCTACCTTGCCTACACTTATTAACCCCTAATCTGCTGACCGGACCTCGCCACCACTATAATCAATGTATTAACCAGTAAACCGCCGCACTCCCGCCTCAAAAACCCTATAATAAATAGTATTAACCCCTAATCTGCCCTCCCTAACATATTTGACACCTAACTTCAAGTATTAACCCCTAATCTGCCGACCGGACCTCGCTGCTACTCTAATAAATGTATTAACCCCTAAAGCTAAGTCTAACCCTAACACTAACACCCCCCTAAGTTAAATATAATTTTTTATCTAACGAAATAAATTAAATCTTATTAAATAAATTATTCCTATTTAAAACTAAATACTTACCTGTAAAATAAATCCTTTTTTTTGTGTCAATCAGCCAATAGAATGCGAGCTCAATCTGATTGGCTGATTGGATCAGCCAATCCGGTGGAACTTGAATCTGATTGGCTGATTCAATCAGCCAATCAGATTTTTCCTACCTTAATTCCGATTGGCTGATAGAATCCTATCAGCCAATCGGAATTCGAGGGACGCCATCTTGGATGACGTAATTTAAAGGAACCTTCATTCGCACTTAGGACGTCGTTAGAAGAGGATGGATCCGGGCCGTCTGCTTCAAGATGGACCAGCTCCGCTCCGGATGGAAGAAGATAGAAGATGCCGCCTGGATGAAGACTTCCGAGCCTCTGGAGGACCTCTTCTGGCCGGATAAGATGAAGACTTCGGACCCTCTGGAGGACCTCTTCTGGACGGATTGGTGATACCCGGCTGGGTGAATACAAGGTAGGGAGATCTTCAGGGGCTTAGTGTTAGGTTTTTTAAGGGGGGTTTGGGTGGGTTAGATTAGGGGTATGTGGGTGGTGGGTTGTAATGTTGGGGGGGTATTGTATGTTTTTTTTTTTACAGGCAAAAGAGATGATTTCTTTGGGGCATGCCCCGCAAAAAGCCCTTTTAAGGGCTGGTAAGGTAATAAAGCTGTTAACTTTTTATTTTAGAATAGGGTAGGGCATTTTTTTTATTTTGGGGGGCTTTGTTATTTTTTTAGGGGGCTTAGAGTAGGTGTAATTAGTTTAAAATTCTTGTAATATTTTTTTATTTTTTGTAATTTAGTGTTTGTTTTTTTGGAATTTAGTTTAGTTGATTTAATTGTAGGTAATTGTAGGTAGTTTAGCTAATTTATTTATTAATAGTGTAGTGTTAGGTTTAATTGTAACTTAGGTTAGGATTTATTTTACAGGTAATTTTGTTATCATTTTAACTAGGTAGCTATTAAATAGTAAATAACTATTTAATAGCTATTGTACCTAGTTAAAATAAATACAAAGTTGCCTGTAAAATAAATATAAATCTTAAAATAGCTACAATATAATTATTCATATATTGTAGCTATATTAGGATTTATTTTACAGGTAAGTATTTAGCTTTAAATAGGAATTATTTATTTAATAAGATTTAATTTATTTAATTAGATAAAAATTATATTTAACTTAGGTGGGTGTTTGAGATTCATAATTTTTATTGGGACATTAGAGATTTGTACAGTATCAAAACAAAATCATCAAACATAGATATATGCTAATACAATTTGCAGTTTCTCTATGTTTAGGGCACATATATTATATTAGCTTTTATTTTCCGTAATAAAAAAAAAAAAAAAAAATAACAGTCTTTCTTGCTTATTTCTTATTTACCCATTGTCAAGTATTAACAATTTATATTCATACTTATATATAGCTTCAGCGATACATGTCAACAACAGTGTTCTCCAACAGTGGGGTAATATATCTACCTCTCTAATATCCTTATTTTTCACAGGTTAAATTTATATAGGATTCGGTTTATCGCCTCATCCTAAAACATAAGTCCGTACACATACTTGATTTTGAAGTCACTTTAACATTTATCATATTGAGGTTGTAAGGTATCTTAAGATCTCTATATGGCAATTGGGGCACAATAAATGACACAGAAAAAAAAAAAAAAAAAAAAAAAAAAAGAGAAAAAAGGGAAAGAGGTTACCCCTCCTCCCCCCGCTCCCGCCCTATCTCACCTCTTCATTACTAAATTGAGCCTGACTCCTCTGTAATAAATACTCCACGTAGTTACATGTGTAAAATGGGGCTAAAAACTTAGCTTGAGTATTTTTATCATATAACTGTATAAAGCTGTACCATTTATTACAGTATTTCTTTATACGTTGTTCTGAGCCATTAGAACAGTCAAATTGCTCTATTACCGCTTGCTTCATCATTAAATGGATTAGATTATGAATAGAAGGATTTTTTTTATCTTTCCAACCTTTGAGAATCAAATATCTACCACCTAATATCAAGCAGTTAATAAATCGTACATTTGTTTGTCTATATGTATCATAATCAACTAGAAAAAATATATGCTTTTTTTCCAACTTGACCGTAACCTGTAACACTTTACTTAGCCAGTAGCTTATTTTGGCCCAAAATTGATAAATTTTTGGGCATCTCCAAAACATATGTATTATATCTGCATTGATATCTGTACATCTAGGACACACATGTTCAGAGTTGTGTAGCCACTTATTTAAGGTGGCAGGAGGGATATAACTACGATTTATCAGTTTAAAGTGGCTTTCTCTCCAATTCGCCGCCAAAGTAGCATTTTCTACCTTCTGTATACTTCTAGTAATATCTTCTTTTTGTATGTCTTGAAAATCTGTTGTCCACCTAACCATCAGACGTCCAATATTTTCCTCACCTGACTGTTTCAGAATTACCTTTAGCCAATATTTTAAGGAATGGATACCAGCTTGGTAAAGAATTATACCTGAGGCTATATCAGAATTTACCCAAGTATGGTTTGGTCTCCTGATAATTGAACTATACCAATACCTTAGTTGTAAGTATGCATAAAAATCTGAATTAGCTAATCCGAATTGCTGCCTAATTTCTGCAAATGTTCGTATATTTGGGCCGTTAGGATCTTTTACTTGATAAATAAACTTTAGGCCCTTATTGGCCCAATTTTTAAATAGTTTATTATTAATTCCTGCTGAAAAATAAGGGTTTCCAACTATAGGTAAATAGTTGGAAACCGTATGATCGGCTTTGATCAAAGCACATATTCGAGACCACACTTTTATAATATTACCTATAGTAGTATATTTTTTAACTTTAGGTGGTATCTTTCTGAAGTGACAATGTAATAGTGCTTGTAAACTATATGGTGATACAATACTTTCTTCTGCGACCAATGAGGCAATATAGTTACCTTGTGTAAGCCAATCTAATGCCACTTTTCCTAAGCAAACGTAGTTATATATCTCAAGAGAGGGAAGTGCTAGCCCCCCCAGATGCTTAGGTTGCATTAGCGTACTCAAGGCAATTTTATTACGTCCCTTACCCCATAAGAACAGCCTGAAGTTTTTATATACAGTTTCAATATCCTTTTTAGGCATCAGAACAGGTATATTGTGCATCAAATATAAAAACTTGGGTATTAATATCATTTTAATTAAGTTAACTTTAGCGGTAAGTGTAAGTGGTAACCTGACCCAGCTTTCTAAATTGCGAATAATTTTATTGATCAACGGGATATAGTTTATTTTATACCAAAGTTTTGGATCGCTACATACATTAATGCCCAAGTATGTAAATTGTGTCTTTATTTCTTTAAATGGAGTTTGTATATTTCGTTTCCCATTTTGCAGAATCCAGAATAATTCAGACTTTGCTGCATTAATCTGATATCCAGAGAAAGAGCCAAACATCTGAATAATTTCCAATACCATATCAACCTCTAGGCGGGCATCTTTGATAAATAGCAATAAATCATCTGCGTAAAGTAACAGAATAAATTTCTGCTTTCCTAAGCATATTCCTTCTAAGCGCTCTCTGAGCTTGATTGCCAAATTGAACAAGAGTGGTGAAATTGGACATCCTTGTCTTGTCCCTCTTGCTAATTCAAAGTTATTTGTTCTATTGCCGTTGATCAATAAAGCCGAAGATGCTTTAGAATATAATGCTTTAATACAATCTAGAAACTGATATTTAATCCCAAATTGTCCCAGAGTAGAAAACAGATGCTCCCAGATTATCGAATCGAATGCTTTTTGTGCGTCTATTGATAATATAGCTGCATTCTGTAATACCCTGTTTTCCTTATTATTTTTCGCCAGGTTTATACATGCATCCAACAGTAGGAAAACTTTACGCAGATTAGCTGATGGATTACGATTAGGCATAAAACCAGTTTGATCTATACTTATTAGAGGAGAGATAATTTTTTTTAATCTTTTTGCCAATATACTTGTGAAAATTTTATAATCGGCGTTCAATAGTGAAATAGGTCTATAGGAATCTATATATTCAGGATTCTTCCCTTTTTTATGTATAACTGTTATTAAAGATTCAGAGAAAAATCTTGAAGGAACCCCTCCTTTTATGAGATAGCTATTAAAAAGATTCATCAAACTCGCAGCAATCTGACCTTTAAGTATTTTATAAAATTCACCCGGTAATAAATCTGGGCCAGCTGCTTTCTTAAGTTTTATATTGTCAATAGCCTCCTGCACTTCTATAAGAGAAATTGGAGTGTTTAAAGTCTCTAGGCTTTCTGAATCTATTTGTGGAAGGGAGATGTCCTGCCAAAAGCTATCTTTATTTATTATGTTTACTTTAGGGTTTGAGTATAGATTTTTTAAAAATTTATAGAATTCCTCCTGTATCTTAGCCGGGTCTGTTATATATTCATCATTTACTTTAATCCTTCTAATATCATTTTTTACACTCTGTACCTTCACACAGTTAGCCAGTAAGGTACCAATTTTATCCCCAAAACGGTAAAATTTTGCGCTACGTCTAAGATCTTTAATGTTGTTTTTTTGTTCTGTTAATAGTGTCCATTCAGCCCTTGCTTTCATATACCTATCCCAGTTTTCTTTATTAGGTGTACCAATATACGCATTGTACCTATTTTTTAAATAGTTTGAGCACTGAGTTTCCTTCCAATTTGTCTCTTTCCTACAATTCAAAGAGTATTTTCTGATATCCCCCCTTAACACTACTTTAGCGGCTTCCCAGAAGGTTTCCTCTTTGTGTATGTCGGCATTATTATTCAATCTGTATGTATGCCATTGTTGAATCAGCCAATTCTTAAATTTAAAATTATCTGCTAGATACGTTGGGAATCTGTAACTCCTGGTTATGTCATTGATTCCTTCCCCTCATTTCATTTTAAGAGAGATTATGGCGTGATCTGATATTGTGAAGTCTCCAATAGCTAGTTCTTTTTTTAGACCTAGCACTACTGTTGAGACCAAAAAGAAATCGATTCTGGATAATGACTTATATTTCTTAGCTTGGCACGTATATGCTCGTGTAGTGGGATTATAAAGACGCCAAGCATTAGTTAAGTTAAGGTCTTTACAAAATTTCTTAAGAGGTCTATTTGCTGTCCAGGCTTCAGTTTCCCTATTTACATTCTTCAGTCTGTCTATATTGTTAAATGTCATGTTGAAGTCACCCGCTATTATCAAGGTACAGTTCAAAAATTGATACAATTTATTTCTTAAGTCTAACCAGAATTTAGGTTCATTCTTATTTGGCCCATAGACATTACAAATTACAAAAGTCCTATCTTTAACTTGGATTTCAATTATTATATATCTTTCTTTATTATCAATATCTTTAGATAGTATTTGATACTCCAGATTTCGATGTAATAAAATTGCCACCCCTCTTTTCCTAGATATACATGATGTTGTTATAACTTCTTGGACCCAATTTACCTTAAGTTTTTCAGTTTCGGCTTTAGTAAGATGTGTCTCTTGGATTAGTGCTATATCAGCTTGACTTTTTTTAATATCAGCAAGTAATCTTTTCCTCTTTATTGGATTGGTTATACCTCCCACATTCCATGATGTTATTTTAAAATTTACCATGTCAGCAAATTAACTCCTTGTCAAAAACCAAGGTGAGCGCGAGGGGGGGGAGGGGAGAGGAGAGGAGAAAAAGAGGGGGAGAAAAAAAGAAAGAAGAAAAAAAAAAAAAAAAAAAAAAAAAAAAAGGATTCCCCAATTAATAATACAGCCATACAAGTAAGAAAAAATAAAAAAATAAAACATATCCTATAAAACCAATTTTCAACAGCTCCCATCACCATTCTTTTTTAAAAATTCTAATACCTCTTGCTTTGTTCTGAGAAAACTAGTTTTATCCTCTGCAATGATCTTAATATTAGCAGGGTATATCATTCTAGCTAGAAAACCTGCCTGTATCAGTTTTGTACAATAAGGAGCCATTTCTTTTCTTTTAGCCGTAGTTTGAGCCGAAAAATCTTGAAAGAGTAAGACCTTGTTTTGTGCTATTTCCAAGTTATTTATACCTCTGTATACTCTAAGAATATTTACTTTGTCTTGGAAATTCAAGAACTTAATCATAATTGGTCTTCTATGCACCCCATTTTCTGAAGGAGCTTTTAAATATCCTGTCCTGTGTGCCCTTTCAATTGGTATTATTCTACCTAATGTGTCTATACCTAAGGCCTGTGGTAAAGTAATGGATGCGAACTTCATTAGATCTTGGAACTCGGTGCTCTCTGGTATCCCTAGGACCCTAAGATTGTTCCTACGGGACCTATCCTCAAGTTCTTCGATCTTCTTCTGCATATCTGCTATTTGCTCACTATGTATTTGTACATTCTGCTCCTGTACATCAAGTGTATCCTCTACTACTGAGATCCTATTCTCAGCCTCTGTAATTCTTGCCATAAACTGTTTAGTTTCTATTGTTAATAGTGCCATATCTTGTCTAATTTTATCCAATTGTGGTAGTAGCAGGTTTGCTACCTGCTTTGAGATTTCACTTATATCTGCAGGGTTGATACCTGTCGTACCAGATTCTGTCCTGATTTCAGCACTATTCTCTACACTATTCCTCATTGTTACCCTTTTGTCCCTAGTTTTAGCAGGCATTACAGGTGACTTATTGGATAGAAATCTATCCATATGTGAATGTGTAAAATAGCAAAGAAAAGAAAATGAAAATAAGTGATTAAGTGAAAAACAAAGAAAAAAAAGAAAAACGAAGTGTTGAAAATAAAAAGGGGAAGGTGAAGGAAAAAAAGAAAAAGGTGAAGCACAATAATAACTATGTATCTACTAATATGGTGTTGCACACTTTACGCCCATCCGCAGATGGGATATACCAAGCAGTTTGTACTGTCTATAACCGACTGTGATTTGTGTATGTTTTTTTTTTTTTTTTTTTTTTTTTTTGCTTTTCTTTGAGTTTTCCAAACTCTTATTGTTACCTTTGGTGAATAGGGGGAAAGAAAAGACAATGTGTATGGATATAATACAATACGTGGTACGTGTTTGTGTAGTATTAATAGTGATGCACTGCTACATTTTTTTCCATTATCCTCTCTTCAAATACTTCATACTGTTGATTTTCATCATATCAGAAAATAAAGAGAGATTCACCTCTAACAGCTAAGGATATTTCTCTTGGATATCACCCTGCCTCAAGATAGTGAGTTCAGGGACCAGTTTACAATGGTTAATATTTTTCTACCCACAATGATATTATCCCTTAAACAATATATACTGTTATAACTTTTGTAGGTATACAAGTTTAGCTATAGTTTTTACTAGCCATCTATACATATATAAAACATGTCTCAGCCTCATATGCAATATACACAAGAAAAGAACAAGAAAAGAACAATTCAATACGCCAGCAGCGCCAGCACCGTACAATACCCAGAGCAATGTATTGCACGGTGAACAGAATGCAGTCACTTATCTTGATTCTCAGTCTCTTCGCAGGGTTCTCTTATCTTATTTATGGGCACCCCTTTTTTTCTTTTTATCACCCTGAGTATTATATGAATTTTTTATACCAGGCTGTCCAGCTTAGCTTATAATATAGTCCAGCGTCCGCAAATCTATATTGGGCCTTGATATTACTAGACAGTTACAGCAGGTATCTCACAGTCCCTGCTACTTCTTAGCCTCCATAGATCTCCAACAGAAAAAACGGTGTAAGTTCTTTCCTTTTCCTAATGCTTTCCTTTCTGTTCTGGCCCTCTGCTTCTGTGGGCCCACAAAACTACAGCAACAATAGTTCAGTTCGTTCCTATAGTTCTATATGGACAATCTTGTTATTTCAATGCTCTTCAAGATATTTTAGCTGTGTGCCTAACAGTGGGAGCCACTAACTTTACTGCCTTTTCTGTTTTCCTTTGCAGTACTTTTTCCTCACGGCTCTTTAAGCATCCAAAAGTAAAATATAGTAGCGTACTTTGTAAGGTACGGCCCTACCTGTGACAGGGTACTTCACTCTTCCGGCGCTTCTGCGATTTCCAGCTGACAACTACAGCCTCACCTACCCCGTAGGTTATCCCCCTTCCTGCCGACTCCTCCGCAAGAAGAAGGGGATTGCCCGACCAGGGTCCACAGTGAATCCCAGCGCCCAGTTCTCCCTCCTGTCGTAGGGCCGGTACCACCGGGCTTGAATAGCCTCCAAGTTCTTGCGTCCGTATGCAACGAACTACCGGGAGTTCCCACTCGCGGTTCCGTATTTCGGGCTTCAGGACCAACCAATGTCCTTGTAGGATGGGATCTTTTCCGGCCAGAATAAGTGTGATCCTGGCCTAGGAACTCAACAGCGGTGTTTGGTAGCGCACACAGCCATGCGCTCCTCACGCTCCTCACGCCTGCTAGCACCTCCTCCTGGGCGTGACGTCTAACACCGGGTGTTAGTGTTAGGGATAGACTTAGCTTTAGGGGTTAATACATTTATTAGAGTAGCGGCGAGGTCCGTTCGGCAGATTAGGGGTTAATACTTGAAGTTAGGTGTCAAAGATTTTAGGGAGGGCAGATTAGGGGTTAATACAATGTATTATAGTGTTTGCGAGGCGGGAGGGCGGCGGTTTAGGGGTTAATACATTTATTATAGTGGCGGCGAGGTCCGGTCGGCAGATTAGGGGTTAATAAGCGTAGGTAAGGTAGCGGTGACGTTGGGGGGGCAGATTAAGGGTTAATAAATATAATATTGGTGTCGGCGACGTTGGGGACAGCAGATTAGGGGTTCATAGGGATAATGTAGGTTGCGGTGGTGTCCGGAGCAGCAGATTAGGGGTTAATTGTATAATGCAGGTGTCAGCGATAGCGGGGGGCGGCAGATTAGGGGTTAATAAGTGTAAGGTTAGGGGTGTTTAGACTCGGGGTACATGTTAGGGTGTTAGGTGCAGACTTAGGAAGTGTTTCCCCATAGGAAACAATGGGGCTGCGTTAGGAGCTTAACGCTGCTTTTTTGCAGGTGTTAGGTTTTTTTGCAGCTCAAACTGCCCCATTGTTTCCTATGGGGAAATCGTGCACAAGCACGTTTTTCAAGCTGGCTACTACCATAAGCAACGCTGGTATTGAGAGTTGAAGTGGCGGTAAATTATGCTCTACGCTCCCTTTTTGCAGCCTAACACAGCCTTCAGAGAACTCTAAATACCAGCGTTATTTAAAAGGTGCGGGGGGGAAAAAACAGAATTTATGCTTACCTGATAAATTACTTTCTCCAACGGTGTGTCCGGTCCACGGCGTCATCCTTACTTGTGGGAATATCTCTTCCCCAACAGGAAATGGCAAAGAGTCCCAGCAAAGCTGGCCATATAGTCCCTCCTAGGCTCCGCCCACCCCAGTCATTCGACCGACGGACAGGAGGAAAAATATAGGAGAAACCATATGGTACCGTGGTGACTGTAGTTAGAGAAAATAATTCATCAGACCTGATTAAAAAACCAGGGCGGGCCGTTGGAGTGAGCTGTGATTCTTTCAGGAGGCTGCCGTCCGGCAGTCTCGTAAGCCAATCGGATGATGCTTTTAAGCCAAAAGGAAAGAGAGGTAGAAGTCGCTTTTTGACCTCTCCTTTTACCAGAATAGACGACAAACAGAGAAGATGTTTGTCTAAAATCTTTTGTAGCTTCTAAATAGAATTTTAGAGCACGGACTACGTCCAAATTGTGTAACAAACGTTCCTTCTTTGAAACTGGATTCGGACACAAAGAAGGTACAACTATCTCCTGGTTAATATTTTTGTTAGAAACAACCTTTGGAAGAAAACCAGGCTTAGTACGCAAAACCACCTTATCTGCATGGAACACCAGATAGGGCGGAGAACACTGCAGAGCAGATAACTCTGAAACTCTTCTAGCAGAAGAAATAGCAACCAAAAACAAAACTTTCCAAGATAACAACTTAATATCTATGGAATGTAGAGGTTCAAACGGAACCCCCTGAAGAACTGAAAGAACTAGATTTAAACTCCAGGGAGGAGTCAAAGGTCTGTAAACAGGCTTGATCCTAACCAGAGCCTGAACAAATGCTTGAACATCTGGCATAGCTGCCAGTAGTTTGTGTAGTAAGACAGATAAAGCAGAAATCTGTCCCTTTAGAGAACTCGCAGATAATCCTTTATCCAAACCTTCTTGCAGAAAGGAAAGAATCTTAGGAATTTTTACCTTATTTCAAGGGAATCCCTTGGATTCACACCAGCAGATATATCTTTTCCATATTTTATGGTAAATCATTCTAGTTACCGGTTTTCTGGCCTAAACCAGAGTATCAATCACCGAATCTGAAAACCCACGCTTTGATAGAATCAAGCGTTCAATCTCCAAGCCGTCAGCTGGAGGGAGACCAGATTTGGATGTTCGAATGGACCCTGAACAAGAAGGTCCTGTCTCAAAGGTAGTTTCCATGGTGGAGCCGATGACATATTCACCAGGTCTGCATACCAAGTCCTGCGTGGCCACGCAGGAGCTATCAAGATCACCGAGACCCTCTCCTGTTTGATCCTGGCTACCAGCCTGGGAATGAGAGGAAACGGTGGGAAAACATAAGCTAGGTTGAAGGTCCTAGGCGCTACTAGTGCATCCACTAGAGTCGCCTTGGGATCCCTGGATCTGGACCCGTAGCAAGGAACCTTGAAGTTCTGACGAGACGCCATCAGATCCATGTCTGGAATGCCCCATAATTGAGTCAACTGGTCAAAAATCTCCGGGTGGAGTTCCCACTCCCCCGGATGGAATGTCTGACAACTCAGATAATCCGCTTCCCAGTTTTCCACACCTGGGATGTGGATCGCAGATAGATGGCAGGAGTGATTCTCCGCCCATTGTATTATTTTGGTTACTTCTTTCATCGCCAGGGAACTCCTTGTTCCCCCCTGATGATTGATATACGCAACAGTCGTCATGTTGTCTGATTGGAATCTTATGAATCTGGCCTTTGCAAGCTGAGGCCAAGTCCTGAGAGCATTGAATATCGCTCTTAGTTCCAGAATGTTTATCGGGAGAAGAGACTCTTCCCGAGACCATAGTCCCTGAGCTTTCAGGGATTCTCAGACCGCACCCCAGCCCACTAGACTGGCATCGGTCGTGACAATGACCCACTCTGGTCTGCGGAAGCTCATTCCCTGGGACAGGTGGTCCAGGGATATCCACCAACGGAGTGAATCTCTGGTCTTCTGATCTACTTGAATCACTGGAGACAAGTCTGTATAGTCCCCATTCCACTGTTTCAGCATGCACAGTTGTAATAGTCTTAGATGAACTCAAAAGGAACTATGTCCATTGCTGCAACCATCAACCCTACTACTTCCATGCACTGAGCTATGGAAGGACGTGGAACAGAATGATGAACTTGACAAGCGCTTAGAAGTTTTGATTTTCTGACATCTGTCAGAAAGATCCTCATTTCTAAGGAATCTATTATTGTTCCCAGGAAGGGAACTCTTGTTGACGGAGACAGAGAACATTTTTCTATGTTCACCTTCCATCCGTGAGATCTGAGAAAGGCCAGAACGATGTCTGTATGAGCCTTTGCTTTTGAAAGGGACGACGCTTGTATTAGAATGTCGTCCAAGTATGGTACTACTGCAATGCCCCTCGGTCTTAGAACCGCTAGAAGGGACCCGAGTACCTTTGTGAAAATCCTTGGAGCAGTGGCTAATCCGAATGGGATGGCCACAAACTGGTAATGTTTGTCCAGAAAGGCGAACCTTAGGAACTGATGATGTTCTTTGTGGATAGGAATATGTAGGTACACATCCTTTAGATCCACGGTAGTCATAAATTGACCTTCCTGGATAGTGGGTAGAATCGTTTGAATGGTTTCCATTTTGAACGATGGTACCCTGAGAAATTTGTTTAGGATCTTTAAATCCAGAATTGGTCTGAAGTTTCCCTCTTTTTTGGGAACTACGAACAGATTTGAGTAAAATCCCATTCCTTGTTCCGTCATTGGAACTGGGTGTATCACTCCCATCTTTAGCAGGTCTTCTACACAATGTAAGAACGCCTGTCTCTTTATTTGGTTTGAGGATAAGTGAGACATGTGGAACCTTCCCCTTGGGGGTAGTTCCTTGAATTCCAGAAGATAACCCTGAGAAACTATTTCTAGCGTCCAGGGATCCTGAACATCTCTTGCCCAAGCCTGAGCAAAGAGAGAGAGTCTGCCCCCCACTAGATCCGGTCCCGGATCGGGGGCTACTCCTTCATGCTGTTTTGTTAGCGGTAGCAGGCTTCTTGGTCTGCTTACCCTTGTTCCAGCCTTGCATCGGTTTCCAGGCTGGTTTGGACTGTGAGGCATTACCCTCTTGCTTAGAGGATGCAGAATTAGAGGCCGGTCCGTTCCTGAAATTACGAAAGGAACGAAAATTAGACTTATTCTTGGCCTTGAAAGGCCTATCTTGTGGGAGGGCGTGGCCCTTTCCCCCAGTGATGTCTGAGATAATCTCTTTCAATTCTGGTCCAAAGAGAGTTTTACCCTTGAAGGGGATGTTAAGCAATTTTGTCTTGGATGATACATCCGCTGACCAAGACTTTAGCCAAAGCGCTCTGCGTGCCACAATTGCAAACCCTGAATTTTTCGCCGCTAATCTAGCTAATTGCAAAGCGGCATCTAAAATAAAAGATTTAGCCAACTTAAGTGCGTGAACTCTGTCCATAACCTCCTCATATGGAGTCTCTCTACTGAGCGACTTTTCTAGTTCCTCGAACCAGAACCACGCTGCTGTAGTGACAGGAACAATGCACGAAATGGGTTGTAGAAGGTAACCTTGCTGTACAAAAATCTTTTTAAGCAAACCTTCCAATTTTTTATCCATAGGATCTTTGAAAGCACAACTATCTTCGATAGGAATAGTAGTGCGCTTGTTTAGAATAGAAACTGCCCCCTCGACCTTAGGGACTGTCTGCCATAAGTCCTTTCTGGGGTCGACCATAGGAAATAATTTCTTAAATATAGGAGGGGGAACAAAAGGTATGCCGGGCTTCTCCCACTCCTTATTCACTATGTCCGCCACCCGCTTGGGTATAGGAAAAGCGTCGGGGTGCACCGGAACCTCTAGGAACTTGTCCATCTTGCATAATTTTTCTGGAATGACCAAGTTGTCACAATCATCCAAAGTAGATAACACCTCCTTAAGCAGTGCGCAGAGATGTTCTAATTTAAATTTAAATGTCACAACATCAGGTTCAGCCTGTTGAGAAATTTTTCCTGAATCTGAAATTTCCCCATCTGACAAAACCTCCCTCATGGCCCCTTCAGATTGGTGTGAGGGTATGACAGAACAATTATAATCAGCGCCCTCCTGCTCTTCAGTGTTTAAAACAGAGCAATCGCGCTTTCTATGATATGCAGGCATTTTGGATAAAATATTTGCTATGGAGTTATCCATTACAGCCGTCAATTGTTGCATGGTAATAAGCATTGGCACGCTAGAAGTACTAGGGGCCTCCTGTGTGGGCAAAACTGGCGAAGACACAGAAGGAGATGATGTAGAACCATGTCTACTCCCTTCTGAGGAATCATCTTGGGCAATTTCATTATTTGTGGCAGTACTGTCCTTACTTTGTTTGGACGCTATGGCACAATTATCACACAATTTTGAAGGGGGAGACACATTGGCTTTCATACATATAGAACATAGCTTATCTGAAGGCACAGACATGTTAAACAGGCTTAAACTTGTCAATAAAGCACAAAAACCGTTTTAAAACAAAACCGTTACTGTCTCTTTAAATTTTAAACAGAGCACACTTTATTACTGAATATGTGAAAATATATGAAGGAATTGTTCAAAATTTACCAAAATTTCACCACAGTGAAAAGCATTAAAAGTATTGCACACCAATTTTCAGAGCTTTAACCCTTAAAATAACGAAACCGGAGCCGGTTACAGAATTAACCCCTATACAGTCCCAGCTACAGCCTTTGCTGTGACTTTACCAAGCCCAGAGGGGAATACGATACCAAATGACGCCTTCTAGGAACTTTTCCAACTACTTTCAGGTCCTCACACATGCATCTGCATGTCTTGCACTCAAAAACAACTGCGCAGTAATGGCGCGAAAATGAGGCTCAGCCTACAACTGGGAAGGCCCTTCCTGACTGGAAAAGGTGTCTAACATAGTGCCTGACGTTAAAAAACGTTCCCCAAGTTTATAAGTGTGAATTATCAGCATAAACATGTATAAAATGTCCAAATAAAGCAATCGATTTAGCCCATAAAAGTGTCTACCAGTTTTATAGCCCATATTAAGCCCTTTATTCTGTTTGAGACTAAGAAAATGGCTTACCGGTCCCCATGAGGGGAAATGACAGCCTTCCAGCATTACACAGTCTTGTTAGAAATATGGCTAGTCATACCTTAAGCAGAAAAGTCTGCTAACTGTTTCCCCTAACTGAAGTTACTTCATCCCAACAGTCCTATGTGGAAACAGCAATCGATTTTAGTTACTGTCTGCTAAAATCATCTTCCTCTCACAAACAGAAATCTTCATCTTTTTCTGTTTCAGAGTAAATAGTTCATACCAGCACTATTTTAAAATAACAAACTCTTGATAGTAGAATAAAAAAACTACAACTAAACACCACATACTCTTAACCATCTCCGTGGAGATGTTGCCTGTGCAACGGCAAAGAGAATGACTGGGGTGGGCGGAGCCTAGGAGGGACTATATGGCCAGCTTTGCTGGGACTCTTTGCCATTTCCTGTTGGGGAAGAGATATTCCCACAAGTAAGGATAACGCCGAGGACCGGACACACCAATGTTGGAGAAAACATGCGTAGCTAAAGCACCACTTTGGCCGCAAAACTCTAAAAATCTAGCCGTAAGATTGCTCAGTGTTTGAAATGAGATAGGTTAACTGAAAACTGTTCAGTTTACACTACAGCTGACTTAATTTTGAAATACATACCAACAAGCCTAAATCCTGCATTTAACCAGATCTAATGGTATGAGTACCACAGCTTATAGTTCCACCAAGACCATATAGAGTACAGCAATTTTAAAATCAATAAGTACAGCTGACAGATGGGAACATTTGTACACTATATTTGAAGTGGTGCTCTTGGTTGGGGAAAATGGGGAAAAATCAAACAAACATATGTCAACCTTTTAAAAGTACGTTTTCTTCATCTAGCCATCTACCCAGATCATTAATGTACAATTTTGAATTCACAGAATTATTTTTGTTTGCACATTTACAAATATGATTCTTGAAAAAGTGATCTCTTAATTTCTGCATTTTTTTTTTATCATACATGTCACACACTGTTGTAGGGGATGCAAGGTGCATAAGTGTTTCCTCCTGTGAGTGTTTCTGTCGGTGTCTGTGTTTATGTCTTTGTGCTTTAATTTGTGTCTCCATGAGTGTGTATGTATTTTTATTCTGTGGGTCTCTCTGTGAGGGTGGATGTGTATGTCTTTGTGCATTTTCTGTGGATGTCTGTGAGGGTGTGTGCATATGTCTTTGAGCTTTTTCTATGGGTGTCTCTGTGAGGGTGTGTGTATGTTTGTCTTTGTGTATTTTCTCTTGATGCCTCTGTGAGGGTGGATGTGTATGTCTTTGTGTTTTTTCTGTGGGTGTGTCTGTCGGTGTTTCCTTGGGTGTATGTGCAAGTTTGAGTTTGTGTCTGTGTGTGTGTCCATTGTCTGTTCCTTTTTAGGACATTTTGACCTTACTACTGATTATTCACATCTTTCTACAGACTTTGAGACTAATGAGACCTTTCCGGAAGTCACCAATCTACCATTTAACCTTTAAATTATTATTTAGGCAGTTCAGGGCCCTTCCTTTCAGCCACTGCATGCTGTTGTCATCATTTAGTTGGCATCTTCCTTTACAAAAAGATAATCAGAACTCCATATTTTGTTTTCTAAATCTCCATTTTTTTTTACAAAACTGTAGTTTACCTTATTACTTGTCAGGTCAATGTAAACAAGTGCTGAGTGTCTGTTTGGGTGTCTGTGTCGGAGAGTGTTTCTTTGCATGTCTGCTAGAGTGTCTATATGTGAATCCTTATGTGTGAGTGTGTGTGTGTGTGTGTGTGTGTGTGTGTGTGTATGAGTGTGTCTGTGTGTTTGTATGCTACTACCTTTACAACATTTCCAAGTTTAAATAGACACTTAAGAATAAAGTGCATATGCGTTTTAGTCACTTGGTCAAAATGTGCACATGTCAAAGGAGGGGGGGGGGGCCTGATCAATGGTTAAGTCAAGGGCCCCAAATTTCTAGTGGCGGCCCTGACTTTAGAGATACAAACTATGGAAGAAAAATATCCTGCTGGAATAATCTAATAAACTGAAGATTTGGAAAATAGAAATCCCCCCCGGGACTTTCCCAATATACCTTGTACTTTTCTATTCCCAAACATGACATTCTCAATATTGAATAGGGATCACACAGTTTGAGAGTGTGAATATATATTTGTATAAAGTTTAAATTTCTAAGTGTATAAAATATCATGCTATGCTTCCATTTCAGAATTCATCATTACCCATTTTTTCAAGCAATAACTTATACTCAGCTAGATTACAAGTTTGTGCGTTCGTCTTTTAACACTGAAAATATGGCATTTTCAGCGTTAAAACAGCACCACAGAAATTACTGTTGTCGGTATAGCTGCACCGCAAGCCTTTTAGCCTGTAATGGAACGTCAGTACCGCGTTTGTAAAAAATTAGGATTTTTTCATGGGATTCCCATAGTGCTGCCATTACAAGTTTTGCAGTGAAGGTAAAAAAAAACTGCAGTACAGCCTAAAACAACAAGATCCGTAATGACATCTAAAAGCAGTAGTTATAAGTTTTACGCTACAAATCTGTTACATAAAACTCACTAAACACCCATAAACTACCTATTAACCCCTAAACTGAGGTCCTCCCACATCACAAACAATATATTACATTTATTAACCCCTAATCTGCCGCTCCCGATATCGCCGCCACTAAAAAAATAATAACCCCTATTCTACCGCTCCCCGACATCATCACCACTATAATAAACATATTAACCCCTAAACTGCCGCCCTTCCGCATCGCAAACACTATTTAAATATAATTAATCCCTAATCTGCCATCCGCCCACATCGCCCCCATTATACTAAAGTTATTAAGACCTAATTCCGCCCAAACTATAATAAACCTATTAATCCCTAAACCGCAAGCCCCCACAACAAAATATACTAATGTAAACTAATAACCCCTAAACCAAAAGCCCCCCAAATCGCAATAAACTAAATTAAACTAGTAACCCCTAAACCTAACACCCCCTAACTTTAGATTAAAATTACAATTGTCCTATCTTAAATTAAATCAAAACTTACCTGTCAATTTAAAAAACTAAGTTTAAACTAACAATTAAACTAATATAATTATTAAACTAAAATTAAAATTAAAACTAAACACCAATTAAATAAAGCTAAAATACACATCTAAAAAATCCTAACTCTAAAAATTACAAAGTATCTAATTACAAAAAAAATTCTAAATTACAAAAAAAAAAACCCACTAAATTACGAAAAATAATAAACAACATTATCCAAAATAAAAAAGAATTACACCTAATCTAATAGCCCTATCAAAATAAAAAAGTCCACCCAAAATTAAAAAAAAAACCTAGCCTACAATAAACTATCAATAGCCCTTAAAAGGGCCTTTTGTAGGACATTGCCCTAAGTTAAACAGCTCTTTTACCTGTAAAAAAAAATAAAAATACAAAGACCCCCCCAACAGTAAAACCCACCACCCAACCAACCCCCCAAAATAAAAAACCTAACTCTAAAAACCTAAGCTACCCATTGCCCTGAAAAAGGCATTTGGATAGGCATTGCTCTTAAAAGAGTATTTAGCTCTTTTACAAGCCCAAACCCTAAACTAATAGAATAGAACGAGAGCTGCTTAAAACCTACTGGCTGATTTGAACAGCCAAAAGGATTTTAGCAGCTCTAATTCCTATTGGTTGATTCAAAATTTTCAGCCAATAGGAATGCAAGGGACACCATCTTGAATCGTGTACCTTGCATTGAAGATTCAGTGTACAGCGGCGACTGTATGAAGAGGATGCTCTGCGCCCAATGTCTTCAGGATGGACCCGCTCCGCGCCACCTGGATCAAGATAGAAGATGCCGCCTGATAGAAGATGCCGCCAGATTTGCAACATGTAGTAATGTTGCAAATCTGTACCACAGAAGCTTCATTTATGAAAGCCCAAGAAGAGGAGACAGCTCTAGAGGAATGAGCCGTAAGTCTCTCAGGAGGCTGCTGCCCAGCAGTCTCATAAGCCAAACGAATCATACTTCTTAACCAGAGGGAAAGAGTAGTAGAAGTGGCCTTCTGAATCTTACACATTCCAGGGAAAACAACAAACAGGGCAGAAGATTGCCGAAAATCTTTAGTAACTTGTAGGTAAAATTTTAGAACATGCACAACATCCAAATTATGCAAAGACGTTCCTTCTGAGAAGTAGGATTAGGACAAAAGGAAGAATAACAATTTCCAAATCAATGATTCTATCCAATACTACCTTAGTGAGAAACTCTAATTTAATACAAGGACTTCCTTATCTGCATGAATCACACTACAGAGCTGAAAGCTCAGAAACTCTGCAAGCGGAAGAAATAGCAAGGAGAAACAATACCTTCCAAGATAACATCTTGCATGCATCAGCTTAAAAGAAGTGTGCTGCAAAACTTTAAGAACTGTGATAAGGCTCCAAAGAGGAGCAACAGGTTTAAACACAGGCCTGATTCTGACCAGGGCCTGAACAAAGGCTAGAACATCTGGAAAATCTGCTAGACGTTTGTAAAAGAATAGACAGTGCAGAAATATGACCCTTCAGAGTACTGACTAAGAAATCTTTTTTCAGGCCATCCTGAAGAAAATAAAAAAAATTGGGGGAATCCTCACTAGGCTCTAGGAGAAACCTTTAGAATTGCACCAAAAAAAGTCTTTAAATGCCATACCCTATGGTAAATCCTGCAAGTAACAAGCTGACGAGCCTGAAGCATAGAATCAATGCCTCAGCAAAAAACATGTCTAGACCGGACTAGACATTCAATCTCAAGCAGTCAGCTTCAGAGCTTGGCATTGTGATGACACGCCATCAGATCCAACTCTGGAATCCCCCACCTGAGGGATATCATAAAAATACTTCTGGATAGAGAGCCCACTCCCCGGGATGAAAAGTCTAAGTGTTATTTGGAAGACCTATCACACTCGTAAATGTATATTTCCCTAATACAGACCAACACCGTTTCATTAAAAAAATCTCACAACTCATACTGGACAATCGAAAGGGTTTGCTTCTGTTAGGAGGTGACTTTAACCTTCCCCTGGACCCCCAATGGGACACGTCAAATAACCTCTCAAGTGTACCTAAAACTACACTAAAATCGACCAAAACAACGCTCGCAGACCTCAATCTACACGACATTTGGCGTACATTAAACGTGACAGCGAAAGATTACACATATTTCTCGTCAGTGTATAAAAAATATTCCCGCATAGACTATTTATTTACAGACTCGGTGGGTTTGACCATTACGACTAAATGTGACATTGGCACAATATCATGGACTGACCATGCCCCGGTTATTTGCACAATGATATGGCCAGAAACACCCCTTACAGACTTCATCTGGCGGTTAGATGAACACTTGTTGACAGACCCACTAACTACAGAAAAAGTTGGAAAAATGATATCTGAATACTTCACACATAATCCAGACTCAGATACATCTAGCTCCACAACTTGGGAGGCACATAAATGTGTCATTAGGGGGGAACTTATCAAAATTAGAGCCAGAAAGCTCATAGAGAGACGTACCAAACAGGACAATTTACACTCTTCCATACAGAAACTTGAAAGCATACATAAGCAAGAACCGCATAATAATACAATATTAGCAGAACTCACACAGACCAGAAGAGATTTAAAAGATTTTCTCCTGCAGGAATCACAGAGACAAGCCTCATCTATTAAACAACTATACTACGACCAGGGGAATAAACCGGGTAAGCTACTAGCCAGGACCACCCAACGCAAAAAATATAAATCCTATATACATTCACTGAAAGGAGAGAACTCCTCATTAATAAAAGACAGTAAGGGAATAGCAGAGGAATTCAGACAATGCTATCACAACTTATACAATTTAAAAAACACCTCAACTACTCCAACAGCCCCACAACCATGTGATAATCAACAAAGAATAACTGAATACATGACAAACATCCCCATAGTGAAGCTCAATGAAGAAGAGAGAGCGGAGTTGGACTCCCCAATATCTGAACAAGAAATTAGTAGAGCAATTAAAGACCTCCCTCCTGGAAAGAGCCCTGGCCCTGACAGGTTCTCCATCAAATACTACAAGATTTACAAAGCTATACTTATGCCACACCTTCTAACCCTATTCAACAAATTAATTGATACTAAGTCCCTACCAACCAGAATGTTAGAGTCCCATATTGCGGTACTACCTAAACCAGGTAGAACGCCTGATAAACCCAGCAATTTCAGACCAATCTCACTCCTAAATGCAGATGTAAAAATATTAGCCAAGATACTAGCCACCAGACTCAATAAATACCTACCTAAACTCATTTCCACAGACCAAGTAGGTTTCGTACCAGGCAGAGAAGCCAAAGATAACACCATAAGAGCCCAACGTATTATAGATTATGTAACTCACCATAGAAACCCACTGACCCTATTCGCTTCCGATGCTGAAAAAGCCTTCGATAGGGTAAATTGGACATTTTTGAAAGAGGCCATGCACAATATGAACTTTGGAGACAATTTTCTTAATATGGTCTTCTCCCTCTATTCAGGCCCTAATGCAAAAATAAAGGTAAATGGAATACTATCTGACTCTTTCCCCATCACTAATGGAACCCGTCAGGGCTGCCCACTCTCCCCATTGCTGTTCCTCCTTTCATTTGAAATCCTGGCCTACAAAATTAGATCCAACAATAAGATAAAAGGCATACAGATAGGAGAAAAGGAGCATAAATTGATGATGTATGCCGACGACATTCTATTTTCCCTGACTGAAATTGAACATTCTATACTGGCTCTAATAACTGAATTACGAACCTATGGCCACTTTTCTAATTTCCATTTGAATGTCTCCAAATCGGAACTACTTAATATCACCTCCCCTCCAAACTTGACACATCAACTGGCCGCTGAATACGGTTTAACAATAGCTTCAGAGAAAATAAAATACCTAGGGGTTTACTTAACAGCTAATTCTAGTTCTCTGTTCAAATATAATTATGCACAACTTAAAAAAGAAATCTCAGATGATCTCTGTTCATGGAACTGCAAACCCCTGTCATGGCTAGGCAGAATAGGTATAATTAAGATGAACATTCTACCCAGACTGCTCTACCTTTTTCAGACACTGCCGATCCCTATACCTAACCAATTTCTACGACAACTACAAAAAACAATAGATAACTTCATATGGGGCGGGAAAAGAAGCAGGGTACAAAGACAAACTATGTATTTGCCAAAGGAACGGGGGGGCTTGGGGGTACCGAATTTGACATTATATAGAAGAGCCATCTTTTTACAACAGATACTATAATGGAGCCACAACACAGGTCAAAAGGAATGGGTTCACATTGACAACCATATTATGGGGAGAGGTAACTCAGCAACACTGGCATGGACAGAACCCAGAAAGCGCCCAGATATACTTCACCAATACCCTAACATAATGGAAATATTTAAAGAATGGGACAGGACGATAGCTACCAATCCACACATAACAACCAGAGTGGGGCCGATGCTGCCAATAAGAGAAAACACAGATCTTCCATTAGGTAATCCTATTACAATACATAAGCCCTCATACAGACTTAGAGAAGGTACATTATACTTTGCAATAGAGAATTGGACAATAGCTCCATTAGACAAGTTACAGCAGTGGGATGTGAGAATATTCCCTTCTTGGCTAGCTCGAACACAACTGATTCACTATATATCTACACATAGACAAAAGTCAAACATGCAAAGAGAGCTCACCACATTTGAAAAACTTTGTACACAAGACAACCCACCTAGACATACAATCTCACTAATATACAAAATCTTACTACTCCCGAGTGATAAAACATTACCGAATTATGTAAGATCATGGAATGCTGAATTAAACATTCCTGGAGATGACTTAACATGGATTAAATCATTTAGAATAGCGGCCACTGCTTCAGCCTCGGCCATAATACAAGAGATGCACATAAAGTTCATTAGCAGGTGGTACCTGACACCCTATAGACTGCACAAAACTAACTCCCAGATAAGCGACCGGTGCTGGAGAGCATGTGGTCAAGAGGGTACAATACAACACATATGGTGGGAGTGTCCCTGCATAACGGAATATTGGAGATCAGTCTTTAGATCTATATCATCTGTACTAGGTTTAGACATAGCACCCAACTTTCAATATCTATTGTTTCTTCAGATTCCGAAATTCCAAAACAAATTACACAAAAGTATATATCTTATCATGATAAACAGTGCTAAGAAACTCATACCAAAAAAATGGAAAACTAATACTCCACCGACAATTCGAGAATGGCATACCCAGACCACAGAAATAATACAGCTAGAACGACTACACTATCTAACCACAAACAATATACAATTCCACCAAGGAATTTTAGACCTATGGAATGGAGCCCGAATATAATAGCAGAGCTGGACCCCACGCCTAATTAGACAACTGAGCTGGACTTTCAAATAAAATCGCCCGGACACCCCTCCCCTCCCCATGTTCCCTACTCCCTCTTTATCTTTCTACAACCCCTCTTTCTTTCCTTCTTCTTATTTTCTTAATATATTCAATGGTAAACTGAAGGGTTGACTTAGATATCTTTTATTTTTCTAAAACGTATACCTGACGATAAAAGGATAAGATAACATTAGTAAAGAATGGAAATAATGGAAAAATTGTATAAATCTGATGGTATTTCCTAAACTATGTATAACTAGCAGGTATAGATCCAATTTGTAATCAATGTTGTTGACCTTTTGGTTTTATGTTGTACACATTTATTCATCAATAAAAAATCTTTAAAAAAAAAAAAGAAAAGTCTAAGTGCTTAAAAAATCTGCCTCTCCAGAAAACCACTCCTGGAATGTGGATAGAAGATAGAAGATAGTTGTGAGCTTCCACCCACTGTAGAATGCGAGTCACCTCCATCATGGTTAAGGAACTCAGAGTTCCTCCTTTGTGGATGATGTAAGCTACAGAGGTGATGTTGTCCGACTGGAATCTGTTAAACCGAACTAAATACAATTCAGGTCAAGCTGACAACACATTGAAGGTTGTTCTTAACTTCAAGATATTTATGGGAAGAGAAGACTTCTCCCAGGCCCACAGGCCCTGAGCTTTCAGAAAACCCCAAACTGCTCCCCAGCCCAGTAGGCTTGCATCCGTTCTCAGGAAGCAAGTGTCCCAAGACAAAAGTTCCCGTGAAAACCACCACGAGAGACAAACTCTAGGTAAGTAATGCAGATTCACCCTCTGCGATAAATCAGAATGGACTCCGTTCCCTTGACTGAGTATGCAAAGATGCAGAAGTCTCAGATGGAACCAAGCAAAGGAATGATGTCCATGGATGCAACCATCAGACCCATCACCTCCATGCCTTGAGCCACCAATGGGTGAATAGCAGACTGGAGAGAAAGCAAGAAACAAGAAAACTAGATTTTCCGACCTCCGTCAGGAAAGTCTTCATGGACAGAGAATCCATGAATAATCTTGTGGCTGAAACAAGAGAACTCTTTTCCAGATTCACTATCAAACTCTAGGTAAGTAGAAAAGGCAACAACCACTCTGTATGAGATTTTGCTAGATGAAAAGATAACGCCTGAACAAAGATGTCGTCTGGATAGGATACCACAACAATTCCCTGGGATCTAAACCCATGCTTAGATCCATACCCTCAAAAGAGCCCCCAGAACCCTATGAATATTCTGGGGCCATGGCCAGACCTAACGGAAGTGTAACAAATTGGAAATGCTTGCCAAGAAAGCAAACTTCAGAAGCTGATGATGATCCCTGGAATATGAACATGATCGTACACATCCTCCAGGTCCATGGTCTTCATGAGCTGACCCTCCTGAACCAATGGAAGAATGGAACAAATAGATTCCATCTTGAAGGACAGAACCCTGAGTAATTAGATTAGGCATTTAAGCTGGGAACTACAAAGAGATTCAAATAGAATCCTTGGTCCTGTTCCCCTAGAGGAACTGAAACAAATACTCCCAGGGTGGAAAGGTCCTTTACGCAGATTAAGAAGGCCTCCCTCCTTACCTGGTTTATCCTTGACAGGAGAAATCTGCCCCATGGAGGGCAAGATTGGAATCCTATTTTGTAACCCTGGGATACTATGTCCACAGCTCACAAAAAGGTTAGAGTAAAAACCTTGACTCTGTTCTATGTCTGGAACTGGAACAATCACCCCAGAGAAGATAGGACTTTTACTAAGGCCAGATTTGGATCCTATAATGAACCTTGGGAGACTCCTCCACTACCTATGGTTCCTGGACAACTCAATCCAAGTCTGTTGAAAAAAAAAAAAGGAAAGTCCTCCTCCTTCCCGATTCGAGAACTTTTTAGGGGTGAAATGTCCATACTGAGTCAGACTCAGTAGAAGGCAGCTTGGATTGCTTGTCCTAGTTCCAAGGATGGCTCCATGAAAACTAGGCCTGTTCACATTCAAAGGATGATGCTGATTTTGCCTTCTCTCCCGCCTTGATAAACCTCAAAGCTAAAGCCACCCAGAGGACACCCTCGAGGACTGGAAACAGACACAGCAATGTGTAAGAACCATCCTGAGACCTATGCTGCTGATTCTATCTCAAATAGGGACTCTGACTCTGAGAGTAGAGAATTTTAGAGAATAAAACAAAGAAAAAACTGAGAAAGATACATGAAAAACCAAACATGAATCTCAATAAAATAGTCACCTCAATATGATAAAAATATCATATTAAAGGACAATACTATAGAAAATAAAACATACATGATAAAGGAATAATACATATGATCCTGACATATAAAAAAAGACCCCTTCACATGAGAGAGAATTATACATGGAATCTTTAAATCAGACAGGAAAACTCAATATAAAATAAATTATAATTTTATGGCACTAAGTAGGCAGAATATTTCATGCTACCATCAGCGTGACAGTCTCCTAATATGAAGAGGCTCATATGCATATGAATACACATAAAATAAATATTAACATGTGACTTAACATATACATAACAACTGCCACAAGATGGCAGTAACTGTCTTGAGAAGTCCAGATAAAAAATGCATTGGATTTTGTTTAAAAAAATACCAATGCAGCAAAAATAAATGGACGCACTTCCTAATAGAGACTTAAATAACTTCAATACACATAAAATGTTTTTAAGTCTCTGTGAACAAATAAGCTTAAGAGACCACTAAGATAAAGCGGCCTACTTAACAAAGCATTATAAATCACCCACAGGGGGAAAATGTAATTCCCTAAATAAAGTCTCCACACTAAGAGACCTGACTTTGGGAAAGCGCTTCTGAACTTCACACAGAGAAAACAGATAATGCGCTAAAAACATTTTAACATGTATACACAGCTGTTTCTCCAGGCCATTAAACTGTGAGAATGAAAAAAATTTGTGCCGACATCTAAGCATAAATTTGTGCCGACATCTAAGCATAAAGCATAAGCGAATGAGATAGAGACATTGTGCATCCTGTTAAAAACGCTATAGAGTCACAATATTGCACTGACTGCAAGATATAACAGACGAATAGGAAAAGAAAATGGCGCCCCTAAATATAAGTGTGCACTAGCGAGAGACTTCTCCTAAAACACTTTAAGAAGGCCTCCAGATAATATAATTACACAGCACTGCTGTTATATGCACAGCCAAGTAAGAAATACATAATTATTCACAGAATACAAAAGTGCAGGCGCTGCACTGCAGAAAGTTGGATGTGCAGGACGGAACTCAGATAGTCCGAGTATAATTCCTCTGAGGTGAATGGCGCCAAAGTAAACTGCCATTCGAGATTAAAAACATAATTAAAAGAGCATCGGCCCCTCTACATGCCGAATACAAGTTCTAACAGAGAAAAAGGGGGAATTAGAATTAACCACATGCTCTAACATCAAAGGGAAATAGTAAAAAAAAAAAAGGCCGCAGAAACTGTCAGTCTATAAAATAAAATGTGCGTTTGTCTCTAAATATTTTACAGTGGAGAGATAAAAACCACCATCCCAGGGAGAGAGAATCTATTCTGATTAAAGACTTCACAAGAAGTCATACAGTCTGAGGCCTAAATCCACCTCCCTGATTGCCCACCCTCACTGGAGGGTACTCAGCAATAAATTAAAAGTCCCTTACCCTTATGCATAGACCACTAGCCATGGGGGTAGAGATAGAGGGACTCACTGTTAGAAGTCTTCAATCTTCTCACCGACTCATAAGTTTCGACAGAATCAGCCGTTCTCTGCCAGGGACCTGTAGAGAACGAAAGATCAGAGTAACCAACCCTGGCTTTCTGTCAAAGGGTAGCAATAGTGTTAGAAACAAAGCCGCTTTCTAACTGCTAATAGCCACCACTACCCTTACTTAAGAGATTGATATAGACACAGCTAGACCCCAATCCTTGCTTGCAGGGAAAAGTAGCCATAAAAAGATTAAATTCTTCAGACATCAACTTCACACAACCTCCATTGACAGAGGCAAAGAGAATGACTGGGACTTATGGGTAAGGGAAGTTACACTTAACAGCTTTGCTGGGGTGCTCTTTGTCTCCTCCTGCTGGCCAGAAGTTAAATATCCCACTAGTAATTGGAATGACGTTGTGGACTCTTCATGTCATAGGAAAGAAAAGAGGCTGGGCTTTTTCCACTCCCCCAACACACACAATGGGAGGTTTATTTCTTTTGATGCAGTAGTAATTTAACCAATTAATTGCTCCCCTTCCTGGGCTGGATCTGTCATCCTGACACCAACACAAATAAGCTGTCTCCCTGGAAAAGTGCTAAGCACAAATAATTGGAGTTGAGGGAAGTAATGGAAAATAACCGTCTGTGTTAGTGTTAATTGCAAAAACAGTGGAGTAGCATTTGAGACACTGGCCTTCTTGTGATTGTCATTGGGCATATTAAACCTGAATGGGCACTGGTTGCAAAATACTGGTTGCATCCCATACAGCATTCCACTGATAATAATAATAATCAGAGCGCTCTCACATCCACCACTTTCACTGCTACCTGTGCCGATAAATTCATGACACAATACCATGGGCATCAAAGAATATGTGATATGTGTATATGTAGCTTACTGCTGTATGAAGTTGTGTCAACATCAGGCTGTGTACACTTCAAAGTTAGCACAAAAGCAGTGATAAGTATTAAAGGAGGCCTTTTAATTTAATTTTAAAATAATCTGTCATGAATGCCAACTTGTCATTTTTGGGTGACTTGTAAGTATAAGGTTGTTATTCACAAATGCAATATTGTTTGCTTTAAATTGAAGAGTAATTCCAATCATAAAATACATATTAACTATTTATGCATGAAGGAGCACAAGCATTAACATTAGAAGGCATTAATGCATTAAACATAAATAAACAATCTATAGTTATTAATATTTACCCCACAGGAAACGAGAACTTGTTAATATAACTAAGATGGGTAAGTAGGGTATCCATTTTTTACCATTCAGATATTTTGCAATACAGTGATTAGATGCTGATATATACTATGTAAATATACCAAATGAGTGTATTGTCCTTTTAAGCAGTTACCATAGGTATCTATAATTACAAACAGATATGATAGGGGTTGGTCCCAATCCATCAAAAAACGCATCTAATGTTTTTTTCTACAGAAAACCACCAATTAAGTATATGTAGATTTTTGTAGATAAACTTTTCTAGAGGATTGTGATCAACTCCATAATCATTTTACTGGGTTATAAAATGGAGGTAATAAACTATAGTTTTACTCAAAAAGAGTTTGTTGCATCTTAATGCATAGCACTGATTTTTGTAGATAAACTTTTCTAGAGGATTGTGATCAACTCCATAATATTTAAATGAAAAATGTTAGCAATAACTAAAATGCTATCATGAAACCTATTAATAAGGATAGTGGATAATTTTTTTTTTTAGAGAGAGGTTTATATCTGATTCAGGCTCAACAATTTGACAGATCATCATTTAATATCAACAGTACATGTTCAATAAATAATAAATATGCATTAATAATTACCATATGTTAGTATTTCAGTCTATTCTGTCATTATTTTTACAAAAGATTTATGATGATTAATGTTTATATATAAAAATATATTTGAGATTTCTCAAGAGTTTTCTAGTATGGTTTGGACTATGATTTGGTAAAGTCGTCCTGTGCTTTTTAAATAATTTCTGCAAAAAGAAACATTTTCTTTAAAGTGATTGTAAAGTTTAATGAATTACTGCCCAGTATCTAAAATAATCTTAAAAACAGAGTCACTTTAATTCATTAAACTTTTTACCACTGAGTTATGGTAAACATACCGCTGTTCCTCTGCACACATCTCCTACTTTCTTTAGCAGAACGATGCTGAATCCTGCTTCCTCCAATCATTACATGCCCCATCTGGCGTCCAGCTTGTGGGGCATGCATCAATTGGAGGAAGCCGGATATGCTAAAGAAAATAGGAGATGCGGGCGTGGGAACGGCGGTATGGTTACCATAACTAAGTGGTAAATATTTTAAAAATGAAGTGTTGTTGTAAAGTTTAATGAATTAAAGTGCCTCTGCTTTCAAGATTATTTTTAGATACTGGGCAGTAATTCATTAAACTTTACAATCACTTTAAGTTTAGACCTGAGTTTTAACTAGAATTATATGCATCATGACATTCCCCAGTCAGAAGTACAAAATACTTAGAATATAGTTTCTTTTACCCTGTAAAATATAAGTTGTGAACATAAGGAATAGCAGTATGAATTCCAGATTAAAAATAAATAAAACGAGCACTTATTATTTTAAGATTAAGTGGAGTAAATTTTAGTTCAGCTTCATTGTAAGTTCCTTAGTATAAATATATAAAAAGCTCTCATTTTTTAAGGATGGACATGCCCAAAAGATTTAAATCTACTGCATAATTAGAGATATGCTATGATACTCTTTTCACAATTTGAGGGGGGAAAAGGAAAAGAAAAAGAAAGTAAAAGAAAGAAAATAAAAAGAAGAAAGAAAAATAAATTGTTAAGGAAAGAAATATTCCCGTTCTTCAAAAATTGTGGAATTCATAATTATTTCTACCTCAGTGATGTTGATTAATTCTCACAACAACTCAACTTCCCATTGTTTAGGTGAAACATCTTGACCCCACCTCAAGAAAGCACCTGAACACCCACAGTCACCCCCTCAATACAGATGCAAAGTCCATTTTATCTTGCAACATTACTTTAGCATAACAAAGAAAATATTTAACAATTACACAGATTTACGGAACCCTTTTGCAAACATCTTTCAAAAATGTTGTGTTTGTAATTATAGTTTTTCTGTGGAACTAGATGTTCTCTTTTGCTGTGCGAGATATTATGCATTGGTTCATTTGATACAATAATATTTGTTAATGGCAGTAACACCCACTGGCTATCAGCTTGAAAAGATAAGTGAAGTGAGCCTCAATGCATCTCGCATATGATCTCGATATAACAAATAGGTCCCTTGGCAGCCTAACAAGTTTTCATGAATCTAGCAAACTGAGGGCTAGATTATACAATATATTATATTAGATCATATTTGCGCTCCACTCAGTAATACCAGCGCAAGTGCACCGGTGTTCCAAGTGCACCGCAATACGAACGTGACTTTGCGTTTACATTGCCCAGAAGCTAAGCGTTTATGAGAGTGCACTTCCTTAGGCTTCAATGAAAGCCTCATTTTAATGCCGACAAACACGGTAAACCGCCTAGTGCAGCGCAGGGGGAGAATCTGGCAACGTTGTGCAGCAATAAATAAATATATATGTATATGCTTATCTAAGCATATACATATCTATTTATAGATAAAACAGTATTTTATTGACATCCATGTAAAGGCACTTTCAGTGCCATTTTTTTCCAACACCCCACACCCCTCAATTTAACCCCTTATAACTGCTTCATGCAGTTTTTTAAAAATAAATAAAGTTGCTCATATATTTATTTTATGTTACTGTACAGTCCTTTTGATTTTGTGGGCAATTGGGGCAACTTTTTTCATTAACCAAAGATCTTATTTCTGGTTAATGATTTCTAGAGTAGTGTAAAAGTGAGCTCACATAGCATTAACCAGCCACTTGTAATGGCTGGTTATTTAACATTCACTGGTAAAGGGACAAATTTGCCTCTTTACCAGAGATAGCGCCTCACTTGTAATCTACCCCTGAATTAGCATTTTAACACCAAAAATATTTTTCTGAAAAGATTATTGGTAGGCAATTTTGACATGTGATCTTCAATAAGGAATTTAGAATTCACATTTTATTTTCTTAATGATAATCTAGGGCACATCACTTCCAATTTCACTGTATTTTTACTTAATTCCATCTTAATTGTTTTAATTAATCAAGATCATTTTACTGGGTTATAAAATGGAGGTAATAAACTATAGTTTTACTCAGAAAGAGTTTGTTGCATCTTAACTCATAGCACTGTTTATATTATTCTGTGTATATTTAATTTGCATTTTCACAATTTCACAATTATTGTTATGCACGTCTCATTATAGAAGATGAATAAGTGCAGGAAAAGGGTAGTAAAGATTGAGTAGAGCTTTGCTTTAAGGCACGGTGTACTGTTCTAGGTCAAGAAAGGAATACCAATAATACATGTTAATGCATTTTGGAAATTAACTATACATTGTAGTAGTAAAAAATAGAAAAACATCTTACCTATTTGTGAGTCTTCTTTGGCTGATACAGACAGCAGTCTCCTGATCTTGGGCAATGCAAACTTTATGACGACTGCATTTCATTTTTAAACAAGGATCTTTAGCTGGATCCAGAGCTGAAAAATATATGCAAATAACCTCTAAATACCTTATTTAAAAAATATGTACTAGCAAAACCAAACCTAACTCCCGTAAGAAACAGTGATATTTAAAGGGACAGTCTAGGCCAAAATAAACTTTCATGATTCAGATAGAGCATGTAATTTTAAACAATTTTCCAATTTACTTTTATTACCAATTTTGCTTTGTTCTCTTGGTATTCTTAGTTGAAAGCTTAACCTAGGAGGTTCATATGCTAATTTCTTAGACCTTGAAGCCCACCTCTTTCAGAATGCATTTGAACAGTTTTTCACCACTAGAGGGTGTTAGTTCACATATTTCATATAGATATCACTGTGCTCGTGCACGTGAAGTAATCTGGGAGCAGGCATTGATTGGCTAGACTGCAAGTCTGTCAAAAGAACTGAAAAAAGGGGCAGTTTGCAGAGGCTTAGATACAAGATAATCACAAAGGTTAAAAGTATATTATTATAACTGTGTTGGTTATGCAAAACTGGGAAATGGGTAATAAAGGGATTATCTATCTTTTAAAACAATAAAAATTCTGGTGTAGACTGTCCCTTTAAATAATCCCTTTTAATAAGCATATTATTGTAATGTCTAAACTTATATATAAGATTACGTGTGTTTTTATACATACATATATAAATAAATACATACATTCTTCCCCAATAATGTTAACCCCTTTTGTAATTAATGTTTTAGGGGTTATTTTCAATATTCTTTAGGGTTGACTGTGTAAATCTCCAGTCTGTATTTTATTTACTTTATATAATTTGTGTAAATTCCACCATGTTGTTAATCATTCACCAAATATGTACAGTGTACTGTCTTAAATGAAATACTGATGAAAAAAAACCCCACTTTCTATGCATTTTTAGACAACATTTTAAATACAAGTGACAATAGGATGTACTGAAAATAAATGGATTGTAATTTCACAAAGTTAATATACAACTTCAATATGCAGTTTAGGCAATTTAAAATAAACATTAATGTTGTAGCTGTATGGAATCCTTAAAAATATGTTTTCAATATAGTATGGCACCTTCAAACATTCTGCTGTAGGGTGTTCTGTTTATAATATAATGAGCTAGATTACGAGTGGAGTGTAAAATTGTGCTTAAACAAGCGTGATATTTTTTCATCGCTCAGTAATACCGGTGCACGCAAATGTACGCTGGTATTTCAAGTTCGCATTGCAAGGAAACTTTGCACTTACAAGAGCGCTCTTCCATAGGCTCCAATGGGAGCCTCGTTCTGATGCCGATAGATACGGCACAGAACCTAGTGCAGCGAATGGGGTAAGTCGGGAAGCGTTGGGCAGCAATGTTTAAATATATATGTATATCAATATATACATATTTATGTATGATACAAAAGAGTGTTTAGGGGGCGCCTTTGGTATCACAGTGTTACTAAAGTGTCAATAATAACCAATACTGATTAATATATTATAAGAATTTTGAATAGATCTAGATATGTCTATCCTTAATAACAGAATATACTATATGCTATATATCCAATGTTTTACAAAAAGCTATTCAGAGAGTAATATGTATGTAAGCGACTATGATAAATAGATGAATATTAAATGGCACAGGTATAGCTATGCTGGTATGGCTGATATAGTAATCATAAATGGTATAATCCACAGGATAAAATATAAATGAAATATACAATATGATATATATAGAGGATTAAGTTCACAATGTAAGTAAATAAATAAAAAGTCTCTGGTGGTCGCAGAGTATCGATGGAGACAGCAATCTGTGATGATCCAGGCCAGGATCCAGGAACAACAGTCTAAAAGAACAAGAAGAAACAGATGCGCCACATGGCCCAATATTGTTTGATCCAAAATAATCTTGTTTGTATGTAGCAATTACACTCATATGTGTTAAAGCACCTCAGTTGGTGCTGTATGAGCAGTCTGGGATCTATAACAGTCACCCAGAAGACCGACCTCCTGAGATTATTATAGGGTCTGTAGTAGAGAAACATAAAAGACACAAAGTGCCAATATGGCCTAGTACTGTTTAGCCAAAGGTATATATAAAATTACTTTATTAAAATATTGAAAACCACAAGCGACGCGTTTCTCAGCCAGTGGCTGTTTCATCAGGCTTAATCTGATGAAACAGCCACTGGCTGAGAAATGCGTCGCTTGTGGTTTTCAATATTTTAATAAAGTAATTTTATTACCTTTTTAAACACTTGCTGCCTCTATCTGGACTATCTTTGAACACTTTTTGGGCCTCCCGATTTGTTTGGAGGTCTGGACTTTCCTGATTGCCTTGGAACTAAGTCTGTTGGGTGACTGAATTGATCCCAGCCTGCTCTATTAGCATCAATGGAGATACTACAACAAATGTGAGTGCAAACCTTTACACCTGTCTGCATATACCTTTGGCTAAACAGTACTAGGCCATATTGGCACTTTGTGTCTTTTATATTTCTCTACTACAGACACTATACCAATCTCAGGAGGTCAGTCTTCTGGGTGACTGTTATAGATCCCAGACTGCTCATACAGCACCAACTGAGGTTAACACATGTCAGTGTAATTGCTACATACAAACAAGATTATTTTGGATCAAACAATATTGGGCCATGTGGCACATCTGTTTCTTCTTGTTCTTGATATTTATGTATGAGTTTATATGTGTATATACACATATTAACACATAAATATATATGTATATAAGCATATACATATATATTTACAGTTGTAACACAGTATCCATAGACTGCAATGTAAAAGCACTTTTCAGTGCTGTGGGTTTTTTTAACACCCCACATCCCCTTACTTTAAACTCGTATAACTGCTTTGTGTAGTTATTTAAAAAAATATATATATATTTTAATAAAGGAACCTTACACTTTATTTTGGGGGCAATTGTGGGACCATTTGATCTCTGGTTAATGAATTTGAGCGCAAAGTGCTACTGTGAGCTCGCGGTAGCATTAACCAGCCACTTGTAATGGCTGGTTATTTAACGTGCACCCGTAAATGAGCAAATGTGCCCATTTAAGAGCTCACGTTAAATTAGCACTCAATTGTTCATCAAAAAGGGCTCTAGCCCTTTTTGATGAACAATTTTCATATATAACAATGGAACCACATAGAAAATAATCTTGTTTTTAAACTCTTTTAGCCCTACATTGTGCCTACATTGTGTTATTTGGTTTACAAGATTATACAGAAAATAGACTTCTCTAATATTTGTCTCACGTAAAAATATTCAAAATAAATTAGATGTAAATATGTTTTTAATGTGTTTACTAACTAAATTAAGTTATATTTTTTTTCATTTTACTATAGCACAATAATTATTAGTTTGTTTTGGAGGTTTCTGTGGACACATATCTGCCCATTTAAGTTCATTTTAATTAAGTTATGTTATTATAATTTGTTCACTTGCATCAAAAATGAAGCTTAAAGGGATAGTCTATTTAAAATTAAACTTTCATGATTCAGATAGAGCATGCAATTTTAAGCAACTTTCTAATTTACTCCTATTATCAATTTTTCTTCGTTCTCCCTAAAACAATGCATTCAGCCATAACTGAAAAAATTCTAGATCTCATTAACCAGGAGTTTGACAGCATTTCCATGTTTACATTTTTAATTGAAACATTATTCAGCACCCGAGTCAATTACTTTATTACTTGAGGTATCTTAGCTCTTGTATTTTTTTTATTTCATAATGACATCATACTGAATTATATAATTTGTTGTTCTTAGACAAAGGTGAATTATGTTAGTAACAAACACTCTGCAAATGATCTAGAGATTTCCTTGAGTTTAAAGTATTTTAATACCACATCTTGATCTCCTACTTCTCAGTTTAATATGGAATGCTTGTATAAACTATACAGTCTTAATACAAACCAGAGCTTCAGTGCTCCAAAAAGAGTTGCAGAAGAAAAAAAAAAATCTCCAAACTAGAAGAAATAAGATGAATGTGGTACTTCATTATCAGTGTATATATATATATATTTATATATATTTGTTTGTCTGTATATATAGTACTCCCTAGACTTTCACTCAAGCATCAAAATTACTTACAACTCATAATATGAGCACAATAAAAAGAAATGGTATTGATTTAACTTGAGCAATATTAGTGCACAATAGAGATATTATTTTTGTTCTCCACTTGTTTAGTCATTTTTTTAATGAATGATGAAAGTTCAAATCATACTTTAAAAACATGCAACTGTAATATGATCAGCCAGTTGTTCAATGGAGTACTTAAAGGGATACTGAAGCCAATTTTTTTCTTTCATGATTCAGATAGAGTATACAATTTTAACCCATTCACTACCGGGATTTTCAGAGAAAAACGCCCAAAATACCGGAGAATTTTAAACATTTTTGTTATCACTCCATTTAAAGTAGACAACCCAATGTATTGACTTAGGCCCATTTTGGTATATTTTATACCACCATTTCACAGCCAAATGTGATCAAATAATTTTTGTAAATTTTTTTTTCACAAACTTTGGGTTTCTCGCTTTATTTACATAATGCTTGTGCAATCATGGCACAAATGGTTGTAAAAGTTTCTCTAAGATCCCCTTTGTTCACAAATAGCAGACATATATGGCTTTGCCATTGCTCTTTGGTATTTACAAGGTCGCTAATTGCAACTGTGCACCACACTTCTATTATTCCCAATAGTGAAGGGGTTAATTAGGTAGCTTAAAAGGTTAATTTTAGCTTTAGCTTTCCAACCCCTGATCCCTCCCAAACAGCTCTCTTCCCTCCCACAACCCCAACTGGTCACCCCATCAGTATGAAAATATTAGTCTTTTTTTTAAATAAAATATGTTGTATTTTATTTTGATGTTTTCCACAGTGTATGATCCACCCTTACCCCCCAACCTCCCTGATCCACCCCCCAAAACAGATCTCTAAACCTCCCCCCTCTAACTATTAGCCTCCATTTTTTGTTTTGTTTTAAAATATTTTTTTTCTTATATATTTTCTTATTTTCTGTAGCATAGTGTCCCCCCTTCCCGCGATCATTAGTTAGACCTCACACTCCCAAAACCCTTTCCTGTAGTGTAGCTGCCTTATACCTTTATTTTTTTTCCGCATCGTAGGGACCTCCAACTCTCTCCCTTCCCCCTCCACTGCTGGGCCACCCTCCCGCCCACATCTCCCGCCGGCACCAACAGAAGATCATTACAGATGGTGACACACACAGTGTCACCATCTATAACGATCATGCATCTGCCCTCATATGGAACCACCGATCATGCTGCAGTTCCATATGCGGCAGATGCCTGGAGCTTCAGGAATTCCAGCTTTCGGCTGTAACTTAACAGCCGAGGCTGCTGGAGCTTCCTGAAGCTAAGACCTCTATATACGTCTTGCGGTACGATAGTCAAAGTAAAGCAAGATATATATATATATATATATATATATAACGTAGCAGAGATGTGCACCCTCACCTTGAAAACATCCACCAGGGTGCTAGTAGATAATTGTAAATAGCATTAAAGAAAACTTGCACTCACTAGATTTTTAAACAGATTTTACTGACACAGTCACAGTAAAATCTGTTTAAAAATCCAGTGAGTGTAAGTTTTCTTTTATGATATATATATATATATACAACTTTTTTTTAAAGCTTTTATTTATATCAAACACGAAATACAGAAATGTAAAATAATAATTACCAAATAGTTAAAAAGTTTTTATGCCATAGCGGCATTCATAGTCAAATTATACAATACAGGAATTCCCACCACGCAGGGCGTACAGTTAAATACTACATCACAGATAAAAAAAAACTTCTCAGTTATTCCACATTTGGTTTAGCACAGTGGCGTATTTAGGATTTGTGCTACCCTAGGCACTCAGAATTCTGCTCAAGAGTTACAAATAAAAACTGACAGCAGTGCATCTACCATACATACAATATATTAGCCCACCTCACAGAAGCTGCAGATCATGAGAGACTTTTCTCTGATTGCAGCCACAGCCTCCCCACCATCACGCACTGCTCAAGCTTTAAACAGCAAGCCGACTCTAGTCTAGAATCATATGTAAGACAGGACCCACCCCTGAAGCGTGCAGCACTGCACTGGTTATGTTTGCAATCTCAAATTAACAATCAGAAAATAGCACATATCGATTATATTTTTTTGGCTGCTCATTCAGCTGCTCATCCATACTACCCCCTGCAGCTCCTGCCCCCCTTCAGTCCTCAGTGCAGTTGCATCGTCTACACTGTGCCACTGGCAATATGTCACCCCCTGATTGAGTTGTGGCAAGCTGATCCATATCTGCAGAGGCCCACCGGGCACTAATAAAGGGACTGACATACAAGTAAAGTGAGTGCTGCAGTGCCTCCCAGCAACCCCAGCTCATTGTTTTCCTCTACGGTTGATTAATTCGAGCCCCCTATGCTGCTGCTCTTCACAGAGCCTCCAGAAAGTGCCGCCCTCTCCAACGTGCCTTGTCGGCCTAGGCCATAATATGCCCCTGGTTAAGCAACACTAAATTTAAACTGAAAAAATAATTGTGACAAATCAAACCTTCTCAATGTCACAATAGAGGGGTGTGGGCATGAAGGAGTTAATGGCACACAGCTCTGGTTCCCTTAACCTTGCAACTCTACAAAAGGAACTTAAAAGGGACACCACATTAACTCCCAAATCCTATCCACACTGCTCTAACAATTTCTGCCACCACCAAAACTTCTAACTTAAAGGGGCATTTTGGGAACCCCCAAAAACTCACACAATTTAACAATTAGGTAACGTGCCTTTCAACAGAGTGTGAATTCAGATATTAGAGCCCAAAAGACAGAATGAGATTTTCTATGTTTAATAACAAAAATATCAATACAGCTTACACAGTACGAAATTATAAAGACATTAAAAATAACATACAATTACACAGTTACAATTCTTACAAATAATAGAAACACAATAACTTACTTATTACCAAATTCCTTTAGATACGTGGAGAACTGCTGTTCATGATGTTAGTGGCTTTGGTCCCAGGGCATTTCTACCCAAAAGTCTTTCTGTTACATACTTAAACTAAACTTTCTTTGTCTTGTCAAAGACACCGCCCTGGTTATAATTTACAACGAGTTCAGTGAATGCAAACACGTTTTAGCTCCAAGTTGGGGAGGAGCTTTTTGCATTCCTACACACAGTTACACAAAGAACACTTTACCTCAGACCTGTAACAGGCTAAGGAGGGGGAAGGAGGGGGGGTCTCAGCTTACAGCTTTTGAGAAAACAGATTTCACACAAAGGAAATGCAATTCCCATTAACCCTTTCCAGGCTGAGACCACAATACCACCTCTGCCGGTTAGCCAATCCAGGTCTCAACTACTCCACATAATTGTATCATGACAATAATATACATTTTTTATTTATAACTTCATATCCAATTCAATAGTTTATCTTATTTAGAACCCAAGAAAAGGAAAGAAAAACTAAAAACAAAAACAAAAAATAAATAAATAACAAAAAGATAAATAAAAAAAAATAAGATCATTAAATATGAAATTTCTCTCCTCTCAAATGCCGCCCAGCCCCCCCCCCCCGCTCCACTCTAATCTTTTATGGGAAAGAATTTAATTAATTACTAAATTCCTAATAACACAATTTCAAAAGTCCGAAAAGGATAGATCAAATAATCTATTTCCACTACAGGGAATATTTTAATAAATGATGCCCATTTTTTTTTTAAAAATAGAACTATATCATGTCCTGAGTTCATGTCTGTTTCAAGTTGTCAAGTTTTATTAAATATTTTTTAATTCCTAAGGTGTTAGAATCAGCTCTGTCTTTCCACTTTTTAAAAATTTAATTTCTAACTGCTAAAAGGACAGTTTTTAGGATTTTTTATGCTCAGGGGTTTTGACTTTCCCCTTCAAGAAGAATTATCTTCCTTAGTGAGAAATCAACAGAAGTTATCTTCAATTTATTTAAAATTCAGTATTCAACCCTTAACCACATTTGTCTGATCTTAGGGCATGCCCATATCATATGTACTAAGTCAGGTGCCAGGAGGGAACATTTAGGAAATAAATTCAATTTAGAGTTATGGCACTTTTGCCCTTTTTGTGGTGTATAGTATGTTTGATTTAAGAGTTTTATATGCTACTCTCTCCAGGTAACAGAAAGTGTTGTTTGTATTGGCACTAAAAGGGATCTGTTTATACGACCTGCATCTATATCACAGTCAAAGATTAGAATTTCCCATTTGTATGCTATACGTTCCTTGAGACCAACAAGTTATACCAAGGTAAAATTGTCAGAGCTCCATTTTTAGCCAGTATAATCCAACTATCAAGTTTTCCCCATGACCAAGACCATCCAAACTCAGAGACTAATCTAAAATAATAATGTCTTATTTGCAAATAGGCAAAGAAATCTTTATTGTCAAGATTAAATTCCTGTTTTAGAGATTCAAAATATTTATTATAATGGACATTTATATCTAAAAATTGTGCCATAAAGACCAAGACTAGATTTTGCCATTTGTGGAAAACTAGTGCTTGTGTCCCACCATGGAACTCTGGGTTGCCTAGAATTGTTTGGTTTTTGGGGATATTACGGTTAAATTTTAATAAAGTTCCCAGCTTTCTCCATGCCTGGATTATGAATTAATTGGTTTTAAATTGATTCACCTGTTTAGAGACAGATCCCGGAATGCAATGAATAAGAGCAGTTGGTAAAAATGGATAAATCATGTTTGCTTCTAAGATATTATTTGTAAAATAATCCATTTCAAGATCCAATCAATCACTACTCAACTCAGGAAAACGAAATTGTACATTTTCAAATCTGGTAGTGCTAGGCTACCAAATTGCCTAGGTAAACAGAGTTTATTAATTGAGATTCTATGTCTTTTATTCTGCCATATGAAATATCTAAGCACAGTGTTTAGTTGTTTGATATCCTTACTTTTCAGTAAAACGGGAACATTTTGTAGAACATATAAAGCTTTTGGGAGTAAAACCATTTTAAAAAATGCAATTCAGCCTGACAATGAAATTGGTAAATGTTGCCAATTCCTCATGTCTTCCCTAATCCTATCCAAGATGGGAGGAATATTAAGATTATACCAATTTTGTGGCTGAGAGGAGATATTTATTCTAAGATATTTAAATTAATTGGTTACTGTTCTAAATGGGGTATCCATTGGGAAGTCCTTACATTTTCTAATCCAAAGTAATTCAGATTTAGAGGTGTTAATCTTATATTCTTAAAATGTACCAAAGGATCCTACCACTGAGAGAAGTCTTAATATTAATCCTAGTATTGGATATATAAAGCTAAATATCATCTGCGTATAGCGCAATTTTTAACTATTTGGTGCCTACCCTTATCCCTTCTATTTGCTGTCTAATCATTATAGCTAGGGGTTCAATTGAGATGTCAAATAATAATGGGGAGAATGCACACCCCTGCCGTGTTCCTCTTTATAGAGTTAATAAGGAGGATTCCATGTTATTGACTATCAGCCTGGTATAAGAGTTATTATATAGATTTTCAACTAAATTTAAGAAGTTTTTTTTAAAAGCCAAAACGTGATAGTGATGTTAGCAGATGATCATAATGAATCGAGTCAAAGGCTTTTTCCGCATCTATCGCAATAATCGCTAGGTCAGGATAAGCTATCTCACTACTCTCCTCTTTGTTTTTAAAATAATCAATGGTTAAAAAAACCTCCCATATCTTGGCCACCGAGTTCTGTTTAAACAAAAATCCTGCCTGTTCTTTATGGATAATATCACCTAATACCGATTGTAGCCTTTTTGCTAAAATAGATGTGAATATTTTGTAGTCAGAATTAAGGAGCACAATAGGTCTATAGGATTCTTTTTTTTAGGGTCTTTACCTGGTTTGGTAATGCGTATAGGCCAGGGGACTTATCTGATTGTAAAAACTGAATAATCTGGGTAAGCTCTTCCTCTGTAATAGGAGAAATATTTTTTGTTAAAACCTCAGTATCAGGTATGTAATTTTTTTTTTTAATTCTTCTTTATTTATTTTATTTGAACCTTTGAATGTGTATAAGTCTTTGTAATAATTTGAGAATATCTCCAGCATTTCAAAGGGAGTACTAACTAGCTTATCTTCAACCTTTAGAGTTTCAATCAAAGAGGATATTTTAAAAATTTTGACTAAATTAGCTAGTAATTGTCCGGCCATGTTGCCATGCCTATAAAATTAAGCCTGCATTCTTAATTCTTTTTGAGTTGTTGTATATAACAATAAAGTATATCTTTCCTTTTTAACCCTAGTATATTTAGACCAGGTTATTGGAGTTGGTTGTTGTAAATTTCTGTTATATGCATTAATCAGGGAATTTAAGACTCCTTTCTCTCTAGCTCGACTTTGTTTCCTTATTTTCACTGTGTAAGCTGTAATGTCACCCCTAAGAACCACCTTTGCAGCTTCCCAATATATTGATGGTTTGTCAACAGAACCTTGTTTCAAGCAAATATATTCCCTTAGCCTATCATTCTGTTAGGGTACCTGTGAATAGCATTAAATAAACTACATATGCATTAAATACATTTTGATATTGATGTCAGCTAAGATCTCCCTTGACATGAGTTGTGTGGGCTATAACCAAAATAGACCAAACCCCCTTCTTCTTGGTTACACAGGAGAGAACAAAGGATTTAGACCTTTGTATAGATAAGACCGATGGGCCACTTCAAAGTAAATTTTAGCATTATGGAGCCCTCAGGTGTATATGCCCATATATGATTTTCCTGCCCAGGATGGGTAATAAAACATACAGATCATATTAAATATATATATATATATATATATATATATATATATATATATATATATATATATATAATACTATATTGAACAAATATCTGCTGTATTGAATGATTAGCTACATTAATACATTTAAAATATGCTCCAAAAATCTCAGAATAAAAGCTCTGTTTCTTTTATTGCAGGCATCGGATTAAACAGAGAATTCCCAATGTGAAGAGATATACATGCAATAAGTTACTACATGTATGGGAATTACTTTGTGATATGATACCAGAGATATACTCATGTTTGATCTCAAATTATACATTTTTAATTATATTAAATGGGATATATATATTGACAAGATAAGTTTATTAATACAAGAAATTATAGTATATTGAATAAAATTTTAAGGTGAAACTAGTATGACAGCCAAACAAGTTGACTGTTTAAAACATATGCCCAACCAAATAGCCTATGAGATCTTCAGATCCTAGAGCGAATCAAGGACAAGCACCGTGGGGCGTATTAAAAAAAAAAGGTTCACTAATGATTAGCATAGAAAGGGGTGGGGTGTATCACGTGATATAACCTCATGCAAGAGGAAGGAAAAGGGTCTTTACTGCTGAATTTTGACTGACCAACTGTTGCCTTGGAATCGAGTCTCTATAAAGCAAATCTGGGCCTAACATTCATACATACTGCAAAAATACCTCTCTTAATTTATGAAGTGAACTGGACTTATTTTAAAAAACCGAACTTCAATTTGGTGTATCTGGTAACGTATAAAAGGTTGTTTCATACTTTTATATTTTAATCAAAGGTATTTTGATTAAAATATAAAATTGAGAGCTTGAGATTGAGAGCTTGCATTGTGTGGCGGTTTAGGGCTCAGGTTTTGGAAGAGACCTTGACGTGGTACCTGGGCTTATCCCATTTGGCCAGATGCGGTAACTAACTCTTCCAGTTTTTCTTTTAATCTTAACTGAGAGCTTGTAAGTGAGTGCTGGATTTTCTCTGTGTTCTATATATATATTGGCTTGAGAAAGGGCAAAGCCCGAAACGTTGCCTATGTATTTTTGCTTGAAATAAATCACAAAGAAAGTTACTTGGAGTGCTGCAGATTTTTTTTTCTATTATATATATATATATATATATATATATATATATATGTTTGTATTTATGAATAAATATAACATATTCCGCTATGTAAAGAACACTCACTGTAGGGTGAAATATTAATATTTTCATGTTGGGTTAGCACACATGAGAATAATGGGAATGTGAGTTAAATGTTAGTTTTTTCCCACTTTTTTCCTCGATTGATTTCTATAGGGGAATAGGTTATTGTGCACAGGAAATTGTAAGTTTGGCTTTTTACGTGTGTCGGGTTAACACGCAAGTGAAAACAGTTTACTTTCAACTCATAATACCAGCGCAGCCTGATACAAGCAAAAAGCTTACTTCTAGCACAGTTAACGCTTGAGCGGGAGAGTTAAATAGCAATCCACTTGTAATCTGGCCTTAAATGAGCTAGTGGTTGTAACTGTGAGTGAATGGGCAACAGCAGGCAAGCAAATTTTATTATGGGACTCCACACACAGTGATTCAAGACAGCTCTTCCCCTTACGTTCAAAGATTAGCTTTGTTAGTGGTTGTGAGCTGGGACAGAGAACAAATGATCAGGAGCTAGTGCAGCTGCCAGTAACTAAGCAGTTAAGGGCAGACAGAGTGTGGGACCTTTCCATGGAGTGGGGGCCCTGTTCCTGTATGGGTGTCTGTTGCCTGGGTGGGGGACCCTGGAATGTGGGGTCTGCCCCTGGAGGTTTGAGACATTGTCCCTTGCGGTTTGGGGCCCCGTTCCTGGAGTTAGGGTTCCTATTTTGGGGGCAGAGCAGTAGGGTGAGGGAGGAGCATAGTAGCTGGGTGGGGAGGCAGTGGGGGCCCTTCTCTATTTTTTTTCCAGGGGCCCTGGCCCTTTAATGTGACCTATAAACTGTACAACTCAATTGAAAAAAAAAACCTGAAATCTTTTAGGGAAATAAAAATAAAAAAATAAAATAATATGGTTGCATAAGTGTGAACACCCTTAAACTTATTACAGCCCTCAGTCTTTTTGGGTATGATTTTTTCAGCATGGCACATCTTGACTTGGCAAGATTTGCCCACTCTTCTTTGCAAAAACACTCTAAATCTGTCAGAATGTGAGGGCATCTCCTGTCCACAGACCTCTTCAGATCACCCCACAGATTTTGAATTGGATTCAGGTCTGGGCTCTGGCTGGGCCATCCCAAAACTTTAATCTTCTTCTGGTGAAGCCATTCCTTTATTGATTTGGATGTATGCTTTGGGTCGTTGTCATGCTGAAAGATAAAGTTCCTCTTCATGTTCAGCTTTCTAGCAGAAGCCTGAAGGTTTTGTGCCAATATTGTCTGGTATTTGGAACTGTTCATTATTTCCTCTACCTTGACTAAGGCCCCAGTTCCAGCTGAAGAAAAACAGCCCCAAAGCATGATGCTGACACCACCATGCTTCACTGTGGATATGGTGTTCTTTTGGTGATATGCAGTGTTGTTTTTGCGCCAAACATATCTTTTGGAATTATGGCCAAAAAGTTCAACTTTGGTTTCATCAGACCAGAACACCTTTTGCAACATGTTTGTGGGAAACTTTATATGTGTTTTTGCAAAATTTAGCCGGGCTTGGATGTATTTTTTTGTAAGAAAAGGCTTCCGTCTTGCCACTCTACCCCATAGCGCAGACAAATGAAGAATACGGGCAATTGTTGTCACATGTACCACACAGCCAGTACTTGCCAGATATTCCTGAAGCTCATTTAATGTTGCTGTAGGCCTCTTGGCAGCCTCCCAGACCAGTTTTCTTCTTGTATTTTCATAAATTTTGGAGAGACATCCAGTTCTTGGAAATATCACTGTTGCACCATATTTTCTTCACTTGATGATGACTGTCTTCACTGTGTTCCATGGTATATCTAATGCCTTGGAAATTATTTTGTACCCTTCTCCTGACTGAGACCTTTTAGCAATGAGATCCCTCTGATGCTTTAGAAGCTCTCTGCGGACCATGGCCATGGAAAGACCTACTAGAACAGCTGAACTTTATTTGGGGTTAATCAGAGGCACTTTAAATGATGACAGGTGTGTACTGACTCCTATTTAACATGATTTTGAATGTGATTGCTTAATTCTGAACACAGCTACATCCCCAGTTATAAAAGGGTGTTTCACACTTATGCAACCACATTATTTGAGTTTTTTATTTTTATTTCCCTTTACCTAAAAGATTTCAGTTTGTTTTACAATTGAGTTGTACAGTTTATAGGTCACATTAAAGGTGGAAAAAGTTCTAAAATGATATATCTTTGTCTAATTTTTTTACATCACAGAAACCTGACATTTTAACGGGGGTGTGTAGACTTTTTATATCCACTTGTATATCGATTTCAGGTGAGATTGTAAAAAAACATGAATCAAAGTGCACTTTATTTTTAGTGATAAACAATATGAGAATGAGCGATCACATTGACTTTACATCCACTTTAAAGAACATGTTAAGAGTGATTTATATCCTCCAACTCCAAAGTGGCAGAGAGTGACAGTAATAATTAGCAGCCGGATGACAAATGTTTTTTACATAGTGGAATCTGCTATCATAATGAAAAACAAATATCTGTTTAATTTTCACTAAACAAATATTCAAATGAATGCATCAACTAAATTTAATGAAAAATTTAGACATGCTGATGAAATTTGTCAGTATTAATTTGTTTTCTTTAAATTACCTTTAGAGGTTAAAATATTTACCTCTAGAGTGCTGGAGAGCAGCACTAATCTTGACCCTTCTTCGTAGAGTCCTGTGCCACGCTAACAGGAGGATTACCACGGTGGATTCCAGGGCCAGCATTAAAGGAGAAGGTCCTTTTGTGCAGGCCCTGGGATCTTCCATGCTTAGACTCCTATTAGCGTGGCTCAGACTCTAAGAAGGGTCGGGATAAGCGCAACTTTCCAGTGCGCTAGAGGTAAGTATAATGCAACTGGTAGACTTTTTCAACTGTTGCAATGGAACATTTAATGAAAATGAATGTAAATGTTTCACAAATATTCAGTGTTGTTTAGTTTAAAACAATACGAATACTGAATAGTGCAGTAGACAAATATTCAGGGAAACTAATTTCCATGAATATTCATTCTGAAAGATTTGGACAAACCAAATTTTTTTCTGCTGTCTAGTAAAAAGCAAGCTTGCATTAGAGAACTTGCACGGCAAGGGCTCCATAGCAGCATTCGCTGCTTAGTACTTAGAGCCCATTAGGTTTATTTTATTCTATTGTTACTTTTTCTGCTTACTAAAACAAATCAAAAATAAAAATTGTATTATGAATGCAACGCTGTTAAGAAATGTATTTATTTTTAACTAGAATAGTCTGCTAAAGGTTTTTTGTACAATAAATGGATTATTCTTAGATTTAAACGATTTTTTTAAAATGTACTAAAGAAGATATGTGATTATTCCAATGATAAAATATATGTCATGACCTTCTAGAGTTCATTAAAATCCAGACCTAGTCTTCAATTTTAAGAATAGTTTGTGGAACTCAAGAAAATTGCTTTGCCATAATTGCAGCAGTCAAGCAGACCTCAACGTCAAAATCTAAACAGAAGGTTTTTGTTAAACATTATTCTAAGACTCAGGACTGCCAATCATTTCTCAAGCAATTGACATGGGGTGAAAAGGGTGCCATTGATAGCAGTTGTTTTATAAACTATACCATTGTCATCGTTGGCCCATAGACATAATATTTTATTATACTTTCAAGTTACATACGAATGATGGAAAAAAGCAAGAGACGTAATTTACTTAGAACCAAATAATACAAGCCACATACATAGATATTCATATGTATCCTCTTTAAAAATGCAGGTTATACTATAAATTTATAAATTTAGAATTTTATTTTTTTTAAATAGATTAACTTTAGCAGGAGAAAGAAAATTAGAAATCCTAAGCACTGTGTTGTCATGATGACATATCTGAGTAGTATGATAAAGAAGATGTATTATAAGAGTACAAAGCTCATACAAACATACTTTTATAGAGAAAGGTACAAATAGAACAGTATAAAAAACACTGATGCAAAGTTTCACAAAGGATAATGCTGAAAACCTTGAAACACAAAGCTAAAATCATAAACTGAATGAAATCATAAAATATAGTTGGTCAGACTTATTGTATATATATATATATATATATATATATATATATATATATATATATATATATATATATATATATATATATATATATATATATATTTAAATTTAAGCTATGGGTGCAAAACAGCTGATTGCTCTTTTTTACTTTGGGGGGTTCTGTGGGTTTAATTTTTGGGGGTAATTGTTTCCTTATTTTTGTTAAAAGAGCTGATTTCTTTAGGGCAAAGTCCTACAAAGGGCCCTTTTAAGGGCTATTGGCAGTTTAGTTTTAGTAGGGTTTTTTTTTTAGATTTTAATTTTTTTATCTTAATGGGCCGCAAAAGAGCCGTTTGTCTTTTTAAGAGCAATGCCCATACAAATGTCTCTTTAGAGGCATAGGTAGCTTAATTTTTTTTTTAGACTTTGTTTTTTTTTATTGTGGGGGGTTGTGTGGGAGGGGGGTTACTTTTAGTGGGTAATTGATATGTTATTTAGGGTAAAAAAGCTGATTTTGTTAGGGGAAAAACGCACAAAAAGCCCTTTTAAGGGCTACTTGTATTTTTAGTTTTAGATTAAGGTTTTTTTTATTTTGGGTGGGCTTTTTTGGGGGGTATTTTGTTAGGCGTAATGTTTTTTATATTTTTGATAATTATGTTTATTGTTTTGTGTAGTTTTAGGTGTTGTTATTTTTTTTGTAATCAGATTTTTTTGTGTAATTGTAATGTTTTTTATTTTATATAATTATATTTAACTTTGGGGGTGTTAGGTTAGGGGGCTTAGTGATAAGTTAAATTATTTGTGTTGTGGAGGGTTTCGGTTTAGGGGTTAACAGTATAATTATGTGTTGGTGTTGTAGGGTTTGGCAGTTTAGGGGTTAATATTGTAATTTATTTAGTTGGCATTGTGGGGGGTTGGCGGTTTAAAGATTAGGTTTTTGTCTTAATACTTTGTGCGGGCGGTTAGGTTTCTATTGTTCATACAGTGGGGGGTAGTTATTAACGTGTCAACTTTCCTGCCTTCGCCGGCCCAATACACCCGCCTAAGCTCGACTACCATCGCCGCCACAGACCTGAAAAAATTTGCCTAAGTTATCAATAAATCTGTCAAAAAGCCGCGCACCAAGTACGGGGCGATGAGCAGTGGACTGTGAGAGTTATCACTCATCCGATCTCGCTGCTCTTCTGCTTTTTTACAGCTTTATTGCTAGCCTGTCACTAAGCACCCACACTAACTACACTGTTCTACCCCCTATACCGGCGCCCCCGGAGCCTCCCGCAACTAAATAAAGTTAGTAACCCCTAAACCGCGCTCCTAGACCCCGCCGCGCTCCTATGCACACTGCCCGCTTATCTTAGTTTTTTTGACAGACTTGCCTTTTAGTCAATTAGTGCTGATAAATAACTCCATGGGAGTGAGCACAATGTTATCTATATAGCACACATGAACTAGCACTGTCTAGCTGTGAAAACTGTCACAATGCACTGATTAGCATAGGAGCCTACCTAGGTTTAGCTTTCAACAAAGAATACCAAAAGAACAAATCAAATTGGATAATAAAAGTAAATTGGAAAGTGGTTTACAATTGAAGGCCTCAATTTTGACTAGACTGTCCCTTTAACATTGTTATACATTTTGCAAATACTGTTACCTTTATGTAGTCTTGCAAAACTGCTGCCATATAATGTTCCTGACATGCATACTACCTATTTTGGTATTCTGTTTAACAAAGAAAACCACAAGGGTGAAGCAAATTTGGTAAATTGGAAACTTATTTGAAGTGTTCTAACTGCATCTGCACCATGAAATTGAAAAATTTGGTTTCATGTCCTTTTAAAGTGATGTATTTTCTTGATTCGTACAATTTAAAACCCTGTATAAGGTCTGTAATGCATAGAGCAACAGACAGAAGTACCGTATTTTTCGCTCCATAAGACGCACCTGACCATAAGACACATCTAGTTTTTAGAGGAGGAAAACAAGAAGAAAAAAAATTGGTTTCATGTCCTTTTAAAGTCATGTATTTTCTTGATTCGTAAAATTTAAAACCCTGTATAAGGTCTGTAATGCATAGAGCAACAGACAATGACAAAACAAAAATATTATAAAGCAATTATTAGATATTTGACATTTTGGTACCCAAACTAGAGATGGTATGAAGTTTATTGTTGCCTGTCATCATTTTTCTGTGAAAACTTGTGGCAGCTTTTTCATGGTCATTTTCTTTAACTATGATAGGAGTATGATTAAAAAAGCAAAGGAATTATAAATGTGGGCAAATACAAGGAAGCTTTGATTCATCATACTTGAGCTTCAGGAAACTTAGAGAAAGGCTAAACAATGTATATTTTAACATAATAATGACCCCAGAGTAAACAACAGCTTTTTGGTGCAGTAATCTGAAGATGCAACACTCTGAATATTGAACTAGACACAAAGGGGCCTAGTTATCATGCCGTCAACCTCAAATACGCTGGAATTCTGCAGCGTATTTGTGGCGAGGCTGATTTGCCTTAGTTATCAAAGGCTAGAGACCGGCAAAAGTAGAATTTTGTGACGTAAACTTTGATCCGCCGGACTCAGTCCGACACAGATCGATTCTTACGTCACTCCAGATGTTCCGCACACAAGTGCGGCACAATCTGACTACTTTTGCTAGTTATCAAAAAACTATCAGGTACGCTCGGCACTTTTACGGCCCAGCGTACCTGGTTTTCAAACCGCCACCCTGGAGGTGGCGGATCCCATAGGAATCAATGGGAGTCTGACCATAGCGAAAGTACAAGTTCTCTGCTGCCAGACATCCCATTGATTCCTATGGGAAACGTCTGCACCTAACACCCTAACATGTACCCCGAGTCTAAACACCCCTAATCTGTCCCCCTACACCGCCGCAACAAAATAAATGTATTACCCCCTAAACCCGCCGCTCCCGGAGCCCACCGCAAGCTACTCTATACATATTAACCCCTAACCCGCCGCTCCCGGAGCCCACTGCAAGCTACTCTATACATATTAACCCCTAAACCGCCGCTCCCGGAGCCCACCGCCACCTACATTATACCTAGTAACCCCTATCCTGCCCCCCTATACCGCCGCCCTCTATAATAACATTATTAACCCCTCTCCTGCTGATCCCGCACCTCGCCGCAAATAAATAAATAGTTTAACCCCTAAACCGCCGCTCCCTGAACCCTGTCGCAACCTATATTAAATGTATTAACCCCTATCCTGCCCCCCTACACCGTCGCCACCTATAATAAATTTATTAACCCCTATCCTGCCTCCCACTACACCGCCGCCACTGTAATAAATGTATTAACCCCTAAACCTAAGTCTAACACTAACCCTAAAACCCCCCTAACTTAAATATTAATTAAATAAATCTAAATAATATTTCTCTTATTAACTAAGTTAATCCTATTTAAAACTAAATACTTACCTTTAAAATAAACCCTAATATAGTTACAATATAAATAATAATTATATTGTAGCTATCTTAGGAATTATTTTTATTTTACAGGCAAATTTCAATTTATTTTAACTAGGTACAATAGCTATTAAATAGTTATTAACTATTTAATAGCTTACCTAGCTAAAATAAAGAGATATTTACCTGTAAACTAAAAACTAACCTAAGTTACAATTACACCTAACACTACACTATACTTTAATAAATTATTCCTATTTAAAACTAAATACTTACCTGTAAAATAAACCCTAATATAGCTACAATATAAATAATAATTATATTGTAGCTATCTTAGGATTTATATTTATTTTACAGGTAACTTTGTATTTATTTTAGCTAGTTAGAATAGTTATTAAATAGTTATTAACTATTTAATAACTACCTAGCTAAAAGAAATACAAAATCACCTGTAAAATAAATCCTAACCTAAGTTACAATTAAACCTAACACTACACTATCATTAAATAAATTAAATAAATTACCTACAAATAACTACAATTAAATACAATTACATAAACTAACTAAAGTACAAAAAATAAAAAAAAGCTAAGTTACAAAAAATAAAAAAAATAGGTTACAAACATTTTAAAAATATTACAACAATTTTAAGCTACTTACACCTAATCTAAGCCCCTAATAAAATAACAAACCCCCCCAAAATAAAAAAATGCCCTACCCTATTCTAAATTAAAAAAGTTCAAAGCTCTTTTACCTTACCAGCCCTTAAAAGGGCCATTTGTGGGGCATACCCCAAATAATTCAGCTCTTTTGCCTGTAAAAGAAAAATACAACCCCCCCAACATTAAAACCCACCACCCACATAGCCCTAATCTAACCCAAACCCCCCTTAAAATAACCTAACACTAATCCCCTGAAGATCATCCTACCTTTAGTCGTCTTCACTCAGCCGAGCCGCCGATGGAACTGAAGAGGAGACCCGGACCGGCAGAAGTGATCCTCCAAGCGGCGCTGAAGAAATCTTCCATCCGATGAAGTGATCCTCCAAGCGGTGCTGAAAAAGTCTTCCATCCGGGCGATGTCATCTTCAAAGAGGCGCTGAAGAAGTCTTCTATCCGGGCGATGTCATCTTCCAAGCCGGGTCTTGAATCTTCATCCCGCCAACGCGGAACATCCTTCTTTACCGACGGACTACCGACGAATGAAGGCTCCTTTAAGGGACATCATCCAAGATGGCGTCCCTTCAATTCCGATTGGCTGATAGGATTCTATCAGCCAATCGGAATTAAGGTAGGAAAAATCTGATTGGCTGATTGAATCAGCCAACCAGATTCAAGTTTAATCCGATTGGCTGATCCAATCAGCCAATCAGATTGAGCTTGCATTTTATTGGCTGATCGAAACAGCCAATAGAATGTGAGCTCAATCTGATTGGCTGATTGGATCAGCCAATCGGATTGAACTTGAATCTGATTGGCTGATTCAATCAGCCAATCAGATTTTTCCTACCTTAATTCCGATTGGCTGATAGAATCCTATCAGCCAATCGTAATTGAAGGGACGCCATCTTGGATGATGTCCCTTAAAGGAGCCTTCATTTGTCGGTAGTCCGTCGGTAAAGAAGGATGTTCCGCATCGGCGGGATCAAGATTCAAGACCCGGCTTGGAAGATGACATCGCCCGGATAGAAGACTTTTTCAGCGCCTCTTGGAAGATGACATCGCCCGAATGGAAGACTTTTTCAGCGCCGCTTGGAGGATCACTTCATTGGATGGAAGATTTCTTCAGCGCCGCTTGGAGGATCACTTCTGCCGGTCCGGGTCTCCTCTTCAGTTCCATCGGTGGCTCGGCTGAGTGAAGACGACTAAAGGTAGGATGATCTTCAGGGGATTAGTGTTAGGTTATTTTAAGGGGGGTTTGGGTTAGATTAGGGGTATGTGGGTGGTGGGTTTTAATGTTGGGGGGGTTGTATTTTTCTTTTACAGGCAAAAGAGCTGAATTCTTTGGGGCATGCTCCACAAATGGCCCTTTTAAGGGCTGGTAAGGTAAAAGAGCTTTGAACTTTTTAAATTTAGAATAGGGTAGGGCATTTTTTTATTTTGGGGGGTTTGTTATTTTATTAGGGGGCTTAGATTAGGTGTAAGTAGCTTAAAATTGTTGTAATATTTTTAAAATGTTTGTAACCTATTTTTTTTATTTTTTGTAACTTAGCTTTTTTTATTTTTTGTACTTTAGTTAGTTTATGTAATTGTATTTAATTGTAGTTATTTGTAGGTAATTTATTTAATTTATTTAATGATAGTGTAGTGTTAGGTTTAATTGTAACTTAGGTTAGGATTTATTTTACAGGTAATTTTGTATTTATTTTAGCTAGGTAGTTATTAAATAGTTAATAACTATTTAATAAGTATTCTAACTAGCTAAAATAAATACAAAGTTACCTGTAAAATAAAAATAAATCCTAAGATAGCTACAATATAATTATTATTTATATTGTAGCTATATTAGGGTTTATTTTAAAGGTAAGTATTTAGTTTTAAATAGGATTAATTTAGTTAATAAGAGAAATATTATTTAGATTTGTTTAATTAATATTTAAGTTAGGGGGGTGTTAGGGTTAGTGTTAGACTTAGGTTTAGGGGTTAATAAATTTATTACAGTGGCAGCGGTGTAGTGGGGGGCAGGATAGGGGTTAATACATTTATTATAGGTGGCGACGGTGTAGGATGGGGCAGGATAGGGGTTAATAGGTATAATGTAGGTGGCAGCGGTGTCCGGGAGCGGCGGTTTAGGGGTTAATACATTTATCAGAGTTGTGGCAGGGTCTAGGAGCGGCGGTTTATGGGTTAATACATTTATCAGAGTTGCGGCAGGGTCTAGGAGCGACAGTTTAGGGGTTAATAACTTTATTTAGTTGTGGGGGGCTCCGGGGGCGCCGGTATAGGGGATAGAACAGTGTAGTTAGTGTGAGTGCTTAGTGACAGGCTAGCAATAAAGCTGGGAAAAAGCCGAAGAGCAGCGAGATCGGATGAGTGATAACTCTCACAGTCCGCTGCTCATCGCCCTGCGTTTTTTTGACAGCTTTATTTGATAACTTAGGCGAAATTTTTCAGGTCCGCGGCGGCGATGTGAGGCGAGCTTAGGCGGGCGTATTGGGCCGGCGAAGGCAGGAAAGTTGACACGTTGATAACTACCCCCCTATATTGCACTGACCATAATGATTTAACATAATTGAATCAGCATGGGATCTCTTAGAAAGGTTAAAGAACAAAAGAAAAAAAAAGTCAAAAGAGGTACAAAAAATGAAGAAGAATTTACCTCAAGACTATGTGAATAAATACAAAATGGTGCATCAAACCAGTCTGTTTCAGTTTGGCATTCTAAGAAAAGGATATACAAAATACTGTATGCTATTTGTTAAATTTCAGTGTATAAATAATGTTTTTATAACATACAGTAGTATTGCCAAGTGCAGGTGTGGCACTGGACCCCCTCTAAGTATCATGGCTGCCCGTAATGGTGGTCATCCCTTCCTTTTCCCACCACCAATCTGCTCAGAACCACTACAGTTCTACCCGACCCAGCCTATAACATGCCTGACACCGCTTATGGTACACCAGGTGCCACCAACAAAATACTCATGAACCCACCAACACCATGTCAGACTCCACCCATGGCATGGCTGGTCCCATCCTCCTACTGTGGTCCCACGAACAGACCAACTGTGGGCCTCCTGGAAATGCATCCCAGAAGTAATTTCAAGAGTTGCTACTGATAACAGATAACTGTTGTTTGAATAAATGGTTTTATATCAGATTTTTTAGTGACCTAAGAATGTTATACATTTTTTTATAGACAAACAGGAATAAAGATAGAAAGACAGAGATACAGAACGATAGGTAGGGCTCCATTTATGAAGTCCCATTGTGTCAGGTGATCCTGAAACGGAAGTTAAGAAGCAGTGGTCATAAGACGCTGCTTCTTAACCTGTCCGCCACCATTAGGTGGTGGATTGAAATCATACCGATATGATTGGGAATGATTGACAGACCCTGCTTATGGCCAATGGGCTGTCAGTAAGTAGGGGGCGGCATTGCACAAGCATTTCGCTAGAAATGCTTGTGCAATGATAAATGCTGACGCCCAACATTTAATTAATTTACCCCATAGACCGAGAAACATAGTGTAGAAGAGATATGAATCACAGTAAATAGGACAAGCATGATGTTAGTGTTCACTAAGTTACCATCAACCACTGTGAGGAATGTTGATGTAGATAAAGTTGCTGATTCTGCAGAGGCAGTAAGTAAACGCTGAACTTCTATTCTGTATTGCTTTTTTTGTGCTTCTCTTTTTTTTTATTTGCATTAGATTTTTCTGTTTACACAACAACCCCTGATGCTTTGCTTTAAAGGCAAAGGGCCATATGTATTAAAAGTTGAGCAGAATGCTTTTCAACTTGAGAAGCTGTCCGCCCGCCTTCGCAGCACATGGGCAGTGGATCTGTTCGTCCAACCAGACACACCAAGTAAACAGTAACTCTTGATGGGATGCTATGCATTAAAGTTTATGGCGTGTTACATATAGCATCCGATTGGTTGTACTGCCCACCATCAACAAAATAAAATATTGAGCTCATAAATGAGCCATTCAAAAGACAAAACATGGCAAAAAGGGGTTTTAAAAAAGTTTCTTCAACTAATGTTTTAAAACAATAGCTTGCAGTAGTTGGTTTTTACATCAGTTTTTCTATAGCTATGATGAAAATATTTATGTTTACTGGACCTTTAAATCACAGCCATTTAAATGGTTATGTTTAAACAACATATATAGAATGTAAAGTCTACAGTGACACCCTGATTACACTCCATATATTGTATTTTTTTCTATTACTGTATATAGGGATAAAACATTCTATATAAAATTGACTAACACTGTAGGAGATTAAGCTGAAGAAGGTGTTCTTTTATTTTTTTATTTGAAGTTTTCTATGAGGTCTGAGTGGAATGCAAAACAGCATTCTTGTTCTATTGTCTGAAAATATCAACTTCCTATCTTGACATTAAAAAAACAAAAACAAAACTGAGTAGTTATTAGTATTTTAAACATTTAAAAATAATATTGTTAAAACTAAAAGACAATATTTTGTTTCCAGAATTTTTAAGTTAATACAGGGAGTGCAGAATTATTAGGCAAATGAGTATTTTGACCACATCATCCTCTTTATGCATGTTGTCTTACTCCAAGCTGTATAGGCCCGAAAGCCTACTACTAATTAAGCATATTAGGTGATGTGCATCTCTGTAATGAGAAGGGGTGTGGTCTAATGACATCAACACCCTATATCAGGTGTGCATATTAGGCAACTTCCTTTCCTTTGGCAAAATGGGTCAAAAGAAGGACTTGACAGGCTCAGAAAAGTCAAAAATAGTGAGATATCTTGCAGAGGGATGCAGCACTCTTAAAATTGCAAAGCTTCTGAAGTGTGATCATCGAACAATCAAGCGTTTCATTCAAAATAGTCAACAGGGTCGCAAGAAGCGTGTGGAAAAACCAAGGCGCAAAATAACTGCCCATGAACTGAGAAAAGTCAAACGTGCAGCTGCCAAGATGCCACTTGCCACCAGTTTGGCCATATTTCAGAGCTGCAACATCACTGGAGTGCCCAAAAGCACAAGGTGTGCAATACTCAGAGACATGGCCAAGGTAAGAAAGGCTGAAAGACGACCACCACTGAACAAGACACACAAGCTGAAACGTCAAGACTGGGCCAAGAAATATCTCAAGATTGATTTTTCTAAGGTTTAATGGACTGATGAAATGAGAGTGAGTCTTGATGGGCCAGATGGATGGGCCCGTGGCTGGATTGGTAAAGGGCAGAGAGCTCCAGTCCGACTCAGACGCCAGCAAGGTGGAGGTGGAGTACTGGTTTGGGCTGGTATCATCAAAGATGAGCTTGTGGGGCCTTTTCGGGTTGAGGATAGAGTCAAGCTCAACTCCCAGTCCTACTGCCAGTTTCTGGAAGACACCTTCTTCAAGCAGTGGTACAGGAAGAAGTCTGCATCCTTCAAGAAAAACATGATTTTCATGCAGGACAATGCTCCATCACACGCGTCCAAGTACTCCACAGCGTGGCTGGCAAGAAAGGGTATAAAAGAAGAAAATCTAATGACATGGCCTCCTTGTTCACCTGATCTGAACCCCATTGAGAACCTGTGGTCCATCATCAAATGTGAGATTTACAAGGAGGGAAAACAGTACACCTCTCTGAACAGTGTCTGGGAGGCTGTGGTTGCTGCTGCACACAATGTTGATGGTGAACAGATCAAAACACTGACAGAATCCATGGATGGCAGGCTTTTGAGTGTCCTTGCAAAGAAAGGTGGCTATATTGGTCACTGATTTGTTTTTGTTTTGTTTTTGAATGTCAGAAATGTATATTTGTGAATGTTGAGATGTTATATTGGTTTTACTGGTAAAAATAAATAATTGAAATGGGTATATATTTGTTTTTTGTTAAGTTGCCTAATAATTATGCACAGTAATAGTCACCTGCACACACAGATATCCCCCTAAAATAGCTATAACTAAAAACAAACTAAAAACTACTTCCAAAACTATTCAGCTTTGATATTAATGAGTTTTTTGGGTTCATTGAGAACATGATTGTTGTTCAATAATAAAATTAATCCTCAAAAATACAACTTGCCTAATAATTCTGCACTCCCTGTATTTTTAATTAAAGGGACATGAAACATCACATTGTTATTTCATGATTTAGAGAGAGCATACAATTTTCCAATTTACGTCATTCTCTTGGTATCCTTGTTGAGGTAGCAGCAATACTCTACTGGGAGCTAGATGACCACATCAAGTGAGTCAAACACAAAAGGCATATATATGCAGCCATCAATCAGCAGCAAGGGAACAAAGTAAAATAGATAACAGAAGTACCGTATTTTTCGCTCCATAAGACGCATCTGACCATAAGACGCACCTAGTTTTTAGAGGAGGAAAACAAGAAAAAAAATATTCTGAAGCAAATGGTGTAGTAAACTATTTAATAAACTATAACAGAATAATAGAACAGTCAACAGTGGAATAAAGAACCATTATCAGTGTCATTAGCAAATGAAGAGAGACTTTAAGGTTTCGAGTACCGGTACTCTCCTAGTCTGTGTACCCCAAGAACTCTGAATTGCTAGAGTCAGAATTTAAGAAGCTGAGATCACAAACATCACTTTCTTCATCTTCAGCTAAGAAATCATCTTCGGTTCCATCCAAAGCATTGCTAATGCCACATTTTTGAATGACTGTGCAACGATTTCCTCCTTCACTGAGTGCCATGATGTTTTCACCCATTCACAAACTTGAGTGATAGAGGGCCTCTTCATTCGTCCAGTAGGTGTCATATCATGATTACCAGCAGCCATCCATTTGTTTCACTCTTCTCGCATAAAGACCTTAAATGGTTTGTTGATAGAAACGTCGAGAGGTTGCAACTGGCTGGTAAGACCTCAAGGAATTACAGCTAGATGAGTCCTTACTTTAAAGCACTTTTTTGTAGTTTCGCTAATATGTGCTCTAAACTGGTCAAGCAATAATAAGGCAGGTTTTTTCAGAAGCCCTCCAGGACGTTTGGACCACACTTTTTCAAGCCATTCTCTCATTCCATTTTCGTCCATCCATGTACAACAACTCCTCTTAGAATCACTTCTTTTGGAAATGTTTTCCATTTGAAAATTAACATGGGTGGCAATTTGGTGCAGTCTGCACAGCAAGACAACACAACCGTGTAATAGGTTTTCTCATGTCCGGAGGTTTTCACTGTGATAGTTTTGGCACCTTTCAGATCAACAGTCCTATTAGATGGCACATCAAAGGTTAGCGGGACTTCATCCATATTTCCAATCTGGCCAATTTCAAACCCATTTTTCTTCCTAGCATCAATTACAAATTTATGAAAAGACAATCTTATTTTCATATTCTTTTGGCATTTTTTGCGCAATTCTAGTTTTGGTGCGCATAGCAAGGCCACATCGCCTCATAAACCTGTAGCACCACGATGGTGATCCAGTAAAATCATGAATGACTTTTCTCTACAGCAATGCATTTGGTTTCATATATTATCATTTTTGTAGAGACTGATAAGCCATTATTCCGGTGATGTGTGATCCATTCTTTCATGGTCACGTCTAACTGTGGCAACTTTGCAGAATGCCCACAAAAGGTGGGCTTACTTTTATTCACTTTTTGCAGCTGATCCTCCTGTTTCCTCCACTCTCTTATCATTACTTTCAGTTGGACGTGGCCCAAAATGTCTCTCTGCTGCTCTGTTTCCATGCTCCTTTGCATAGTTTACTACCTCTAGTTTAAAAGGAATCTAATTTGCTATTCTTTTCTACTTTATCATCTTTGTACCGGTATGTACAGGGGAGGTTTTCTGCAAGAAAATACAGTGATGAAGAAACTGTCAGTAATGTACCAGTATCTCCAATGTTTACCACTGAACGCTGCCCATTTGCATTATCTCTGAGCATGGTCTTACCATAATTCAGAAAACACACTCTGGTGGCACAAATCAAATAGAATTGCATCCATATTAAAGAAATATTACGGTAAATAGAATTGCATCCATATTAAAGTATGGTAAGAATTTACAACTCTGCATCCTTCCCTCCTCCATGCCGCTCAATCTCAGTATGCTTCCCTGCTTTTCACCCCTGCACTTGGCGATATGGCTCCAGGGCACACACATTCGCTCCATAAGACCTGTACACTCTGTGATTGTATACTGTGAATAGCAGTGTTTTATGGAGGCTTTTAAAGTTTGAAATGAAATAAAGCATCTTGGATTTGCGGTATACGGTACATAGATTTTGACTTCTGGACTTTCTGGGATATAGTGCGCTACACTACTTGTTACATTCGCTCAGGGCTGGTGCTAGGATTTTTGGCCACACAGGCAAGGATACATTTTGCCGCCCCCAACCCCCCCATGATAACCGGTACATACCATCCCCATTGCTAGTTAAAGGGATATGAAACCCAATTTTTTTATTTCATGATTCAGACAGAGCATGCAATTTTAAGCAAATTTCTCATTTACTCCTATTATCAATTTTGTTTCTTCTCTGGCTATCTGTATTAGAAAAGTAGGACTGTAAGGTTAGGAGCCGTCTCATTTTTTGGTTCAGCACCTGAGTAGCTCTTGCTACCGTAATTGGTGGCTAAAATCAAACATACCGGTATAGTATATCAGTAAATAAATAGGTAAATAAAGGACTGTAATGTTTAACTACCGATATATAACATGTCATTAGGTGTCCTAGGGGGAACAATTTCTATTTCCTGATGCCTGATGTGCCATGGGGAGGGGGCTAACCCTAAACCCCTAACCCTAATAACCCTAACTCTAATAACCCTAAACCTAATAACCCTAACCCTAAACCCCAAACCCTAATAACCCTCACCCCTACCCTAAACCCCTAACCCTAAACCCCTAACCCTAATAACCCTAACGCTAAACCTAACCCTAACCCTAATAACCCTAAACCCCTAACCCTAACCCCAAACCCTAACCTTAATATCCCTAAACCTCTAACCCTAATATCCCTAACCCTAAACCCTAACCCCTAAACCTAACCCTAAACCTTAACCCTAATAACCCTAAACCCTAACTACTGATGTCGCGAATAGTTCGCCGGTAAATAGTTCCCAGCGAACATAGCATGTTCGCGTTCGCCGCTGCGGGCGAACATATGCGATATTCGATCCGCCCCTATTTGTCATCATTGAGTAATACTTTGACCCTGTACCTCACAGTCAGCAGGCACATTCCAGCCAATCAGCAGCAGACCCTCCCTCCCAGACCCTCCTACATCCTGGACAGCATCCATTTTAGATTCATTCGGAAGCTGCATTCTTAGGGAGAGGAGGGACAGAGTAGCTGCTGCTGATTAATAGGGAAATTGATAGCTAGGCTAGTGTATTCAGTGTCCACTACACCCCAAAAAGCCCTTTTTTTTTCCTGTGTAATCTAATTGCAGTTGCCTGCCTCCCAGCGTGTGTGTCAGACTCACAGCGTATACTGTGCCCACTTGCCCAGTGCCACCACTCATATCTGGTGTAACAGTAGTGTAGATTTAAAAAAAAAAAAAAAAACACTTGTTTGACTGTGTTAAATAATAGCAGTCAGTTTCCTTCACATGTGTGTGTTTCAGTGCCTGCCTGCCAGGGCACAGTGTCACCCCAGTGCAACTCATATCTGGTGTAACAGTAGTTTAAATATAAAAAAACAACACTTTTTTGACTGTGTTACATAATAGCAGTCAGTTTCCTTCACACGTGTGCGTTTCAGTGCCTGCCTGCCAGGGCACAGTGTCACCCCAGTGCAACTCATATCTGGTGTAACAGTAGTGTAGATTTAAAAAAAACAACACTTTTTTGACTGTGTTAAATAATAGCAGTCAGTTTTCTTCACACGTGTGCATTTCAGTGCCTGCCTGCCAGGGCACAGTGTCACCCCAGTGCAACTCATATCTGGTGTAACAGTAGTGTAGATTTAAAAAAAAAACAAACACTTTTTTTGACTGTGTTAAATAATAGCAGTCAGTTTCCTTCACACATGTGCGTTTCAGTGCCTGCCTGCCTGCCAGGGCACAGTGTCACCCCAGTGCAACTCATATCTGGTGTAACAGTAGTGTACATTTAAAAAAAAAATACAATTTTGACTGTAATAGATTGAATAGCAGTTAGTTGTCTGCAAGCGTGTGTGTCAGGCCTACAGCGTCTACTCTGCCGACTTCTGCCAGTGCACAGTGCCACTCATATCTGTTGTCACAGTAGCTTGCACGCATAGTACCACTATCGATAAAAAAATGACAGGCAGAGGCAGGCAACCCCGCAGGGGCCGTCGTGTTCGTGGTGCTGTGATTCTCTTTGGCCCTAGAATAATGCCCAGTGTTCAGAGGCCACGTACCCCGAACTCAAACATTTCTGAGGCCATAGTTGACTGGATAACACAGGACACCCAATCTTCTACAGCTTCCGCTCAGAACCTTGACGCACCATCCTCCTCCAGCTTAGCTTCGGGCACCTCTCAAGTTACCACTCGCCCGCCTGCCGCCACCACCAACACTAGCACCACAGCTGCTTCACTTGATCTGTCAGAGGAGTTATTTACACATCAGTTGGAAGAAATGAGTGATAGTAATGCGCAACCATTATTGCCAGAGGATGTAGATAACAGGGATATGTCTCAGTCAGGCAGCATTACACACATGGAAGTAACAGGGATTAAACTGATAAGAATAGAACTACTTAACACACCACTCCTATCTGGTGGCACATTAGATTGCACACGCAGTGCCCCAAATTTGAAGTAGGAGGACCGACCAAGCATCTTTTTCCATCTCCCGGTTCCTAAAATCGATGCCATATACACGTCCCCTAATAGGGGACGTAACAGGGATTAAACTGATAGGAATAGTACTACTTAACACACCTTATAATAATGCAGAGAGAGGCAACGCAGAGAGAGGAGTCTGAAGAAGAGGAGTCAGAGGAGGAAGGTGGCTTTGAGGAGGTGAAAGACCAAACACAGCAGGCGTCCCAGGGGGCTTGTTGTCACCTTTCGGGGACCCTTGGTGTTGTACGTGGCTGGGTGGAGGAAGAGACCGTAAAATGACATCAGTGAGGATAAGGAACGGGACATGGCTAGCTTGGTATCAAACCTTGTGCAAATGGGGAGTTTGCGGTTGTGCAAATGGACTGTTTGCGGTTGTTTGCGGTGCGTTAAAGGGACAGTCTAGGCCAAAATAAACTTTCATGATTCAGATAGAGCATGTAATTTTAAACAATTTTCCAATTTACTTTTATCACCAATTTTGCTTTGTTCTCTTGGTATTCTTAGTTGAAAGCTTAACTTAGGAGGTTCATATGCTAATGTCTTAGATCTTGAAGCCCACCTCTTTCAGATTGCATTTTAAAAGTTCACCACTAGAGGGTGTTAGTTCACATATTTCATATAGATAACACTGTGCTCGTGCACGAGAAGTTATCTGGGAGCAGGCACTGATTGGCTAGACTGCAAGTCTGTCAAAAGAATCTGAAAAAGGGGCAGTTTGCAGAGGCTTAGATACAAGATAATCACAGAGGTTAAAAGTATATTATTATAAATGTGTTAGTTATGCAAAACTGGGAAATGGGTAATAAAGGGATTATCTATCTTTTAAAACAATAAAAATTCTGGTGTAGACTGTCCCTTTAAACAGGGAGTTTGGTCTGTCACTGTGAAGCGGGCGTAACCCTTACACTACCTGATCGATACAACATCATACCTGATGTTTTAAGGCACGTTATTCCAAACAATTTAGGAATGTTAGGTGATTTATGCCCTTTATGGATTAAAACATCAGACTCTGCATCAACTATGTAATTTTCCATGGGAGTTTTGCCATGGATCCCCCTCCAGCATGCCACAGTCCAGGTGTTAGTCCCCTTGAAACAACTTTTCCATCACTATTGTGGCCAGAAAGAGTCCCTGTGGGTTTTAAAGTTCGCCTGCCTATTGAAGTCTATGGCGGTTCGCCCGGTTCGCCAGTTCGCGAACAGTTGGGGAAGTCCGCGTTCGCAGTTCGCGAACCCAAATTTTTAAGTTCGCAACATCACTAACCCTGACCCTAAACCCCAAACCCTAATCCTAATAACCCTAACACTAATAACCCTAACCCTAAACCCTAACCCTAATAACCCTAACCCTAACACCAAACCCTAATAACCCTAACCCCTAACCTTAATAACCCTAAACCCTAACCCCAAACCCTAATAACCCTAACCCCTAACCCTAATAACCCTAACCATAATAGCCCTAACCCTAAACCCCTAAGACTAAACCCCAAACCCTAACCCTAATAACCCTAACCCTAAACCTAACCCCTAACCTTAACCCTAACTCTAAACCTAACCCTAAACCCTAACCCAAATTCTTACCAGTATATACCGGTATATACCGTAAACAAAATTCACCTGCTCCTCCAGCCCACAAACAGTCAAATTAGTGCAGCCTATGGCTCACCTGTTAACAGTGTTCTTCACCGGGATAAGTTCAGTAGCACTAGCTGCAGCGGGCCTTCACACACCAGCTTCACTCAGATCAACCCCCAGTCTCGGCTGAAAAGCTCTGCCCTGCTCCCACAGACACTGTGTGTGGGTTGTACAGCGCTTCCTCATTCACTCAGACAGTGACAGATACCGGTAACCTGCGCCCCGCGCACAGGAAGTGGAACTCAATTAGGGGATGTGACACCATCTGTACTGATCCGGACACATTATTGAAGCAGTTACCGGTACTTTAGTGCTGTACTTGAACATTTTTCTTTTTCCATTATGACACCATCGCCACTGTTAACCCTGCTGCTCTAACAAAATTGGTAAATAGCCTAAACATGCAAGAGCAGGGTCTGCATTCGCTCCATAAGATGCACAGACATTTCCCCTTACTTTTGAAGGGGGGGGGAAGTGTGTCATATGGAGCGAAAAATACGGTAATTAGAAAGTTGTTTAAAACTGTATCTGAATAATGAAAATGTAATTTTGATTTTACTATCCATTTAAAGGGACAGTCAACTCCAAAATGTTTATTGTTTAAAAGATAGATAATCCCGTTATTACCTATTCCCCAGTATTGCATAACCAACATGGTTATATTAATATACATTTAACCTCTGTGATTACCTTGTATCTAAGCCTCTTTTCACAGTCCCCTGATCACATGACTTTTATTTATTATCTACTGACTTGCATTTTAGCCAATTAGTGCAATGTCATCCACAACCCACGGAGTGTGAGCATGATGCTATCTATATGGCTCACATGAATTAGCGGTCTCCTGTTGTGAAAAACAAATAAAAAAGCATGTGATAAGAGGCTGTCTGTAGTGGCTTAGAAATAGGCAGACATTTAGAGGTTTAAATGTTATAAATTATATTAATATAACAATGCTGGTTGTGCAAAGCTGGGGAATGGGTAGTAAAGGCGTTATCTATCTTTTTAAACAATTACAATTTTGGAGCTGACGGTCCCTTTAATTTTAAAAAATCATCTATTTTAAAAAATAGAAAAAAATGTCCTTTTTTAAGATGAAGCAAAGACGAGAAATGTGTGCAACGTTCCTGTATACATTTGTGTAATCTCATAAAATTGATTAATTTTATCCTTCATATTTACATATGTTAGCAGTCAATGTTGAAACAAATAATGGTTTGTTTATAATACCCAATTAAGACAAAGTAATTTATTACAATTGTTACTTCATCAGCATTAAACTGAAATTTCATTAATTGCATTTAGACAAATTCACAATTTCAGTTGCATAATATCTCTACATGCATTACTTTATAAGTGTTGAAATCCATGCTGTGATTATAACATGCAATATAAAGGCAACAATTATGGTGTTCTCTATAAGCACAATAATGATTTTTGTACTAGGACAGATAATAATAATCCAGCAATTGATTTGTTGAAATGCTCACTCTTTATAACGTACTTAACATTTGCATTTTTATTGTTTTAAATTATACATGAGTATAATTATAATTCTTATAAACTGATGGAGATGAATAAAACATAATGACCTTGATTACAAGTGGAACACTATTAAAAACGCAGTGTGCGCAATCAATATTGCTGGTCCGAGCTAGGATTAGCAAGCAATTCAAGTCCATGGTAAAATTGAATAACCAGAGAATGTTTAGCTCTGCTGACATCCCTTCATTGCGCCCTATACTTTCAATGGATATTGTGGTCGCTCATATTACAAGGTGAAAGTTAAATGTTGAGCTCATGCCACTATCACACTCATGACCAGCCCTTTTGTTCTATATAGTGAGATTATTTTCACATAAAAATAAAATAATATACAGTTTTATAGTTACAAACATTTAAATTAACCATTTTGTAAGTGTATTTTTAAGTGTTGTGCTCTTTTGTCGAGCAAGATATAATGTATTGGGAATCACTTACAACTACAGATGTTAATGGAATGAACACCTACTAACCAACTGCTGGAAAAGATAGGTGATACGATTCTTAAAAAATTCTGAACATAATCTCGTCTTTACAACTAGACACCCTCAGAAACCTCACTAGAGTCTATGGGATAGATTTATCAAATTGCGGGCGGACATGATTCGCTGTATCGAATCATCTCCGCCCAAAGTCGATAAATGCCGACAGCATACGCTGTCAGTATTTATCATTGCACAAGCATTTATCATTGTACAAGCATCTTGTGAAATGCTTGTGCAATGCCGCCCCCTGCACATTCGCAGCCAATCAGCCACTAGCGGGGGTTTCAATCAACCCGATCGACCGTTGCTTCTTAACTTAAGTTTCTTGCGAGTCGGAAACTTCGGAAGTAGATTGCAGCATCCGCTGCTTGATAAATCTACCCCTATGAATTGAACTCATTGACCAGAGGCATATTACCGCCTAGGCACACAAGGCACTTATCTAGGGCCGCAGATTGGGAAGGGCGACATTTTATTGAGCCTCAGTAGAAGCGCTGCTGAAAAGTGCTGTGCTGTTACGGAGGAATAGCTCATTACAGACACAGCTAATAGCCACAACGATTGCAGCACCCCAGACAACACTGCCCAGTACATCTCCCAAGCTCAGCTACTAATATACAGAACTGTCCCATCCGCAGCTCACAGATAAATATTCTGTCCTGCTCCGCTATGAGTGTATGATGTGTACAGTCACTGCATATGCAATACTTCCCACTGGTGTAGAAATGCGCAAAGCAATGACTGCAAGATTGTAATTTCCTGATATCTGAATTCCACCTGACTATGCAGGATCAGCAGGACCTTGGATTCTCCAACGAGGGCCCTGGCCCCCACCTGACTATGCAGGCTCAGCAGGACCTTGGATTCACCAACAAGGACCCTTGCCCTTCATGTACTGGAGTTTCTGGCTTCTCCTGGCTCACTGCTATTTACTACCAAAGAGGCATTGCTGGGCCCTAACCTCAGGCTGGTATTGATTAAGTAAGTGCCTGTTGCAATTTTCCTTCGTTTCTCGGCCAGAGCGGCCCATTGGCTCGCTGCTCTTCAGTACCAAAGAGGCATTTCCGGGCTGCCCTAACCTCAGGCTGTTGTGCGGTGCTGGCTATAGTATAGAGCGCTATTTAGAAAAGACAACAATGTCTTGTACTCACTATTACGATGTGTCACATTGCAATAAAGAGCACTAGACGTCCACACAACAGCCTGAAGTTAGGGCAGCCTAGAAATACCTCTTTCAGCTATTTGGTACTGAAGAGCATCGAGCCAAGAGGCCACGCCAGCCGAGGAACGAAGGAAAAGCTGGAAAACTCCAGTATCCTAATGGTGTGACCCTGTCATACAGGAACCACAACAGCGGTAGTCAAGAGCAGTGAGCCAGGAGGCCGCGCAGTGCCTAGGAACAAAGGAGAAGCCGGTAAGACAGGATTGTGTGGGACACTTGCCCCTATTCAATAATGTGGATCCCTATGGTGAAGTCTGTCATAAATAGCAGATTTTTGAGTGCCTAGGGCAGCATAAAACATAAATACACCACTGTCATTGACTTACCCCTGACTTACATTTTATGAATAGATTTATTTATATTTATTTATTTTGAAACCATTCCTTAAAAAAACACAGTAGTCAGATAACAATGTAAAATATTTAAAGAACGACTCAATTCACAATTGTGCTTTATATGTGTATTCAATATTTTTGAGCTAACCTTCGGCTAGATTATGAGTTTTGCGGAAAGAGCTGCTCGGTAATAACTTGCAAGTTATTGTCACTGCTCACTTACCTACAGCTCTGGTATTACAGGTTTCCAAAAACCCGGCGTTAGCAGACAATATTGCAGCGTAAAGCAAAACTGAGCTCCATACCGCACTCCAATACCAGTGCTGCGGTGAGCTGCTGTGAGCTGGTTTTACGTGCTCGTGCATAATTTCCCCATAGACATAAATGGGGAGAGCCGGCTGAAAAAAAGCCTAACATCTGCAATAAAGGAGCGTAAAGCTCCGTAACGCAGCCCCATTGATTCCTATGGGGAAACTAAATTTATATTTACACCTAACACCCTAACATGAACCCCGAGTCGAAACACCCCTAATCTGCTGCCCCTGACATCGCCGACACCTACATTACACTTATTAACCTCTAATCTGCCACCCCTGCCATCCCTAACACCTACATTACACTTATTAACCCCTAATCTGCCGCCCCCGACACCGCCGACACCTACTTACACTTATTAATCCCTAATCTGCCGCCCCTAACATCGCCCCCACCTACCTACATTTATTAACCCCTAATCCCCCCCCCTAATGTCGCCGCTACTATACTAAAGTTATTAACTCCTAACCCTAAGTCTAACCCTAACCCTAACACTCACTAACTTTAATATAATTAAAATAAATGTAAATAAAAATTACTATCATTAACTAAATAATTCCTATTTAAAACTAAATACTTACCTGTAAAATAAACCCTAAGCTAGCTACAATATAAATAATAGTTACATTGTAGCTATCTTAGGTTTTATTTTTATTTCACAGGTAAGTTTGTATTTATTTTAACTAGGTAGACTAGTTAGTAAATAGTTATTAACAATTTACTAACTACCTAGCTAAAATAAATACAAATTTACCTATAAAATAAAACCTAACCTGAGTTACACTAACACTTAACCTTACACTACAATTAAATAAATTACATATATTAAATACAATTAACTAAATTACAAAAAAACAAACACTAAATTACACAAAATAAAAAAGAAATGATCAAATATTTAAACTTAATACACCTAATCTAATAGCCCTTTCAAAATAAAAAATCCCCCCCAAAATAAAAAAAAAACTAGCCTAAACTAAACTGCCAATAGCCCGTATAAGGGCCTTTTGCAGTGCATTGCCCCAAAGAAATCAGCTCTTTTACCTGTAAAAAAAAATACAAACACCCCCCCAACAGTAAAACCCACCACCTACACAACAAAACCCCCCAAATAAAATCCTAACTAAAGAAACCAAAGCTCCCCATTGCCCTGAAAAGGGCATTTGTATGGGCATTGCCCTTAAAGGGCATTCAGCTCTTTTTCCACCCAAACCCTAAGCTAAAAATAAAACCCACCCAATAAACCCTTAAAAAAACCTAACACTAACCCCCAAAGATCCACTTACAATTTATGAAAACCCTACATCCATCCTCAACGACAAAACCGTCTTTATCCAAGCGGCAAGAAGTCCTCAACGAAACCGGGAGAAGTCTTCATCCAAGCGGCAAGAAGTGGTCCTCCAGATGGGCAGAAGTCTTCATCCAGACGGCATCTTCTATCTTCATCTATCCAGCGCAGAGCGGCTCCATCTTCAAGACATTTGTCTTCAAGACATTTGGCGTGGAGCATCCTCTTCTTTCCACGGCTCTTCTTGAATGAAGGTCCCTTTAAGTGACGTCATCCAAAATGGCATCCCTTGAATTTCCGATTGGTTGATAGAGTTCCAATCAGCCAATAGAATGCGAGCTCAATCCTATTGGATTTTTTCACCTTTAATTCCGATTGGTTGACAGAATTCTATCAGCCAATCGGAATTCAAGGGACTCCATCTTGGATGACGTCACTTAATGGAACCTTCATTCGAGAAGAGCCGTGGAAAGAAGAGGATGTTCCGCACCGGATGTCTTGAAGATGGAGCCGCTCTGTGCTGGATGGATGAAGATAGAAGGTGCCATCTGGATGAAGACTTCTGCCCGTCTGGAAGACCACTTCTTGCTGCTTGGATAAAGACTTCTCCCGGCTTCGTTGAAGACTTCTTGCCGCTTGGATGAAGACTTCTCCCGACTTTGTTGAGGACTTCTTGCCGCTTGGATGAAGACTTCTCCCGGATTCATTGAGGATGGATGTTGGGTCTTCAAAAACTGTAAGTGGATCTTCAGGGTTTAGTGTTAGGTTTTTTTATTGGGTGGGTTTTATTTAGCTTGGGGTTTGTGCGGAAAAATAGCTAAATAACCTTTTCAGGGCAATGGGGAGCTTAGGTTTTTTTAGTTAGGATTTTATTTGGGGGCTTTGTTGTGTGGGTGGTGGGTTTTACTGTTGGGGGGTGTTTGTATTTTTTTTTACAGGTAAAAGAGCTGATTTCTTTGGGGCAATGCCCCGCAAAGGGCTATTGGTAGTTTAGGCTAGGGTTTTTTTTATTTTGGGGGGATTTTTTATTTTTATAGGGCTATTAGATTAGGTGTAATTAGTTTAATTATTTGATAATTTCTTTTTTATTTTCTGTTTGTTTTGTTTTTTTGTAATTCAGTTAATTGTATTTAATAAATGTAATTAATTTAATTGTAGTGTAAGGTTAGGTGTTAATGTAACTCAGGTTAGGTTTTATTTTACAGGTAAATTTGTAGTTATTTTAGCTAGGTAGTTAGTAAATAGTTAATAACTATTTACAAACTAGTCTACCTAGTTGAAATAAATACAAACTTAACTGTGAAATACAAATAAACCCTAAGCTAGATACAATGTAACTATTATTTATATTGTAGCTAGCTAAGGGTTTATTTTACAGTTAAGTATTTAGTTTTAAATAGGAATTATTTAGTTATTAATAGAAGGTTTTATTTAGATTTATTTTAATTACATTAAAGTTAGTGGGTGTTAGGGTTAAGGTTAGGGTTAGATTTAGGGTTAGGGGTTAATAACTTTAGCATAGTGGCGGTGACATTGGGGGAGGAAGATTAGGGGTTAATAAATGTAGGGGCCGGTGATGTTAGGGGCAGCAGATTAGGGGTTAATAAGTATAATGTAGGTGGCGGCGAGAACGGGGGAGGCAGATTAAGGGTTAATAATATTTAACTAGTGTTTACGGTGCGGGAGTGCGGCAGTTTAGGGGTTAATATGTTTATTCTAGTGGCGGTGATGTCGGGAGCGGCAGATTAGGGGTTAATAATTTTATTTTAGTGTTTGCGATGAGGGCCTCGGTTTAGGGGTTAATAGGTAGTTTATGGGTGTTAGTGTACTTTTTAGCACTTTAGTTACGCGTTTTATGGTACGGCTTTGTAACTACTGACTTTCAGTTTACGGTATGAATCTTATAGTTTTAGGCTGTACCACTCACTTTTTGGCCGGACAGGCAAACTCGTAATACCGGCGCAAAGGAAGTCCAATTGAAAAAGGACTTTTTAAAAGCTGCGGTAGTTACGTTGCGTTACAGCCAAAAAAGTGTGCAGTGCCCCTAAACCTGCAAAACTCGTAATACCAGCGGTAGTGAAAAAGAGCCTTAACGCTGCTTTTTCACTCATACCGCAAAACTCGTAATCTAGCCGATTGTTAAAATTGTGAGGTCATTTCCTGTTTTGAGGTGTGTGAAATAATTGTATTGTTTCTCACACAGCTCACAATTGATGTAATAGTACAACCTGTAAACAATGCAGCAGACAAATACACAAAGAAGTAAACAATTATCTTACATTAGCAGAAATAAAGTATAGCGACCTACCTCTGATAGACCTGTGTTATAAAATTTGTCTTGACGCATAAGAATGCAGGACCTGCGTCACCTCCGGTGATGTGGCATCAGCTGATGGAGGTGTGCGGCACTTATTGCACATGCGCAAGTGGCCAAACCTCTCAAAATCAGCTGTTTCAGTAGCAGCAAAGGGTCGAGGAGTTATATGAACATTAGCCTTTATTGTGCATGCGCTCCCAACACACTCCATGCATGCGCACGGCATCAGAGGGTCCAGGATTTATACAGGCGAGTTGCCTTTAGTGTGCATGCGTGCGGTGATGTACAATGGGGGGGGGGACAAACATACAATTTGAAATAATATTTAAAATGATGTGAATCCAAAATGATCAACACTTAAAGTATAGGGTAGATTCCATTAAAAAACTTAATGTACAGTGTCATGTGGCCCCACAAAATATTACAGTTGTCTAGTGTCTACATAGAGTGATCGGACCTAAGGTTTATGGAATGAACCATTTACAGATTTAAATAAATTTATGTATTTGCAAAATTAATTAACTAAACAGAAACCTAGGGGAGCTATGTACAACGATTGCGAAAACCTATATATTAAATGCAAGTGTTGGAGTTGGCAGGAGAAAAACTGTGTTCTTCCAAGAAATCATTTTACAAATAAATAAATGTATTTAAAGTTTTTTTAATGGAATCCGCCCTATACTTTAAGTGTTGATAATTTGTGATTCACATATTTTTGAATATTATTGCAAATTGTATGTTTCCCCCTCCCCATTGTACGTCACCATGCGCATGTGCACTGAAGGCAACTCACCTGTATAAATCCTGGAACCTCTGATGACATGCGTATGCGCGGTGTATGTCGGGAGCGCATGCGCAATAAAGGCTAATGTCCATATAACTCCTCGACCCTTTGCTGCTACTGAAACAGCTGATATTGAGAGGTTGGGCCACTTGCCCATGTGCAATGAGTGCCACACACCTCCAACAGCTGATGCCGCATAACCGGAAGTGACACAGGTCCTGCATTCATATGCGTCGAGACAAATTTTAGAACACCTGCTATGTAGTTGATTAGTATTCATGCACAGGGTTACCTCAAACAAAGTGGTCAATGCAGTGAGGGCAGCTAAACTTACATTCCTCACACTACTCCTTGAAAAGTTGTATTAGCTGCCTAAACTAAGTTTCCCTGACAAGTTGCCTTATTTCTGCCAAAGTAAGACACAAAACTGCTGCCTTCTATGGTCTATAACATACTGTGCACAGCTAGTAAAATTACAGCAAGTAATTTCTGGCTGCTGAGTAGAGGATTCTGCATGTGAACATTAGGGAACATAAGAAAATATTGAGCTCATAACAGAAAATGACAACCCAGGCAAGTCTCAATTTTAACAACTTTAGATATGAAAATGTTTAATATCTATGTATATTGCAAAAATACTATTTAAGTCACTCTTTTTACAAAGAATAAATAAAGGGCTTGAATAACTTGCAATACCATGGAGTGTGCATGATGCACAGAGGCATATATGTGCTGCCACCAATCAGCAGCTAGCTAACAGTAGTTCATTGCTACTCTTGAGCCTAACTAGGTAGGTATTATTTTGTACAAAGGATACCAAGAGAATGAAGCAAATTTAATAATAGAAGTAAATTTGCTTCTGAATCGTAAAAGTTACATTTTTACTTTACTTGAGTTACATATGTGATAAATTCAAACCAATCTGTATTTCTAACATTCTTGTTAGGTACAGTAAATCTGGAAAAATATACAGACATATTTTTCACCATTATTTTGACAGCAATATAGCAACTGATTGATTTAATATTCATGACTGACTTATGTATCTGAATTTAAGTTGTTTTCTCCTTACAATAAATATTATCAATCCTTTCATATGATTAACTTAATAATTTACTTTTTTAAAATATCCAAACACTTAGAGCTCCATTTAACAAGCTGCGGATGCAGATTTGGAGCAACTCTAAAATAACCCTGGACAAGTACAACCAATTTGATAGAAAACTGTGCATAAGCAGGGGGCACCATTGCAGAAGCAGCAGCTTGTGCAAACTTAAATGTGGGCAATATATGGTTGCCCACTGGCTGTGATGCCGGGCGGACCGGTTCATGAAAGTGAACCTTGTCCTGACTTTCATGAATTGGTCTTTTAGTTTAACTATGAACAAATGTGGTAAAGATGGTAAAGATCATAATGTATCTCAGAACATGTTCTACAGTTTGTGTGATGATGATTAATACTGAAACAATTTATTGCAAAAGAAAAATAACCGCAAAAAGAACAAACTCAGAACAGCCAAGATATTTTAAAGGGATATTAAATTCAAATTGTAAGTTGTATGATAATGCACCTTCATATTTGACAAGACCTTTGCAATCAATAATGCATTTTTTTTTTGTCAAATGAGCATTTTATTTTATTTTTTATTTTCACTGATTACCCTGTCAACCAGAACAAAAGTACCTCTGCTACCCAATCACAAATGAATACACACATACATAGCATTAACTACTCAAGCCTATTGGATGCAGGTACTACATCACTGGGTACTTTGCCCAGCATACCCTGTGGATGGAGTATCTACATCCAAAACTGCACAGCATGCTGCGGTCCCGACTGTCTGCTTAGAAAAAGGTCTCGCCCTTCATATGGTAAGGGATCACTGATCATGCTCCATTACCATATAATAACATTATAATATACCATACTGCTGTGGGTGGAGGGGTGGGATTTGAGCTGGTGGGCAGTGATCGTGGGAAGGATGGAGAGGGGCGCTACACTGCAGAAATAACTTGCCGATGAGAGGGAGGGAAATCTGCTACACTACAGAAAACAAAAACTCTAAAATAACATTAGAGGCATAGGTACCATGATCATGGGTGGTGGGAGGGACGCTACACTGCAGAACTAACTTGCCGGTGGGAGGTTGGGAAATCCACTACACTATAAAAAAAAATATTCTAAAATAACATTTAGAGGGATGGGTGGGTGCATTGTTACCATGATCATGGGTGGTGGGAGGCATGTGGTGGCCATTATTAAGTTATAGTGATGGTGGGTGCTGTGAGGGATGGGCAGGACTTAATTATGGTGATGGTGGGTGGTGGGAGGTATGGGAAAGGACTTTATTATGGTGATTGGTAAACAGCGGCCCCTACACTAAGTGTTGGTGATCGTGAATGGAGTGAGGGATTGGGAGGGATGCTACACTGCAGAATATATCTGTGCCAGGGGAGAGGGAGATTAAATTCTACTAGAATAAAGAAAAAATACAAATAAGGGTTAGAGGGAAGGTGGGGACAGCTGGCAGGGATCACTATAGAAAGAAACAAAATAACAAATCTATGGTGAGGGGGAGGTTGGGAGGGATTGCTACACTAAAATAGGGATAAATATAATTTAAAAATGTTTATAAAAATCCTCTTTCAGAAGGTGGTGTGCACGTGCAATTATCGGCCTTTGAAACACCAAAAAGAACAGTAAATAATTTCAGTGAGAAAACAAAAGTTTGTGAAAATGTTAATTTGTTTTTAGATCATTTTATTTTGCATACATCTGATGGCCAGATGGGGTAATACAATATACCAAAATGGGCCTATATAAATACTTTTGGTTATACAAAGGAATACTGCCACACTCAAGTGCTGTTGTAAAAACAAAAATACTTTTTTTCCAAAATACTTAAAAATGAGAATATACACATGGAGGTAACAAATAGGTTTACATCTTACGCGTTTCACGCCACTTGCCGGTGCTTACTCATAAAATAAAGTGTCGCTATATATATAAGATGCCAACGTATTTGTTACCTCCATGTGTATATTTTAATTTTTAAGTATTTTGGAATAAAGTCTTTACAACAGCACTTGAGTGTGGCAGTAGTCCTTTGTATGGTGTTTTTAGCATTGGAAGATTGCTGCTTCTGCCTGAACCTGTCCTGAGTGTATCATGAAATATGATTTATTTCCTAGCATTGGATCTAAAGCCATAGAAATTATTCTCTATTTCAATACTTTTGGTTGTCTACTTTAAAACTATATAGTTTTGGGTGTCAAATTTGAGAATTTGGGCAGTTCTGCTATACCAAATGAGTGTTACCCCATATCATCATTTTAGAATATGGTATATATAGCTGCAGATACCAACCTTGAAATTATCAAAAATAATGCAAAATATATACATGTGTGGTCTTAGCTGAATCGAATGCCAATTAACACATTTTGATATTTTTTTTCCGTCTATTAAAAAGCTACAGTTTTTTTTGTAAATGTATTATTAATTATTATAGGATATCAGGAGAATTAAGCAAAATTGATAATAGAAGTAAATTGGAAAGGTGGTTAAATGTGTATATTTCATCTAAATCATGAAAGAAAATATTTGGGTTTCATGTCCTTTTAAATGGACAGTATACACCAGTGTTCATTTCCTTGCATGTAATAGAACACTACTATAAAGAATAATTTGCACAGATACTGATCTAAAAATCCAGTATCAAACCTTTTTAAAAACTTACTTAGAAGCTGCCAATTTAGCACTGTTGATGAGGTTAGAGGGGACACCCACTGAAAGGGGCTGAGAGCAGAACCTTCCCCCCTCCCCTGAATATGAAAAGACCCATTATACAAACAGAAGCAGTCTGAAGTCTGTATACATCCGTATACATCTAAATCTTTGGGGCTTGGTTAGGAGTCCGAAAATCAGGACAATTTAAAAAAAAGGAAAACTATACATTTTCCAAAAAGACCCAAAGATGGGCTATATAAATGGATCATCTACAAAACATTTATGCAAATAAGAATCTAGTGTACAATGTCCCTTTAAGGTGGTTAAGCACTGATTCAGCTTAGTTACTTGGTAATCATTTATTTAACAGGTATTTAAATACACAGACATATTTCATTTCTAATCTCTAAAAGCTAAATATGAATATATATTTATATATACACAATAATATTTCCACCTAAACTACCTTGTATACTCACTGCAATTGCGATTGCAAAGAATGTTTTGTCTATCATGATTGCTGATGCAAAACTGATAACCCAGCCTAAAAGAGCAAATGAGTACTGAGAATGTTTGGAAGGATGGAGTAAACAAAAGCTCACAGATAACAGTTTACTTTAAATTTTTCTCCCCTTTAATTTGTTCCCAATGATCCACTTTACTTTCTGGAGTGTATTAAATTATTTACAAGTATTTCCTTTACTATTATATTGGTATTTGAAATAGTTAATTAGCCTGTGGTATCCCCACCCATCCTGAAATTTGTTGGCCTTGAGGCCAAGCTGTGTAAACAAAGCCAGTAGAAGAAATTACACTCCCAGTGGGTTATAGAAGAGATAAGATAATAAAATGTTAATTTGCCATTGCTGATTGGTTTATGGACAGATATAAGATAAAGAAGCAGGTATATTTACACAATGTGATAAAGTAATGAGATCTGATTATACCTACAAACTCAACCCATTTTATTAGGTTGTGGCTTCAAAACACAAAATCAGCTAATTAATTTACACAAATAAGCCTTAAAAAGCAAATCTCATGCATTTTATACTATGCATCTGATAAAAAAAGGTATTGGAAACACATTAAGGTAAAAACAATTTTATAGTATACTGTCCCTTTAAAGTATTAACCCAATCCTTCTTTGGAGAAAGTGGAGCAAGTACAAATTTAAGATTTATTTTAGAGCAAAAGGAAACAAAATAAATAATAAAAGTAGCTTGCAACAATGTTTCACTTACAAATAGTGCGTTAAAGTTACACTAAACCCAAATTTTTTCTTAAATGATTCAGATAGAGCATGCAATTATAAGCAACTTTTTAATTTACGCCTCTTATCATTTTTTTTTCATTCACTTGCTCTCTTTTTAAAAAAGCAGGAATGTAAAGCTTAAGAGCCGGACCATTTTTGGTTGAGAACCTGGGTTATGCTTGCTTATTGGTTGGCTAAATATAGCCACCAATAAGCAAGCGCAATCCAGGGTGCTGAACCTGACATGGGCTGGCTCCTACGCTTTAAATTCCTACTTCAAAAATAAAGATAGCAAGAGAACGAAGAAAATTTGATAGTATGAGTAAATTAGAAAGTTTCTTAAAATTGCATGCTCTATCTGAATCATCAAAGAAAAAATTTGGCTTTAGTATCCCTTTAACTGTTGCACATAAGTGACATTGGCTTTTGCTTGCAACAGAAATAGTGTTACAAGTTGATAGTAAATGCAATCAAAAGAGCACAATTGCATTTTACACTTATTTCGGTTAGCGAGACTGAAAACCTTGTGTAAAGATAAGTGCATTAAAAAATTTGCACTAAACACAATTACAAATTACAGTTACACTCATATAAACACTATCTGATAAAAAATATTCATATAAATATAACAAAAAAATTATAAGTATGTGTGTGTATATATATATATATATATATATATGTGTATATATATATATATATATATATATACATATATATATATACAGTATATACTGTATATATATATATATATATATATATATATATATATACACACACACAATTAAAAAATGAAAGGCACTCACTGGGTCTTTAAATGCAGAAAGATTTTTCTTTATTAAAGTGATGTTTCAGGTGTTATCCCGTCCTCAAACCAACTTCGGCTTGAGGACGGGATAACACCCGAAACGTCACTTTAATAAAGAAAAATCTTTCTGCATTTAAAAACCCATTGAGTGTCTTTTATTTTTGAATTGTATATACTTATTTTAAAGTGCACCCTGGGCAGAAGCTACTCTTTTGGTTACTGTGAGTGCTATACCATCAATGACTGTTTTATATATATATATATATATATATATATATATATATATATATATATATATATATATATATATATACAGTAGTTCTTCACATACAGGACAATGTTATTTTTCTTTATTGTAAATACATATTTCTATATATATCTGTATATACTTATATCTGTATATCTATTTCTATAGATATAAAAGTATAGATATATATTTTACATTAACATTGTCATATATATATATATATATATATATATATATATATATATATATATATATATATATATATATATATTAAAAATATTTTTCTATGTGAAGATCATAGGAATGTAAAATATAAATAACATATTGTTTTGAGCTTTAGGTCTAACGCGGTGTCGGGTTAGCACATATGAAGAATTAGTAATTTAGTAATCTTAAAAGCGCATTCTTGAAATATAAAATATTAAAAAATATTAATAATAATTATTAAAAATTATTACCAATACTGTAAACAATTCAATATATATATATATCAATATACCTCAGACATTTTGGTCCATATTGACATGATAGCATCACGCAGTTGCTGCAGATTTGTCGGCTGCACATCCATGGTGCAAATCTCCCATTCCACCACATCCCAAAGGTGCTCTATTGGATTGAGATCTGATGACTGTGGAGGCCATTGGAGTACAGTGAACACATTGTCATGTTCAAGAAACCAGTTTGAGATGATTTGAGCTTTATGAGATGGTGCATTATCCTGCTGGAAGTAGCCATCAGAAGATGGGTACACTCTAGTCATAAAGGGATGTGCATGGTCAGCAACAATACTCAGGTAGGCTGTGGCATTTGAACAATGCTTAATTGGTACTAAGGGGCCCAAAGTGTGCCAAGAAAATATTACCTACACCATTAAACCACCACCACCAGCCTGAACCGTTGATATAAGGCAGGATGGATCCACGCTTTCATGTTGTTTACACCAAATTCTGACGCTATCATCTGAATATCACAGCTGAAATTGAAACAGCTGAAATTGAGACTCATTAGACCAGGCAACGTTTTTCAAATCTGCTATTGTCCAATTTTAGTGAGCCTATGAGAATTGTAGCCACAGTTTTCTGTTCTTAGCTGACAGGAGTGGCACCCGGTGTGGTCTTCGGCTGCTGTAGCCCATTTGCTTTAAGGTTCGATGTGTTGTGCATTCAGAGATGGTAGTCTGCATACCTTGGTTGTAACGAGTGGCTATGTGAGTTACTGTTGCCTTTCTATCATCTTGAACCAGTCTGCCCATTCTCCTCTGATATCAACAAGGCATTTTCATCCACACAACTGTCGCTCACTTGATATTTTCTCTTTTTCAGACCATTCTCTGTAAACCCTAGATATGGTTTTGCGTGAAAATCCCAGTAGATAAGCAGATTTTTTTTAAAAAATACTCAGACCAGCCTGTCTGGCACCAACAACCATACCACGTTCAAAGTGACTTAAATCCCCTTTCTTCCCCATTCTGATGCTCAGTTTTAACTTCAGCAAATCGTCTTCATCATGTCTAGATACCTAAATGCATTGAGTTGCTGCCATGTGATTGCCCGATTAGCAATTTGTGTTACCAAGCAATTGAACAGGTGTACCTAATAAAGTGGCAAGTAAGCCATACACACACATATATAAAGTAACCCAAGCTTGCAGAGAGAGCGCATTATGTGCCTGGTACACAAGTGTTCTTGGTCCCACGGAAGGCAGATCCTGCTGTTTTTGGTGTCTGCACTGTCTGTTTTGTCTCTCTTTTACTCTGGTATCCCTATGTGGTTCTGTTGAATTTGGAGCTGGTTACATGGGACTTCCTGTGCAGAGACTGTGAGAGACGGAACCAAGTATTCATACCCTAAGCGGATTCGGTGCAGGCAGGATCCAATCACACCTCCTCCTCCCGTTTCACCTTTGACTGAGCGCTTATCTAGGATTGAGGTAAGGGTCTGTGAGTACCCGCTTTTCAGCTACACACCTAAACTTGTATTCCAGGATAATTTGCTGTGGAATTTTATCTGATTCCTATTATGTTATGAACTGCTTTGGACTATTTATATTACATACAGATTGCAGTTGTAGTGTTACTACTCTTGAATACTATTGATAATACTATTGATAATACTATTGATAACTTTTGTCTGTGTTCGGAAACTACATGGTTTAGAGCATACAATTTAAAAAGAAATCCAATTAACTTCTATGATCAAATGTGCTTAATTCTCTTGGCATCCTTTGCTGAAAATCACATCAATGCACTACCAGGAGTTAGCTGAATACATCTAGTGAACCAATGACAAGAGGCATATATGTGCAGCCACCAATCAGCAGCTAGCTCCCAGCAGTGCATGGCTTCTCCTGAGCCTACCTAGGAATAGCTTTCAATAAAGGATGCCTACAGAACAAAGCAAATTTGATAATAGAATTAAACTGGAAAGTTGTTTAAAATGGCATGTTCTGTCTAAAATATAAATGTCTCATTTTCATTTTACTGTCCCTTTAAGCAGCAATTAGAATACAGCTAATTAAAGACATGTTATTGTGATGCAAAGTCATCCGAAACCATTTGAAAACAAGATATTAGTTTGAGTCAGAAGTGTGCCATATTTGGAAAACTTACAAAACCCATTTGAAAACTATTCTAATAGACTGGAATAGAGCTCTAAATCAGAATCAAATGGTTAGGAAATAATCTAGCATTGGTGGTGACTTGGCTGCACTCCTAGATTATAAGTGTATTTTGATTTGTATGAAACAGATAAATTTTAATGCCAAAATCTTTGTCTAGAAAGAAAACTTGTTTTGCTGAAATATTTTTTTTTATTATTAGAATGTGCATTGAAGTAAAACTTTCCTTTTTGCTGTTTAGGTTCTTGGCATTCAAATACTAAAGAATCATGTAAAGGAAATTATAACTGTGGCATTATTTTATCTAGTTTTTGGCATTGCAGGGCTTGATAAAGCTATGTTGTAAAAAGTACATTAAACATTTGTAAATGTTTTGGTTTATAGTTTAAAAAGCAAACTAATTTATTTTAAATAAACCCATTACATTTTATTGTGCATTATTGGTCCCAGATCAAATAATTTACTAGATAACATTATATAGTACCACTATGTCGGAATATTATAGTGCATGCTTATATAAAATACAATTATCTTATTTTATGGAATGGAATATAAACTACTGCTTTATGAATGATGGTTTAGATTTGCAAGAACAAAAAGAAAGTATGAGGCAGTTGAAGGGTTATTTTTGTAGTAGATGTTGCGTTTGAAACTTTTAGGGGTAGATGGGAAGCTTCTTATTTGAGAAGGAGTTATTCTCATACTCAGCAATTTTAAAGGGGTATAAAACACATTGGGCCAGAAACGAGTGGCACGCTAACAAGTGATAATGAATTTATCTCTGCTTTGTGCGCGTCAGAAGAAGCGCTTGTATTACAAGTTGAAAGTAAATGTGAATGCGTGAGTGCAATTGCAATTTACGCTAGAATGATTTACCGCAACCTCACCACTCTGGTTAACTGTTACGCAGAACAAAAAATTGTCACAAAACACATAAAAAATACATTTTAAAGTACAGTTACACTCATAATAACACTAATAAAAATTATTTTAAAAAAATATTGCCCAAAAAAAAAGCAGGGAAATGGCTTTAACATTAAGATACATACATATACATGCCTAAAGATGTATATATATATATATATATATATATATATATATATATATATATATATATATATATATATATATACATATATATATATGTGTGTGTGTGTGTGTCTATATGTGTGTACATATGGTTCTATGTATTTCTATGTGTTCTTATATATCTACAAATATATATACATATATAAACACATAATACATATGTATGTACAGTGGGGCAAAAAAGTATTTAGTCAGCCACCAATTGTGCAAGTTCACCCACTTAAGAAGATGGGAGAGGCCTGTAATTTTCATCATAGGTACACCTCAACTATGAGAGACAAAATGTGGAAACCAATCCAGACAATCACATTGTCTGATTTGGAAATAAATTATTTGCATATTGTGGTGGAAAATAAGTATTTGGTCACCTACAAACAAGCAAAATATCTGGCTCTCACAGACCTGTATCTTCTTCTTTAAGAGGCTCCTCTGTCCTCCACTCATTACCTGTATTAATGGCACCTGTTTGAACTTGTTATCAGTATAAAAGACACCTGTCCACAACCTCAAACAGTCACACTCCAAACTCCACTATGGTGAAGACCAAAGAGCTGTCGAAGGACTCCAGAAACAAAATTGTAGACCTGCACCAGGCTGTGAAGACTGAATCTGCAATAGGCAAGCAGCTTGGTGTGAAGAAATCAACTGTGGGAGCAATAATTAGAAAATGGAAGACATACAAGACCACTGATAATTTCCCTCGATCTGAGGCTCCATGCAAGATCTCACCCCGTGGGGTCAAAATGATCACAAGAACGGTGAGCAAACATCCCAGAACCACACGGGGGGGACCTAGTGAATGACCTGCAGAGAGCTGGGACCAACGTAACAAAGGCTACCATCAGTAACACACTATGCCACCAGGGACTCAGATCCTGCAGTGGCAGACGTGTCCCCTTGCTTAAGCAAGTACAAGTCTGGGCCCATCTGAAGTATGCTAGAGAGCATTTGGATGATCCAGAAGCTGATTGGGAGAATGTCATATGGTCAGATGAAACCAAAGTAGAACTGTTTGGTAGAAACACAACTCGTCATGTTTGGAGGAGAGAGAATGCAGAGTTGCAACACCAAAGAACACCATACCTACTGTGAAGCATGGGGGTGACAACATCATGTTTTGGGGCTGTTTCTCTAGAAAGGGAACAGGACGACTGATCCGTGTACTGTAAATATTTCACATTCCAATGTTCTGCACATATGGGAATTAGTTCTTACTATTTTTAGGGTATTTTTCATATTCCATTAAAGTTTGTAAGGGAATACGTTAACGTGGTCGCAATATTCTAACTTCGGCTTTTTGCACGCGTTGGGATAGTGAGCGAAAACTTTTTACTTTCTACTTGTAATGCGAGCGCTACCCAACCCGTGCAAAAAGCTTACTTCTAGCAGAGTTAACGCGCATGTAGGATTAATAAATAGCACTCCACTTGTAATCTAACCAATTGCAATTACAAGACTTTTCTATACTTGCTTTGTTTATAGTATTGTATCTTATATTGTCTGCTAGAGGACAGATATGTAGCAAGGTTAGGCTTATGAAGTATGCAGTGTGTGCTTCCATATCTCCGAATTGGAAAAAAAATAAAAAATTCAAAGTTAAATTACAGGAAAATAGGGTTTCATAAATAAATACAAAATAAGTAAAATGATAAAGCTATGGAAAAGCTTTTGAGCCATTTATTTTTAAATTTGAAATTTATAATGATATGATTGGTTAGAAAATAATGGGATGAAAGACTAAAAAACATCCTCCCTTATATTCACATCAAACCTTTCAACCTAAAAAAGAAACATCATGTATGAACAAGACTTCAAAGGTTGTGTAGTAAATGTTTTTTCTGCAGGCTAAAATAGACTTTAAAGTTCTAAAAGCATATACTATTTTTAAATCATATATAACCATTCTTTTCGTAACAACAAAATAGCACTGATGGTATAAATGTATCACATAAAATACTGCCCTTATCAGCAGCCTTCAATAGTCAAGCACTCAGTCATGTAATTGTATAATATCCCATTATGTGGTTGTGACAAATATAGTTTTGCTAATAAAGAGTGCAATGTATAAGTGCTAGACAATTGCTGTGAAAACCTCTTCCACTTCCCAACGGTCAAATTGGTTTTTAGCTTGGCCAATGAACAAAATACACAATACTAAGGCATACCACTAGGTAAACACACTTCTCTAAATGCTTTCTACACAAATATAAAATGTCAAAAACAATGATGGAACACATGTTCTCCGTTAAAAGGAATCTAAGAATTAATAGAACTGGGAAACTCTGTGTAAATAAAGTTTGTTGCGGCACAGAAAATGAGGAATAGATGATTAAATACAAGGGCTCAATAAGCAGCATGTTGTTTCTTATGAGTTTGACTTTCAATATTTTCATAATGCATACAGGTTATTAAAGTGTATTAGTATATCATTATTGATCATAAATGCTCAGTCTATTTAAAATAAAGCAATTATGCAACATGTTTAGTTTATAAAGGCAATACTATAAAGTATAAGGACATAAAAATATCAGTGCCTGAAGCATAATGATAAGATGTTTCAGTTTAACTGATCTCAGAACTGGGTTTATATATTAAAATAAAAGTTTCTGTTGATCATATTTGATATAGTAGTTGAATATCAAAAAGCGCCTAACTAGAGGCTATGGGAAGTGGGTCTAGGCAGTGGCGGAAAGGCCTAACTGTCTAACGTGAACAATTATACATATGTATTAACTATGCAATATTAAAATATTAAACAAATTTGTTATACACATTTATTTGGTGATATAAAATATAAAATTAAACAATATAGTTGTAAAACATGGATCCATGTATCAAAAAAGAATGCAGTTAAAATGAATAACAATCGACAATCGTAATAAAAACACAATATGTTGACATAAATATTCTAATCAAATCACAGGTCTGAGTTTACACCAACCGGTTAGGGTGATTGAATTGGTAAAAAGAGTCTCTAGTCCCTTATTTAGTGTATCATCTTTTTGATAAAAAGTGAAAAAATGAATAATTGTTGAAAAAAATGTGGTGAATAAAAATATATATATCTAGATATAAAAAGTGATGAAAAAAAATCCAAAATATCAAATTTAAAATTAAAAATCAAAAATCAAAATACAAAAATCAAAATATCTCTGTGTCTTAAATCCAAAAAAAATGTTTTAGTGATTGTGAAATACCCAAAAAAGAAGTACAATAAATTACTCTGTGTTTAGCTGATGTGTATAATATAGATAGTGGCTGATGAAAATCCTCCTTCTGGGAGTCCCCTTAGTGGGTGGTTTGTTGTTGGTGTTTTATTTGTAAGGTATTCGGTCAGTGATATAGACTCAATCCTTAGATAAAACCTGCAAACAACAAAATAACATAGTGCAATAATGCTACAGATGTGATAAAAGTATTAAAAAGTTGCTCACCAATTTCTGTCAACGCGTTTCGGTCTCTTTGTTAGGCCTTTCTCAAGACTATATTTTAGGGTGAGCTGTGGTGGCTATTTAAAGGCATACTGTACCAATCAAAAGATCGTAGTTTTGGCGCCAAAAACGCTATACTAGCGTAACCCGGAAGTGGTTCTTATACCTCTTTTATCATTCTTATTATACCCCTTTCGAATATGCTTTCATATTATCCAAAATGCTGTTATGTCAAATTTAATTGCTTAGATGTTTGATTCAATTCTCATAATTCGTTATTTTAATCATTCCGCTTATTGCAGTCGATAGACCGGAAGTCGTATACAAGCGGAAGAACGGAAGTATGATTACATGTGTTGCAGGGCATACTCTAGCCTCTTATTTTGGATATATGTGGAAATCTGAAAGTATATTTTTGTTATTGGGGTTGTTATATAATTAGATAGCATTAAAACATTGTATGAAAGTTATAAATTATGATAACAATAAAATTAGATGCGGTTTATACATAAAAGTTAAAACTCATACACATATATAAAATAGCAATAATGCTTCAAATAAAATAATGCTTCAAATAAAACAAGTTAACAATTCAGTCATGAATAACAATACTAAAAACAATTTTTAATTCATTAAAATACTTAAGAGTCATGATTCTATGATGGATCAAACACTCATTCTACTGAGGTCTATAACTGGATTAAAAATAGTAATCCATATGTAGAATTAATCTTGGAAATGAATGGATATAATCTATCAGTTATAATAGCGTCTGGGTGTTCTGGTCCACTTATTTGTGCAATTCTAGTATCTGAGTGGAAAGATTAGGTCAAAGATAGAAATAATTTCTATTAACTAATATCCCACTTGTTTGTATTGATTCCTAAGTCTTGTTCAGAAAAACTATCATATCTGGGAGACTTACAATGTTATAAGAGTAAAATATAAAATGTGAGTTAAAAATTAAAATATTAAAATAAAGATACACTTATTTAAAGGAGAATAATTAAAATTAAAATTAAAATTACTGTGGAGAAATGAAATTACTACGATTTCCCTATTCTACCTTTATAACATATATGTTCTCATATTTTGGGTTTTGATATCAAGTGAATTTTTTCCCCTATTATGCTTTTCTAGGACACATGTTCTCCTATTATAGTTTTATAGGATTTTGTTTAAATAAACAAATTGAGAGTGGTAGGAGGTCGCTACTCTGCCTTATTCTCTACTATCGACCCCACATTAGTAATAAAGTGTCTAGTGATAAATAACTCTATGAGCTAGTATGAAAATTCATGCTGTCCAGTTAGATGTCATCCTAAACAAACTTATATGTAGGTTATTAACCTACATCCTAAACAAACTTATATGTAGGTTATTAACCTACATCCTAAACAAACTTATATGTAGGTTATTATACCTTTCAACCTAAAAAAGAAACATCATGTATGAACAAGACTTCAAAAGTTGTGTAGTAAATGTTCTTTCTGCAGGCTAAAATAGACTTTAAAGTTCTAAAAGCATATACTATTTTTAAATCATATATAACCATTCTTTTCATAACAACAAAATAGCACTGATGGTATAAATGTATCACATAAAATACTGCCCTTATCAGCAGCCTTCAATAGTCAAGCACTCAGTCATGTAATTGTATAATATCCCATTATGTGGTTGTGACAAATATAGTTTTGCTAATAAAGAGTGCAATGTATAAGTGCTAGACAATTGCTGTGAAAACCTCTTCCACTTCCCAACAGTCAAATTGGTTTTTAGCTTGACCAATGAACAAAATACACAATACTAAGGCATACCACTAGGTAAACACACTTCTCTAAATGCTTTCTACACAAATATAAAATGTCACAAACAATGATGGAACACATGTTCTCCGTTAAAAGGAATCTAAGAATTAATAGAACTGGGAAACTCTGTGTAAATAAAGTTTGCTGCGGCACAGAAAATGAGGAATAGATGATTAAATACAAGGGCTCAATAAGCAGCATGTTGTTTCTTATGAGTTTGACTTTTAATATGTTCATAATGCATACAGGTTATTAAAGTGTATTAGTATATCATTATTGATCATAAATGCTCAGTCTATTTAAAATAAAGCAATTATGCAACATGTTTAGTTTATAAAGGAAATACTATAAAGTATAAGGACATAAAAATATCAGTGCCTGAAGCATAATGATAAGATGTTTCAGTTTTACTGATCTCAGAACTGGGTTTATATATTAAAATAAAAGTTTCTGTTGTTCATATTTGAAATACCTAATAGCGAGAAAATAAAAGTAAAAAATGTTTATTACAAACTAAAGTTTTCCTTAGATATTTATTTTTATGGCTTTGATTTGTGTGTGTGTATAAGGGAGGTATATTATACTGATAAGCAATTCATTATTTAGTTTGCTTTTCATTTATTTCATTGCCATCCAAATTATATACAGCAATTAATTTATAAATGTATTAAAATATAAACTGTGAGGGGGGCGGAGCAAGCTACCGATCTGAATGGATGCTCTTTAGCTGCTCTGTACCTTAAAGTATCTTATGACTTATTAATGCTGCAACAATGCTATTTCTACTTTGTGACACTAGTGACCCGCATTGATAGCAGACAATATCCGCGCCTGATACACCCAAACAGCTCACCCTCTGTGCTTCTTCCACAAGGGACCAAGCAATCCCTGTAGGACAAGTGGCAACCAGAGTGAATACTGCATATTGTGGCATTGGTGGAGCCCTGCAGCAACGAGATCCAACTCAGCTCTCTTCATCAAGACTGTCTCATCACGAGACCTGAGGTGCAGCGTCCAGAACTGCCTGCACTAAATAGAGGAGCAGCCAAGTTTGTATTGAACCAAACCGTAAGTGACCCCCGGTCCTTCATGTAGGCCCCGATGATCAAATGTGCTGTGAGGTGGTGATCTAATGAGATGTCGAGAATGCGGGCAAAATAAGTGTTGACATTACTCTTTAAAGGCAGCATTGCAGAGGGGCATTTTACTATACAACACAATGGGTGGAGATGCTGGCAAGATATTCCAAGCAGCATCTGCACCGACATTGGCAATGTAAAGTAAAGGATCCCTTTTTAAATATATTTAACACAACCTAATTACTATTCCTATGTACCAGTAAACGTCCATTACCCACCACTGCAAACTAACTCTACACTACTTAACCCCTAAACTATTATTAGCCCACAGCAATAAACTTCCTAACTTATACCGTCAATAGCCCACCGCAATAAACTTCCTAACCTATTAACCCCTATACTGCCAATAGCCCACTGCAATAAACTTCCTAACCTATTAACCACCATAATGCCAATAGCCCAACGCAAACACCCCCCACACTACATAACCCCTATACCACCAATATATTATTGCAACATGTGAATTCCGTTACAGATGGTTTGAAAACTGATACAATTTAACTATATCTATTTATACAGATTGTACATATATGTGTTGAAGAGTAATACCACCAATGGTAGAACAATTTTAAAATAATTTTAGTTGTGGAAATAAATATATTGAGTAATTAGCATCCACTTGAATTTTGCCTTTTTTCGTCATATACACTCTCTTGGTTTGTAACAAAAGAACATATTTTGCTATGTCAAATATTTACAGTAAATACCCAGTATAACACATTATTAAATATGAATATTGCATAAATATGTTTTTATGTACATATACCCCTCACTTATATCTTACTCTAAGGTCAAGTTAAGGTGAACTATTTTCAAAATGATTATTTTCCACATGAATGTTTTTTGTTTTTTCTTCTTCACCGTAAACTACACTTTGTGGCACACAATATATGTGGTTTAAATAAACATACTAAGCATAGTCTTCTTCAGAAGTTACTGCATAGAGAAAGGCCTCATGTGGTATTCCTCCAAGAAACTCATTGGAACTTAAATAGACACAGTAAAGTCAAACTTAAACAATACCCAGTGGTTGAGCACTCCTCCTTCCATAAAAAGGTATGAGTGTCGCAATCTTAATCAATAGAAATTTGGTGTATGAAAATGTTTATGTATACACTGAACATCAGGCAAGGTTTTTGATTTTGAAAAAAATTAGACAACGTTTTATGTACCTTAGTGTGATTGAAATTCATAGACAAAGCACAACAGGGTCTCACTATTTTAGGTGGCGACTTCAACATGGTTTGGGACAGCTAACTAGACAAACAATTTACCTCACCCCTCAAGGCAGACTCCAATGTAGTCATTCTTGCTAAAAGATTTAGATCTTTGATGATGCATCAATAAAAAAATTTCGATGCTTGGCGCAATTCTTCTACTAGGGGGGATTATACACATTATTCTGTCCCTTATAAGTCATAAGCAAGACTTCATTACTTATTTTGCCACAACTCTACCCTTGATACAATTATATTTACCAACAATCTCATTAGCACCTGGTCAGACCATGATCAGGATACTCTAGAGAGTTTAAAAATAGTGATTGCAATACAGCCTGTCCTTCCTGGTGCTTACACAATCACCTCCTACATGATGCTCTAATCTAATCAGAAATAAAAAATGTCTACTTTGGAATTTCTTAGATGCAATGCTAATAAGATGATACACAATTTTTTCCCCTGTGGAGCATATTAGAGGGATAATTATTAAAAATCAAACACAGTTGAGAAACAAACAAGGTCTCCCCTATCACAGACATTTTATTTGCTCCAAGAACTAGAATCCTATCTAGAGCCCATCCAGATCCACAACACTAATAGTATTAGTGAGTTAAAATCTAATTTGAAAGACTTAGAGCTACATTGGGTCCATAATAGGCTGCTTCTACTCAAACAACTATTTTACCAAAAAGGCAACAAGGCTGGTGTCATTTTTGCAAATAAATTTGGTACCTCCAGAATATTCTTATCTCACAATGGTCATTAGAGTAGATTTACCAAAGGTCGAGCGGACATGATTCGATGTAGCCAATCAGCCGCTAGCAGGGGCAGACAATTATTCTGAGCTTTTAGGTGGTGGACAATTTAAGGAGCAGAGGTCTTACAACAGCTGCTTCTTAACTTCCCTTTCTAGCAGACTAGAAATTATGGGACGTTGATGCAGTGTCCGCTGCTTAATAAATCAACCCCAACTGATTGGCGAACAATTTGCTGATTACTACTAAACTTTATACAACCATAAAAATGATTCCATCTTAAAATGTGCTCCATTACAAGCCATTAGATCTTTTCCTAAATCTCTTAAATTACCTCATCTTAATAGAGACCAGACTTATTATAGCTGTAACGGTACCAACCGGATACCAAGGGTTAACACCAGGGAACAATGTCCTGCATAGGGAATCAGCAATTCACAACCCAGCCAGTTTTCAGGTTTTAAACAGAATGACTTTTATTAAGGCTCATATGCCCAGTATTTATGCAGGTCTGACCCCCCCAGAAGGGGGGTTGAAAGAATGTTGTACATTGAATGGAGGGAACACGCCCTTTTACATGATACAATAGAATACCTTGCTCAAGCTGATAACAATTTAAACACAGACACACACTTGTCTTTCCTTATCATCTAGGGTCTGCTCTCTGAGGTTGATTAAACAATGGACTGTGTATCAATAACATTAATGACAGTGCACAATAGCTGAACACAGTTAACTCTTTCAGTGCTGACAGAAGGGTCTGTCACATCTACATAGCACAATATACAGCCTATAGACAACCTTTCTTATGTTATAGTCCAGAAGTGGCTAGGTTTGCCACAATAGCCTCTCTCAATTTTCTATTACTGAGTTAAACCAAAAAAGCACCTGGGCTTCTCTGCTATTTTTTTTTATAAACTCTTCCTTTCAGAATTATGCTCCTTATATTGAGAATTTTCCAAGAAGCCAGAAAAACTGTGTCAGTTCTTATGGACTGCCTAGAGGCTTTGATAATTACAATCCCTAAGCAAAGCAACCACCCCTCTGTATGCGAGAACTATCAACCTATATCATTGATTAATATTGATATTAAGATCTATGCTAAAATTCTTGCTAACCAAATAACCCCACTTTTACCATATCTCCTACATTCCGACCAAGTGGGGAAGGTCAAGATAACTTTGGAGATTACTTAATATCTTTCTGGAATCTTCTACGATAGGTCAGCCCTTCTTAGTGATCTTGTTGGACACTGAGAAGACATTTGATCATGTCCATTGGGAATTCATGTGAGAGACTTTTACAGCCTTTGGGGTTCCTGTTCAATGGCTCACTACTATTAAGGCATTCTACTCTGCCTAATTTGCAAGAGTAAAGGCTTAGGTTTTGCTCTCATATTTTTAATATCACAAATGGCACTAGGCAGAGGTGACCACTTTCCCCCTTGCTATTCTTCCTGCACTTTTTGCAGATGACATTACTATTTTTGACATTAATCCTACAACTACAGTGAGTTATCCTTATATAAGTTAAAGGGACAGTCTGCTCCAGAATTTTATATTGTTTACAAAGGTAGATAATATCTTTATTACCCATTTCCCAGTTTTGCATAATCATCATGGTTATGTTAATATACTTTTTACCTCTATGATTACCTTGTATCTAAGCCTCTGCACACTGCCACATTATCTCAGTGCTATTTATAGACTTGCATTTTAGCCAATCAGTGCTGGTTCATTTGTAACTCCACAGGAGTGAGCACAATCTTATCTATATGACACGCAATGACTAGCACTGTCTTTCTGTGAAAAGCAAATAAAATGCACTTATATAGCCTGAATGGGCTTAGAAACTGACAGAGCCAGGGAATGGGTAGTAGAGGTGTTATTTATCTTTTTAAACAATAACATTTTTTGAAGTAGACTGTCTCCTCAAATTACTCTAAAACTGTGGCATTTGGGTTTCTCCAAATAACTCACAGACCAACCAAAGTTAGATTATCCATTCAATTGCTTTGCTCACTCCTTAAAGCTCTTAGGCATATACATGGGCATATACAGTACCTTTCCAAAGACTTCTCCATAATAATTACTAAAAACTTCTCACACACACACTCAGATCATTCTCCAGAAATTGATTTTTTTTTATTTTTTCTTCAATCTCTTGAGAGAATAGCAGTGTTGCATATGTTCTTTTTATACTTACATTAACATACTTATTCTGCTGCTTCCCTATTAAACTCCCTAAACACCTGCTACTACAGTTTCAGAGCAATATAACTAAATATGTATGGAGAGGCAAGCGCCGCATATCTCTTAGAATTTTGCAATACCCATATGAAATTGGGGTTGTAGCCTCTCCGTGTTTCTCACGCTACTATGAAGCTGCTATGCTAACACACATCTCATGTTGGAGAGTTAAGCAACAAACCAGCTGATGGCAAGACATTGAGCAGTACACTCACTTCTGGACTATTAAGAGACTTACCAGATTATCATCCCACAATATGGTATGAAATTGGGCTCACATCCCCCACAGACCTCTTAAATTAAGACAGATTCAAAATCCTTCCTTAACAACTACTTAATTTGCCTCCCCACAGAATATTACAATTTGGATTTTTAAGTCTAAAAAATCTACTGTCTAGCTGGGGATTCCACCCCAAGATCACTCACCCGAGCACATTATGGAAGAGTAAATTGTGCGAAGGCAGTCCACTATGCAAACCATTAACACTTTATTTTATCTTTATGGAGGGTGCGTGACCTCAAGAAAAATCTGTCCCTATACTAGCTTTGGAATACACTTTACACATTACTCTCCAAATTTTAAAGTGGCCACACTCTCTTTCTACCTACATTTCAGGGGTATTTTTACAGTTATTATTATCAGTTATTTATAAAGATAACTCTCTCTCTCTACCTACACCTCAGGGGTATTTTTACAGTTACCTTTTTCTATCTGTAAAACTAGCTATAACTAGAAATTGGAGAAACCCGTTCCCACCTTCAAGTAATAGAGTTGTTGAAATAATGGATTATACACATTCAATGGAGAATTACTGCTTTCAATCCTTAAATGTGATAACTCTATTTGAATTGGTTTGTGCTGACTGGATTTCAGAACATGACACTCATGCAATGTGTTTGAGATCTGTGGGAGAAGAAATAGAAGATAGTTATTCTTTCCCCCTTTATTTTATCTATTCTGTTCTCCCTTCTTCCTATATTTATATTGACAATTACTTCTCTACCCATGATTCACTGTTTAAGACAGTTCATGACTCATCCTATCAGGATTTTACTCATGCATCTATCTTAAAGGGACACTCAATCAAAATTAACTTTTTATTATTCAGATAGAGCATGGCATTTTAAACAAAAAATGTACTTCCATTAACAAAATGTGCAGTCTTTTTATATTTAAATTTTTTGAGTCAACAGCTCCTACTGAGCATCTGCAAGAAAAAGTGTGTATGCATTTGTGAATGGCTGATGGCTGTCACATGGCACTTGTATGCATTTGTGATTGACTAATGGTTGTCACATGGTACAGGGGGAGTGGAAAAATGCATAATTTTTAAAATTGTCATAAAAAAAATCTACTACTCATTTGAAGTTCAGACTAAGTGTTATTGCATTGTCTTGTTATCTTGCATTTGCTGATTATGCAAATCTACTGTGTTGACTGGTCCTTTAATACTTTTTCAGTACATACTTAGTCATACAAACCAAGAGACTTCTACTACTTGAAAACTCATGTTCTTTATTATTCCTGAAATTACACAAATTTGAATGTCATATCCTTCATGTTTACATTTTTGTAATTTTATGCAATAGATTTCTTAACAAATTGCGACGTTATTTGCATTCTGAACATGATATGCCTTACTAAAAATAAACACACGCACACACACACAAACATACATATATATATATATATATATATATATACACATACATACATACACAGGTGGTTCTCGGTTTACACCGGTTCAATTTGCGCCATTTCAGAATAACAACCTTTCTTTTCAGTCATGTGACTGCTATTGAAAAGCATTGTGTGCATTGATTAAAATAGCCAGTAGGTTGAGGCTGTCCGCTTGTGTTGCAGCAAAGATACACATATGCAGGCTGAAATGAATCAGTGTACACAGACCACAGACATTAGCTATCGAGCAAAGCTTTCAGAGGAACAAGATCTTCCTTTCTATGAATCAGTCCATACTGGAATGCATAGAATTGCTACAGACCCAATATTATCTAACATCCTAACAATACAAAAAACTGTTTGCAGAAAAATGCAAGTAAAGTCTGTGTTGTGTGATTTTTTATTAGGGTTATAATGCTGTTCAGCAAAAGTTTTTGTTCATTTAGCTTAGTTTGATGATGATACAATCTGTAACTGAAGGTATAAGATTTGTATCAAGAAGAGCCAAAACCATAGGCAACTATGTGAAAAGAAATTTTGCAAAAAATATAAAGGGACCTGCACGTAACTGGCTAACCAAAAAGAATGGGACCTTTAAATGTGGTGTAAGACCGTGCAAAAGCTGCAACTATGTCAAAGTGGGAGATATTTTCCACTCAAACATTACAAAACAAGAATTCAGGATATTTCAGTATTTAACATGCACATCGAGGTACGTGGTATATCTTATCTCCTGTAAACTGTGTGGGTGTCAATATACAGGTAGAACAATTAGACCCCTGAAGGACCGAATCCGAGAGCATTTGCTATCCTTGGAGTCTTTCGAACCAAAGACACCAGTTGCTGAACATTTTTCAAGACATAGACCAGGCCATACATTCGATGAAGATTCATTGAAATATGTCCTATCTTTGTTTGAATTTCAAGCAATTGATTGTGTCACAAAACAAATTACAGGAGGGGACAGATTAGCATATTTAAATAAAAAAAAAAAAAAAAAAAAAAAAAGCTTTTTGGATACACAAACTCCAAACAGGCTTCCCAAAAGGTATCAACAAAATTTGGGACTTAAAGTTGTTTATAGGCTAAAACAAATATATGCAAAGTATAAAATATAAAAACCTACTATCCTAGGCAACATAATAAACAACAAGAAATAATGGGATAGGAATAGGAATTTTAGCTTATGTCAACATCTAATAACTAACTAAAAAATAAAACCAACACATAAGCCATGAGAAGGGTATTCAAAGTGTGTATTGTTCATAATAATTTAAAATTACAAAACCATGTATTGTAAATAGCTTCTTTATTTCAGATATAAAATTCATTTCAAACCATTGTACCATCTAATTAATATTTTTTAAAAAAGCTACTTATTAAAATAATAAAGTTCTATCATGATTATAATAGAAAAGGAAAATTAAATATCCAGGATCTCAAATTAATTTTGTATTAGATCTAAAGAATGTATTATATAATGTTAGTGATCCCTTTAAAAGTTAGGGAGCAATATCTTTGAGATAACTTAGGAGTTTCGTATAAATGTTTAGAATGCTGAATATTTATAACTTTTTTTGCCTATAATATATGTTTTTAAAAGTATATATGTGTATTATACATTATTAACAATGCGGTATGGAAAGACCATTGAAAGTTCTGACAGCATTGTTAAGGGTTAAATGTGAAAGGCTTAAATATTCACAGGGAGAACAGCTGTGTATCCCTGATGAAGTGCTTGTTGTAAAGCAGGAAACGCGTCGGATGCAGCACCTGTGTGCTGAGGTTGTATGTATACATAAAATGTGCCTTCCAACTATGGAATTTTAATTAAGTTTTCAATAAATATCTAATTTTATTTACAACTAATATTGGTACTGCCTGCAATTCATTTTCCAAACCCCTTCATATGGACTGGATTCTAGAATTGCTACAGACCCAATATTATCTAACATCCTAACAATACAAAAAACTGTTTGCAGAAAAATGCAAGTAAAGTCTGTGTTGTGTGATTTTTTATTAGGGTTATAATGCTGTTCAGCAAAAGTTTTTGTTCATTTAGCTTAGTTTGATGATGATACAATCTGTTGTGTAATTATTTTATTAGGTGCTGTTCAGCAAATGTTTGTTCATTTGTTTAGCATTTAAAGTCTTCATTTCAAAGCTTTAAAAATAATGTATTAGGTGTTACTTATGACAATTTTGAGATGGGTCTGGAACCTAACTCCCTTACTTCCCATTGACTTAAATTATAAACTGGGTTTCAATTTACAACGGTTTCGATTTACAACTATTCCTCCTGGAACCTAACCCCGGCTAGGCTACCTGTATATATATATATATATATATATATATATATATATATATATATATATATATATATATATATATATATATATATATATACACACACTGATCAATGTTTGTATTTGGATTTCAGCATAATAAATAAATATAATAATTCCCTAAATAAAACTGGTCTTCCATCCCCCTCTGAAGAAGCATTTTGTCAGGGTTTCCTTTTTGGTTTTGACTTTTTTAACTTGCTATAGTTTCTTCACGTAAACACTATATTACCTTTGAATTATTATTTTTTTTTTTTTTCATTTTATGGGAACCCTGTAACAACAAGGAATGTGATAAGTAGGAGGCTGGTACTATATTCCTTATAAGGGGAACTCGTATTCAGAGGAATCATTATATTAATGTTTTATGCTGATATAATTTCAGACCTCCCAAATATATGATTTTCCCAAGATAAATTGTACTTGTTACAAAATATATTAATTTAATGAGAAACATAGTGTAGGGTTTTTCATTTTTCAACTGAAGAATCAACTAGTTTCTAATAGAAATTGTAATATTTGTTAATAAAAAGTTTGATTTTAAATAAGTTGACATAGTATATTACTTTTCATATGCTCATGTGCACTCTGAAAGCTCCATTTATTCAGTGGCTCAGTATTAAGATAGGTAGCAGGGTTAGCCATGAACAATCTGCACTGCATAATGCATTTTCAGCTCTGAGAATTAGCAAATCCACATTTTTCAAAGCAAACTACATGAAAAGGTGGCAAAAAAATAAAAATATATAATGAAAGTATACAGCAAAGTTGTTTTACTATGCCACTGATTATTGTTTGGCTTTTAAATAGCTTTTAAAGACTGGCGCTGTGATTAAATGCTGTACAGCATTTAAGTAAATGTTTATTACTACTACTACTATTATTACTGTTGTTTTTATTAATAATAACAACAGCAGCAAGGATAATTATTATTATTTATAATAATCATCATCATCATCATCATCATCATCATCAAGACTGTTCCAGGCTACACTATATTACGTTTTGTTCTGTGAAATACAAACACATTATGTTGAGGATTTTGCATCTTACTTTGAATGGGATAGTAAAGTAAAACAATAAATTAAATTAAACTTTCATGATTGCAATTTTAAACCACTTTCCAATTTGTTCTTTTGGTAATCCTTGGCTAAAACGCATAGCTAGGTAGGCTTAGAAGCAGCAATGTACTCTTCTAGATTGTAAATTCCTACCGGAATAGGGCCCTCAATTGCTAACAAATGTGTTTGTAAAATTTATATTTCATTTTATTTATATGAATTGTACCTATGGACAGCGCTGCAGAATATGTTGGTGCTTCATAAATAAAGTATAATAATAATAATACTGCTGATTGGTGGCTGCACATACATGCTTCTTGTCACTGGTTCCCCTGATGCGTTCATCTCTCAGTAGTTGCTGCTCCTTAAAGGGACAGTCTACACCAGAATGTTTATTGTTTAAAAAATAGATATTCCCTTTATTACCTTTTCCCCAGTTTTGCACAGACAGCACAGTAATATTATTACACATTTTACCTCTGTGATTACTTTTTTCTAAGCCTCTGCAGACTGCCCCCTTATTTCAGTTCTTTTGACAGACTTGAATTTTAGCCAATCAATGCAGACTCCTAGGTAACTCCACTCACATGAACACAATGTTATCTATATGGCCCATATGAACTAACATCCTCTAGTTGTGAAAAACTGTCAAAATGCATTCAGATAAGGTGGCCTTCAAGAAAGGAGCATATGAGCTTACCTAGGTTTAACTTTCAACTAAGAATACCAAGAGAATAGAGCAAAATTGATGATAAAAGTAAATAAAAAAGTTGTTTTAAATTACATTTCCTATCTGAATCATAAAAGTTTATTTTTTGACTAGACTGTCCCCTTAAACAGAGGATTCCAAGAAAATATATCAAATTTGATGACAAAAGTAAATTAGAAAGTTGTTTGCGCTTTTATGATATATCTGAGACATAAAAGACAAAGGTTGTTTTTTTTGTCTTTATCAGCTAACAAACAACAAACAATATAAAACATGAGAAAGAGACATGTGTTCATGTGAATAATTCAGTAGGGATCATTCAACTTTAGCCAACCCTTTTATGCTTAAAATTACTCTTTACAGGGATATGGAAACCAACATTTCTCTTTTATGATTCAGATAAAGCAATTTTCTTCCGTTATCTAATTTGTTTAGTTCTCTTACTATTCTTTATTGAAAAAAAATACCTAGGTAGGCTCAGAGGCCGCAACACACTACTGGGAGCTAGCTGCTGATTGGTGGCTGCACTTATATGTCTCTTATTACTGGCTTACCAGATGTGTTCAGCTAACTCCCAGCAATGCATTGCTACTCCTTCAACAGATAGCTAAAGAACTAAGGCCTAGATTTGGAGTTTGGCGGTAGCCGTGAAAACCAGCGTTAGAGGCTCCTAAAACTGGTTTTAGGATACCGCCGGTATTTGGAGTCATTCAAAAAAGGGTCTAACGCTCACTTTTCAGCCGCGACTTTTCCATATCGCAGATCCCCTTACGTCAATTGCGTATCCTATCTTTTCAATGGGATCTTTCTAACTCCGGTATTTAGAGTCGTGTCTGAAGTGAGCATTAGAAATCTAACGACAAAACTCCAGCCGCAGAAAAAAGTCAATAGTTAAGAGCTTTCTGGGCTAACGCCGGTTCATAAAGCTCTTAACTACTGTACTCTAAAGTACACTAACACCCATAAACTACCTATGTACCCCTAAACCGAGCCCCCCCCACATCGCCGACACTCAATTACATTTTTTTAACCCCTAATCTGCCGACCGCCACCTACGTTATACTTATGTACCCCTAATCTGCTGCCCCTAACACCGCCGACCCCTATATTATATTTATTAACCCCTAACCTGCCCCCCACAAAGTCGCAGCCAGCTACCTACAATAATTAACCCCTAATCTGCCGACCGCAAAGAGCCGCCACCTACATTATAGCTATGTACCCCTAATCTGCTGCCCCTAACAGCGCTGACCCCTATATTATATTTATTAACCACTAATCTGCCCCCCTCAACGTCGCCTCCACCTGCCTACACTTATTAACCCCTAATCTGCCGAGCGGACCGCACCGCTACTATAATAAAGTTATTAACCCCTAATCCGCCTCACTAACCCTATAATAAATCGTATTAACCCCTAATCTGCCCTCCCTAACATCGCCGACACCTAACTTCAATTATTAACCCCTAATCTGCCGACTGGAGCTCACCGCTATTCTAATAAATGTATTAACCCCTAAAGCTAAGTCTAACCCTAACACTAACACCCCCCTAAATTAAATATAATTTTAATCTAACAAAATTAATTAACTCTTCTTAAATAAATTATTCCTATTTAAAGCTAAATACTTACCTGTAAAATAAATCCTAATATAGCTACAATATAAATTATAATGATATTATAGCTATTTTAGGATTAATATTTATTTTACAGGTAACTTTGTATTTATTTTAACCAGGTACAATAGCTATTAAATAGTTAAAATAGTTAAAATAATTACAAATTTACCTGTAAAATAAATCCTAACCTAAGTTACAATTAAACCTAACACTACACTATCAATAAATAAATTAAATACAATTCCTACAAATAAATACAATAAAATAAACTAACTAAAGTACAAAAAATAAAAAAGAACTAAGTTACAAAAAATTTACAAACATTAGAAATATATTACAACAATTTTAAACTAATTACACCTACTCTAAGCCCTCTAATAAAATAACAAAGCCCCCCAAAATAAAAAAAATGCCCTACCCTATTCTAAATTACTAAAGTTCAAAGCTCTTTTACCTTACCAGCCCTGAACAGGGCCCTTTGCGGGGCATGCCCCAAGAAGTTCAGCCAGGATGGATGTTCCACGTCGGAGGTCTTCAGGATGCTGCCGCTCCGGATGGATGACGATAGAAGATTCCGCTTGGATGAAGACTTCAATCGGATGGAAGACCTCTTCTGCCCCGCTTGGATGAAGACTTCTACCGGATGGAGGACCTCTTCTTGCTCCGCTTGGATGAAGAATTTGGCTCGGCTGGGTGAAGACGACTCAAGGTAGGGAGATCTTCAGGGGCTTAGTGTTAGGTTTATTTAAGGGGGGTTTGGGTTAGATTAGGGGTATGTGGGTGGTGGGTTGTAATGTTGGGGGGGGTATTGTATGTTTTTTTTTTACAGGCAAAAGAGCTGAACTTCTTGGGGCATGCCCCGCAAAGGGCCCTGTTCAGGGCTGGTAAGGTAAAAGAGCTTTGAACTTTAGTAATTTAGAATAGGGTAGGGCATTTTTTTATTTTGGGGGGCTTTGTTATTTTATTAGGGGGCTTAGAGTAGGTGTGATTAGTTTAAAATTGTTGTAATATATTTCTAATGTTTGTAAATATTTTTTTATTTTTTGTAACTTAGTTCTTTTTTATTTTTTGTACTTTAGTTAGTTTATTTCATTGTATTTATTTGTAGGAATTGTATTTAATTTATTTATTGATAGTGTAGTGTTAGGTTTAATTGTAGATAATTATAGGTATTTTATTTAATTTATTTATTGATAGTGTAGTGTTAGGTTTAATTGTAACTTAGGTTAGGATTTATTTTACAGGTAAATTTGTAATTATTTTAACTATTTTAGCTATTAAATAGTTCTTAACTATTTAATAGCTATTGTACCTGGTTAAAATAAATACAAAGTTACCTGTAAAATAAATATTAATCCTAAAATAGCTATAATATCATTATAATTTATATTGTAGCTATATTAGGATTTATTTTACAGTTAGTATTTAGATTTAAATAGGAATAATTTATTTAATAAGAGTTAATTAATTTCGTTAGATTAAAATTATATTTAATTTAGGGGGGTGTTAGTGTTAGGGTTAGACTTAGCTTTAGGGGTTAATACATTTATTAGAATAGCGGTGAGCTCCAGTCGGCAGATTAGGGGTTAATAATTGAAGTTAGGTGTCGGCGATGTTAGGGAGGGCAGATTAGGGGTTAATACTATTTATTATAGGGTTAGTGAGGCGGATTAGGGGTTAATAACTTTATAATAATAGCGGTGCGGTCCGCTCGGCAGATTAGGGGTTAATAAGTGTAGGCAGGTGGAGGCGACGTTGTGGGGGCAGATTAGGGGTTAATAAATATAATATAGGGGTCGGCGGTGTTAGGGGCAGCAGATTAGGGGTACATAGGGATAATGTAAGTAGCGGCGGTTTACGGAGCGGCAGATTAGGGGTTAAAAATAATATACAGGGGTCAGCGATAGCGGGGGCGGCAGAATAGGGGTTAATAAGTGTAAGGTTATATGTTAGAGTGTTAGGTGCAGAAGTAGGAAGTGTTTCCCCATAGGAAACAATGGTGCTGCGTTAGGAGCTGAACGCGGCTTTTTTGCAGGTGTTAGGTTTTTTTTCAGCTCAAACAGCCCCATTGTTTCCTATGGGGGAATCGTGTACGAGCACGTTTTTGAGGCTGGCCGCGTCCGTAAGCAACTCTGGTATCGAGAGTTGAAGTTGCGTTAAATATGCTCTACGCTCCTTTTTTGGAGCCTAACGCAGCCATTCTGTGGACTCTCAATACCAGAGTTATTTTAAAGGTGCGGCCAGAAAAAAGCCAGCGTTAGATACGCGGGTCGTTACCGACAAAACTCTAAATCTAGCCGTTAGCAAATTCGATAATTGAAGTAAATTGAAAAGTTGTTTAAAATTGTATGATCTATCTGAATCATGAAAGAAAATGATTGGGTCTCAGGTTAGGAAGTAACCTTTCAGTTTAAAACAAAAGAAAACAGAGTAAATGAAAGAAATTACTATTATGTACTTTATTGTCGAAATAAAAAAAGTTCTGCCAGATACAGTATACAACAGAAGTGAGTAAACCCCTGGGCAATATCACTTAAATATAAAATTATTCAAAATTGTATCATGTTTGGTGTGAACCTGGTCAGGATTATTACAGTGAATGCATAGTCCCAACAGTGAATCATAGAGGTGGGAGTGTGACGATATGGAGCTGCATGACTGCAAAAGGTGTTGGGGAGATGACATTTATAGATGGCACCATAAATGCCTGCAATATACCAACATACTGGCTGACAAGATGACTCCCAGTCTCCAGAAGTTTGGCACAGAACGAATATTCCAGCATGATAACGATCCAAAGCCCACTGCCAAAATCACAAAGGAGTTTCTAAAGGAGAAACAAGTGAAAACTATGACCTGGCCAAGTATGTCACCTGACTTGAATCCATTAGAACACCTTTGGGGTATTTTAAAGAGAATGGCAGAGCAACACAACCCCTCCAGCAAAGAGCAGCTGAATTTCTTTTTATCTCTGATGGACAGAACATCTATCCAGAAATTTGTATCACACTGTTTTCCTCTATGCAAAGGAGGATTGAGCCTGTCATCAAAAATAAAGGTGGACACGCAAAGTATTGAAAAAAATGAAAGATTTGAATCTCAGTAATGAAAGGTGCACTGATTTTTGTTGCATTGATTTTCTGCTTTGGGGTCAGTATTTTTAATATAGTAAATCTAAACTGTTAGGCCTAGATTTGGAGTTCGGCGGTAAAAGGGCTGTTAACGCTCCGCAGGCTTTTTTCTGGCCGCACCATAAAATTAACTCTGGTATCGAGAGTTCAAACAAATGCTGCGTTAGGCTCCAAAAAAGGAGCGTAGAGCATTTTTACCGCAAATGCAACTCTCGATACCAGAGTTGCTTACGGACGCGGCCGGCCTCAAAAACGTGCTCGTGCACGATTCTCCCATAGGAAACAATGGGGCTGTTTGAGCTGAAAAAAAACCTAACACCTGCAAAAAAGCAGCGTTCAGCTCCTAACGCAGCCCCATTGTTTGCTAGGGGGGAAACACTTCCTACGTCTGCACCTAACACTCTAACATGTACCCCGAGTCTAAACACCCCTAACCTTACACTTATTAACCCCTAATCTGCCGCCCCCGCTATCGCTGACCCCTGCATATTTTTTTAAACCCCTAATCTGCCGCTCCGTAAACCGCCGCCACCTACGTTATCCCTATGTACCCCTAATCTGCTACCTCTAACACCGCCGACCCCTATATTATATTTATTAACCCCTAACCTGCCCCCCACAACGTCGCCTCCACCTGCCTACACTTATTAACCCCTAATCTGCCGAGCGGACCTGAGCGCTACTATAATAAAGTTATTAACCCCTAATCCGCCTCACTAACCCTATAATAAATAGTATTAACCAATAATCTGCCCTCCCTAACATCGCCGACACCTAACTTCAATTATTAACCCCTAATCTTCCGATCGGAGCTCACCGCTATTCTAATAAATGGATTAACCCCTAAAGCTAAGTCTAACCCTAACACTAACACCCCCCTAAGTTAAATATAATATTTATCTAACGAAATAAATTAACTCTTATTAAATAACTTATTCCTATTTAAAGCTAAATACTTACCTGTAAAATAAATCCTAATATAGCTACAATATAAATTATAATTATATTATAGCTATTTTAGGATTAATATTTATTTTACAGGTAACTTTGTATGTATTTTAACCAGGTACAATAGCTATTAAATAGTTAAGAACTATTTAATAGTTACCTAGTTAAAATAATAACAAAATTACCTGTAAAATAAATCCTAACCTAAGTTATAATTAAACCTAACACTACCCTATCAATAAAATAATTAAATAAACTACCTACAATTACCTACAATTAACCTAACACTACACTATCAATAAATTAATTAAACACAATTCCTACAAATAAATACAATTAAATAAACTAGCTAAAGTACAAAAAATAAAAAAGAACTAAGTTACAGAAAATAAAAAAATATTTACAAACATAAGAAAAATATTACAACAATTTTAAACTAATTACACCTACTCTAAGCCCCCTAATAAAATAACAAAGCCCCCCAAAATAAAAAAATCCCTACCCTATTCTAAATTAAAAAAGTTACAAGCTCTTTTACCTTACCAGCCCTGAACAGGGCCCTTTGCGGGGCATGCCCCAAGAATTTCAGCTCTTTTGCCTGTAAAAAAAAACATACAATACCCCCCCCCAACATTACAACCCACCACCCACATACCCCTAATCTAACCCAAACCCCCCTTAAATAAACCTAACACTAAGCCCCTGAAGATCTTCCTACCTTGTCTTCACCATCCAGGTATCACCGATCCGTCCTGGCTCCAAGATCTTCATCCAACCCAAGCGGGGGTTGGCGATCCATAATCCGGTCCAGAAGAGGCTCCAAAGTCTTCCTCCTATCCGGCAAGAAGAGGACATCCGGACCGGCAAACATCTTCTCCAAGCGGCATCTTCGATCTTCTTCCATCCGGAGCGAAGCGGCAGGATCCTGAAGACCTCCAGCGCGGAACATCCATCCGGACCGACGACTGAACGACGAATGACTGTTCCTTTAAGAGACGTCATCCAAGATGGCGTCCCTCGAATTCCGATTGGCTGATAGGATTCTATCAGCCAATCGGAATTAAGGTAGGAATTTTCTGATTGGCTGATGGAATCAGCCAATCAGAATCAAGTTCAATCCGATTGGCTGATCCAATCAGCCAATCAGATTGAGCTCGCATTCTATTGGCTGTTCCGATCAGCCAATAGAATGCGAGCTCAATCTGATTGGCTGATTGGATCGGCCAATCGGATTGAACTAGATTCTGATTGGCTGATTCCATCAGCCAATCAGAAAATTCCTACCTTAATTCCGATTGGCTGATAGAATCCTATCAGCCAATCGGAATTCGAGGGACGCCATCTTGGATGACGTCCCTTAAAGGAACAGTCATTCGTCGTTCAGTCGTCGGTCCGGATGGATGTTCCGCGCTGGAGGTCTTCAGGATCCTGCCGCTTCGCTCCGGATGGAAGAAGATCGAAGATGCCGCTTGGAGAAGATGTTTGCCGGTCCGGATGTCCTCTTCTTGCCGGATAGGAGGAAGACTTTGGAGCCTCTTCTGGACCTCTTCAGCACCGGATTATGGATCGCCAACACCCGCTTGGGTTGGATGAAGATCTTGGAGCCAGGACGGATCGGTGATACCTGGATGGTGAAGACAAGGTAGGAAGATCTTCAGGGGCTTAGTGTTAGGTTTATTTAAGGGGGGTTTGGGTTAGATTAGGGGTATGTGGGTGGTGGGTTGTAATGTTGGGGGGGGGGTATTGTATGTTTTTTTTTACAGGCAAAAGAGCTGAAATTCTTGGGGCATGCCCCGCAAAGGGCCCTGTTCAGGGCTGGTAAGGTAAAAGAGCTTGTAACTTTTTTAATTTAGAATAGGGTAGGGAATTTTTTATTTTGGGGGTCTTTGTTATTTTATTAGGGGGCTTAGAGTAGGTGTAATTAGTTTAAAATTGTTGTAATATTTTTCTTATGTTTGTAAATATTTTTTTATTTTCTGTAACTTAGTTCTTTTTTATTTTTTGTACTTTAGCTAGTTTATTTAATTGTATTTATTTGTAGGAATTGTGTTTAATTAATTTATTGATAGTGTAGTGTTAGGTTAATTGTAGGTAATTGTAGGTAGTTTATTTAATTATTTTATTGATAGGGTAGTGTTAGGTTTAATTATAACTTAGGTTAGGATTTATTTTACAGGTAAATTTGTTATTATTTTAACTAGGTAACTATTAAATAGTTCTTAACTATTTAATAGCTATTTTACCTGGTTAAAATAATAACAAAGTTGCCTGTAAAATAAATATTAATCCTAAAATAGCTATAATATAATTATAATTTATATTGTAGCTATATTAGGGTTTATTTTACAGGTAAGTATTTAGCTTTAAATAGGAATAATTTATTTAATAAGAGTTAATTTATTTCGTTAGATAAAAATTATATTTAACTTAGGGGGGTGTTAGTGTTAGGGTTAGACTTAGCTTTAGGGGTTAATACATTTATTAGAATAGCGGTGAGCTCCGGTCGGCAGATTAGGGGTTAATAATTGAAGTTAGGTGTCGGCGATGTTAGGGAGGGCAGATTAGGGGTTAATACTATTTATGATAGGGTTAGTGAGGCGGATTAGGGGTTAATACATTTATTATAGTAGCGCTCAGGTCCGCTCGGCAGATTAGGGGTTAATAAGTGTAGGCAGGTGGAGGCGACGTTGAGGGGGGCAGATTAGGGGTTAATAAATATAATATAGGGGTCTGCGATGTTAGGGCAGCAGATTAGGGGTACATAGGGATAACGTAGGTGGCGGCGATTTGCGGTCGGAAGATTAGGGGTTAATTATTTTAAGTAGCTGGCGGCGACGTTGTGGGGGGCAAGTTAGGGGTTAATAAATGTAATACTGGGGTCGGCGGGGTTAGGGGCAGCAGATTAGGGGTACATAAGTATAACGTAGGTGGCGGTCGGCAGATTAGGGGTTAAAAATTTTAATCGAGTGGCGGCGGTGTGGGGGGACCTCGGTTTAGGGGTACATAGGTAGTTTATGGGTGTTAGTGTACTTTAGGGTACAGTAGTTAAGAGCTTTATAAACCGGCGTTAGCCAGAAAGCTCTTAACTCCTGCTATTTTCAGGCGGCTGGAATCTTGTCGTTAGAGCTCTAACGCTCACTTCAGAAACGACTCTAAATACCGGCGTTAGAAAGATCCCATTGAAAAGATAGGCTACGCAAATGGCGTAGGGGGATCTGCGGTATGGAAAAGTCGCGGCTGAAAAGTGAGCGTTAGACCCTTTAATGACTGACTCCAAATACCAGCGGGCGGCCAAAACCAGCGTTAGGAGCCTCTAACGCTGGTTTTGACGGCTACCGCCGAACTCCAAATCTAGGCCTTAGTTTTTAATTTTACATAAAAGCAAACACCCTACTGTGAAACATAGAAATACTGTTAGGTTATACCATTTTGAATGACATTTAAGCGATATTGCACTGGGGAGTACTCACTTCTGTTGTATACTGTATGTGTATATTTAGTTATGATGCTTAGCAATGTTTTCCTCATACCCTCAGGCAGTCAAAAAAGTTAAAAAATATGAATAAATATAAGTAATAAGCTTTTTAAACATAAATAATAAATCTTACCTTGATCAAAGGGTTTGACAGGATTCCAAGATCGGAAATAATCATCCTAAAGATAGAAAAAATATAAACAAACATATTTCATGAATATAGGTCTCTAGTTTTGAAGAAATTAACACCATGCAATGTATTTTTCATTATGTAAATAGAATAAGAAAAATGATACAAACCTCCACTTCCTGAGTGGGCAAGCCAACAAAATAAATAAAACAGGATTAAAGTTCAGTAACTGACAATAATATAAAAGTAGATTTATACAAAAAAATGTTTATGTTCTGTTTTTGTAATGGCAAACAAATGATGCAATTATTATCTATCATCTATCTATCAATATATGTCTATGTCTATCTATCTCTATCTGTCTATCATCTATGTATCTATTATCTATCTATCTATCTATCTATCTATCTATCTATCTATCTATCTTTATCTATCTATCTCTCTGTCTGTCTGCATCTATCTATATATCCATCTATCTATCTATCTATCTATCTATCTATCTATCTATCTATCTATCTATATCTATCTACCTATCTCACTAACTATCCATATATTTATCGATCTATCTATTGATCTATCTATCTATCTATCTATCTGTCAGCATCTCTCAATCTCTCTTACTATCCATCTATCTATCTATCTATCTATCTATCTATCTATCTATCTATCTATCTATCTATCTATCTATATATCTATATATATCTATCTATATCTGACTGCATATATCTATCTATTTATCTATATATACATCTATCTCACTATATATACATCTATCTATCTATCTATCTATCTATCTATCTATCTATCTATCATCTATCTATCTACCTACCTACCTATATCTCTAAATATATCTGTATCTATCTATGTATCTATCTCTCTATCTATTTATCTATCTCTCTATATGTCTTTATCTATCTATCTATCTATCTATCTATCTATCTATCTATCTATCTACCTGCTAGCAATCTCTCTCTATCTGTTTATCCCTCTGTAGTGCTTCTGATATAACATACTATTTTTAAGAAACTTTTCAATTTACTTTGTCATTAAATTGAATTTACTAAGGCCTAGATTTGGAGTTTGGCGGTAGATGGGCTGTTAACGCTCCGCGGGCTTTTTTCTGGCCGCACCATAAATTTAACTCTGGTATCGAGAGTTCAAACAAATGCTGCGTTAGGCTCCAAAAAAGGAGCGTAGAGCATTTTTACCGCAAATGCAACTCTCGATACCAGAGTTGCTTACGGACGTGGCCAGCCTCAAAAACGTGCTCGTGCACGATATCCCCATAGGAAACAATGGGGCTGTTTGAGCTGAAAAAAAACCTAACACCTGCAAAAAAGCAGCGTTCAGCTCCTAACGCAGCCCCATTGTTTCCTATGGGGAAACACTTCCTACGTCTGCACCTAACACTCTAACATGTACCCCGAGTCTAAACACCCCTAACCTTACACTTATTAACCCCTAATCTGCCACTCCCGCTATCGCTGACCCCTGCATATTTTTTTTAACCCCTAATCTGCCGCTCCGTAAACCGCTGCAACCTACGTTATCCCTATGTACCCCTAATCTGCTGCCCTAACATCGCCGACCCCTATATTATATTTATTAACCCCTAATCTGCCCCCCACAACGTCGCCGACACCTGCCTACACTTATTAACCCCTAATCTGCCGAGCGGACCGCACCGCTACTATAATAAAGTTATTAACCCCTAACCCGCCTCACTAACCTTATCATAAATAGTATTAACCCCTAATCTGCCCTCCCTAACATCGCCGACACCTACCTTCAATTATTAACCCCTAATCTGACGACCGGAGCTCATCGCTACTATAATAAATGGATTAACCCCTAAAGCTAAGTCTAACCCTAACACTAACACCCCCCTAACTTAAATATAATTTACATCTAACGAAATTAATTAACTCTTATTAAATAACTTATTCCTATTTAAAGCTAAATACTTACCTGTAAAATAAATCCTAATATAGCTACAATATAAATTATAATTATATTATAGCTATTTTAGGATTAATATTTATTTTACAGTCAACTTTGTAATTATTTTAACCAGGTACAATAGCTATTAAATAGTTAAGAACTATTTAATAGTTACCTAGTTAAAATAATAACAAATTTACCTGTAAAATAAATCCTAACCTAAGATATAATTAAACCTAACACTACCCTATCAATAAATTAATTAAATAAACTACCTACAATTACCTACAATTAACCTAACACTACACTATCAATAAATTAATTAAACACAATTCCTACAAATAAATACAATTAAATAAACTAGCTAAAGTACAAAAAATAAAAAAGAACTAAGTTACAAAAAAATAAAAAAATATTTACAAACATCAGAAAATTATTACAACAATTCTAAACTAATTACACCTACTCTAAGCCCCCTAATAAAATAACAAAGACCCCCAAAATAAAAAAAATGCCCTACCCTATTCTAAATTAAAAAAGTTAAAAGCTCTTTTACCTTACCAGCCCTGAACAGGGCCCTTTGCGGGGCATACCCCAAGAATTTCAGCTCTTTTGCCTGTAAAAAAAACACATACAATACCCCCCCCCCAACATTACAACTCACCACCCACATACCCCTAATCTAACCCAAACCCCCCTTAAATAAACCTAACACTAAGCCCCTGAAGATCTTCCTACCTTGTCTTCACCATCCAGGTATCACCGATCCGTCCTGGCTCCAACATCTTCATCCAACCCAAGCGGGGGTTGGCGATCCATCATCCGGTGGCTGAAGAGGTCCAGAAGAGGCTCCAAAGTCTTCCTCCTATCCGGCAAGAAGAGGACATCCGGACCGGCAAACATCTTCTCCAAGCGGCATCTTCGATCTTCTTGCATCCGGTGCGGAGCGGGTCCATCTTGAAGCAGGCGACGCGGATCCATCCTCTTCTTCCGTTGTCTCCCGACGAATGACGGTTCCTTTAAGGGACGTCATCCAAGATGGCGTCCCTTGAATTCCGATTGGCTGATAGGATTCTATCAGCCAATCGGAATTAAGGTAGGAATATTCTGATTGGCTGATGGAATCAGCCAATCAGAATCAAGTTCAATCCGATTGGCTGATCCAATGAGCCAATCAGATTGAGCTCGCATTCTATTGGCTGTTCCGATCAGCCAATAGAATGCGAGCTCAATCTGATTGGCTGATTGGATCAGCCAATAGGATTGAACTTGATTCTGATTGGCTGATTCCATCATCCAATCAGAATATTCCTACCTTAATTCCGATTGGCTGATAGAATCCTATCAGCCAATCGGAATTCAAGGGACGCCATCTTGGATGACGTCCCTTAAAGGAACCGTCATTCGTCGGGAGACAACGGAAGAAGAGGATGGATCCGCGTCGCCTGCTTCAAGATGGACCCGCTCCGCACCGGATGCAAGAAGATCGAAGATGCCGCTTGGAGAAGATGTTTGCCGGTCCGGATGTCCTCTTCTTGCCGGATAGGAGGAAGACTTTGGAGCCTCTTCTGGACCTCTTCAGCCACCGGATGATGGATCGCCAACCCCCGCTTGGGTTGGATGAAGATGTTGGAGCCAGGACGGATCGGTGATACCTGGATGGTGAAGACAAGGTAGGAAGATCTTCAGGGGCTTAGTGTTAGGTTTATTTAAGGGGGGTTTGGGTTAGATTAGGGGTATGTGGGTGGTGGGTTGTAATGTTGGGGGGGGTATTGTATGTGTTTTTTTTACAGGCAAAAGAGCTGAAATTCTTGGGGCATGCCCCGCAAAGGGCCCTGTTCAGGGCTGGTAAGGTAAAAGAGCTTTTAACTTTTTTAATTTAGAATAGGGTAGGGCATTTTTTTATTTTGGGGGTCTTTGTTATTTTATTAGGGGGCTTAGAGTAGGTGTAATTAGTTTAAAATTGTTGTAATAATTTTCTGATGTTTGTAAATATTTTTTTATTTTTTGTAACTTAGTTCTTTTTTATTTTTTGTACTTTAGCTAGTTTATTTAATTGTATTTATTTGTAGGAATTGTGTTTAATTAATTTATTGATAGTGTAGTGTTAGGTTAATTGTAGGTAATTGTAGGTAGTTTATTTAATTAATTTATTGATAGGGTAGTGTTAGGTTTAATTATATCTTAGGTTAGGATTTATTTTACAGGTAAATTTGTTATTATTTTAACTAGGTAACTATTAAATAGTTCTTAACTATTTAATAGCTATTGTACCTGGTTAAAATAATTACAAAGTTGACTGTAAAATAAATATTAATCCTAAAATAGCTATAATATAATTATAATTTATATTGTAGCTATATTAGGATTTATTTTACAGGTAAGTATTTAGCTTTAAATAGGAATAAGTTATTTAATAAGAGTTAATTAATTTCGTTAGATGTAAATTATATTTAAGTTAGGGGGGTGTTAGTGTTAGGGTTAGACTTAGCTTTAGGGGTTAATCCATTTATTATAGTAGCGATGAGCTCCGGTCGTCAGATTAGGGGTTAATAATTGAAGGTAGGTGTCGGCGATGTTAGGGAGGGCAGATTAGGGGTTAATACTATTTATGATAGGGTTAGTGAGGCGGATTAGGGGTTAATAACTTTATTATAGTAGCGCTCAGGTCCGCTCGGCAGATTAGGGGTTAATAAGTGTAGGCAGGTGTCGGCGACGTTGAGGGGGGCAGATTAGGGGTTAATAAATATAATATAGGGGTCGGCGATGTTAGGGGCAGCAGATTAGGGGTACATAAGGATAACGTAGGTGGCGGCGCTTTGCGGTCGGAAGATTAGGGGTTAATTATTGTAAGTAGCTGGCGGCGACGTTGTGGGGGGCAGGTTAGGGGTTAATAAATGTAATACAGGGGTCGGCGGGGTTAGGGGCAGCAGATTAGGGGTACATAAGTATAACGTAGGTGGCGGTCGGCAGATTAGGGGTTAAAAAATTTAAATCGAGTGGCGGCGATGTGGGGGGGACCTCGGTTTAGGGGTACATAGGTAGTTTATGGGTGTTAGTGTACTTTAGGGTACAGTAGTTAAGAGCTTTAAGAACCGGCGTTAGCCCAGAAAGCTCTTAACTCCTGCTATTTTCCGGCGGCTGGAGTTTTATCGTTAGAGCTCTAACGCTCACTTCAGAAACGACTCTAAATACCGGAGTTAGAAAGATCCCATTGAAAAGATAGGATACGCAATTGACGTAAGGGGATCTGCGGTATGGAAAAGTCGCGGCTGAAAAGTGAGCGTTAGACCCTTTAATCACTGACTCCAAATACCGGCGGTAGCCTAAAACCAGCGTTAGGAGCCTCTAACGCTGGTTTTCACGGCTAACGCCAAACTCCAAATCTAGGCCTTAGTTTTTCTTAGTATCCTTTGTTGATAAGCATTGCTAGGTAGGTTAAAGAGCAGCAATGCACCCCTGAGAACTAGTTGGTGTTCGGTGTCTACACAATGCCTTTCTTTATTTGCTCAACAGATGTTTTCAGCTAGCTCCCAGTAGTGCATTGCTGCTTTGGAGCTGACTTTGTGTCTTTGCAGGAAGTAAACAAATTGTTCTTATCAAGCAATTTTATTTACTTTGTTTCTGTGTTATATTTATGAATACTGACTTAAAAACTGAAATTGTGCACACTTACATGCATACACATACAAGGACAGGCATACACACTCACACATACAAGGACAGGCACACACACTCATACACATAAAAGGACAGGCATACACACTCACACATACAAGGACAGGCATACACACTCACACATACAAGGACAGGCATACACACTCACACACATACAAGGACAGGCATACACACTCACACACATACAAGGACAGGCATACACACTCACACACACAAAGACAGGCATACACACTCACACACATACAAGGACAGGCATACACACTCACACACATACAAGGACAGGCATACACACTCACACACATACAAGGACAGGCATACACACACACATACAAGGAAAGGCATACACACTCACACACATACAAGGACAGGCATACACACTCACACACATACACAAGGACAGGCATACACACTCACACATACAAGGACAGGCATACACACTCACACACATACAAGGACAGGCATACACACTCACACACATACAAGGACAGGCATACACATGCATACACATACAAGGACAGGTATACACACTCACACACATACAAGGACAGGCATACACATGAATACACATACAAGAACAGGCATACACACTCACACACATACAAGGACAGGCATACACACTCATACACATACAAGGACAGGCATACACACTCACACACATACAAGGACAGGCATACGCACTAACACACATACAAGGACAGGCATACTCACACACACATACAAGGACAGGCATACACACTCTCACACATACAAGGACAGGCATACACACTCACACATACAAGGACAGGCATACAAACTCACACACATACAAGGACAGGCATACACACTCACACACATAAAAGGACAGGCATACACACTCACACACATACAAGGACAGGTATACACACTCACACACATACAAGGACAGGCATACACACTCACACATACAAGGACAGGCATACACACTCACACACATACAAGGGCAGGCATACACACTCACAAACATACAAGGACAGGCATACACACTCACACATACAAGGACAGGCATACACACTCACACATACAAGGGCAGGCATACACACACACACATACAAGGACAGGCATACACACTCACACACATACAATGACAGGCATACACACTCACAAACATACAAGGACAGGCATACACACTCACAAACATACAAGGACAGGCATACACACTCACACATACAAGGACAGGCATACACACTCACACATACAAGGACAGGCATACACACACACACACACACATACAAGGACAGGCATACACACTCACACATACAAGGACAGGCATACACACTCACACATACAAGGGCAGGCATACACACACACATACAAGGACAGGCATACACACTCACAAACATACAAGGACAGGCATACACACTCACACATACAAGGACAGGCATACACACTCACACATACAAGGACAGGCATACACACACACACACACACACACACATACAAGGACAGGCATACACACTCACACACATACAAGGACAGGCATACGCATGCATACACATACAAGGACAGGCATATACACTCACACACATACAAGGACAGGCATACACACTCACACACATACAAGGACAGGCATACACACTCACAAACATACAAGGACAGGCATACACACTCCCACATACAAGGACAGGCATACACATGCATACACATACAAGGACGGGCATTCACACTCATACACATACAAGGACAGGCATACACATGAATACACATACAAGGACAGGCATACACACTCACACACATACAAGGACAGGCATACACATGAATACACATACAAGGACAGGCATACACACTCACACACATACAAGGACAGGCATACACACTCACACACATACAAGGACAGTCATACACATGAATACACATACAAGGACAGGCATACACACTCACACACATACAAGGACAGGCATACACATGAATATACATACAAGGACAGGCATACACACTCACACACATACAAGGACAGGCATACACATGCATACACATACAAGGACAGGCATACACACTCACACACATACAAGGACAGGCATACACACTCACACACATACAAGGGCAGGCATACACACTCACAAACATACAAGGACAGGCATACACACTCACACATACAAGGACAGGCATACACACTCACACATACAAGGGCAGGCATACACACACACACATACAAGGACAGGCATACACACTCACACACATACAATGACAGGCATACACACTCACAAACATACAAGGACAGGCATACACACTCACAAACATACAAGGACAGGCATACACACTCACACATACAAGGACAGGCATACACACTCACACATACAAGGACAGGCATACACACACACACACACACATACAAGGACAGGCATACACACTCACACATACAAGGACAGGCATACACACTCACACATACAAGGGCAGGCATACACACACACACATACAAGGACAGGCATACACACTCACAAACATACAAGGACAGGCATACACACTCACACATACAAGGACAGGCATACACACTCACACATACAAGGACAGGCATACACACACACACACACACACACACACATACAAGGACAGGCATACACACTCACACACATACAAGGACAGGCATACGCATGCATACACATACAAGGACAGGCATATACACTCACACACATACAAGGACAGGCATACACACTCACACACATACAAGGACAGGCATACACACTCACAAACATACAAGGACAGGCATACACACTCCCACATACAAGGACAGGCATACACATGCATACACATACAAGGACGGGCATTCACACTCATACACATACAAGGACAGGCATACACATGAATACACATACAAGGACAGGCATACACACTCACACACATACAAGGACAGGCATACACATGAATACACATACAAGGACAGGCATACACACTCACACACATACAAGGACAGGCATAAACACTCACACACATACAAGGACAGGCATACACACTCACACACATACAAGGACAGTCATACACATGAATACACATACAAGGACAGGCATACACACTCACACACATACAAGGACAGGCATACACATGAATATACATACAAGGACAGGCATACACTCACCACATACAAGACAGCATACATACAAGGACAGGCATACACACTCACACACATACAAGGACAGGCATACACATGAATACACATACAAGGACAGGCATACACACTCACACACATACAAGGACAGGCATACACACTCAATATACATACAAGGACAGGCATACACACTCACACACATACAAGGACAGGCATACACATGCATACACATACAAGGACAGGCATACACACTCACACACATACAAGGACAGGCATACACACTCACACACATACAAGGGCAGGCATACACACTCACAAACATACAAGGACAGGCATACACACTCACACATACAAGGACAGGCATACACACTCACACATACAAGGGCAGGCATACACACACACACATACAAGGACAGGCATACACACTCACACACATACAATGACAGGCATACACACTCACAAACATACAAGGACAGGCATACACACTCACAAACATACAAGGACAGGCATACACACTCACACATACAAGGACAGGCATACACACTCACACATACAAGGACAGGCATACACACACACACACACACATACAAGGACAGGCATACACACTCACACATACAAGGACAGGCATACACACTCACACATACAAGGGCAGGCATACACACACACACACATACAAGGACAGGCATACACACTCACAAACATACAAGGACAGGCATACACACTCACACATACAAGGACAGGCATACACACTCACACATACAAGGACAGGCATACACACACACACACACACACACACACACATACAAGGACAGGCATACACACTCACACACATACAAGGACAGGCATACGCATGCATACACATACAAGGACAGGCATAAACACTCACACACATACAAGGACAGGCATACACACTCACACACATACAAGGACAGGCATACACACTCACAAACATACAAGGACAGGCATACACACTCCCACATACAAGGACAGGCATACACATGAATACACATACAAGGACGGGCATTCACACTCATACACATACAAGGACAGGCATACACATGAATACACATACAAGGACAGGCATACACACTCACACACATACAAGGACAGGCATACACATGAATACACATACAAGGACAGGCATACACACTCACACACATACAAGGACAGGCATAAACACTCACACACATACAAGGACAGGCATACACACTCACACACATACAAGGACAGTCATACACATGAATACACATACAAGGACAGGCATACACACTCACACACATACAAGGACAGGCATACACATGAATATACATACAAGGACAGGCATACACACTCACACACATACAAGGACAGGCATACACATGCATACACATACAAGGACAGGCATACACACTCACACACATACAAGGACAGGCATACACATGAATACACATACAAGGACAGGCATACACACTCACACACATACAAGGACAGGCATACACATGAATACACATACAAGGACAGGCATACACACTCACACACATACAAGGACAGGCATACACACTCACACACATACAAGGACAGGCATACACACTCACACACATAAAAGGACAGGCATACACACTCACACACATACAAGGACAGGTATACACACTCACACACATACAAGGACAGGCATACACACTCACACATACAAGGACAGGCATACACACTCACACACATACAAGGGCAGGCATACACACTCACAAACATACAAGGACAGGCATACACACTCACACATACAAGGACAGGCATACACACTCACACATACAAGGGCAGGCATACACACACACACATACAAGGACAGGCATACACACTCACACACATACAATGACAGGCATACACACTCACAAACATACAAGGACAGGCATACACACTCACAAACATACAAGGACAGGCATACACACTCACACATACAAGGACAGGCATACACACTCACACATACAAGGACAGGCATACACACACACACACACACATACAAGGACAGGCATACACACTCACACATACAAGGACAGGCATACACACTCACACATACAAGGGCAGGCATACACACACACACACATACAAGGACAGGCATACACACTCACAAACATACAAGGACAGGCATACACACTCACACATACAAGGACAGGCATACACACTCACACATACAAGGACAGGCATACACACACACACACACACACATACAAGGACAGGCATACACACTCACACACATACAAGGACAGGCATACGCATGCATACACATACAAGGACAGGCATACACACTCACACACATACAAGGACAGGCATACACACTCACACACATACAAGGACAGGCATACACACTCACAAACATACAAGGACAGGCATACACACTCCCACATACAAGGACAGGCATACACATGCATACACATACAAAGACGGGCATTCACACTCATACACATACAAGGACAGGCATACACATGAATACACATACAAGGACAGACATACACACTCACACACATACAAGGACAGGCATACACATGAATACACATACAAGGACAGGCATACACACTCACACACATACAAGGACAGGCATACACACTCACACACATACAAGGACAGGCATACACACTCACACACATACAAGGACAGTCATACACATGAATACACATACAAGGACAGGCATACACACTCACACACATACAAGGACAGGCATACACATGAATATACATACAAGGACAGGCATACACACTCACACACATACAAGGACAGGCATACACATGCATACACATACAAGGACAGGCATACACACTCACACACATACAAGGACAGGCATACACATGAATACACATACAAGGACAGGCATACACACTCACACACATACAAGGACAGGCATACACATGAATACACATACAAGTACAGGCATACACACTCATACACATACAAGGACAGGCATACACACTCACACACTTACAAGGACAGGCATATACACTCACACACATACAAGGACAGGCATACACACTCATACACATACAAGGACAGGCATACACACGCACACGCATACAAGGACAGGCATACACACTCACACACATACAAGGACAGGCATACACACTCATACACATACAAGGAAAGGCATACACACTCACACATACAAGGACAGGCATACACACTCACACACATACAAGGACAGGCATACACACTCACAAACATATAAGGACAGGCATACACACTCACACATACAAGGACAGGCATACACACTCACACATACAAGGACAGGCATACACATGCATACACATACAAGGACAGGCATACACACTCACACACATACAAGGACAGGCATACACATGAATACACATACAAGGACAGGCATACACACTCACACACATACAAGGACAGGCATACACATGAATACACATACAAGGACAGGCATACACACTCACACACATACAAGGACAGGCATACACACTCACACACATACAAGGACAGGCATACACACTCACACACATACAAGGACAGGCATACACATGAATACACATACAAGGACAGGCATACACACTCACACACATACAAGGACAGGCATACACATGAATATACATACAAGGACAGGCATACACACTCACACACATACAAGGACAGGCATACACATGCATACACATACAAGGACAGGCATACACACTCACACACATACAAGGACAGGCATACACACTCATACACATACAAGGACAGGCATACACACTCACACACATACAAGGACAGGCATACACATGAATACACATACAAGGACAGGCATACACACTCATACACATACAAGGACAGGCATACACACTCACACACATACAAGGACAGGCATACACACTCACACACATACAAGGACAGGCATACACACTCATACACATACAAGGACAGGCATACACATGCACACACATACAAGGACAGGCATACACACTCACACACATACAAGGACAGGCATACACACTCATACACATACAAGGAAAGGCATACACACTCACACATACAAGGACAGGCATACACACTCACACACATACAAGGACAGGCATACACACACACAAACATATAAGGACAGGCATACACACTCACACATACAAGGACAGGCATACACACTCACACATACAAGGATAGGCATACACACTCACACACATACAAGGACAGGCATACACACTCACACATACAAGGACAGGCATACACACTCACACACATACAAGGGCAGGCATACACACTCACACACATACAATGACAGGCATACACATGCATACACATACAAGGACAGGCATACACACTCACACACATACAAGGACAGGCATACACACTCACACACATACAAGGACAGGTATACACACTCACAAACATACAAGGACAGGCATACACAGTCCCACATACAAGGACAGGCATACACATGCATACACATACAAGGACAGGCATACACACTCATACAAGGACAGGCATACACACTCACACACATACAAGGACAAGCATACACACTCACACACATACAAGGACCGGCATACACACTCACACACATACAAGGACAGGCATACACACTCAGACATACAAGGACAGGCATACACACTCACACATACAAGGACAGGCATACACACACACACACACACATACAAGGACAGGCATACACACTCACACACATACAAGGACAGGCATACACATGCATACACATAGAAGGACAGGCATATACACTCACACACATACAAGGACAGGCATACACACTCACACACATACAAGAACAGGCATACACACTCACAAACATACAAGGACAGGCATACACACTCCCACATACAAGGACAGGCATACACATGAATACACATACAAGGACAGGCATACACACTCATACACATACAAGGACAGGCATACACATGAATACACATACAAGGACAGGCATACACACTCACACACATACAAGGACAGGCATACACATGAATACACATACAAGGACAGGCATACACACTCACACACATACAAGGACAGGCATACACACTCACACACATACAAGGACAGGCATACACACTCACACACATACAAGGACAGGCATACACATGAATACACATACAAGGACAGGCATACACACTCACACACATACAAGAACAGGCATACACATGAATATACATACAAGGACAGGCATACACACTCACACACATACAAGGACAGGCATACACACTCACACACATACAAGGACAGGCATACACACTCGCACACATACAAGGACAGGCATACACATGAATACACATACAAGGACAGGCATACACACTCACACACATACAAGGACAGGCATACACATGAATATACATACAAGGACAGGCATACACACTCACACACATACAAGGACAGGCATACACACTCACACACATACAAGGACAGGCATACACATGAATACACATACAAGGACAGGCATACACACTCACACACATACAAGGACAGGCATACACATGAATATACATACAAGGACAGGCATACACACTCACACACATACAAGGACAGGCATACACATGCATACACATACATGGAAAGGCATACACACTCACACACATACAAGGACAGGCATACACACTCATACACATACAAGGACAGGCATACACACTCACCCACATACAAGGACAGGCATACACACTCACACACATACAAGGACAGGCATACACACTCATACACATACAAGGAAAGGCATACACACTCACACACATACAAGGACAGGCATACACATGCACACACATACAAGGACAGGCATACACATGCATACACATACAAGGACAGGCATACACACTCACAAACATACAAGGACAGGCATACACGCTCACACATACACGGACAGGCATACACATGCATACACATACAAGGACAGGCATACACATGAATACACATACAAGGACAGGCATACACACTCACACACATGCAAGGACAGGCAAACACATGAATACACATACAAGAACAGGCATACACACTCACACACATACAAGGACAGGCATACACACTCATACACATACAAGGACAGGCATACACACTCACACACATACAAGGACAGGCATACACACTAACACACAAACAAGGACAGGCATACACATGAATACACATACAAGGACAGGCATACACACTCATACACATACAAGGACAGGCATACACACTCACACACATACAAGGACAGGCATACACACTAACACACATACAAGGACAGGCATACAAACTCACACATACAAGGACAGGCATACACACTCACACACATACAAGGACAGGCATACACACTCACACACATACAAGGACAGGCATACACACACACACATACAAGGACAGGCATACACACTCACACACATACAAGGACAGGCATACACACTCACACATACAAGGACAGGCATACACACACACACATACAAGGACAGGCATACACATGCATACACATACAAGGACAGGCATACACACTCACACATACAAGGACAGGCATACACATGCATACACATACAAGGACAGGCATACACACTCACACACATACAAGGACAGGCATACACACTCACACATACAAGGACAGGCATACACACTCACACACATACAAGGACAGGCATACACACTCACAAACATACAAGGACAGGCATACACACTCACACATACAAGGACAGGCATACACACTCACACACATACAAGGACAGGCATACACACTCACACATACAAGGACAGGCATACACACTCACACACATACAAGGACAGGCATACACATGCATACACATACAAGGACAGGCATACACACTCACACACATACAAGGACAGGCATACACACTCACAAACATACAAGGACAGGCATACACACTCCCACATACAAGGACAGGCATACACATGCATACACATACAAGGACAGGCATACACACTCATACACATACAAGGACAGGCATACACACTCACACACATACAAGGACAGGCATACACACTTGCACACATACAAGGACAGGCATACACATGAATACACATACAAGGACAGGCATACACACTCACACACATACAAGGACAGGCATACACATGAATACACATACAAGGACAGGCATACACACTCACACACATACAAGGACAGGCATACACACTCACACACATACAAGGACAGGCATACACACTCACACACATACAAGGACAGGCATACACACTCACACACATACAAGGACAGGCATACACACTCACACACATACAAGGACAGGCATACACACTCACACACATACAAGTCACTGTTGCTCTCACAAATATGATTAATAAAAAAATAACTGCTTATACTGGTTACAGACAGTTTGAACAAAGAATACTTGTTAGCAATTCTGAATGTCAGCTAATTGACTGTGTTCTTTTTATCAAGACAATACATATAAGGCAAACACAGTAAAAAGGTGATATTGCCATAGGGATAATTACACACAAAATTATATCACATCTAGATATATATTTCCCTGTTCTTTAGCATCAATACATTATAAGGTTATTCTACTGACTTCTGGGGCGTGATTACATATACGGCGCAGGCTTCGGCACAATTGTTGAAACCTGCGCCGCCCGTAATTCCACCTCGCACATCAGGGTATTACATATACTGCGCAGTTAGATGCTAGACTGGCATAAGTAGGACAAACTGGCGATCTTCTGAAATGTGCGCAAATACACATTTTAGTTGTCACAAGTAACTTATGCCAGTATTGAGTCCATGTTAAGTGTCAATAAAGAGTAGTTTTATGCAAATTAGGTTAACACTCATAAAAATGAAACTGGAATTCAAATAAAAATGTGACACGTAATTACGCTATTCAAATTCATATGTAAGCCCATGCGCAGCTGGCATTTTCTTCAGTGTGTTTGGATTGTTTGTTGAGCTACAAAACACTACACTGGAGTGGAGGATTAGTCAGAGTAGAGAGAGAGGCGCAAACAGAGGAGTTAGTTAGGTCGCATTGTTGTTGAGTAAGCTTGTACACTTACACATATTCTTACATATTGCACACATTGCATACATACACATACAAATACACCACACTTTTTTTTCTAACACCTCACACATATTTTATTTGATTTTTAAAGTGTGATAGGCTGAGTGTTTGGTTGTGATTGTGTGTGATTGAACTGGGAGTGTGAGTGTGTGTAGTGTGATTTTGTGTGAGGATGGCAGGGAGAGGTAGGGAGGAGGGGAGAGGAGTGGCAGGGAGAGGAGTATTGAAGAGGACAGGAGGAGTAGTGGGCCCCCCGTCAGGAAGTAAGTGGAGTGGGGAGAGGGAGAGCAGAAGGGATGATGGGAGGGGGGATGCCTGAGAGCCCAAGAGAGCAGGTACATCTAGGAGAGGGACAGAGGGTGCACATGGGGACAGAAGGGGGGAGGAGGGAGAGGATAGGGAGGAACCTACATCAGGGACATCACAGGGAGGAAGCCAAGTGGCCATGGAGGATGAGAGACTGAGATATCCCAACTTCTCATTTTCGGAAAATGTTGCTCTTGTCCAGGCCATCATGAACAATTACAGTGCCCTCTTCGGGCAGGAGAATGGCAAAGGCATTGCCAAAAAGAGAAAAACTGCATGGTTGGCGGTAGAGGATCCCGTCAACAGTGTGGCCCTGCAGAGGAGGACTGTTGAGAGCCTGAAAAAGCTGTGGAATGACTGCAAGAGGCGGGTCAAAGAAAAGATGGGGCAGGAAGCTATGCACCAAAAGGGAACAGGCGGTGGTCCATCCCTGGATATAGAGTATAATACCTGGCAGGAGGTGATACACAGGTCCCTGAGTATCACAGCAGTCCGTGGACTTCCAGGGGCTCGTGACTCAGGGGCTGCAACCACAGCACATAATGCTGGTGAGTAACATTCCATACACCAGTATTATATGTATTTGAGATATAACATCCTTTAATATCACACATTCATGTACACAAAGAGGAGCATGGTATTTGGCGTACTAACAAAAACATCTACAATTATACTTGACATTACTGATACTTAACACAATGCATTTCATGATATGAGGTGGCATAGTGCAATACTAACATGTCTCAGAGTAACACAGGCCACAAGCCACATGTAATTGTATGCCCACATGGACATATATCTGATTGTACTAATCCCTCTCATCTTTTGACTCCTCCACAGAACCTCCTGTCATGAGGATACAAACATCCATGCCACCACCACCACCAGTCTTCAGGCAACTGCAAGAACAGTATGCTCCCAGGCATGAACATGGTTGGATGGCTTCAGTTGAGGACCCGGGAGTGAAGCCACCGCCATTGCCATATGACCCCTGTCAAGATTCCAGGCCAGAGAAATATCCTTCCTTTGGCTTTGAGGGGGAGCCAAGACAGCCACAAAGAGTCAATGTATTTACCCACCCCACAACACAATCTTATGTCAGTCATGGATATTACCCACAGACTATATCACAAGATGTGCCCATTGGAGAGGCTGAGTGGTCACACACTGGTCATCAGTGGGACTATCAATCAACCATGAGAGCTCCACCATCCTCATCCATGGGAGGACCTCCCTCATTCTCATCCATGGGACGAGGTCCACCATCCTCATCCATTGGACAAGCTCCACCATCCTCATCCATTGGATGAGTTCCACCATCTGCAGATGGAAATATATCAGAAACTACAGCTGCACCTCAAGCACCATCAGGTGCAGCTAAACCTGCCCCCCAAGCAGCAACAGATGCAGTTGAAACTGCCCGATGCAGCTGAACCTGCCCCACTGAGCACTTTACACACCAGCAGGACACTGCCTCCAGCCTATCATCTGTGGCCAGCCAGGAAAACAAGGAAATCTATTACAGGCACCTTAGCTCCCACATCCAAGAAGCCAAAAAAATAAATAAATAGTATTATAGTTCACCATAAACCTTGTCCTCTATTATTTAACATCTAATTGTCATACACATCCATGTAAGGTCTGTTTTATTACACTAATATTGTTAAAACATGTAATATGACCTGTGTGGAAATGGTAATAAAAACAGGTAATATTATAATGTTTATGACATATTCTTGTACTATAACTCACATCCACAATAGTTGTTTATGAAGGGTACATATAGTAATATTCACTTCTAAGATGTAAATCAATGTATCTCACATCCAATATAAATTGACACATGGGTATATATAATACTGATGTTACTGATAGGTGTGCATTATCAGGTGTTTTAAGGCTGCAGGTGAGAGGTTGTGTTGTTTGTGATTGGTTTTAGAAAGGTCTTAGAAATTATCATATAAGCCATCCTAGGTTTAGCTTTCAACTAAGAATACCAAGAGAACAAAGCAAAATTGGTGTGAGAATTAAATTGGAAAGTTGTTGAAATGACATGCCATATTTGAAACAAGAAGGTTTTCTTTGGACTTGACTGTCCCATTATATATTTTAGCATCAATGCCAAGCTCTGTTAACAGTAGAATAAATTACAGTGGGTTCTAAAGAGATAAAGGTAATACAATTATGATTTCCCATTGTTCTCTCCAAGTATTGGTGATTGTTTTAAGAACAAATATAAAGTAAATAAGAAAGTATATGTACACAATGTGTTAAAGTAATGAGATCTGATTATACCTACAAGCTCAATGCATTTGATTAGGTTTTAGCTTTAAAATACAAAATCAGCTATTTCTAATACACAAATATAGCTTAAAAAAACTGATTTCATAGTAAACTGTCCCTTTAACTATTTGAGATGCTGCTTAAATGTATGTGTTTGTTAAGGCTTCCAGGGAGTTACGTTCCTTTTTTAGTCAGTGCAAGGGTTGCTGCACCTGCAATGTGTGGCGAGATGAGAATGAAGTAGATTTTCTGAATTCTGCATGCGTATGTCCTTTAACTTTATATTGGATACCAAATTACGTGGCTGTTCTATTTTAATCTATGGGAGAAAAAAATAAGGCCGACGGGTGAAATATATGCAGGTAACTTGTATGCTACGCCGTATATGTAATACCAAAATCTCGTAAAAACCGGGGGCTCTGTAGTAACTTAGACACTTTGCTGCTGTAATATCTTTAAACTTAATTTTCTTCTTCAGATGTTCCCAATATGTTCTTGAATCTATCTGTTTCATTTTCAGTGTTTAGAAGCCTAGCAAACATTGACAAAGAAATGAGATATCTGAATTAAGATGCAATGATCGTCATCAAAATAATATATTATGTTCCAATGTGTGCAGGTAAAATACTTTTATTATGCTTTTGTAATCATTATATTTGTAATAAAGATTTTTTCCTCACTACTAGAGTTGGTAGTTTAAGTCAATATACAACAGGCAAGGAAATAAAGTACAAAAGCCTTATTAGATGAAGCAGACAATTCCAAGACTATTAATGTCTAGCAAATAACAATTTTATCTTTTTTTTTCTTCTTTTTTTTGCCCGCTGCAAGACATACTTAAAAAAATGAAAAATAACCCCAATTTCTTTCTATGGCCACACGCAGTATATTATAAACTCAAACAAATGAAGTATTTCATAAAGATAAGCCATTATATGCAATGGGCATCTTTAAATACTACATTAAATTGCTACATTTGATATATTTTCAAACAGCTTAAAGTGATGTTAAGCTCTACCCTTTATAAAATCAGATCCGGACTGTTAGTGATATTTTAGATTGGGTTTAATTCATCAGTTGTAATGACGATGCACTATAACTTGCTTTTTAATATAGATATGACATTCACATGCCCCGCGCTCCAACACCCACTTCAAGAGTCAATATTTCTGTGATCTACCAGTGTGAATTGTTGTCCAATCAGCGCTCTCCCCTATGGGCGCATTTTGTTGTAGCTAGAGCGCTGATTGGACAACAATTCAAATTGGTAGCTCACAGAAAAATTGACTTTTGAAGTGGGCAGGAAAGAACGGGGTATTAGAATATCATATCTATATTAACAAGTAAGTTATAGAGCATCTTCATTGCAACTGTTGAACTAAACTCCATCTAAAATATCACTAACATTCCAGATCTATTTTCATAAAGAGGAGAGTTTACCATCACTTCAAGCTTTCAAAATTGTACAAGAAAATAGGCAGGCAAATAGGTTCTGTGGAGCAGAGTAATTCTAGTAGTTTTGGCTATACCACTATATAAAATGCTTATATCATATATGAGAGTGATATATACTGTATATTTATATCTGAGGCATTCACTTTCTGCTTAGCCTTTTAAAGGGACATAAAACACTAAAAAATTATTCATGTTTCAGATACAACATACAATTTTAAACAACTTTTCAATTTACTTCTGTTATCTAATTTGCTTCATTCTCTTGGTATCCTTAGTCAAAGAAGCAGCAAAGCACTACTGGGAGCTAGTAGAAAACCGTGTGTGAGCCAATAACATGAGGCATGTATGTGCAGCCAACAATCAGCAGCTTCTGAGTCTACCTAAGTATCCTTTTAAAGAGAACAAAACAAATTAGATAATAGAAATAAATTGGAAAGTTGCTTAAAATCACATGCTCTATCTTGATCATGAAAGAAAAAAAAAATGGGTTTCATATCTCTTTAACCTCAGTTTTCACACTTTTTCAAATTACCTATAAGACTTTAACTATAAGAATTACAAACAAATGTTTCTAGAGTACCTGGGCTACAATATTACATTTTGACCATTATATCATTCAAACATTAATTTAACACATTGCTGAAATGTATAAATATTTTTTTTATGTGGGAAGAACTCAAAATAATGTATGCAGCATAGGAGCATCTTCTACTATGATTTCTAAAAATATACGTTTACATCTAGACCTAAAAAGCTTTTAGCCTGAAATAAGACTTTTTGTAAGAAAATGATTACAGTGACATAGCCTTTAAATTTCCTATACTCTGGAAGTAGTAGTCTGTGAAACAAACAGGCTTCACAAAAACAGGATTAAAATATTTTTTGGTAATTAGTTAAATTTCATAACAGATGTAACTTAAATCCTATGTAATACCCGAAAGTAAGTCATTATGGAATACTGTGAACAGTTTCATGAATTTTTAATTAAGATCTAGAAAACAAATCAAAGCAGGGAAGCTAATAATAAAAATAAAGTCCTTTTTGTAGACTAAGCAACATTTTTTATGACCTACATATATTTCTGCAACAAACAGAAATATAATCTCCTACAAATTATGAGTAGAACAGAATCCTTATGTTAAATATTTTTATATAAGTTAAAGTACGTATCACTGAACTAAATGTAAAAAGACACTGTACTCAGTTTATCATTTATATGAAAGAAGAGCATTTTAAGCATGGTATTTTTTTCTGGAAACAAATTGAAATTGTTCAAATCAGCCAATAGGATTCAAGCAGCTCTCATCTTATTGGCTGATTTGATTTTTTTAGCCAATAGGAATGCAAGGTACCCCAATATAAAAGGCATTGAATCTTCTGTGTGCGGCAAAAAATCACACAAAGAAGATCCTCCATGTTGGATGACCATGCCGCCGCTGATCCGCCTCCGCTCTGCGCCGCCTCCGCTCTACACCACTGGGATTAAGATTGGAAATGGCCCCGCACTGGATGAAGATGGAGCCGTCTGGAAGAAGACCTTCATCGCTGGACTTCAATAATGGTGAGTACATATTCTGAGGTTAGTTTTTTTTTAGATTAGTTTTTTTTTTTTTTCATGGGCACTAAAAGAGATGATTGCCCCTTTAGGGACAATGGGTAGTTTTATTTAAGTAAGGTCTTTTTTTATTTTGGGGGGTTGGTTGGGTGGGTCCTGGGGTTGTACTGTTAAGGGGAACTTTGTATTTTTTGTGTAAAAGAGCTGATTTCTTTAGGGCAATTCCCTACAAACGGCCCTTTTAAGGGCTATTGGTAGTTTATTGTTAGATTAGGAGGTGTTTTTATTTTGGGGTGGCTTTTTATTTTAAACTGGGTATTAGATTAGGATTAATTTTTTTATTTTGGATAATTTCCTTTCGGCTAGATTACGAGCTTTGCATTATGAGTGAAAAGGCCTCATAACGCTGCTTTTTCACAACCACTGCTATTATGATTATTGTAGGTACAGCTGTACTGCACACTTTTTTGGCCGTCACGCAACGTAACTACTGCACTTTTTAAAAAGTCCTTTTTCAATGGGACTTCCACAGCGCCGGTATTACGAGTTTGCCTGTCCGGCCAAAAAGTGAGCGGTACAGCCCATAACTACAAGATCCGTACCGTAAACTGAAAGTCAGTAGTTATGGGTTTTACGTTACAGAGCTGTAGCATAAAACTCGTAACTAAAGTGTTATAAAGTACACTAACACCCATAAACTACCTATTAACCCCTAAACCGAGGATGGTTAACCCTTTAATTCCGATTGGCTGATAGAATTCTATCACCCAATCGGAATTCAAGGGACGCCATCTTGGATGATGTCATTTAAAGGAACCTTCATTCTTCAAGAGGAATCGAAAGAAGAGGATGCTCCGCCCCAGATGTCTTGAAGATGGAGCCACTCCACGTCAGAAGGATGAAGATAAAAGATGCCGTCTGCATGATGACTCCTGTCCGCCTGGAGGACGACTTCTTGCCGCTTGGATGAAGACTTCTCCTGGCTTCGTTGAGGACTTCTTGCCGCTTGGATGAAGAATTCTCCCAGCTTGATGAGGATGGATGTCCGGTCTTCAAAAACTGTAAGTGCGTCTTCGGGGTTAGTGTTAGGTTTTATTAAGGGTTTATTGGGTGGGTTTTATTTTTAGATTAGGGTTTGGGCACAGAAAAAGAGCTAAATGCCCTTTTAAGGGCAATGCCCATCCAAATGCCCTTTTCAGGGCAATGGGGAGCTTAGGTTTATTTAGATAGGATTTTATTTGTGGGGGTTTGGTTGTGTGGGTTGTGGGTTTCACTGTTGGGGAGTTGTTTGTATTTTTTTAAGAGGTAAAATTGCTGATTTCTTTGGGGCAATGCCCCGCAAAAGGCCCTTTTAAAGGGACAGTCTAGTCCAACATAAAAGTTCATGATTCAGATAGGGCATGTAATTTTAAACAATTTTCCAATTTACTTTTATCACCAATTATGCTTTGTTCTCTTGTATTCTTAGTTGAAAGCTTAACCTAGGAGGTTCATATGCTAATTTCTTAGACCTTGAAGGCCACCTCTTTTCAGAATGCATTTTAACAGTTTTTCACCACTAGAGGGTGTTAGTTCATGTGTTTTATATAGATAACACTGTGCTTATGCACGTGAAGTTACCTGGGAGCCAGCACTGATTGGTTAAACTGCAAGTCTGTCAAAAAAACTGAAATAAAGGGGCAGTTTGCAGAGGCTTAGATACAAGATAATCACAGAGGTAAAAAGTATATAAATATAACTGTGTTGGTTATGCAAAACTGGGGAATGGGTAATAAAGGGATTATCTATCTTTTAAAACAATACAAAATCTGGTGTAGACTGTCCCTTTAAGAGATATTGGCAGTTTAGTGTAGGCTAGGTTTTTTTTATTTTGGGGGGCTTTTTTATTTTGATAGAGCTATTAGATTAGGTGTAATTAGTTTAAATATTTGATAATTTCTTTTTTAGTTTGTGTAATTTAGTGTTTATTTTTTTGTAATTTAGTTAATTGTATTTAATTAATGTCATTTATTTAATTTTAGTGTAATGTTAGGTTTTAGTGTAAGGTTGCTTAAGTTTTATTTCACAGGTAAGTTTGTATTTATTTTAACTAGGTAGCTAGTAAATAGTTAATAACTATTTACTAACTAGTCTACCTAGTTAAAATAAATACAAACTTAGCTGTGAAATAAAAATAAAACCTAAGCTAGCTACAATATAACTATTAGTTATATTGTAGCAAGCTTATGGTTTATTTTATAGGTAAGTATTTAGTTTTAAATAGGAATTATTTAGTTAATGATAGTAATTTTTATTTAGATTTATTTTAATTATATTAAAGTTAGGGGTGTTAGGGTTAGGGTTAGACTTAGGTTTAGGGGTTAATATATTTATTTAGTGTTAGTGATGTGGGAGGCCAGAGGTTTAGAGGAGGACTTTCGTCCTTTAAACTTACGAAAGGAACGAAAATTAAAGGTCTGATGACTTCTAGGTCTATTTTTCTTGTCCTGAGGTAGGAAAGATTCTTTTCCACCTGTAATCTCTGAAATGATCTCTGCCAGACCAGGTCCAAGCAGAGTCTTTCCCTTGTAAGGTAAAGCCAAAAGCTTGGCCTTAGAAGAGACACTGGCCAACCAAGATTTTAACCACAGAGCCCTAGTACTGTGAAGCTAGACATCTTAGCTCCCATATTGGCATCACAGATAAAGGTATTGGCCAATTTGAGATCTTTGATCCTATCTTGGATCTCCTCTACTGTAGTTTCCTGTGTAATAAGATCAGACAATGCATTGTACCAATAAGATGTAGCTCCCACAACTGTAGCAATACTTGTTGAAGGTTGCCACTGTAAACCTTGATGGATATACATCTATTTTAAGTAAGCCTCTAGCGTCTTGTCCATTGGGTCCTTAAAAGAGAAACTATCCTCGATAGGAATGGTAGTTCTCTTGGCAAGAGTAGAAATAGCCCTTTCTACTTTAGGGACAGAGCAACATGAGTCAGGAATAGAGTCAGCAACAGGAAAGATCTTCTTAAAAACAGGGGAAGGGGGAAAAGGAACCCCTGTCTTATCCCATTTCTGAGCAATAATTTCAAACATCTTCCTTGGGATAGGAAAAACATCCTCAGAATATGGAGAATCATAGACTCTATCCAATTTAGCAGACTTTGTGGGGTTGACAGCAACCAAAGGTTCAGAGACGTCTAAAGTAGCTAGGACCTCCTTCAATAGTAACCAGAGGTGTTCAAGCTTAAATCTAAAATTAACCTCTTCAGATTCTGAAGATTTCTCTACTAAAGTGTTGGAGTCTGAGATCTCACCTTCAGAAGCTACTTTAGTATTCTCCCTCATCAGATATCTGAGCAAGAGTTGCTAATGCAGTCCTAGAATCAGAAGCCTTAGTATCAGGCAAAAGTTTAGATTTTCTCTTATGCTTACCCAATGCAGGGAAAGCTGACAAAGCCGCAATTACTGCAGAAGAAATCTGCGTGGCAATATCTCCAGGTAAACAAACACACCCAGGTGGATGAGAGGACACAGATGGCACAGTATGAGAAACAACTAAGGCTTGGGACGTCTGAGGAGAAAGCTGAGGCATGTCACACATAGCAGAATCCTGAGAGACACTTGGCTCAGAAGGGAGAATTTTTTCTTTACACTTTAAAGTTTTTGCTAAACAGGATTAAAAAAAACTGCATAGGTAGGTTGTCTAAGCAAAGTAAACATCTATCCATAGAGATTGATCCTGATCTGTATGCATAGTCTAGATAATGGTCCCATAAGTAAAGAACAAATATAAAAAAATTCTTAATGCAAAATAAAAATTTTAATTCTGCAGAAAATTTAAAAAAATTGCAATTAATTCTAGATAGACAAACAAAAACTGCCTCAGATGCCTGAGGCTCCTACTGGCCAGAAAGAATGTCCCATTAGTAATTTGTCTCTGGAACTCCTGATAGCTGAAAGACAGAAGTCGATTAAAAAAAAAAAAAAAAAAAACTAAGCAGAGTCAAAGACGGCTGCACTATCTTTATAACCGCTCTGCTCTGTAAAAGCGGAAGTGCAGTCTACATGTGATCTGGAGAGAAATTCAACTGCGACTTCGCTCTAAAAAGAGCACAAAAAAAAAAAACCTGCTGTTTAAAAAAAAAAACACCTTCTACTTATTAAGCCCGATAAACTGTACAAGTGTTTCACAGAAGTTTAACGGTAGCCCAATAAAGCAAAATAAACCTGAAAGCCTCTACTCTATAAGCAAAATAAAAAGTAAGGTATCCATTAAAGAATTCTTTATTATTAACCCTTAAACTCCCTTGCCAAGTGAAAATGCCCATATGAACTGACTCATACTATAAACTGCCATGTCCAAAAAATGACTCCTTATCTAATAAGGAGTATTAAGTACCAAACAAAGGGTCTAAAAAGAGGATTAACCTCCTAAGTGCTGGTATCCTTCTGTACCTAGAAGGCAAAAGCACTTACCTTAGATTCAATTGCATGATGAATGCTGATCCTTAGGTGTAGCAGGCACTCTACTCCCTGCCATAGACCTGTAGGAAAAGAAAGAACAGGGTAACTAACTCTGGCTTTCTGCAAAGGGGTAGCAAAGTGTTAAAAGTAAAGCAAAGACTTCCTCGCCTCCTTTTAACTGCTAAAAGCCACCACTAATCTTACTCAAGAGATTGATATGAACACAGCTAGACCCCAATCCTTGCTTGCAGGGAAAAGTACCCATTAAATCTTCAGACGCCAACTTCGCACAACCTCTATTGACAGAGGCAAAGAGAATGACTGGGGGTTATGGCAAGGCAGTTACACTTAACAGCTTTGCTGGGGTGCTCTTTGCCTCCTCCTGCTGGCCAGGAGTTGAATATCCCACTAGTAATTGGAATGACGTCGAGGACTCTCCATGGCATAGGAAAGAAATTGCATGCTCTATCTGAATCATGAAAATGTATTTTCGACTTGACTATTCCTTTAAGGATTAAAAATACATACCTCTAGTGAACTGGGGAGCCACACTAACCATGACCCTTCTTCACAGAGCCCTGTGTATGCTTGGAGGCTTAGCGAGGTGGATCATAGGCCTGCACTAATGGTGAAAAACCATTAGAGCAGGCTCTGGGATCCGCTGCGCTATGCCTCCTATTAGCGCCCCTCGGAGCTCTGTAAAGAAGAGTCAGGTTTAGCACGGCTTTCCAGCTCGCTAGAAGTGAGTAGGTAATGCTATTGATGAACTTTTTTACCTGTAGCATAAGAATATTTACATACATTAAGGAAAATGAATGAAAATGTTTCACATAATCGCGTTTAAACCAAAACGAATACCAAATAGCACGGCAGCCAAATATTCAGAAAACAAAATATTCGGTCCAAAGATTCTGCCGAACCAAATTTTCAGCCCGTGTACACGTCTACATTTTATTATGCTCTTGTTAATTATTCAAGTCTATTGTATTTAATGGTCCTTAAAATTCTGCTTTTTCATATGAAAGATAGACACATTTTTAGAACAGTGTCCCAATAACCATTAAAAACTAATATTTTACTTTTTATTTTGGTTTAAATAATACACTGGAATCTTTATAACACCTGAACAATGCAATTGCCTCTATATAGAGGTTACCTACCACTCGCCGAGATTACGAGTTTGGCGTTAACAGGGGTGCAGGGCTAACAAGGCTTTTTTTTCTAACGCTACCTTAAGCCAACGCTGGTATTACAGGTTTTTTTTAAACCTGGCGTTAGCCGCAAAAAGGTGAGCGTAGAGCAGAATTTAGCTCCACATCTCACCTCAATACCAGCGTTGCTTACGGTAGCGGTAAGCTGGCTAAACGTGCTCGTGCATGATTTCCCCATAGGAAACAATGGGGCTGAGCTGGGTGGAAAAAAACCTAACACCTGCAAAAAAGCAGCGTCCAGCTTCTAACGCAGCCCCATTGTTTCCTATGGGGAAAGAAAAAATATGTCTGCACCTAACACCCTAACATGAACCCCGAGTCTAAACACCTCTAATATTACACTTATTAACCCCTAATCTGCCGCCCCCGACATCGTTGCCACCTGCATTATACTATTAACCCCTAATCTGACCTCCGGACACCGCCGCCACCTACATTATGCTTATAAAACCCTAATCTGCTGCCCCCAACATTTCCTACACCTACATTACAGTTATTAACCCCTAATCTGCCGCCCCCAACGTCGCTGCAACCTAACTACACTTATTAACCCCTAATCTGTCGTTAAACCCTAATCTCACATTCTATTGGCGGATCCAATCAGCCAATCGGATTGAAATTCAATCCGATTGGCTGATTAAATCAACCAATCAGATTTTTCCTACCTTAATTCCGATTGGCTGATAGAATCCTATCAGCCAATCGGAATTCGAGGGACGCCATCTTGGATGATGTCATGTAAAGGAACTGTCATTCGTTGTTAGTCGTCGTGCTGGAAGGATACTCAGCGCCGGATGTCTTCAAGATGGAGTCGCTCCTCGTCGGATGGATGAAGATAGAAGATGCCGCTTGGATGAGGCCTTCTCCCGGTCCGGATGTCCTCTTCTGCCCGGATAGGATGAAGACTTCTGCCGGTCTGGATGTCCTCTTCTGCCCCATCTACTGGACGGATCGGATTACCACTTGTGCCCGGCTGGGTGAAGACGGCTCAAGGTAGGGTGATCTTCAATGGGGTAGGGTTAGGTTTTTTTAAGGGGGTATTGGGTGGGTTTTAGAGTAGGGGTGTGAGGGTGATGGGTTGTAATGTTGGGTGGGGTATTGTATTCTTTTTTTTTATACAGGTAAAAGAGCTGATTACTTTTGGGCAATGCCCCGCAAAAGGTCCTTTTAAGGGCTATTTGTAATTTAGTATAGGGTAGGGCATTTTATTATTTTGGGGGGCTTTTTTTATTTTATTAGGGGGCTTAGATTAGGTGTAATTAGTTTAAACTTCTTGTAATTTTTTTTTTCCCTGTAATTTAGTGTTTATTTTTTTTCCGTAATTTAGTGGGGTTTTTTCCCGTAATTTAGTTTATTGAATTTAATTGTAATTAATTGTAGGTAGTTTAGGTAATTATTTTAATGATAGTGTAGTGTTAGATGTAATTGTAACTTAGGTTAGGATTTATTTTACAGGTAATTTTGTACTTTTTTTTAGCTACGTAGCTATTAAATAGTTAATAACTATTTAATAACTATTGTACCTAGTTAAAATAAATACAAACTTGCCTGTGAAATAAATATAAATCCTAAGCTAGCTACAATGTAACTATTAGTTATATTGTAGCTATCTTATGGTTTATTTTACAGGTAAGTATTTAGTTTTAAATGGGAATAATTTTTTAAATTTTGTTAAATTTATTTTGTTTAATTTAAATTATATTTAAGTTAAGGGGGGTTAGGGTTAGGTTTAGACTTAGGTTTAGGGGTTAATACCTTTAATATAGTAGCAGCAACGTTGGGTGCGGCAGATTAGGGGTTAATAGCTATAATGTATGTGTCGGCGATGTTAGGGGCAGCAGATTAGGGGTTCATAAGTATAATGTAGGTGGCGGCGATGTCCAGTCGGCAGATTAGGGGGTAAAAAATGTTATTATAGTGTTTGCGATGTGGGGGGCCTTGGTTTAGGGGTTAATAGGTAGTTTATGGGTGTTAGTGTACTTTTTAGCACTTTAGTTAAGAGTTTTATGTGACGGCGTTAGCCCATAAAACTCTTAACTACTGACTTTTAAATGCGGTCGAAGTCTTGACAGGAGAGTGTCTACCGTTCACTTCTTCCAAGACTCGTAATACCAGCATTATGCAAATCCCATAGAAAAGATAGGATATGCAATTAAGGGGATTTGCGGTAGCCTCGAGTCGCGGAAGAAAAGTGAGCGGTGAGCCTCTACCTGTCAGACTCGTAATACCAGCGTTAGATAAAAAGCAGCGTTAGGACTTCTCAACGCTGCTTTTTAAGGCTAACGCCAAACTCGTAATCTCGCCAACTATTTGCAGGGCATACAAGGCATTTGTCTGGTGGGACAAGGCCAGTTGTAGCTGGTTCTTTTAACCTTGCCCACATTATTATTATTATTTGTGCATGATGCAAGGTCAGTCCTGCCCTGCCTCTCATATCTGTGTCATCATATTAGTACAAGAATGCTGCAAAGCGCATATTCTCTGGTATGGACTAATCAATGGGGAAAAGAGGACAATCAATGAGAATCAGTCTTGGGGCATAGTTAAAGGGATTTGTACACTAGATTTTTCTTTGCATAAACGTTTTGTAGATGATGCATTTATATATGCCAAGACCTGTGTAAACTGACAGTTGCCTGGACGACTGTTCGCCAAGTCTGCCCCCCCATTGGTTAGGATCGGTCACAAGGGAGTGACGTCAGACACCAACGGAAGAATCCCGCAGCCGCCACAGAGCGGAAGGACAGAGCGGAGAGATTCAACGGGAGGGGTAAGACGGATGAGACGAATAGAGGTGAGAGAAAATATCTTGATTTCTTTCAGTCACCGATAGCAGCACGGATACTCACAAGCCAGTGGAACAACCATTTGTCTTCGATGCATTTATATAGCCCATCTGGGAGTGTTTTTGTAACAATGTATAGTTTTGCTTTATTTTTTAACAACATTGTGCTGATTTTCAGACTCCTAACCAAGCCCCAAATGATCAGATGTAGACTGAAATCTACAGAATACTGTTTCCTCCTGTTCTGTTTTTGTCTTTTCATATGCAGAGGAGGGGGAAGTATCTGCTATTCCATCCCCTTTCAGTAGGTGTCCCATCCGAACCTCATCAACAGTGCTATACAGGAGTACACAGAGGCAAACCTATACTTGGGCAGCAATGATATGAAGGGAGGTGCTTTAAATAGAGGATGCACAGATGCACATACTGACAATACGGATCAGCATTTGCATTGCTGATGTCACCGCCGTACGCCGCTGGCGGCGGTTTTGTGACAATAATCTCTATTACATGCAGTTGTGTAAAAATTGGTGCACACTGTCCCTTTAAATAACAAAGGGGTAGGGGGAGCTGGCTTCTCTGCCTTAAAATACCCAGACCTATTTTTGAAACACACCAATTCTAATTTAAACAATCAATATATTTTTTATATAAACTCAAATAACTGATATTAGCCTTATGCTCATTCTCCCTGTCATAATCAATACATTTTAGTATAGGTTGCAAATGATCGACCTGAAACAGTCTTTGTTATCTGCAGTATAGAAGTGCATTATTTGTTTCAATCGTTACCAATCAAATGTATTCATGTCCAAATGAAACATAAAATGATGTTCCATAAAAAAATATTCCTCATTATTGTTCATAGTTGAAATATCTACATTGACTTAAATACTTATATATTACCTTTTAACTATTAAAATACAAAATAAAAATGCTATAAAACATGGTCTCTTCTTTACTTATCAGCTAAAACCTGAGATTGAAATCTATTGTAATGGGCTAAAAATAAGTGTAGTCCAGTCCATACAGGGAAAAAAAATGTTTTTAATTTAAAATACAGTAATTGAGCCACAAAAAGTTAGATAAGTGTTTGCTTAAAGGGACATTAAACACTAAATAAATGCTAGATAGAATGATGCAGTCAATGAATAGATGAGTCTGAGAATAACATATAGATGTATCTTTTAAAGTTTCATTAGTTGTTTAAATAGTGATAAAATAAGTGTAAAGTTTTAGTGTCTATAAAACAATGGTAGCTGATATGTTATAACTTAGGTTACCTTCTCTGCTGTGGCCAATTATGGACTATTATAAATAGGTCCCTAGAGTGTGCAGCCAATGAGGCATATGTATCAAGCTCTGTATGGAGCTTGATGCCCCGTGTTTCTGGCGAGTCATCAGACTCGCCAGAAACAGCAGTTATGAAGCAGCGGTCACAAAGACCGCTGCTCCATAACCTGTCCGCCTGCTCTGAGCAGGGGCGGACAGACATCGCAACAATACAACCCGATTGAGTACGATCGGGTTGATTGACACCCCCTGCTGGTGGCCTAGTGGCTGCGAGTCTTCAGGGGGCGGCGTTGCACCAGCAGCTCTTATGAGCTGCTGGTGCAATGATGAATACGGCGAGTGTATTGCTCGCCATATTCAGCGAAGTCTGGCAGACCTGATCCGCACTGGCGGATCAGGTCCGCCAGACTTTCATAACTAGAGGCCATCGACTGTGTTGAATATAACAGTGTTCTGCACTTCCATTTCTAACAGGAACTAAAACGCTTACAATTTCAGAATGGAATTACAGGAAAAGGGGACAAAATAAATAATGAAAATATAATGCAGAATTATATATATATATATATATATA